>NC_090945.1:51308087-52656658 GCF_040807025.1 Struthio camelus
GCAGTTGCTCACATTTTTCAGGTGACTAGAACATTTTATTTGAAAAAGATGCATTCTGGCTAAATATGATTACATATTCATTTACCTCTCATACGTTTGCATAGGTATATATTGCCAGATAGGCCTTTCACTTTTAATTCATGAAGTCTTTCACACATTCCTCTTACACGCTCAACAAAACACAGCTTGAAAGCAAAAGTGTTAAAGTAGGTGCCTTATCTTTATCTGTACCTGATTGCAAATTCTTTAGCATGAAGATGGCATGTATGTTTTCTGCATACATATAACATCAGGCACAGAGCCAAAGTCTGCTGATAAGGCACACAGACATCCTCTTCTTTTAGCTGCAGTTTATCCCCATCTTTGCAGTATTACCTATGTATTCCACCACGCTGCTTCATTTCCACACGCTATCCTCTTTATAAGCAGGACCCAGGAAAAACAGTGTGTGTTATTCCCAATCACTGATTGCTGGTCTGTGTTTCACTTTCCTCTTCTACCACTTATCTCCTACTGAGATAACGCTGGCGCTGAGGCCGCTTGAGGAAACTGAGGCACTAGGGGAAATGCACAAATGAAGAGACCGCCAGCCGTTCCTTCCTCCACACCAGCGGTCTATAGAGCAGCCAGCAGGGAACAGAAAGGGATGGTTTGACACCCTAGCTCATCTTTGGCAATATTGCCTGTACACAGAGATGGAAGAAAATCAGAATCCATCGGAAGGCAGCCCAATAGCCTCTATTAAGGGTGGAGGGAGATGCACTAAAGACAGAGAAAATCCATCAAGGGAAGTGAAAGAGAGAGGAAACACACTTGGAAAAGAACAGGAAGGTGGCAGAGAATTCAGAGGGAGCAGAGACAATATCCAGGAGAGATCTGAAAGAGGCATAGGATCTCTGAGGGAAAGGTTGGGAGAGACACTGGAATACAAGCCAACATCCAACAGGGGAGAAAGAGTGGGAAAAGGTGGTGCAAGGAACATCTGCTACAAGAGAGCTAGCAGATGGGCAAATGAGAGAGAGGGAAGAGACAACTCCTAAAGATAGGAAAGAGCATAAGCATTAAAAGGGAGAGAATAGTAAAAGAAGACAAAAATAAGAGGCAGAAAGGAGTACAAAGTAAAAGGAAGGATAAACTTCAGATGGACATGATCAAGAAACAACAAAGAACAGGAAAAGAAAGTTAGCAAAATACTGGTTTAAGTTAGTGAATCCTGTTATTTACACTCTCCTGTCCCGTGATAATTCAGTGACAGAGAATCTCTCTGAGATACATACAAGAGCTAAGCTCTTGACTCTACAGTAACTAGTACAGTTACTTAACCGGAGAGCAGCAAGACTGCGAGATGTGATATCCACCAGGATGTACACAGTTTTTTGGATGGCATAGGAAATTAGCCACCAGACCCTATGTGGTATATTTAAAACCATTCCTCAGGGATAAATCTCCGTCTCCTGACAAATATAGCCTGGACAAGCAGAAGCTGGTTGGCTGCACTTCTCCCACTGCAGAGAAGCCTCGTGCAGTTTAGAGATAGGCCTGGATGTGGCATGTGTGAGCTACTAACTGATGTGTGAGCTGCAGTTCAAACTGACAGCAACGAAGAGCTGCGGGCATATCAGGTTCATCCTCAGATCTCTCAGCTTTCAAGCTCTAATAAAATCTCTTCTTGGGCTGTAACACAGCACTGCTCTGACCTCTCTCACTGACCTAGTCTTTCTACCTATCTCTCTGTTTTCCACATCACCTGTCATTGCTCTCTCTTTCTCCTTCTAGCTAACCTCTCTCCTGTGAGTAGGAAAGCCTCATAGGCATCTGGCTTTCTGCCAGACTTCTTCTGCCCTGCTAAAGCTTCACAGCATTTAAATCACATCTGAAAAAAGTATTTTCTTAAATGCTTCTTTTCCCTCTCCAGCTTTTGTTTTCAAGTTATCATTGTGACTTCACTATTTAATTTTTCCAAGCCTTTTGGCAGACATTTGGCAAAAAAAGCCCTAGAGCCAGCAAATTAAGAAACAAAATCAAGCTGTATTGAAGCTGGCTGGCCCACAGGCCCAGCAGAAAGGGCAGAAAGGAAAAGGAACCCACTGCGTGTTGCAGCAGTGAGTTGTGTCTGCCTACTGGTCAGTAGTGAGAAACCTGGGGGGGGGGGGGGAAGACTAGCAACCAGAAGACCAGAACATTCATTTTCTACATTCGGTTTGGATTTGGGGGGACAATGGGGAAAGGAAAGTTGTTTTCAGAAGGTGGGAGATTCAAGAGCCATGGGGTTTTGGAAGGATGAGAGCATATTTTAACTTGTACTTGACCTCTAGCCTTAGCTCTTTCTCACAAAGGACACTGAATGTTGACATTCGTCTGTCTCTTGAACATTCCTGCCTGTTGTCACAAACTGTCTCTGAAATCTGGCACAGGTTGTAGCAACTCTACAAATGAACAGCAGACCACAAGGGTTTCGCTAATGTGTATATGCTATAGGGTAGGAGCTATTTTCCCTTTGTTTGAACCTTGCCTAGCTCACTGGGGTCTATAGGTGACACTATAACTTACCAATTAGCATCATCAAAAACACACAGCCTTTAAAAAGCTCATCTGCAAGGCAAAATAACTATTCTGCAGAGTTATCTGGCTCTCTGCTTTTCACAACAGTGACTCAGTGTCAGCATTCCCGAATGAAGCAGTCAGCTGGAAATTGCTCACACAGTATTTTAGTACTGTATTCCTCTTTTTACAGTATCTGTAAAAGGTAAATTACTTGGGATTTTCAAATGCTTTTCTTATGTAGCTGCTCAATCTGAAAAACAAGGTTTTTTTGAGGGGTCAAGGGGCTTAATCACAGTTATTGCTAACATAGTGTCAATGCTGAGCACATCTCAAACCCTATCCTCAATAACTGGTATATATGCTTTATTTCTGCATGTACTGCATGAGGAATGAACACAGCATAATCTTCCTTCAAATACTGAAGGAGTTGGTTCCAGCTGTGCTGCTCACAAGGGGACAGTGACAACAAATCACCGCTGCAAAAGGCAAGGGATCAAAAGTACCATCATTTAATGAAAATGAAAAAAGCTGAAACCACAGCCTAAGTCTTTCCATCCAGTAAATATACTGTGAGGGGAACAGGGTCAGAGGGAGTACAGCAACAAAGTTGCCGCCCATACTCTGCCATAACACCTCCCTCCATCTTCTGCATGCAAACAGCCTGCTATTGCTGAAGTCAGAGATTTGCAGATGGGGTAGTCGTAGCCAGGCTACTGATGTATTTGCTTTTTGGGGTAAATTCCTCCTCTTGGAATCTATGAGAAGTAAACACCGCTATCATATGGCTAATTAAAGTCTAAAGTGTGCATCATTAATGTCAGATGTACACATGTTATAGCAGCAGGGTAACAGCGATATAGTCTACAGACACCTTTTACTAGATCAGCTGATAAAACTGGAAAAAACAGACCAGCTCTGAGCCCATAAGCTTTTCCTCATGTTTCAAAGGTAGAGTACAAAGTACTACCTTTCCTTATAAAGTTTGTCTCATGTCTAGCATACCAATACCAGATTCTTAATAACTTTTGTCTTTATTTATTAATCCACTTACCATCCCCACTATTATGAAATGGCATTATAGAAAAAGAAGTTACATTTTAATGTTCTTGTTTCACTAAACCTCTGTATGTTCCATCTATAATCATGGACAAAAGTTTCCACTTAATCCTTACTAATTACATTCCCTCAAGCTCACAACCTATCTTCTGCTTCCAATTAAAGCAACTCTTCAAGTTCTTCTCTCATGAGTGTCTCTGAAACCTTAACACAACCAGTGTTTTATGTCTTGCATCAGGCCTACCTGTTTGGATAACAAGGGAAAGACTAGGGAAATGGATGACTGTGTGGAAGGGGAGATATTCCAAGGCAAAGCCATTTTTCAGTCAAGCTTAGAGGCTTTAGAATGTTCTTTTCCAATCAAAGTAATACCTCATTTGAAGATAAATAATACATTTCATTTATAGACAACTGAATTTATAGTAAACTGGATTTCCAGTTAAAATATTAATTCAGTAGGTGAAACCTCTTCCTTGCCATTTGAATGAGATATCTCAGATTTTGTTAAATGCTTCTTTTAATTTCCTGTTTCACAGAATTTATTTAAAGATGAACAGGTATGTAAAAAAAGAATAAGCAAGTTTTGCCTGTCCTAAGAGGAAATGAGCAAGAAAGATCCAAAGAAGCAGGAAACACTCTGAAAGTATGTCTAAACTGCCATACCCAGGAGCAGCTCCAAACTCCCAACCTGGGTATGTACGGAGGCTACATCCCATCTCCACACTGTGAATGCATCATCCTTCCCACATGCTGTGCTTCAGTGGGAAGAACCAGAAAGGAACCACAACATAATCCACATATATCTTTGATCTGGAGAGGCTGGGACTAGGACTGCAGGGAATACTGAAATTCACAAAGTTGTGTGATTTGGATATGGCCTGAAGTTATCCTAATGACAGTTTCTTAATTTCTCCCCTGGCAAATAGGATGCCAAAGGTCTGCTGAGAAGGAGCCCTTTCACCACATGTAGATGGGAATACCCACCAGGATAGCCCTCCACTGCAATGAGCAATGGCTGCCATTGGTTATGTTCCCTGCGCCTGTTAAGTAGCAGCTGCATAAGGTACCAAGAAGGCATTTATACTGCCACAGAGCTACAGGGGATACAAATCAGCTTAGCTACTTCAGATACATTGCACCCCTCCTTTTTCATACAGCTGTGTGTTGGGAGCACTTCTGTCAAAAACAGCTGATACACTAGAGAATGTGGGACAAAACTTGCAAGCAACATTTGGTTTTAGAGGAGAAAAGACATTTGCGGAAGTAAGAAAGTGAAAATTACCACATCTCAGTCCTACATTCTGTTCTCAGGTTTGTTCTCCAGTTTTGTACTGGAGTAAATGAAATATTACCACATATTAACATAGAAGCATCTGAGAGAAGCATCTGACTCCCAGTTCTCACCATGAAGCAAATAAAGAGCTATTACCTAAGCTGTCCTGATGGAGCTTAAGCATTCTACCACTCAGCTTGAGCAATGATAGTCTCGATGAGTATAAACAATTATTTGCTTGGATCATGTCCAAACATGGAATTGCACCGTGGCAGGTGCAAGGATTTCTAAATAAACAGTAATGATTTCTAAACAATAGCTGTAGGCATGATAATAATCTTTGAAATTGCTGGATGTAGTGCATTCTGAAGGATGACTTGGAAATGGGACTGATAAGTTCAAAATTTGATTACTGATAAAGCATTTTATCATTGAATGATAAGGGTTTATTCTCTCTACTCAGATAAAAGCCAGAATACAACCTTAATCCCAAAATAAATGTCTTACTCCGGGTTTCTAATCTAACAGCTCTTTCTCTTGCAATTAAGACAGACTACCCTTTTAAGACTCCTCTTTTGCATATATATGGTCTACCTTTGGGCCTGACAATGTTGGTAGGTCCGAGGCTCCCCAAAGAAGAAGCCCAGCTGTTAGGCCTCTATAATTAACCTAAGCCCATTCTTGGAGGCATCTCATAGCAAAACAAGTACAGGAGTCATACAAGACTTGGCCCATACAAAATCGAACTTGTGCAGTTGACCATTCAGATTCCAGGAGGGTCTGAGAAGGGAAGGACATGTCTTAGTATTTCACTGACAAAATGACTTCTGGGTTCCCACTATTTCTCGTGGGAAGAAATGAGGCTGGGCATATTCGTAGGTCCCTGTGTGACCTGGGGAAGAGAGCCTTCACAAGCCCATGAGCTTTTTTAGCACTTTTTGTGGCACAAGTTCACTATGTGTCCAAGCTCCCCTCCAGTGCACTCCGATTCATAACAGGTAGCTTTAACCTGCCTGTTATTGCAGAGTCCTTCATTCACTGCTTAATGCAGCTGGACCAAACGTTTTCACTGACTTCTTAAACTCAGCAGCAAAGTTACAGACATTGTCTGTGGTTCTCTGGTAGATGTCAGCCTTGGAGGCAGACTTTTGCTTCCCAGTGTGCTCCCCACTCACCTATAGGCTTCAAAGGGCCTGAAGGTGGCAGAGCTAGATTTGTACGAGTTAGGCTTCCAGCAAATGTCTACAAATCATGGTGTTGAGTTTGGCACCCTGATCTGTAAGAATGTCAGAAGCAAGCCTACATGTTAAGTTTCTGGAGTAAACTCCCTAACAACAACTCCTGCTGGCAGCCTCCAGGATGTTACACGGCACAGTTTGTTAGGGCTGAAATACAGGCCATGTGCTAGCTCTCCTGAAGGGCTAAGAGTAGCTGTGTGTACTCTTACGGATACACTTCAGGACAAGGTGACAGTTAATGGTATCCCCTGTGCTAAGTGCAGTTCCTTTGTGGTGAAAATGCAGCACTTCAAACATAAACAAACAAAAGAAAATAATAATTAAAATTGAAATAAATGTTGCCTCCAGATCCATCTTAACCCACAAGTTAATGCACAAAGATAAGGTACTGCTGATATGAAGCATCTTGCCTATTTTGGGGACATCAGTTTCTCCTGATTTCAGAATTCAGCTCGACATGGGAGATGAAGAACTGTGTGAGTGGAAAAGAAAAGCAGGAAGGATGAAGGAGGGCTACTGCAGCAGAGGGCATAGTGCGGGGAAGAAGGTAGGGTCCAACGTTGTGCCTCACAATATATTTTGTCTTTGAAACTCTTAGTCTTTCAAAGGCTGCTCAGCTTTGCTAGATGCTCTGTTCCTTCTTTACATCCTTACCACAGGATGACCAGCAAATATTCCTATGGGTCTGAGAAACAGAAATCCCCGTACGACCAAATCCAGGATAGTAGCAATCCAGTTAGAGCACCTATAAAAGAAAGAACTGGAGAGAAGGCCTTGGCAGTAAAAGTATGCAAGAAACAGAAGAAAAGTTGGAAGGGGAAATTTGAAGGTTTATTAAACAGACATCAAAGAGCTGGACTCAGGAGCCCACCCAAAGGCGTTCAAAGTTCGTATGAGACACTCTCAGATATTCTTTACAAGATGCCATCCCAGAAGGCATCCCGGAAGGCATCTCATGAATCCTGTGTCATATATGACAGCCCTGTGCAGATTTTTCAGATACCCTAATGCATTTCAAATGTGTGGACAACTGAATTCAGCCCCAAAGTTTCTGGAGGCAGGGAGACAAGAACTGAGGAGAAGGGAAAAGAACAAGTAGAGAAGAAATTAATGGATTAGGAAAAAAGAAGCAGTGGCATCAAAAAGATATAGAAGATGCCCAGGTTTGCTGTACTTAACTTGTCTATTACCTGAAGTGCAGGAAGTACCCCATGTGGTTTCAGTGCAGTGAACTCAGACTTCTGTCTGCCTTTTGCATGTGTGTACACAAACTAGATAACACCCTTACCTGCTGATTAACTCAAAAACATTTGCATTCCCTTTGAGCAGTCTAACTTGTATGTGTGCATGCAAGTGCTAGAATTTACTTCTCCAAATCCCATGGGTGGAATCTCCCCATAGGTGGGGTTTGGAGAAATCCAAACCCCAGATTCCACAAGAAACCTTCACCCACCTGAGTAGTAACAGTGGCTTCTATGCTGCTGATGGCATGACAGCTGTGGGATCAAGCCCTAATTTTTGGAAAATAATAAAATATCTCTATCTACCCCCACCGCTTCTTTTTTTAATTAAACTGTGAGTCCTATCTGAGCCTTGGAGACTGAGTAGAGCCTCCATAAACCAATACCATCTTTTCAGAAGTATTTCAGACTACATAAGGATCTGTAAATGCATCAAGGTCTTAAAGAGGTATTAAGTGCACTTATTACCATTTTTTTGGAAATAATTAGCTTTTATTTAGAAGTTTGTCATATTTCCCAGCCTACAGAAAGCATGAGGATATGCTAAATTCTTTTGAAGTCTTTCTTCTAAAACACTTAATTAGCATTTAAAGTTACAAATAGCATATACCCACAACATCAGCTAATCTTAAGTGCAATCAGCATACTCCATGCAAGAAATATGTCATAAAGGAGCACATTTAAGAAATGAGGACTAGCTTGCAAATGTTATGTGAGGCGCTTAGACTAAACATAACTCTACTCACAAATGAGAAATAAAACGCATACACTGTATACTGGGAATCAAACCTGGCCATGAACTGGGGGTATCTGACATTTCCATCTTCATCAAGGCAGATCCTGTCAAGTAGCAGCTCAAACTCTTCATCAGTAATCTCCACACCAAACCTGAAACAAACAGCAGTTAGCAGCACTCGCTTGCGGAGTTCACATTTGGGTCAACAGTACCCACAATACCCGGAGCATATGGCTGCCATTAACTCTTTGTTACTGCTTCGGTCCTCCAGATCAAGAGCACCACGTGAATATCAGAGGTTAATCAGGGTTTTGATCGCCTCAGCTTTCTCAAAGAAAGAAATTCTACCCTAGAATCCCGGCATTGGTGGTGCACAGAAATAGAAATACTAGCATATTGAACTGTGTGCAATTGTCCTCTATAAAAAGTTATTCATTACACTAAAACACTGGTATTGCTTAAACTAGTTAACTCTGAAAGGCTTTTCATTTGGACTGTTTAGCATGAAAGAAAATGTAGAGAAAAACTCTCTTTTCGAGAAACAGCTTCTTAATGCTTTTGGAAAGCATTTCATAATGGCTTTAAAGACATTTTGCATACAAATATTTAAAAGTGGCAGTGTTTATTCATCAGCAAGAAAGTGTTTTCATCTCTCCAGAACAATCAAAACATAATCCTTGAAATACTGGCATAAACAGGAATGACTTAAGCAATAATAAAGAACAAGGCATTCATTCATCATTTTGCAAAGCTGGTAAGACTCAGCTGACTTTTGGGGGGAAACACTTTCCCTTTGGCAAGGCAATAAAAGGGTATACAAAATATAGCATTTATTTGTGGTTTTGGTTTCATCATCATGCTTTCCCATTTTACATAACTCAAGAAACCTTTCTATTAGAGTGCCCTAGCAGCACAGCAGCTTATTTTAGGGATTTCTATCTCACAGGTTTTGAGCATGGAGAATGGCTCATTTTGAAGAACCATTTAAACCTGCTTTATTTCTCAGGAAGTCTGCTGAGGAGGGCAGATACAGCTGCTTTTGCATTTGCCCTCAGCAGACAGTATCTTATTTTAGGGGCTTTCAACTTCACTTATTTACATTCACTTTTCATTTAGACACGTGCATTTAGAGAGGCTTGTGCTCTGTCAATACACATAAAAACACACAGAAACAACATAAAACTGCAGCATTTTTTCCTTGTGAAAAATATAAAACCTAACCTGGCTGGGCAGTTTCAGTAAGAACAGCTCCTCAGAAATCTTTAAGTGTCCTAGGATTAAACAGCGTTGCACAGGCCAACTGAAGACTACATATTTGCATACGCGATCAGTGGAAAAACAATCTCCTGTTTGCATATATAATCAATCAAAAGAAGTCTCCTGTTTGTTGCTACCAATCTCCTACTTCTTGTTTCCACCATTTGAATAAAAGGAGGCCATCCCAGAAAAGATGACAGGCTGCACATAAGCCATAACCAGCTGAGAAGCTGCACTGAGAATCAAAGGGTTAGGTAAACTGGCCAACTTAGAGCTATGCAGTAAAACAGACAGATTGACTCTTGTTTATCATTATAATATGAATCTCTGTGCAGTGTAATCATAGTTACAAAGAACGCTAGGAAGATTCCACTCAAGATAACACAGGAAGCCCAAGGAAGAAAAAGAACAGCACTTGGTGCAACATTTTGGTTTTGTAGAGCAAGCATACGTATCTGTGGGAAGGAAAGCGGGTTTTCACTTTCTTCATCAATATCTGCAGATAGGCAGGATAGCAGCAAAGCCACAACCTGTTCAGAGAGCACAATGAGGCTTTTTGAACATTGTTCTAGAGTTAAAGAAAAAGAATTGCTGTGATTTAAAGACTAGGTAAAAACAGGCCCATGGGACTGGAAGTTACGTCTTGTTTCCTATCTATTTTGTTCTCTCTTTGAAGAAATCTAAATAATTACCAAAGGAAGGCCCCACTTTTCTGGCACCTTCTTTTGCCTTGGTACAAGAAATTTGGTAGAGCCTAGAGGGAGATAAAAATTCCTACACAGATCACTCCAGCACCTTGCTGCAAATAAATAATCTTTCAATCACCTATTAGGCAGATTTCTCTTTGGGCTCTGACTTGCATCATTTTTCCTTTCCATAGCTCTGATTGTGCTGATGAAAGTTTTTGTATGAAAAAATATAAGCCATGTTTTTTTATGGTTGACCAAGAACAGTTTTGAGGCAAAAAGCAGGGAGAAAATCTTCTTCTTCTGGTAACCAAATTAAAAAAATACTTGCTAGGCAACAGAGCAAGGATTTTCTTGGTACCGAACCTCGTCATGACAAGCTACCATAAATATTTCATGTTTCTATTGGTTCTATATATTCAGGAGCTCTGAGTAACTGCTCATTTAATTTCATTTGGGGATGATGATAACTTGTTATTGGCTGGTAGCCTGAGCTAGATAGGCCGTTCTCTGACAGGGAATGACTCACACCACTGTGGCAATCACGATGAGAGCTTCCTATCTTTTTTTTTTTTTTGTAAGAAGAACACCTCTAATTGCTCCCCATATCAGGTTACCTGAAGGGACTACCGAGAAAAAAAATGGTTGGCTGAGTTTAATGCTCAAGCAGCTACTGAACTACCAACTGTCAAGATAGACTTATTTATTCACATATGGAAGAATTAACCATCTCTTTTCTCAGTATAATTTCCCATTCCCAACATTGCCCGGTAATTGTGAACTGTGATACCTGATCTGGACAGCTGAGCTCTGAAACTACCACATAAACATCAGACATACACTTGACAGTGTAGAAATAAGTTTTATTAGAAAAATACCATTATCATTTAATGAGCTAAATAAATACTGTTTCATTCGTGCATGGAGGATTGGTCAGAATCATGCTCTCCTGAACAATTCCCTATTCATCTCTAGTAGAATAAAATCAGCCTTCATGCTCTTTCAACTGACTGCAGCATTGCTGGTGATACATAACTCCTCCCTGAACCTAGCTGGAGAAACACAGCTGTCTGGAAAGGACCCAGTGATCTCTAGCTACCACAGTCCCTCTTGTGAAACGTCAAAGTCATTTCAATGTTACAAGGACCCCAAGCTCCCCAAATGCGTCTGGGGAGATGGGAGCTGATCCTGAAGGTCTGGTCTAAAAGCGTGCCTGTATATGTGTATTTTGTAGGATGGTGAATCCCACTGGAATGGAAGAGGAATCAATGCAAGGTTCCGAAGGGCATCCCATCCCTGCCGCCGTATGTCATATCTGCAAAGTCAGGAAACACGCAGCGTCGTCTACAAGAATAAAACTGGGGGAAGGGAGGAACAAAGCTGCACTAACTTTGCATACTGACATTTTCTCCATTATTAAAATTCCAAAGACCTCTTTTACATTACTGATCTCAGGATTTCTGGAAACATGCTGTGACTACATTACATCCATCGTGTCCACTGGTGTGGAAACAGAAAAACCACTGAATGTAGAGAGTGTATGCCTTAAATCACTTGTTATCCCGAATACCGATATTATACTTTTCACTCTGAACTTCCGCCAAAGCTTTACAATCATACCCAAGATATACAAAAGCAGGAAACAGGAGGATCAAGTGCTCTAGCATGCAAATGCAGCCACCTAAGACTAAGCAATGATTTAATCAACCAGCAACAGCACACAACAGATGAATCACTGAGTTCTCCAGGGCACATTTTCAAAGGCAGGTGCAATGGGCAGGGCTTGAGAAAAAGATATCTATTAACTGGAGGGCTAAGCCTATTTAGACAGAAGCTGATGCTAAACGTAAGGGACTGGTTAACAGTGAGGTTGACAGAAAACGCTTTGGCAAGAAGCCCAGAATCATGGCAAAGACAGCACCTGCAAAAAGGCAAACGTGGCTGGTTGTACGAATGCACATGCAAACTGGGAAATTGCTACTGTTTTATATGTTAATCATCATCCATACCCCCAAATAAAGGCAATTCTCACCTCTCAGATCTTAAATCAAAGAGACAGAGAGGAAGATAAGGCACACCAGGAATTCAGCCACTCCTTCAACGAATTAATGTAGTGTCTTTTAATCATCTTTTAAGATACCACTTCTGGGTACCAAGGTAACAGTGGGCTTTTAAGAAGTTATTAATGGAAGAGAGAAATGTCTTGCAAACAGTGCATCCTCTACATGAGAGCAATTGGGAAGAAGCACAGAAAGCAGATGGGAGGAAGATAATAGAATCAAGACTAGCACACTACAGAGATGGCAAGACACATAAGAGAGCAGGCCAGGTCAGAAATAACAGCAAGCTCAAAAGTGTGAAGGGCATTTGAAGCAAGAGTGAAAAGTTTATAGTGATCTGACTGTAAGGAGAAGTAAGTGGAGGGAATTTTCAAAAGGGGCATTATATAGTTAGACAAGCCAAGGGGATCATTCCAGCAGTGAGACCTCAAATGCAGCCAGGGAACAGGGGAAGGGCAGAGGAGCTCACAATCATTGTGAAATCACAGGTGGATGCGAGCTGGACACCCATACGGTTCCTACGTGCAAATATTTTGCGCACGAATTCACTACATGCTGCATTTTCTCATAAAAATCCGGCCCTTCCTCAGTGCCTGTTGTGTATTTTATAGATGGTACCCCATCTGCAAAAGCAACATTCCTGAACCACAGAGCCAACCAAGGAATCAGAAGCATCTCTTGCTTTTGGTATTTTTGAAGTCATTGAAAAAAATACATCCGTGTAAGTGCTTCAATACCGAGGCAGAGAGGATTTAATAATGGACGTAAAGGATTCAAAAATTACTTTTTTATTGGCATAAAGCACAGGTTTCAGTTCTATCCCAAAACCCTTCCTCTTTCCACCACTCATGGCACAAACACTGAAAATATCTGTGTCTCCTTATCTAAGTTGTTGGCGCCTATTCAGCCCTTCACTCACTTCATCACTCTCAAGGAAGATAGCTAATGTATCTCACCAGTCTGCACCTGGCAGGCAGCTTTCTCGAAGGAACAACCGAACAGGTGAAAAATAGCTTTAGAAAGCTGTGAGTGAACCCATCTGCACAGCTGAACCACTGCAATCTCCAGGTGAAGCACTGCCTAGGGGAACTGACTTGCAAAATTCAGAGGTAGGGAGAGGAAAAAAGTCAGATGGTTTCCTTGTCATTCTTTGTTATATGATGTCCCTCTATTTTGTAATGCTTCAAATAACCTAGGTACCAGCAATTGCAACTCATTATCAGTTTATGCTATTCCTTTAGTATTTTTCTTGCAGGATGTTTCTCCAGTTAGCCCAATGTTTCCTCTTTCCCCATTATTCCCCAACATAACACATTCACATGGCTCCCCTTTCTTGATATTTAGATTTACATACCGGAATGCTGCTGCAGAGCTCTCTTAATTCATAAGCCAGATCCTCCAGACGCTTAGGTAAACAGCAGCATAACCACTGCTATTTTCCCATTTTGTCACAATTTCTCTAGTAAAGCAGCAGCTAGAACAGTGCATGCTTCAGCAGCAAGACAGGACTTAACTCAGTGCTCTGGATGACATGACATTCATGCAGTCCAAACTTCTTTCCGCTTTTTTGCCTTCCATCCAGGAGGCTGCTAGTAGGCCATAAAGCTGCCACAGATACTCTATCACATCGCAATCTCTTCAGAGCCTGTCCTCTACCCAATGGGAGGTAGGCAGCTAAATGCCTTCTAAAATCTGGCCCGTAAGTCTCTTGTAATTATTACTAATTAAATATAATCAAATCAAAAATTAATTCCACGGGAGTAGCATGAAAAGGAGAGGTAGCACCAGGAGTGTTTGGCTCCCTTTTGTTCCCTGACAGGAGCCCTGACATTTACATAAGTACACAATTGTGTTTGGGGGCTAGCGGGAGGACAGAGATTGAGGATAGGGTTGGCAGACAAGGTTTGCAGACTACTATGTTTTGGGGCTAAACCTACGACTACCAGATTTATTTTGCTGTATCTCTAGATCACTTGCAAGCCCAAACCACTAGAGGTTCACAATTCAGTGCAACCCTCCCCTCCACATCCCATCAGCACCACCCCAAGGGAAAAGGCTTTGACGCTTTGTTATTGTAAATAAAAAAGAAAACAAGAAAAAAAAAAGCAGCAGAGAACAAATACTTCCTTTTCATTATTCCCTATGCATTTGGTGAAAAGGTGCAGGAAGTCCATACTGTGTCAACAAATATGCTTGTTATTAAGAGTTAACTGCAGTATACGGTTTGTGTAAAATCTTCACTGAATTGACTGTTTTGCTATGTCTTCTTCTGTTCTTGTTGACTACACTCCTTAGATGCAGAAACCAAATCATTCAGGATGTCTAGATCATTACGTGACCTTCTGTCATCCCCTAGTACCTGCACACTTCAGAAACTGATGCATTTTACAGTCGCAGACCTCTGCCTACCACAGAAGAGAGATCTGATGCGTTGTCCACAGTAACACAACATGGATTCTGTATCTAACAAGGAAATAAAACCAGGTCCTGTGAACTCTCATTTCATGCCTCTTAAACCACCCCTTTAATCTAATGCCTTTCTACCCTTATTAAAGGAATCTCCCAGCTCCTAATTCTGTGTATCTTCCCTCTGACAAAGCTACTTCAGTGTTAGCACAATGTTTTTGTAGTATTGTAAAACTCATGCTCAGAGGAGGTCTAAGCAAAGCAGCAGTTAAAATGTTGAAAATGTCTGTACACCTGTCTGTACTAAACACTCCTTGGCAGCAGTCTCCCTAGCTGCCAAATAAGCAGTAGAAACAACAGCAATTAGGAGAAAATGAAAAAGGAAAAAAGTAATTTTGTCCTGAACTACTAAATATACTTCCACAGTAAAAGAGATACGTATACAGACACAATCACATCCGAGAGGATTTAAAGAAGATGGAGTCAGAGGCTAAGTGGTGCCCAGTGACAAGACAGGAGCCAAAGGGCACAAAATGAAATACAGGAAATTTTTTCTGAACACAAGAAAACACTTTCATTGTGATGGTGGTTGATCATTGGAACAGGTTGCCTAGAGAAGTTGTGGAGCCTCCATCCTAGGAGATATTCAAAATGCAACTGGACCCATTCCTGGACGACCTGCTTCAGCTGACCCTGCTTTGGACAGGAAGTTAGACCAGATGATCTCCAGAGGTCCCTTCCAACTTCCACTCTTCTGTGTTTCTGTGCTTCTGTAATACCTACAATATATAGCATTGAAAAGATCTGCTGCTGCAAGCATTTCTCAGCTACTGAGGTTCTGTCTTTCAGCACCTTTCCCAAGAGGTCAGCCAGTTTTCTAAATGACAACTGTAGACTTACACTGGGAACTGTACATTGATTATGGGAAATACCTTGGTTCCATCTCCTTAGTACTGCTCCAACAGCAGGTAGCAAGCCAAAAGCCGCCCCAAAAGGCCTGAAGGGGATTCTGCTGGAGTACAGGAATCACTGCAAATGATGAAGAATTATCAGAGCGGCTTCCTTTGGGTGCTAAGTCTGGAGAGCATGTCATACGCAGGGACATCGCGGATAGCTGGACCGCTGCTGTTTCCCTGCCTTTTGATGCAGTATCATATTGTCCAGGCTGCTTTATACTGTGCTTCTGTGTAGCCTCCTCGTCACTGGGGTTTGAGAACATTTGTTAAACAGGAACTGCCCAAGCAGCCACCACTACCTATGTAAGATCTGTGAAGGAGCATGATGTAAACCTAGCTCTTTCTCTAGACTGCTGACATTACATGCACTGAAGGGACGAACCGGTTTGGCTGATCATAGGAATACTGCCACACCTATAAACCCTGTGTGAAAAATCTAGGCAGGGCAACAGGCTATGAAACAGAATAAAGGACTACTTCTTGCTAAAAAGGACTTCCTTTTTCAGAAGCCGTTTCCTAATTCAGGAAGAATGGCAATGTCTGATAACAGGAAGGAACTGAGGTTGCTGTTTCCCAAACTTGAAGAGCAGCTGGAGATGGTATGGCAGATTTCAAAAGTCAGATCCAGGCACAGCAAAATGAAACTATTCAGACAGCGGAGACAGCAAAAGAGAGCTTTTATTACAAAAAAGCAAAAAAAAGTAGTGTTGTAAAAAAAAGAGCTTTTCAACCACACCAGAAGTTTTCTCAGTAAAAGCACAACTGACTTAGAGGTATTTTTGCTAGAGCGTTTAGGTGCCAGATCTTACATCGCACGGTCTAAAGCAATTGCTACTCAATTCATTTTCACTGAGGCAGTCTGGGCAATTTTACCAAGCTCCTCTCAGCAAGCAGCAGTGCATCATCTGCTGTCTTGCCAGCCCAGCCCACTGCTGCCTGCTGCCTTCACAGCTGGGATCGCCACACTGCAGCTGCTCCCTCAGTGCCCAGGAGGACACTACAAAAATGGGCTCTCCTGCTGGAGTCTGGTCAATAGCTAATGTCTGATATCCTTGAAAAATACATGTTCAGGCCAGAAGACCACCATTTAGGTTACCCTGCTCTAAAATCTGCCCTTGCATGCAGATGAGTGAGGCAGAAAAGAGGGCTAAGTGCAGACAAGACAGCACATCACATACGATGCAGGTAACCTGAGAGCGCTATACCCTGACATAACAGACTATGCAAGCAGATACGATCTGAAAGCAGATGTATATCATTCCCAAACTGGATGTGGGCAACACTGGGCAAAAGCTTCTTATATTTCCGTAAACCCCAAGGATCCAAGTCATGATCCAACATGACTGAGCAGTGTCATTTATAACAAAGCTAAGTCGGCAAATACTATAAGTAAGTGGCTTCCTAAAATGTGCTAAGCAATTACACAACATGTCACATTTTACACCATGCAAAAATATCTTTTGCACAAATTGATGTGTCAAACAAGGCCCTTTGTCAAACAACTGTTCACAAAAATATGCTTCATTAAACTAATGCTTTCCATTTTTTCAATCACATTCCTTTTATAAACAAACTCAGTTTAAATATTTTTAACAGAATGTTTCATTTTTGGATTAGAGCATAAAAGCTTTAAAGAAAGAAAGAAGGAAACTGATTTCAAACTCCACAAAATATAAACTTGAAAACACTGATTTTTTTGTGAAATAGCTTATTTGGTCTTGAACACTGTGTTTAGAGTATCATATGTCCTGATAAAGTCAATGTTAACTTTTCATTATACTTTTTAAATAAGTCAACTCATTACCTACTATCAACTAAAAATATAAAAGTGCAAAATTTTGAGAATTCTCATACAAAATATTCTAGATGTTACAGTACAGAGAGGTAATGCTGTTCCTTTTAAAGACCGTGACAGAGCACTGAATTTGGCATACGGTTTACCTTATATTCTTATTAACTCACAGTCTCAATGATAACAGCCATGTGGACCTGATCCGAGTATGGCCACGTCCGTTTGCTAATGTGTAATGCTCCATGTGAGAATGGAGGAGTTTTACACTCATTTTGTCCAGACCCACATAAATATTTGAGATCAATAAGTGTGAAGAACTTTTAATACCGTGAAGATTATAACAATTCCAGCACAAATAGAAGCATCCTGTTTCTTGGCCTGTTACACAAGTTTCTTTCAGTTGAACCCATTTAGGTTACACTAACATGAAACTGGTGTAAAAGAGTGAAAAGTAGACCCCTTAATTCTTCTAAAATGCTAACAGGATCTTACAGCTACAGCAAACTGCCAGTCCAAACTATTCTAAGCCAGATTCCAAAGCCATGACTCAGGCCAGTCTCCTCTTTGCAACTTGATTTCAAGGACTGATTGAGTACTTCAGAACTTGGCACAGCAAGTGCGGCACGTGTACAAGAGGCAGAGACTTCTCTAACAGATTCACCAACGCTGACTCGTGGTTTAATTGCAGTTAAAACGCAGCTTTTCTTTTTTATCTGATTATATTAAGCCTTGTGGAATTCAATTAAGCTACCTATTTTACTGGAGAAAATTTAAAACTCCAAACCAGTGCTGTCAAAGGGTCATAACTTAATTACAGCTCTATCCAGCACTCCACCCGCTCTTCACTCCAGCCAAACTTTTGATAAACTCAATGAAGATCTGCTGGATTGAGAGTAAATTAGTGCTGAATACAGCCAAGTCAGTGCTTCCCATGTCCAAAGTGTGCCCTGCCATCTAGTGGTAAAGCTTTTCAAAAATAACTTTCTTTTAAAAGGTAAACTTCATATGGGAACCTTTGCACATTTTAAAGTACATGTTTCAGATTTAACGACAAGAAAGTTGAAAACCACATTCTAAAAACCTAGATAGACAGCCACTAAGAAACCATACAAAGTAAAAAATAAATCTCCCCTATTCATATCGTGTTGCGATTCATAATACAAATATTTGATCAACTTTTACCTGAAAATCTATAGCACACATTAAATATCAAGTCCCTTTTTCTAATTAGTTGTCAATGAGAGATTCATGCAGCCTAACTTCAGAGGACCAAACCTCTGGTGTTTTCTTCCATATACAGTTTTCTCTATTTAGCTGCTCTCAAGCAGAAGCAGGATTTACAGACCACGTGGTGACAGTAGTCATTTGGAAGGAAATAAGTGGAGGTGGAAGAGATTAATTAAGGGTATATAAGAATGATGAAGTACAACCAAAGTATAACTGCTCACTCAGCTGTGTCACAAATTGGTACATGTCCATTCCAGAAAGGTCACTTTTCTCCTTTTTGCCAGCCTCAGCCAGACACTCCCATCCTCACTCTTACATAACAGCTTCAACTCACTATTGAGCACCCGCTGAAAACTTTTCATTTTTTGCAGCACTACACGACTGCTCTCTGCTCTGACCAGAGGAGAGATGTGGAACGTGTGACTGGAAGGGAGAAGGTGCAGAGAGATGCCCTCAAGTCATCACAATCCCTATGCCAACTGAGAAACTGTATCCTCAATTTCGGATCTACTATGCATGAGTAGTAAGCAGCTCTGTGCAGTTAGCTTTTCATAACAGAGATCCACAGAGAGACATTTCAGACTTGAGAGTACAACTCTATCTTTTGCTCTGTTGATAATGAAACAATATATTGAAATTGCACTTCCAAGAAAAGGTGATGCTGTAGCTCTGAGTGTTGTTACTGTGTTGTTTTTCTTTACGCTGCTGCTTCTGACTGGGGAGTGAAGAGAGTGGTGACACTGTAGCTGTTGGGGCTGGTAACACTCCAGCAAATCCTTTTGTTTCTGTAAATGAGTATTGTGTTCAGTGCCAGTGGCTTCAAAGATGGTAAAAGCATTTCTTTTTTTTCTCAGAAGATTCTTCTGATGAGATGAGAAATAGCGGGCACTCACCTATCTTTGAGCCGTTTCCCTCTTTGAATAAGCTGACTGCTGAGAAAAAAGTCCAGGACCCAGAAGAGTAGTAATGCCTGAAAGACATCTGCTTCCTCATGCAGGTCATATATCTTACAGTCAGTTATGCAAATACTTAGATCTGCTGTCAGCAGAGCATTGGTATCTTAAAAAGAACCAAACAAACAGCAAGGCAGAAAGAAGCAGGGAACACTTATAGCTATCGGTGAGAAAACCAAGGAGACTTATTTCCTTGTGGAAAGGAGATGGTAGGAGGTGAAGCAGACCCTACTGTTCTTGCCCTGGAATAAGTAAGGCAAAAAGTAACCTATTCCCAAAGGTTAACACAGGAGACAGCTGTCTGAAAATCAGTTTCTAAGCTGTTTGACAGGACAGCTTCGCATCCTCCAGAGTCATGGAAAAACTTGGGTTGTATCTGCAGAAGCAGGAAGCAATATTCTCTCCGACTATTTTCCGACTTGGAGTGACTCCTTCTATTAAGAGAACACTTAGAGAAATATCTGCTAGCGAAATGGCTAAAGAATCCCAGTAGACTTGGTGCAAGCCATTCTCAGGTATACCATGGTCGGAGGAACTTGAAGTTGGGCACAGTTGAATTACCATCTGCAAGGATTAGAAAGGCCCTTATGTAGAGGTATCTACTGCTATGAAGACGCTGCTATGAAGACATCAGTAAAAGCTCCATACTGTGGCCTAAAAATTGGAAATAAATCTTATCGATGGGAAAGTGCTGAAGCGGAAGAAAGTCTTGTGCTGAAACAATTTAAGTTGTTGATTAATAATTGTGCTGAAGCTGATGTCTCTATACATACAGACAGACTGCAATCAGAGCATTCTCAGGAGTTGTCAAACTCATTCCTGAGCAGTGTTCAGATCTCCCTGCTCAGGGTGGATGGGAGGAAATGTGCACCCAGGGAGACAGCTCTTGAAGATTCAGAGTTGTCACTGTCTTGCTGACTGGATAGCAGAGGTGAACTGCTCTCTGTAATTATTCAGAATAAAATGGAAATAAAACCAAGTAATCATGCAATATTCCCCCCTAAAGATTCAGGGCACTTGCAGCGACCTGTACAATCACTTGAAGTTACAGACATCACATCAGAATTAGTGTCTCATGTAACTGTTTCTGGATGAAGAGATGCAAGAATAGTTATTCTAAAAATAATGAAAAGCTTGTCATATTTTTAGTCTTCAGAACAATCAGTAGCATGATTGCTGGGCAGCCTGAGGGTGGGGAGGTGGCAAGGGATTGTCCAGCTGTGGTTTGAAAATGAAAAAGCAACTAGAAAATCCATTATTTCCCCGCTCCTCAAATCATCTGGTTACTTCATACAGTTTCCCTTATTCAGAATTACCATGTGTGTCTTGAATGCAAACAGCTGCAGGAAGTGCGAAAAGGGTGTTTGCGAAAACATTCCTATAAAGTTAAAAATGTATCTCCCCACAACTAGATGGTTCTGGAAAAAGAAAATCATTCTTACCTGCACTCAACTGCTGCCCGAAACTCCTGCTGACTAATTATCTCTTTCTTCAACTTGTCAACCTTTCTGAGAAAAACATAAAAAAAAATTAAACACGACTATAAAACCCAATTTCATACTTACTGAAAACTACTGAGCCCCAGATGAGTGAAAGGATTGACCTAGTTTGACTAGAGGTTCAATCACTCAGAGAAAGGGTCCAGTTCCCCTTCAAGTATGTCACCTACCCTATATGGTAAGTGGAAAATTGTTTCCCTTCCCCCTCCCAGTATAAAGCTCCAGTCCACAGAAGAAATATTCTGATTGCACTGTACAGGAATGACATAGGACTTTGAGAGTTTGCAAAAACACTGCCTTATATAAACAACATATCGGAGATCTTAAACAACCAACTGTGCACAGTAGTGAATCATTTAAGACACTCTGTTAACATGTTTCAAGCTAACATTTACTCCTTAACCAGTCTTCTGTGACTAGAACTCCTTCAGAATAAAGGTTACAACACAGAAAAAGGCTCCTCCAGTCTCCAGTTAAGAAGTATCAGCAATACATACATAGCGTGAGATCTACACACAATTTTTGCAAACAGCACAAAACTCCCACTGCATGGCAATCACAGCACTCTGCAAAGAGGAGAGCAGGCACCACTCTGGGGTGCAGAGGCTGGAGCTTCTAGTGACGCAAGGGCAGAAGTAGGCAGTGAATGGAGCATGCCAGCTGCCTACCCGCTGCAGGTTAGCCAGGTGTCAAGGTTTTTAAGACATAAGGGATTCTCTTCCACATGGGATATTTCCATCTCGCTCCTTAAGCGAGTTATCTGTCAGCTTCGTATCGTGGGGGGGGCGCAAATGTGTTTGAGAGGGACTAAGGATTTCACCAGTAGCCACAGTGCTTGTGATTTGTCTGTTCCTGGAAGGGATTAAGAGCACACTGATGGATGAGGCTCTGCAGATCAACCCACAGCAACAAAAAAAAAATAAAAGGGATAAAAAAGAAAAATCAGGAAGATCCATCCTGCTACCCAAACACCTAGGATCTATAAAAGCCTTTGCATTTGTGCACAAACGTCCCTTCCTGAAATGAACTTGGAGATGCTACCACACAGTGAAGGCCAGGGAGGGGCTGCCACTCCTACAGTGGAACCCATGAGACCTCAGCAAGTCTCTTTTTCCCCAGCAGGATCTGTGCAAGCAGAAACTTGGTGTGAAATTCATCTGTCCCAAAGCAGCTATCCACAGAGTCCTTATCTACGTGTGAACTAGTTGACTATAATGGAGAGAAACAGGCATTTCTAAGGCCTGATTTTTCACACATCTCAGGACGTTCCCACTATGTAGCACCATGTTGTGGGATCATGTCAAAAAATTATCACCTTTGGAAAAGGATCCTCTTTTATACCATGGGTGAATTTTCTGTCTTTGAGTTTCACTGGCTTCAGCAGTTTACACTCACAAACAGCTCACAACTTAAAGCAAATATGATTAGACTGAAGAATGGCCAAGGCAGAAGTGAAATCAGACTGAAACAAGTCGGCCAATTGGCTTCAGTCACAGTCACAACAGATGCTGGATTGATGCTTCCACCTCCACGAAATCAATAAAAGAAAGATGCATTCAGATGTTACACACACCTATTTTTTTCACCCCATATACTGGAGTTCTGAGACAACAAGTAAAACTGATCTTTTTTTTTTTCTTCCATTAGAACTGTTTTCTTTGGCAAATGCTGGTGTGGTGGAATCACATCCCTGCTAACCAAGAACCTGGGTTTTGTGGAGAACAACATGATCACAGAATCACAGAATCACAGAATCGTTTAGGTTGGAAGGGACCTCTGGAGATCATCTAGTCCAACCTCCCTGCTCAAGCAGGGACCTCTAGAGCATATTGCCCAGGATCACATCCAGACGGGTTTTGAATATCTCCAGCGAAGGAGACTCCACTACCTCTCTGGGCAACCTGGTCCAGTGCTCTGTCACCCTCACAGTGAAGAAGTTTTTTCTCAGGTTCAGATGGAACTTCCTGTGGTTCAGTTTCTGCCCCTTGCCTCTTGTCCTGTTGCTGGGCACCATGGAGAAGAGATTGGCCTCACGATCACTGTTCTAGTCAACCCAGCCACCCTGGTTGAGGTGGGAATATTGCCTGCACAAATCAGCATCCCAGCCAGCCACTGGCATAGTCTTTCTGCTCTCTTTTCTGCTTAGGAAGCCTGGGAAATGGAGCCAAAGGATCCCAAAACTGACGAGCAAAAACTGAAGCCTGAGTGGATGGGAATATTAAACAGTCACTTACTGCTTCTGTCCCCAAATGGGCCCAGAGTTCCAGCTTCAAGCAGTAATTACTGTTTATAACACAAAAGCACATGTGGCCTCACCTTTAAAGTCCAGATTGAACTTGCAGGCCCAAAGCTTAGGAAAAGGTTTCTCTTTAATAGAATTCAAAATATTTGCAGGGAAGCCAACACGTAGTCTCACAGCACCCATTGTTACAGCTGCTTCCCAAAGTGAAAACATATCTAAAGAATCATTAACCAACTCCCACATATAAAAATATGTGAAGGTTTGATTTATTTTATCATTCATGAGATGGCTGCAGAAACAAATCACCACAAGCCCCTGCACGTTGTACAATTTGTTGAGTTGCTGATAGGATTAATGGCTACAGTGACTTTTATTCATCATTGTACAACATTAGTTCAGTCACTTACAGGGTTATTGGCCAGTTCTGCCTTTATTTACTGTCATGACCAGCAGGGTCAGAGTACAGAATATGACTACATTTTTTTGACTCAGAAAGTGAGAAGTTTCCTATCTTTGAAGGGGACCCATCCCTTTTTTCTGTAAGCCATGCTGAGAATCAAACTTTCTTAGCTACATCAAAAGCCCCTGCAGGTTGGGCAGCCTATCTGAGGCACAGAAATTGAAGGCATGGATCTTAAAATCAGTATCAAAAATTGAAACATGAAAATCATGCTTTAAGACACACACATTAGGAGGAGGATTAAGGCTTAACATTACAGTACGTTTCGGGAAGTGAAGCAGTGACGGCGTTGCATATTTACTTGAGTAGGAAGCTGAGCCAGTCAGATGTGGCTGTTCTCTTCCAGAACAGAGCCCCATGCATTGCTCTTACCGCTTGCCAACAATATCTACAGATGTGCCATGATTCAGGGCTACCCATGCTCCAAGTCTAGCAAGGCTGTACTGCATTAGGACTAGAAAATGTCCCTTGATGGCACTTCCCTCCAATTCTAATGAAAACAGCAGATCACTTCCATTTAGCTTCTGCGCTGGCTCACAGATGGGCTAGGGAAAAATAGTCCCAGCCACCTCTATGCACCCTTTACTTAAAAAAGATACTTGCAAGACTGCAGTTTCTACACAACTATATGAACTTCAGCAGTGTTTGTAAACACTGAATTTAATAATTCCATGTAACAACACGAAAAATAACAAAGTTAGAAAAATGATTTATTGATGAAAATTCTTTCGTCTGCATCTCTCCTGAATACTAAAATATAAACAGGTACAACAGAAAGTATGATTTCTGGAAGATAAGATGCTTTGCATGGCCATGAGGACACTACCAGTGCTAACAGAGAACAAAACCATTAGCTATACTCTGTCGCTATAAGTTGAGGGGCTCGTGAAGAAAGATTTTTAAAAGGAAAATAGTGCTATCTACTTCCTGGGGAAGGGGAAGGAGGATAAGGACATATGCCAACTGGCTGAAGCACTGTATGAAATGAGAGGACAAAATAATTCTTTTATTCACATACTGCTGCCTTCCCAGTTACATTTTGTTAATGTTTTGCTGAATTTTACCACCACCTTTTATATTTTTTCTGAATTTCCACAGCACAGGGCACCATTAGAACCTGGTTCAGACTGACATGCGTGTCTTTAGAAAATCTTCCCGTATGGACTGCTTTACCACTTATCAGAAAGGTTATTCCAGAATACTTTTGTTGTACTGGGCATAGGCCCAGCAACTAGAGGCTGTGTCTACTTAAGCAGGTATCTGTAGCTTCCTTAGTCACCCTAGCTATGGAAGGCCACGGATCCTGGCTCTGCCCCAGGCTGACCTATTCAGGGGAAAATAATCCTGCTTCAGAAGGCCAGCGCTAAAATAAACTTGTGCTTGCTGGAGAGTGGAGAGGTAGTAGGGAAAAGAAGCCTATGTAAACGTGTGCTTCTCACCCTCTGCTATAACAGACTTCCCACCCCTCCTGCGGAGCAGCGCCCAGTAGAAGAAAGTGAAGAGCTTTACGTTAGTTTTCCTAAAAGCTGCGTCAATAAGACCTCTTCTACTTGGTGGAAATGATGGTGTGTTAGAACGGGAGGAGAAAGGGAAAGAAGTCAAAAGAGATAGAGTCCTTCTTTAGTTTTTTTTTGTTATCTTTTTTTTTTTGCAGAGGTAAGGGGCAGAACAGGAGGAAAAAAGGTATCATAAAAAGCTACTGCATACCAGAGACAGTGCTTTCTCACAGAAATACAAATTTTTAGCCTTTTAACTCTTCTTGCCTGTGGATGACTACCAGTGATGAGAAAGCCTCCAATCTAAAGAATGCCTCATAAAAATGAGGCATGGCATTTATGGAGACATAGCGCAGGAAATACATGGAAGCTACAGAGACTATTTTTAATTAGATACAGGTCTGTGTATTTGCACTTTTACTCCTGGTCTGAGTCACTGGATCTAAATTTATGTACAGAAAATGGTGCCAGTCTACAAAACTGTAACATCTAAAAGGAAAGGCAAATAATATACAAGCAGCAGATCCATACAGCTTGTGGGTGATCTCTCTATCACTGTGATTCTGGAAGTGTCTTAAGAGGCCCAGATAATTTATCCCAGTCTGACTGTTTTAAGGCTCTTTCATTTCTGGATGCATTTTCCCATGATATCTGTTTTCCTCACTTCTCTATATATTTGGAACATCCTCTTTTTTTTTTTTTTCCTTCAAAGCTGCAAAGAAGAAAGAGAACAGCTCACTTTCTTCCATCACTGCATCCAAAGAATGGAGCTAAAGAGCAATTCTTTCTACAGTGTTGACCCGTAAGATACTTTCACAGCATATACTCATACCTACCTTTATAATACCATCATACAATACCATATACATTTATTCCAAGCAAAAAATAAACATTTAGGAATGTTTAGGAATATTAATGCAGTATCCTCCTTTCTTTCTTATGTTTTATAAGAAAGGATTAAAAGGTCTTTCTCCCTTTTAAATTAGAAAGAGGTAGCGCTTCTCTTCTGCTCCTACGTTATAACCCTAAAAACCAGTACTAACCTAGGAATGACTGAAACACAGATAAAATTTTTGGCATGCTGAGATAACATGCCATATAATCTAGTTATTTCCTGACTCCTATTTCCTTTACCATCATTCTTGCCTCTCATATCCTGTATACCAGCTCAGCCAGATAAATTCAAATGCAAAGGAATTTTTGGAATTGGGACTGAAACTACACCTTTTCCAGAGTGAGATCTGAAGCAGTAAAATACCTTATCAGTGCATACAGCAGAACTGACACCACTTCCTATTTTAAATCAGTCTCAAATGTCTTCTTCAAAGATATCTTTTGCTTAGTTAAACTGCAAGGCTGGACACACAGCCTTTGCAGATGCTGTATCCCATGTTATAGTAGGTTAGACTACATAGACACAGTAGTACTTCCTAAACGTCAAGAGCAGGGGGAGAGGCAAAAGCTACGTATACATTTGCTTTGCTTTTTCTTTCAGTCATGCATCAACCTCCAATGCATATATGACTCTCGTCTACAGGTGTGTGGCTGACTGGAGCAAGCCATATAAGAGTACCAGAAGCAGCAGGGTCACAAACCGCTCACATAATTCTTTGACTTGACAATGGTCTTGTCCTGCAGCTTCAGCCTCTTACAGTGCAGAAGTGGAAACATTTGTTCTTACTTGCATTCTCTTCAGTGATACGGACAATAACAGGGGAGGGAGGGAGGGAGAAGAGACCCGCTAAATCATCCCTTTCTTTAACTCAGAGGAAAAGGAGAAACCCAGGAAGTGTTAACACTTACGTTTTACATGCATGAAGGGCACTAAAACTAGGCATATCGGTTCTATGAAATTAACTTACCAATAGCCGCACAGGGCTCACAGTTTCCAGTTCACCTTCTAAGTTCCCACGGTAACAAAAGTCTAATTCAGTTGATTATACAAAATCGTTTATGAAGTTGGGAAAATATTACAGACTGTATCACTGCAAACAAAAAGGCCCAGCAATACCACCCACTGACTGAGTGAAAACCATGCCTACTAAGTATGAGACCTCAGACCAACAAACCAAAATTGATCTGTGAGAACCTAGGCCCAGTTTGACAAGCAATGCAGAGAGAGGATGTTCCAGTTACTACCCTTTTTTAAGACCCTTAGTTTAACACAGAGGCCAGAGTGGACAGAAAGGGGCAAATTTCTGTCACCCTCTTCTCAATATAAACATTGCCTAGACCAAGCTAAAGAAAGGGGTCCTGTAGGACACGTGCACCTGTGTCACCTTTAGCTCTGTTCCAGACATCACTGGGTGCTCCTTCAGTTATCCCTACCTTCATGAATTCTCTTTCTTCCCTGTCCTCATCACTTTACGCCCCTCTCTGCTGTCTAGCTTCTTTTTCTATTTCTGCTGTTTTTTCAATTCTTTTTGGTCATGATTTTGTCTACAAGGAAGCAAGAATAAACTCTGATGCTGACAGCTACCAGATGGTCTCAACTACTTCTCTCCCCTCAGAAGTATGGCTACGCTCTTCAGCCAAGGGTACCCAGGTTTTGGCTCCTCTGGAGATCTCTTTTCCCTTCATGTATATAAGCTTGACCTGAGGATTTTGTGCTGAAATGAATACATTTTCTCGCTTATGCTTTAATGCTGTTCTCACCTGATAAGCTCGGCTCCAGGTAGTTTTAGAGAAAAATGGTTCATGAGGAAAACTGACTGGCGTAACCAAGGTTCCCAGCTGGGAAAAAATGAGAAAACTGCTACTAGCTTACCTGTGCCCATATTTTAAAAGGAATCTAGGCCCTTTAACTCACTGTCTCATTTCACCAATTTCAGCTGTACCTAACAGAGACAGAATTCCCACTCGCCTAATTAAACTACATTGTGATATGCACGTTACCTTGCCAACCTCACCTATTTCCATTCACTAAGCTGATACTGACCCCCTATCACATGTAAAAAGTATCATACAGATAGGAAATAAAGCCCATTTTTTGCAGAGAACCAGGCTTTTCTCTAACAATAATCACAGATTCCCAGCAATTTCAATTGACAGTGACTCAAGATAAAATTCTAACATCCAATCTTCAGCTGAATTACTTTCAAAAGTCATTGCAACTGAATGTGCAAACAGACACTGGTTGTGCCAGTTTTGATCAGTTAGAATACTGTATTTTACTGATCAATAGCCACATTGCTTCCTCTCCATCCCAGCCCGAAATTAGGTTGCAGTGACTGTGCACATCTATTCGTAACAACTACTATTCTGTCTACTCTACTGCTTCAATGTGGGGGTACTCCCACATACAGGGATGTGGCAAGTATATGAGCAAATATAGTAAACTGCTACATTATCAGGTATATGTGATGAGGCTAATCTGTCTATGAACAAAGACCCTTAGCAGAGAGGCAGCTGCCCTGGAAAAATGGTTTTTACCAGCGTAATCAAAGCATCTCCTCAAATGAAATAAGTCACATTAGAAAAAGAACTCCTTTGCCAATATAAACGGCATTTCCATGATGGATGGAAAGGTGCATGTGCCGCTCTGTAAGTTCAGGGGTGTAATTCTTGCACATTCTTGACCAAAATAGCTACATTGCTAGCAATGTATGGTGTGGAGCTGGCCTTAATTTAGCATTTTCTTGAAAAATGAAGAAAATTTAATACTGCACTTTATTATGAAAACATGTCTGGCTTAATCAGACTAATGTTATCTGGTTATAGTAACTAAGTATTTGTGAACTACTCAAGTACATAAGGTGAGAAGAAATTGATGATTCAGCCATTGAGACGCTGAAAAATATTATTTGTTTAGTTCTCACTTACGTGAAAATAAGCTTGGATTTATACTAAAATTGCTATGGTAATAGCTGTTGCAAGTTATGTACAACAGAGACATCTACACGTAATGCCTGTAATTGCTTCTGTAATATAAAAATATGGTTACCTTATTTTGCTATTGTAATGCAGTTTATTTAACTGAGCACAAAGCTGTGACTCAGTTAAAAACACATTGCCGTCAGAAATCATTTCATTTTTCCCTACCAGTGAAAGAAAAATAAAATAAGTTCCAGCAAGAAAATTGTGAACTAGTTCACAGAAAAAAGACTAATCTGAAGTAAAACCACAGAATGAGAAATTCTGCGAAATACCTGAAGACAAAAACAGGTAATAAGTTGAGCAGAAGCTAAGTGTGATACTGTTATTAAAAAGGAAATGATTATATTATAATGAGATGTATTGTCGGAAATAGCAGAAGGAGACCAAATAAAGCATTGAAATTATTCCACTTTATTCGTATCTATCAGCCTGACAAAATAGATTTTATAAAGACAAAATAATCAAGAACAATAAAACAACAAGCGGAAACAGCTTAGAAATAAAGCCTAGAAGTAAACATCACTGATGTAAAAAGATCAAATTCCCTATTTTCTGACGCCCCGAAAGTATTGCAACCCAAAGGACGATAAAAAATGAATTGAAGAGAGCAAGAACCAAGATTTTCATTAACCCATTAAGACAGATGTAAAAGTAATAGTTAGGAGAGTAAGTGTAAGCAAAATATTATGGAAAACCAAAAGCCACGTTTCCCTCGTTCACATTAATGCTGTATCACTGTTTCAAAAGAGTAATTCCTGGTTTACATGAACATAACTCCATAACTCCATAACACCCATAATTCCAAGTCCCTATAACTCTAAAAAGAGGCGGGCAATTTAACAACATGCAAGTAGCACCTATAGAGTCACCAGAACTACTGAAAGCTAGACATGAGCACCATCAATAAGAGTACTGCAGGAATGACAACAACATTGCACTATGCAGACAGGGCTAGGTGACCTACTAGACACTCTTTCAACCCAAAAGATTTTGTGAAGAAGTTGCAAGCTTAGAGTCAGAAAAATCTATTTTAGTACTTCTGCTTTTTAACAGAAAATTAAGCTTGGAAAACACAGTAACACGTATTTTCTAGGTTATGCAACTTAGGAGGGTGCCTTTCAATTCTGCACTCACACAACCCAATTTTTCTCCAGTCTGGAAATAAAAAAGTAAGCAAAACCACTAGGGAAGCATAAAAACTAGGTGAGGAATTAATTTTCCTGATTTGGAAGCAATGGTTAGACATGGTTGGCACGCTGCTGCTGGGAAATGTGATGTGCTAGCAGCATCAGGAAATATTTACCTTTATCCACAATGCCTTTACCAGGCATTATGGATAGCGTTGAAGGCTTCAGTCCTCTAACTTAGCTTTTCTCTGATCACATACCTGACAAGAAGTTGCCCATACTGTTTGCAGCTGATACACCTTCCCAAAAATCTGGTCAGTACCATGCAAAGCATACCCCTGGGAATGAAGGGAATGAACTGGAACACGCAGAAGAGCAAAAACTGATTTCAAAGACTTAACTAAAGCAAAGTCTTTAGTTCAAAAGCAAACTACTATCTTTAAAAAAAAATAAGACAAAATTGACAGGAAAGAGAGCGTTTCCAGGTAGTAAGTAGGAATATGAGCCGTAAGTATCTATCAGACATAAAGGTTAGGACCCCAGGAACGCAGACAATTTTTGGAGCAGCATATCTATTTGACCTGCCATTTGGCCTGAAGATCATTGTTTTTGAATGGCTATCTCTGAGCAAAAGAACCTCCAGATCTCATTTTTTTCATGCACAATATTTTCCAGCTAGAATTAAAAACAAAATGTTTACATTAAAATACACAAACATCAGAGATCCTCCCAACAAATATTTTTTCCCGGAAGCACAACAACTTAAAATCACTGGTCCCAGGAAGGGATATATGCTCCATCATGTGACGATGCATGTTTGCTAATGACCAAAGAAATTATTTTCTGCAGAGATCTAAATGGGAAAAAGAACCCATAATATTCCTTTCACTGTAAAATAGATCACATCAAATAGATTACATCTCTAAAACAGATTACATCAAATCCAATCGAGGGTTTGACCCTAGAGCAAAACAGACTTTTGGAGCAGAAATAAAAACGAATGAACAAAAACCCTCAGAGTAATAGGCACGTGTCTTGGCCCAGCCCTGCTGTCATTAACACTGTTTGAAAGCTGAGTATCTCCTGGCAATGGACATCTGGCCTCAGGGAAGCTAGAAAGAAGCATATGACCGGCAGTATAAAAAGCGACTACTCACTTTCTGTGCATTGCTTTCTTGAAAGATTGGCAATCATGGATAAACAGTATTACTGCTACAGAAATACCTGTTAAACTAAAGAGCTTGCGTGAAGCAGGACGATGACGTGTAATAATAACTTCAAAAACTAACCCAAATTCTTATGATAAAGACTTCATCTAAATGTCATTAAAAAAGGACAATTTAAATGAACTAAAACAAAGAAGGCAGGGGAGAGGCAGGTTGAAGACCCTTTTGGGCCAGGCCCCATGCCTTAGCCTCACCTCAAGCCCTACCCTGTAGCCCAGCAGCAGCCCGCACCCTCCTCCGTGCCCGGTACTGCCCTGCCGCCGCTCTCCTGCCCCTCACTCACCACACACCAGGCAGCAGGGTGCTGACTGAGTACACACACAGAAGAGACCTTGTCAGTCTTGACGGTCGGACAGCACTGCCACCCCATGGTTCGGTATGAAACCCACAGCAAAAGCTCTGAGCTGTAAAAGGGATATTTAGTTTCCTATGAAAAAGGGAGAAACCAGACACAGTGAGTGAAGTATGAGGAAGAAAAAGGAAAGGTCAAGAGCACCAGGCAGCTACAAAGATTAAACAACACTCCCCTCAACTCACGGTCTAAGGGGTCTTAGGGATCCCCTATGTTTCCAGCTGGAAATTGCTTTCGGTCCTTGGTTGGCATCACAGCCTTTCTCTCGCTCCTCTGAGCTTGGGGAAAGGGTATCCTCAGAAGGTCTCTCCTTCCACTTCTCGGGAACTGGAGAAAGACTCCATCTGCTCAGGATGGCTAGGGTGCAAAGGGTGCCCTTTGATGTTAAAGCTGTTACCAGTTTCCCAGAGCTGAAGTTCATGAGAAAAGACCTCTACCCCAGCAGACCTAAGAGCAACAGAGGGCAAGAGAGACGGGGATCAAATTTACCGTCTCATTGACTAATGCTAACAAACACGTCAGTGAAGAGACATGTGCTGTCCTGAAGAGAATGTCTTTTCATGGGATAGCCAATCTTTTGGCATATACGTTAAGACAAATCCTACTGCCATTATTGATGCTATATTACCAAATCAAAGCAGACCTTATTACACTAAGCATTCCTCAATAACGCGTGGTCTTGTGGGGCATACCTTAGTGCCATTTAAAGAAAGTTCTAGGTATGTGTCTTTATAATCTGTTGCACTGGCTTTCAGGGAACTATTCCATGCAATAAAGTCACCTAGCTGTGTAACACTGAATCATACCCTCCTAGCTTTCTTATAGGGGGCTCAGTTAGAAGGAACACATGAGAAATGGAGAAGCAAGTGAGGAAACTATGTATTCTTCATTTGAGACCCAAACATTTCACTAAGAACCAGGCACTGAATGAAGGCAGAATTTCACTAGACTCTTTACTGATCTTTTACATCTGGTGTGAGCCTGGCAACATGAGCTTCCCGGCATGTGCTTCCTGGAGTCTCTCCCTCCCTCTCTGTCTCCTTTTGGAGGTGACTGACTTGAACTGTTGTGGAGGGTCTGACCTTGCAGAGCTGAAATGAAGGTATGAGGCAGGGAAGCCTGGTGTCTTCCTCCCCAGGAAAGCCAGGTCCTGGAGCATGCCAGGGTACTTCAATGCCTGAAGGGGCCTGTACGTTCAGACAGCATTATCAAATATGAAGCAGCTTTCTTTGTCCTTGACGCACAGAGATCCAGCCTGCTCCTGGTTACCGATGCTCAGGAACGTGCGCGTACACCGTTACGCCACCTCCCACGACCGTAGACACCCCCAGCAGCCGCTGTGGTGGGGCACGTCCACACCAGCTGCCTGCCCCACTGCACGCGGCATCTGCACCCGCCTCAGCTGCCTGAGCGGCACAGGTGTGAACCCCCACACACTAAGACAACGCTTACAGCCCTCTTGCTTTTTTAAGCTGATGCAGGTCACTGAACTGACAGCTCCCCGCACCAAAATCTCCCTGGATAAGCTTTTATGCCCTACTGCCAGCCTCGGGCGTGCACGCAAACAGTTAAGACCGCCAGAGGTATTCCTGCCAGCTTCCTTAGTCCCCTCCTGTGCCTCCCGAGTGCTATTAATACAGCAGGCACATGCTCTGGCAGCGACCAGATAACTTTAATTTGCCCTTTAAACGTCCCGAGCCCAGTGGGCCCCGGGCCTCCGCGGGGCAACATGGCGGCGCTGCCCCGCGCCCCCCGGCGGGGGCGGGCGCAGGGGGGGGTCCCAGCCAATGTGCGTGCCCCGGGGGGGCACCTCCTCCTATCGCGAGAGGCAGCGGGGTATAAGAGGGCAGGCGAGGGGCCGGGGGCCATTTGGCCGGCGGTGCGCGGCGGCAGTCGGGGGCGGCAGCGGCCGCGGCGGCTGGGTGGGGAGGCGGTGCGCGGCTCGTTGGCTCTCTCCGGGCAGGGGCTGTCGGACCGGCTGCCAGCATGGGTGACCAAGCGCTCAGCTTCCTCAAGGACTTTTTGGCCGGCGGAGTCGCTGCTGCCATTTCTAAGACGGCTGTCGCCCCCATCGAGAGAGTCAAGTTGCTGCTGCAGGTGAGGCGGTGGGCGCTGCTGGTGGGTGCGCGGCGGGGCTGCGCCACAGGTGGGGGCCGGCGCGGCGGGAGGGCGGCGGGTGCAGCCGGGCCTGACTAAATATGGGCAGGCGCTCGCCCGGCTCCGGTTCCCCGGGAGCTGCCCGGGCCCGGCTGTTGCGCGCTGCTAACTCCTGCCGTGCCCCTCTCCACCCTCCCCCTCCTCGTCTGGCTTCCCACAGGTGCAGCACGCCAGCAAGCAGATCACTGCCGAGAAGCAGTACAAGGGCATCATCGACTGTATAGTCCGCATCCCCAAGGAGCAAGGCATCATCTCCTTCTGGAGGGGCAACCTGGCCAATGTCATCCGGTACTTCCCCACCCAGGCCCTCAACTTTGCCTTCAAGGACAAGTACAAGCAGATCTTCCTTGGGGGAGTGGACAGGCACAAGCAGTTCTGGCGCTACTTCGCGGGGAACCTGGCATCCGGCGGTGCTGCGGGAGCCACCTCCCTCTGCTTCGTCTACCCGCTGGATTTTGCCAGGACCCGGCTGGCGGCTGATGTGGGCAAAGGGGCGAGCGAGAGGGAGTTCACTGGGCTGGGCAACTGCATTGTCAAGATCTTCAAGTCTGACGGCTTGAAGGGCCTCTACCAAGGATTCAATGTATCTGTCCAGGGCATCATCATCTACAGAGCGGCCTATTTTGGGGTTTATGACACGGCCAAGGGTAAGAGGCGGATGGAGAAGTGACTGCAAGGAAAGGATCCAACCAGCAAAGACACTGTAGGGCACCCTGCCCTGCAAGGACAAGCAGGGCTTGGCGCAGCACCAGCTCAGGGTGCCAGTGCTGGAATATGCTCAGATGTTTCTGAAATGCATTCCTGGCTCTGTAAGCTTGCTGCTCTGAGCAGCAGCTCTGTTTGCAGCGTGTTTTCAGGCGCTTGCCAGTTTATGCCCTCTTCCCCTTTCTTAAGGGTTGTACGAATTGGCTTCTGGGGGGGCTTGTTCATGACACAAACCTAGGAGAGCTCTATAAGGAGAGCCCTTTTGGTCAAGGAGCATGAAGAAGGCTCTAGATCACAAAATGCAGCAATACTATAAATTTGTTTTACTCATAGCATCCATTAGTAGTCAGATATGGATGCAGGGAGAAGTTGTGGGCATAGTCCTGTTGACTTGACTGAGTGATATCTGGGGTGGGTGGGAGACCATGCCCTCCTCAGCAATCTTTCTTGTAACCCTTTCTCTCTGTACTGACTCTCTTAATTTGTTCTTGATAGGTATGTTGCCTGATCCCAAGAATGTGCATATTGTAGTGAGCTGGATGATTGCCCAGACTGTCACTGCAGTAGCAGGGCTGGTATCCTACCCTTTTGATACTGTGCGGCGTAGGATGATGATGCAGTCTGGCCGAAAGGGAGGTAAGAGTAAATCTGCTCCTGTGGTGTCCCAGGAGCAGAAAGCATTTCTTCAGCAGGATGTGATGGGAGAGATGTGGTTTTCTTTGTTATGGGAAACCAATGGCCCGTTCGTAGGAATCCTTAAACATCTCTGGGAAACGTATTGCTAGTTATTTCTGTCTTCTCCACTTAATGTGAGTTGATTTGTTTTGACTGTCATGTAAAGAGTTAAAATGACTTTTCATGAATGGATTGCTCAATTTCAAATTCTTGGGTTTTTTGATATACTTAAAAGGAGGGGGTGGGGACAAGCAAAGTTGAAACAGACTTGCTGTATAGCTCCAAACCTTCTGACCTATTTGTCTGTTTCCACAGCGGATATTATGTACAAGGGCACAATTGATTGCTGGAAGAAGATAGCTAAAGATGAAGGAGCCAAAGCATTCTTCAAAGGTGCCTGGTCGAATGTGTTGAGAGGCATGGGTGGAGCTTTTGTATTAGTACTTTATGATGAAATCAAGAAATATGTCTAAAGCTAACATCATGTAGTTCAATTGTTCTCAATCAGCTTTTTTAAAAACACATTATTGTGATGTAATGGACAACAAAATATTTCCTAGGGAAACGAGAATGGAATTTGAGGAGCCTATCTGGTTGTGCTGAGGATGCATTAAGTTGTCCACTATATCACAGTGGCGTTTTGTATGAAAATTCTTCCAACATTTGTATTGGAACCTGTGTATATATGCCTTCAAATATCAGGTAATGCATCTTGTCTAGAGACAAGAGTTAAATGTTCTACACCTAGTTTAATATCAATGTTAATAAATTTGACATATTTAAATACCTATTGTACTAAGTGATGTCTAGCCCCCCAACAGCATGATGGCATTCGAAACATGGGTTAAAACCATGTCTTCTAAAGCAGAATTGTTTTAATCTATTTTGTGAAAAGGATGTTTGAAAATACAAACTTGTACTAAAGCCCCAGGTTGTGAGTTCCTAACTGCATTGCCTTCACTGACAAGTTATGCAGTCATGTGGTTGAGGCCCTAATTGTTTTTTAAATGTACTTTGTGGAAGATAGAAATACCATGTTTCAGAAATGCCCTATATCTTCACAAAGAGAAAAGTTTTCTGCTCTGATGTTCAATTGAACTTTAACTGAAATGATGAAATAAATTAATATATTAATAAACTTTTTCTGGTTGTTTCCAATACACAACACATTGCAATTACATGTGCTTTAAGGTGATGTGCACACTAATAATGATGCACACTAATGATGGTCTGGCACTCCCTAACTCAAATGTTTTGGTTAAAGCTTTAAGGAGGAGGTGGAATAGGTACTGATAATTCTACTACAGCAAAAACAAAGAAGCCTTTCACCTTAAGGTTCTGTTGCAAGTTGTCCCCATAGTAAACTAGTGCTCTGTGATAGTTCATTTACAGTACCCCTACCTTGAAGTGTAGTGTGTTTTCAATTGACAGTGCAATTAGTGATGCTTATTTAAGTAGTCTATAACAGTACTTCTGAGTTAAGTTACTCCAATAATAATGTAGTTGAGCTATTAATTACTAATGAGATCAGAAGATGCTCAATGCAAAAGCCTTAAACTTCAGATATTGTATACTTGTAAACTGACTGATAGGCTCCCTAGTTGGGCAAGTGATGGAAAGAGGGTTGTGCCTATTTCAGTGGTTCAGTTAAACTGTATATAAGCAAACAAATATGCTTGCTGTGCCTCCACCTAGGGAAAGTGGTTAGACTTAAAACAGAAAAGAGTATTTAACTGTATCACTATGCAAGTAATACCCAAATGACCTCTTGTTTCAACTGTTTTTTTTACCTCTTTGTATGCAGAAGTTAGGCACTCAGTGGCTCATGTGGATTTTGACAAGAGTTCTGGATTGTCCAGTGTCACCTGTAGTGCCCTGGGCAAGGGGCATAAACAAAGCACAGGAACATAGGTGTTGGACTTGTACTAGATGTATTTGAAGGTAAAAGACTAGTTACTTGAATAGCTGGCACTTTCCACATTGAGATATAAACCTCAGGGTAGATGATGTCTGGGCTAGTACAGTTAATGACAGCACTATTACCCTAGTGAAGAGGCTATTGTGGCTTAAAATGAGGTATTCTGGCAGGTGCCATCCCCTCTGTAAGCTGCCTTTTCCTGACACCTGTTCCCTGAGCATTGCTGGAGCAGTTCACTTTGCAAGAAGCAAGTTGTGGAAGAATCTGTCTTTAGAGAGTAAATGGAACAAGTCTCCCCAAAAGAGTGTATTTGTGGATGGTATCTTGATTAAATTGCATGACTGTTGCAGGACTACAATCATGGAACTCCAGTTGCTCTCTCATGGTCCAGGAATGCATTTATTCTATGACTTTTTTCTTAAGTGAGTATGTAGATGAGGAGAGAATCTTTAGATTAACTACTTCTGTGAGCAGCAAGAAAGGGAACGGCTCAGAGCAACCCTGAGCCCAAAAACTGAGTTTCTGGCTCTTCAAGTTCTGTTACTTTGGTTTCAAGTAATCCCTTTTTGGTTATTTACAATTAATTTCTTGACAGATGCAGGCATTCCCAGCTCCCTGTCAGTTAAGATGATGATCCAAGTGTGCCTGCTCTATGTTCAGATCAGCAGATCTCCTCTCCATAAAGGTAGGGGCAGGCTACTGAAACAGTAGCTACAGCAGCATATATTCACCTGAAAACAGAAGTGTTTCAGAGAAAATGAGTCCTAAGATGAAAGAGGTTTTGAGATTACCTACGTTAGCACCCCTCACTTTGCTTGTCTATGCCAAGGAAGCGTGCATGTTGGATGAGGTCTGGTACGTTTAAGCTTCCTTCCTTAAACCCCAGTACTACTTGGCTTTGGGAGACAGCCTTTTCCTTGAACTCCCAAGCATGTTCTTGTTCCCCCTTTTTTTTTCTTTTCTTTCCTCTCCTTCATGAGGAATATTACCTTTTCAAGTCTTGTCTGGTCCTTTCATTTCTCTTCTCTTCTAGTCACTACCTAAACGCTTGCTTCTCTAGACACCTGGTCTGTTTTCTTCCCAGCAACAACAAACCAGGGCTGTAACTTAATGAACTATAAGAATCTGAAGAAAACCTCTTCCTACTGTTTTTCAAGTTGCTTCTTAAAGGTTAGAAACCTTTATCTGCCTGCTTCCCCTTCCCCTTCCGCCCCCCTCCCCCCCCAATTCCCCGTAGTCCCTTAAGAGGCCAGGTCAAGCTACATAAAGAAGCCTGCTAACACACTATAGTTATTTACTATTCATTTCACATCTACCTCTCTGAACAGCTTGCTTTTACATGTTTTAGAGGAGGTCCTAGTTTACTACAAATATGCCAAAAACAATGGCAGATTGTAATACACATAAGTATCAAACCTCAGGGGGAATTATGCATGTGAATGAGTAAGAATAAGGAACTTAAGAGGAAGCAAAAGAAACTTCAGATGAGTGAAAGCAGTTACTATATACCAGAAGGAAAAAGACAGTAGCAAAGAGGGAGTGAAAACTATTACAAATGAGAGCAGGAAGGATCAATGCTGGAAAGTTCAACTAGGGGAAGAGAGAGTTCATGAAATAACCCATTCTGAAGAATACTTCCAGGTAAATAGTTCTTCATTTCTAATTAATTGCTTACCTACACTGTGGCAGACTCCGGGCAGTGTTCTCCACAAAGATCCGTTTAGCTGGGTACGAGTCCAAAGCTGTTAATTAAATAACTATTATCCTGAAAGCAGCATTGCACTGAGGCCATGGCACTCAGCAGAGAGCTTGCTGAAAGCATAAACTAAAATCCAGCCATCATCTCTGCAAGTCTGAAAAATACAAGATTTTGCAAATAAGCTATAGCTGCTCCTTGAACTCCCCTGGAGTGGGCTCTGGTTGTCACAGAAAATTGCTGCTCCTGCCCTGATACTTCTGTGCTTTTTTGAGAGATCCTCATAGGCAGTTACTCAGTGAACCTCTCTGCATCAAAAGCACTGGCCCTTTATATCTCTCAGAGAGACCTGAACACAAGATAGCCTGTCCTGAATAGTCTGGTAGTACACCCTGGTAATTTAGAAAGACAAAGCCAACCTACTATCCAGTACATGCTGTGCTGCCCAGCTCTGGAAGCACACTACCTGGGGAGGGAAATGAGGCACACTCATCTTTTGGCTGAGATGAAGTTAGGAACTTCAGGTGGGTCTGAAAGATAACTCTGTCTCTAGAGAGCATAGCATACCACAGGGAGTGGGAGGGGAAGAATCCGTGACAGATAATCTTCCCTGCCTTTCTGGTTAAGGTCAAAGCCTCCACCGCTCTTTTCCTACACTCTTTAGGGAAGAAGCAGCCATCAGTGCATCAAAAACCAGATAGGTAGAGGGGCAACATCCTTGACGCAAGGAAAGAAGAATTGCTAAAAGTCGTTCAAAAACCTGAAGAATCTGTAGGAGAGCATAGTTACGGTTTACCAGGATTGAGTCGCACTGGATAATCTAGGATATCAGGGAGAGGAGCAACAAAGCAGAATCCCCTACTTACTGCCCCAGGCTGCAAATCACAGCACCTGGCTTCACTTTTGGAAGTCCTTTTCACTTAAGCAAACAAAAACTCTCAATAACACATGCTAGTCCTAAGAGCCGCTGTGTGGACAGAGCTGAGATCTGTGATTTTTTTTTTGTACCTGATCAGAGCTTGGAACAAACTCATGCAGAATAGTATTTTAGGACTCTGCACTGAGTAACACAGCTGATCCTGGGATCAGAAGTGATATGGCTACAAGAATCACTACTGCCAAATCTTGAAATCTTGTCTTATTTTGAGGGAGGCAAAGATTTTATTTTTTTTGTAAATCAAGGTTTTAGAACCATGCATCCTGAAGACAAACCAGCTCTGTAACAGAAGTATTAATGAACTCTGCAGATATCCGAAACAAGAAGCTGACCCCAGCATAACGTCAGTCCTGGCAGATGGCTCTCCAGGTATAGATCCATATTCCTTACTTATCAAGGTTGAAATGACATGGTTTGTCCACTATGTTGCTCAAGACTTTGAAGAGATGAAAACCAAAAAGACTGCATCTGATGCTCAGTGTACCAGATTCTTAAGATGATTAACTACTTCAATATAAAAGGAGCCATTTTTTCCTCATGATTTGGCTTGTTGATATAGAATGTCATAGTGGAATTATTCATCATCACCTGAGTATGACAGTCCTCACTCTGCAGCTAGAAGGCTTGGTAAGTAATACTTACTGCCCTCATCTCCACCACACTGCTGAGCAGACAGTGCTCCAAGGGAAAGCACAAAATCTGTGATCTGTTAGGAGAAGAATCTCAGGCTTTTATAGGGGGTTATCCTGAAGCTCATTTGATGACAGTCAGGATAATACAGTCCAAAGTTGTGTCTGCATCTATCATAGACAATATCCTATGAACGTACTTAGCAATTTGCTTTAGGACAATCAATGAGACGAACCCTCATCTGAGTGATAGGATGACAGCAAACATGTCCCAGGATCTTCAGTAAAGGCCGCAAGCAATCTGATTTAGGACAGGCTCTGGGACAGGGGAATGTCTACACGCTCCACCTGATTAATGGCCTTGTCCAACTCTTCCAATTTACCTCGAGTCTCTCGGATTATCTGGAACTAAAGGTGAATTCTAAACGACTCAGGAGTCTGTGGGAAAGTGCCTTCAAATTTCAGCAGTTCAGGCAGGGATATATCATCAGTCCTTCTCCTTATACGAACAAGGTCCTGAGATAAGACCTTCATTAAGACCTTTGTGTTGTAGGAAGATTGTACAGCAGAACCCTGTCCTGGAAGGAGTACAGCCCACAGTGAAGCACGGACACCTCCAGAGCAAGAACAGGACAGAGGCATCGTAGTCCATTTCTCACAGCATGATTAACAGCATGCTCCAGTACTGTCATGAAAACTAGTGATCCTGCCACTTCAGTAGGGAGATGGGTTCCTACCTCAGACTGTGCATCAAACCAGCGTGAGGAGGTTCATTTTGAGGAGGAAGGGAAGCAGCTCCTAACTTCATTTTGAAGAGATCTTCTGGAGGGAAAAATGGGAGAAAAGAACATTAAACGACAGCTTACAACGAAAAATGGAAAGAAAATAAGTCTATTAGAAGTAAGATTTTGTTGCTATGAGAAAATTACCATAATGAGATGGTTTTTAACTGCTGATCTTAAACAGATGTCTGTGTCATCATAGCTGAAGAGTTTAGTATAGAAAAACCCTCTGCAGCAACCTAAAAGATTTTATTAGTAAATATACTTCTGCCAAGGAATGAAGGGAAATTGAACAGATAAAATTTACCTCTTGATGGCTGCCTTCTGTTTAAAAGCTTAATAGATTTGGCAGTTGGAAACGTAATTTCCCTTTAACTTGATGAAGACCTGCCAATATAGCTTGTTAAAAGAAAAAAAAACAAATGAAAGCCACAAAAAGGTAAAATGCATCAATTAATAAACTGATTCTTTGTGTTTTCTTCCACTACATCTAGTAGGAAACATTTCTCCCACAACATCCTTTTCAATTTAATATCAAATATAAAATTCCATAAGAAGCCAATGCAATGACAAACATATTTCATGTTAAATATTTTATTTCTTACAATTTACAAAAAAGTGACATACAAAATTGACATTCTTCCATACCAAAGTTAAATAAAATAAGATGAGGTGATTGAAAGTAATCCATTCTGTGAATTTCTTCACAGAAAAGAATTATCATACAAATATTTAAAAGTATTTAAAGCATGACCCTGATAGTCACATTCAAGGACAAAAATCTTTAAATAGTGAATAATTTTATTAAGCACAGTAGTACAAATAATTACAGCAGCACTATGCAAAAAATGCTATATAGTCCCTATCAATGAATAATAATCGCAAAAAAAAAAATCTGTTTGCCACAATGCTGCTTGCAGATGAAAAAAATTGTCAAATATTGTTAAACAGCTACATTTGATCAGGCTAACAGGTGCAGAAGCTCTGCCAAATTATCATACAGGACCAAGTGACAAATATGTTTGTTACAATACAAAATACCTCCAAGCCTAAGCCCTTATGCAAGCACGAGCAAGTAAAATAAACTTTCCTTTTTGTAGGGCTAAGGCCCAGCATTACTGAATACAGCTTTTCTTTTTTCTTTATGCATAATACAAAGATATTTCCTGTATCTCTCCCGGGAAGAAGCTGGGGAAGCAAGCAGGAATCCAGCAATATCCATGGATAGGAGCATCACCATTTATGCTTTTTATAAGACTAAGGGCCTACAAAATAAGCTCACTGGAACCTTGCATTTATATATAGAAATAAAGCATATCACCTACTATTTGCTATTACCAATTCCATTAAATTTACACCTCTTATAAACGGAAGTTGATACTGAAGCCTACCCGACACTACCTCAAATATTTCGTACAAACATAAACATTAAAAAGATAGGTTAGGGAGCATAACTTAAAATTTTATTTCAGTTCAGTTTATTATTTTCTACTACTTTTTTTTTTTTTAATCCTAGTTAACCGTTGCTCTCAAATCAGATGTTCAAGTTTCCCGCAGCTCAGGTTCCTACCTCTCAGCTGAGAAGGACAACGATTTGGGAAAGCAGGGCCATGAAATACTTTCCTTGCTCACTATTCTCCAGCTTGAGAAACATCTAGAACTTATGCTTGTTTAAAGTGAATTGTAAACTGATGTTCACTTCAATCTTTTCCCCCGCTGGTGTTCATATAACATCAGATGCTTCTTTCCTGCACAAAGGTCCTAATACAACTTCCCAAGTTCTTTTAAATCTGGAAGAGATGCAGCCTTGAGCACAAAACAAATGCTCCTCACCTGGAATGATCTGCAATAGTGGCACCACAACATTTTCTGCTGCCTCAATATTCTAGCTAACCATACAGTAATACAAAATCTGCTTTTCCCCACTTCATGCTGCTGTAAAAAAGGAGCTTCTCTCAGCCATAAGAACATGTCCTATAGAGTCCTGAAGGCTTACCTAAAGCAAGGATGAAAAGCAAGGACAATATAGGAATTAAGCATACTCCTACAAGTTTAACACAATTTAAAAAATAACTTTTCTTTTTTTAAAGATTTTCTTTACATCTTGTGTCCATAGTGCAACAATTCCATTCTTCCCCTTCATGGATACAAATTCCACTTACAATTTGAGAATAAAATAATATTTAGAAATTTCTATTTCATTTCTCTGTTTAAATACCTCATTCTCTTTCATAAATACTTTACACAGAAAACACAGGTTAAAGTGAGAAAGTTCATTTAAAACCATTTTATAAGCAATTATTTCATGTGCAATGCATTTTAATCACCAAACAACGCAGAGAAGATTCTTGCACAGAGAATTACAAAAGCACTAGAAATAGAGATCTCGGGATCAAAAGTGAAGCAAAAAAGACTTATAACCAAGCAGCACGAACGTTAGTGGGTTTAGGTCTCTGTAATGCCCCAGTGGGTGAATCGGACACAGGTTTTTCATTCCTATGGCTCACTGCACTTGGTACACTGGATGCCCTTGAAGTGCCTCCTGTTAACACACACACACAAAAAAAGAAAGAATATTCACGTTGGGCACAACAGGCAACTTCATGCTATATGATTACTATAATACTCATTACCATAGTTTTGAGGAAGGAAAAAAAAAAAAAATCACAGTAGGTTAAACACAAAACCAAAGTGTTATGAATTGTTTGTAAATGGTTGGGACAATAAATTCAAGCACAGTGCAGTGGTTCTTAATCTGACCTGTACAGGTCCCTGAGGACCCATGATCTACTTCCAAAGGTTACACAACAAATTTCTAAGAGAAGCAAGTCTACTGTTAGTAGACTTTACATTTGCTAAATAAGGATTTTTTCCTTTTTCTTTTTTTTCTTTCTCCTTTTGATAAAGAGTAGTAGTGAATTGAGAAATGCTTCTCTACAGTAGTGATTTTTTAACCTTAGTGGCAAAGATTACTAACAGCATGACTTATTAGAAATTTAAAATGGTAAATAAACAAGTGATATATCCATCATGATTTTGGTATGATTAAAAAAAGAAATCACTTTATTGGTTTCTGTGTGATAAGCCATTAATCTAAGGAAGATGGAGAAAGGAACTTATTTACTACTCTTAGCAATAACTGCTTCACAATTTTGAATTGTAAAAAGAAAGAGAAACACATGCATAGAAACACAAGAATCTCCAACCTCAAAGTACTTACTTGAAGGGCTAAGCTGGCTGAAGGCAGACTTCCCTCTTCTTGTAGATGGTGAAGAACTTAGATAACTCATCTGGCGCTGATAGTCCATCAGTTGTTCAGAACGCTTCATACCAGCTGTTGGTTTCACTGCTTCCAGTCTCTTCAGAAAAGCCTTAATATGAAAGAAAATATCATCAAGAAGAAAAAAAAATAAACAAGAAGCTGCAAAATAAACATTTACAAAATTATTTTTATTTGTACTGAGAAAATAAGTTTTTAAACATTGCTCATCTCCCTGCAATCAGCATAAACAATGTCACTGGTGACCAGCAAATGCTATTTTGCTCACGTCCAATTCTTTTTATACTGCTATAATAAGACACAAGTAGTATGTAGCCACTGTACATCATCTGTTCTATGCTGAGTACATCTTGAGTGCCCCATATTTCTCTGTACTTTATGATGACTCAAATCTACACATCTGTTCAGTGAAGATGGCAGGAGATGGCAGGAATACGTGCTGCTCACTTCTAGTCCTAGCCTTGGTTTCTCCTCTCTTCTTCTAGAGTCAAATTTCAGGGATGATAGGAAGATTTTTTTAATCTGCACTTTGCAAACGTACTTAGACCATTTTACATCACCCTACAGGGTCCCCAGAGAGAACTACTGACCTCAATTCTGTGAAAATAGTGTCAAAAGGAAAGCACAAACACCCATTTGACACTGATATTTGTGTTATTCTTAGAGTAATTTTAAGAGATTCTAGCAGAAATTATTGTTCTAGCAGAAATTATTGTTCTAGATATTTTTCCCTCTCGTTGAAATTAACCCCACAACCATGCAGCCAGCATTAAATCAGAACCGTTACTTACACAGTATTTGTAAGATACAGTTTCCCCATCCTTTACAACTATTTTCACTTGAGACAGGATGCATTGATTTAAGAAGTTTCCCTAACGTTATAAAAATAAATTCGATGGCAAGGTAAATTAGGAAGGACGCAGTTGCATGCAACCTACAATTAAAAACAACATTTTTCATGTATTTGGCCTCCAGTGTTTGCTGTTCCCTCAGCTATCTAATGTCAGGCTTGATGACCTAGCAACTTTTGGCAATGAGGCAACCATCATTGATCAGGGTTATGACATGCATCCTGTCAATGAGAGACAATGCAAACTGCAATTACACAAGTCGCTCAAGTCCAAAAATAGCTCTGTTAATAAGGATGTATTAGCTAGGTACATACATGGTAAAAGTCGAGAATCTGTACAGCCAAACTTTGAAATGATCGCTCTTTCCCCCCTTCCTTGGGTTATGATTTGCTTTTTTTGAGGAATAATAAATTTGTCAGAAAGTGATTTGAGAAACAGTACGGTATTCACCAGATGTCAGTTGTCACTGCCTAGCTGTAACAGGAGTCTACAAACTTTCCACAGTTCATGCACGGGCACTGGAAACCTACACAGAGTGCAAGAAAGAAAGGACAAATCCTTTCGGCTCTGACGTAGTATGTCACATGTGCTTGCATCAAGTGCCAGTCAGTTCATCGTCAAGTGGAAATACCTAAGTAAGCAAAAGTCAAAGGAAGGACTTCAGCCAGAAATAGCTCTTCGCTAAAGCTAGTTGCAGAACATGAAATGGTAGACTTGTCTCTAAATGTTACATCTAACGTTTTACATACAGCTTCAACACCACGTCCTAATACAACTACATACATTCAGGTTTACAAATATCACTTTGATTTACCTCCAACATCAAAAATAGAACCTTTCAAAATACTTAGCGTCATCACGAATAGAGAGCTAAATTATAGAAGTGACGTTCTCTTCCTGTGGAAGTCCAACTGCAACAGTTCCATATAATTTACATACCATAATATCGCAGTAATTTCAGGCTTGATTCCTAACATGCATATTTGTATATGCCCATTTTATTCTGGTTTAAAAGCAATTCTCTGCTTTTACTTTTATGCCTGTAATATAACAAGCATCAAATCCCTATTATTAAAGCAAAAAAAGACCTCTCTTCATTACTTTTAAGGCAGATTAACACTGGGTATTATACAATCCTTAGTTATGAAGGGAGCAGAAATATATTATGTGGTACAAAAGTGTTCCCATCACTATTCTAAGAAAATCTCTTCTAAAGGAGAAGACAGTTTTGCTTATTCTCTGCTGAGAATTGCACCAAGGGCACGTTAACTTGTATGCTATTTGCAGTTAAGAATTTTGTAATTTGAAGAACAGCCTACTGCACTCAGAAATGAACTCATCAACACACTGAAATGTCAGTTCTTACCTATTAAATCCATAACTCAGAACTGATCTGGTTCTTACATTCTTATTAAAAACACTTTAATCTTACAATACTTAACTGAACTCCCTTGTACAACAGTGTTAAAATATTTTTCAGTTACACATTTAAATTTGCCAATTCTTTGATTATGCTCTCCTTGAAACAGCATCTTGAGAAACGGATTGAAGAATATTGCCACTTTCCTTGTTCAAGTGCTAATTCTCTTTAGCCTTAATCTTGTAGAAACTTTGTCATTGGCCTTAATGACTGAAGAATCAGGTCACGTAATATAATCCCAGTGTTCGGAATCAGACATGTTCCTGATCACGTTTAAGGAGAAAAATGAACAACAAATGCACAAATTGCAGCAACGACATTAGTTGCTCTTCATTATGTTGTAACTGCTTAGTTGATTCAAGCTCAGCAAGACTGCATTAGCATTCAGTAAATGAATGATTTTCACAACTGTTTTCTCCTCTGCCATGAAAAAACCGAGACAAAAAAAAATAAAACACCACACACAAAAAAAAACCCCTGTCATATCACTGATAATCTCCCAGTTTGGCCAAAGCCTCCCAAGGCTTCTATTCCCCTCCCATCTTTTATTAAGCTACTGAGTTTACAATAGAAGCAGAATACAAACAGAAAAACCCCACACAGACACTGTTCCTGCATAATTAACCTCTAAGAATAGGATAATTCTTTATAAATCTAGACATCTAGCATCCATAAAGTTGTTGTCTATGTGGTTGTTCTCTATAAAGACACTAACATATACGTTGCCAATAACTGAAGCAAATGTGATATTACCAACAATTGGAGAACAAAGGAACAGGACACCTCATTAAAGGATTGGTGTACTATATGGCAGGCTAAGATAAACGCTGTTAGTTCAAGTGTTGGCTTATCAGGAGAGCACTAAACCTGACCCTAGTTCTCTTTGTCAAAGAAAAAAAAGTTAGCTTTTTGAAAAGAAAGAAAACAAACAAACATAGATTGAAAAATGTGGCCCTCCCAAATTCATTTCAGAGCGAAGGTAACAACTGTTACTTTTCTTCCTTTTACTTTGCTTTTCAAATGCATGAAGACTTCAATTCCACCTCCTCTGAATCCTAGCCAGCTGACTGGTGTGCCTTGACAGCTGTTCAAACTTATTTTTACTGCGCCTCCTCTAATGTCACTCATATTAGAGTGACCACACTGTCCCTTTGCAGAGTTCAGGTGGGGGGGGGGTAGGGGAAGAAGATAATAGTGCATTCAAGGACACCTTTCTGTTCTTGCCTGCACAGGGATTTGTAACTTTCTTCAATTGCCAGCTGCATTAATTAGGTCTAGGCTGACAAGCTCCAAACGTCAACAAAAATCCTTAAAGTTCTTCAATCTACAGAAAAGTCTTTTTAACTGAACACCTGTCATATTTACGTGTGACTGGCATCCACAGAAAGCAAGCTGAGAGTACAACCAACCAGAAAACTGAGCAGCGTGCTGAATAACCAAAGTTTTCCTTTAACCTGGCAATTAGTCAGTCCGCATCATAATTTCTAGAGCAATGTTCGGGAGTCTCAAGCCTCGGTCAGGAACCGGCAGACCAGAAAAGATCCATCTACGAAAAGCCTATAGCCTAAGTACTATGATTGCACAACTGTACTACACTGGCATTATACTGCAGTATATTTCAGGCAGGCATGTCCGTGCACCAATCCAAAACTCTGACGGCTTCCTGTGACAAGAGGACCGTGGCAACAGCACTCTGTCCTTGTACTGGACTTTGTCATCCTGGGAACTAGTGACATTTTGTGTTACTTTTTGAACCCAGTAAATGAAAATATTTTATAAAGCCCTGGCTACCTGAGCTTCCAAGGAGCCACCAACCCAACACCAGTATTTCTGAGCTCCCAAGAAGTCCCAGAAGACTACATTCTCTTTTACAACTGCATTCCCTGCAGCTTCCTCCTCCAGACTGAGGCCAGAAAGGCAGAACAACCTTGGTGTTCATCCCACAGCCACATAAGCGTGCACAGCAACTGAGGCATAAAGCTTGCCGACGTGGGGACAGTTCCTGGGGAAGGGAGAAAGCGAAGGCAGAAGAAAGGCAGCGCAGAACAGGTGGTGGAAGGAAGGTGAGAAGAGCCCAAGCACAACCCCACTGTGCCAGCACCCTCCCTCTCCTGTTTCTTTCCCAGCCCCAGCAGCTATCTCCTCTCTGGGAGCAGCGCGAGGTGGCTCGCGTGAGAAGTGCGGTGCAACGTAGTATCGGAGTGAAGGCTACGGCTCAAGCCAAGATATATTGTGTGGGTGGGTGGCGGCAGCTGGTTAGATGGATGACCAGAGGCACAAACTCTCCTTCGTTCTTTTCTTCCCACCCCCTTACTGCACGTTAAACCAAGCGCGTTAAACCAAGCCAACGTGCCATCAGCACGTTAAACCAAGCGGAGCCAAATGCACACATTAGGGTGGCTGAAGGACACTTCCTCTTCCAAAGGAAGTTCAGGTTTTCCAGCAAGACCACGGCAGGCCAGACTGCAGGAGAAGGGAAGCGGTTTGGCTGGAGGATCTCTATGCTGGTAGAAGTCGGACCAGAGGTAGTGGGGGAAAACCTTAACAGCACGTGCAGCGCAGGGGACTCTAACAGTAGACTTGGGGAGCCAAGCAGGTGGAAAGGGAAGATGGCCCCTGCAGAGAAGTGCACTAGGTGATTTGGAGATTGGGGAGAGAGGGTGACTATACTGAAACTGAGACCAGAGTTAGATCTGCTGGAGCTTAGGGTACATGTTGGGGGAGTACCCTGTGATTCTGTGAGTATGAGGCGGGGAGGAATGAATGATATCGATCATTATGTGCAGCGAAGCATAACAGCATAGGGTGGAAGGAAAGTACAGGATTGCGTGGAAAAGCCAAACTATCACAGAAAAGAACATCCCCATCCCCCTTGAACTAAGCTTTGAGAATTGCTGTCCTAGACCAGTTGATGTTTCCCAGTGAACTTTCAACGTAAACTGCAGAGAACACAGCACAGCAGCTTAGCTCACTAAGGTCACCTAACACTTAAACCCATGTCATATGCATATATACACCTCTGTGTGTTTGTGTGTGTGTAGGTACATATACACATACACTTATATATTTACTTATTTTAAGCAACACATGGCTAGAATTACTTTATGTTGTGATGAAGTGATTGAGGAATAAGATGGTGGCTGCAAATCTGTATTTCATGGTCATCCATGTATAGCAACCCAGATTTTACAGATTCTACAGTTCAGATCACAAGTTGTTCCCAGTCTATAAAATGGAAGCTGAGTATTTTATCTATGCTGGCAAATACTGTAATTAATGTGTCAGTATAGATAGAAACACATATCTGCAGACACTGGAAAAAAGCAATGCATCAGTCTCACTTATGTCCCTTTCCACTGGAGGGGAGGTGGGGCAGAGAGTATCTTCAAACACAAGAGCAGACTGTTTTCAGAATCAACAGCATCCTCTATTGGCAAGAGCCAGGCTCTTTGCCTAGCTAACTTGCATAAGCAATCAAGAACAGATTCCCCTTATGAAAGCACACAGTCAAAAGCAGCAAGTGGAAAAATCTGCCATTAATTTTAATGACAATCTCTTTTGCCGATTGTATTTTTTCCGCAAATTCCTACTCACCACACTGTAACTGCTGTTCCTCAGAGCAATATATCTTTCTAATCCACCACGGCTCTCTCTAATAGTCTGCAAGGGGAACATATGTTCCCTGTACTTCCTTGTGCCTTTTCACAAAGCTAGAGAACCAAACCACTATGATTCCTCTCTAACTTCCTAGTACCTGAATTACTTTCTCTGCATCAGCTTCAGATGCAGAGAAACCAAGCTGCTTTCATGCAAACAGTAAATATAGGCATTGCTCCAAGAACGCTCTAGTGGAACAACTGAAAGTTTTCCCTAGAGAAGGTGTTAACCAGAGGACAAGAAATTATAAAAGCTATAATCCAATAGGAGAAATCTCTGCTGTTAAACTATCTGACTTTGCATTCTCTCTGCACAGGCTACAGGATAACCAGTCTATCTCTATAGACAGATACACTCTATGGACAGAACGGGAGGAAGGGGACAGGAAGGGACAAGAGCACTTAATACTAAGCTTGTCTGAGTGTCATCTCTAGGCATAAAGACTTTTCTAGAGTCTGAGAAACTTTTCTGGAGCATTAACAGTAAGTTGAGATTGAAGGGGTCATAGAAGGACATCTTGTGAAAGGTCCAGGTGGCTGAGAAAACCTTTTCTCCTCTCAGCAGAGGATTAATCCAAGTAGCTCGTCGAGGGGAATAAACTACATGACATTAACGCAGCTCTGCCAGCAGAGGTAAAGTCCAGCATCTCCACTGTGGAATGACTGGACATGGAAGATAGCACAGACTATTCAAGAAGATCCCTGCAAGCTGGGGTTCCTCAGACTGTAGATTTTTCTTTCCAAATTATTTGTAGAAACCTGCATCTTTCTACAACTAATGTTTTGCACAGCTGTATCAACCAGCATATCCAGGGATCACTCTGAGCACAGCTATCCTTGACAAACAGCCAGAGATACAGGCCTTTAAAGGTAAGTATCAGGTACCTCAGGTCTTGCATAAAAAAACAACAACAAAAAAACAACTTACCAAGAAATAAAAGAAACATTGATAAGGAAGTTTGATGGAATTCCAGCTCTAATTTACAAAGATGAAAAAAGCTGCTGACTAGAACAAAACAAAACAAAACCCCAAAACTGTAAAGCATATACTTTTAGCTATGTAACACACACAAAAACCCTGATGAATGGACAGGGCAGGGCAGCTCCTTCATTTAGTCTCTGAGAGAAGCATGTCATACCCATAATCTCAGCAGGTACTGCCACAAGATGAATATGTTACAGCTGTGATGCTCTGGGTGCACATACATTTCAAACAGAATAAATAAGTATACAGAATTGCTCAAAGAGGAACGAAACGTTAGAAGACCATAAGAGATGTTCTAGTGAACCACTCTTCTGAAGAGAAGACAGCAAAAGATATCATCGCGCATTTGAGCACGGAATAGACCAAATTTCTTTATAGTCTAAAATAGCATGATGTTGTAACATAAATGCTAAGAAATTACTTTGAAGTCAAAAGTTTCCACCCATGTTTCTGTAGTAAATGCCTAATAACTAAAGCATGAATGAATAAGTAACTGAAGGTTATTAATTCTTGGACTTCAAGCAGTCACTACTAATCTCTAACATGTATTAAAACAGCAACACGTGAAATGACCAACTGCTGAATTTTTGATCCAAAAAAAATTTTTGATCCTTGCAAAGGCAAGACATTGTTGGATAAAACATTACAACATATTGAAGAGAAGGGGCTTAAGGACTTGAGTAAAGAGAAGTGTATCATAAGTTATTGTATACGTTGATATTATAATAACTATCTAATATGCTATATTACATAACAATATATTACTACTAGATGGCAAGTGACACAGCACTTCCTTTTTGCTGCCTAACTCTATACTCTTATGAGGAAAGTCCATGTGAAAGAGCAAGTCCTGCTTTCAACATCTTTAAAAACAAACAAACAAACAAACAAACAAACCATCCCACAGCACGTGGGGAAAATTCTCCTTACAAACTAGCTAAAGCCACATAAGCCTAAAAACATTTCTTCCCCAGACAATATGGAACAAACATCTATAACATATATTCATATCAAATTCTTTCAATTCAAGTAAAACAAAAAATTCAAAATACTGCAAATATAACCTAATAAAACATCCCATCACAACAAAATCCAGACTGACAAGGGCATGGAAAGAGGTAAATAAGCAAAATACACCCTGGTATATCTACAGAAATCTCCCTTTATCTAAGAATTTTTGCAAGGTCCTCTTTTAGCTCCAGATTATAACTTTTCTGAAATTATTTCTCACAATGGTTCACAATCTGATATGATATTCTGCTGTCTTTTCTCCTTTTTATTAAACTATTTAAAGTGTGAAAAATAACGTTCTTTTGGTAGACTGTACTCCAGTGGAGTTGGGCAAGAAAGTTTCCTACTTTGAAAAAAGTTTTAGCAGCCTAGATGTCTGAGAGCTGGAAGAATTAAAAAGTAATGTATTTTCCAAAAGTGGACAACCAGATCTTCTTCACATTGAATCCACATAGATAAGGAAACTTCAACCAACACTTAGACTGGGGGGGGGGGGGGAGGGAAGTGGATAAATTACTTCCAGGATAACTTTTCCAAATATTTTTAGACATATTTTACCTCCTTTTCAAATACATTAAAGAACAACTAGGAAATGTGAAAATGTCATCATCTGTAATACAATTCTATCACTAAAAATAACTTATTCAAAACAGTTTTATTTTTGTCATTTGACAACTCTGCCAGCATCACTCTTTGAATGAGCCTGGCTTCTGTTTGTCACTAAAATAAGTGATTGTGATTGCTAAGTATATTCAAACAAAGTGTCAAGCAGAGAGCTATAAATATTGAAAGCGATGGCTAGCTATAAAATGACTCAGAAACAAAATTCACATGCACATTGTACACCACATTGTGTTTCAAATATGATGGGTTCGTTCGATGCTATCATATTGATTGCTTTATTTTTTTGCGAGCCCATTCTTAAGAGACAGGTGATCGTGATGCCTGAACGAGGGTCAGAGTTAAGACTGCTACGGAAAGCTATGAGCATATTAACAAGAGGGGCCTTTCTTCTTAAATAGAATGATACTGAGGTACAGCAAACTTGTAAAAAGTAAACTCTGTTTTCACCTGCAAAAAAAAGTCATTAAAAAAACAACAACAAAACCACACACACCATATGAACAGTGTAACTACTCAAATGGCATAGTGGTGGAAATTCATGGCATGGCTAGATCAAACACAGTAATTTCAGACTCACTCGCAGTAAAGCTACAAGTGCTGCCGTACAGCCTTTTGTAAGTATGTAGTGACTCATCCGGCATAGAACAGAGCTCAATTTACTGATCTAAAACCGCCCAAAACTTACCAGGTTTTCTCTTTCGATCCTCTGCTGTTCCTTCTGCCTGTTGAGGGCGCTGTGGTACAACTTAGGGGGTGGAACAGCCGCTTTCTTCAAAGTGGTACTTCTGCTTCTCGGCTTTGCAGACTGTCTGGACAGTTCTCTCAACAGCCTTTGGTTTTCCCGATCAATTTGTCTTACTTCTTCATTTGTGAAAGAGTAATTTTTCCTTGATCCTTTAGATGGCGGATCAATGGTTATTTTTTGTTGTTCCTTCTTCTCCAACTGTAGAAAAGCTTTAAAATGGCAAAACAAACTACTTAGATTAAAAAAAAAGAATATACAAACACAGCATTTTATTGTTAGGATTTATTCACAACCTGAAAAACCAAGCCATGTTCTGTCCCCTTTATTTCAATTCTGCATTTAGGCATTTCAGATTCGTTCAGGGATGGTCTGTCGTCCTCAATACATTGATTTTACAGAAGTTTCACCACAAAGCCAAGCCCAATTTGGGCTCTAAAGGCAACTACTTCTTTCCTTTTAGGAACCCCCCTGCCCCCATTTCAGACCTGTAACTGGGAGGAAGCAACGGCTGCAGGGTGCAGTTATCCGCACACCTGAAGATAACAAGCAACTCAAGAGGATCAGCAATATGCGCACACGCATTCTGTGACCGTTTAAGTCACACATACCTGCCTGCTATTTAGAAATAAGAACATGATCACCTTAACAGGCACGGTCATTTCTTCTGACTATTCAGTGTTCCTGATCTGCCCTTTCACCCTGAGCACTCCTGATCTCTGCCTTCACCATGATGCTTCCCCAGCTTCTACTTCAACCCAGTACGCTCACGCTTCCTGCCCGCAGAAATTTTTACTGTAGTAACTATAGCACGAACAATCAGCATAGGCAGCCACATATATGCTGCTGGTGCTACTGTTTGTTAGCAGGATGAAAGTAGCATTGCACATAATTATCATCGCAGCTGAGTCATTTGTGGTATTAATATAAGTATCAGAAAAGTCTTCCAGGCAATAGAAAACAGCTTCTGAAAGCCAAGACTTAAAATAATCCTGCAGAACAAAGAATTAAACTGTAAACGAATATTTAGATGTTTGCCCATGGAAAGTGATTTACGCTTTGCTCCAGAGATATCCAAAATATCTGTCTCAGCTGGGAGGCAGAATGGAAACGATGCTTTAGATCAAAAACTGACACCGGGGAAGCATGACACAAAAACACAAAATGCATTTCCCAAAGTGATTTTGTTGATCCCTTGTTCCTGAAGGGATCCTGCACTATGTTGGTGCAGGAACTACAAAGAGAAAGATGAAAATTAAACTTAATGGATGGAGAGAAATGAGCGAGCATATATGATAGAGGAAGAAATAACCGGGGCCTGGCAACATTGAAAGTGAAAACACTGACAAATTAATCACGGACATGGGGTTTCAAGACAGAAAAATAGTTTCCTAGGACAAAGAATACACACTTAAAAATAATTGGGCACAGCAAGACAGACTTGCACAATCACAAGATTAGAAAATAACCGGAAAACTTCACTCTTGCCAGCACTAGTTATGCGTCATAATTCCACCAGAGCTCAGCTGGAGTCTTGACCTATTTCTAAGCCTGCTTTCTGAAGCTCCGCGGTAGCTCTTCAGGCAACTGTTTTAACAGCTTTGCTGTAATGGTATTAACCCATAAAACCATTGCAACGTCTGTGTCACAGGAATGGCTGTACCAGGTGAGATCAAATAGCTTTTTCGGAGCTGAGAGACAAATCAGGAGGCCTCAGTCAAGCCACTCCCCACATCGCTCCAACGTTATCGTCTCCAAAGGAGCCTTCTCACCCTTGCCCCGAGAAGCCCCACACGACCAAAACCATCAAGCAAAGCAGATACCTTGAGAAGAGGAAAAAGAACAGAACGAGCATGCAGTAGTGCATGTAGTATGCAGTAGTATTTCCTCAGCCTATGCTTTCACAGAAAACAAACAAACAAAAAAACTTTATCGCAGTGTCTCAACTGTGGTTATTCCAAAATTGATGCAAGGAAATAATCTGTCTTTGAAAGAGTTAAAAACAGCGTTCAGAAATCAAAATTCAAACGGTTTATGAATCTCAAAATCCCTCTGGAAACTAGCAAGCTTGCATAGTCAGTAGGTTAGCCAACACAGGCAAGAACTGATCTTTGAAAACTCTGATTGCAAGGCTGTTCAGATTAGCAAGCATTGTTTTATTAAATTGTCACGAGAAGATGCAAATCACCCTCACATCTAAAACACAATGTCAAACAGGGCAGATAAGTGTACCACTCGGGAGATTAATAAAGTATAAAAAAAGATGCCTTGAAAAGCATCTTTATAATTTAATAAGTTATTCTCAAGAGAAAGCCAGTACAGCTGCCAAACCATCTGAGGAGACAAACCTGGGATATGACTCATCTGGATAAACCTACAAGGGACAAAAAGAAATGCACAGAAAATAACTAGAACCACACAATTCACATGGTTACATCAAGCAGCAGTGTACTTCTCAGTAAAAGATAATCAAATATATCCTTAGGGGAACGCGCAAAACCAGCACTGCAGAACACATTTGGAAGAAAGTAATTTGCACAACTGCCTAAGAAGAGATTTATTACACATCACATGTAACCAAGTTACATAACTGATAATTATTATGAAGATATCAAAGACATAATTTCATCTTTCGCTTTACCTCCACTGCACCTCCTAGCTTAAGGAGCTCAAGACACATCCAAGAAAGGAAATCATACTGTGGCAAAGAACAGTCGTTCAGCTAAAGTCCTCCCCTAGCTTTATGCCACCAACGCTATCAGTGATGCAGTCTCTTACAAGAGACATTTAAGTTCCTGAATAACCGTCAGTGCAAATTCCAAATCATTCTTTTCTTTCTGTGAAAAGTGTAAACTACTCAAATTTCATTTGCACTAATGATATTCTGAATAAGGACATTTTTCATTAGAAATACAGGTTTCTTCACGTCTTCACTGACACATGTTTGTTCTCACTCTCCTTCATCAGGCAGCTGGCCATGCTTTGGTGGAGAGTGAATTCATAATATACAGTTACGAACTACACTCAGTAAATGCAGTTCAAAAGTGCTTAAAGATAAATAAGCATCAAGATAATTACTGATCTTTTGTCTTGTTAATTTTTCTGGAAAATCCCTATCAGCTGTGGTGAAATAAATAAATAAATAAATAGATAGATAGATAAAAGCAGAGAAGTGACATGGAACAACCACCTTTCCTTTTCCCCTCAATGCTGGTCAGTAAGCGCTTTTAGAAATACTGCCCCAAGGGGCCCTGCAGTGACTGCTAACATAAACCCTGTCACTGTCTTTGTCTCTGCCATCTCTTGGGAGGCAGTGGCATGCCACTCCCGCAGCATTAAGCGCCATGGTATCTTAACCAGGAGCTCTCAGGCAGTTCATGTGAACACACATTTACGGAAATTTACCTGCATTGCTCTAGTGGATACTACTTCTTACGAATGCGAGTAAAGCATGACAAAGTTTTACCGTTTCTGACTTTACTCTCGTCTTTCAGCTTCTCCAGTCACATCCCCCCAACACACAAACGCACACTTCCCTTTTGCATTCATTTATTTCTTCCTGCCTTCCTTCCTTACCTTCACAGCTTAGCTGCTGTGAAGAATTACGTAGTGCAGCCTGAGCAGGAGACTCCAAATTAATCTCTTGATAACTTTTGACACAAGATTTATAAATTTTGCACTGAAGTTCAGACCCGATACAGTGTGTGCACCAGACAAGTTTTCCCCAAAGGAAAAGGGAGGAAAAAAAATCACTCTTAAAAGTTTCTAGTTCCTCACTCTTTTCTTCACTTCCTCAAAACCACTTTTTATAGGCCATGCAGGAGGCGAACAAGGCAGAACTGCATCTGAACTTTCACAGGCAGATCCTCCCAGCAACAGTGCTGCCACGCACCAAGGCGGCGGATCAGACGCTCTATTGAAAGCAGTTCTGTTGCTCCTCAAGCCGTAAGTTAACAAATAAGGGTACTGTTTTAGGGAGTTTCGAATTTATGTTAAGGAGGAGTTTAAGCTGTCAGTACCACATGCCACTGACTGAAGCCTATCCATAGATAACCTTTTCTAAATCACAGCAAACGCTACATCATACAAGTTATCCTTAGGAACTGTGCGACAGGAGAGTTGAGAAGTTTAATAGAAGAAAAAAAAGAAAGCAGCAACGGAATGCATGCCGTATCACTTAATGAAGGAGAGTCACTAACTTTATGGGTTAGCGGCTTGTCCCTACAAAACAAGGGGAATACGCAGGGGAAACCCATGGAATCACTGCCCATCAAGTTGTGCTGAAATCAGTAACAGCAGCAATCTAAGAAAGTACTGAGCAAAAGGTTTCTGCTGGGTTTCCTGAAGTGGGGGACTTCAGTGACTATTGCCATGGTCAACTAGAGTCACAAAACACCACTTAGAGCAGGAGCAGTAGTCAAAAGTGCCTAAAACAAGGCCTCTGATCCTATAACTTCTGATCACCACTAACAGTTGCTCTTTTTACTTCCAAAGTTACCTAGCTGAAAACCTCTCCAGTCTGCACTGCTATAAAATGCTACCAGTACAGCAGAATTTTCCTAATCCCTCCTCACTTATTACGACACAAAATTACGTAATCCACAATGGCTATGTATGTCCAATACGCATTAATTGTGCTTTTCCTGGCCACAAACACCATTGCTTTCATGGTAAAGGCGGCAGATGCCTGGGTGAAAGCAGCACAAGCCTACAAAAACAGCAACAACTCATGATCAATAAAGAAAAGGGTTGAGATCACTAATAAAAGTTATTTAATATTTCAAGTACAGTTAGCAGAACTCAAACACTTAATTATTTGAATAATTTATTCAACAATTTATCTGCTGCTGTTTAATCACAGTGCACAGGCGTTTGAATGGTTAATCTGACTATTTTTGCAGCACCCAGCAACATGAGGCAACACTACAACTGTAAGGTTATGATTTAAGCTTCTGAAGAGTTGGCCATTTGCCCTTTTCCTTATGTCTTGGAACAGTTAAATACGGTTCACTTGCAGCTTCATACTCTTCCAGTGAGTAATAAGTAATTTAATAAAATCCCTACTTACCACTTCTTTTTCAGTCGGATCATAAATCAATTAATTGGGGGGGGGGGGGAGGTAAAAAAGCAGTAGCGTTTGCATGAAGAGTTGCACAGTGAGTAGTTCTACTTCTCCTTTTCTGATAAGCAGGAACAGAAAATGCTCTGGTCTTCATGAGATTTCTGTGAAAGCTGGTTTTCATGGAGAGACACCTAACTTTCTTTTAAGCAATAAACAAACCGTTTACTGCTCTCCGTTTGCAAACGTTGAAATGACCTTGCAGAGCAAAAAAGGGCCAACCTTTATATAAAAGGCAAAGGATAATTAGCAAGTTAAATACATTAGGACAGGATGATACAGGTGTCCTACTGGTATTAAGGTAAAAATTAAAATCCAGCACGCTTCACTGTATCTGTTGTAATTCCAGCAGGAAAACGCATTAAATTGCTTCAGGGCTTGCTCTTTTGAATTCGCCTGGTGTTTTGCTTTATACTGCTTCCTACCATATCTACAATGGACATTTCAAAAACATAAAAGAATTAAATCACAGTTCTTCATAAATGTCTAATATTTTCAATCTAAATCTGTTCCCTTGTAATAAATCTAAACAAATATTTCCTAGAACGTCCATTCTCTCAGGATAGAGAATTTTTCTTAAGGATTTCTTAGAATTTGTGGTTTGATGTTTTTTGAAAAAAGGAGAATGTGCTTGTAAAGTATGAATTTTTCTCTTTCAAAATTTATGCTTAAATAGGGCTGCTATTTATTTCTTGATATCATGAGGAAGGCAGCAGATACTTTACAGATGCAGAAAAAGCTAATTTCCAAAATTACACATCTTCCTATGGATGTTAGGAAAGCCTGGATCTCTTTACAACCTTAAATTGTTTTCAAACTTTTTTCAAACTCTAAATATGAGAATGAGCTGATATTTGCTCTTCCACTGCAACATGAGTTACTAGACCTGTGAAAACTATACATACACGCACACACACAAATGGTTAGCTCACATTATGAACATATGAACTAAACAAAGTTTACCGAAAAAAAATGTTTAGTTCAACTGTAAAGTCTGGAGCTTATATATACATTTAACAATCCACTTTAAACGTACATATTGTATATTTGTACAGTAAGACTGCTCAACTAGTTCAGCATGAACAAGCATATGGATATTATATCCCTAAGGAGAAAAACTTCACTTATACAAAAATGATTCTATTTCCTGAGTGACATACTACAGCCAAAAAGTTAAATGAATTGCTGCATACTCAGCTGAAGCTACTTCTTAATTTTCTGCATAAGCTTTGTTCAGGAACACAGTGCTTTTTAATTGCACAGTAATGATATCTACATCACAGCGCTTTTTTCTCCAAGTGAGGTATGAATAATTCTTATTTTACAATTGAAAAGTCCAAGGCACACAAGAAATGAGGAGATTTAGCACAGAGCATATAGGTCAGTGGGAGCTTCGAGGACAGAATTCAGGTCTTCAGTCTGTGGCCCAGCGTCCTACTTACCCCACCACACTCTCTCCCAACTTAAGCTAATAATAGATAATACTAAGGATTTGCAGACTAATTCTCACAGACACTTCTGTAAAAATAAGTAGGTATCAACCCCATTTTACAGATGAAGAAACACAAAGTGCTAAATTCTTTAATATTCTATATACCTGGTGCTATCACATTCCTGCTGCATTCACACTCAATATAAATTCAGATAAAAGATACACAGCATTTACTAGCTAAAGCCAGAGAGTAAGTCTGTAGCATAATGGAATGGAAATGGTTAAATTCTTACTTCACACCCTATGTCTAATCTCTCTCTCTATCTGCATAACCTCAGTTCCTTAAAATGCCAAGGGACACTGGATCAAGACACAGACTCAAATAAAATAGCATCAGAAAAAAACCAAAAACAGAAAAAACATTTCTATTTGCAGCTTTCTGAGATATGGAAATTTATGCAAGCAATTCCAAAAACAATTTTTTGGCAGTCCAATTCCTCGCACGGGCATATTTCATTCTCTCTTTTTGCGTTCACGTTACTCAAGAGCATAACAGAGAAGGAGATAACATCTCTGACATTTATGATTATGAGTTCTGAATATTGCTCTGAGTTAGTTCTTGTTCTAGCTTTCATTAAGGTGGTTAAGACCAAGGTCAGGTCTATGAGCAAAGCAGAAACCAAAAAACTCACAAAAGAATTATTTATATAATACCTATGTAATTCTATCAAACCAAAGAATTACATTCCTACCTGAAAAAACATAATCACCCCCATATTTCTTTTCCATCTAGGTGGCAAAAAATGAGATAAAGGATGAGGAGAGGTCTGTTAGAGATAAAACTTAATATCCTTCAGTAACTGAAATTGTGAACACCTATGTTCTTTGTCACACTGATAGATGCTTAAAATCCTAAGCAGTGTGGCTGTTTGACTCCACAGTGCTACAATATTCTCATAGTAACACACTGTAGTGGCAACAATCAGCTACATGATGTCAGTCCTGGCATCATAATGAAATGATGTAAACCTCTTATACATTGACTTCAGTGTCTACAAAAATGAGAGGATTTAAGCATCACTCCTTATGTTATTTATATACATTTTAAAGAGGCATACTGCGCAAAGAGGAAGTGGTTTTCATGAACAGAAGTAAAAACACTAATAAGCGATTTAAATAATTCAGCAGCTCATAGTTACTGAAAAGGTATCACAGCTAAACCCACGTTTTATACACTGCTGAGAGGTGCCCCCTCCCACCTGAATTTGAAGCCTCTCTGAACCGAGCATCAGCTACACCACTGCATCTGATTTGGAAATTAACAACAACGGAGAGCAACGCAGATAAGAAGTTTTGAGTTCATCAGTTTACCCTACGCGTCAAGTAAACATTTGTTTTCCCTATGCTCTGCAGTCTCTAGCAATGGGCAGCCAACCAAATGTTCCTTACAGCCAAAACAGCGTGCGGAAAATTGGGTGTGCACCCCATACTGTAAAACGGTAGCTTACAGATGCCTGGGCTCTACAGTTTCTTCATTGCATTTGCTAGTCTGTCTTCCTTTGCGCTGCATCCGCTCTCAAGACCGCCCTGCTGTTCAGATGCCTTTCTTTTATTAGCGTGCATGCAAAGCCATGCCAACGCAGCCACACAACCTGCAGCTCCTGAAAACACCACATTTTGCATTTCACTTCCCTTTGAACTGGGGCTCAACTCCTGTCCAGCAAACGCTGACATAAGGACTGCAGTCACATGCTTTGACTTTGGCAACATACAGGGTCTGCTTTTCTCTAGCTTTCAAATAAATCTTTGCTCTGCCCTCAGCTACTCTTACCTAGTCCATTCCTGTCATTTTGACTAAAAATAGTTCAGTTATTTTCAGTTATTGGTAAGCTGAGGGCACGCTGCACGTTGCATTACCTGGAGAGGTTCACTGCAGTAACAGCATACACAAAAGACAGCTTTTAGAGGTAGTAACTAACTGTTATCAGGTATCTTTCTGAATCTCTCTCTCCTTCAGAATTCTGGTGGCTAAAGAATATTTCTTAAAAATACCAGTGATAGGGCTCCACAGTAAAACCCACCTAAAAGCCTTCAAGAAGTAATATATAGCATGGAGACCATCTGATTTCCAACTAAAATTACGCTGTGAGATTTTTAATTATTCAGCATAATGTAGCTTAAAATCTAACTTCTATGAAGAACTAGCACAGCTTTAGATGGAAGGGCCACTTAAAATTTTAATCTAAATACAACTTTTGCAATTGCTTATAAAAATTGAATAGCTTGCAGTAGGTGCACAGATATGTATCCAGGGCATATAGCATACAAGAAAAATTACTTCTGCTCCTTTTAAATTGTTACAACAATTTTTCTAAATACTTCAAACGAAGCATGTTTAAGATACCCAGACTACCTTGCTACTTAATGACCAGACTCTGCTGTCCCAGTCCAAAACCTACCCTTTGAACATCATGCCCTTTTTATTGATTTCTACCCTTTCTTTGTTCTTGTAATCCTTTTTTAAGGCAGAGATTCTCATCATCCCAAATGCTGGCATTGCCAGTGGGCAGAAATGTACAAAATGAATTGCTGAATGCGCCCTAGAAACACCGCAGTAACAGAGCACACTGAAATTCTGGAATTTCTGGAGGCTTTGGGAAATCAGGCTCACGTGATTGCTATAAACACTTAGGCCCAGCTGTATTACAAATATATTTGATAAAAATTTGTGATTAAATGTTTCATCAGTAGAGCTTATTGAAAAACATGTTTACTTCAAAACCCAATCTGAGATGTCTTGATGATCAGTTAAATTATGTTTCATGCTTTCAGATCTAGGCTTACGCTACTCTCGCTTGAAGCAACGTTCATGCCTATCCAGTTCTGATGAATGTTTTACGCAGGCTATTGGGGGGTGGATGGGGGAAGGAAGGTGATCTGCGCTCTTTTTAATGAGCACGGAAAAACCTAAAAGGAACAATTTAGAATAAGATTAGCTCCTATTTTCCCAGACTAGTTACTTTCCACCATTAAACCCAATTTATACTTCAAAATACCCGAAGTAATTAAGCTATGTTGTGCTTGCCAATTTACAGAGGCACTTGGGAGTAATATGCATGTTAATCAGGAACATTAACTGCCAGACTATATGAAGTCCACTTCTCATTACTCAACTTATTATTGTTACTTAGAATTGTTTTTCAGTTTTGGAAAAAAAAAAAAAATCTTCCCTTCTCCAATCAGATATTCATCTCCGAGAATATTTATTCTGGGCTGTAATACCCATCTGTTTTTAGGGATGACACAAACACTTCCACAATTGTCAGTTACTAAATAGCTTTTTTCTACCAGGGAACAAATAAAGATGCAGGACATTATAATTTCCATTGCTTAGCAACACCTCTTGCTGACGTGATGATGTCCTGGCAAGTTGTTGGAGTCTTTTTCTAGCAGAAAGGAGTTCCTGGGGCACAAGGATCATCAGAGGCAACACCATCATCACCTTTCTTGATGGCTAGCTCTGCTCTTCTTGCTCTCAGAAGAATTTCCATACAAGTAAAATTGCATCCTTTAAGTTTCTTATGAATAGAAATGAGCATGAAATCTATTTTGAATCCTTTCTCCCTGCAGGCTCAGTCTGGCAAGGTGGCAAGTGAATAAAGATGACATGCACAGTTTTAATCATGCCGGACCTACCCGCTACAGCAAACTTGGGTTGAAACGTACCAGACTTCGGCTGTAGAAAGCTTTCCTTACTGGAGAGCAGCAGACTTCTTGAACTGAGTCTCTTTTACCCTAAACATCTGACTACCAAAAGCTTTTCGCCATGAAAACATGAACAAGAACACTCTGAAGATCTTAAAATACACATACAGAATCATCCAGTCTGTTCTCACCCCATGCAGTGACAGTTTGAGACAAAGGCAGTCAAAGATACGCCAAGTTCTCTCTCCCAGACTCCATTATTAAGATTTATTAAATCTACTGGCATGAAGCAAACACTTAAGTTTTTACTAAAGATTATCTGTTGTTTCTTAAAAATACGTTTATATCTTGAAAGGCAGACACGTAATTCAGAAAAACAACTTTAAATAATGAAACAGTATTATTTAAAAGGTACTAGAAGTTTAAATCTATGAACACTATTTATTAGGCAATGTAGTTCTGGACTGCTTTTCAGTTTTGAAGGTTGGTTGATAATCCAGTATTTTATCACTGTTTTAATTCAGGAAGTAAATTGTGGCATATTCAAGATTTGTCAAAATGCATGTACACTTTTAATATTCAATCTGTTAATAAATCAAGTCTTATTTGGGAATTCCATCATCTGTATATCTTACTCCTATGTATATCATACTTGCTTCTACTTTCAACTGTAGAATCAATACTATTTACATTAGATTTAAAGTCAAATTGACACAGCTTAATTGTAAACCAGCTTTAAAAATACACGTGGGCATGTGAAAACCCCGTTCTCTTCTATCACACTCAATTTTACACTGCTCTCAACAATTTACAAATGTCATACTTAGTTTAAAAAAAAAAAAATCACCTTTCAAAAGCTGATTCAGGTCCATGGCATCATGTAAGACTTTTCGACTATATCGGCGATCAAACTCGGAATCTAATGAAAAAGATACAGGTATAAGATTGGATATCCCAGCCTCGTTGATTTTTACAAGTTTTGTGTTGTACTTAAATTCTTCAAAATTACCATATGGTTCTTGGCTCACGTTCTCCTGTCTTTTTATTTTTAATTTCTTATCATTTGATGCTGCAAGTTCGAAAGACTGGATAGGACTGATGTCTGGGGTTGACAAAGGTGTTACATCAGTCACCGTGTCTTCAGACTCCTCCAAGTAGTCACCAAGCTTTGGTTTTCCTTCTGCTAATTTCATTCCTGATCTGAATTTTTGTTTTGGAGACAGAAGAGCCACACTACAAGCATTCCTCTTTGAGGAAGAATGTGACGAATCTGATAAACAGCTATCAGAATCTGTATCAGAACAGTCTGTATCTGAGCTTGAGGATGAGGAAGATGAGGAAGAGGAAGATGAGGAAGAAGAGGAGGAGCTGATACTAGTATATTTTTTGTTAGCTTTTTTCATGCTGCTTGATTGCTTAGCTGTCTTTGGTCTAACCTTCTGTTTTTTGCCATCATCACTACTATCTTCTTCATCTGTATAATAATCCTCTTCACCTTCTTTAACTATTTTGGGGATTCCAGCAGGCACGTTCTCCTGTGCTCCCCTATTTGCTGCAGCTGTTGCTCCAGATGTGCCTGCATTCTCTGAAACCGGAGAAAGTGACAAAGATGAAGCATCCCCGGGATGGTCTGTCAGATTTTCTAGGGACTGATCCTTCACCAAGTCTTTCTGCTTCTCTTCGCTTTCCTTCTCAGAACAGTTCTCATCCTTTGAATTAGAAGCCAAGTCAGGGTCTGAAAGAACTGCCTTCGTATTTCCCTTCTCTATAGATTCACCATTTTCCTCAACTTTCTTTGGCTGTTCCTCAAAATCACTGTCGAAGAAAGCATGATCCACCTCACTGTCTGACAAATCTTCAAACCGGTCCATCTCGAAATGTGAAGTGCTGCCTGAAACCATAAGAAAAGGTTTCCAAAGGTCAGCAAAAGAAGCAAATGCAAGTACACCTTTAGTTAAATCATTTTGCTCTATACTTGCTTAATTCTAGTCAATATAATTCTGCATTAAGTATGTTATGCAGCTAGGAACAACTCCATAGTTGAGCTTTATAAGGAAATTCAGTGCCACCTTATTGTACACAGCTTACATGTTACTGTTAGATCCAAAAAACATTACCTTAAGCTGATAGAATACACCATGATTTCAAGATCAGAGCTATTTTTATCCCCAAGGAAATTAGTCAAACATGGTTAGCAGCTAAAGAGCCTTAACAAACACGTAACTGAAGAGTCTGATTTTTGCCCCTTCGTACTAGAGCTACTGTATGGTACTAGTTCAAATTTTATACTTAAAAACCTTGGGACTATGTGCTGGTCATTGTCTTGGCTGACACAGCCGCCCAAATTGGAGACTTTCCATGCTAAAAGTAGCAGCTGTCTCAATTTACGGTAGAGACCCACGGCCCCACAGGTTAAATTATAGTAGATGTGGGGTGTGTCAGTGCTAACGCTTCAGTAGCGGAAGGGTGCTTCTCTGGGCAGTCCTCTGTGATTTGGTTCACAATGCACAGCACCCGTGAGCAAGCTTGATTCCTTTCAGATGAAGTTAACCTTAAGGTGCGCTCCAGGCATGAATCTAGTGCACTCCAACCAGTATGCATCATTCAGTCTGTGGGACTAGATTACAGCGAGTCACAACCAAAAACCCCAAATGCATAGAGAGTGGGTATCAGGTCCTCAGAACCAACTGTTACGCTCTACAGATCTGTTCATACTGCATCATACCTCTTGCAGAAATAGATATTGTGTTAGATGCTATGTGAATCATGCATGTGTGTGTGGGCAGGGAAGAATCCGAAAGTTTCTATTCAATGGAATATACACAGAGTTAAAATGCGAAAAAAAAAAAAATGAATTAACAAAAAAACAAAATCAAACCCCAACCCATCACCAAACAAAAATAGCCAGTATCACAGACCACTCTTCCCTACTAGTTATGAGCACTTTTTTCCTACTATCTACAACAGGTTACACATAAATTCTGTGCGCTGCAGTCAATGAATACATAGAATTCTGCAGGTGCCCAAGGACACCAAGAAGAAAGCTAGTGGAAGCAAGTACGCAAGAGAAGAGAACCAGAATATTTTAAAAGAAGGAAGTTCTCCCTTAAACCACATGTAATTTGTTACCATGGCAAACAGAGGCAAGAAGGGAATTCCTAAGCTTGCTTTGGAACTGCAAGTCTATTCCCAGGAAAGCTTCCAGCTCAAATTATTTCAGTAGAATACAGAATTTAAGGTCTACAGCGAGCGCTCAGTTTTCTTGCCTCTTCCCAAATACTTCTCAGCTTCAGAGGATTTGAAATTATGCACTGCCACACAAGGACAACATGAAATATAAAAGCAGTTTGAGCAGTAAGAAGGTGTGGAATCTCCTGTGGCTTTAAGAACCACAAAGCCAAAAAAGTGAGGAGACCTGATAACATCAGATATTGTATAAAGCTGAAAACACTACTGAACAATAAAAGCAGAGGCCAACTTTGGTGCCATAAGAAGAGAAACTCTTCAAAGTGCCTAACTGCTGCAAGTGCAACAAAACTAGGATACAAGCAGAATAAAACACCTGGGAACTCCTAATTTGAAATTCTACACGGAACCTGGAAACTTTTTTGTGTGTATGTCACTTCCTGTGATCCCTGGGTTCAGGTAGCTTGTACAGTTTGCAACGCCCATCTCTTGTATGCGTTCCTAGAGGAGATTTGTAAAAGGACAATGTAACCCTTACAATTAGAAACAAAAAAATCAGAAGTAAACAACATGGCATTATTTACATTTCATATTCTACCTCATGTAACTCAAAAAAGAAGGGAGCGACACAGAATTGTTTGGCATTACCTGTAGACCATAGAACATGAATTATTTATTTAGCAGTACGACTTGGATATCCAAGTCATTTTATCAAGAAAGTTAAATAGCAAGTATAGGGTTAAAATTTAAATGCAAATCTTCCTTCTTCTGTATAATGAAAAGTATTTATTACCTAACACATTAGCATCCCTCTAGTTTGTAGCTTCAAATAGATAAATTATGACTGATTGGTAAAAGTAGGCATATATAGCATATTTCACTTGTCTCAAGCACACAGTATTTGATATACTGTTAGCATTGTTGTGCACATAAGAGTGTAAGGGAATTAGGCGAAAACAGGTTTGCCAGTAGAGGTAGACCAGCTCAAAACACAAAATTCTATAAGACACATACATGCCCACCTATATTTAGGGGAACGTTACGTAAACTATTCTGCAAATAAGGCAAAACTAGCAGTAGTTTGTCACCCATAATATAATACGTGGTCATGTCAAGACCCCTCAGATGTCTCTTTGCTGAACACAATCTCTTAAGGGGGGAAAGGGAACTAACTTCAGACAGTGGCAAGACTGCAGAGCAGAGGTGACAAAAGAGGTGATAAAAGACAGCAAGGGGCCTGCACGCTCCTTTCCATCATTAGGACCAGCCAAGAAGCATGCATCTTCCCACTCTGCATGACTTACAACGAGCTGACCAGCCAGTAAGCCATTTTCCATTAAGACTGAGGCAATAACTAATTAATGTCACCAATAAAACCACAGTTTAGCGGGCTCACTCTGCCTAAGGAGCAGCAGTGGTAACACAAGTCATTTCATTCCCAAATGCTCCTTCCACTTTTCTGGCACAATCCCTTAAATACTTCACTCTTCATCTTAATGAAAAACAGATGTGCTGCTTTGGTCAATTTCTCTCACTGATACTCTTAATCATTCACAGACTAAAGATTAATTAAGTTTGTAGCTTCCATTAAAGATAAACAGGAGGAAACAGATGAAGGGATGGTATTTTTTGTTCCTGTTCCCCTCCTGCATCATTCTAGAATGCCTTAAAGAGAGCTGGAATCTGCCACGTTACAGGGAAGAAGGAATTCTGCAGATAACGATGCCCAAATTAATAACACGCACACCTTCATATACTGTGCGGAACAATCTTATTTCTGGGGGAAGTGCAGAGTTCTACTAAGTTATCAATTGCTAAAATGGAATCAACAAGCGTTCCATGTTTGAACATGTTGTGCCTTTCGATAACATTTTTTGGACATTAGAAACTGAAGCTTTAGGAGTACATTAAGTACCTGTAGGGGATTCAAGGTATTTTAACTCTGGTTAAAACCTAAAGTTATCCAATAAATTTCTCACTTTTTTTATTCCCAGAGAATTGAAAATATGCATATTAGCGAATACTGAAGTAAGCCACAGAAAAAAGAAAGCATTCTGCATTAAAGTACAAGCAGCGATAACTTTCTTCTCTGTCCTTTTAATCACTCTACTTTCATAATCAAGGAATAGGATGGCTCAAATAGGAAAGAAAAAGCCACCTCTCCTCTCCGTGTACTAACACCCGACGTAAATTACCAGCATACAGAATGCAACACCACATACTGGGAATCAGTACGCCACGCATCCTCTGAAGGCCCTGAGTGCTTTCAACAGTTCTTAAGATTTTGGCATTCAATAAAAACAGAGAACGAGACCCTTAAGCATGCTGAGGGCTGAATGAGAAATTTCTGATGTTATTTTGTGCATATTGTGCATCACCATGGAGGCCACAACACAGCACAGCTCCAGTACGCTCCAGATGAGTCAACAGTATGTTCCCTACAACAAAAAGGGGCAAAGACATCATTTTAGGATGTGTTAACAAACACATACCAAAGTATCAGAAGCAATAATAATGCTATATTCTGCTCCATTAAGGGACCTTCTGGTTTCGGGTTATTACTTTTGCTCTGTAAGAACAATCTGTAATTGCTTTGGAAAGAACTAACCAATCAAGCAACTTTTTCCCAGACTGTACAAACAATTATTGTTCCCATACATGACACCTCTCCTTTCAACGGGAAATTTCTACCTCTTCTGAACTGGGTCCCACCCTCCTAATCTCAGGGAGCAGAAATAAGTGTTTGAGGGCTAAATGGTTAGAAGGCAAAAGTATTTAATTAAAGGTGCTTACATTAAAAGTGTTTAATTTATACTTTCAATGGTAGATGTTCTTTAGGAAATTCCAAAATCCTCTGACCCACTTTACTCACTGCCCCCCCTCCCCCCCCCGTCAGGGGTCCTGCTCCCTTAGTAATGCTGACTGCCAAATCACCTCTTGTATGGTGCACTTTGAGGGGGTGAAAAGGCAAAACACATAATTTGACCACCACTTTCGTATATGACAATCAATAAACAAGTTACTATGTAAAAGAGCACTAGTTCAAACTCATTCCTCCCTCATTTTTGGCTGACAAAAAAGGGGGGACAAACTGAAAGGAGTTCAGAAGAGAGCAAGACAAACTTTAAGATTAGAGAAGTGCAACATCGGAGAGTTTGTTAAATTTAAAAAGAGGGAAAATACGGAAAAAGGTACCTCTTAAAACAAGTTTTAAAATGTAGTTTGCTGTCACATATAATCAACAAGAGTGGTGAAGATCAGCTAGTGCAGCCGCTCCCAATCACATGCCAAACCAGGCATACCCAACCGTACCCACCTCCTCTTTAATTACAGATTTCAGTTTTGCTATTAAAAACAACAGAGCATGGAAAGGAGGAAGAATTTCTCCCAGGAAACTATTTCCCTCCAGGGGAAACCACCACTGAACGAAACAACCTGCCTTCCTTGAGGTTTTAGTAATCTTCTAATTTTCCAAGCTCAGAGCGCAGGACCTGCTACTGCTGTTTCGCATACCTCATGCCCTCCAAACTTGGGTACGAGTTTCCCCTCACCTTTCTACCTACTTTCCTCAATCCAGTCCAAGAGGTTCATGACCAACCTGCAAAATGTAAGGCCTCAGCCCTAGCTCAGATTAAGGTCCAACACTACAAACCTATCCAAGCTCTGCTCCTCCAGACACTTATATATCCTCCATTGGACCTGTTCCTATACCCTGAGATAGGAGGCCAGGCTGAGGCAGAAGAGAATTACGACGTTATCTATTACAAAACACAGCAGAGCAGATACAAGAACTGGAATTAGAACAAAAAACTAGGTTGGAAGGGATCCACCGGAGGTTATCTAGTCCAGCCCCCTACTCAAAGCGGGACCAACTTCAAAGTTAAATCAAGTTTTGCTCAGAACTTTTTTGCCCAGCCAAGTTCTGAAAAATTCAGAGGACAAAGATTTCACATCCTCTGCAGTCACCTGTTCCAGTGCTTAACAGCTCTCACTGTGAAGGTTTTTTCCTTTAACCAGAATTTCCCATGTTGCCATCGGCAACTGTTGCATCTTATCCTTTTACTGTGCACCTCCAAGAAAAATCTGGCTCTGTCCAGTTACAGGTAATTGCTGATAACTGCCTAGATTTAACTACATGAGCGTGAATATCTTTGCTCAGATGAGAACCTGTATGTAAGCATTTTCTGCTGATTCATGATAAACTGGTTGTAGACGTTGACTGATAAGACAGTAACACACTTGAGCCTGAACAGTGACTGGAAATGAGCGCTCTGAAAAGGCAATGGAACTACCATTTGTCCCTCACACGCCAAATCTGACACGACCTAATTCAAGCTCAAAACAGAACTACTGTTGTTTCTACTGCATCTGGAATCACTTGTTCAATTGATTCTCAAGTGGCTCTCCAATGCCTTTCACCATTTTTTTTTCCAGTCCTAGCTGGGAAGGAGGAGGAGGAAAGGCCAGCTACTTCAGATCTATGGGGCCAATACGTCCAGCTGTTGCTGCTTTTTTTCCTGATGCTCTCAGTTTCTCTGCTGGACACCTTAAGGACAAGATTTGTCTCTGCGTGCCGTGAGATGTACTCCAGCAGCTCTCAAGTCTACGCTGGATCAGCCCTCAGAACAGCCGCTCTGACTATCTCTGACCAGAAGTCGCCTGCTGGAGATTCTCCAAAGTACTTTGATTCCCTTTAAAATGGTCCCAACAGAAAGTCCTGAGTCTCTTACCCACTTAAAGCAAGAATTCAGTTCAGCAAATGGGCTCTAGGAAATCCTGGAACAATACCAATTGTCATCACCTTCTAGAGCAGATGAAAAGCATATGACTACAGGAAAGCCCTAGATCAGGGCAAAGGCCCTAAAGTTAATGTACAAGGAACCCCTCCCTCCCCCCACATACCACTCAAGTTCTTCTGGGACCAAGGTTAAGCCCTTCCCCGACTCTAAACAGCTGGAATACGCTATGTTGAGGGGTGCAAATCTGTAGCTCCAGGACTTCACTGACACATACAGCCAATTAAACATTTCTGCTCTTTAACAAAGGTCACCTTGCTAATCTCCCTCAAAGAAAAGCAATGCAGATGACCAAGTAGGCCATAGCTCCTGGTGGCAAGCTCTCTCTCATGCTCTCCTGGAGGCCAGGGAATACTCAGTGTTATAAAGGAAAAGGTACTAGGCTAGCCACAGTGACGTGCATGCTGAGGAAGTAAGCAAGAAGACAGGGACTGTAGCACCTCCCAGGGAATATGGGTGGAAGTAGTTGTTTTTCTTTTGCTCTTTAATGAAAATTTCATTCTTATTTGGGGAAAGGCCTCTGAGGTTAAATGATGGGAGTGATGCTGCCTGTCAGACCTGTCTAAACAAGCCATGGCTACTGGCTTACTGTCGAGAATCCCAAGGAAACCTCTAGCAAATCCTACAAAGCTGGACTGAACAGAAACAGCTTACAAAAAATTCAAAAGTAAAAACAAAGAATCATGCATTGCTTCACAGAAGCAACTGTAGCTTCTGGAAGGATGAGAACTGGATCTAGAAGGGTTTCCTTCATGATAAGGTCCTCCATCTTCACAAGCAGAAGTGATGCCACCCAGCCAGCCAGCTCAATTTTTCACAGCTCTGTTGCCACACCCTGCTGCTCCCTGTTACCTGGAAGAGCCCCACCATTTCTGTCTCAGGGACTGAAAAGCAGCAGAATTCTGGGGGGAAACTAGATATCGGCATTGACCCCTCCCAAAAATGACCTGTGGCCACAGTCCTTCTATAATACACTTTGAACAGCAGTTGAACGGTTCCTGGCAGCAAAGTCATTTGTATTCAAGTACAAAGAGCGCAGAAAAGGGCAGGCTCTATTGCCAGGTACTGAGGGTGAAGAGCAAGGCAAAAGGAAACGGATGTGTTCCAGTGCAAATCTATTAAGAATGTTTCTGCTCAGCTCTAAGATTTCAAACATCTGGGCAACACACATTCAGCCAGACTATCCACAACTGAACGCGCTCTCCTTAAGAGCCAAACATATCACTCTAACATCAGTTCCAGCTAGGGATCTGCTGAGACTGAACGGAGCAATTGCTGCAAACCCCTGGGAGTCGAGCATCGCTGGCTTCTAAACGACAACTGACACGCCACCCCCCTGCTCCGCAGCAGCAGCGCTTCCACGTTGATTAACTGCCTCAAAAAGTACAAGGTGAGGGGTGGCCCAGGTTTCAGTGAAGATTGTTTTACACATCTTTAAGCTTTCAAACCGCCATTGATCATTCCACGTTTCACACACTACATCAGCCCCTCTTTCACCACAGGCTAGAAGTAAGTGAGAAACAGCAACGCTTTCACCAATATTTGTTCAATGATTTCCCCATTATCCTCCCCTGGTACCAGACCAGTCATGTCCAGTCTGTGCTCCTGCCTCATTTGCTGCAAACAGTAGAGATAGGTCCCAGAAATGTCTGGGATCTACAGACAACTATCCATTACTGCTGGGAAGCCAGAGCTCAGAAATAAAGCCATAACACAGTTCAAGAGCACTGAAAACTTTCATTCAAGAGGGGATCACCCATTACGAGCGCAGGTGCCATTTAACTCGACATTTCCCAGATTTATTTCTGTGTTAGCCCCAGAAATAGATGGCAAGACCACAGAAGAAGCAACTATACCATTTTAGAAACTACTGATGGAGTTCAGCAACAGATATATCAAAACATGCTCCAGAATACCAGGCCATCCTCACCAAGTGACACAACACGTGAACGGTCTCCAACACCAGAAAAACTCACTGAACTATAAGTTTGCCTATGCTTCTAACGTGACAGATTTAGTGTGCTTAGCGACCTGACAGTACACATAAGCAATGTTGTCAGCATTTCCATCAACACTTTGCATAGTTGCATTCCCACACAGATCAAAAAGATCCGAGTTCTGTGTCTGCACAGCAACACCTGTATCACAGTTTGGGAAATACCCATATAGTTGTACAGATACAGGAATCACATTCTCTACAGTCACTGAAAATCTCACAAGAAGCAATTCATTTTTCAGTGAAGATGTTTTCATACAAAAGGAAGAAGCACTGAGTGGTGCAGGTGAACAGGGGAAAGTACAGAAATTCAGTTATCAAACTGGTACACGAAGAAGAGCTTAAACAAACGTCAATCGGGAACAGTTCAAGTCCATGTATTTCGCCTCTGAATGTGTGTAAGGGGGAAAACTAGGTAAAGGCTCTTGAGATGCTTTCTTGTGCTATATTTTCATGACTTGCTCATGTCCTCCAGTGAGGAATATTTGTACAAAAAGCAGATAAAGTGCTAAAAACATTAAGCTTTCTTTTAAATTCCTTGTAACCCTGGGTTTCCTGGAACTCTACTTTCTATTACGTTATTAAAATGAAACGCTTCAAGATAACAAATGCCCACCACCGATTTGTGACTTGTTATTTTAATCACACTCCTGGCTAGGTAGGCTTGAAAAAAAAAAAAAAAAAAAAACTTGTAAATGATCCTTCCCACCTACGCCACAGAAAACCATATACTACCTATCCTGCAAATTTTGAAAGACTCCTTGGAGAAGCACCTGCACGTTTTGCTGGTTCAAGCCTCAGAAGGGATTGGCCAAGTGCACTTCTGAAACCTCAAAAGGCTCTGCAGTCTTGACAGTCCTCCAAGCCTATAAGACTTAAGCTGAAACATGGGACCCTCTGAATGCCCTTTTAACCATGGGCAAGCACCAAAAAAAAAACAAAATCAAGGAGATTATACAAGTTCAAAATCCTGATCCGCAAATAATTTGTTCTCTCTTTTTTTCTGGTCTCCATTCCACACCATTGCAAAGATTATCTAGACACAGAAAATACAAAGGAAAAACGTGCACACAACAGGAAAACTAGAAAAGAGTGGTAGGAGAGCTTGAAAGCATTCCAAAAGCTGGGTCCAAAATTTTAAAGACTGATTTAACAAACTTGCTCTTCTAAGCTAGCGGCTAGTGAATAATTTTCTAGTAACAACAACTTCATTTTTGTTTTCAAAGAGTTTCTTGGAAGAATTTCACTTTTTATGGAACCTTACTCTCCCTCCATTGACAACCCTGAACAACTACTAGTTTCTATCAGGAAGCTCCTATACAAGGGAGAGATTAACTATTTTTTCATGGAAACAAGAATTTGCATAACGCGCTTGATACTCTATATTGAGCACATCCTAACAGACAAAAGCAGAGATACAGAAGTTTGTTACTACCATCCATTTGTTATATTCTCTATATCCCACATACTTTTCTTGCTATGTTTGCATGAATATCATGTAGCAAATTTAACCAAAGGACATAGAAGTGTTTCCGTTTCTAAAACTAAATATCCAAATGCAAACAATTAGATACTCCTAATATGTTTTATAGTAAGAATGAACAAATGTAAACATATCCTGAAAACACGAAGATATGATATAATTAAGTCTAATCTCAATGTTTACCCCAGTTTTGATCTAGACATCCTGAGACACATGAACAACAATTCTGCAGCAGTCCTTCGCACACTATAATAAAAGCGTCTTCTGAAAAGTCGTGTTTAACAGAACCATGAGGGGAAAAACTCCAGCGAGCCACAAAAGTCACATGACCATGAAGTACATTGTGATACAGGGAAACTAATGTTTTCAGATATAGTTTCGCGTGGTTTAACATGCTGCGAGAACTCCAGACCAAACAGGGCTTTACAAGCACGACAGGCACTGCTGCTTATTGTATCGTATCTCCAGGACGCGTTGGTGTTGAACTCAGTACTCCGCGTTACTGTCGGCGCTGCACCGAGAAGGGCCGCTGCAGCGGCCCAGGGGCTCCCCTTACCTCTTTTGTGGCTTGTCCGCAGGTGCCACACGAGTCCGCAGGAGCCTCACGGCCTTGGGGCTGCTCCTCCGTCCAAGCTGCAGGCGCCGCTCGGGACCCGGCCGCGGAGAGCGCAGCGCTGCGCCGGGCAGCGGGACGTCGCTCCGGGGAAACTTCAGAAACGATGACAGGGCTATTGCGATGAAATACCGCGCTCGAGCTCAAGTGGTTCACAACAACCATTTTAACTGACTTAGTTCCCATTACTCGACCCTAACGATCGTGCATTTCACGGGAAGCGCCTTATAAAGCATTTTACTCTATAACGCTATTCAAAGCGTCACTTTATAACATCCATCTCCGTCACCTCCACCCCCCTCCCAGTCCGGTAACTCTACGGATGGAGCCCGCGACACACTAACTCACTACCAAAACGACCTCTGCCCTCGTGCGCTGCCTCTGAGGGGAAAACAAAACAAAACAAAAAAGCTGGTTTGTTTCCGCAGTCTCCCTGAGGCGGCGCAGAAACACGGCTAAACCGCGCTTCGCAGCCGCACGCCTCAGCCGCGGTGCTCAGCACCCTCCGAGCGCGGCCCGTGCTCGGGAGACACCGGCGGACGCCCCGCTCCGGCAGGCACCCACGCAGCGAGACAGCAAAATCCCTGCTCAGAAATACATAAATAAAGGAATGAATAGAAAACGCCCCCCTCCCCTCTTGTTTGATCTGGTCTTTGAGGGCATAACCCAGCCCAGGCGGGGAGGGAGACGCCGGGCCGCCCCCGCCGCCGCCGCCACGCACCGTCCCTCCGGGCACCCGCGGGCGGAGGAGCAGGAGGCGCCGGCGCGGAGCAGCGGAGGCCCCGCCGCCGCCAGGCCCCACCGGCGCCCCGGAGAGAGCCGCCGCCGCCGGCTTTGTTGTGGTAACGGCGGGGCGGATACTCACACTCACTCAACACACACACGCAACCGGGCGGAGAGCGAGGAGGAAACCGCGCAGCGCCGCCAAGGCCGCGGCCGCCGTCTCGCTGCCAGGCTCTTACGCCGCCCGGGCCGGCCCCTCGCGTCGCCGGGCGGGGAGAGGCGGCGCCTGAACGGGGCGGGAAGGCGGCGGCGGCCGCAGTGCCGGGCGGGAGGGCTGCGGCGGCTGGCGGCCGGGGCCGGGGCCGGGGCCGGGGCGGCCCGCGGCGGGCAGTGGAGGCGGTGACATGGCGGCGGCGGCGGGGCGACGTGCGCCGAGGAAATGGCGGGGGGAAAGCTGGTGCGGGTCGGGACAGCGGTTTCCTGAGCATGCTGGATTTTGCGTTGAATCGGGCATGTGCAGCCAAGGCGAGTTATCTATATGGCCCTGTTTCATTGGGCACACAAACACGGGCACATACTTAGGTATGTGTGTTATGTGCACGCACATATTTACATATGTGCAGCAAATGTGGCAGAATAACACAAGAAAAGAAATAAAATCTCTTGATTAAGGCAACTGGATGCCGCTATGATAACTGGGTCCTGGTCCTACTTGTGCTACACTGTTTAATGGAGGTTCTTCAAACTGTTCAGACCAACCAGTCATACTGGGTCACGTGTTTCGTTCCCATTTTTCTGGAACCTCACTGGACTCGCTGCTGAACAATCATAACTGCAGCTGAACTCAAGGGAAGCACTTTCCCTGCAAGGGCAGATGCTTTGGACTTGACTGAAGAAGTAAAAGGCAGACACAACTCAGTAGAAACCATATAGACAGGGGAAGCGCTAATAGACAAAAGATAGCTGACAATTTTGAGAAACCCCTTAGTTCTACAAGCCTGTGAGAAATAATCACAATCAGTCTTCAAGTTTCTTGGAAGGTGCCGATTAAATAAGATTTAAGGTACTGAGAAGTATAACAAAGACGTTGTCCTTTTCCCTTGCTCTATTTACTAGGGTTTATGAAACCAACAGTGTCCACCATCCAGTGAATTTGTTTCCTCCCTGTCCTATGACTGTTCCTAACAGTGTTAGTTATCACCCTTTCAAACCACAAGGTTCTAAAGTTCGTGAGCGCTTTCATTTTTTGTGCCCGCCTGAGAGGCGTCCAAGTATTTCCGTATGCTCCTAGCATGACTGCAACTACAATGCAGCAACGCAGTGATTATTAAGAAGCAGGTAGTTCACTCAAAGTTGTAAACAGCTAAAAATATAAGTCAAATATGTGCTTTACACACCTTTTCTGCCTATAAGGAAAATTTCTGTTTTAATTAAGAGTAGTGAATTCCTAGCCTTTATGGCAACGTGATCTGAGCCAGAAAAGCTCACAAAACAGAAAGTAAATGTGAAAAAAAAAAGCCTTTATTAGTATTAATTTGTAAGCCTAATCATTTTAAAGCTACAAATGTATAAAAGTTTAAAGTTGGCAGCGCTGTGAAAGTGGAAGCCGCAAGATCATCACCAGCTACAGATACAGAGTTGTGTTCAGAATGGAGGGCTTGGTCTAGGGTATGCTATAAACAGGTTAATTACACGCCGAGCTTAAAGGAAGAACATGAAGATGCTGACTCTTCCCCAAAATCGGACATCATTTCTGTTTTAAAATGAGATAAAATAGTGTTATTTTTTAAGGAAATACATTTGCTGTAATGTCTGACTGGCCTAGAGTTTGAATAGCTTATTTCATAACCTCCTACTGTGATTGCGTAAATAGTTATAGGAAGATAATAAAGTAATGCCCCAGTCCAAAAAACTGACCTCTCAAAAAACTGACCTCCTAAGTCCTTTTTGTCATGTACCGAAAAGTAATTTTTAAGATACAAAAGGGGAAGTTCTAATAACACCAAGGTCAACTTGAAAATTGCCATCGACTTCATTGCAGCTAGGATGTCATCTAAAATACTAGGAACTGTACATCAAGTTGGAAAGCCATAGAATCTTATTAAAAACTAAAAGAAAAACAATCAAAGCTCCCACTAGCTCCATGGATATACATATGCTTTAGTTGATATAAACATACCTAGTTCAGGATATGATGTGCAAGTCCTAGCTCAAATTGATGGGATTACTCAGGCATGAACTGTTTTTGTTCCTAAGCACTGCAGGACTAAATCTTTATTGTAGGGAGGTTTATTTTTTCATCTTCCTCTCTCCGCTTCTGAGAATTAATACTGTAACAAGAAAAAAAAATCTCGGTTTACACAGGTTTACAACATTACATGCTCTGCTGCAGGTTAATTTAAAAATTCAGTTCCCATAAGTAGTTTTGACAGACGCCTAGGTAGTTTCCTGAATGCATGTGCAGAGGAAGGCCCCTTTGCACTCTCTTGTGGATCTTTCTTCAGGCTCTGCGCTCTTTTCACCCTAGAACAGACGTTGAACTCAGTCCTAAGCGTTGTATTTTCTGAACTCTTTGGAGGAGTGAAGTGCGTGCTGGAAGTTGGATCTTTGTTCTTGGCTTTTTTGTTTTCTGCCTTACGAAAATAAAATGGCATTATAGGAAACCTTCTGGCATGCTGGGCCTTACCCACAAAGCTTTTGGACTCTGCAAAAAACTCTCCATTGGTCTTACTGGTCAGACATACGGAAAGAACCTTGTTCCCCAAGCCCTTCGATGAGCTCTCAGAGTGAGGTCACGTGCTAGCTCTCACGGGACCGTGAGTGTCATCGTGATTGTATTTTCACTTTCTGTATATAATGATTTTCACCTTTATTTAAGTAATGTCTCTAATGTGATTAAACAATTTTGGACACTCATTCTGCGTGGGCTAGCACTTAACAGCTCTTTGTGCAATTTACTGTCCACTCAATAGAATAAACCGGATAATAAAATTACATCTAAGCTACTGTGAAGTTTAGAAGCCGTTTTCAGAAGGGTGCTACTTGCAGTGCTCATGCAGTTATGTGGAAGCACACGCTCACGAGATCAGCACCTTGGTATTCATACCTTTTTTTCATAGGACTAGTATCATTAATCTTGCAAAAGTAACTATTGAAAGGGAAAAAAATCAAACTGCAGCAGAGGTACACTAATGTAAACTAATGTAGTTGTGACCTGGATGACAACAATGCATTTTCTTTTCCCCCCATTTTCTCTCTTATGAGCTATGTTTCACGTAGACTAAAACTACATTTTCACATTTAGTCGCCGCTGGCAGAGGAAACAAATAAAAGTGAAGGCCTCAGTTACAAAAGCAGAAGGTAACTGCTAACTCCTAAGAGCTATACAAAGAACAAATTACAGACCGGAGTGAACGAAGTCTGGCATCATGCTCTTTGTGGGATGAAAGACTCCAGCCTCCGCACCTCAAACCCCTGTTTTAAAGGGAAGATTCAGGGCTACTTCCCCGACTAACACCGTCAGAAGAGCGACCACCCGAAAACCCACTCCGTCTCCACGTTTGTCAACGCGTCGGCTGACCGAGGGGCGCAGCAGCGGCGGCGGCGGCGGCGGCGGCTGAGCGCTACCGCGCTGCCTCGGCGCTGCGCGGACACCGGCGGCAGCGGGTGCCGGCGGCGCGCACATGGCCGCCCGGCAGGCGCCGCCCCCGCCCCCGCCCCGCCCCGCCGGCCGCGGGGCCTCCCCCGCCCGCCCGCCCGCCCGCCGCCGCCGTGCCCGGCCCCGCCGCCCACCGGCGGGCAGCGCTGCCGCCGGGCATGAGCTCCGGCTCCCTGGGCGGCCGCAGCGGCGCCAGTGGCGGCGGGCGCAGGCGGCGGGGGGCCCCGCGAGCGGCGACCTTCGCGGGGGGCTGTCGCTGCTGCGGTGGCGGCGGGAGATGCGCTTGCTGCCAGCGGCGCCGCCAGCAGCAGCAGCAGCATGTTGCCCGGTGCCGACAGCGCTAGCAGCACGGCCGAGGCGGCCGCCGCCGCCCCCGGCCCGCCGGGCTCGCACGGCCCTGGCGGCGAGGCTGCCCGCCGCAGCACCCCGGCGGCCGCCGCTGAGGAGGCGGCGGAAGACGAGGAGGACGAGGAGCCCGGCTCGTCCCGCCTGGTGCTGGCGGCCGGGCTGGGGCTGCTGGCCGTGTCCCTCTTCCACCTGGGGCAGGAGCGGGCCGAGGCGGGGGCCGGCGGGCCGCCGTGCCTGGCCCTGCTGCTGCTCCGCCTCGGCCTCTACGCGGGCTGCGCCGCCGCCGCCGCCGCGCTGGGCGCCCTGCTCGGCCTGACCTGCCGCGGCCGCCGCCGCCTGCGCCCGCCGCCGCGCTTCGCCGCCGCCGCTCCGGTGCTGCGGGCCGCGGGGGTAAGTGGAGCGGAGCGGCGCGGGACGGGACGGGACGCGGCGGGGCGGCCCCGGGGCCTCCGCTGGGAAAAGTTGCGCTGGCGGGTGAAGGCCGGACCCGGCTGAGTTAGGGAGGCTCTGCTCGCAGGGGCCCGGCGCCGTTACCGCGCCGCTGGCTGATATGTGGCGGCGGGAGAGGGCGCCGCGGCCGGCGCGGCCCTGCCCAGAGGCGGTGGCGTGGCCGTGGCCGTGACGGCCGGGCCGCGCGGGGGATGCGCGGGCCGCCGCCGGCCTCCGCGCCGGACGTTAACGGCTCGGTGCCCGGCGCGTTTGCGACAGCGCGCTCCTCCGTTTTGCTGCCCTCGGGGCTGACGAGTATTGGTTGGGTTTTTTTTTCGTTTTTTGTTTTCTTTTTCCCACCTGTTCTGAACAGTCGCGGTAGCACAAAGTTTTTGGAGACTGAATAGAAATGCTGGTAAAACTTAACTTTCCTCCCATCGACACCCCCCCCCCACCCCGAATCCATCAGCACTGCAAAACAGCCTGAACCGGGCCTGGAAAGCTACAGCTTGACGCGAGGGTCCGCAGGGAGCCCCGGGCAGCGGGGTCGTGGCGGCGTTGGGCACGGCGGCGCGCGGCTCCGGTAAGCGGCCCTCGCTGGTCTGCAGCGGCCCGCGGGTTGCAGGCTCCGGTGGGGCGCCGTTGGTAAGCCAAGCGCTGCGTAAGCAGCGTTTCACGATGATGGTGTCAGGCGGGCTGATACCGGAGAGCGCCCCACGAAGAAAATGAGCGTAACTTGTGCCATCTTGATGTACCTAGCCTGGCTGTTCTGAACATCCAGCTCGTTGCGCGCCTGCTCTGCTCGGTAGCAGCAAGTAAAAAACGCTGTTGCTTCGGTGTTTCTAGGGCTGCAGTCGACGTGGCTGAATTTGCAAAAAGCGCAGAGTGGTGACATGACAGAGAACCTGTTGGAAATCGCTCACAGGTATGGTTGGCCGTCCTTCCATCCGGCCAATCAGACCAGCTAACAAACTGCAGCAGAGGTTTGTTTCTTCCGTCTCTGAGGCAGGGAAAGAGCGAGCTTGTGTTTGTGATCAGCGTACTTCTCCAGGCCCGCATGTGAGGGAAACTGGGCAAACGTTATTGTCTGTAGAAGGGATTGTTTGGCCAGAGGTTGGTGTCACCAATGAATTAATCCAGCTTGCAAAGGTAGGTTCAGGATCTATTAATGACCGTGGGTAAATGTTACATTCCTTTAGTCTTACAGACTTTTTTTTTTTTTTTTTGAATATTCTTTGCCTTGAAGACCCAACGTCATAATCATCTTCAAGGGAGTAGAGAGTAGTATGTATGAGGAGGAGAAGAGGGAAATGAGAAGGTGTAATGCAGAAAGTCAACAAAGGATAGGCAGCAAGTACCTGACCTGTATGTAGTGTCTTTTCTTTAAGTGAGTAATACGGCTAAGGGCTGTTCATCTGGTTTTTGTTATACGAATGTGAGGGAACAAACGTATATTAACTGTATGAGCAGTCCTGATTAGTAAAGATGTATCTTTGCATTTCGCCATTTAACTATCTTATACCAAGAGGGAAAAAAATATCAGAAAGTGTGTTCTTAATGAATTCCTATTGTCTTCAGATTTCAGAAGTTAAATCTTTGGGCGATAGTGCCATAGCTCCAGTGACGTTTGTGTGCTCGCTTGAACTTCTGGTGCATATTAGTTTACTTTTAGGAGAACTTATTGTTTATGGTGCACAAAAATCTTTCTGTAAACTTAATTGTTGAACTCTCCCCACTGCTGCAGCGGGACAAAGCAAGCTTTCAGTTTTGTAAAATATAAAAACAGTGAAAACTGATTTAATTTGGAAAGCCCGGAATAGGAGAAAAAAACAAATTTTCTGCTTTTTCTTTTTCCTCTCACCCCACTTCCTGTGTGAAAAGCGTAACGCATAAAACCAGTGAACAGGGACGAAAGGAGAACTGTCTGGAGACAAACACAGTTGCTTTAATTATCATGCCGTATGCACGTTGTTTTTGTGATGTGTTGCCGCTTCTTTCTCTTTGAGATGATCTCCTTTAGTTCCCATCTATTGGATTCATGTATGTAGATGCTGCACACATGCTCTTGCTTTGGGCAGCCTAATAGGTAGTGCTGGGGTTTATTTTAGTTTCTATGGTATGTTTCAGAAAGTAATTGAAATCAGGTATTTAAAAGCTGCTGCTGAAAAGCGATACCTATTGACATTTGCAAACCCCTTTTGCCAGGATTATTTCTTTCCACCTCTTGAATTCAATTCCAGTTTTCCTTCCTTCCTTCCCAGCACGGGTCTTACAATTTAACCCGGCCACGTGAAAGGAAAGGAGTGTCAGAAAAAGGAGCAGGGTAATCTACCCTTTCTGTTTAGAAGCTGTAGTCCCAGGCATCAAACTTGGGTTTCTCATGCCTCCGATTTACAGTTTTGTTGCTTTTTATTTGACACAAAATGGCTTCAGGGCCTCCAAGCCCCGTGTTATATTTCTTCTGAACACAACTTTGTATATGTCTAGCAGATTTCCTCGTTGGTGCTTCAGCAACACCGAAGTGAGAAAATACCAGTGTCTATACGGGCAGCATGTAGAAATGTAGGCCACGCACTGAGATTTTTATTGCAAAGTTTCTTCTTTACATTTATCTTTGGAAGATTCTTTTTGTTACCCGTTCGATGATATTTATGCCTCTTTATTATCGTTCAGTTGTTACTCCCCTGTTTTTCACAGAGCCTTATGGTACTATTGTCTTTTCTCTTCTGGGAGCCACTAGTAGGTGATCGTGAAGCTAGAATTTCCCCAACTTTGTCACATCTTTCCTTCCTCGAGAATAGGAAAGATCAATCTTTTCACCTAACACAGTTTTTTTTTTTAGAGAGTGAGTGTTATGGATAAATGGAGAAAGCCTTCAGTGAAACAAGAATTTTGTTTTGTGTATGTTGTATTTACAGGAACTCGAGGCAGATATGTTCATTTTTCCTTTGAGTGATTTTTGCATTGGGGTTAACAAATGAGGAAACATTAAATATTCAGTAAGAAATATTTACTCTAATGGGAGTCAGGCTCTGCTCTTGGAAAGTGAGTGGGAGTACTCTTAATTAACTTCAAAGGGACTTGGATCGAATTCTTTATGCTGTGCTGGAAAAACGGAGTTTTTCATAAGTCCTCAACTCTGCAAACACTTACAGCGCGAGTTTAGTGCTGTTGTTTCTCATCAATCTGTTCATGCAAATGGAATAACTCATGTAAGGAAGTAACTATACTGCAAGTTTAGACTCCCGAAGAGCAAGATGTTTGCCTTTCTACATTTTGTTTGAACTTGCTTCTGGAGAAGCCATCTTTCTAAACAGGAAGCCTTGCTCTGTCCCTGAGCATTGTTTGTGTAACCCCTTTGGGACTTACAAGATGAAGATTTTTTGTTAAAGTGGGGTCGTTAAAGTTAGAAATTTGCTGAGAATTGCAAAGAAAAGTATGCCATTTATATCCCCTCAACAAGATCGTTATCAACTTCATTTCTCTGTGGGAGCTCTGATTACTAGCCACATCAGGACAGTGCTTTAGATTCCACGCATAAAGTTTTGGGATTTTTTTCCCAATATTCTTTTATATTTGTGTTGAGCTCCAGGGCGGAGAAGAGAGGTATATAGGTATAACTCATAATATTGTTTTACTTTATTAATTTAAATACTTATAGGAATTAATAATATTGGTAAATAGTTTATATTTGTGTTTTAAATAGGGGGAATCAAATAATACTTTGAAATTTCATTTTACAGTCTTATAGATAGTTTCCAGCACTTCTCAGGAACTGTTTTATACAAGGTTATCTCATGGGGGCATGGCGAGATGCAAGACAGCAAAAAGGCATGGTGACCCGGTTGTATTTACAGTAATAAAAATGTCGGAGTCTCAAAGGGATATTCGCTTTCCCAGTATAAGCAGACTTGGTAACACCGAAGGTAGTCCTGGGAGAGACTTGTTAGAACATGCGTCACCTGTTTTAAATTCAGGCTTGTTCCTTACATTGCTGTTAACTTGTGTAGTTGTATGGGAAATGGCTTTGACTCCCATGAAAAAGGGAGATGTCTTCAAACAGGTTACTGGAAGGGGGAAGCAGCATACATTTTCCTACGTTTCCGGTGTGAATTGTTCCTGTGCCAAAAAAACTGGCAGGACAAATTAGAGATCTTATTTTCAGCACGGTATTTTGACTCTGATTCAAAGCAAGACTCTACATGAGAGGGTTGGATTGTCATCTTCATTTAAGAAAAGCTAAAACCAAGGACTAGGTTACTAGATTTAGTTGCTGTCTCTTAAATTTAGATTAAATGAATGATGCCCTGTATGGAGAATGATCTATCTAGTCTGTTGCAGAACTAGCAGAAAGGTGATAAACATGCTTTCCCAGCAAACAGGGTACATTGAGTCTAATGTCATGTTTTTAGTTTTCCATGGTCAGCAGTTCCCAACAGCTCAGAGTGTTTTCTTAAAACTTAGCTCCTGACATGTTTAGTCACTCTTATTCACTTCTGTTTGGCAGCTTTCCATTTTCAGAAATATTTTGCTCTTACTTTTGGTCCCTGAGTGAGATCTATGTGAATTCATTCTGTGTTTTTCAGTGGTTTGTTCTATCAATGGATCATGGAATTTTTGCAAATTGGCATTAGTGAGAGGACATGGGTATAAATCTTTTCTTGTTGGGTCAGGTAATTGGGTAAACCTCCTAAAGATCCTGGAAGATGATACTGTTTTCTTTTTATTTAAACTGTAGAGGGATTAGTAGTGAGGTTACTGGAAACGGTCCTGGCAATTCAGGTGGGATGGCGAGTTACCTGTATGAGGTGTCTGCTATGGCATCCAAGCTGAGCATTCTGCCCTTTTTGAGGAAGAAAAGGGAAGCAGAGAGGAAGGACGTGCAGTTTTGTTTTCCTTCACTAGTGGACTTTCTCTATCCAAAGAGGCGTGTAAAGGGTAAGCTAGTGGGCGCCCCAGAAGCTGTAGGAAAAGGAAGGTTTGTCATCTATGGGCCTCAATTTCAAACGTAACGCAGAGCAGTGCTTGAGGTAGTGAACGGTTTAGAGCAACCAGGAGGCAACGGAAAGACTTCATAATTCCCTTTAGTTTTGATCTTGATAGCTCAGTAAATCTTCAAAGCTATTTATGGCTTTTTTTCCGCCGAAAAACAAGGGCTTTCTACTGTCTTATCTCCTTCACTGGTCCATGAAGGAGTATCTTGAAAGCTCTGATACTGCAGGATTTTTTGCTGTTATTTCTGTCAGTCACTAGAGTCTCTGCCAGTTACGGTTTTGTTATGCGTGTTATAGATCATAGGGCTCTTGGGCTGCCAACCATATTCTGAGCCACCACCGTTTTTTAATTTTTCAGTTATTTGCTGTTTGGAAGGAGATTATAGATGTAAGTTTGCTTTAATAGAACTGAAAGTGTGACGCTTCTGTTCTTAGCCAAGTATCTGTTATACAGAGAGATTAACAGTCTGTATTTGATGATGCAGATAAACTTGCTGCTAGGTAGCTCCTGAAATTAAAATCATAAAAAGGTGTCATAGCATTGCCTACCAGTTTCAGGAATATTTTAGAATTCTAAGTATATGTTGCATGATTCTCAAATGTTCAATTACAGCTCAGTGCACAGTTGCAGTTCGGGGCCTGTAGTCTGGACATCTCTGCTACATTATTTGCTTATTTTTAGAGCTTTGCTGGGTATCTTTTATCCTTATGGTTTGATAAGCTTTTTTAGAATTGAAGTTTTGCCAGGACTGTGCATGTTGATTTACCTGCAGGTGTAACACTGAAGTGATTACTTTATCCTTGGAGAAGGCTGATTTCAAGAAATGAAATGTTTTTCAGATGTTGCATTGTAGCTGTTTGTCCCATAACTCCTTAGCGCTGAGTAGACTTAGTTTTCCACACAGCCTTTTAACCATCGTATATATTAAGCAATTTGTTGTCTTGTCGTGCTACTTTTCCTGTTTTTTTTTCCTACTGTATCATGTGTGTCATCTTTAGCTCTGCATTGTAGCATGCTTGACGTTTAATTTTCTTAACCTTACATTAGATTGACACTTCATATTTTGCTGCGAATCAGCAGCAATTTTGCTTTTACCTTTACGGGGAGTGCTGCTGACATGAGAATTATTTTATGACTGACAGAAAGAACATCAGGAGAGATGTTCACTTCTGGTAGCTGAGCGGTGCTGACTGCGTGAGCAGGACGGGTGCTGGGCTGACTGGCATCTCACTGGCCAGGTCCCTGGCAGGGCCGTCCCAAAGGTGGAACTGAAAACTCTGTGACAAGGGCAGAGTGTGAGAATCTTGCATTCAAGATAAGTTTTGGTGTTAAATGCCATAAAAGGCACACGTGTCAGAAACATTCTGAAAATAAACCCTTATCAAGCTTCTTATAATTACCCGGTTTAAGTGCCTTGCGTTCCGCAAAGTGAAGCGGCAGAATTTGCTCAAGGAAATGGCAGGTATGTAGGATGCTGCTTACTTTCTCAGGCTGCCACTTTGGGAAGCAGTCGAATTAGCTGCAGCTCATTAGCTGTGTAGCCTATAAGTCATAAGGGGAATAAGTTTGTGTTGGGTACGTGGGAGGCTCCTATGGCTAGTCATTCTTTGTCATGGTTACTTTCTTTTTTCCCCAGTTAAGCATGCACTGTGACAGAGAACAAGTTCATATTGATAAAATCGATGACAATTCATTCTGCATGTTTTGTGATGCTTTGCTAAAAACAGGTAGAACACGGGACAGTTGTAGGGTGAAAAATCATGTGAGAGAAAGGGGGGTGGGACGGGCAGGCAGGAGTTTCTCTGTCAAGCTGAGAATTTGCAGCTGAAGCGTTGGCCTCTGCAGGTTTTTCTGGCTCCCCAGCCGCTCTCTGGTTTCATGGTTCATGGCTCTCTTGGCCCCAGGGTCAGCCGTAGATGATGGCTTCTCATGGTGTGCTTTTAACAGAGGAGGAGATTGTGGAAATGTTCTGTAGGTTGGGGCTGTGTGTGCACCCCGAGAAGTCACGTAAGCCTTTACTTCAATAGTAATATTAAAGATCTCAGAGGAAAATGTTATATTTCTTGCTGAGCAGAAATGTAAATGCTAACATTACAAATTACTTCTTAGCTGTACTAAAAGTTTTCTTCTCATATGCTTACTTGTCTGGTATCATATGGAACTACAAGTTAAAGAAGTTATGTCCTGGTTAGGAAGTTTTATGCTGCCATGGTTTTACCAGTTTTGAATACAATGCATTTAAGATAGAAGACCACCATATAATAAGCCCGGTTTACATGTTACAGAAACTGCTACGTTAGTGGAAATAAGACATGCTGATATAACATCGTTGTTATTGAGATATTAATCCCGTTCTGTTATGCATTATTATGCTTTAAACAAGTTGCCTTTAAATTGATAATTACAGTATCCCCGATATACTTTGATGAATCCTTAATGTGATTCATAGGTACTTGCTTTGTAATCTAAAATAGACATATAGGTATTAATAAAGAAGACTAGCTCTTTTGTGAGTGGAAAATTTATTTTTGCATCATGAGTGAGATAATCGTGATTATTATAAGAAAGCATCTATCCAGCTCAGTTAAAGCTGGATTTATGGAGAAGTCAATAAAACATTTTTTGAAGTAGTAACTCTTTGTTATCAAAGTCCAGTCTGATGTCACTCTACATTGTACAAAGAAAAGAGTAAAATTAATAGGGCAGTAGTGGATGGAGCAAGTAGCTGTGAGTCACTGGGTAGTTCTTGTATGCTGGAATAGACACAACGCTTGCCTTTGAGATCGCTGATTAAGACAAGAGCGTCTCATGAGCAATGTACGTTTGTATTGTGTGCTCTGTTCTGAGCTCTGTCTTAGTTTTGTTGTAATTGAATTAATGTAATAGAAATAATTGTTAATTTTTCTCTGTTTCTGGCTTTAATTCCAGGGCAGAGTAAGTATGCGTGCGGGTTGCCTGCCATGTGTCCGTTTCTACTGTCATGTTTTGAGAATTGCATTTGGCTACTGAGTGTTGCAGATTGATAATGCAAGGTGTTCCTATGTGCTCTGTGCTGTGGCATTTATTCCGTTTAGTTTTTGAAATACCTACTTAATGCTCTATCATCTAACATTTACACTTGAATTTTCTGAAACTTATTTTGAATTACTTCAATTATTGTACACCAATAAATGGCATTAACATAGTAATTTTTTGCATCTGTAGGAGGTTGAGCTAAGACTAAGATTCTGTTTCACTGCCAGGCTAGATTTTGTTTCAGGCCTTTTAGGCTCTCATAGTCTGCATCTTAAATCATTCTCAAAAGCGTCAAACAATGAGTATTATTATTCAGAAGTCTCCAGGAAATATACACATCCTTTTTCCAGGTTGTAAACAAACTGAAATTCGAGAGAAAACAGACTGTTCCAGGAAACGGGCTATTTGTTAGGAGTCTCGTTCTTTCCATGTTCTTTCCAAATGTGCCCCCGTCTCTCCTTTAAGCTGTTTTGTCAAGTCTTAATTTCAGTCTGGCTTAGATCATTCTGCTTTGACCGTAAACTCTACAGAACGGAGCCCGGTTTTGGACTGTGATAGTACAAGTCAGAGCTAGCGGGTATAGTTGGCATGTGTCAGAAGTGGAAACCCTAACCTAGCAGGCTTTAATCAGTATAACAGAGCATCTAAGCTAGAACTTTGAACGAACTTCAATCCATTTAAGGACATCTTTACCTCAATCAGAGTTATGCCAACTGTTTCATGAAGTGTAGCACGCTTTTCCTTTAGATAAGTGACATGAAGAAAAATCTGAAAGCATCAAAGTTTAACCTTTCTAGCTGAACCGCTTTTTGGTACAATATGACATGTGCATACCTCCTCTTCCTCCCATCTGATCTGAGGCAGGGAAGGGAAAAAAAATCTTGTAGTGAAATACGCGGGATTCTTCTCAGCTGTTAAAGGTGAGCTTGGAATGTGCATGTTCTGAAATCTTTGTTACCACAGGCACTGGTAAACCTGTGTTATCAGGGTGGTATTGTTATTAAGGTGATTGTTGGCATATGTCGTACAACTGAGGTGTGCCTGTTTAGGTAATTCAGCATCAATATTGCCACTAGACAGACTTTGTTAAAAAGCAAATCTAAGCTAGTAAGACATAAGGGATTTTGCTAAATGAAAGTTCATGAGGCTGTAAGAAAAAAGGAGGTTTTAGGGGAACCTGGGTTTGATCAGCTGTTCTAGGGAAGGCAATTCAAGATCTGGTTCATTAGATCAGTCTCTAAATTAAATTCAGTTCCCTGCAAGGTTATCAAGAATCAGAGTAATTCAGGTTGGAAGGGAGCTCTGGAGATCATCTATTCCCACCTCCTGCTCCAAGTGGGTCCAAGTAGAGCAGGTTGGAATGTCTCCAAGGATGGAGACTCCACAGCCTCTCTGGGCCCTTGTTCCGGTATTTGACCAGTAGCATTATTTATTTAAATAACTACATAAATTGCCTTTTATCTGACTGGTATTTCCTGCTCTATTTCCTCTAGTCCCGTCGCAGTGCGCCTCCAGAAAGAGTCTGGCTCCCTCTTCTCTATACTCTCTCACTTGGTAGTTTTAATGCTGCCTAAACATAGTAGTCTAGATATACAGCAGTAAGATCTCCTCTTAACCGTTTCTTAAGGCTGAACAAGCCCAGCCAGCATCTCTTTCTAATGCTTTTAAATAGTCCCATTTATTCCTGCATTAGATTCTCACCTGTCCTTGAAAATTAGCAAAAGCTTTAAACAAAGCTGAAGATGAGGGGCTTTTTTTGTGCTCTTGTGCATTTTTCTTAGACTGTCTGTGACATTGTGCGCAATACCTATATTGATATGGAGAATTTCTCAGAAAATCTAGTACACAGTACACCTTCTTTTGTCCTTTAGTAATTACATTTGTAATCAGCGTTGTTAATGGTGATATTCACTTCTTACTTTTTTCTTAATTCTTTCCATCATGTGAATTATTAGAATTTTCTCACGATAACCATTGATGCCACTGATTTTTTTTTAAATGGAAAACTGATATCATTTAGAAATCAAACAGACCAGCAATACAGAACACTATCAATGAAATATATTCTTATGAACTAAAATGTGACTTTGTACCTCCATGAAATGCTGTCCTTTAAACTATGAGGCAATACTTTTGTTTTTCTTATTAACGTAAGAGTGTTCAGGATTGAAATATAAAGGGATCAAATTGTACAAGAAGTCTGTGAAATTGTGTATCTTGGATCACACTGTTGTGATGTGGAGCGTAGATCCACTTTGAAAGCATTTGTGTTCTTTCCTCTGCTGTAAAGAAGTCCTGAATTGAGAGGCAGGTAAGGAAGCAAAAGTAAGACTTTGGCGTCTACAATTTTCTTATCTCAGCTTATGTTTAAACTAGTTTTGAAAGGAGAAATTTGGCTAGTGCTTCGTGAGAACACTTTAGATAGGAAAAAACACTCACTGCAAAGTACATGCATTAGAAAATGAGGAATGCTGCTGTCTAAATTAGGGGATTGGGGTTCCCAACTCAGTGCAGCTATGAGTCAGTTTAGCAGAAAGTTTAATCTTGTATGGCCCCCAAGCTAGTACATGTATTAGATAAAATTGAGTATGTTGAACATATAGCATGAGTCAGCCCTTCAACATAGAGCCCTTTCTTTAGGGAAAGACCTAAACGACTTTGCTTACTACCGTTTTCTGAATTCCTTTCCCCCTCTGGGCCCCGAATGTATTGGGAATGTTTAACGTCTCCGTGAGTATTTCTCTTCTCTTTTGAATCACAGTAGTTACGAATCATCTTATTTCGTGCTGCAAATAAAGCAGAAAAGTCCTCAAGTAGTTGTGCACCTAGCATTAAAACACCTTTGTGTGAAGGGAGCACGACAAAACAAGTCAGAAGTGGCATACTCGAATTTTACGAATATTTTTGTTAGATGTTCTTCCAAACGTCAAAAATACTTTCTGGCGTATAGTGTTTAAAGACTTCTGGAACTGCCCACGTGGTTATGGCTTAAGCTTTTACTAACATCATATTCAGATATAAGGAGCCTATGGAAATCTGTAGGGGTTCATTAATTTGATAGTACTCTGCTCTTGCTACTACAGCTATATAATTAAGGAGGAGCAAGAGGGTCCACCGATAGAGGCGAACATGCTGAAGTCTTGCTGCTCTTGCTATTGATACTGTTGTCAAGAAAAAAGGACTGGAAGACCACAGTAGTGTCTGGAAGAAGTCTGGAGGGTGTTGCTAAGCTCACCCAAACGCTGGAGCAAATTCACTATGGATGGAAGGAGCTGGGAGGGAGGAGGGCGCTCGGGGCCTGGAAAATATCCATGGGAATGGTGTAAGGCCTGCAAACATCTCTGAGCAGCTCTATCTTGCTGTTATGGTAGCACTTGGGCTGCTTTGCCTTGTCTCATTGGATGTGTTTTGTACTAGACTCTATGTACGTATGTCTGCAGTAGAGAGAAAATGTTACACCAAAATACCCTGAGCATTAACCTGCAAATTGGTTAAAATAATGGCATGCTACCTTAAAAAACACTAAAGGCTGTTTCTACTTAAGCCCTCTTTAAACCTTATACTGCTTTCTTATTCTCTATTTAATGAATGTTACAGTGATTGGGGGAGCATTTCTGAAGTGTTTGCTCCTCGCAGTGAAGCTGAACTCTTTTCTATATGTACAAGATGAATAGGTATAGCTTGAGAACTGCCTTTTACGTCCCTCCACAAATTGTCTGCTACCAGTAATTTGAGTTACTTGCATTTATATGAGTCTTGGTTGCCATCACTGGGAGTGAAGTAGTCTGAAGGGCAGTGGCAGACAATTTCTATTTCTGATTTAATTATATTCCTTTATATATAGGGACAGCATGAATCACAGATTTTTGTCTACACCCTCCAAAATGTTTCTGCGTCCACCCACCTATTTGGACGCTGTGAGAGCTAGTATTTCAAAATAGACAAATGTCTGTCTAATAGAGCAGTATTAGCTGCACTAGTCAGAGTTGGTTTTGATTCATGTTCTTTTGGGCTTCTTCCTTCAAAATTGCTGTAAAACAGCTAAGGCCCTCACTTTCCTTTCTAAGCAGTTTATGAGGCCAGGTGAAATCCATTGTGACAGTAGGTATGCTGGGAAGATTTGCTGTTGGCCTGTCCCTCTGCAGTCTTGTGAAGCTGTGAAAATACTGAATAGAAGATTTTCAGTTGTTTTACAAGTGTTCGTGTTCTGTATTAAATTCATTGAATAGCAAATGGATACAGCTCCCTTTTACAAACAAAACAACCTTAAGGTAGCTTGTCAAGTTGTGCAGTACTCGACCCTGGGTATTATTATTGTGTGCTTAATGTATGCTGTACATTAAGAGAGTTGTCACTCGTTTGTTTTAATCATTTGGAGTGCCAATATCTGTATTTAAAAAAAAAAAAAAAAAGGTATTACCACCTTGAGTTCCAATCTTTTTTTCTCCTGTCATTTTTGGTTTATTCCTTCCTCTTATTATGAATGTTCTCTTATTTCAGAGTAATTGGTCTGGAAACTCCCATGACTCAGTTCAGCCAAGGAGAGTGGTCATTTCTCACAACATGGATAAAGCGCTGAAAGAAGGTGAGTCTTAACTGGGTCAAGGGAGCATTAGACACTGTCTTTTGGCCTCTTAGCAAACCATGACTCCATAGTATATGATCCTGATTTCTTTTTCCATGATTTAAAATAAATGTGGAAGGTCTTGGTCTTCCCAAGAGGTCCATTGTAGTAAGTAACATGATGTTGTTTTTGCAGTTTAACTGACATCTTATCATTTTAGCTGCTAGGGTGGTTTTTTTCAGTTTGTTGTTGTTTTTTTACAAAAACATGAAAATAAGAGTGAAAATTGAGTCCCTAACGCTTGTAAATAAAACACAAGGATAACATTTCAAGGATTCTTGATCGATTTCTATGAACTGTTAAATCTAGTAGACTCTTGCAAATAATCTTCCCATTTAGTGCAATTTTTTTTGCATGAAGACTGAATCTGAAATCGTACTTTTGTACTTCTGGCAGCTGTAACTTCTGAAATCTGTGGAACACAAACGCAGTCACTGGCACTTTAGATTATAAAATGTGAACTGGTGATCATTTGCACTTTGGACACTAAAATTGCACATAAAGATTTAAAATATTTTGTTTATGCTAAAAAAAGAACAGCAACTTCTGTATACATTTTCTAGCTGATTCTCTGATATTGCAAAACTGTTTTAGAACTTCGAATAGTGTCAGAGTTTGAAGCAATTTTTTCTGTTTGTTACTCCAAACATTACGGTAGGTTGGAACTGCTGGAACTTAGAGAATTAAAAAAAATTGTTTGACTGCTGTGTTAAAAGAAGAGAGCACTGAGAGTTGTGTACTGTAGCTCTTGAAAAATAGTGTTTGGAATAGCTTCGTATTTTGTGAATACTGTATCTAGCTTTGAATATTTTTTTTCTTTAAGATTTCTAGGCAGTAGTGTTATTTTTCTTTTTTGCATCTAAAGCTTATATTTAAAACTAATGATGTTTTTCCAAGTATGTGTGTTGAAAAATTTATGCATATGTTTAGTTTAAACAGGTTGGTTGTCTTAGGAAAACTTCTTAGAAATTGCCATGTTTTTAGAGATACTTTTATGAATAGCAGTTAGCAGGATACGTAGCTAAAAATCTAAAATTAAAATGGCTATACTATAGCACGCTTCTATTTCTGTTAGTAAACTCTTATAACATGATCATAGCTAACTATTATATTATATTAGGCAACGTTTTTACCTCGATTCTGTCGGACTGTAGGATTCCTGATGACATATTGGAAAGAATGGCGGAGTATGAACACTGCATATCTCAAACAAGCATAGTCAAGTTATTTGCTGTTTTTCCACATGCATACTTTGCATTTGGGATACCTACATTGGAATTTGAAAAGAAACCTCTATGCAACCAGCAAAAAAATCGGAGGTAGTGGGATAGTTTGGAGAGAGACAGCAGTTACGGTAGAATATTGGGGGAAAGAGAGTTATGTTAAACTTCCCTTCTGATACTTGCATGTAAGAGAAACTCGTGTGTTTGCAAAAACATGACATCTCTTTGTCCGAGTCATTTATTTGGCAGATCATTCTGTTAGATGTGTAAGCCCATCCTTATTCAGTAAAGCTAAAAATGTTACTGGTATATTTAAATGATTAATTTTTCTGAGTTGAGGACCTACTATCCTGATGGTTTACTTGCCTTTCTGCTGTTTCTTTTCAGAATAGCCATTACCTTCACACTGTATATTTTGGACACTAAATTTGTCAGATTGATTGTATTTCTTCCAGGCCTAATTAAGTGGCTAATAAAGCCAACTTGTCCTCTGTTGAGCAGTTTAACAGGATGAGACTGCACCTTTCACTCTATCAAACATAGATTTAAGCAAGTCTGTCTTTGGGGAAAGTGAGTCAACTTAAATTTGAGATGCTGGGTGAGCCCCCAAAAGAAAAATTTTATTTTTAATAGGATAATTTTATCAGTCTGTCTGAAAACGTAGAGATTGCTTGCTCTCTGAGAGTTCTGAAGTCTGTACCTATCTTAATGCTATGAACACTTTTACAGGTTTATGGTTGAATAACGATATCAAAATCGTCTCTGCATTTGTTTTATTAGTGCCATACTGTAGTCTTACAGTGGTGAGAATTGAAAAGCATTTGTAAATCCCAGGTATTTTTGCCTACTTTCAGCTATCCAGATCTAACATGAAATTCAACAAAATGTTTTTAAAAGTCTCATCCGTGTAGTAGACTTTCAGTTCTCCTGAGGTTTTAATCTTAGGGAACAGTTCAGACTTCTGGCACTGCCACATGAGGTTTTGAGTAGATGTTGTCAGACTGTCACAGTGTATGGTGTTTTGCAGTGTTTTTTTTTTTTTTTCTTAATCCAATTTTATTTTGCTTTACATTCCCTTGAAGACACAGGGATAACATTTTTAGAGGAGCTAATATCACTTGCTTTCAGAAATGGTCTGTCTTGTTACGAAAAGACAGCCTTCTGGTTAATTTTGACTGCTTCAGCTATTCTTCATCATCTGTGTAATATAAATTTTGCTTAGGGATTGCCATAAGGTACTAAGTATCTTGCATGCTATATATATATGTGTATATAGATATGTGTGTGTGTATATATAGATATATGTGCACATATATGTATATTTAGACTCTCATCAGATGCTTATAGCTCCTTTGTTTTTTTCCTTAGCAATCTATTAGTGCAGTTGGAAGGACAGATTTTGGTGGCAATCCTTAGCTTTAATAAAAGGAGTTACTTATGTTTCCATTATAAGCTGGTATTTTCAGCAATCAGTCTTATTTTAATAAACTTAAAATTGTTATGGGCTTGGATAGTTTTCCCATGATACTAATCTGCTGATAATAGTTGCCTTGTCTTGGGTAGTTTCGCTTCTTGCCAAAGGCAGTATAACAGAATTATGTGGAACTGTCATGCGAAAATGTAGTTACTTACTCTGCCAAAAGGAATTGTTGTTTATTTCTGTCTACTGCTTGGTTATCAGCTTTTTTTCCTATCTCCTATTGACAACATAATAATATAAGAGGACAGTGCTTCAGAGTACTTCTTCACGTCCTCAATTACAGCTTGCTTGCATAAGCTGCAGATACAGGGTAAGGGGAAGCTATGAACCAGTCCCACTACCAGGTAGCATTTTTTATGAAATCTAAGTGTCCAAAATTAGAACAGTTGTAAAATAACATTATAAGTAGGTTTTCCTTGCTGTGTGTGACAGAAAGATGGCCTTTTAGTTTTAAACCTGTAAGACTTTTTTCAGTCAGTAGTACTTGTATGACTAACACTGAAATGATTTTTCAGTCTTTTATTGATGGATTGACTTGATTATCATTTGTTCTTCTTTATCTTGTACAAAGAAAAGATGACCTAGTTCTATTTTAACACTTTCTATTTTTTAATACTTCCTGTTTCTTTTTTGATAGCCTTAGGTTTTTTTTATCCTGTATAGTAAAGTAGTTCAGGGAAATCTCTTTTAAGAGAGGCTAAAGTGGGTCGACCCAGGTCCTTCTTGTACAATATGCTGTTGGGGCTGTGAGGCCTGCAACCATCAGCAGATTTCTCTGCCATGAATTTATTCGGTCTCTCAGGAACTAAAGTTTATGTTCCATTTCATTGTCCAGTCACTGAGCGTCCTGTGGTCTTTCTGCTATTCTTCACAGTTGGTCTTTGTCTTTGCGACCTCCAGTATCTTAGTAGTATCAGAAAACTTTGTCTTCCTGTTGTTTACCTACTTTGGGGGTCATTTATGAGTAAATAAAGCAGTATGGGCTTTATATAGTACAAATCCCACCAGAATTCTACTAGTGAAATTTTTCTGCTTTGAAAATTGACTATTTAACCATATCCTTTGTTTCCTCTCTCTTACAACATCCCATGCTGGGAAGCCAGCTCTTATTCCATGGCTGCTTAGCTTCCTTAAAGCTGTTGTTGAGTGAGGCCTTGTTGAAAACACTTTGGGAATTGGGGTAGACTATATCTGTGGATAAGATCTCACCTATCTACGTTTTGTTGACCCCCCCCCCCCCGCCCCGAAGAACTCTTTTCTGTGTGTGGAGCAGGACTTTGCTTTCCAAAAAGAACTTTATTCCACTATATCATATTTCCCAGTTCAAGATCTACTTGTTGGCATTTAGAAACAAAATTCACAGTAGCTTCTACCATGCTCTCTTTGAAAACCTGTATTTTTTCACAGCACTCAAAATTTGGGCCCAAACACATCCTTTTTTTTGAGAAAGACTAAATCTGAATTCATGTTCTCTCTGCTGCTGGGATTCACAAACGTGGAGCAAAAAACTCATGGCAGAGAGTACATGGGCAAAATAATCTGAACATAAATTTATTTGATATTTAATGCATCTCCTAGATATTTTTAACACATTTGTTTTCCTTTTTTATATATTTGGAACTTTCAATGTTTTTCCTATACTTTCAGAAGAATTTTTAAACAAAACATATCAAGATGCATTTTAATAAAAAACACAAAGAAATGTGAAGTAGGAGTCTGCTCCCTTTCACGTAGGAGCTTTCCACCTATGTATGCAATGATAGCATCTAATCCGTTAAGGAAACGTCAGTTTTATGGGGTTTCAATAATGTTGTAAAAGGTGAGCAAATAAAGAAAAGTTGATATTTTTCCTAGCACGAACTTCAACAAGGAAGCTCAAATTGAACAGCGCTGTATATAGCAAGTGCATGAAGCAGGTTCCCAGTCCCTGAAGTCTGGGAGCTTACACAACGTTTTGCTGGCCTTTAATACCATGCTGTAAATGAAGATTTCATGGGCATGAGAAACTTTACTAAATAAGATAGTTTAAAGTATAAAAGTCATAATTTTCATTTGTCTTGTACGGCTAAAATATTCACTGTATTAATTACCTTTATTCCTTGAAACTAAAAAAAAAATAAAAAAGCTACTGGAAATGATGGAGTTGAGTATATTCAGGTTATTCAGTAGCTGTTCTTTAGAGACTTTATAATAGAGAAACTTAATATTTGAGTTTGATTTGAGGATGAAGGTAGGGATTTTTTTGATTGAGTTGGATTTTGGCAGGGTTGGGGGGAAGGAGAGGAGTAGCTGTAATAAATAATTAAGCATTTAGCATTTAACATTTACTTCAATAGAACAGTGATTTTCCAGGTCCTTTACAACGATTTAGTTACCTTTTTCTGCTTAAATTTTAATTAAAAGTATTCTGCAAGTATAGCTTCTGATAACCATATCATTTCTGTTAAATCTGCTGTTGTGATAATACAGCTTTGCAATGACTCTTAGCTGTTTGATAGTGGTTTCCTGATACAGGATCTTAACAGAATTCATGTTAATGTTGCAGTTCTGTTTTACTGATTGTGATGCTTATTGTTGCAGAATAGCTCAACAAATTTCAGACCAAATTTCAGTGTTGAGGTTATACCTTCTCCTCTCTTGATTAATATAGTCAGAGTGTTGGATTTTACCCTATTTTATATAACGGGGTTTGTTTTTGTTGTTTTGTTTTTTCCCCAGTGCTTTCAGAAAAGGATATTTGCTTTTTGTTTGAAACTTGGTAGTGTGCATATGTATTAACATAGGGAAAGTATTTCAGATCTGATTTTTAATTGTATTTTGAGAAAATGGGTAGTTGTGTAGTCCTTGTTATTCAGATTTCTGCTCCTATTTTTCACAAAACCAGGTAATGAAACTTAACAGTGTAAAAACTGTCTAGTGCAAAGCTCTGCAAATCCCAGATTTGAAGCCAGTCTGACCCACTGGGTCCGATGGTGCCATACCACGTTATTTTGAACATTAAAGAAGAAGGGAAGAAGTGGAAGAAGACAGGTTAGCAGTTGCCTCAGATTTATGTCTAAGGCATGCAAAGCTTCTGGCTATGTAGTCCCAAGACTTCTAGTTTACAGTCTTTAAAAAGGCTAATTGAAGAGGCGCAACTTCACATTTATGTAGGAATGGCTTTTAATCGGCTTATCACAATTGTGAGCTCAAACCTAACCTAATTTAGAGAACCTTGTAGAAGTTTCTGCAGTTTTGCAGCAGACTCATCGCAATCAGTACTTCTGATTCACGCGGAAGAGATTTGTTCTGATTATGTCTGGAGAAGCTGACCCAGGGCTTGTCCAAAGTAAAGCTTCTGCTCTCTTTTGTTCCTTTTCTTTTTTCCAGATTTGTCATTTTCTATGTTTTAAAGAATGTGCAATGTAAAAACAACAAAAATAGGTGAACAGATTTCTCCTCTAAAGGAAACAAGCCACCCTGTATAAAATTCTTGCATTTACTTTCTGTATTTCTTTAGGATGTTCAGAGAGACCCCAGCTGCATCGACAGGCTGAAATCTAAAGCAGCAACAGCATGTCATGCCCAGGGTGACGCATGCTGATGAGGCAGTATCTTATCCTAGCACAGGGTGCTGTCGGGGCAGTGGTTGGAGTTTTAATATACTGCATCTTTGGTGTGTGTTTGTTTCTCTCTCTCTCTTTTTTTTTTTTTTTTTGTTAAAGATAAACCAACAAATCAACCTCTAACACTTGTCTCACTGCTCATTTGGGACTCTGGTAAATATTCTGGTCTTTAAAGTACGCCAAATTTTATAGAAAGCAGTTTGGTTCAACTGTTGTCATTCAGGAAGGGTAGCAACACTCATGAGTGATAAAGAAATTATAGAAAAGATGTCAAGGAAGAGAGTTATAAAAGCTAGGTGCAGAAAATATGATTGAAAGTGGGGAAAATCATTTAGGGTGTTGAAAGTGTAAAACTGAAAGAAAGAAAGCCAAGCAAAGTGAAGTATTTAGGACTTGAACAGCTTAAATGTTGGTCATGATCAGTGATCTTTTTGTCTTTCATTTGATATCGAAACTAAATTTGTGGACCTTTTCTGTTAATGCACCTACGTAAAAGAATAATCATCACCTTGCCTTGTTTGAGCAGATGTCTTTCCGTTGTAATAGCTCTTGCTCCAGATATTTTGACTGTCAGTATAATAAAATTGTGCTCTCAAATTACTGTAGTAATTAGCATTGCTACTCATTTGAACGCTGTGCTTGACTAGAGCAGACAATACTGTGGGGGGGAATTCAACATTGTACATGACAATGATTATAGAGAGAACTAGGAACTGAGTTTATTTTGGAGAGAGCTTGCCTGGAAGTGCAAAAACTAAGGATTGATAGGAATAGATAAATGTTCTGAAAGAATGTAGTCTAAGAGATCGAAATACAAGTTTTACTCTTATATTGTAGAGTCCTGTCCAAGAGAGAAAAGGAGCCATCACTCCTCTGTACCACAGCTCAGCTTTTTAGGCAAGGGACAGCTGAATAAATTAATTATGCTGCCCCCTTGCATTCATTTTAGGGTAGAGAGCATGTCTGTAAGAGAATCTGAAAAAATAAATCATATGACAGTGATGATCACAGAATGGTTGAGGTTAGAAGGGACCTCTAGGGATCATCTAGTCCAACCTCCCTGCTCAAGCAGGGTCCTCTGCAGCACATTGCCCAGGGTCACGTCCAGACGGGTTTTGAATATCTCCAGGGAAGGAGACTCTGGGCAACCTGTTCCAGTGCTCAGTCTCCCTCACAGTCAAGAAGTTTTTCCTCAGGTTCAGATGGAACCTTCTGTGTTTCAGTTTGTGCCTGTTGCCTCTTGTCCTGTTGCTGGGCACCATGGAGAAGAGTTTGGCCCCATCCTCTCGACACCCCCACTTCAGATACTTGTAGACATTTATGAGATCCCCTCTCAGTCTTCTCTTCTCTCAGCCCAACTCTCTCAGCCTTGCCTCATAGGAGAGATGCTCCAGGCCCCTCATCATCTTTGTAGCCCTCTGCTGGACTCTCTCCAGTAGCGCCACGTCTCTCTAGTACTGGGGAGCCCGGAATTGGACACAGTAGTGCAGGGGAGGCCTCCCCAGGGCTGAGTAGAGAGGCAGGATCACCTCCCTCCACCTGCTGGCAACACTCTGCCTCATGCACCCCAGGAGACCATTGGCCTTCTTGGCCACAAGGCCACGTTGCTGCCTCGTGGCACTTATTGTCCACCAAGACTCCCAGGTCCTTCTCGGCAGAGCTGCTTTCCAGCAGGTCAACCCCCAACCTGTACCGGTGCCTGGGGTTATTGGCCCTGCACTTGCCTTTGTGGAGCTAGAGAGGAGGTTCCTCTCCGCCCACCTCTCCAGCCTGTCCACGTCCCTCTGAATGGCAGCACAGCTTTCTGGTGTGTCAGGCACTCCCCCCAGTTTTGTATCATCAGCAAACTTGCTGAGAGTGTGCTCTGTCCCTTCCTCCAGGTCACTGATGAACAAGTTGAACAAGACTGGACCCAGGACTGACCCCTGGGGGACCCTGCTAGCTACAGGCCTCCAACTAGACTGGGGTCTGTCACTGAGGTGACATTGGCTTTCTTCCAGTCCTCAGGCACCTCCCCTGTTCTCCAGGGGGAGAACACCTTTCCAAGATGATGGAGCGTGGCCTAGCAATAACATCTGCCAGCTCCCTCAGCACTCGTGGCTGCGTCCCATCGGGGCCCGTGGATTTGTGGACGTCAGGGTTGCCAAATGATCTCGAACCCGATCCTCCTCGACGAAGGGAAAGTCTTCCTTTCTCCAAACTTTCTCTCTTGTCCTCAGGGTCAGGAATGCCTGAGGGCTGGCCTTAGCAGTAAAGACTGAAGCAAAGAAGGCATCCAGCAACTCTGCCTTCTCTGTGTCCTTTGTCACCAGGGCACCCACCCCATTCGGCAGCGGGCCCGCATTTTCCCTAGTCTTCCTTTTGCTCTTGAGGCATTTGAGGAAGCCCTTCTTGTTGTCCTTGACGTCCCTTGCCAGACTTGATTCCAAACGGGCCTTAGCCTTCCTCGTGGCATCCCTGCACGCTCTGACGATGTCCCTGTATTCCTCCCAAGTGGCCTGTCCCCTTTTCCACATTCTGTATGCCACTTTATTCTGTTGGAGTTTTGTCGGGCGTTCCTTGCGCCATCTCCTGCCCGCTTTGCTGGACCTCTCACTCAGAGGGATGCACCCGTCTTGAGCTTGGAGGAAGTGATGCTTGAATATTAACCAGCTCTCCTGGACCCCCCCCCTTCCTTCCAGGGCCCTACCCCATGAGATACCCCTAAGTAGGTCCCTGAAGAGGCCAAAGTTAGCTGTCCTGAAGTCCAGCGTTGCGATCCTACTCATTGCCCTGCTTCTTCCTCGCAGGATCCTGAACTCCTCCATCTCATGGTCGCTGCAGCCAAGGCTGCCCCCAACCTTCACATCTCCAACCAGACCTCCTTTGTTTGTTAGTACAAGGTCTAGCATTGCACCTCTCCTCGTTGGCGTCTCCCCCACCTGTGTCAAGAAATTATCATCAGTGCTCTGCAGGAACCTCTTTGGCTGTTTGTGCCTAGCTGTGCTCTCTTCCCAGCACATGTCAGGGTGGTTGAAGTCCCCCAGGAGAACCAGGGCCTGTGATCATGAAGCTACTTCCAGCTGTCTGTAGAAGGCGGATCACAAATACCAACATGCAGTGTGTTTTGAATGCACTTGGGAAATGATGATGTCTTACAGAATAGTTGAAAAGAAAATATTCTTGCTGTGAAGGGCTTTCTATAACATTTCAGATGGAACAAAAGAGAAGAATAACAAAACAACAAGAAAAAAGTGGTTGCAGGAGGACATGGTGACAACTGTGGGGAAAAACAAATACTTGCAAAAATGTGTGTTGTCATAGGAGACTTAAGTAATTAAAGTCTATTTTTAAAATGCTCTTCCCAGTTACTCTTAGATGTATAGAAGCATTATGCCTCAGCTTTTTTTTGTCGCAAGATCATTACCTTTTAATCATTTTTATCGCTCTGTAGTTTTTGTTGGTTGTCGGTTTCCATGTAATACAATTTATTCTATTTTCGAAAAGTGATGAAGTTGTATCTGTTTCAGAACTTGAAATTTCCATTCTTCTGCATGCTTCAGCATTTTTTTTCTCTCCTGCATCAGAATCAGGAGTTGAAACTTCAAAACTTCTATTTATTTATTTATTTATTTGGTGAAATGTTTTTTTTTTCCTGAATAATTCATTTTAGAAGCCTTGAAATGACTTAGTAAAAGGCTTTTCAATTTATATTTCAACATACGCTGTCTTAGTGAAGCGACTAAGTTTCTTTCTTTATAAGCCTGAGGAAGTTGGTTTATATTCCTATAAAGCATTTGACTAGAAACTTTAATCAATTTTAATCTTTTCTTTTTGAATTTTTTTTTTTAAACAGGGCAGTGTAGGATGAAGTCTGTTAGTATTTCAGGCAGGCAAAGTATTCATTTTAAGTTACCATGCTATTATTACATTATTAGTTCATTGTCATAGTGCCAGGGAGCTTTTAATAGTTTACTAAGCAAGCAGACAAACAACTGTCCTTCGAAGCGGAAAGTAAGAAGTAATGGAGTCCCATGGCTACTTTAAACTGTGGACTTACAACTGTGGACAAATGAGGTGTACCTTTTATGCTGAAAGTCCAAGATTAGGATGTCTAGTAAAAAACTTGTTTAGATTCTCACGCGCATGACTTATTTTCCCCCTTCGTGTTTAGTTATTCCTCTGGTAGTTACAAACTGGGTTGGTTTTTTTATGTTCTTTTTTTACACCTTGTTGGCACTGCTGAACACGGCTCATGCATGCTTCCTGAACACCTCCTGCTCCCTTCTGGAACTCCAGGGACATCTGCTACTAAAGCATCAGTAAAACTGGCTATGCACAAATGTTGTCAAAAAGAAAAGTCAAAACAATAGAAAATGGTGTTGCTGTGAAATTTGCAGTTACAGTTATCTGGGTTGTTGCTTATAAATATAGTTTGGAATGCCATGTTGTTTTGGAAGTTCCTGCTGTCTCATTAATCCACTTTCTCTCTTCTATCTCTAGCTCCTCTAAGCCTCTAACGTACTGTCAGTATTGTCTTCTGAGCTCCAAAAATCTTGCCATTGGCTTTAACTGTGACTTTGGAGTTGATACTGAGTTCATATGTTGAGAAAAGATTGGCTTCTGTCTGCAGAAGCGTAGCCACAGCCAAACTATACGATAGTTCACATAATCAAATCCACTTATTTACTGAGAGACAGGTATTAGTTCAAGGTTTGTGTATAGCTAGTAACCTGACTCTGTGAGGAAATCCACTTACAGGCTTTGCAGAGTGACTGCCAGTAACCTCTCTTAGGTGCAGATTTCTGTAACTTCACCAACCTTTTTCTCTTTGGAGAGAAATTTAAACCCAAAGAGTAAGATCTGCAACCTATTTATTACTCATGAGGTTGTTGAGGAGAGGGGTGGGGGGGTTAAGTTTGCACTATCCTGGTATGCTTTTCCCTTTTGTAGATTTTGCTATTTATTATTTTGTTTCTCCCTTTAGTGTTTGACTACAGCTATAGAGATTACATCCTGTCCTGGTATGGGCAACTCAGCAGAGATGAAGGGCAGCTGTACCAGCTGCTATCTGAAGACTTCTGGGAGATTGCCAAGCAGCTGCGACAGAGGCTGAGTCACATTGATGTAGTTAAAGTTGTCTGCAATGATGTGGTGAAGGCTTTACTCACACACTTCTGTGATCTGAAAGGAGCCAGCATCAGGTAGAAACAAAACTCTGCTATTTGTTAGAATTTTCTGGTTGTCTCTTTGGTTTTATATATCAAAGCAATGGAGACTATAACGTTTTGATGGACAAGTGGTAAAGAAAACAGTCCAGGCTTATTACCAGTTCTAGAGGTCAAGCAGACTTAAGGGCATCTGTAAGACCTGTGGAAGGAGACACCTGCCTATCTTGTCTTAGAGCTCAAATTTGCCACTGTCTCCGTTTCATCAGAGTCTTTGGCTCACTGTAGAAGTTGGGCAGTTTGAGCAGTTCCTGCAAGTTCTGTGAACCTGCAAGAGGAAGGAGAGAAGCACTCACAGCATTCAAGAAACAAGAGCTGTTATTTGCACCTTTCCCAAAAAAGTGCACGTGTTTAATTCCATTGAATTTCCTATTTCTTCTAGCCCCAGGAAGCAAAGCCTCATGGTTTCTGTCAGTGGTCTGTTTTGCAGTAACTTGATACTTTCATTGGAAACAAGCAAACAAACAGAGAAAACCCTTATCTAGATTTTCTTTCTCCCTTAGGTTATCTGACTAATTCCATGAATTTCCTTTTTTGACAGTGCTCTCTTTTTACACTTGAAATGGTCAGCTCTCTCCCAAATACTGTAGTTGTGCCGCAACTGTAATTGCAAATGGCTACTCCTATGTCTATGCAGTTCCAATTTGAGTGTACCGTTCATGTAATTGTACTTGGAATTCAAGCTTATGTTTGTATTTACTTGCGTTTCAGTTACACTAATCGAAGTATGCTTTGGTCATTCACATGAGGATTTTAAGCTATCAAGCTGTTTGGCTGATAGTTAGAGCCACATAGGTTTAACACTCCTTTAGAGAAAAAATGATAGCTGTTTTCTGTCTGTGACCAGTGTGTGTGTTGCCACTTGCACTTCTGCCTGTTCTGGAGCAGAAAGAAGGTAGAGTTAAGGTATTCCTGAGAGATGCCAGCTTTGTGTAATCTAAAGCATCAGAAATAAAGCTGAAAAGAACCTAAAGGGTGGTTTCATTCAAGAAAAGAACTAACAAGCAGGCTTATTGCAATAGGTCTTGCGTTGGATTCCTGATGTTGCATTGTTTCAGCTCCGGAATATGATGGATATCTCTTGGTCAGCTAAAGTTCTTAAGCATGCTCCCTGATTTGGAGTTTTTTGTTTGCACTTGTCCTTTGTCCCGAAGCAAATTCTTACTTTGGTAAAGTTTGATTTGAACAGCTTTCAAGTTAAAGGATGGGGATAATTTTTTTTTTTTTTTAAAGTGTAGACATTCTTCTGTTTAAGGTCAGGGATGTAGAACATACAATGTCAGAATTATTAATTATTATTAATGTTGATTCTTGATTAGATTTGTTATCTACTGAGAGTTATGGCTACTTCCACTAGATCTTTGTTGGTTTTTTATTTGCACTGTGTGGAACTAAAGAAAATAAAATCTGGGTATTTTCCAATTAACTTTTTCCCTTGGAAATGTTAAATGCACCTTAGTTAGCGTTGAATAAGGCAGGCTGTAATAACATGGTAATGACAAATTCTTATCAGGAAGTAATGCGATAGTGGGCTTAAAAAAACGACAACAAAAAACCCTACAGGTGTAGCTGCAGATGTTGTATAGGTTAAAATTGGACCCATTGATTGGACCCATTGACTGCTCCTGCCATAGTCTAAGACTGTGGGTTCACAAGAAGGAAAGCCTGGTTTTGAGGTACCTAGTAGCAGATCAAAGATCTTAGCAGCCATATGATAGAAAGTGTGAAGCACTAGTATATCCTCAAGCTTCTCATCCAAACTTGTTGCAAAAGTCCAGGAAGCTTTATAGAAATTGGATAGGGCTCACTTTTTCTTAGCAGACATAGTGGGCTTCATGCTATCCCATGTGATGTGGCAAGTCAGCAGAAACGTGACTGCGTGTTCATACCTGATACAGATCAGTTCATACTGCCAGGTGATCTGAACATGCATGTAATAAACTCAAAACTACAACCAAAGATTATTATACTGATTTTTATTTTTTTAAGAGAATCTGTAGTGCTAAGAATGATTTGAGTTTTGTATTTAATTAATTGCCTCCTACTGCAGTATTTGCTGTGCTAGAACCTGCTGACATGTTAAGCCATGGACTGGGAAGTACAAAGCATGTCACTTCTAGCTTGGAAGCTAGAGTTCCTTGCAAAACTTTCAATTCATATTTATATTACTATGGTTCAAACACAGAAAATTATTTTTTGTTAGCTAGGGAACATAGAGATTTCATCGATCTAACTTTGCTTTGTGTCTGCGTTTTAAAAATTGTAATAAGTTTAAATTTGAATTCAGATGTTTCCCTCTCATTGTCTCTAAGAATGAACCCAGTTAGTTTTGGGTGAGGAATATTGTGGAACAGAGACTAGAATTAGAGCAAGGTATCTTGCCTGTTGTGGTGCTCCTTGCAACACTGCATCTCATTTCCACTGCTGAGTTTTATAATGCAGTGTCACAGCAAAAGGCATTTTGTCCGCTCACAAGTAGCTTATACAGTTTTAAATATCTTTTTTTCCCATTTCTGGAAAAGGTGCTACCTCAACCTCTTTATCTCAGTTCTCTTATACATCAACAGATAACGCTAGTAAAGTAATGGAAAAAAAAACATCTGTCCCCAGGAGGACAGAGAGGTTGGTTTCTGCACTGTGAAGTTCCCATTTTTGTCAGGTAATTCACTTCAGCCATAGAAATCTCTCTCTCTCTCTGTCTCTCTCTCTCTCTGTCTCTCTCTCTCTCTGTCTCTCTCTCTCTCTGTCTCTCTCTCTCTCTGTCTCTCTCTCTCTCTGTCTCTCTCTCTCTCTGTCTCTCTCTCTCTCTGTCTCTCTCTCTCTCTGTCTCTCTCTCTCTCTGTCTCTCTCTCTCTCTGTCTCTCTCTCTCTCTGTCTCTCTCTGCTTCTCCACCTTCACTGACTAGCTTAAGCCCTGTCTTATAGTCAGGATGCCCAAGGGGGTGAAAACAGGCTGCGACCTCTCAGAATGAGGCAGATGAGATGCCGCAGTCCCTCACCTTGCTCTTTTGCCCTGTGCCTTCACTGTCTTTATAGGTGACTGCTTTTCCTGCTCCTGCTAGACAGTTTTTGCAAAGTGAAGTGAAGGCAGGGCACCCCTTTAGCCATGGGCAGAACATCTGTGATGACACAGAGCCGTTACAGAGGTTGACAAGATGACTCAGACTTTTCTTACTTGAAACATTGGAGGGTATCTTGAGGTCCAGCTGGGGCTGAAAAGTACCCTGTCACTTTTCAGTTGTGACATTTGCAGCAATTTGGAATGTCTTAGATAGGAAACCATTTGATAATATTAGTTCAGCATAGAAATGAGATTTGATACTTTTCTTTTGTCCAGAGTTTACTGGCTTCTAGTTTTGAGATGAGGAAGAAAAATCACTCTTGCATTTATTGGTAGAAGCCATTGCTCTCCTCTCTGCTGTACTAACCAGGAGTGCATTTATAAGAGGACTAGCTAAGTGCATCCTGCAGGGTAAATTCCTGTCGCTGCAGGGAGGGTAGCATTTGATGATTCTTTTCTCATAGCTGCTTTTGTGCCTTTGTTCTCTAGTGTCTCGTTCAAGTGTTTTTCCTTGGCTACTTTAAGCAGAATATAAACAAATTGAATCCTGGCAATGCCACCTGATATTATTGAGGATGGATCATGTGCTGATCAGGGTGGTAAATAACGCTGGAAACTTTCTTTTTGGAATCTGGTTGTTGCGTTGTCTGTGGTGGCAGTGTACTTTCCAATGGGGCTAAACTTATCTGATCTGTGGAACACGTTCTTTCTCTGGGTCTGGTAATTTGCAGTATTTGTTGGAAGCAAGAGGCAGCTATTCCTCTGGATGAAATGCACAGTCCGAGTCTGAAGAACTTAGAAAAGTAAAAACAAATAGTAAATGTGTTTCTGTGAAGTGATCCCCATGGAAGGAAGTTGTTCTCTCCCACTTACTGTGGGCTGATAATAGTCACATCAGATACCAGGGCAGAACTATTAACATTTGATAAAGAGCACCCTGGGCTCTTTATCACTAACTTGCAGTGAAGGCAATCTGTAAAATGAAATTTGAAGATTGTTAGTCTTTGCCTGCTACTGAACCTACTGGAGAGCAGTGCTTCTTGAATAGGTCTCAGTGAGAAGAGGCCACAGTGATGGTATGATTTTCCTATATCTTCCGGTGGAGAGTATTCTTCTTTTTTCTTCACCTACAGCCGGTCATTTGATTCCAATGGCAGAAGAAAATTTGTTTCTGCAGCTAGAGGATATTGAGTGTGACAGGCTGCTTTTGGCAAGTTGACTGTGCCATGATATCTGATGGGATGCTCAGCCGTGTGTGTGCTTCTGCCTGAATTTGAAGCGTAAGTTTTGCCTTAGCCCTTGGGAGTATAGGCTACTTTCGGTCATGATTCAGAACTCATATTTAAGCACTCTAACTCTCAGGAAGCATGAAGGGGAAATGTGGCGGAGAAACTGTTGTCTGCTGCTGATCAGTATGACAAGGAACTTAGACATTTAAGTTTATATTGTCCATGTTTTGATAATATTACCTTCATTTTCTATCTCTTCCTTCCTCTGCCTGTCAGTAATATAACTAAATTCTTAATTCTCTTGGCTCCATATGAATACCTTTGTATGTGTAGAATATGTAACTGCTGTATTTTTGTGCTTACTCTATTTATTACAATAAGTAAGACTTTAAAAAAAAAAAAAAAGTGCTGTCACCACAAAATGATCAAGGAGGAATTGGTATAAGGAATTTAGACACTTGACATTTCATTTGGTTAATCCCAAACAGGCATCCAAGTTGTCATGATAGCTACTAAACACCTCCTACTGTTCTGTTTTTCTTTTTTAATTCCATTTGCCTCCCACAAGCTAGGAATACCGAGAGCTGGTTATCACACTTGGCTTCTGGAAATGAGTATCAAGAGGGTTAGTTTGAATTTGTAGAAGATTGTTGCAATGAGAACAAATGTGTGAAAGTGCTAAGAATAAAATAGTGATGAAAAGCCAGGTTATGAACACATCATTAAAGCCAGCTCACGGGTAGTGCCAGGTCTGAAGCCCTCCGCTCCCTTTAAACCTCAGTAAGGGAAGTCTGGGCAAAAAGTTTCATGAAGTTTCGTGATTTCCTGTTTGCAACTGATTGTTGCAATAACCATAAGGGCCTCGTTATGCTCATATGGGTCATACTGCATTTTGTAAGTCATTTGTACATCCTTTGCATCTATTACGAACATTACATGCCGAATGCTTTGTCTTGTAGGAGCTAACCATGACCAAAGAGCTCACTGGAAATTTTTCTCTATGTATAAATGGCGGAATTATCCAGACAGTAAATGTGAGGTGAAGTGATTTATAAAACTTGCTGATGCATCTTGATAAGATGGCTAGACAGCTGCTATGAAAATTTTGGGGTTGACTTTTTTTTTTGAGTGGGTGCTTTTTTCAGGTGTGTTTATGATATTAGCTTATAAAGGTCTAAATTCATTTCTTTTATTTCTTAGAAAGTTCAAACAGATCAAGCAATTTTAATTCTGCTGCAGTGTCAAGAAGCTTAGAGATCTGAGGGCGACACAGGTAAAGAGATGCAGGCTGCATGTGGTTCTGGTAGTTGGCAGACTCATTGTAATGGAAGTGCGTGATGAGTGTTGAATGTGCTGATGAAGATCATTTAGAACGAGTTGCATGTGCACTTCAGCTCACAATTGCACTGATTGACACTTAAATGTAACTTTGTGAGACTCTCTTGAAATACTGATGAAAGAAATACCAAGACTGAATGGCACATTTTGAGTTTTTCATGAGAAATGACCCTTATGTAATTTCCTGTGCAGTTGTTAATGTTTTGGGGACTTTTTGTTTTTGTCCTGTTATTTATTTACTCACTTCCTGTTTCTGAAGCAGACAGATTTATCATGTCTGTCATCCTAGAGTTCCTGGTCTCTCCTATGCACATCTTCTGGTCAGTGTTTTTTATTTCTGAGATTCCTGCCTTGGGCCGGTAGTACTGCGAACTCCAAGCATGCCAAGTCCATGAGTTGGACCTTCTAAATGACGACTTTGGGATTGGTTTTTAATTTTTTCACCCCCTTTTAGGAAACATATTATTAAGTTCTTGTGCACAGTCATGAAGGTTGAGACTAATTAAAAATACAGACAGTGCTTTGCATCAGAAGCTTGTAACCCATCTACAAATATTTGGAGTTTCTTAATGCTCTTGACTGTATTGAGCCTTCACAACACAGGGGGTTACCAGGCAGTCCTAGTAAGAACTGTGGGTAGCTAGAGGAGATCCTAGATAAAAGTTGTTTGCATGAAGTCCCCGTTTTGGTAAGGCTAAAAGTCTAGTGGTAGATGGTAGTCCAGTATTAGAGAATTGTTGAGGATGCTGCATTCCTGAGAAACAAGGAATTATTGGCTTAAGAAATGTTAACATAGATTCATACTTGCTTTGTTATAGCTTGGAAAGGAAATGATGATAGATTTCTGTAATGCTACTAACGTTACAACTATTTGTCTTCAAGAACACCGAAGTAAATCTGCTTTGCTGCTTTCATTTTTTTAAGTGCTAGGTAAACTCATAAGTTTGGAACAATAAGGGACAAAGTCATAGTGTTGATTACATATTCAGTTGAGTGCCCATTGAGTAGCTGCATGGAGAGATCTCATTAGCAGGGGATAGCTACCTTGATGGTCAGTTTGGTCCTGAAGTGTACTACCTGGAATAGACTCAGTATAAAAGCATTTACTTTGGCAGGTGCTATTTAGAGATCTCCATTCTCAGACTATTTCCTGATCTTCCATTGATTTGGGGGCAGCTAAAGGAAAGCCCTTTGCTTTCTGAACCTGTGAAATTACATTAGATAGTGTTAAAAAAATTCTGAGCAAGCTTGAAGAATTCATAAAATGAAAAGTTTCTTTTCAGAAATTTATCAAGGTTAATACTGGCTTTGTAGCTCATGGTGAAGTGAAAAGCGATGATCCGTAAGCATGTGTAAAGCATGAGTTCTGTCTAATGTTTTAAATCACCAAAGTCACCTGCATCTTGATACACCAATATATGTCACTATTACTTCAGTCTTGATTGTTGAAGAAGACACAAATGAATTAAATTGCCACTTACTATTATTCTTCTTGCGCTTAAAGCAGATGAAATAAGTCTGGTTTACAAAGCTTGTATGATGCTTATTTTGGAGCTGTTTGCCTTAGCGCCAGGTTTATATTAGTTCACTGCACACAGTTGTGCTCAAAATTTATGGATAATTGACTAGGCTTTCAAAGCTCTCTTTAAATATCTGCACATAGTTTTGGTTAAGAGTTTTTCTGCGATTACTAAGTGGCTTATTGTTTGGAAAATCCAACCACACAGTCCTGGTAACACATATGTCCAAAATTGGGTAGAAAGATAAATAATACCTGTGTTACTATTTGTATTATGTAATAGTGCTTAATAAGTATTGATGCTGGAGAGATGTAGTGGCACTCTGCTTCTTTGTGTGCATGCTTTTGTGGGTTGCAGTTAAGTTTCTGTTTTTCCTGTTGGTCACTGCAAAATGAGCAGCGCCTTCCTTTGCTCTTGATCACATTCCCCCAGAGCTGAAGCTCTAGATTTGATATCATGCCTTAAGAATATGTGTGAGCAGGATGTCCTAGCTCCTGCTCCAAGTTCTTTTTTGCCCGTTATGTGGAAGGACGACAGAAAAGATGACAGACTTGGCTCTGCAGCTGAACGGCAGCAAGGATTCTTTGTTATATGTTTGCTTGCTGCTCCGTTATTTTATTGGTAGCTGCAGGAAGGATGCCCGAGTTGCATGGGACGCTGTTTTCTGGGCAGACCTTTAGCTGACACATGTAGGTGATCAGTGGTTAACATGGAGTCAAACAGCAGTATAATGTGTGATGTATCAATGCAAAGGAGGATCTAAGCCTCAATGTCTTTCTGTCTGTCTTACCACCGGCAAATGGATTTATGCTGTTATGCCCCCCACTTCCCTTCCTGCTTTCAGTCTCCCCTTTATTTCTCTTGCCCAAATAGTGATGAAAATGTCAGGATTTGTTGGTACAACTGTTTGGCACTGGTATGCAGGGCTTGTTTAGAGGTGAATTTCCTGAAGACTTCTTTTTTTTTTTTTTTTCCCCTTTATACTTTTCACAGAAATCTTACAGGGATCTGTGCCTGCCTTTTTGCTTTATAGAGCAAATTATAGGCGCAGTTTGGCTAGGGAAACAGTAGAAAGCACCCCTCTTCCAGAGATCCGTGTCCTCTTAGGTAATGGTGATAACTCCAGAAAAAATTGACACCTTACAAAGATCTGGAGAGTGTGTAACTTCCCTTTCCCCTTTCCTTCCTGTAGGCAAAAACACATTATACAAATTAGATGGATAAGAACTAAGTATGTGCCATTCTGCTTGTTCATTCTGTTCAATTTTCTGTTTGTTTTCTGTTGACTACCAGAAAAGTCCTGGCAGGCGTCCAGCTCAGCCAAGTTCTTTGTATTGTCTGTTGACTGTGAATAGATTTGTACAAAAGGGAGACTGATTATGAAAAGTAGCTTTTCTTGCATGGATGATAGTATAGGTGCTGTTAATGTTCCAGCGTGTTTGCAGTCCCAAACAGGGTGGAATTCCTCAGGAAATTTGTGCCAAGTGTGGATGGTTTTAAAGAGATACTGAAGAGAAAGAAGACTTTAATCCCTGCTTAGTGAAATCTTATGTGCTGTGCTTCATGCTTTGCACGTGTTACAAAAGCATAGTTGGATCTAATCGTTACGCAGGACGTCCCATGAATAAGGTGAGAGTGCCCAAAAAGGAAGGAGTGTGTGCTTGTCTTCACAGGCAAGATGCTACCATGCTCCTATGCTAAGGCAATCATCTTCCATAAAAGGTAGAATTGGCCAGTTGCTTTTAGTTCTGTCCCTGTAGCATTGCTATTTATACACAGGAATCAGATATTAGGAGAAGCTGGTCTGCTGCTAGCCAGCTGATGCTCAGTGTGTGTCGTTCTGTTCTCTGGCCCTTGTAGCAATGTTTCTAAGTAGCTGACTTTGGGTGTACTGACCTGTCTCGAAGAGGAGAGCTTACTTCCCCAGTAAGAGGTGGCCATATACAAATGGCCCAGACTTTCTGTCTGCCTCTCTGCCTGGGACGTGTCTGGTTTTGGATAAATAATGAATGCCTTTAGGGGAGAGCATGTGATTGGGGTGTTTGATGCAGGGTAGAGAAGGCTGTAGGATGTATCTGGGGTATGCAAGAGGAATGGAAATGCTTTGAGGAAAATAGCCAGGTATTCAAATGCCAGAGAGAAAAGACCCAACCAGAGCAAGACAGACAGGCTTTCCAAGCTAAATCAGCTGTTCCAATCTGCCTTGGCTGATAATAAAGACTACACTTCACCTTTGTAAACCACTGCTCCTTAGAAGAACACACAGGATATTTTTACCCCAAGCTGTTTCCAGGGCGTTATTTTGAAATTTGTCTAGCTTTTAACAATTAAAAAGCCCCTCCATATCCACATTTGAAAACAAAACATTGGTTTTGCAATTGAATAAACTTTTTCAGTCAAATAGAAACAAAATTCTGCTTTTACATTCTTGTTCTAAAAAATCAGTTTAAAATTTAATTTTTGGTCACCTGGAAACAACTGACTTGTACTGTTAGAACAGCAATACTGTTGTTCTCCCATCATCCCCACTCCCTCTGGGACTGACTAGCTAAAGTCAGTTGTCGCGTACTGCTGCCTGTCACTAGCGGCCATATAGCGGTGTCTTATCTGAGACTCCTTGTTTGAGTTCGTACAATTCTTGTTCACGCGCAGAAGCAATAGGACTGTGGGTAACAGCCAGTTGATTCTAAACAGCACAGCAGCTTCCAGCTTTGGGAAGGAGATGAATGTTACAGAAGAAGGGAGACGACATCCATGTGAGACATGAAAGATCTGGGCCTTTGCTATACCTTAGAGCCTTCTGCTGAAGCCCCAGTACTGGCTTCCTTTGGGAATTACCATGGCCTCTTTCAGGTGCCAGTGTGCCTGTCTTGCTGGAGCCATTGGCATGGTCACCGTGCTGTAAAACTAGCAGGTGACTGAAGCACGGGAGGCATGTGGCTGGGAAAGAACCGTCAGGGCAGCTTGTGTCTGTTCCTTGCGCCGTTGCTGTATGAAGAGGAGGTGCTGCCAGGACTTGCATTAAGGAATTCCTGTGGCACATCCAGTCAGGCATGCTCTGAAAAGTCCAGAAAACCACTGGCACCCACAAGGAGGGGGTGAACTGATCTGATTTTCTTGGGTGCAAAGGCAGTGTGGGGGTTAGCTCCTTACTCCTTTTAGGAAGACCTGTAATCAGAGCTGGAGAGTCTGCAAACAGCACAGCCAACGCTATTGGTTTGTTCAGCAGCTGCTCATCCAGCGCATTGCTGTGTGTGCTTGGTGGTACACAGCACTGGCCCAGTACTTCATGCTGCAGTAGTGGCGCAACTGGCTATTAGCTCTAAAAGACTCTTGCCGTCTTCTGCAAACGCACCCACCACAGTTGCCAGGAGCAGGAGGATCTATTTGCTAGTCTCGTGGTAGGAGGAGGAGTGTATTAGTATCATAAGTTACTATACTATAGCACACTCTACCTGTACTAACCCCAGGCCTGATTCAATTCCCAGAAGTTAGGAGTCTTTCTTTCACTGAATATGAAGTGAAACCCACAAGAAATTTTGGGTTTCTCCCACCATTTAACATCCAGCTTGCCTAACCCTCGCAGTCAGTGAGGGAGTGGTAATAGTGAATGCCTTCACCCGCAGGCTCAGAGGGATCCAAACTGAGAGCAAGCTCCTGCTCCTTCTTGGAGCTGAACCATAGGTAGCCAAGCCGGTAAGGCTCGTGAGCCCACCGAAGGGCAGCATACCGTGAACAAAAGACTCAAACTACTGAGAATGACTCGTCTGGCTGAGCTTGCCTTTGCTCTTTGGAAGTTGCTTCATCTTTCTCCGCTTGCCATCCTGATTCTAACTTCTATGTATGATTTTTTCTTTAATCTTTTTCTAAACTTGTTTCCCACTGAAGGTGTAGATAGTTGGTAATAGCAAGTCTGTTACTGCATAGGTATCTTTCACAGACCAATTTGATGTAGTCTGCAGGTGACGGATTGAAAACTGCTGTTCCAGGAAAAGTCAGGTCAAACAGGCCAGTTATTTACTAGAAGAATTTGCCGGAAACAAAAGATCATAGTTTCAGTATGTAACATCTAGATCCGTTTTTCAAACTAGAAGTGATTCCAAGTCCTCTGCTTAATAGTACAAGACTATTAATTGGCTTGCTTTACAAGACTGCATTTGCTTTTTGAGTCTATCTTGTCAACTGCTTTAAAAAAGTGGAAAAGATTTCACTGTAAGAGTGATGAGGAAACAGGGCTTTTTGTATTCAGACAACCTTGTATTTTTTAACCTGTTGTTGGGCTTCCTCTATTTGATGCAGTTTTGAAATACTCTATTTCTGTTGCAGCAAGTGAAAACATTGATATGACAAAGGGAATTGGAAATGTGTCTTAATATAATCAATAAGCAGAATTTGAAAAATACACATCTTAAAATGTTTCTTTACTGATAATGGATATTTTGCGTATTTTGGATATTTTAATAAATAGTGACTAATCATGATCCACATGGTGATATTCCTTGAGTTATCTCTCTCTTTCTCTCCCTTCACGTCTCTTTCTCTCCCTTCCCCCCCCCCCCTTAGGCAGGAAGATCCACCAAAACCTTTTTTGCTGCACCCATGCTTGAGGAGCTCTGATGAAGAAGTAAGATTCCTGCAAAAATGTTCCCAAATTTTGGTGTATTGTCTCCTACCCTCAAAGGATGTCCAGTCTGTCAGCTTGCGCATAATCCTTGCAGAAATACTTGCAACAAAAGGTAGATCAAAGATCAGAGATGATTAACAACTTGTACAGTATGAGTAATTACAGGCTTCTTTATATATGTCTTGATGCTATGCTTTTAACCTTTGATTTTTAATTTCTATGATAACCAGAACGTGCACAGATTAGACCTGCACAGACAACTTAAATCCAGAGCACTGGTTAGTTACAAGACCTGATCCTATAAGACTGCAGAGTATTTCATAGCATTTTATTCTGTGCTTATCTCTGTGTACATGAGACCAGTAATACACTTTACATTCTCAAAATTAACCATATACTTAATGGCTTTCCTGATTTGATACCAGGCTGTTTGGTACCTCTCAGGATAAAACCCTATATGTCCGTTCCATTCTTGTACTCATAGAGGAAACCTTTTGCAGTCTCCAGTAGCATTATTTTTAGTGATTGTATGAATAATCCTGACCTTTCTATTCTTGATTCAGATATGTAGAATCCTAGATTTAAGGATGTGATTATAACCGAATCAGGATACTAGATGTAACTGCTTTTGCAGACATTGATTTATCCAGCATGCTTTTTTTTTAATGGAGGGTTTTATATTTTGTGTTTTATGAGATACATTCTAATCAGATTATAAATATACTAGTCACTTTTTTTGTCACGGAAGTCAAAGTTTGGAAGCCATGAAGTCCCAAGTACGGCATGCAATTCAGTTCCCTTAATTTTCACTTGTAATGGCAGTTGTGTAGCATAGCTTTGAAGGCACACAGCAGAAAGAACAAAAATGTTGGAAACTTTCCAAGTTGGGCTCAACATTATTAATATACATCAGTTTGTGTAATCAAGCAAACATACAGTTTTCTCAAGAAGAAAGGTACTTGCACTTAACTGTGGAGTCTAGAGGTATGGTTTCTTGAGATGTATATCAACTTGAATATTTTTCTTTTTATCCGGAATATTCTCCTGACATTTTAAGGACAATTCTTCAGCATAAGGATTTTGTTTTAAAATATTTTTCCTCTGCAGTACTGAAACCAGTGGTGGAACTGCTGAGTGATCCAGATTATATCAACCGAATGCTACTCAGCCAGCTGGAGTACAGAGAACAGATGAATGAGCACCACAAGAAAGACTACACATATGCTCCTTCTTATGAGGAGTTCATCAAGCTCATTAACAGCAACTCTGATATTGAATTCCTGAAACAACTGAGGTATTTGATGTTTCACTGTAGCTCATTCAAAACTAAAACACTTCTTGTGCCAGCCCATTGCTAAGACTTGAATGAACTGTGATTTTTTTTCTTTTTTTCTTTTTTAATTTTTATTGTTTTTGGTGAAGCAGAGACTGTAAGGATAAGCCACAACACCTGTTAAACCTCTCATACAGTCAGCTTTTCATTTGGGTGGCAAAAAAATGTTAAAATATTTCCACTACAACTGATGGTAGTGTACTGAAGCTTACTGTGCTGTTAGAAGGTATGCTGGACCCTTCTTTGAGTCATGCCTCTGAGGAGTTAGATGGAACAGTATTCTGAATTTCCACTAGTGATTGGTATCTCCTTGATATCTTTATGAAATATGACTGGCCTTAGGGGTCTGATGAACATGAGCCATAGCAGCACGGTGTACATTAGGCATTCAGAGCAGCTTGCTGTGATTCTGTGATATGGAAACAGGGATATGAGTTCCAGTACGTTTTACCACTGGCTCAGACATTTTCCTGGATTATTACAAGGAGGTGTTTCCCAGTTGCATCCCTCTTAAATGTGGGAGTGAACTCTGAAAAATTCTTTAAGGCACTAAAGAAAACGCTAAGCCTCCTGTCCATAGCGAATCTATGTTTAATGTTCTTATTTACTTATGCAAATAGCATCAGCTCACCTTTGTACAAATTTATTTTCCCCCTCCTCCTCACAAAAATCTTGGATAACAACTTCTCTTCTTCCAACTTCCATTTTAAGATACCGCTTTCACCTCAGACAGGCATGCCCAAGCACAAAATGTTTATGCTTGCCTTATCTTTATAGCTGAGCTGTCTCTCCCCTGATTTGTGATGTAAGCGAAAGGATGAGAAATAAGTCACTTGGAAGCAGGCAGCAGAGATGCTGCTGTGGTGGTATCTCCCTAGATGTGCATGAGTTGGTTCTGTTGAGCACACCAAAGCATTAGAGGACTGCTGAAGCCATTCATTGAGTGTCAGTCCTAATTTGTGACCCCCAGCCAGAAATTTTGCAAGAGATTTTTGTTTCTAGGATATTTCTCCTTCCTCCCTCACTTCCTGCGCTGACAGAGGTCAGCTTTCTCTCTCCATGAATGGCTGCAGCAGCCTCTGAAAGGCATGTGCACGCTGATCCCATTTGGTACACTCTGTGCGAGCTGTTGTTACCCAGGCCTTCTGTTAGATCCAGCTTGATCAGCCTGACGGATGGTTTGCTGAGATGGTGTATATGGGCTGCATAAATAACTCTTTTCTTTTTCTTGTTCTTGTCTTTAACTCTGAAACCACTTGTGTTTCTGAGACAGGAAAATGCATTTAGGTGATAGAGTGAAATGATTTTGTTGCTTGGCTACTTATTGTTCATCTGCTGTAAAATTTGCTCTTTACTCTGGGCCAGTGTGCTGTTCCTGAGAGCAGAAATTACTCTCTATTAGACTCTGTCTAAAACCTAATTGACATCATATTTATTAGCATAATAACACTAATGGATCTGCTTATTTCAAAAGAAACCCAACTCTTACGTTGTTGTTGTTCAGGCGCATTAACGTTCAATGTGCTCTCTTTTTAGCTGATAGGTCACTTTAAATTGTGTTCTGTAAGATCAGGTGGCAAATTTGCTTTATAAAATAACATTGTTTTGGCTGCACTTATGTTTCTGCTTTCCAGTCTGTGCAGTCCAGCTACCATCATCTTGAGATGTGTTCTCATGCAGGCTATATAATGCTGACCAGTCTGAGCTGGTTAGTATTTGGATGGGATACATCTAGGAAAATTTCTCTCTTTTTCAAAGAGAAAAGGTATTTGATTTTGGAGGAAATGCTCTTACTTTCTCTGTTTGTATAGACCCAGTCCCTAGGATGGTGGTTAAAGAGCATTCACTCTTGGGGGAGGGATTCTCATCCTGTTTGGTCTTCGGCACTGTGGCAGCAACCTAGAGAGATGTGAGATTAGTCATCTCTAGTTTCTCTGGTACATTTTGCAAAGCTTTCATGATTTATGAGTGAAAGTTTGAAGACTTATATCTGAAGGAAAAAAAAAGGTGGTCCGTATAGGCATGAACAAAAAAAAAATTTGAGCTGTAATTCACAACAATGAATCACAGGAAAATATATCAAGAAAGAGTTAAAGAGGAAGAAGTAAATAAGCTATTGCACAGTTAAAACTGAGGGACAAGGTTAGATTATATTGGAAGGACAGGAGTGCAAAGAATTTTTCCAGTTCCATTCCACATTGTATTCACCCAGGTTTCCCAGTTAGATGCTATTTTGGGTAGTAATATTCTATTGCTGAGAAACCCAGTACGTCTTTGAAGCACCCCTGCCGTGCTTTTTCTTTGTAGATGAATATAATCTACTTACTAAAATAAAGGTAAAACACACTGCTGAATTGAAAGAAGCTATCAGGCACTGATAAAAGAATTCCTCAAACTCTTGCCGGACTATGAGTCAAGAAAGCTCAGGCTCTTGGGTGCGTGTGTGACTTCTATAATCCCACAAGGCATCCTTTCAGGCTGCTTTATTCACAGCGTTTTGCTAGACTTTCTTGTGATTAGAACTAAGTATACGCTGTTGGGTAGACAGGGAAGCATCCCCAGCCGGATCAGCAGAAACTAGTGAGCGAAGAGTGCTGTTGTTTTTGGCCAGGGGATCTGAAAGGAATGGGAGGCTGCGTGCACCGCCTCTCACTGTAAGCAAGCCTGCTGACTTTCTGCATTGCAAATGGCTTTCCTTAAAAGGCTGGTGACGGTACGGGGATTTTCTAAGTCCTTTTTCTCTCCCATGTTAGAAGCCTTGCCTAAAGAGAAGAAACCTTGTGTTGCTTGCACAGATTCTGTGTTTTAGTGCTTATGATAAATAGTTCTTGCATCATTTAAATTAATTTTAGAGATATTTTTGAATTCGCAGTTCATTTTTAACTATAGTAGTCCTCTAAGTTTTGGTTGCTTTAACTCTTAACAGAATTTGTCTGTTGCTTTGTAGAAACGTCCCTTTTGTTTTTTAAGTGACGTTTTGGGAAGCTGGTCTTTGTGTTTAGAAGAAGTCCTATCTACTCAGATTTGCTGATTTTTGAGGAACTATTTTGTAATTTTTGTTTCATACCTTTATTTTCTGAAAATTTGCTTAGGTCCTGTAGTTACAGCTTTTCATTTAAAGACAAAAAAAGCTTCTGGAGAAGAGGAGATTATATGACTATCTATGAACATGCCTCAAAGTCAATTTTTATAATGTATACCTTCCAATATCCCTTGTGAAGGCAGGCAGAGTTGTATTCCTATTTTATAAAATTTCCACAAAATTTGATATCCTCATTTCTTTCCAGAAGAAAAAGTTACGTAGTGAAATTTCTCCTTCATTTCCCCTCAGATTTAAGTTAGCATGGATAAACTGGAAGGCTGCTACAAATAAGGAAGAAAAGATGAATTCTCCCATGTCAGAGAGATGAAACAAATTTAGTTACTCTGTCAGAGGAAGGCTAGAGATAAAAGACTTAATGAGTTAAAAATATAGCTGAGAATAAACAGTGATAAGGAAATAAACTGGTGGATAGTTTCCATTCTGTTTTAAAGGTCAGCATTGTATTTATTCTGTTGTTTATTAGTATAGCAGCAAAAGATCACTAGGCAATTTGTCATAAGAGAGAGACACTTATCACTGGCTCAGTGTGTCGTCTTTTACTTAAGAATTGATGGAAAGGAATGAACATGGCAAGGATTAGGGAAAGGGAGAAGAGAGGGAAAGTAGAAACAATGCATGTGTGAGCCCGTACTTTCCAGTTTGTGATGCATAGTTCATTTTCTGAAAATAAAATAAATACATCGCATTAAAACTTCCTGAGATGGTTACTTATCAGTACCACAGAGTATGTAACAGCTAAAATTTTCGGGAGAAACTTGCCAGGAGAAGGTTAAAGGTCTGGCAGGCCAGGGTAGGTAAGGTGATGTTTCTGTGATGCAGGAAAGCGGACTGGTTTGTGCCATGCAGCACTGTAACCGAGTAGATAGAGCCATAGTCCTGTGCTTAGGAGGAACAGACTAAGTGTTATCTCTGAGGCCATAACTTAGAGCATCTTCCGTACTTAAAGGCAGTATGATAAAGAACAGCAAAAAAGATATTTTTATATTATGGTATTGATAATGAAAACATGTGAGGCCATCAGTGGGAGCAAATAGGAGTAAACCTGGGAGGAAAAAAGTTGTGTATAAAAGTGGAAACCACTGGTTGTCCTTACTGCCCAGAATCATCTGGGAAGTCTATGACTGAGCAGGGAATTAAATGTAGGACTTGGGCACACCAAACTGCCACTCTCGCTGTGCGGCTCTTCTTAAATGCTGCTCACAACTGTGCTGCTGCCTGAAAACACCTAAGCTAAAGTAATGGCAAAAAGAAGAATTAAAGGTTTACCAACAAGTTCTCAAATTTTAACTTGGTAATTGAAGGAGTTGTGTAGAGTTAAGCTGGGTGCCCCAAGAATTAGATAAGCCTTGTAAGTTTAATCACGAGTGAGCAAATGACGTAATTCATGCTGTGTAAAACTGTATGTCTGTACGGAGAGGCAGAGACCACCTGAATTCTCAAAGAATTCTGGGAGACGGGAAGAGTGAGGGGGCACGAGTATTGTTGACGAAAGAAGCATACCTGGAGGAAGGAGAACATACTCTAAAGATCGTGGGGTCTGTCTTAAAACAGAGAATAAGTAGCCACGGGAATTGGAGACTTCCCAGGAGAGCAGGCTTCATCTAGGAGGTAACTTGATAGATGAGATGAGGGAATTCCTACGGAAATGAGTTCAGTTTACTACAGTACTAAGTTTATTCCTTGTATTAATAGCTGACAAAGAAATGCACTGAGAAAAATTTGAGAGGTTGCCACAAACAGAATTTCTAAGCTTATGAAATATTTAGCTGGAGCTGGCGGTAGTTTTCTTTGCTGAATGGGTGATGTCTGTTAGTTACAAGATGGATTTTGCTTAAAATGCAGTTTGTGAACGGCTTTAGCTGCCTTGCGTTGTGTGTAGTATAATTTTAGGAGCCAAACAGCTTTTAATTATTGTTGGTGTATAGTACTTCAAGGTCTTTTCTCAGTTACACGCGTTCCGTATGTTTGTTGAAGGCATTAGCTAGAAGAACCTTACAGGACATGTCATTTCTCTTGAACTGAGCTCCCCTCCTAGCTTCGTACAGGTAATTATATTTGGTTTTAATGCGAAGAGCATGGCTTTAGCATGGTTACTAGTTGGCTGTAAAGTGGCAGCAGCGGAGAGAAGGGGGCAGCATTGTTGTTACTTGGACGTTTTTATTTTGTTTCAAGATAAAAACTTTTTTCCTGCTCTGTTCCCTGTATGCGCTACTCCTTATGTGGGGAGTGTCATGAGAAATGGCTGTTTCCGTGTGAGGAGGAGGTGGAGGTGTTTTAGTGTTTTGTTGATTCTAAAGTGTACTGTATGAAGAACATCGTAAAAGAAGTTAACACCATATTTTTCTTTTCTCTCTTCCCTCTTCACCCTTGTCCCCCACTGTTTTTAAACCTAGGTATCAGATTGTAGTGGAAATAGTTCAGGCAACCACAATCAGCAATTTTCCCCAAGTGAAGAGGCAGAAAGGTAAGAATCCATTTTGTTAACAGTTGCATCTATTGTTTTTATTTTAGAAAGCTATTTGAACTCCAGAAATATGTATGTAGTTGGTTTATGTGGGGGATTTTTAGACAGATTTTGGGATTAATGTGCTTTTGGTGTTTCAGTTCTGTTTCATTTGTCTGGTTCTTCCAAACTCCCTATATACATACATGCATGCATATATGTATACACACACACGCACTTTTTCCTCTCTTTTCATCTAAGCTAGTGGGTTGGGAAGGGTCATGGGATACAGTTATTTCAGCACTTGTTGCAGCTTGGGTTTTTGGCATTGCAGATTCTTTTGCTATGAAATCTTGCTTCCTCTTTCATACAGACCATTCTTTCAAGTGTCAGTCTGTTTTCCTTTCAAAACACAGAAGAAGGAATGATCCAGCATAATTGTCAGTTGGGCTTTATTTTGACCCTTTGTTGCATTATGTCTTTGTGTTGCATTATAGGCTGCTCCTGAATTCTTCCGCAGTGTTTTGGTAAGCCTTTTGAGCACTTCTGCCTTTTAAAAGGCACATGCGTTTACATCTTGCATTTGTACTTACAATTATGATACTTCCTTCTCTTTATGGTTCTCAAAACGTACCAAAACTGTGGTATGTCTTCAGGAGATCTGCACTGATGGCAAAATTATTTGACCAAGTTTCTGGTTGGCTAGATATACTTAAGGTGCCAAAGCATAATGAAAAGTGAAAGGCTATCTAAATTAATTTCTTTGTAACATAAAATGGAAGAATGATTTATATACTGCGTGGTAGACCTTTGGCTGGATTTCCTGCCAAGCTTTTTAAATGCCCATTTTGTAGATTTTTGGGGGGAGTTTCCTGATAGTCATATATTTCATCTCAAAAAACTTGCTGCTAGATTCACATGTAATCTCTAGATCCTCTCTTTCATACTTAAATAAGAACCAAGCGAAAAAAAACCTAGGTCCTTTTCTAGTGCTTTGTGTAACAAGGGACAGTGTTTTTTAACAAATTCAAGTGTACTGAAAAAGTGCAAAACTGAAAGGACACAGCCCCCGTGAGGAAAAGAAAAAAAGAATTTTCAGTCAATCTAGAATTTTGGGTCCATGCTCAAATTTTTGAAAGTGCAAGGTTGTCAGTACTGGTGTTCCTTTATAGAGCTAGATATGCATTTCTATAGGATAAATTACTTGTGCCAAACCAAGGCAAAAGGAAAACTGGATTTTTTTTTTTTTTTTTTGCATAAGTGTGCATTGCAGAAAAAGAAATAGTAGTGTTTTTCAGATGGAAGTTAATTTACTGGAAAGGTTGTTACATGAGGTATTAAAATGAGAACAGGGAAGTTAACTTGTGAGTTCATTAAGGAAAAAATCAGTCTTTCTAAGGCTGTGTTTCCATTTGTGCTAGTATTGGTCTTTGTTGTCACAAGAATTGATTTAGGGAATATTTTTGTACAGCTCAGGTTCCTACGGTTAATTACTGGTGTTCTGTTCTGTCTCATTTGAGTTTATCTGCTTAACTATCAATTATACTCAAACCTGAACAGATGTTCTTCTGAAGGTACAAATGCCTGGTACTGCAGAATAGATGTAAAAGGACTATTACTATTTATTCTGCCAAAATAGACCTCGTTCCATTTATTCTGTGATGAAGTTTACTTTGCCTTTTCAGAAACAAAACACAAAAAAAGCAAGCAAAAAACGCAGAAAACTTGTAGCTGATGTGTTGAAGTTTTGCATTAAGGTATTGACTTTTATTGTTAATTTAGTTAAATGGCAACCTCATATCTCTATTTGAGTTGTTGACAGAGTTACTGTTGCTGACTGTGTTAGCCAGTGGGGTTTATTACAGGAAACCTTTTATTTATAAAATAGGTAATGGATATTAACATTGTGCCTGAGGAAAAAGATAGCATTTTTTGCTTGACATGTGGAACAGTGTGTCCAGCACTGGCCTACAATACAGTCACTGTTGTAGTTCACGCAACTTTAAGGCAAATTCCAGTTATTCCACTGAGGCTTTCATCTACCAAGATTGTCAGGCTCAGTCTACGTACAGTAAACTTTTAAGAGGATCTGTTAAAAAGTAGAGGGGTAAAATCTAGTTCTTAAGGTTTTTTGTGTCTTGTTTTTTCTTGAAGTAGGTGGAGACCTTTCTCGTAATGTGATTATTAATCTAATATGTTCCTGAATTTTAGGAAAAACAGTTAAGGAAAAAGCTCTGCTACCTTCCTAAAAAAGCCAGCACAGCTTTGTGCTAGTACAAGATCGCTGGACTCTTGCAGAACAGACCACTGTATAAGTGATGTCGCCTCTTTGTGTCCCTCTCTTGATGCCACCACGTACTGCCTCTGTAACAGCTGAATTTCATGAGGAAAGACTAAACATAAGCTTTATGTCAAATGGAAGTTTGTTTGCACAAATCCTATTTTGTCCTCCTTTTTTTAATGTGTTCTCCCAGTGCCTGCTAACATATCTGCAGTGACATGTGTGAGCATGGGTGTTCAGCCATCTCCTCTTTCCTACTAGTAAATGAGCTTCTGCCTTTTGTGTCATGAGTGTTTCTTAACTTTGATTCCAACCTGCTGTTAGGCTTACTGGTAGCTGTTTTCTTTCTCCTATGGCAAAGCTGCATTGTGAGAGTGTAGCTTCTGTCATGTCTAGGTTTTTACCTAGAGCAGCTACAGCTAGTCTGGCCAAGAGCGTCTGTAGCCTGCTCTCCGGTTTCCAGCAGTGGCCAAAGGTGGAAAGCTAAGGCAGAGTGTAGGAGTAGAGCAAATAGAGAATAATACTTACACAGTTACTGTCTCAGTCCCCATCTCTTTGAGCGTGGGAGCTTCCTGAGGCAGTGTTGTCAATAGGAAAAGGTACAGCAACAAATTTGAGCAGCACTTAACGTGCGGCATGAGTGGCAACAGCGAGTGCTTTGCTACTACTACCTGAACAAAGTGCATGCTGTGCAAGTACGTGACTAGCAGTGAATGAGACTGAGCAGGGTTGCACAGCTCTGCATTGACTGAGGAGACAGAATTCACAGTCAGCAAACCAAACAGATTTTTTTAATTGTTTTATCCCGTGATATTAAGGAACGCATTTAATGTTGGTGCCCAGAGGTGTTTGAGAGGATTGCTTATCCCTCAGCAAGGACAAGGTTCTTTACGCTTGTCTAACTAGTGTTGGTGCCACCTATTGGCTAACTGTTCTGCTGTTAGGACCCTTTAATAGCGTTTTGAAAGTACTTTAAAGTACTTCTGAACATCACTGTGTTAAACCCTGTGTAGTGAAAAATGGCATGTTATAGGGTCTTTTTTCTTTTCAGATTTCTATCCCTTGAATCTTCTGGCATGTGAGCCTAGGGGAGAGCAAAGGAAAACGTACAAAAGCATCTGATTCATGTTAAGCAGTAAGTTTTGCATTTGACTCCCTGAGAGAGTCAAATGTCTTAAAAGGTCAAGACAAAATAATTTGAGAGGTTCACAGTAGTGATGCCTGTTGTGGGTGGATGATGTAATTTCTGTGGCCAAGAGGACTGGTTTTGGTCATTGCTGAAACTGAATGACAAGAAACCTAATGTAGCATTGGTGCTTTCAGAGGTGTTGAGAGCTTATTTTTGGAGTCATGCGAGCCACTGCAAGTAGAAGCTGCTATCCTGCATGCTGGCACTGCACAACTTCCCTCATTTAGGCTTGCCCAGAACTGCTAAATCCTTTAGCCTACATGCATCTGCTTTCTCTCTCCTCTAACTGTCCTTTTGCATACCCTCTTCCAAAATGGTCGTGATTATTGCAGCAGTGAGGAGGGAGGAGGTTTGCTTTTCCCTTGTCCTTGTTCCTTTTTTTTTTTTTCCGGTGCAATTCTGCAGTCACATGTGCTCTGGTTGGAAGAATCAAATCTTTCTACATCTGTAATTATAAAACTCTCCTCATCTTGCTTTTTGATCAGAATTAATCTCTTGGAAGTACTGAATCAAATTTAAGCTAAAGTTTGGGTGGTACTTTTTTTGTGAGTTCAAAATCTATATTTTAAACATTTTTGAAGGACTAGAAATTCCTGAAAAACTTCCTGAAAATTTGTTTTTTAATCCTAGTAAAGCAGTTTTGTAAAAGGATACATGTGCAAATTGGGCATTGTAGCATGAGTGGGAAAGGATCTGAGTTTCTAGAAACAGGAGTGGATCTTAACTTTTCTAAAGAAAAAGCTTCAGAAACAGTAATGAAATAGCAGCAAAGCAAAAACAAATTGCTGTGCTGTTTTGATGTTTGCTGTAATGTAAGTCAGAAATTGCTCAAATACAGTAGTTCTGTTTTAACTATTTTAATGGAGACATTTTCCTTTCTTCTCTTACTGCTGTTATGTTACAGGATTTTACAGGAATTTTAGCAAGGATCCTTTTTTACTAAATGTTATAAAACAAAAAAAATCCCATGGAGGCATGTGCCTTGTTTTAGAGTAAAACTGAGCAAATAGCTCTTCCCCCCGCCCTCGCTCCCTAATGCTGTAGAAGGACTTGTATGATTTACCATCTAATTTTCTGTGCCCTCCACCTTCTACACGGCTTCACAGCATGACCAGAAACATCCATCGTAGGATGACGGGATAGAAGTGCTTTCAGACACCACACTGTAATTGACCACAGGGCATCCCTGTAGAGAAAATTACTCCTTTTCAAGCAGGGATTGTGAGACAGATCGAATAAGCAGCCATTTCCATAAGAAGAAAATCTGCTGTGCTGAAGTAGAAGATTTCTCCTGCTGAGCATTCCCACTACGCATCTAGATCTTTGCTTTTATAGGGGATGCTGAAGACCGGTACAGAAACAGAACTGTCTGTGGGCAAATTTTTTAGGTACTGTGGTTCTGAAAGATGCTTTTATTTTCAGATATAAAAAGTGACTCTTTTTTTTTATTAGAAACTCGGGCCCCAAGCTATCTTGGATGTGTGCTTTTTTTATGATGTGTGGGTTTTGTCAAGATGATAATTTAGACTGAAGTAAAATGCTTTACATCTGAAGTGCATTACATATGCTATCTAATTTTAATTTTGACAAAACTGTAGTATGATTTTTTCCCCCCTCCATCCTCCAAACAAGGATAAACATGCATAGCAGACAGTTATTTTTTGCCTAGCTTATTGGCAGTGCTTAAAGAGCTACAGTCGTGTTTGCATGTTCTGCTCAAGTGTTACATATAGAGATAATTCTGGTGGAGGAAGGCGAAGGTTACAATGCCTCTGATCCTGAGGGACTAGTTTGTTGTGATCTGTGCTTTCTAAATCAGTTCCGTAGAGTAGGCTGCTCTTTCGTCTCCTGGGATACTTTCTGTGCACTGGTGATGGTAATCCATCTTTCCGCAGTTTGTTTGGTGATGCTCAACGCTAAAGATGGAGGGAGGAGGCGATGCACGGACATGCCAGGCAGAGGGCATGGGTCTAGGTCTGGTTTTTGCATATACTGCAAAAGTGACTGAGAGGTGGGAAGGGGATGTGATTGGAGATTTGGCTGGGAGATTTTGGAGGAAGTTGAGGGCCTTGGGCTACTCTGCGGATTGAGTACCTGCTTGGGCGTTGCAGGAAAAGTGAAAAAGTGTACGCAACTCGTGTGGGGAAGAAGTGCCAAAGAAGTGGCTTTGTTTGTGTTTTGCTGATGAAGTTTTAAACCCTCCACCAAAACAATTAGAATTTTTAATCCAAAAGCTGTAATGTTTTCACCAGTTATCTAAAGGCTATGTTTCCCTTCCTTGCACTGTGGGGGAACAGTGTGTTTTAGTGACCTATATCTGTTTCTCTTTCCTTTATTGGAGCTTACAGAAGCCTATGGGAGTAAATGCAAGCTTTTGCTTTTGTAACTTTCTGTTTTTCTTTGGTTTATTCAGTGATACCTGACTCTAGTGAATATTTTATTTAGTGATATTCAAAAACAGCAAAAATATTTACATGTTAGTACGTTAGTGGTGTTGGGTTCCAGCAAGAACAGATTTAAAAAGTGAAGTTGCCTTTATAGGTTAAATTATTTCTCTAGTAGGGCTTAATAGAAACAAAATAACAGAGTAGTTTAGATTTGAAAACCCGGGAACTTTCAAAAATCTCAAAAGGACAACAGAAAGCCAGTGCCATTCCTGTCTTTCCTGAGTTTATATTAAAATGCTCCTCTGCTTTCTTCTAGCTTGTGTTTCATACTGGAGTATTTGAGTGAGATGCAGCGTTTGTGTGTGCTTCCGCTCCCTCCCCCTTAGGGTGCAGAGCATTAGCCGCGCTAGCTGCAGGAACGCTCTTCATGGGCCTCTTGTCTACGTGGGAGGAGATGTGGCTGCCAGGCTTTCGTGGAGATTAAAGCCCTGTTTATCGACGGAAGGGGAACAGGTTGTGGCAGTGTGATCTTCATCGCTGCCCTGAGTGTTTCATACCTGGAATGGTCCCTTATGGGAGCTGAGTGAGGCAAATGCTGCTTGAAGGCTCTCTGACCTAGTCAGAGGAACCGGGTGGGACATAGGGCTCACTAGCCTTTCCTGGAGGTCTGCCACAACCACAGGATGGAAAGTCCTCAGTAAAATAGACATACTTCCTTACTAAAACCCTCCAAGAAGTTGTTCTCCTTGCTAAGAACAGTACATTTTGTTTTAAGAAGGCTGAAAGATCCTCATGTAGCTCTGGTCACAGGCTTTCAAAGTGGGGGTTTTCAAGCGGCCAGGCTCGGTCAGCCCTGCCGAGCGATGGCTGTGTGGCTGCAGGGGAATAAGGCAGCGCAACCCGTAGCAGCCCTGGGAGGGACAGACTGTGCGGGAGGCAGAGCTAAGAGAGAAGGGGAGAAGGCTTTCGGCAAAGCGGTTTGGTGGCAGGTTTGCGCTTGTCACTGGGTATGGATTTTGAGGCCAAAGTATTTAAACTACTGAGAAAACAAAAATTTTAGCAATTATCTTTCAGTCAAATGCCGGAGGGAAAGTGATGGATTTTAGTCTCCTACTTTAAACTCCTATCTGCATATCTGCATATTTATGTTAATTGTAAATGTTTTAAATAAAGAGGAGGGAGATCTATTTTGTATTTCAGGTCTTTTCTTGCCTTTTGTTCTCCTTTCCTTTTCTCTCACTAGTGCCGATACTTCTAGTCAGGGAACTCAAACAGTAAATTAAGTGCTTTATTGACTTCCCTGTGGACGTAACATGCCAAGGAAACAGATGGCACTTTTTTTTTTTCTTTCTTTCTGTCTTTTTAATAGGAAGCTCATTTTATTTTCTGCTGGAGTATCATCTCTGTAGCTCACTGCTTCTGTAGCACCTCAGATGCAAATGATACCTCTCCAGTAAAATACAAACAGTCCTTGAATCAGGAAGCTTCCGTACTAACGTACATAAATACATACAGCAAGTAAATAAAGTGAGATTAGAAATATGGGAAAAGATACTGGGAAAATATCGGTGCTTACATTGCATATAGAAATTCAGGGAGCTCCCTGTACTGTGGGTTGGCCTTCAGTACATAAGCAACAAAACTTCAGGTCACATGTAATGTTTTGAAAACGGAACGTTATTTTCATCTGCCTCACATACTAGCACCTGATATTTCAAAAACATGGCAGAATGGGTTTCTGTCCCTCATCCTTGAGCAATATGTTAATCCTGAGCTGAACGCAAGCCAGGTGTTTTACTCTAGAGCTCTAGCTGCAGCCTGCAAAAGCAGAAATATTTTCACTGAACGTGAGGATAGCAAAACCGTTGTATTAATGTGAATTGGTTGCAGCCTGCAGGTATAACACAGGAATGATTTCAACACAGGAGGGTTTTTAAATCTGCTTTATCTGCTTTTTGTTTGTTTTTTTTGTTTGCTTAGGCCCTATTAATTAGCTGAAGAAGCTGGGATGTGGACTATATGAACGTTATACCTTTTCTTTTATTACCAAGTCTCATTCTGCTGAGTGTCTTCCCCGTGTTACATCCCTGTTTAACACTATTGTGCAGTCCTGATGCAGCATTCTAAGATTTCTCGTATTCATCTCAACATTTTGACAGGACTTCGGTCAATGTTGTTGTTTTTGTGGAGATGACTATTTGTTATGCTGTTCCCAGTACACTAAAGAAATTTGGATTTGCAAATGAGGTCCATGGAAATACAGATGGCTTGACTGGAGGAGATTGAGTCCAGTCCCTTATGATTCTAGGCAGTAAATGTTGTGCTGATCCTTAGACCATCAGCTCCATGTGTTATCATGCACCACGGCTGCAGTTAACTTCCTAAGGCCATCTAACAAATGTACATCTTTGTAATAAAAGTCTTGGTACCATGTCTTGTAATAAGCCACGGGAGGAGAGATGGAGGGACCACAATTCACTGGGTATTTGAATATAATTTTTTTCTGTTTATATAAACACTTGAGATATTGGAGAATATTTCAGAACTCACCATTTTATTTCAAACACAAACTTGCGAATATCTGTACTTAAGTGCGTGTTGAATCTTGAATGGCAAATGCTTCAAGTATTGGTAAGATGATATTTTTCTGTTGTAAAAGACTGTTTCTGATTTGCTTTATTCTTAGATTCAAAAGGAAAAGAAACTGCTGCAATGAAAGCTGATCTACTGAGGGCGCGCAATGTGAAGAGGTATATTAATCAGCTGACAGTGGCAAAGAAGCAATGTGAAAAGAGAATAAGGCTCCTGGGAGGACCTGCTTATGATCAACAGGAAGATGGCACTTCTGATGAAGGTGATGGCCCACAGAGTCAAAAGGTATGAACTGAATAACACATATGTTGCCTGAAGGCCATTCAGTACTAAATGAGTTAGCACTGGATCACATTAACCCCACTGTCATTATTCCCTCCCTTCCCTCAAGAATCAAGTATAAACTAATAGTTACACAATCTATTTGTCTTAAGAGTGGGGAAATAATTACTGTAGTACCTGGAAAAACATACTGGTCGTTCAAATGGGAATTTGTTAAAATGCTGTGTATGGAACTTCATAAAGGGTTAGGTGTCTCATTGTGTGCAATATTCAGACATACTGAATGTAGAGAGTTCGTAAGGATGTGGTCCTTTATGAAAGAACAACTTTCTTTCAGAAAAGATTACCAACATATATGCAATGTCTCTTTGGCCCTTATTATATTTACTGTAGGAAATACCTGCACGTTTTGCAAATACGGAGTTATTTGAAAGCAAACGCTTACTTGTGGAAGGCAATTGGCAAATTTTTAAGGGCAGTGATTGCAGAAGAACCCTAGCAGAGCTGTTGACTGAATGCTGATTTTCAACCTCACCGTACTTTGGGATTGAAAAAAGTACTATTTCGCTAGCCAGCAGCTACAAAAATAAAAATCATGGCTAGTTATCCTTGGTAAACTTGAATAGCTTTCTTGTGTAATCTGCTCTCTGTCCCCTTTGGGCAAAGCACAGTAATTGATGTATTCCAATTAGAAAGATGATGTTATCTTTTTCAGGTAAGTAAAATAAAAAGAAATTATCCCTTCATGCAGGAATCTTTAAGTCTCATTAAGTCATAATAATAATTGTAACTTAGTGGCGCATAAGAAAAAAGTTGCGTGAGAGAGAAATAGTTCTTACTATTTGTTTTTTTTAAATCTTTTAAGCATGAAAGAGAATAATTCCCCATCCCCAGCTTGTCCTTAGAGCGTGATTTCAGAAATGGTGCATCACAGATTGTGCTGAGGTGTTCCTGATCTGTTTCCAGAGGTCAACTGGTACCAAGGGGAAAAGGACCAGAAAGGACAAAGAGAAGCATATGGCAGAACCATGTGGGCCGCTGCCACTGAGCAGACACCTTTTGGTGCTTACTGAGACGTTATGTGCTCTCCAGGATAGGTATACGATGACATGAGTTTGTACAGGAGCAGGGTCAGGTAGTGAAGTCGTACCAGTTAGAGGCAGGGAAATGGGACTGGCAAGAAATTTGGTACAATCTTACATAAAATCAAAGCAAATCCTATCATTAATGTAACGTGTTTTATGGCCCTCCAGATTACTGGTGGGAGCTGCTGATCTTGTGTTATATCCTGCAAATATACCCTTCAGCAGCTCTGTATTAATGGAACTATTAATAGGAATAAAGACACCTCTGTGCACAGGTATTTGCTCTATATAGTGGGATCCAGAGCTGCCCTGCTTCTAAGTTTCTGATGCATTCCTGTGAAGAGATCCTAGAATTCCCCCCTTGCCCCCATGGGAGTAGAAAATAGGGAAATAGCTTCTCCTTTCTGCTGTTCCCAACTCTCTGTGACCAGGAAGGAGGCTCGGAGAGGCTAGATTAGAGACAGAGGCCAAGCTATTCTTTTCTGAGCGCAGGAAAATGCCCAGAGTTTGGCTGTGGAAGGGAAACTTCTTGACCGTCATTGCTTCCCATCCACCTCCTGTATTCTGGTAGTTGTGATTTGAGCTCTCTTTAAAGGCAGCCAGTACTACTTTGGGTGGAACCCTTCCTACATGGGCAATATTGATTGAAAACTTTAGCTTTTCAGAGCAAAAGGGAAACATTTTTTTGGAGTTTAGTAGATAACTAATGTTGATATGTCACTTCCAGTGGCCCATAACTTAAGAGTTTGAGTGTCCCAGGTTTTCCATTAAGCTAGCACTTACCTGCAGAATAACTGGCTTGTATATAAGAAACCAGAAGTTTAATTTCATTAAAATGCACAAAATTCATCAGGAACGGGCATTTACTGATGGCATTTTGAATGATTATTTTATTCAAGTGTAATACAGAGCCTTGAATGCATTGACTTGGGGAGTTTTTTTGTACTAATCAAACAAAATTGACTAATGACCTAAACTTGTGCTTTTGTTTCATTTCTGCGTCCTACAAAAAGCTTTCTCTTTCCTGAGGTGTTGAGGGAATAACAGCATTGCCAGTAAATGTCCTTGCTTTGCATGGTCTAATTATGGTTTTAAATGTGGAGATGAATTATTTGGAGTGGTCCATGTTGTCCTATTACAGATTTAAGAAGTGAGAAGGATATTATTGAAAATAACTTTTACTTCTTTCGCAGCAGTGGCAGTGTGCTCTCTGCTCGATACATAAAAGTCGCAGGATTGTATAGGTTTTGCACATGTTTCATTTACTTCACTTTTCTGATTCTGATTGCTCCAGGGAAATCCTGAACTTAAGACATGTGAATTATAATCAAATGTCTAAAAACAGACAGAAAAGAACCCAACTTCTCTCTGAAACTGAATTCTGCCATTAGCTATGATACTGATTGATACTCTGCTCTGAGCGTTAATTTGCTTCCAGGGAAAATGCAATTTATATTAGTGTAATATAGGAAGTATTTCTTCTAATCTCTTTATGGTCAATGCATTTTTTAATCCTTTTTCCTAGAAATCATACTTGCACAGTACTGTAGTAACTTCAGTGAGTTCTTATTGTCCATGTTTATTCAGGAAATCATTTGTTTGATCTGTTGTGTTCTGCAGAACAGCCACATCACCACATCTGTGAGATTCAGTGTGCAGAGTTGCAGTATCCCTGTAGCAGGGAGATTATCTGAACCACTGGTAGTAAAAGGAGCTCTGGGGATCCAGTCCCTGACTAGCTGTAAAATAGCAAGGAAAATTCCACCCAGAAACCATGTCAATTTGTTTTGAGGCACAGACAGTCTGTGTTCATGATCCTCCTGACGCGGACCTAGTTGAAACTGCTGCAGAAGAACTTGCTTCCGTCAGAGTCCTTGGATAGGTGCTGATATAACTGTTGACCGATCAGATTTTCGGTCCGATTTCTGAGCTTCAGGCTGGGATGTCAGGTTATGTTAGGATACTTTATGGTATAGACTTTAGGGGCGTAAAGAAAGAGAACTTAAATCCATGGGGCATCTTATGACAGGAGTGTATTCATGAGCCAAGTGAGTCTGAAAGCAGGAATTTTCCCATTACTGAGGTGGAGAAAATAACCAAGCACTTCACGTAATAAATACTAATTCTTGATAGTTAAAGAATCATTGCATTTAGTTCAGCTGCTGCTGTATATGACAAAGGTACCCTTCTGATGACGTGCCTCTTTTATTTTTTAATAATACTTTACACTCTAATTTTAACCAGCGTGCCGGCAGAATGTCTTCATTAGTGGTTTTTAACATGCAGCTTGGAAATAGAAGCATTTTTCCCATATTATCTTCCACTTATTCCTGTCTGCTTATTCCTCATGTTCCTGTCTTGCAAAGAAGAAAACACCGACTCCAAATCCTCCAATCCGACCCTCTGCTATCTTCCCAGCAGAAAACTTACGTTGCTGACCTAAATTCTGTTCAGTCTGCCCATGATCTGCAGTACAGTTATCAGCTCTACTGTGGTTATTCTTTCAAGGCCAAATATAGTTGTAAGAACTGGGAACCTGGTCTGTTGCAAAGGATGACAGTACACTACATCTGTGCAGTATCCAGTGCCTATATGAACCCTTCCAAATTAAGTAGCTATTTTATGTTTATCTCACTGACTGGACAGTCAAAGCTTCTCTCTGGACAGTCTTTAGAGAGGTGGCAACACTAGATCTCTATGTTTTGTAGAGCGAGGAACAAAACTATGCTATTTGCCTGGCTACAGCATCCTGCTGAAAAAAGAAATCCAAACGCCTTCCTCGTATTTAGCAGAGCCTTTGAGTAACTGTGGTATAATAGTTGCTTTACTGTTGAACTAGGGGATGAATGTAGCAACAACAGGGCTACTGTTTTTTCCCCAACCCTGAAGCTGTTCTAGAGTTAAAAGGACTTGAAGGGTTGCTGTTGAGGCCAGTAGCTCAAAGATTGCAACTGCTCGCTGGTTATTAGATTTGAGGATGTACGCATGTCCTAATGCATGCATATGTGCCAGCACAGCTTGAAGCTATGCACTCTAATCAGCGATGATACTGAGTCATAAAAGAACCTTTCTGTGAGAATTACAAAGTGCTACAGATTCCTATTCTTCGCATCAGACAAGGAAGGGCCCTCCAGAGCATACTGCCTGAATTGCAGCCATCTTACCATAACTGATCACCTGAGACCTAAAGAACTCTTTTGCCCTTTACTGTTAATATTAAAGTATTAATAATATACATTCTCCCACCCAAAACTCTTTTCCAACCAACTATTGCAACCATAATGAATGTTTGCCCTTTTTCTTCTTAATTCTTCAGCTTTTTATAATGTAGTGAGACCTGGTAAAAAGAAGTAACTGCATAGCATTCTGTCTTTGTCTTCTGTTTTGTTCTTCATGACGGAGTGTGCTTGTTTGCAGAGAGCCAATTTCTTAACATTTCAGCTGTTATTGGTTGTATTTTTCCCTAATTTTTCATGACCTTAGGAATTATTATGCCCGCAGCAGAATAAGATAACGCTGTCCGGTGGATAGACCTTGCTCCTCTGCGTTCTGATTTCAGGTGCTGCACTGACTCTTTTCATGGCTCGAGACGAGTGGCATCACTGTCTCTGTCTCATGTCCCTTTCTGCAAAAAATATATATATATTTTTGTCAGTCTTGCTCTCCTGTTTGTAATCTGTGGATAAGAAACTTTATGCTCTGAGAAAGTTATCTGTTTAGAAATAAAAATGGTGGTTAAATATCTGTAGAAAGCAGGGTGGAAAATTCCAGTAAGGGGAAAAAAAACCCGCCGAAGATTGCTTGACTCCTTTTTCTGCATATTTCATCTATAAAACAGAATGAAAAAGAGCTGAGAAAGGCGTATTCCAGCTAAATTGGTTCTACACAGGATATCATAATATGCTGTGGGTCTTCATTGGGTGTGATGGACTTCTAGAACTTTTCTTAGAGACTTATCTTTTAATTTTCATTAGTACACGTCTTGGTAATGAAATATTACTTAAGTTGCTTTACATGAAGATTTGTCACTACCCAAAACTGTCAGTAGCAGAATAGATAGACTGAGGATATTCTTGAGTCCTAGTCAGAATTCATTCTTCTCACTGACATTTTGAGTGCAGTATCAGTAATGAAATTTAGCATCTGGCTGAAAGTAAGAGACTGATTTGTCTTAGTATGAGCTCCTTTGTGATGATCATTTGTAGAACGCTGAACTTGTGTGCTCACATATAAGATATCTGATTAGTTTCCTGTGATGTTTTATCATGCCTCATATTTAGACAGTATTATCAAGTAAGACTGTATCTAAACATAACTGATAGAAGGCACGTACTACAGTTTTGGGGTAGTCAAGACTTCAAAAAAAAATTAAGTCTCATTTTTTTCAAGACATGTTTCAACATGCTTTTCTGTCTGTTACTTTATTTTGTTAAAATAGTTTAGTGTGCAAAGTAGTAATTCTGTTGCACAAACCTCTGAGGAAATAGGTCACTTTAAATACCATAGGGTACCTGTGTAACCGTCTCTTTGCTGGGTAAGAGGGATTATTACATTTCTGTTACTCCCAGCAGTAACGCTTCCCCACAGGTACTTTTGAGGATGGATGGATGTTTGTTAGTTGACCTTGCTGGCAGCCCGGGTGGAGAGACCTTGGATAATGCAAGCATAGGGACCAAGATGACCTCTGGCTCAAAAAGTGATGCCATGTGATCTGCATTGTGAGTGAAGCTTGCAGTAATTTATTACCTGTGCTGTCATTTACAGAGCTGACAATCCTGGAGAAGATGAAGATCTCTATTTGAGAGGCTGAAAGACCCTCTTCCCTTTGTATTTTAAATCACTATCCTCGTTGATAAAATGATTGGTTAGAGAGTATGGCAATGCTCTGTAGCTAACCCGTGGACTGATATTTAAATTGTCACCTCTATGCTTTCTTCTTTGACAGCCTGATCACCTTTTCTGTAATAAGCCTTGTTTCAGCAAGCCTCTCTCTACCCAATTGCATTGTTCAATGAGGATTTATAGAGCAAATTCTGAAAGACAGAAGCTCTTGTTCACGTACCTGAATAGTTCTTAAAGTAAGAGCAAGGCAGCTGGTATGGTAAAGGATGAAGAGAAGGAATGGCACACAGCTATCAGGGAGGAACACTGTGAAGATGAAGATGAATGTTCCAGCTGAGACGAACGTAATTTCCTTAAACCCGGCCCAAAATCTAGGGCAGCTGGTTCAGGCCAAGAACTGTAGCAACTACATTTTAAGAACCTTATTAGCTTGATTCATTAAGGAAATGAGACTTATGTCAGTAGTTGTGCACGGGACATGTGCATGCTGTTTCCCCTTGTATAGCTCGTGTCCAGCCACCGTGTTTTTTCTAAATGTGACTTAGTGGTACGGTCTCACAGATACTAGGTTTATGAATATTGGTGGTCTTCCTACGGAGAGTGTCTGATACCTGACTTGAACTCTATTATAAGGTATTGCATAACTCTTTATTAGAGAGATTATTGTGCCTCAGCCACAGCTGGAATTCATGTCACGTTCAGTACTGAAATACCTGGCTATAAAATGCAAAGCTATAGGAAGCTAAGATTCATTAGCCCACTGCACAAGGACCTACTTTTCTTTTCAAAGAAAGAGAGGTGGATTGGTGAGACCTTGGCCACTCTGGTTTATTAGGATTCCCGGTGATATAACTGATGGGACTAAATGAGCTATGTGAAAACTGATTCAGCTGAAATTCCTTTCGTTTCCTTTTCTGCCTGACTTAAACCCTCATCTCTCTCATCTCAGGAAGAGCCCTAAGCGCTATATCATAGGCCGTAGTCTTTCCTGGCTGTGTTTCTGATAGATGCTTTGCAATTTCTGTAAACAGACGCTCATTTGAATGGGAGCTGGCAGCCAAATCCCCTAACTGCCAGAGTAAAGACCACACTCCATTTTTCTCTGTGTCCTTGGGAATAGTTAAGATTTATCTCGGAAAGCTTTGTAGCCCCATGGTATGGAAACTGCTAGTGCTACTGGTTTTTTGGATCAAGCAGAGAATAGATCAGTCAGCTTAGTCAGCTTTGAACTCAGCTCCTCTGCCCCGCAGGAACATTGAAAGTTACATTTTTGGCAATTGCGTTTAATTCATAAATGACTTTAAATGCCATCTTAGTGTTCTGCAATGTAGTCATACTTTCTGAAGGGAAAACACATGGAAACCTTTTCTATCTGGTAGAAGCATAGATGCATCTAACTTGTAAATTCTCACAACTCATATTGTGGAAAACAAATTTAAATTTTTTTTGAGAGAGAATTTATACAACTATAAAAGGTCTGTGCAGCTGGATCTAGTCTGCATGTTTGTGGGATGTCTGGTGCTCTATGGGCGCATCAGGTGACGAGATGTTCTCCATAAAAGGCTAAGATATGCTGGAGAGGCTAAGGCAAGGAGGCAGCCCGTGCTTTGGACTTGGAGGCAAAGGGATGGAAAAAACTTCTGACAGCAGTAGCGAAGCTAGTCGATAGAAATACTTTGTTCTTCTCCAAATACATGTATTATGTCAAAGAATAAGGTTGTCCCTTAACGTTGTCCTTCTGAACCTGTGTGTAGGAGTACAACCTCCCTCATTACACCTGATCAGATGCTGAGTCTCAGTGCAGCTTGATGCTGTGCTGAAATAATAAGTATAACTTTCAGTCTGACACTTCTCTTTTTATCCTGGAAGCAAAATATTTTTTAATCTACATTCTGACTGATATAAAATACTACTTTATTCTCTGTGGCCAATTAAGTAGATTAAAAATGGAATCCTGACAATGTAGAAAAAGTAATTACACGTGGGAGGTTGTCATTGGGTGGGGAGTTTTTGGGCTGATTTATTTAAGGGAAAAAAAAAAAAGTTAAAAAATTTCCTGGAAGCAAAATGTACAGATGGCGTGTAAATGGAGGATGGTAGGTTATGGTAAAAATAATTCGGAGTAATTACACGAGTAATTTGAATCTGGTGGTAATATAAGTTTATTTGAATTACATGAATTTTAATGCAGCCATAAACAAGCCCTGGGCATCTTGGAACAAAGAACGTTTGAATCTGAAAGAGATTTGTATCATGGGGGACATGTGGCAGAAGCTGAGCAGTCTAGCGTGATGCTTTAGCCAAGAAATCAGATGAGTTATTTTGCACTGAGCTCTGTCTGTTGCATATTTTAATGTGCAAAGTACTCTCTGAGTTTCTCGGAGTACTGTTGACAAAAACACGTTTTACGGATAACGTGAGAAATTGGGGTCTGTGATCAGTACATCAGCGTATTTAATTCAAAATTTGAAAGCATATCTCAGAAGAAAAGTTTTACTGATGCTTGTGACATGTCTGAAAATGTTTCCACGCTAAATAGCAAATATAGAAAAGCCAAATGAGCTGAAAATGAAGCACTAAGTATGAAAATTAATTTGAGAGGTGGTGTTTGTTAATACTAGAACTATTGTTTATAGAACAGCGTGAGAAACGGGCGTTTGGGAGTTGCCTTGGGCATTCTGAGGAGGAGAGGCGAACCGAGGAACGTCACGTTGACTCCGGGAAGGCCCAGTTTTCACATGCTCAGACCTCCCTTTGGACTCAGAATTGGATGTTGCTTTTGGATGTGAAAACTGGAGAGTTGGCTGGTCATTTTTGAGAAGAAAGTGCATTGTTTCCCTTGGAATTCAAGGGTGGTGGCTTACATTTGCTTTTCTCCAAATATGTAGAACTGCCTTTGTGAATTCTGAGTAGTAAAGAGAGAATATAAGTCTTTGTGAGCAGGAGATAAGCAGAGGAAAGCATTGGCCTTCTTTTTGTGTATGTGTTTGTTTTTTTTTTTTTCTTTGTTTTTCCCCCTTTGTGCATACAGTACGTTTGGAAAACCAAACGTACTGAGCAAGAGGACATAAGCAAAATGTTTTCCCCAGCAGTGCCAAATTTTGGCCACAAATGTTTAGGCAAACTGCTTAAATACCTGTGGGCAGCTAGGGGGGAGAATGGAAGTTCTTAGGAAGTTCACTTGGGAAATCTAGTTTGGTTACCTTAGGTGACCTTTATGTGCACCAGTGATGGATAGCTGCTGTTCAGTCCCATATAGGGATTTTCCCAGATTTTACTCTTGTTTTTTCTTTCTCTAGATTCTTCAGTTTGAGGAAATTTTGGCCAACCCTTCATACCGAGAGCACTTCGGAATCTACATGGATAGGATGGACAAGAGGGCTTTGATCAGTCTTTGGGAATCTGTGGAGTACCTGAAGAATGCTAACAAGGTGAAATAATTTACATGTCCATATGGCTTGTTTATTAAATTGACTCTCTCCTTGCTCTGATCTCGGTGTTAGGAAATGCTTCTGTATTTATGGTTTCAAAATACCAATAGCATAGAATGGGTACTAAGCAATTTTGTATTTGAACTTCTTTATGTCGCTGCTTGGGGTTAATATGGCAATTCTAAAAAGTTGTGGACTTTTTTAATAGCATGATAGAGTGATGGTAGTTTACTGGTGATTTTTATAGCAACATAACCTGTAAAAAGGATATTTAATAGGCAAAATTGGTGGAACTTTTTCCCTTCTGCTAAAGAAAAAATTTGCAGTGATATATTGGCTTTGTTTGGATCAGCTTATGTGAAACTTCCAAATACATTGCCGTTTGGTAGTCCATTCATAAACTTCTCATTTTGCTAATTACAGGTAAGCCCTTCAATCCAAAACTGTGAAAATTAAAGATGTATGTGTATGTATGTTTTTAAAGTCCCACCCTCAAAACAGAGATTCTGCTTTAAAAGGCCTTTCCTCTCCCAGTTCCATTGCAATATAAGCCACTAAATTTCACCAGTAATGCTGCCCTACTGCTAGAGGGCAGGAACAGAACCACACTGTATATATGTGCTAAACAAAGTGGGAATGAGAGCCCTGAAATAAAGGTAGGAAATAACACTTAAAATGGCAAGAAACATCCTGTAGCAAGTCAGAGCTGTTATGCTGAGGGCATGCTTGTTACTTGTGAGCCCTGAGGTGGCTTTTTCTGCAAAACTATTTTAAAATTCCAGGGTTCACATTAGCATGAAATGTGAATCACTATGGTTCCCCCCCCCCCCCACTGTCATTTTGTTACTCTCCTATTTAAAAAGATTATTTTCAATTGGGAAATGCAAGTAACATCCTGTAACCTGAGTGGCATATCATGGATCATGAGTAGCAAACCATTAATATACTCTATAAGATTGACCAAAAAAAAAAAAAAAAACTCGCGCTAAAAAGCATTCGTAAAAAGCATTTGGCAGGCACCGTGAAGAGTTGTATAAATCAGTTTTGATTTGCAAACTGCATGTTGGAGAAAAGGTGCTATAAAGCATTTTATGACCTCTCAGCTATGATTTCTCTCCTCATTTTTAAAATAATATATATGGTGCCTTTATGGAAGGCTTGTCATTCTATCATATTGTGCTTATATTTCTGCATGGAACTTAAGGGTTGTCGGCCGGTGCCGCAGTAGCTTTGATTCAAATAAGTAGTGTAATGCAGCCACGTGGCTATGATTTTGTCGCATAAGGCAGTCAAGCATGTTGTGCCGTACTAAGGAAGTGGCTAAAACCTCTTTAATTTTGCTTGGGAAGTTAGTACGTAGTTTAGAAAGCTCGTGGGCTGTGCTGCGATACTTTCTCTTTTTTTCCTGTTTATTAAGGCAGAGTTCAGCCCTGTGCACTCTTCTGTGCTCAGTGGAAATATGTGGCTTCATGTAGTAGTGTTCTGGTAGTGTTTTTTGCATCAGAAATTAATTAGTCTTGTGTAAAGTGAGAGTTGATCCCATCCAGGTCCCCAGCAGAAGACAGGGAAGCTGATAAAGCTGAGCTCTGAAATCTGAACTTAAAATGAGGACCAGAATGCTGCTCTGGTGCTCATTGATTTTCTCTAGCTTCTGGAGCATGTTTTTAAAAGCAATGGATGTAGAAGCTCTGATTACTGTAGAGCACGGCTATGTCATCGCTTAACAAATGTCAAGGTTTGAGTTCTGAAATTGGCTGCTTTGTACAGGTGCACAGGCAGAGTGCTTGATCTGAGTAAGACATTCACAGATGTGTTCTCTTATGTCTGGGCATGATATTAGCTTGATCAGCCTTCTTTAAATTTGCACCTGGATTCTGACTCATCCTGATTTTTTTTTTTTAAGCATTTTTATTATTCTCTTCTCCCTCACTCTCCCTCCTTGCTTCTTAGGCTGAAATACCTCAACTAGTGAGTGAAATTTATCAGAATTTTTTTGTGGAAAGCAGAGAAATACCTGTGGAAAAATCACTTTATAAAGAAATACAGCAAAGCCTCGTGGGTAATAAAGGCATTGAAGTATTCTACAGAATTCAGGCAGATGTTTATGAAACTCTAAAGGACAGATACTACCCCTCATTCATTGTCAGTGATTTATATGAGAGATTGATCAAGCAGGAAGAAGAAAGAAGTTCTGCTCGACTAACTCCTGGGGACAAAGATGAAGTGGTAAGTCACATGCATAATTCTTCTCACTGTTTTTTAAGATGATCTGAAAATATTGGAGTAAAGTTTTTAGAAGCATCTTTTGCCATTGAGCTTTAGGCTTCTGTTCTTTTTTCCCTGATGTATTTGTTAGTATCATCACTTTTGCAATTTCATCAATTAAAGTAGAGTTCATCAGTACTGAGTTTTCACAGTTTGTCTAGGGAGCTGTAATAGCGTGTCTTTCCTCAGACTCTAAGTTACAAAATGCCTCCTGATGGAGAGGGGTTTTCCCAGTTCTGCTAACTGCAAAACTACTGATGAAACTACCCCGTCTCATCTGATAGTACCTGTGTTTTCAGTCACCTGTGCACTTCATCATTACAAAACGCAATTTTCATCCTTTAACCAAGGAAGAGTAACTGTGTTCGAATATTTCTTGGTGACTAACCAAACAGTTTGAATAAAATATTCTGAATGTTCTTGGGGTGGGGGGGAAGGTTTCTTAAAGCACTTCATAAGTGCGGCATAACGACTGTCATGGATCTTAACATTGTATACAATGTAGCTTTTGTTTTTGTATCACTTAGCAGTGTGCTAGAGCTTAGCTTTATTTCATGATGTAGACAATGTTGAAGAAGTACCAAAATGTTTAACAAGAGTGTGATTCATGAAAATTATGTATGTTTATCGTCTCTTTGAAACAAAATGGTACAAAATGACTGACTACTTAAACTTTAAATTAGTTAAAGTAAATATTTCAGATTTCCAAGCCTTTTGTATTCAGTGTCTTTCATTATGCTCAGTATCAGAGAACACAGAACATACCTCGTACAGACTCTGCTGCTTTGCTTTTCAGCGAAGGACATCTCAGCGGGCTTCTGTCTAGAGTCTCGGTCCCTGTGTCCTGTGCGTTTCCGAAATAGGTTTAAAAATTGCACGAAAGAGGAGAAAAAGTAATGATCAAGAACCTATATAACTTGTATTTGAAATGGAAAAAAAAAATCTTAGTGCTTTGTATTAATTTATTCAATAAATTAATAGGCTATTCTGAAAGACAAAACTGATTAAAATAGCGCTAGAACTGGAAATACTAGAACAAAGCTTTCAAAATGTCGTAGGCAATAACCCAGTGGCAGTGTTTTCAGGGCAGGCTCTTCAAGTGGGTTCCCTAAACCAGTCGTGCCAGAAAACGCTGTTGCTCTTTTTGCACAAAATGAAATATTTAAACATTGTGCTTCTGAATCTCCTCATCTGTTTTATATAGAGTCTAACAGAGACAGCTATGTCTCCAAGAAAACGGGCACAACCTTTAGGACTAGCTATCTTTTGTTAGATAACATTTATCTCAGACTTTCCTATAGCTGCCGAAAAATCAGATTTTTAACATGGGCATCATCTGTCCTTCTTTTAAATCCTTGGGTAAATATGTGCCAGATTTGAAAGCTGCATCTACTGTGAAACCTGTAATGACTAATATATTGCTAAATACTCTTACGTGAGCAGGAGTCTTTACACTTTTTTTAACCACAAATTAATCATGAAGTTACAAGTATTGCTAGAGCATATCTCCCCAACAGAGTAATCCTAATTGGCTCTATGGCGGGCTTTAAGGGCTCTGAGTCAAAAACATATAGTAAAAAATTATTTCTTCAGGAGCTTTCCCTGGGTTTTCAAATGTTTGTGAAATGCTGGCTATTAGCTTTTCTGTATCACGTGAAGGAGGCCACAGCTGGGAAATCTGGGATTTCTGGCAGGTTCCATGTTAGCCAACACTAAGTTTTTATTGTAGTTTGTTTTTTTGGTGGCCTGCATCCACGTTTCCCGGGGGGATGCGAGAGTTACGCCTGTGATTGTGGGCAGGTTTCACTAGTAGAGCCGCCTAGGCGGAGAGCCCGCGAGCGCCCTTCTGGAGGGGAGGGCAAAAGCACGAACCCTGATTAAACATGAGAAAATCAAGTCAGGAGACGTGAATCCTGGCGAGGCCAAGCTGTGCTGGTTCTGCCGCACGTGGAGCGAGCTGTTTCTTCTTCCCTCTGATCCATCACCACTTTTCACTCCTTTGAGCAGTTGTCTTTGGAAGGTCATGAGTAAAAGGAAAAATATGGAAGAAAACAGTATCTGCTTTCGATACTTTGAAGGAAATGAGTCTGGTGTTTCCACTGGTGCTACATGTATCAGATCACTAAAGTAAGTCCCAAGTCTCTGTTCCAAAGCACTAGCAGGAATGGAAGTTGTTACTAGGATTGTGCTCTTTTTCACCTGACCACAGTACATTTTGATCTCAGCTTTGAGTGTACTGGTAGTTTATGTAATAATTTGAATATATGATAATTTATTATGTCAGAATTTTAGCATTTGATGATGCACCCAGTGATTAGGCAGTATTTTCTGCTCTAAGTGTCTAAAATGTTAGTGATATGCAGAAATGGTGTAGCCTGCCTCTGGGAGTGGAGTATTACTGCTCTGCAATTACATGCAGTCCTTCCGTTACTAGAACCAAAGTCGACATGACAATTCCTTTAGTTCTTCCGTACCAAAACCGGCATCTTTCGATTCTTTTTGACCTTTGTGCTTTCTCACCAAGTAGAAATTTTTTGTTCTGTGGTTGTGTTCAATGCAGCTCTGAATAACATCCAGAGTTCTTAATGTTTATTACTTGTATTACTATACTGTCAGGAGACCACAACCATCTTTCTGTGAGCTAAGCTCTGTGCGCATGCTTGGAGGCAGTCTCTGACCTGAAGGGTTTACAGTCCACGCGGATTAGGCAGAAAAAAGGTATAGGGCATAGAGCTAATGTTATTTACTCAGCCACGTAGCAAGCAAATGCAGAGCTGGGAAAGGGCATTTCTTAGCCTAGCACTGCTGCTTTCTGCATCACATTCCCCTCCCTTGTAAGGATAAGACTAAGAAGGTTAATTGCTATTGTTACTGTATTCCTTCTCAGGCGTTTTTTTTTCCTAAGATGTAAAATACTGCAGAATTTACAGCAGGGCTGCCTAGAATCTCTTCTAAAAAATCATAGAATTTAGTAGAGACTGAGATTTCCTTCTCTTGACTTTTTGCTAATTATATAGAGATGCATCTTAGTGGAAATGTCATTAAATAACATAGAACTCTGTCCATGGTTCATGAGATTCGATTCATAGAGTTTGCCATGGATAAGATATATTCAACCACAAGCAAACCTCCGAGATCTCTTTGAATGTGGTAACGTTGGAGATGGTAACGTCATGATGCTGCCTTTCCTGGATCTGCAATTCTTCATTCCCATTTGAGGAAGTACAGTAGGAAAGGGGAGGTTAAGGCAAATGCCAAAAGAAGTTAAAGAGAAGGCCACTTTACGTCTTTAACTTCTGTATGTCTTTGCATCCTTGTAGTACGCAAGATGCAATTTGTTTGAATGGGTAGGAGAAAGTGAGTTATGAATTCAGGGTAACACATACGTGCTTTTAACATGTTTTTTATTAACACTTCTGAAAAGAGCAATAAAATCTGTTTATGAGGAGAGAGGATTTGGTTTAGATTGGTCTGAAGGCTGCTGCGTCTGTTTTGTGAGGGTTTGTGGGACACGGGACTGTTTGTTAAAACTGTGGTTTTATTTTTCCCCTCCTCTTGTAATCTCCCAGCTCAGAGCTGCAGCATTTGCTTTTTGTCTGGATCTGAATATCAGTCGGGACTAAGCTATTGTTTACTTTTAAAATAAACTTTGATTCTTACTCTTGTTTTAACTAAAGTCTTAACTTGAAGGTCCTCTTACACAATAGGCAAGAGTTGTTATGGAGCTGTAGTGTAACTGAGAATGAGACTGTCTGCTTTTTTAACTCTGTTTCATGTTGGATCTGATGGTTGGAATATCCATTGGAATCTGATATAATAAATGTGCCATTTTACTCAATCTTTTTATTTTGTCTATATCAAGAATAAATGTTCTTGCACATAAAATGCATATGGAGCAAACAAAATCTTTCTTTATTTGCATTAACGGTACAATCAGTTAGTAACTCCCATCCTCTATTCCTAGAGCCAAGGTTGTGAAGAAGCTACTGAAGAATGCAGCGCAAGAATTAACGAGCAGGCCAGTTACGCTGTAAATAAACTTCGCCAGCTGAATGACAAGCTTGAATATAAAAAGCAGGCTCTAAATTCCATATGTAATTCACCAAAACCTGACAAAAAGGTAATACCTTTGCTTTCAGTCTGTTTTTATTTTGTGTGTCCGTGTCATAGGCAGTCATTTCAGGCTCTTTCTAGACGGGCCAGATCCTATTTCATTCAATCAGCCAGCTAGCTAAAGAGAAATTGGAGGTTGCTAATAACTCATTTTTTCCCCCTATTTTTTAAAGCTACTGTCCCTAAAATTGCAAATATTTTGTATTACTTTGTTTATCTTGGAATAATGACCTCTTCCCCTGCAGTCTTATTGCTTTGTAGGTGACAAACAGCATTTCTTCCTTGCATCTCTGCTTACCTGTACCTAGAATTTCTCAGGGCAGCTGGCTCTGTCGTGTTCCCATTGCAGCCGCAGCGCTGCAGCATCGGGACGTGCTAGTTACCTTCTGCTCCCTCTGCTGGCTCTGAGGGAGCACAGCACAATTTCATAATCTCCACAGTCGTGCTTGGTTTGCTTAAATAAAGGCAAAAAATCTCTATGAGTGGCTGACTTCCTTTATAAGGAGCTCGGAGCAATCCGCAGGGCATTCTTTAATCAGACTAAAAATTCTGAGGGATGTGACGCTTTGGTTTTCGGGCTTTGGACCAGAAATATATCCTTTTTTCTCTTTACAGAATGCAACAATTAGGCAATCTAAGAACACGTTCACGCAGAAGGGATTTGGATTTGGCTCAGGCCAGCTTGTTTGCTGTGCTCCTGAGGAGGATGATGTGGGGCTGTTGTTCAGCTACAACTGGGTCAGGCTTTTCGGGTGTTGTGAGATTGTTTGCAAGCGATGGAAAGCTAGGGAGACAAGCAGCCTGGGCATCTCCCTGGGGTGGTATCCTGCTCGGGAGGATAAAAATGCACTTGAGCGTTAGTCACCTGTTCAGAATCCGGGTTCTTGGTATCTTCAGTCAGCATTAGTGTGAAGGTGCTGGTCTGCGAATAGGAGTAGGAACCTGGCTCATTCGCTGCTGCCCTGGCTCCAGGGGTGGTTACCTCTAAGACAAAGCTGGGCCAGTAGTGTTACAGATCAGCATGGCTGGCTTTGTGCCCTCTGTCCCGTCCACATCTCCTTCTGTCAGAGGTTACCACAGACACCAGGAAACGCGTCTGCGCCTGCTCTGGGGCATCCTCTTCCCAGCTGCCTCTGCTTTGGGTATGGTCTCAACTGGAGGGGGAAAACAGATGGTTTTTCATCCAGCAACTACTCTTCAGAGACAGACGTGTCCCATTCTTAGCTGCCTGTATTACTGCAGTGGCGTTTACCCGTGGAGGTTGGAAATGGGTAACTAGGGCTGGCAGTGCCAGGGCTGCCTCTGTTGTCACGGAGACCTCAGTTCTTTCACCTGGACATGGCAGGTAAAAATTTGTGTCCTGGTCATATGAAGCAAAAATTCCACAGTTCCAGTGGTGTTCCCAAAATTCTAGTTTTGAACCATATTAAAGGGAACGTCATGCACCTTTTACATTAACTTTTTAAATCTCAGCCTGTTCCTAGGTGGTTTTTCTTTCTGAAACGCCTTTTCTGTGAGACCCGTACAAAACGTGTGTAAATCCTTAACTGCCTTGTAGCACCATCTAAACAATGCCGGTCACAGGAGAGAGAAATCTGCTCTTTTCAGTTGTATATGCAATACCAGGAGCTCTAAATGAAAAGGCTCTGCAGGGAGAAGTCTTTCATTTCGTTTCTCTCTGTGGAATATAAAGAGCAGCCAAGAGGACATGAAAAGATGACAGGCTGTCTCGTCCAGCACCTTCTTGCGTACCAGGCCCGCTGCCATACGGGACAGCTTGATCTTTGGGGATGCGTCGGAGAGGGGCCGCTTCCAGCGCGTCTGGTGTGTGAGCACAGAAGTTACCTCCCGCAGGGCCCTGAGAGCAGTCTCGTGTCACCTTGTGTGATCCCTGTGAACGTGCAGGGGCTGCATCTTTCCTGGAGTTTCTTCTTGCGATCCTCGACAGCAAGGCAAAACCTGAACATTTCCTACCCAGAGCACTTTCTAGTGCTTGCTAAGCCTTATTTTCAAACCACATTGTATAATATAATATACTTCTTGAAGGGAAATGTGACTAGATTAAATTAAAAAATGCTTTCATCTCTGCTAGAAAATATGTGGAAGATGGAGGGAATGTTTTTATATTAACTTGTTCAGATCTTTCTTATTTCCAGTGAATCTGTACCAGCAGTGAACATAAAACTCACTTTAACAAATTTAGAGCTAGCCGTTAAGTTAAAAATTGCACTACAGGCGAAAAGAATTACAAGTACTAAGTAAGTACTGCGCAAAAGTGTGCGTGCTTGTATATATGAGCGTTAAGCTATACTGTTTGCATTACAGTTTTAAATTTTTTTCTTTGATATCAAAAATTCTACTAAACACTTAGGTCATTATATCCACATGGATATAGCACTTCTGTGTTCCCTTGTGTTCTTGATAAATAGCAACTATTTGTACTCCTTTTATACCTTGTATCTCTATAGTCAAAGATATGAAAAAAATCATACTCCTTCGAGAGAAGTGTTATTCCCTATATATTTTTGCTTCTGAAATGTTTTTTGTCTTTGAAGATGCCTGCATCTTTGAAGCAGACTAATAAAATGCAGCTGGAAGTGTTATAAAGGTTCAGTATTTGTTTTATAAGCATAACAGCTATTTACCTACGATGAAACCTTGAAAGTTCTTTTGTATTTATTCATTGCATGCTGTTCCTGTATGCCAGTTATAGGAATCAGAGTAAGTGACTTTGCAGTAAGTGACTGCAAAGCAATCTGTATGTAAGCAGTAATGAAAAATCTATTCTGAATTTAGATAATGCTAGAAGAAGGTGTTAGACAGCTGTCATGTGGATAATCTTTCATCTTACATGAGACAGAAATCCCCTCGAAATTACTGTAGCTCTTTAAAAGGTTCTGCCAGGATGTACCATTTCTGATGCTAGTTGTACAACAAAAACTCATAAATTCGACTGTGAAGTTTATCATATTTTTAGAAGTATCAGTTTCCTTCACTGTGTTTCTAATGATACATTTTATGTACGCTTTCACATTTTCTTGTCGTATTGCTTTCTGGTGCTATGCATGTTCACTTTTTTTTTTTTTTTGGCTGATGCTATAGGATCATTTCCTATAGGCGAGGTGGTGGAGTTGCCCTTTATGTGAGGGAGCAACTAGAATGTATGGAGCTCTGCCTAGGGGTGGATGAAGAGCAAGTTGCGAGCCTATGGGTAAGGATTAAAGGGCAGGCTAACATGGGTGACACAGTGGTGGGGGTTTACCACAGGCCACCTGATCAGGATGAGGAAGTCGATGAGGCCTTCTACAGACAGCTGGAAGTAGCTTCATGATCACAGGCCCTGGTTCTCCTGGGGGACTTCAACCACCCTGACATGTGCTGGGAAGAGAGCACAGCTAGGCACAAACAGCCAAAGAGGTTCCTGCAGAGCACTGATGATAATTTCTTGACACAAGTGGGGGAGACGCCAACGAGGAGAGGTGCAATGCTAGACCTTGTACTAACAAACAAAGGAGGTCTGGTTGGAGATGTGAAGGTTGGGGGCAGCCTTGGCTGCAGCGACCATGAGATGGAGGAGTTCAGGATCCTGCGAGGAAGAAGCAGGGCAATGAGTAGGATCGCAACGCTGGACTTCAGGACAGCTAACTTTGGCCTCTTCAGGGACCTACTTAGGGGTATCTCATGGGGTAGGGCCCTGGAAGGAAGGGGGGGGGTCCAGGAGAGCTGGTTAATATTCAAGCATCACTTCCTCCAAGCTCAAGACGGGTGCATCCCTCTGAGTGAGAGGTCCAGCAAAGCGGGCAGGAGATGGCGCAAGGAACGCCCGACAAAACTCCAACAGAATAAAGTGGCATACAGAATGTGGAAAAGGGGACAGGCCACTTGGGAGGAATACAGGGACATCGTCAGAGCGTGCAGGGATGCCACGAGGAAGGCTAAGGCCCGTTTGGAATCAAGTCTGGCAAGGGACGTCAAGGACAACAAGAAGGGCTTCCTCAAATGCCTCAAGAGCAAAAGGAAGACTAGGGAAAATGCGGGCCCGCTGCCGAATGGGGTGGGTGCCCTGGTGACAAAGGACACAGAGAAGGCAGAGTTGCTGGATGCCTTCTTTGCTTCAGTCTTTACTGCTAAGGCCAGCCCTCAGGCATTCCTGACCCTGAGGACAAGAGAGAAAGTTTGGAGAAAGGAAGACTTTCCCTTCGTCGAGGAGGATCGGGTTCGAGATCATTTGGGCAACCCTGACGTCCACAAATCCACGGGCCCCGATGGGACGCAGCCACGAGTGCTGAGGGAGCTGGCAGATGTTATTGCTAGGCCACGCTCCATCATCTTGGAAAGGTGTTCTCCCCCTGGAGAACAGGGGAGGTGCCTGAGGACTGGAAGAAAGCCAATGTCACGCCAGTCTTCCAAAAGGGCAAGGGCGGGTGGGAGCCAGGAAATTACAGGCCTATCAGCCTCACCTCCATCCCTGGCAAGATGATGGAACAGCACATCCTGGAGGTCACCACTAAGCATGTGGAGGACAAGAAGGTGATCAGGGGTAGTCAGCATGGATTCACCAGAGGGAAACCATGCTTGACCAATCTGATAGCCTTCTGTGTTGGAATGACTGGCTGGGTAGATGAGGAGAGAGCAGTGGATGTTGTTTCCCTGGACTTGAGCAAGGCTTTTGACACTGTCTCCCATCACATCCTCCTAGGTAAACTCAGGAAGTGTGGGCTAGATGAGTGGACGGTGAGGTGGATTGAGAACTGGCTGGATGGCCGAGCTCAGAGGGTTGTGGTCAGTGGTGCAGAGTCAAGTTGGAGGCCTGTGGCTAGCGGTGTCCCCCAGGGGTCAGTCCTGGGTCCAGTCTTGTTCAATATATTCATCAATGACCTGGAGGAAGGGACAGAGCACACTCTCAGCAAGTTTGCTAATGATACAAAACTGGGGGGAGAGGCTGACACACCAGAAAGCTGTGCTGCCATGCAGAGGGACGTGGACAGGCTGGAGAGGTGGGCGGAGAGGAACCTCCTCTCTAGCTCCACAAAGGCAAGTGCAGGGTCCTGCACCTGGGGGGAATACCCCCACTGGCCCAGGACAGGCTGGGGGTTGACCTGCTGGAAAGCAGCTCTGCAGAGAAGGACCTGCCAGCCCTGGTGGACGGCATGAGGCAGCAGTGTGCCCTTGTGTCCAAGAAGGCCAGTGGTCTCCTGGGGTGCATGAGGCAGAGTGTTGCCAGCAGGTGGAGGGAGGTGGTCCTGCTCCTCTACTCAGCCCTGGGGAGGCCTCACCTGGAGTACTGTGTCCAGTTCTGGGCTCCCCAGGACAAGAGAGACATGGCACTCCTGGAGAGAATCCAGCGGAGGGCTACTAAGATGATGAGGGGCCTGGAGCATCTCTCCTATGAGGCAAGGCTGAGAGAGCTGGGCCTATTCAGCCTGGAGAAGACTGAGAGGGGATCTCATAAATGTCTACAAGTATCTGAAGTGGGGGTGTTGAGAGGATGGGGCCAAACTCTTCTCCATGGTGACCAGCAGCAGGACAAGAGGCAACACAGAAGGTTCCATCTGAACCTGAGGAAAAACTTCTTGACTGTGAGGGTGACAGAGCATTGGAACAGGTTGCCCAGAGAGGTAGTGGAGTCTCCTTCCCTGGAGATATTCAAAACCCGTCTGGACATGACCCTGGGCAATATGCTCTAGAGGACCCTGCTTGAGCAGGGAGGTTGGACTAGATGATCCCTAGAGGTCCCTTCTAACCTGAGCCATTCTGTGATTCTGTGATTTCTCCTTTATGAGATTATGACTGTAAGCTATGTCTTGATTAGAACTACTTTTTCAACGTGTGCTTTCCACAGTAATAAATCCTCCCCTTTCCAAAGCTATAATGAATTAAATAGTAGCTTCCTGAGAGATTGTTAACAGAGTTAAGTTCCTAGAAATGAGATCTATTGCCAGGTCCTTCAGTCACATCACATATCTCTGAAAGGGGAAAAAGTAGTAAGTAATTGGCATTTCAAGTTTATATAAAACACATAATATACATGCATAATATGCAATCCTATCTAAAATACTTTTTTTTTCCCTGAAGGCTGATAGTAGCATGTCTTTCTAACTTGTTTTTTATTTTAGTGTTGCAGGTTGACATTTAATTTTACTGTATGTTCTAGAAGACTATAAGAGACAGCATAAATTCACTTACTACTAATGATTTTTTTTCCCAATTGTTCTGCTTTCTCACCCTTCTTTTGAACCTTTTCTCCTTTCTGAATATTGTCCTCAGAGACACCAGTAGGCATGTTACAAGGTTTTTCTTATCAATTGCAACTAATAAATTTTCCTCTGCAGATTGTTTCCAAGTTGAAGGATGAAATTACTTTGATGGAGAGAGAGCACAGTGACCTGCAGTTGCACATTGCAAGAACGGACTGGTGGTGTGAGAATCTTGGCATGTGGAAAGCCTTCATAGTCTCAGGCGAGGTATGTTTTTTCTAGGGTTTTATCTCTTGGGTTAGTTCAAATTTCTAGTGTGAAAAGAAAAACAAAAGTCTGTGTGTACTTTCAATATACGTCTGTGTGCACTGCGGATACTTCTGTGTTTACCTGAGAAAAAATTAATCTCTTCCAAGTCCCTCTCTTCCCCTAATCTCTGCTATAGCACATATACAAAAATTTTAGTTCTCAGGTTCTGTTGTTACGGAGTTACAAAAAAATACCTGTATATGCCTGAACAGATTTTTGCATCAAATATAGTAATGTGCTCTCTGAGGGGCATTATTTTTCCTCAGTGAGCATAGTCAGCAGTGTCTTGTTATATTACTGCGCTATCGTACTTGGGCACAGTTGTGTCTGGTATGCCTGGAAGATGCAGTATTTATGCTTGCTGTGGTTTTTATTATGATATTCAATGGCAGTGTAGTTTCAAGGGATTGGAATACCCAGACTTTGAGGAAAGTGCTTCAAATCTATGAGTAAGTCGCAGAACAAGGTGGGGTTTGTTTTGTTTTGTTTTGTCTGTTCTTCAGTTTGGGCACAGGCAAACAAGTGTAGAATGAATGTATTGTGGACGGTACCACCTGTGTATTTGCTTGTTGACCAAAAATATTATAACTTTATTTTATTTTATTGATAGGATGGTAAGAATTCCTCATAAAGGCAGCATAGTGTGGTACTTGTCAAAACTGGTAATTGAAAGATTATATATAAAGATGTTACTCCGTGGTGGTCTTCAATGCCTGAATTTGAAAAGGCGTCATAAATCTTCCTGTTTGTCTTTATTCTTCTGTAAGTAGGTTTGTTTCATATTAAATAGAGAAGTATTCTGAACATTACAAATACTCATGTGTCCGCTGAAAGTAACGTGTCAGTGATGATATCCATGTAGCAATGTTGTTGCCCAACTGGAAACCAAAAAGGTAAAAAACAAACAAACAAACAAACAAACAACAAAACCCTGGTGGAGACAACTATAAGAAGTATTAGCAGTGTCTCCTCGCATCTCTCAGCTTCCTATTAAGGACTGTCCAGAAAGGAACCCAACAGATGCTTGTACTGTGTAGCAACTGTAGGTTCGTGCCGTACGTAAGCAGTCTTGATGGCAGTACCACTTCAGAGAATTAAAGGTTAACATCGTCTCTAATGGGTTGTCTTCCTGTGCTATTAAGAAAACATTCCTTTAAGTAAGTAAGTATAAGTAGTTTCCTTGAGGTAATTTTCCCGGGGGGGTGGGCAGGAGTGATTTGATACGTCTTGATCTCCTACATGCTAACAATAACTCTCTCAAAAATAAAACTTACTGACTGTAAAAGTAATCAGTCTAACAGGTTAAAACGTAATGTGGTATTTTAAAAACTAAGCTCTTGGTGTTTAAACTTTTGACATTGTTTTGACTTTTTTTTAATGCTGCTCGCAGGTGACCCAGCTTAGAGCAGTCAAGCTCTTAAGTTGTCTTTAAAAATTCTGTGTAACTTTTTAAAGTGTGTTTTTTTTAAAATAGCAGACCATCTGCTGCGAAACTGCACAACAGCAGCTTTCTGCTACGGGTCACAGTCGAGCGCTTCCTTTATTATTAAATGAGTAGGTGGCTCTGGCTAGCGCCCTGCTAAATGGCAGAGAGGTTGGGAGACAATTCTAATATGCCATCACTTACTATCTTAACTGTAATTTTTAGAAATACTGGCTCAGGTAATTAAATGTAGGCTTGTATTAATAGCGCTGTTTGCAGCCCTGTGCTGCAGGGGGAGGGCTGGAGGAAGCATTAGTGGTGCAGTTTTCCTTGTTAATTAATTGCTTAGGCATGTTCTGGCTGCAGTGGATCAGTTCAGGGGACATAAGCAGGTGACTTATTTTTTTTAATCTGCAAAATGCATTGTTGCTAATCCTAGCTTTTAGTCTATGAATTTACAGAGGGGAAAACTCGGTGGCCCGATGTGTTTTTTGCAGAGAAGCTTAGTAAAAGTAAACGTTGCTATAGAGTTGGAGCTGAAAGAGTAATAGTCTGTCATTGACATTTTAAACTGATTTGTTAAATCAGTTAGGAATTAGTTAGTAGGTAATGCATAAAATCTACATTTACTCATGACTTGGGGAAAACATGCAGTGTCCCAAATGTAGATTGTACCATGTCTTAGCTTGCATCTTTCAGTCTTTAAAGTTTTGATTCATCTAAATGCATGTAGCTGCAGGGGCGGGGGAATCCATACAAATCGTATAAGCTATAGGTGTTGTGTGATAACTGACTTTTCTGATAAACTGTCTTTGGAGACTAAACGTTTTGGCTGTTTGCAGAGCCTGGAAAAAGACTGTAAGGGCATACAGCTTGAAGGAGACTTGTGATAATGCTTCATATAATTCTGTGCACGATTTCCCCAGGACTCTTACACCTTCCCCCAATACCAGCAGGTGTAAAACTTGCACGCTAGCTGAGAACCTGCTCTTCCTGCTTTAATGTTTTTGGCCTTGCATCACTTCATATTTTAGCAGATGTTCTCTCTCCTCTATCTGAAGAAAGAAGTCTCAGTTCCGGAGCATAACTTGTTTTTAATTGATTTCATAAAGAATGGAGTTCATAGATTTGAATAAGGTAGAAAGAAAGGCCTGTCGTATTCATTTAAGTATATCTAAATTTAGGATGTGTACACTGAGTGAGAGTTAAGAAAGTTAACTTCCTGTGAACTGAGAAAAATAGAGGTGTGCCAGATATACCTTCTGTATGCTTTCTGTTTTATAAAAGGGAATTTAAGCCTCAGCCTGGTTAGCCATTATTTTACTGCTTCACAGCTTGGGTGGATTGTTTCAGGGAGCTGCTCTGCCTGAAAGATGCTTCTGGTGAGTCATACAGCTCTTCACCAGCATAGCAACAAGGCTAGTTTTTGTTAATATTTAATCATTCCTGACGGATGTCTAGACCAGCCTTTAATGTGCCTCGAACAGAGGTGATTCAACAGCTCTCCTTGGCAGCTTGTTACTTTACTGAACTATTATTATAGTTTTTGCTAATGTTTAGTTTACGTTTTCCTTACTGCAACTAATAGCTATAGCTTCCCCTGGAAAGTATTTCATAGTAAGTGTTTCCTGTTTGTTTTTGCAACGCTCCATTTTATGTTTCTAGTAGGGAGCATCTCTTTCCTGGTAGGAGGTGCCCACCTCTGCTGCACTCCTTGTAGTTTTTACTAATGCATGGAGGAAGCCATTTGAACATCCTCATTCATATCTCCATCCTACCCACTTTGGGACTTGGTGCCTTCTAGCAAGTAGGTATAAATCTTTGCTTTTTGCGGAGTAGGAATCTGTGGCACACTGGTGCTTATTCAGAAATAATTAATCCTTACGTTGTCTGTCTTGAGGCTATAAAGTTAATGCAAATGGAAAAAAAAAAAAGTCAAAAGTTGAAACCACGTAGGATATTTGATGGCTGATTCCTTGTCACGTAGGTAAGTGTGCAACCTGAAAAACTCGCATTTAAGCCAAAGAAGGGGGCCTAAGAAAGGGCTGAGGATGAGAACTGTGGAAATCCAGTCTTAAGGGCTAGTTCTGAGAGCTGTGAAATGCTCATCACAAGATCTTCGAGCTTGTAAAACCAAATTCAAAATAGTGTTAAAGCAAAGCCAGAGAGTACCAATTTCCGTTTGTGGTGGTATGCTTTTGTAGTTTCTACTTAAAAAAACAAAAAGTCTGCGTACTTGACCTTGTCATCCCTCAGATTCTTGTGTATGCACAGAGCCTGCTAAAAGCTGTACCACATTAAGGGACTGCCTTGAGACCTGTTGTAATTAATTGTTTTCATTAATGACCAGAGCACAAATGCTAAGTTTGCACTAATGAAGAATTAAAGGTGGAAGACAGTCCCAATATGGAAAAGGGTTAGGATGGTGCTCAGAAAGAACAAGTTTGTGTGTGTGGTTTTTGTGGGTTTTTTGGAGTTTTTTGAGAATATTCCTCAAGGTCACAAAGAAGGAATAATCAGTGTAACAGGTAGGGGCGGTTTCAAAAGTGTTGACTGTCCTTTGACAGTTATAGTTCAGGTGCTCCTGTGCACATGAAACCCCCTTCCCTGTGGAGAAATGCGTAATGCAGAATAAAGTACGATTCAAAGCATCACTTTCCCCCAGTTTTGCAAAACGGCTGCAAAGAGACGTCTGCAAGTCACTACAGACCCGCGTCCAAACTCACTCGGGGGTAAACAGGGTAATGACTTTCCCAGAAATTCCCAGTCCCTCTGTGCCAGGTCCCTCTGACCTACATTTTGGAGGCTTCTGTTCAGCATCTCTTTTTGCAGCAGTCTGGCACGGAAAGGAGAAGGGCAGTTCCCCAAATAGCTGTGCTTGAAACCAGGCGTGTGTTCAGAAGTGCGAACTGGTGCTTTGTATTCTGTGTGGATGCTGCTGCGGCTCTAGGAAGAGTGCATTGCAAGGAGTAGTCTCCTTGTGCAGCTGGGCAACTGTGAAATGAAGACATTTAATTGTATGTCTTCCACAATGATGGTGTAGCAGCTCTTCAAATTATCTGTCACTAGCTTGAAGGGCTGTCAGACTTTTTATAAACTTCTCATAAGATTGGATTAGGCAAATCTTTAAAAATTGTCTGAAAAGTTTAAAAAATATGGTAGAGCGAGAAAGGTATGCTGCGATTAGTGTTCTGTTAGTTGCATGTATATTAAAACAAGCATTTGAGATTTTGGTTTGGCTTTAAGTTTTAGTTCTCTGTAGATGTATTCAATGTCACCGCCACAAAAAGATTGAAAATTTGCCTTTTAAAACAGCATACTATCCTAACAGAGAAATGAAATTTAAAGATATGGATGCTTTTTTAAAAGTTTATTGTCTTCAGGACACTTCTATGTGAGAGCTATACAGAAATAAAATTAATAAGAAAAAAAGCTATATATTTTATGTGTTTGTCTTACTTGCCTTTCATAATCTATTTAGCAGTCTCTTTAAAATAAATAAGTAAAAAAAAAAAAAACTGTTGCCATTAGGACATAAGGATGACATTGCTGCTGGCTTATGAAGGTAAGAAAGAAAATGGTCACACTGCTGCTGACTTTCTCTTGTCTCAAGAAAATCATTTGACTGCTCTTTGCCATAATCTCCCTTTTTGCAAAACGCGGTTAATCACTCGTACTTCCTCTGGCTATTGTATGTCTTAATTCATTAGCATCTGCAAAGGTCGTGAGACCCTTGGAAACCGTGCGGGATGCCATGCACTGTGTATGTGCAGAATAGGCTCAAACCCCAGTGGCAGACAAGGGCTCTCCAGGCAGCCCCAGCTCCTGCAGCAGGATGGCACCTGGGAAAGCAGAGTAGGAATAAAGGGAGAACAGTCAAGAAAACGCAGAGGAGGAGAGCTGAAGTATTGATAAGCAATGGGAAAGGTATGTGATAGGTACCTTGAAGACTGAAATAATGCAATACAGCTGTTTGAAGAAGACCTGTCAAAGAGATGTGATTGCTGATGGACAGTATTGCAAAGCTGTTGGTAAAGTGTAATAGTGGCTAATTGGAGGACTGATTCAGGACTGACACAGCCTTGTGGGTAAAGTTTAGTCCATTAAGGGTATTGCTCTGTGTGTAGCCAACAAACTGCAACAAAAAACACGGCACAGTGACAAAGACTGAATTTGTACGCCAGTCATCTGGCAACCCAAATGTGCTGCTCTTTGCTTTCAAAGTAATATACCTTCTCTGTTTCTTTTTCTGCAAGGTTTTAGAAGAGAATGGAGAACAAGTGCCCTGTTACTCAGTCATGGTGAGTTTACAAGAAGCTGGTGGAGCTGAAACTAAGAACTGGACTGTTCCCAGGAAGCTCAGCGAGTTTCAGAGTCTACACCGGAAACTCAGTGAGGTATGAATCCCTTTTAGGGAGGGAGAGGGAGAAAATGTAAAGTGCTAAAATATGTCAATATAGTATTTGGAAAGGAAAAACCCACCAGAAAGATAGATAAAATTACCAGCTTTTAGACCAGCCTTTTGGCTTTTAGACTTAGCTTTCCATGCACATATTTCTGGCCTCTGCCAGATGGTTGTAAAATAGCTTTTTTTTCCCCCCCACTTACAAATAGATGTTTTACTGAACTGAACCAATGTCCAAATTGTGTATACTCAGCACTGTTATGTGTGCCTGTTCTAAATACTAGATTTTGTCTCTGGCTTCAGGGAACGTGCCAAAAATGGCAGCCCTCTGGGAAAGAGGGGTTTTCCTTTTAGACTGCATTAACCTTTCTGGCTGAAAAAGAATACAAATCTAAAACCTCTGCTTTCAGAAAGCCATCATTATGTCAGCCCATAATGGGTAAGGGAGGGTGTTTGTCAAGGTGCTGAATGGGGTGTGGAAAGGTGAAGAGAGTACAAAGGAGTCCTTTCATTTGCATTTTGGACCAGAACCACTGCTAACTGAGCTGTTCTTTCTCCTACACAGTGTTTTCCATCATTAAAGAAAGTTCAGTTGCCTTCCCTCAGCAAGCTACCTTTCAAATCTGTAGATCAGAAATTCATGGAGAAGTCTAAGAACCAGCTTAATAATTTTCTGCAGGTAAGAAAACTGTGGAGTAATAATAAAAGTACTAAAAGTTAAAAAAGTAAACTATATGCTCACCTCTTTTGTGAGGTCCTCAATTGTTTTCATTGCACACATTGTTTCACAGTCATTCCTAAGATTCTGTCTCTGTATCTCATCCCATTTCTACATCCGCTGTTTGGAGAATGCTGGTGCAGTAGTTGTGGTCGTCTTCTCCCCCCCCCCCCCCCCCCCCCCCCCGTTTGTGAATGCTTGGTCCTTCCATAACATTTTATGCAAGTCTCTGTTTCTGAACAGCTGCTTCGCCCTTTTTTCCCTCTGTGGGGCCCTATTGGGCAGTTGTAGGCCATTTTTTGCTCCCTGTTCTTTCCAAAGAGCCTTGATGTGTCATGTACATGGTGCTGTTCAGGGTGTCTTTGTGCAGTTGTAGGTCAGGTCCATGAGGCAGATCAGAGTGAAAAGTGCATGTGTAGGGAAGTGGGATAGTAGTTTCCAGTAGGCTGAGGGTACCCCACAGTATGTTTCTGCTTTGCCTCATTTGAGCAACACTAGTGCCTCAGCTTGTGTTCAGACTGGAATAAAAGCAAGTGTGTGCTGGCTGAAGTTGAGGGAGGAGACGACTGAGGTGATGATGGTGGTGAGTTGAGAAGGAACTGCTGGAGGTGAATACTCACTCCTTGTCTGAAAGAATATAGTCACCACCTATTATAAGGATTTGCTGCTTAGCAGTGAATGCAGAACCCCAGGAACCGTGGGATGATTGTGTAGTGAGTGACCTTGTATTTTTACTGTGTGTGCGTGCTTGGAGCGGAAGCCTTTTTTTGGGGGGTGCAGCACTTGTTGAGGCTGGAGCAGATGGTAGCAGCTTGGTCAAGAAATTGAACTCTGGGCAAGAACACATGGCCCGTGTGTTCCAGGATCTCTGCTAGGAACTGGTCTGTCAGTGTGGATTGAAAGCTTTGACTGACTTCAGGTGGTTCGTCTGAGAGACAGCTTGTCCCTCTCTTATTTCAGCTACGGTCTTCAGAGACTTTACAACAGTCCTTGTGGGGAGTCAGTGGCCCCCAGCTGTGTTCCCTCTTGGCCCTGCGCGGTCCAGATTTGCTCTGTGACCAGGGAGTTTGAGAGGCCCTGTGCAGAGAGCTGAATCTGTGCCTCCTGCAGGCTGAAGGGAAAAGTGGCTTGCTTTCTGCCTGGCTGGGTGACTGCAAACTAGGCTAATCCTGCCAGAACTTGTGTAAATTTAATTGAATGTGTTGTGTGATTACTGTTTTTAGAACACCTAGAGCCTCAGGGGGACAGCTTCATTATTTAATTGGTTTAATTTTAAAATAAGAGATACTTTTAGGAGCAAGTGTAATTTTGCTTCTGGAGATGAATTTGTCTTTGGTTAACACCTACAATTCACAAATGCAGTATTTGCCTTTTTTATGGTAGGCAACCTGTATTCAATATGGCTGCTTTTTAAAATGGATGACACATGTGCATTGGTGGATTCAGGCATTTGGTAGATAGTAGGCCGCTGGAGAGTAGAAAAGTTACAGTTAAGAAAAAAGTAGTTGAAGATATTCATCAATATGAAAAGCATTGCATTAGACGCTAGAGTTACCTTCCTAGAGAGCTTTTATTCTTTTGCCAGCGGCTGTGGTATAACCAAACATGGCTATAAAGAAGTCAAGAATATTTCTCTCAGGGTAAAGTAATTGCTCATGTGGAATCTTTCAGAACTAGAGTGTGGCTGAACTGGAACGAAGCACCTTCATTCTTAATATGAACTCTACTTTTCTTAGCCTCATAATAGGATTTTAGACTTAGACAGGTCACCACCTGGTTGTTGTGTCAAAAAACACTGTCTTAGAAGAAACATACTGAAATATATCTAGGTAATTGTGAATCTAATGGCTTTTTCTTTGCTGCTGTCACTATCCTTCACCAAATATGTAAAATGTAGGTGGCGAGTTTTATGCCTCTCTCGTGCCTTCCTTTCTGTTCCTGACAGTGCCATATGTCCCTTGCTCCCTGGTGGTTGTATCCCTGTGGTTATCCATGTTGAGGGTAAGAATGCTAACATGAGCAAAAGCAACTTTGTAAAAACAGCTTCTCCTCACTTGACCAGTGAGCCTTCTGCATATCTCCCACGTGCAGGAGGCCGTGGGCGAGGGATCTGTTTTTCCGTCTAGGTCATGGACTGTTACTAGAAGTGTTCTTAAAGAACAGCTTGTCCTGTCCCGTCAGCTGAAGCAGCTTGGCAGTAACCCCACTGAAGTTTAGCGTGAGAGCTTGAGGCAGTCTGTGTGTGCGTGTTTGTTCTTGGCAGGGATGCATGAACTTAAAAGAACTTGTGGGACAGTTGAGGAGCTGGGCTCATGGCATGCATATGCCGAGTTCATGGCATAGACCTGGAGGGTGGGATTCCTGCAGCCTGCTTTTTAGGTGCCTTATCTCTGTATGCAGACAGATGGGCACTTCCGGGGTGCATTTGACTTCAGTCAAATGCAGATATCTAAACAGAAATGAATCGTGCATCAGGGAGGTGTTTCTCTCCATTGACAAAAAGAGAGCCTGTAACAAAGAGCTCAGATATAAGGGCTGACACTGTAAATGCCAAAGTTACCTACAGTATCTGAAGTTGATAGAAGTCTGGCTGCTAGTAACCATTCCTCTAGTGGTAAGTTAATTGGATCTTTGACTAATTAAGGAGCAGTAAATAACAAATTATATAACTACTTTAAACTACAACAATACTTCGCAACAAGCTTCTTATGAAATGGAACTCTTTATTTAAAAAGAAAGCTATAATGTGAAAAACCCTAGTAGTGTGTGAAAAGGCATAGAGATATGTATAGTTATCATGCTGTGGTACATTTGTCAGACACGGATTTTCTTTTTTTCCTCGTTCTCTGAGCCATGTCTTAATCAGTTTTTTGGATGGCCTGATACATCTTATCCTTAACAACTAATATTTAATTGATGTGTTGTTTCTTTCATTATCTTTCTTTCCTAGAAATTGCTCTCTGATGAAAGACTCTGTCAGAGTGAAGCACTTTATGCCTTCTTGAGCCCTTCCCCAGAGCACCTCAAAGTTATTGATGTGCAAGGAAAGAAGTCCTCTTTTTCACTCTCATCATTTCTGGAACGACTTCCTGGTGATTTGTTTTCTCATCAAGAGGTAAGTGGTAGAAAAGTAATCTTCCCAGGTTCAATTACTTTTCCAAGCTAAGCAGGGAGAGCCATTAATATAATACATTTGAATGGCAGGTTATATTGCAAGGCATTTTCGAAGATCTTTAATTTACTGGAAGTGAACTAAGAGTCACAGATAAAAGCTGTCTGTGAATTTAAAAGATGTTTATTAATAAAAATAAGTTGCCTTCCCTTTGAGAAACATATATAGGTAAATGTGTAACCTATCTATTGCAAATTAACGAATCGCAGGCTCACAGAATGGTTGAGAGATTGGAAGAGACCTCTAGAGATCATCTAGGTCAATGCTGCTGCTCAACCAGGGTCACTTAGAGCAGGTTGCCCAGGACTGTGTCCAGTTAGATTTTGAGTGTCTCCAAGGATGGAGACTCCACAACCTCTCTGGGCAACCTGTTCCAGTGCTCAGTCACCTGCACAGTAAAAAAAGAGGGGATTTTTTAATGTTCAGATGGAACTTCATGTATTTCAGTGTGTGCCCGTTGCCTCTTGTCCTGTCACTGGGCACCACTGAAAAGAGTCTGGCCTCATCCTCTTGACACCCTCCATCAGGTATTTATACACATCAGTAAAATCCCCCTGAGTCTTTTCTTCTAGCTAAACAGTCCCAGCTCTCTCAGGCTCCCCTCCTTAGGGCAGATGTTCCAGTCCCTTTATACCTTCGTAGCCCTTTGCTGGACTCACTGCAGTATGTCCACATCTCTCTGGACCCAGCACTCCAGATGTGGCCTCGTCAGGGCTGATTAGAGCAGAAACATCACCTCCCTCGACTTGACCTTTCTGGTAGCGCTCTCTCTAGTGCAGCCCAGGATACTGTGGCCGCCTTTGCCCCACGGGCACATTCCTGACTCATGATCAGTTTGTCCACCAGGACCCCCAGGCCCTTCTCTGCAGAGCTGCTTTCCAGCTAGTTGGCCCCCAGCCTGTCCTGGTGCCTGGGGTTATTCCTCCCCAGGTGCAGGGCTCTGCACTTCCCTTTGTTGAACTTCATGAGGTTCCTCTCTGCACGTTTCTCCAGCCTGTCAAGGTCCCTCTGAATGGCAGTGCAACCCTCATCCACTCCTCCCAGTTTTTTATCATCTGTTAGCTTCCTGAGGGTGCATTCATTCCCATCATCCAGGTCATTAATGAAGATGGTAAACGCTATTGGCTGTGGTGTCGATTCCTGGGGTGCATCACTAGCGACCAGCCTCCAGCTGGACTTTGTGCTGCTGCTCACAACCCTCTAAGCCTGGCAGTTTAGCCAATTTTTAATCCCCCTTACTGACCGCATATCTAGCCTGCGCTTCATCAGCTTGTCTATAAGGATGTTATGGGAGACAATGTCCAAAGCCTTACTCGAGTCAAGGTAAATGACATCTACTGCTATCCCCTCATCCACCAAGCCAGTCATCTCCTCATAGAAGGCTATCAGGTTGGTTAAGCACGATTTCGCCTTCATAAATCCATGTTGATGACAATTAATTGCAATCTATGTGGGACTATTTAGTTTTATAGCAAATTTCCCCACCTTTTGTGCTGTAGATTTATGTATTTTAGAGGATTTTTGACAGGTAAAAATAATTCTTTCTTAGGAAGCTTCTTGTGGCAGGGAACAGCTGTGTCTTTCCTAGCTTCTATCCAACTTCTGCTGCAAAGCTCATTTTGACAAAAAACGTCTGCAAACGGTACAGACTTACAGAGGGAATTTGGAAATAAAAGTGGGAGCCCGTGTGTCTAAACTAGTTAGATCATTTGATATCAAGCCATAAAAATGCAGCAAAGAATAAATCGGTGATTGAAATAGCTCATTGGCTAAAAATCAACTAAAATTCCATGTTTCCTGTGGTTCATGTTGCAGATATGCAAGCTGCAGGGAGCTCTCTCCTTTCTCTTTCTTTTGTTATATGTTATGTAACTTCAGGAGATCAGTGGTGAAATAATTATTTTATTATATGCTGTAGCTGCCTGGAGGAGATGGTCCTTTTGCAGGATAAATGGAGTCTGGGAAATTTGTACAGTTTTAGTCCCCTAATAGTCAGAAAGTCTTGCCTCTCTCAGGAATAAGAAAATCCTATATATTTTTATTTTTAAAATTGCTCTGTATTTGTAGCTAAATAGTGCATGCGTATGTTTTATTTCAGAGTTGGCAGAAGTGCTTATTCGGTTCTTCTACTAAAGGCAAAAGAGTGTTATTTTCACTACAATGGCTATTAGATAGGAACAGCGTGAAGCATGGAAGTATGAAACTATTTGTATTTTGCTATTTAATTGAAAAACACGCTAAAGAAAAGAACCAGACTGCCTATGTGTATTGTATTATGTGAGTGCGTAGGAGGAGATAGTTAGGAAAAATGGGAGAAGGAAAGGAGAATGTAATGAGAGCGAATAAAGAAATGAAGAAGCAGAAATAAAGCAGCTGGTACTGACAAAAATGAAGCAAGGAGTAGAGCAAAAAATTCCCTAAGAATTTTGAAACAGATAAAGGAGTGAGAAAATAATGTTAAATTAAAACTGAGTAAGAAGTTATTTCTTACTTCCTATTTGTAGGACCAGGAACTTAATATTGGCTAGACTTTATTATGCCAAGCACTATGCAAATGCAGATGAAGACTATCCTGCTTCACTTCACCTTCCCTCTGCTGTCCCCTTCTCCCCCCAAACTGAAACATAAGATGAGCAGACAGAATACAGGCGGGCCCTGTATTCTGCAAGAGGGAATGCAGGAAACTATTTGACCCTCTGCATCAGTGCAAAGGCTTGTCCCAGTTTAAAAATAAAGTGAAATGGAGGGAGAGGATTTGTGAGGGGATCTGGGATTAGCTTTTCTTTTTCTTCTGACACCCCAGGCTTTTAGTATGAGCTGTAGACCAGCTCAGTCTTGCCCAGGAGTAGTGTTTGGGATAGTTTACTAATGCACTTTAAACTAGGGTTAAATCATTTGTTATGTTCAATCACATACTACAGGACTGTTACAGTTGTGTTCTTTCTGTATGTAAGAATTCCTGTTTTATTGTGTATTTTGGACTTCATAGAAGAACATGCTGTCTTACAACTTTTTTACCTTCTAAGTCTCATCTCACGTTCTTCAAATCTATGTTAGACCAGCAATATTCCCCCTTCAGTGCTGCTTTCAGGATTACAAACTGCCGCAATTTGAGGTCTCTGTTTATACAGCTCTTCCAAAAGAACTGTGACCTGAGAACATGCTCTTACCTCTCAAGACCGAAACCAAATGAGCGGAAAAATAGAATTGATACTGTGTAGAGCAGGGCATTTCAGGTTTATGAAGTGTCAGTGGATAGAAAATGCACTGTGACGTAAGAATTTATACTTCCCATTGCATTTGCCAAGTGAGGGGAGATTTGTTGAACTGCAGAAAAACAGAGCAGGGACTTCAGAGAGGCCATCAGGTTCTCCCTCCTGACCCAAGTAGACTCAAACTGAACCAGCAAAGTTCTTGGCACGTGTTTGTCTAATGTGTTTTTAACAGTGACTGCTGTTCTCCAGCCTACCAAGGCAGTGTATCCCAGTTCTCCACAAGCGTCACAGTTTGGGACCTTTTCTTGCTACGTGACCTAAAGCTCCCTTCTTTCACCCTCTAGCTCTTGTCCTGTCCACAGCAGACACAGAATGGTCTATTCCCTCTCTTCATAGCAATCTTTTGTGTGTTTGGTGTTTATCATGAGGTATTACTTTCCTTTGATCTTTCATTCTTTTCTTCCTTGTACTGATCATTCCTAGTTTCTCCTCTTTTTTATATTAGGTTATGTTTTATTTAATTCTTATGGCTTTGCTTTAGACTTTTCCAGTTGAGCCATATTTTTCTTGGAAATGTGGTAACTATAACTTGATTATATGGTGCTCCCTCTAGGTTTTACCATCTCATGTATGACAGTTATTATACATATATGTCCTATGGACAATGTTTCTGCTTAAACATTGTGGTATTACACTTGCCTTTTCCACAGCAGCGTGGCCCTCAGATCCTTTTCTGTTGAATTATCAATATTGATTATTTCATTTCCTGCATTTACAGAGTTCTGCATCCATCCTTATCAGTCTGTACTGTGTGTGTTTTTTTTTTTTTTTTTAGATCATTTCTTGAACTTGGCTAGACCATATAAAAATGTAATCTTGTGATCTGGCAGTCTCCTTGCTCCTCTCGAACTGCTGTCACCTACAAATTCAGAAAGGTTATTCTCTGTTCTGTTGCCCAAGTGCCTAATGAAAATATGGAAGGTGTCCATTATGAAAAATTAAATAAATGATTTCATGAATAATGAAAATAATGAAGGGCAAAGTTGGCTGTTGACCAGGGGAAGCTAGTGAACAGGACTTGTAGTGTCTAGTTTGCTCTAGAGACTGTCGTTGGAGTAAACTGTTTGTTGTCAGTAGATTTGTGTGTTTGTATGGTAAGATTGGCAGCGATTTGTTGTTTCCAAGTCAGTTGGAAACCACGTATTTCTTGTCGATGTGGTATGGGTTGTTGTCCCCTGCCCTGCTCACAGCTTAGCCTAACATTATTAGAAAGTTTTAAAAGCTGGATACCAATCAGTCCACCGAAGTCAGTGAACAATGGAGCGTGTCTGGGAGTTTACAGTGCACTTCCTTGCTGTGGGGTTTTTCTTTCCCTTTTCTAATTATGAAAAGAGAAGTAGCATCTCTAGCAGCGCTGGAAAAAATGCCAAATGTGACACAGGAAAGGAAAGTTACAGGATGTAAGTGGTAGGCTGTGCAACACTGGAGTTCTTTATCCATACACTGTTATGCAGTAAGATTCAGGGACTGGAAATGTAGCCAATGATGGGCTTCAGAGGAGATCTAGAGGACATGAGGAAGGAGGAAGACAGGAACTAATGTACAACTGAGATACTGTGGGATACACTCCGTATAGTGGGGTTCAAATGACAGTCAAGGGATAAGTGAAAGACTGTGACCGTAAGAAAAGCAAAGGAAGAGACTAAAATAACGCAAGAGAAATGAGCTATGAAGTAAGTTTCCCAGGCTAGAAGATGAGAGAGGAAAACTAAGCAATGTTAGATATTGGAGTGACAAGGAAACAAAGAGGACGAAATAAAAAGATAATGGAATTTTTTTTAAAGACCAGAACTGAAGAAAGAGAAAACTTGTCTGCACGCCGTTGATCATTCCTGAATAAAGACTGGGAAAGTACACCAACCTCAGCGTGGGTCAGGTCTACCTCACTGAGTTTTGCTACTAACCGTAGCTGGGCAGGGCAGGGCAGAAGAAAATAAAGGGGCGTGCTGGCTGCTGCGAACAAGGGCAGGTGGTGCAGGCCTAATGCTGAGGCACATGTTGGTGACCCTGAAAAATAGGCCACTGTCTGCTCTTTGCCCTGGAATAAACGGTACCAACAAAACTGGTGTGGCTCAATCCATTCTTCTCAGGTGATCCTATTCTGAATAACCCTGCTACCCTCAGTATTTAAGCAACTGTTGCAGTTGTGTTCCTCTCTTCCCAGGAAGAAACAGAAGAGGACAGTGACCTGTCGGACTATGGAGAGGAGGTGGATGGGAAAAGGGACTCTCTCGCAGAGCCATGCTTCATGCTGATTGGAGAAATTTTTGAGCTGCGAGGAAGTAAGCTGTACATTTTTTTTATTTGTTAGTCGAATCTGTTAGCCAGGAAATCTTGGGCATTTTGAAATTTGGAGTTTTCTGCTATTTCAATGAGTGGAAATATTTTCTCAATCCAAAAAGGTAATTAGTTTGAAAAAGAGCTGTTTTGCAGTGGTTCATAACTTCCACATTTTTATTCTAAAGTTTACTGCAATGTCTTATTGGAATTTAAGATGCAACTGGTAGGGGAGGGGATTTGCATTCAAAATTGTTTTGACTTCTTTCATCAAAAAAAAGAGATTTCTTAAAAAGAAGCAAGTACCAGTGCCCGTTTTCTGAAAATAGGCTGCATATTAGAATGAGTAAATTATGAGGAAAGAAAAAGTAGACTGCTTTATCACAGAACATGTCACTGACAAAGCAGCATGATTTTAATATCCATTGTAAATCTATTACGAAGGTATTTTAGTTCTATAATTCGTGTTAGGGAAATGATGTTAGAACCTTGATGTCTTTCAGTACCAGATTTTTTTTTCTCCTTACCTAAGTGAATCATGGTAATGAAAACAACTATTTTTGTATCTATTTGAAGGTGTAGCCACACTTAGCGCTGTATAAAATTATTTACAGAGCAACTATTCCAAAATGCAGCACCTTCCAAAAAGTGGCAGATGTATCTCCCAAATACAGGATTTTCTTCTGCTAATGGTGAACGGCGTTGAAAGAAAGATTAACCAGTAATTACTAAGAAGCACTCAGATTTCAGTTTCCTTTATTTGTAATAAAAAGCTGACTGCTTGGTTTATTCAATTGAAAATGTTTTCAGAATTTTAATGCTGCTGCTGTGTATATGACATTATACTAGTCAGTAAAAAAAAAAAAAAAAAGGGTTTGAATTTTGAGGTGAAGTTTTTTTGTGTGGATTTTTTTTCCTAGTATGAAACAGGTAGTTGTGCAGTTTAATAAACTTGAAATATTATTAAACATAAAAGTTTCCAGTATAAACTGCAGCTGAATGATACAGATTTTTCTTTTGGCTGTGATCGTAGGGTCCCTAAAGTTACTAAATTCCTGATCTTCATTTTCTGTCCTTTTTCATTGTTCCAGTGTTTAAGTGGGTCAGAAAAACCTTGATTGCACTAGTACAAGTCACTTTTGGAAGAACTATCAACAAGTAAGTAGCTGTTTACTTTAACTCTGAGCCTCAATCATTGTTGTAGGAATAGAAGACTGAGAGCAGTAGTATTAAAAATAATCTGGACATTCTGTTGTATATGATAATCTGCATTTGTTTTCCACCCCTCAATTTACAACTACGTGATGTTGATTAGAGGAGATATGACGCAGATGAGAGTTATCTTTCTCCTCACTTAATCTGTACCACAGTCCCCAAACCAATTTTTTCTCCCACAGGGCTTTCCTTTTTGAAAGAACAATTGTGTTTCATGGGAGACAGAGAAAACTATCAAAAGAGGATGCTTTTCTGTTTTAGGGTTTTTCTTTTCTTTTTTTTTTTACTTAAGAGAAGTAGCCCTGCATATTTCATAATTTGCTGTCCTGTTTTTCTAAACAAGTTGGCCTGGGATGACTTTTATTAGCTTATATGCTTTATCCTAGAGTCCCATGCAGATTTTTCCCAGATCTGAAACTGTATTTGTTTTAGATTATTTATTTCAAATCAAATATAGGTTTCTCTGAAGTGACTGAAATAATTGAATGGTTCTCATTCTGTAAAAACACTACAACCTGAAACTAGTACATGCATAACAGAGTGATGGGTTTTCTTAAAAATATTTATTTCTGTATCATTTGAAGATGTGTGCCAAATGAGGTATAGAGGAGGCTGAGAAGTAAGTGTGCATGTCGATACATAACTTTCATGTGAAAAAAATCTTCTATTTTATTGGTCAGATAAATTTTTGGATATGTCTTCTGCCAGTTGCAAAGGCCTATGGTAAAACCCTTGATTCAGTAGTGCAGATGACTGTTGTGAATGCATCATTTCCCACAATTCTTCCACCAATACTGATGCTCTCACGTGTCATGGTGGTGATGTTTTTTATCTGAAAGTCTGAATGTGTGATTTCTATACTATATTCACATTAGGCAAAGGAGCACTGAGGACCTGATGAAATGTGTTATTTTTGCTTTGGCGTAACAGTGGAACTATTACTCAGGTAGGCGTCACGGCCCAGAAATCTAACAGCAGAACAGGCTGTTCCTTCAGCCATTCAGTGGCTAAATTGCACATGCCAGCATTGCTGTTAACAGCCTCTCACGGATGTTATGAAGTGGTAAATTGGACAAGGGCTGGAAACTCGCACAGTTGACTCTTGATGAACTGATGGTCTCTGACAGTATCCATTTGCTGAGTCTTAAATTGATCGGTTCATTTGTTCACACACTGCAGACAAGTAGCATGAAAGACACACCTGAGAGAGGGAGACACTGCGCATGCATGCACAGTGGTTGTATAACTTTTACATGCTAGTTGAATGTTTACATTTAGTAATTTTAAGGGTTTCAGCTGTACTGTGGCATAGTTAGACCGTACTGCTGTTCTTGGAGCTCGCTGTGTACATCAGACTCTTTATGCTGAGGACTACAGTGAGGGCAGGTAGCTGCAGAAGGAGGCTGCGACTTCCATTTGTAACCCACCTATTACTGTGCTGTTGGTTTCTGTGAGGGATCTTACTGCACTTGTATCAAAACTTCATCTGCTTTTATCCTAGTGAGGACATCTGTGCACACAACCAGTTTGGAGTCTATCCTAGATAGTTGGTTGGGGGGGGGGGGTGTTCTTTTTTTTTTTTTTCCCTTTCTTTTCCTCGTGGAGCCTTTACACAGCCACCCCTTGAAATATATGCAGATTTACAGATTACATTGAAATGTAGCCTTCTCCACATCTCAGTCAGGCATGCAGAGCAACCTAGATCTCAGAGCACCTAGAGTGGAATAAGATTTGCCGTGAGGCTGGTGAATTAGCTGAGATAAATTGGGGTAATTACATGAAGACAGGCATTGCCAATTTCCACTGCTTCTAGGAGTAGAAAGAATAAATCTGTATAAAATCTGAAAGACAAACTCTGATGTGTTCCCTTTTACACTTGTTACAGGCAAATCCGTGACACCGTACATTGGATGTTCAGTGAACCAATGCTTGTTTACTACATTGGTGTGTTTCGAGATGCTTTTTGGCCAAATGGAAAGTTAGCACCACCATCAACAGCCAAAACTGAAGAGCAAAGACAAGAGACAAAACAGAGAGCACAGCAAAAACTACTTGAAAACATTCCAGGTGAGAACACTTCCATTTTTCTGCTTAATCACAGACTTGACCAATAAGGAAACTCGTTAGCCAAATACTGTTCTGCTGCATTTTAGCTTTTTTCCTCTAGAGTTTTAAATTCTGCTTATTTGCATAAATAAGCATAATATTGGCCTTACCTTTGTCTCTCCTGTCTCCAGCTGGTAATAGTCATGGACTCGTGTATAAGTAGTGCATATAAAATCAGCTGTCAGTGTACTTCTGTAAGCAATATTCACCAAGGAGCATAAGACTAAGGACTCTGCTACTTCTCAGTGAGCAAACGGAAGGCAGTTCTGCTACCTCGAACTATGTGACATAGAGGGCAAGTGGCACAACCACCATCACTTCTTCGTCTTGTATTTTCACATGGAAGAGGGAGGTCTGCCCACATTGTTAGTGGATGTTGCTTTTTATTTCTGAGAGAGGTTTCAGGGCACTGAATGCTAGAGGGGCCTTAAGATTCGGAGTGGGCTTTCCAGTACCTTCCCGTGCCTGCTCTTCCCTCCTGAGCAGACTCCAGGTGTTCGCTCTTCAGCATATGTGTTTCTGGATGACTGTCCCTTCCCCTTCACAGGATAGGAGTGCAGTTACATAATTTTGGCTCTGTCTTCAGAGATTAGGTAAACCCAAAGGCACCCAGCTGGGAAGAATCAAAATTTGTTACATTAGCTCTTGAAAATGTGCTTAAACGTGGCTTGAATTCCCTGGGTTTTATCTCCCTACCATGTGAACAGAATGCACTTACATGAGCTATTTTATGTCTCCACTGGACGCCTTGTATACCCTCGATGAATAAGGTTTTCGTTTGTTTTGTTTTAAGGGAGTTTCATCAACATGTACTATATTTTTCAATGTGCAGAAATAGCAGAAAGTATGCAGGCAAACTATTGGTCATTTGATGTGTAAACAACCTTCCATTTGCTCTTTGCTATTTTATGTACTCGCCTGCTTTACTCGAATAACATTCCACAGTTGTTTTGGCATTAGGAGAGATGTTTTAGGATAAAGCTTTTATACAGTGAAGCTAAATGAACCTGAAGTTAATGATGAAGCATTAGGTTCACTATTTCCTCTCCACTGTAATTTAATCCAAACTGTAAATATAAATTCACTTAGCCTCTTTTCTGCCTCATTGTGAGAACTGTTTTCTGTGACGACTGAGAGGAAATTAAAATGTTGAATCCGTTCTAACTGTCGTAGGACTTTTATCTTTTTGGCCAAAAGTGTATTCGTGTGACTGGTTTAATGATATATGAGACTATACTAAAACATATAACCTGTTGTTCTGTCTGAAGATGTGTATGCTGCTGAATTTGGATTACTGGAGAGAAAGGTATCTCTAAACCTGTGTCCTAAATTACCCATGTGTTTTAAATACCTTGCTGCATGGAGACTATGTATCTTCTAACCATCCACCATTAAGTACACTGTTTTTATTCTTCCTTAGTATGTATTTGTTAGCTGGATGTTTTGCCTGGTATGAGTGAAACAATTTAGGCTAAAGTAACATTTGTTGCAGATACCCTGCAGAGCCTTGTTGGACAACAAAACGCCCGTCATGGTGTAGTCAAAGTGTTCAACGCATTGCAAGAAAGAAAGGCTAACAAGCATCTACTCTATGTAAGTAACTGGAGAGGTACACCTTAATTTTATAATCCCACTAATCGCTGAGCTCTACTTGCTCAGTAGTAAAGCCTGGGTGTGTTTCTGCAGAGACCTATATCAGACGATTGTTCTAGGTTTGCAAATAACTTCTCTTAGTAAAAACAAATCATAAAAATAGGAACTCAGGTCATCATTTGACCAACTCAATCAAGAGAAGCTGTTTAAAATATAATATTGGTTTTGTCTAAAAGAGATCCTCTATCATATCCAACTTTGCTGACTTCACAAGGTGCATACTGATGTCTTCATATAGCTGAGAAAGTTAGACATACGTGCTTACATACCTTGGAGAACCCTAGGGAAGAAGAGCGCCAGGACCGGCCCATGGTTAGGAAATGACAGTTCTCCAAAAGTCCCACTCCTTTGCAGTTGGTTGGGAGTGGGCTGGGTACACTGCTGGACCTTAGTATACTACTCTCGCTTGCAGTCAGTCTCTTCTGACTTGTTTCCTGCAGCGGCCAGGCAGGTAGTGCAGCCTCAGCGCAGGAACGGATGCAGCTTGCCCAAGGAGGCCTGCAGCTAAGGAGCCTGGCATGCCTGCCCCCCCCAGGGCTTGCTCACAGAGCTATAGTGGCTTTGGCGCAACAGCACCAATTAATGTAGTGTGGGAAGTCCCCGTTTGAAATCAGCTGCCTGTGGCACTCACTCTCTTTCAGCCCTCTCTTTCTAAGACATTACTTACCTTATCTACAAGGTGCACGTTACTCTTAGGTTGAAAGAAAAGTAGTTGCACAAAGGATGAACAAAATGACCCTATGTGCTTCTGTTATCTGTGATGTTCTGAGCATGTCAGAAAGGAAGAAAATTCTCATTTGGCATCTGTATTCATCTTAGTCTTTTCTGTTTTTCAGGTCTTGCTGGAACTGCTGCTAACTGAACTGTGTCCTGAGCTAAGAGCTCATTTAGAGCAGCTTAATGCCACTTAGGTTTGAATCTACACATGTGGACCACTAGAGAAATGTCTATGTGCAATAATAGACATGAAACTTATTTTCCTCTTTTCCATAGAGGGCTGAGGACTATGATTATTTTTAGGGTTTTTTTCCTCTTACTTTTTTTGTGAAGTAAACAGACTTGAAAAGATCTGATGCTGTAGTAGGGTAGACAAAACAATGCTGTATAGTTGCCAATTTTTATTTAAATTGTTCTATTTGACTACTCTTCTGTTTCAAATATAGATTGAAAAATAAATGTTCATATAAGCTGAAAGAAACCAGAAAATATTTTAAACATTTATGAAAGAAAGTTTTGCTTATAGTAGTAAACTAATGAATGTTGTACAGTTCTAATCTCCTCACTGAGGATTTGAGCATTCCTTGATTCTTGTGTTTTGAAAAAGCCTTGTTGTGCAATACTACATGTAAAGCTATTGTGAAAATTTTATCAATTTTGTTTTTACCAAAGATTTCCCATATGTTGAAGCATTTGTAAGCAATAAATAACAAAACTGGATTTCAGTACTTGATAATTAGGCTGTACTAACAACTAATGAATGTGTTTGACAGCCCTAGTTTCTTAAGGAATACTTACGTTACTTTGAAGTCTGCGTCCAAAAAATGTATTGTAAACTGGTATGTCATACCAGAATGCCTGTGTTAAATGTTTGTTCCAAGGTTAGTGCTTACGAATTGCTTCTATGAATGATTAAGTAGACATTTAATTAAACCATTGTAACTGCACCCCTGATATTATTCAGGGCTGTTTTATTCAAATATCCTATTTGGGAACAACCTTCAAATCTTTCCCTTATTTTATACAAAGGAAGGGGAAAAAGTAGTCTTCAGTGTTTTTTAATTTATGTAAAAAATATGTAAATATTGGTCAAAATGCACATCTAAATAATTAAATATCATCAACATCCATAGGTGACAATCATTATTTTCTTTTTAAATTGCAGGTGAGACTGGTATAGTTCAAGTTACACAAATAAAATCCACGTACTGTTTTGAAATCCAGGTTATTAATAACCGCTAGCCTTCTCCTGCAATAGAGCCATAAACTTTTCACGTCACAGAACAGTCCTAAGCAGCTAGTCAAATTTTCCTACACACATGAAGCTTTTATAAGTAAATAAATAATAAGAATTGTGTAAGCTTGCCATAGCAAGCCGTAAAATTTATTACTTGAAGTATCTTCTGATAAAAAGATTCAGCATACCATTGCTCAGACATACATACTCCTGACCAAAAATTTTTCAACTATTTTTAAAACAAAAAGAGGTAGTGTAAGTGCAAAATGAAGAAGGACCGAGAAGAACAGGCCTGGAGCTGAAGATATATTCCCTAATGCTTCCATACTGAATGGTTGTTTTTTTTTTTTCCTATAGTTAGTTCTGTAAATAGGATTTTCCAGTACTAGAAATTGGCATGGTTTGAATGGTAAAGCTTAGTGTCATACAGGCTAGTTTCCAACCCTGAATCTGCAGTCTAAAGGTACAAAATATTAGGACACTAGTAGATTCCAGATTAGAATGCATTAGAAAAGCATGTGCGAGCAAGTATATACACCACTAGCAAAGATGACATTTAAAAATGGTATTTAGCATAAAGCCATGATGTGAGAATGGACTGTACATGAAAACCAGACATGTTAGGGTTCAAGCATTTCAGAAATATTGTATTTAATATTTATATATTAAAAATGAGGAAAAGGAAATAGTTATTTGGTTTCAGTTTGATTTATATACTATAGAGCAGTGTTTCATTAAGAAAACACAGGGAGTGGATTGCAGTAAAGTGTCCTTCATGTACCTGAAGTCTTCAATACCAATTTTAAAAAGTCTGCCTTTGCTACCTCTCAGTTAAAGTGAGACTGTGCGCTTTTTGTCTTTTTAAAAATAAAATATCACCAAATTGTTTTATGTAATAATTTATAGGAAGTTGAAAACCAAGCAGTAAAGGATGACCAGTCTATAACTGCTGATTACAGATGGCTTATTGTAGGAAACATGTTTATGCACCAGCCATAACTAAAGGAAACACTAAATTCTCCCAAGATTAGCTTTCAGTTCAAGGTCAGAAGCAACATCAGGATCCAGAAGGCATGCCTTTGAAAACAAAGAACAGTGAGTTCTAGTTTATAGCTAAAATCAAAATTATGTTGTCAGTACAACACTACAAAGGTCTTTTAATTTGTAAATTTCATTGATGATGTCTGAAATAATCAACTCGTTAAACTATTACAGAATTACTGTATTCAGCTTTGAATCCTTGTTTCTGATGTCACATAAGGAAAATTCACTAGGTATACTACTTAAAATGGGCACATTATAGTAGTGTTAGGCTTTGTTTTTATTTCTTTTATACTGTTACTCTTTGTTGGTATGGTATGTGCTGGCACTGCAGTCAGAAAGAGCAATCTGCTTTATGGATTGGCTCAGTTTCATTCACTCCCATCTATTCCAGTACTCTCTGGGACACCTGTCTTCTTTTCCTTGCCTCTGTTAAAGCTGAGTGGGCCTAAGAGTGGTAGGCCCAAACTGCAGGTGAGCAGTTATTTAAAAAAAGCAAACGTTCCCATTTTAAATGGGCATAATTATACAATTAGTGATGAGGTTATTTTCCAAAAACAAAAATCAAAAGAAAACGGACATCCCCACAACTCTTATCTTACACTTGTTACACTTGCTACACTTAGGTATTTTTCTTGTGTATTTGGTCTGTCCCTTCTCTCCCTTCTCTATTGGTGAGTATCAGATGAAAAGACATAGTCCAGTCTGTCATCTCGTTTCACAGTAAGAAGTTAGTGACCTTCCTAGGTAAGTCTTGAATGTCCTGCCAGGGACTGATGCCTGAAAGTTATAATTATCTTTCGGTTGTGGTGGTAATTCTAGACTAGGTGAAAGAAAATGGGGAATGTAGTGTGGTCATGTGGAAGCCATGCAGCAATGAAGTCCTGATGCCCCTCTTCCATGCCTTAAGACTTAGGTAGGACTGCTGGGTACAGTAGTCATAAAAACCCAGTTTATATTCCCTTCCTTCCCTGACCTCTTCCTCCTATCCTCCATAACACTTTTCACAGAAGGAAAATAAAACCATTTAAAATGTATGTATTGATCACCTGCTCTGCTAGCCCTCTTTTATCAGTGGTTTCCCCAAGTAAGCCACAAAAGTTGTTAGCTGATAACTTATCATTTGATTAGTTCTCCATTTATTTGGATTTCCCCAAGCTGGACACTGAAGTAATCTATTTACAGAAACAAATGATCTCTACGTGCAAACGGAGATCATAGAGCATCTTTGAAGCGTAAATCCTGTCTGCTGTACTCCCTTCTGTTAGCATAAGCATCTCACCTTGGCTATACCTTTAGGCATCACTACTTGAATTTAGAAGATTCATCTTCTAGAAGCTGTTACTGAGCTTTTTCCTCAAGCAACAAATCTTACTTGAGTGCTTTAAAGAAGTGACCTATTTTTGTTCTCTGTGTCTCAGTAGCCGTAGCTTCCCAGCTATGAGTGAAAGTGTAAACAAGAAAAAAAAAGTGAGAAAACCCATTATGATCAATTTAAGTGTCATTAAAGAAGGCTGTGGTGGTCAGAATAAAAATTATGTATTCTGACCTGAAGTAAGATCTGTTGCTTGAGGAAAAAGATCAGTAATGGCTTCAAGTTTGATTTTTCAATTTGAGAGAATGATAAACAGCAAAGCAGTCAGGGATAATACCATCCGAGTTACTTGGTAACTTTCAAGATAATTTAACTAAGCTTGTTGCTGTGATAATTACCATTGAACTTTCTTGGTTTGGCTCAATGCATTGTTTGCTTATGCAAGTGGACAAACAGTATCCTTCAAGGCTATTTTTAGTTATTTTGGATATTTTTTCCCCTATATTCTTGCACTGATTTTTTTTTTTTTAGATAATTAATGTACAACCCTTTAATGTAACCATACAAAAAAAATGTAGAGACTCAGATCCAAGGCATCACCCGATCTCATAAGTTATAAATTAGTTTGTAAGGTTTTCTCAGCTTACCCTAGAATAGTATTTTTTAGCAGCAGCTTGATCTTGTTGTGTGCCTAGGCCAAGCTGGAGACATCTAGCAAAGTAGAAAGCAGCCATAGCAACCCCTTTGGCTACATATACAGGAAGACAATCAGTTATCTTTGCTAGCATATCAACGTTAACATTTTCTGGAATCCTGTTGTAGAATTTACAGCATTAGGTTAGAAAACAGTATTGCAAACACCAATTTAAGTCAACTATATAAATGGAAAGGAGATATGTCAAGTGATATGAATTTATGAATTTACATTAATATATGAATAATAAGAGTTCTTTTTCCAAGAAAAATACAGTAATCCCAAATAAACTGATGAACCATTCAGCAGGCTGAACAGGATTCTTCAATACTGGATTTTTAATATTATTTAATATTATCACAGTATTTAAGTATCAAATATGTAAGTTTTGCAGTCATTTTCACTACATTTGCACTAGTTATAAAAGACACCATTTTTCACACTAATTGTTTCTGTTAAAATGTGTGCATATGTGTGTGTATATGTGTGTGTGTGTGTGTGTGTGTGTGTATATATATATGTAGAAGAAAAGCAAAGCTTTTGTGTCATGTGTCACATTCCAAGTTCTTAATAGGATATTGGCAGATCATAATCTGAAAATCCTGGGCATACTTTAGGGCCCCAGGTTATAAGACCCACTTCTGAAGAGTCTTTGCAGAATTCCCCAAAGGGAATTATTAAGTTTTCTTGAATTGGCTGTCACTCAACAATGATTTATTTTTAAAAAAGCGTTGAATCAAATTTAAAAGCAAAACTCAGTGCTGAAACATTAGACTTCTGATGCAGGAATGTTGAAAAGGATTATTTGACTAAAATTAAGAATGTTTCAGCTCACTTATTTTCTGCATGCATCTGTTGGCTTGCTATCACTTTTTTTTTTTTTTTTTTGCAGTATATAGCTATTACTAAGTACTGCTTTGGAGAGCTAGAGGGACCACGTGAACATTATTTTAACTCTCAGGCTGTAATGAATACTAGTAATACTAGTAACAATACTAGTGTTATTGCAATATTAGGTACGGTACTTCTAAGTGGAAATGGAATGGTTCTAACTGTTGTCTTAAAAAACAGAAACCCCAAGCCCCCGCATCCTTTCTAGGTACCTAACAGTAATTATATGCTTTGCTCTGCATTGTTTTTGTTGTTTTCTATGTCAAATCATTGCAGACTTGACAGAAAAAAGAAGTGTAAGTCATTTCAGCTTATAGCCATTCCCTATAAATCAATGCTTATGAATGAGTGTTCTGGGGCACCCCTCTGCAACTCAGTGCCTGCTAACTCACTTGCATGTTGACTCCCAGCTAACAAATACCAGTAACACAACAGAAAACACAAAGACCCGTTAACAAAAACATTCAAGTTCAGTAACAGCATCCAGTTACCTCTTATCTTTCTTGATACTGCATTTTGCCCTGCTTTTCAAAAGCATATATAACAGGATACTGATGCAAATGATATCCAGTCAAATCAGGCAAAAGTTCTAGTTTAGCACAGTCGACTTCAAAAACATACCAGAGCAATGGGTGAGTAGAACTATATGCAATAACAAAATTCTTGCTCAAAGGTAAGAGTATCAGTAGCTAATCTGGACTCCAAACACTGGGCAATAATATACCATAAACACACGTAACGTAACAAAATACTTAATAGGAACATAGAAGGCCAAAGGAATTTCAGTAGAAAATGCAGCTGGTTGAGCTGCTGTCAGCTGTTACTTCAAGGCCAATTGCTATCCCAATTAAGTGGAACTGTTTCAAGCATGGTGGCAGTAACTTTTGCTTCAGAAGTTGTCGTACTGGCTACAGTATGAGATTTCATTGCTATTTTCTGCAGTCAATCACAATTGCAGGTGATGAAACGCACTGTCTATTTGTCAGGATAATCTGCCATGCTGCATTGCCTGGAGGACACAAATTCCAAGTGAGACTAGCTACACTAGACTGAATAGCTGCCATTCTATTTACGGTGCAAGAGAAAGAAAAGCATCACATTCTAGGAGAAAACAATCCTTTTCAAAAAATGAGTACAGAAAACATTCATTGCTGAGCTCCTGTTGAATCACCAGAGCTGCTGCTGCTAGGCACTGGCATATACAGGGTGGCAGCGTCTTTATGAACATAAACTAACATGTTTTGTAATTGCTAGGCATCACAAACATACCATAGAAAGGATGAACAGTATTGTTTGCTGGTTGTAGAAGTAGTATAGCTGTATTTTATTTCTAGCAAACTAATAATCTGATTGACGGATTGAATTTGTAACAGATGCTGACCAAGTTTGGTAGGCTGTTTAACAAGTGTGCTGCTTATCAGCCATAGACCTGGCATCGAGATTGCTTTTTCTCCTCCCCTGTCTAGTTCTAGATAGGGAACTTTGACTTGATAATGTTTTTTTTTTTTTTTCCTCCCCCCCTCTCTCTTTTTTTAATAGTGCAGCTAGTCTGCACAGGTCACTGTTCTGCACTACACAAACTACTCCAGTGTACGTAGGTACAGAAGCTTCCCAACTGCCTGTAGTTTGAGTCCCAGAGTGACTGCCTGTAAAAAGGCCAGTCAGAGCTTGCCTAACACACAGACCAGCACTGCCGTGCAAGCAGGTAGTCACAGGAAACCACTCACATGCAGATGCCTCTTCTGTGGTCTAGGCTTCAAAAATGCATATGGTAGGCCTGTAAGTAGCAATTTATGAAAAGCTAAAGGGTAGTAACTTGGCCTTGTGTACGGCAGCTACGCCTCAGTCCCAGCCCATGCTGCTCCCAGTCCTTACTGCAGGAACCTGACCAGCACCAAGGCCTACACCTCCTATAAAGGACACAGAAACGTGCCCAGAACAGGGTGAGACAGAGAGCAAGGAAATGATGGGGATGAAGACAGTGGGTAGAAATTGTATGAAAATGGGGTAAGGTGGAGAGGGGAAGAACAATACTTGTGGAGGTTTAGAGTGGGATGGAGAAGGTAGTAGCCTGGATGAGACTGTGGGCTGAGGAAGTAGGAAGGCAGGGTAAAGTCTGTGCACATAATTGGGATTCTAGTTCAAGTTTTGCTTCACAGGATCAGAAAGGAGAGTCCCACTGTACTGAATAATTGAGATTCTCATAATCAGTCTTAATTTTGTCTGCACTTTGCTATTCACTTTTTAAAGATGAGATCTTGCAATTCATTATCTCAAGTGTCCCTTAAGCTTAACGGACATCCATAATTATTTCCATCTAACTTTCATGGTCTAATATGAAGACTTATAATAAAAAATAAACCAAAATTAACTTCACCTTTTGGCTACTGCGACAGCTGTTGAGTAAAATTTTCTCTTATAATAATATTCCACAAGATGGCCTTGAGCATAGATGTTTCCACGTTCTGCTGCTTGCTTCAAACACTCCACACCAGCCTTAGTGTTTTGACGTACACCTTGTCCATAGAGATACATAACACCCAGTGCACCTTGTGATTCCAGATTTCCATTGGCGCATGCTTCTGAATGCCAGAAAAAGGCCTAAGCAAGAGGCACAAAGTTGTTTTCTATGTATCTCAATTAACATTTTGCATTACTTAAACAACTTTTTAATTGGGAGTATATTTTCACTTTCCAATTTAAAGCCAGTTATCTCGCGAACTGTTTCCACAAAAGCTTTTTTACACCAAACAGCCTGTAAGAAGTGCTTATACAGAAAAAGATGCAAAATCCCCTTAAGGTTTAAAAACTTGCTTCACTTGCTGTCAGAACTGTCAGTCAGCCACAACTGCTTGATTTCTGAAGGGTACCAAGGTTGGCAATACGTGAGTCCACTCTATCCTGCAGCCAGATACTCCCACTAAAAACTTCTCAGCTAACTGTCAAATGAGTCAAAATGAGAGATTCTTTCCAGCCATCTACTCATTTTGGCTTAAATGAATGCTAATGTCTAGCAGGACTTAAAATACACAGTTTTCAGAAACAAATATATCACCATAGTCTTTCTGTGAAATCCAAAATTAATTGGGGCTGATGAAACTCAGAAGGCACAAGCAGGTTTACCTTTTCCAGATCTTTTAGAACTGGCATAGAGTAAAGCATTCCTAAAGTACTCTGGGCCTTTACACTTGCTTTTGGATTCCCATCATCGGCAGCAATAAGCCATAATCTAAGAAAACAGGGACAAAGGAAGTTTAAGTAGCACTGCATCGCTGTATCTTAAACTCATCAGGAAAATTACTGGCTCTGATTACCTTTCAGCTTCTTCAGTTGACTGCTTAACACCACATCCTTCATAATAAGCTCTGCCAAGATTGTATGCAGCTGCAAACTTCAAGTGTCTTGCTTTTGGGGAATCAGAGTTGATTATTTTCCTCATGTATTCCACTCCCTTTTCCTAAAATTGAGAGATTTTAATTGTTAAATTCAGATTGGGAAAAGGACCGAAAAAAGAGCCTGAAAATCCAATAAGCTATGTAAGACAGGCAATTTTTCCACTCTTAAACATCTCTGTACAGTATGTATGGATATCAGAGTGACAGTGCAGTGCTTCTAATTTTCCTAAACACTTTCCACACTTCTTACTTTTTTTTATATAGATTCTATTTTTGTCCAAGTGGAAGTATGTATCTAACAGATTATGCTGTGTAACTACATAACATAACATAGCTACGTTAACATTGTGTAGCTATTGTCCTATAAAATAGACAGCTTAAATCCTTACTTTAGTTTTCAGTGCATCCATGAAGGATGACTCTGACCTCTTAGGGCCTCATCGTATCTACTACCTATCTTGCATTACTTTTGGAGCACCTGAAGTTTTGGCCCTCTTTTTAGCAAAAGATGCTAGCCAGTTAAAATTCAATTAAAAAAAAAAAACTGTTACAACTGATTTACTGTATTATTAAGCAAGCAGTATGTCACCTGTGCCTGTACAAAATCTAACACACCTCTACATTTTCACAAAGGATGCTTCCCAGTACCGGTATCTGCATCAGAACTGTAACAAAAAGTTTTTAAGGTGCTTAAATAGTTTAAGAAACCTATAATGGGATAAGGAGTTTTTTTGCAGATAGGGTTATCCGTTCAAATTCAGAAGTTTTATGGTTTCATATATGACCTCAGGGTTATTCCTATAATTAGCATAATTGCTAGCAGATTCAAAAAGAAGAAAACAGGTGAATAGGAAGGAATTCCAAGACAGGGCTGAGGCACACTGATAGGTCAGTCTGAAACACAGTGTCATACCTACCAAGGCAGAACTGATCTTTGGTTACTAGACAGCCCCCCCCTGCTTTTTGACACTAGCATGTTTTTAATGCAAAACATTTCCTTGTAAATGTTCATCTGATATTATATTACTCTTATTCATTGATTTAAAAGTGTACCAAAAAATATCCTTGTGCTTACACAAATGATGTCACATCCTAAACACATTTTCCATTTTAGACTTCTGTAAACTTTTCACACAGCATATTGTATCTTAAATCACAAAAGAACCTTAACAGAAGAGCATACTTCAGCAAAGTATGCCACAATACTGCACACTAAAGTCCCTTCACTAAAACTATTCAAGATCCGTAACAGACAAAAAATAATAACGTTAAATAAGCAAATGGAAGTCAACATTGCATATGAGCAGCCGTACAGTGTATCATCTAAGTTCCTTGTCAGTATTTTGGAAACATAAGTTTTACATTTTTAGGATTTAGCATGGACACTCTGTTTAAATAAACTAGAACTAGTCCTCCTTTATAAGAGGTTCCTCTTTTATTCACCTCTCATTTTGTAGTATACAAAAAGAAAAAAATGTAACTGAAAGGTTTACTGGCAAGTAAACCACTATAGTAATTACACAGGCATATGGCATAACAAAAAACAAACCAGAAAAAAACTGCTACTACCTCTGAAAATAGGCAAATATTGTCTGCTCTGCTGAGAGTCCTCTAACCATTGGATGCAATTCCCATTTGTTAACCTCACTGTCTGGTTCATTCTGTTGCCCTTCCTTCTTGTTATCTCCTCTTTCTTTCGTTCTCTTCGTATTCTTTCCTAGTAACACTCTTCCTTTAAGATCAGATTCTCCAGTAAATGCACTCTTTTTTTTTTTTCCTCCTAGTAATTTATTACTTTGTCTTCCTTTTTTGTTTATCATATGTAAGCAAAAACTAAGATGGAACTCCAGCAACACCTCCTCTTTTACCGTTGTACTGATAACTTCTGCAGTCTGTCACACACTTATTGGTGCTGACACTGATTTTCCCACATACTTTTTCTGTGACACAGCCACAGGATGGTTGAGTTGGTTTTAAGTTGTGAGTTCATTAAGATAGCAGTTGTGTACCTCTCTCCATTTAATATGAAAAACTGAACTTTTATTCTCAAATAAATCTTCTGCAACTACTACAATGACTGAAAACAATACAATAATTAAATTTTAATAACAGCTACTATATAGATGAAGTTGTTAATGTAACTGGAAGAAGAGCCATATTTTTTCACATCACTGATCAATAGACTTCAGCATCAGGAAATTCAGGGTTATACACGGCATGCAGGGACAATACTGTAGCATCAATTCTTTCTTTCCTTCTTAGCGGTCCAGCCAAAGCTTCTGTATTCATCCATTGATATAAAGTTACCCATGCAGTTCAGGCTCTATTTGATTTGGTCTCAAGACATTTCAGCCACATAGTAAATAGGGCAAAATTGTATTAGGCCAATTGTGCAAGTCAGATAGACCTCCTTTTTAATGGCTTTTAAACAAAATACTGGTAACATAAAGATTAAAAGATACAGGAGGCGATGATTTAAGAACTAAAAGAAGGATATCTGGCACTGAATGATTAAAAACATATTTAATTTTTTTAATTGTACTTAAAAGTCTATTTTCTGCTCTATACCTACTTACAAATTAAAACCACAAACAACAGAACAGAGTTAAAATTGAGAATATACATTTCAGACTGCTGAGGTGGCCCAACAGTTCCTAGCTCGTGACCATCGGTTATTAAGAAAAACTATTTAGTGGCTGGAAGGTTTATAATACCAGTGCCCAATTCTTGTCTTTCATTCCAAAATGCTAGACAGAAAAAAAACCCTCCCACTGTGAATAACTCTGAATGATATATTCAAGCTCTTATCCTGCTTGTTTCAACCCTCCCTCCTTAAAGGACTCCACTGAAGTCATCAGCCCCCCTGGATGATGCTATGATCCATCTTGAGAAACCCAGTAGCAGAACTGAGGGGTTCCTTTGGTTGTTGAAACGGCGTTGACTATATGAGTTACCAGATGAGTTGGTTAAACTGACCTTTGTGTGTTTTCTGGGACTGCAACGTCAACGACAAGACCAGGGAGGGGAGCTTATGAAGAGAACGCCTCTTGCCAAACCTCTACACTGACTTAACAACTGGAGAATTACATGAGTGATAGACAGCTACCGACATTGTCACTGTTGTAAGATTAAGAGACATTAAAGCAAGTATCACTGGCACAGAATTCACAACAATCACATTTATTTTATTGCTCTACTTAACACAGTGGGGATTTGCCTTTTTCAAAAGCAACTATAACTCTTCAGTTGTTCAATTTAAAAATATTGCTGCCAACCACTGGCAGAAGCAAAATCTTTCACGTCTGCGTTTAGAATCTAGAAAGTATCTTAAAAGACAACATTGTGTAACAGCTCTTTTGCACTTTGAAATATGATCACTGTTTGATTTCTATTGCTATAACTTGATTTTCATTTATTTACACTGCTTATTAAAAAAGTAATAAATGAATAGATATTTTTAACAAGCTACATAGCTTCCATACAATCAAAGTACAATCAAACTCTTCAAAGTTATACTTTAAAAAGCATGTTACTGTAAGCACTTTGCAAATATATTAAACCTATTTTATTATAGCTAGTTTTAAGGAATTCTTCAACCCAGAACACTCCCTCTTCAATGATGCTTTGTATAGCTCAAAGGAATCTCTATACCTTATGAAACTAATCATAAATCAATAATGACCTGTTCATTTTAAATTAAATTATTAAGTTTACAAAGAAGCTCTTAAAAACTATCAGTTACTAAAAGAAAAGTAAAACACGTACAAGCTAGATTACTCACCGGGTCTTCTTTAGTGCCTAGTCCGTCATAATGCATTACACCAAGCTGGTACATAGCTTGAAAATCTGTATTCTTGATTTTTTCAAATTGTATTAACGCTTCTTCATACCAACCCTGAAAAAGACAAAATAAACAATGAAGTACATCATAGAATGAAAAGAGTACACACTGCTGGCTAAACTCTCCAGTACATACCCTCCGACAGTTTTTCAGATTGGAACATTTTCCTCAGGAACAAAGAACAAAAGATTGCACCCACAGAAGTGACAGACAAGAGAAAGCGTTTGTCCTTACCCTGGCATAGGATAGGTCAACAACAACAAAAACATTTACTAGGACGGAAGCACTCAGGGCTTACAGACAAGGTTGGTGTCACTGTTTATAAAAATCCCTAAATACAAATAGTGGCATACAAACATAATCCTTGAAACCAACAGAGGTCCTGACAACCCTCTTTTCCTCTCCAAAAATGCTGTCTTTGTTATGTAAGGAGTTACTAGTTTAATTCAGATGCCCTGTCCTATATGACATACATACCTGAATTTAGGTGAGCCACTCTTACACCTCAAGGTGTAAGAACCTGCTTTTACATCTCAACTAAGGATTGTTTAGATGTTTAAAAAGCTTGTGGACCCAGCAGTCAGCCCCTCATTACTTATGAAGAGACCACCTGCAGCAGCAGAGAAATCAGAAGCACATGAGAAGCAAGTGTTCAGAATAAACCTGTGCCACTTTCAAGAGACCTTAATTTGATGGCCTGTAAACTGCAATGATTCAAAAGCTGCTTTATATGAAATTCAGCTATGTGTCTGCCAGGAGAGAGGGAGGATGCATGGTTAGAAGAACTGCTTCTGCTTTCTTTAGTGCGTCTCATTTGAGCCAACACCCAAAGATTTGCCTTTGCTATCCTGCAGGTTTTTGCTATCAATGTTTCTTTCTTTCTTTCTACATAGGTACAGGTGATAAGGAATATACAGTGACAAAGTATACCAATAGATATCAAAATTCATACTATCGCTTTCCCCAGATCTCATTTTTCTTCCTCTCTCTCCTCATTTATCCTGCCTGTAATGACCTCACATAATCTGCCTTCACGATAAAACGAAGATGCCCTAGTTTAAGTAAGTAAGGCTTTTTTGGTAGACTTGAATTACTGAAGAAATAAGGCTTCTGCAAATGGGATCTATCTGCTCTCCTCGGACTTCTTTTTCTCCCTATAAACATTTCAAATCTTTTGGTTAATTTCAACCAAATTTGAAAGGAACACGAGTATCTCAAAGATCATTTCTTTCCTCTGATTTTGTGAAAATCCATGGATACATGTGATGATCTAAATTAATGCCACCTTCAAGAGGAAGTAATTAAAGTACTCTACAAAAATTTTGTTGGGCCAGTTAATACTTGCCTTGCTTTAAGAGTCCTTCTCATAGTATATATACGCCCTGCCATGACATTAAAGCAATACTTGGGGAAGCTGCATGTAAAGAAGTGGAGAGGAAGGAGTCACAAGGAGAAAAGTCCTTGATCAGCAGGAAGTCACTATTTCCACCGACACCTAGCAACCTGGTTTTACATTAGCTGTTATGTTTTGCATTGGCTGTTTGCACTTTGTTTGGACCTTTAAGAAAGAATCTTAAAGAGTGCTTGCTTCTGTGTTAATGCAAAGAACAAATATTAAAGAATACATAGTAAAACAACAGCTATGTAATAGTTAATTGAAGAACTGGTGTCCCTGATAAAGTGTTTGTATGTATGCATATGAAAATATTAAATAAAAACAATATTCCAAATTAAAATGTTATTCTCTATACTTTTCCTTCAAATTTTCGGTATGCTTTGGCAAAATAATACTAGATTGCAAAAGTGTAGAATTCAGCAATTGTTTGATGGTCGGTCAAACACCCTTAGAGTGACAAAATGCCCCCTTTTAATACTGTCCAAACTCCTAATTGGCTAAACTGTTCCTTAGAGCTTATGACTGTGCTTTTTTCTTTTTTTCTATAGCACTCTGGAAAAACGATGTCTTTTTACAATTAGCTGACATGAGCATCAGCAAAATAAATTACAAGAGGCAAGTACCTTCACACATCAGTTCCAGTGAGCTGGAAAATGCAACAGCATATAAAAATATTTAAAATCTCATCAATACGTGAGAGAAACACAGTTAAGTGACATGTTCAGGTAGAAGATCTACAAATCTTGTTGGAAGCTGCTTTCCAACACAGAGATAGCGATCATTTTTCCCCTCTTCCCTGAGCAGGTGGAGGGATGTACATCCCAGTGTAGCACCTTTCCTGAGCATTTAGTGCTATAAAGAAGAGTCATATGGCTCTCATCAGGCAATATTTTGAAGCGTCTGAAATTGCTATACTATGAGAATATGCGTTTTTAGGCAATATAAATACATGTCCAAAAATCTTGGAAATAAAATCTGCTTGAAGAATAAGTTTAGGCATGGACAGCAATACATTACATGGACATCTAAGCCGACTCATCAAGAGAGAGGTAAGCTGCTCCATGGGGTCAGTCTTGCTCATGCCAAAATCGGCAAATTCAGTAATGAAACTGCTAAGGAGGATAGGGCCCAGAAAGCAGAAATCCTGCATGAGTTCATTGTACTCCCACTGCAAACAGCGAGGCTGCTTTACACTGTGCCACTAAGTGCACTGTAAACAGTATTGCATCCACGCCACATTTGAAAATATATGAATCAGAACTTTTAACAGATCCCTTTTCACCCTTCTTAACTGAATTAGTCTAAGGATTCATGTCCTTAGACTTACCTACGTGTAGAGTCATGTATTTTTTTTAATCTGGTTTCACAGGGAAGTGAGGTTTATGTTCATCTGCCAGCCAGTCTGACACGGCTCCCCAGGCATTTACTTTCAAATACATGGGCCTATTTTAGCCAAAGTGATCAGGGACAGAAAGACAGTATGTACGAGCAAGTTTCATGAAAAACCGGTAGCTGGGCAAAGAACAAAGACTGGAAGCGATGTCATGGCTCAGGGAGCATTAGGGCTTAACAGAAAGCACGGTTTGTTCTGTTTGGCCAGTAAGCTGACCAAAAAACAGCTCAGCTTGAACTTAGCCGCAGGATAGGCTGCCACTCACTTAATCTGATCCTCAGGAGACCTAGGAGGGGAACTGGAGGACACCACTGGATGCTTGGGGCAAGTGTTGGAAAAAAACTTATTTGGGGAAATCTGCTGATTTTCATGGGAAAAAAAAACATGTTTAGGCATCTCTTACAGTTTTTTGAAGAGCCTCCTTTTCCACTGAACTTGTACTGAGAATTGTCACCTTTATAATATTTAAAAAAGTAAACTACAACCTCTTCATAGTACAGCTGTCCTTTTAGAAAATACGCCGTCGGATCTCCATCTTTTATTCTCTTCTCCAACAGCTCCTCTGCTTTTGCAAATAAAGCAGCATGGCTGCCGTTCTCTGCTTAAAAATAAACATATCTTCACTCTTTCCCGAAAGCGAACAGCTGGAACACCCTCAACCGCCGCACTACAGGGGAGGCGGCACCCGCAAGGGCACCTCCGTACCTGGCCCCTCGCAGCCGGGCTCGGCGCTGCAGGCCCGAGGAGGCAGCCGCTCGCTCTGCAGCTCCATGGCGGCCCGCGGGGAACGGCCGCTCGCCGCCAGCCGGCTCCCCCCGCCGCCGCACCCCGACACCCACCATGGGCGCCCCGCGTCCGCCGCCGCCGCCGCTCCTCGTTGCCGGGGAACGATTATCCCGCCCCGCCACGGGGCGGCGGCGAGTTGCTCCGCAGCGGCCCCTGCTGGCGCCAGGCTCGCGGCAGCGGTGCGCCTCGAGGCGGGTGGCGGGTGGCGGGTGGCCGTTGGCGCGCGGCGGTTGGCGGGTGGCGGTTGGCGGGTGACGGTTGGCGCGCGGCGGTTGCTCCGAGCCCTGCGCGGCCGAGCGTGCCGGTGGGATCCGGGCCCCTCGGAATCACCTCAGCGCTGTGAAGCGCGGGGTTGATTTACGGCCGTCCTTCAACGAAGATAACGTTGATAAAGTGCGTGTTGTGAAGGGAGAGGGCCCGTTTTCCAGCTCTAGCAGTCGCCGCTGTGACTGCGTAAACCACCGCGACATAGCCAGGGTTTGGAGTGCTGAGGTCTTTGAAAAGGCAGAAAAAAAAGGGAAATAGGGAAAAGTAGTTTTGCTATTTTCCCTTGGGGTTTTTTGGCCCAATTTCCTGTGGAAGCAAGATGGACCTTGTCAAAAAAGCTTGGGTTTCAGTGAAAATAACATTGCTAGCTGTTGGCCCATTCCAACCAATGTAAAAATACATGACCAGATAAGAGAGATGAGGGTTAGGGCATTCACCACTTCTTTCCCAGGAACTGCTGGTTCTGTTGCAAATTAAGCATAAAAGCCAAAAATACTTGCTCAAGGTGGCTATATGCAAAATTACAGAAACTCTGAATATAATTCAGTTAAAAAGGCAATAGGCCATGAAATTCAAATCTAGCAAGTTGGGCTATATTATTTCCAGTGGTCAGAAACTGTTTGTTTGTATGTATTTTGTTTTCCCCGCAGTCACACTACAAAACTTGTAAGGATAACTGAAAAAGTACTATTTGAAGCTGATTTCTCCTGAAACATAAAGGATTCGTTCCACTGCTGTTGATAGCTTCTGGCCATCTCCCTTAAAAAAAAAGGATATAGTATCAAAAAGTGGCAAGGGTGCTTTAAAAATAATCTTTAGCTGCGTTCCCCCCCCCTTTTTTTTTTCAAATGATTATCGTCCTTCCATTTTTGGCAATGCAATCTGTCTCTATAGCAACAGAGACAGAGGCAGCAGTCAAAATAGAAGAGGAATGCTTGCAGATTTATGTGGTTAAACCTGCCGGCTGCACATGTTGTTTTTCACCAGCCCCAACTGACTTGTAGTGCCAAAAAAACTCCTAAAACTCATCCTGATTCATCTCTTTAAAATGATACCGCCTAAGGAAGCTACAGGAAAATAAACTTTTTAAGAGTATCTATGCATTGTTTAATTTAACGAGTGAAGTGAAGACCATTCTGTGAAAGCAATGATACCCTCAAGGAAAGGCAATTAATACTAGGCTGCGCTGCTGCTTTTGATGCTGAAGGGGTCTGTGGGTGAGATTCAACAGCACAACTTGTTTTATGCTATTGCCTACATACGTTTGTTAGAACCAGTTTTTCAATTTCGTTTTCTTGATACCGATGCCAGATATGTGGTTTGAGATACTAAGCGAACGGGAACTTTTAACAAGCCGTGTTCCAGAACAACTGTAACCTGGAAGCCTTGTCCTTGAGTGGCGGTTGGGCTAGGCCATGCAAAATAGTTGTTTGAAATTGTTGCATCTATGTTTATAACTAGGGTGGGTATCAGAGGCAGAAGAGTTCAGCAAGCACCACTGGGATGAGCAAAATGTGGCAGGAAGTTCAAGAACTAATAACAAGAATTTGAAAACAGTGCTGGCTGGCAGGAGGAGAGTTTGTGTAGGTGGATAGGCTGGAAAGATGGGATTGCTTGGGTGAGGTTCAGTTTGAAACCTGTGGACTGCTGAGGTAACGTAAAAGAGGGAAGGTCTTTAAAAAAAAAACAAAACACCTGGGCCATCCAAGACTTGGAAGAGTCTTCATAGGTGCTTACAGTAACTTTGAATTTCTGGCATGTGTGCAAAGGTATTTCAGCCCCAACAATTAATGCATAATTAGATGTGTAGGGATTTTATCTGTTTATTAACTAATTTGTTTGGCTAGCTGTTCAGGAAAAAGAAACAATTTGGTAATTATAGAGGTGTATTTCTTTTGGTATGAAAAGATAAATGAAGCCTATCACTTACTGAAACTCTTCCCTGAATTGATATATTGCATGTTTACCTGGAACTCTGCAGCTTTAAAAAATGATTATGTACATACTGACATTCCACCACTTAAATAATGTATATTTACTTTCCTAAAGCAGAAGCAACAGGTAATTATCATGTTTGTGCATAACGTTTGTGCATTTATTTCAGAACTACATATACCCTAAAGCAATACTGTTAAGCTTCTCTCTCCTAAGGAAATATGTTTATCAAACCCATGCAATTTGCTTAAAAAAAAAATTTAAAAAGTCTTTCGATTTCCCTTTTTTTTGCGTGACGGTAGTGGTTATGAGTAACTTCCATAACAAACAAGTAGGCATGCGTCACAGAGGAAAATCCTATATTGCTAAGGAAACAGAATTGTATACCTTGGAGACTGGGTTACAATGCTCTTCATTTCTCTCTAGGCTTTTAACTGTGAAGCATGATTAGTTGTAATTGAATCCCCTGCCAAATTGGATTTTATGGCATGGAAAGGACGGGCAGTTACTTTTAACCATGATCTGAACTAAGATAGTGCCCATGCAAAATGAAGCTAGTAGTTGTTTTTGAAAACTCAAAAGTAGTGGGGAATGCGGTTTCTCTAAGTGTGGGCATTAACTCCTTCCACCCCTGCCTTCCCCAACAAGAAGTTGACACTGAATATTAAAACTCTGCTAAGAGAAAGCAGTTTTCACCACGTAAGGTCAACGTCACCATGTCTGAAACAATTGTCAAGCAGCTCTTTTTGGTGCCAACTGTTTCTGAGTACGGCTGTGACTGTTTCTGGCCTTCAGCACAAATAGATCTATAGGTAGAGCTTTTGTATGTCACTGTGGCCCATATGAAATGTCTGATCCTCTCCAAGGTATTTGGTGCTCAAGGATGTGAAAATGAAAATTCCTTTTTTTAAAGTGTATTTTGAACTGAGATGTAATAGGGGGCTCTACTGACGCCTGAGATCACCACTTCCAGTCCCACTCAGACTGCTGATAAACTTGCTATAAGCTGTACCCTGAAGGGGAGCCTTGCATTTCACTAATGGTTCAATTGTCCGTGCCTCTTCAGTCTCCTTGGTCCTAGTGGCAAAACCTGTGTTTTACGATAGCAGGGATTTCTTTATGCTGACCTCAGCTTTTGGGGGGGAAAAATTCAAAGTGAATCCCCCATTTTTTTCCACAGATCCAAGTCTGCTTTGACACAGTCTTTCCAAACCAGTGTTAAAGTACCTTGGCAGAGCCACAGTGGAAAGCTGTGCTTGGAAACAACAAATTAGGCAAATAAAATGATTAATGTAAAGCACAGTTATCTAGAAAGGCTTGGGTTTCGATTGAAACCACGCATTTCTTGGTGACTATGACAGGAAGAGTTTCTAAAGACTCTTTCTTCCGGCCTCGCCTTTGCTCCACGCTCCGGGACAGGCGCGTCCAGCAGCGTAGGCTGAGCCCTCTATAGCAAAAGATGCCAGCAACAGTTCTGGAGGGATTGTTTTCCTTCCTTCCTCTCCCGCGGCTGCAGCAGCGGGCGAGCCGCTGTGGGTGTGCGTGCGCGAGTGTGTGAGGGACGTGTCTAGCCGCCCCGTGCGCCATGGCCGCCCCACCTGCCCCGCGCCCTCCTCCCCGGCAGCGTGCAGCGAGGCAGCGCCGGGGCAGGCCGCGCCGCCGGCAGCCGGGGAGCGCGCCCGCGGAGGCCAATCAGCGCCAGCCGGCGGCTTTCCTCGCATGTGCTCCTGTTTGTGTACGTGCAGCAGCCGGCTCCCAGCAGTGGGCGGTGATTTCAGCCAGAGGTTCCCCTTCTTTTACAGCTTGCAGGATCCGCTTTAGTGCCAAGTGCTGCGGAGAGAGCCGTGGGGGCGCGCAGGGCTGCTTGCTGGGCCTCGCTGCGTTGGCTGCCCCTGCGCTGCGGAGCCAGTCGTGCTCAGCAAGCGGCAGAGACCATGTTGATGCTGGATTGCAGTTCAGAGGTGAGATCTGGGGAAGTTTGGCCAGTTCTTTGTGTCCTACTCAAAGCCCAGTTATGGAACTGTACAAACCATGGTTGATCTGGAGCTGCTGCTATAGTCAAACTGGGGCACTGCTGATGGCAATCGGTATTTCTGGACAAGAGATTAAAAAAAAAAAAAGTTGTGCTTGCGTTGCCTTTTTTTCAAAACGGCATTCTCAAGGAACATAAAGGTCCGATGATTTCTGAGGGGGGTGTTTTGTACTATGATGCAGTGTTCAAGTTTTAGACTTGCAGGAATGCTATGCTAATCTTTTTTTTTTTTTTAAATCTTGTTTTAGTCTGGTAGTTTCAGCAATCTGTTTGAGGCAGGAACTGGTGTGAACGCACCTGCAGATGCCTTTGGTCAGTCTCCAGCTCACTTGGCTGCTTGTGGCGGTGAAGCTTTTTTCCTACTTTGGCAACTACAGACAGGAGCGAATTTGAACCAACAGGTAAAAAAGTACAGAAGATTTGTTTCTCCTGCTCGTAATCTGGCATGTCAGTTAGTCCAATGTATATTATTTACATAAATTTTTATCTTAGGATTTTTATAGGCAGTTGTATTGCATGAGGTATCTGGGGTTGCTTTTTTAGAATAACTTTATTCTAACATCAACCAGAAATCCTTCTTTAAAATATGTATCCCCTTCCTTAACCACTAACCCTCTGTACTGCCTTAGCAATTTTGTGTTGTTAAGTGTAACATAATTTCCACACTTGTTAAAATGCTGCATTATGATTCTGACATGTCAAAACTACGCATTACTCTACTTCTACACAAATTAGTGTTCCTAGTTCCTCTTTAATTTTGCCCCTGCTTCCAGTAAACATAACGATTATTTCCCTCTGGTTGCAAATTTTGATTTGCTTGTATCTCTTGAGTGTTTGTGGCAGCAAGTTGTCATTCACAGCAATCCCTGAACAGTGATGAAAGATTCTGTTAATCAGTGTGCAGAGTGTATTCTGTGTAAATAATTTTTTAGAAGGTAAAGGTTAAACAATGAGTATTGCATGGCATAGTATTTCTGCTTTGGTCTGCTGAATTAACAGAATATACTAAACGTATTTAATGGCAATTACTGAGTACACTTTACTAGATACATCTCTTTAATCCGTCCCTCCAACTCGTAACAAACTGCTCTCCCCAATAATACTCTATGAACAGTCATCCAGGAGATACAGGTTAGCTTCATCCTATTTCCCTTCCTTCAAATAACTGCTACCTATAAATTAAATCTGGTGTTTTATATTTTAGGATTGCCTTGGAGAAGCCCCCATTCATAAAGCAGCAAAAGTTGGGAGTTTGGAATGTCTTGCTCTCCTCGTAGCTGGTGATGCCAAAATTGAGTAAGTTAAGCTATTTTTAAGCATTTCAGCATCCGTTGTCAAAGGATTCCATGCCTTTGTTTTACAGGATTCTTTCTTGTTCAAAGTGTGCATGCTAAGACAATGAATACAGCGTGACTACAGTTGAGAGCAGCAGGCATAAAAGCAGTATCAGAACATGAAAGCCACTTATATGGAATATATGCTGTTGTTCAGTTCCACATTAAAGACCTCTTTACAGTAGCTGCTAAGAGAATTGTACTGATCATAGATTCTCCTTGTTAATTTTCCATTCTGACCGATGCTGTGCTCATCTTGCTCATGCCTGATACACTAAGCCAGTCATAACCTGGTGACAACAGTATTTAAAAATAATTATCCCTTATTTCCATTAGCACCAGTCCTCAGTATCACTAGATTCCCCTGCTATCCCTGACAACCCTTCTTGTTGCTGATTCTTTGTACTTATTTTTGTACTTCTGTCCAGACCTGCCGCCTTATTAAAGGATCTTGATCACTGTTTGTTGATAACATGTATTCCAATTTAATGCTTTCTGGTAATTCTGTGTTTCAGTTTGTGCAATAACAGTGGACAAACAGCAGCAGACCTTGCTCTGGCTTACGGCTTTCTGGAATGTGCCAAGTTCCTCACAACAATTCAGCATACTCAAACTATGAAACTGAGGGGACAGTCTGGCTACACACTGAGTGACAAACGCAGCTTGCTGAGAGAGAATCCAGCTACACAAAAGCAAGAACAAGAAATCAGTGGATCCACAAGCAGGAAGAGGAGAAGATCAGATGGTGCGTAAGACCACAGCTTTACTACATTTCAGAATATTTCTAATCTAATAGTTTATGCTTTTAGTGTTTCAGAAAATAAATTTGGCAATAGTTACATAGTGGTTGGATTTAGATATTTGCCAGGAAGTCTGCACTTGCATACGTATTTAAGGTTGTTGTCCAGTTAAAATAGTGTATTGTATGGGGAATGCTATTGAAAAGACTCTTCTAACACAAAATAAATCGTAAGTGCTCTGAGTGATATACTGGTGCAGTAGATCACAAAGAAAGCAGTGTATCCTGATGTTCTGATGACAGTAGCTACAGGCTTATTCTTGTTTGTTTATATGACAGATCTTATCGCCTAGCTGACAAAAGAAACAGCTTGTAATCCCAAAAGGAAATTAAGGAGAACTTCAAGTCTGAAGAAACATGACTGGACTAGGAACTGAACAGCCTGATATATGCTGTTACATTGTCTCCTTCTGAGAAGGAGGAAAGCTTGTTTATTTTTACTTCTTAAAGAAGACTTTTTTTTTTTTTCCTCTCTCTAGAATAGTTGTATTCACACAGCTATAAATAAATGAGCCTATAACAACTTAGTCTCTTACATTTTTTCTAGGTAAATATGAAAACATAGTTGACAAAATTCAGTATTTTACAATGATTTTTCTCCCATCCCTCTCATCCAAAATGCTGTTATCCACAGTAAAAGCAGTAAACAACGCCTCTGAACATGTATTGTACTGCACCATACAGCTGGCTGTATAAAATCTGAACAATAAAATGCGGTTCATCTTTCCAGCAAGAAAATTTCATAAAATAAAAGGTTTGGGCTTCTAAATGTTAAAGCTTTTTAGCGTAAAACCTCATGTTTGTGTAACGTTTTTATCTTAGCCAAAAGAAGAGACTTACTAGTTACTTAATAAATGTATTTGTACAGAAATACAGCTCACAGCCATTCCATTATTTTTAAAGTCTTTAGTTTTTTTTTAATTTCTTACTTTAAAGTTACTTAAGTAACATTTCTATTTCAACTGAGTTGTGATTGACTTAAAGTTTTTTCTAAGTCATCTATATACAGCATAAATAACAAGACAGTTGTATCTAGATCAGCTAGCATTCTGGTTCACCATGTTCCAGCATACGATTAGAATTTAAATAGTTTTTGGTCGTTGTGGTAGGCACAGGTTATAATAAGCATCCTTGTTCCAAAACTCTGGGCCCTTCCATCCACACCAACCCTGTACAAGAAAAAACGAGATCCAATTAACAGTCTACTATGAATTCTATTTTTCATATCTACTACCACTGGTTATATTTTATCTTACTAATTTTAATCTGAGCTATTTTCAGATATCTATAGAATACTGTGTGACACAATTTTCAGAAAGTTTTGTACATGCTTGGAAACACATTAACGGAAAACACTTTATAGAATCTCAAAGCATCAAAAGGTCTGCCAAGTTATTCATGAGGTTACTGTTGTCAAATATTTTTTAAGTCACTGAATTTTCTTGCATGTTTATTGACCAATAGGAGCAATGCTCTTCTCATTTCATACTTTTTATTGAAAATTATTTCGTATTCCTATTCCATAATAGAGGCCTACATTTAAAAACCAACACATTGCACCAAAAGATGCACGCTGGCAGATGCCTAATGGTTAGGCATTAAAATACCTAACTTCAAGACATACTGACATACAGAAGGTATACTCCTGCACAATACTTTACAGGAATCAAGCACCTTAGAATAGGATCTTAAAACAGCCTGCCTATTAAATAAGGAGATGGTCAATGTAGCTGCCCCACCCTGACCACTAGGAAACGCAGAGAGCAGTGTTCCTTAAACTCTACCTCTTGTTCAGTAGTAAGCAGAAAGCAAGTGTAATTTCATTAAATAAGGAGGGGTAGTGTTCAAGTAGGACACCCAATCTCAGCTATTACAAAGGAAGAACAAGGATTCATCCAGTTACTGACCGTTTGGGCCCTGGCCCAAAGTTTTCATAGTTCTAAATATGAGCTGATTTGGAAAATGATAGATCTCACATTCCCTCCCTGTCTCTGTCTCTCTCTCTGTCTCTGTCTCTCTCTCTGCTTCTAAAAGGTAGCATCTCTTTTCCATGTCCCACTGCTTTCTGCCGCCACAGTAAGACTTACTCTGAAACTCTCTCATTCCCCCCAGTTTCCATTTCTCTTGTCTTGTTTCTAAGAACCTTTGCCTGCTTTGGGAATGGTTTGGATTTCAATACCCTCTCCCCCTTGGCTCCTTACAGGCTTTTGGAGCAGGTATAAAAGGAAGCCTATGTGACTCTTGTTCTCTTCTCATACTATCCAGTAAGCAGCAGCCAAACTGAGCTCTTAGTCTCAGCAGGTGTGCTATTGATCACACTTTTGCAGAAAAACACCCTAATAAAGCTCTTAGTCTGCAGACTAAGACATTATCATGTGAGGTGTTTCTGAAGAAAGCAGCTACAAAATTAACAGTTCACCTCAATTCCTACCCTCCTCTGCTGCTGAGGAGGAAAAGGAGTTCTGCATATATTTCATCCTCCTGGACTGTCCTTGAACACCTTGCAGCTGTAACAGCCTTTGGTTCGACAGGCTCTTTAGAAATTAAATATTGCTTTCAGTATCCATTTCAAGCTTGGACCATTATGGGACTACTGAAATGCTTGTCCAGCAGCTTTTCAACTTTGTGCTAACCCAAAGCTAGCAAATAAAGACATAAAAGTTGCTATTTGCAAGTTCAATAACAGAAAATAGGAGCATTACCACTTAAAGCCTGTAGTATTTTAGCCCCTTTCATGGTTTTAAGTTTCTGACACTGGGTTTACTGTTAGCTAATCTGCTGGGTCACTCCTTTTAGTAGCTTTAGATATGAAAATAATATTAAACAACTCACTAGTTCTTCAGAATTTTTCCAGATTTTCAAAACACATCGGCCCTTCAGACTTAGTTCAAAGACTGATTTGAGAATGCCTGACATTGGAATGCCTTCTCTTTTTTTAATCTAAACAGTAATAGCAGTTTACAAACTGAACAGATTTTTCTGTTCCATTCAAAATATCAGACATACTTATTGTACATATTACTGAGTAAAAGGAGAAGGTTTCGTTTCCCAAAAGTAAAGAGCATTTCTTTTTACTGTAACAAATTTATGTAGTTGCCTGCCCAATATATCTTCTCCAAAGACACTAAGTTTCAGAAACTAACAATACACAACATACATGCATGTTAACTGGAGTCAGATTTTTCCTTGCTCCTCCTCCACAAGGAACAGAGAAGCTAAAGAAACCTCTTCATAAGCTGATTCCGTTCCTATTTGGCTATATGTATTTGTTTAATGTCAAAATGTGTATGTGTGTATTTTTTTTAAGAGATATATATATGCGTATGCATGAAGTCTCACCTTTTCCAAAATAACATGCAGATCTTCTCCTCCAGTGTAATGTGGGTCTAGAATCAAATATTTTATGTGCCCTGTAATCTCATTCCAAGCCACTCCTAATATTGTGTGAGCCAAAACACCTCCACCTAAATAGGAGGAAAACAAATTGCTCAACATTTCCAGTGAGACTGACTAAATATGCAAGCCTAAGTAAAGTACCTCAATACTTTGTATTAACACATTGCCTTAGCTTGGTTAGCAAAATGTTTCTGAGGCTGTACTATGTAAGATTCTTCATACTGTTAAACAACATATCTTATTAAAACTAGAGAAATTTACTTATTTTTACTTTACTTACTACCACTAGAGAATTTACTTTCCAAATTTCTTCCATGTCAGTATGGCAAGTTAAATCCTCAGCACTTCCACCAGATGAAGTCATTGATATTTCACACATCTGTTTCGCTCACTTTTTCTTTATAGAAACTTAAATGCAGAAAAGGAATGAGTCTGGTAAACTTCCTGGATGTAAATGAACTAAAATTAGAACAGAAATTAGAATTCCTGGATAAGAGAATCTGCTGTTTTCCACTGAATTCCATCAATGAATATTAGGAACAAAGACGTAATTTCTGACTCTGCTTCCTCTTGCCTGCAGACAGGAAAAGGGGACGTTTTGATGAGCTGGCTACAGCTCGACTCTTCCATGTCTTTTTTCAACAACTGATTGCATCAGAAGTTACTTCTTCTGGATATTGCAATAAAGATTCCACGCAATAGATAGGAATTGCAAGAATACCATACAAAAGAACATAAGCAAAACAAATCACAGGAGAGCATTACAGGGAGAAGTTATAGATTAAAAGATTTTTAATACGGGATCAAAATTCTTGGAGTCCAGAAAGTGGACTTTCTGGAAAGTAAAAAACCCAAGACTATTTCATACTGAATTTGAACTTCTGGCATCTCTGTAATTTGAGAGAGCAACACTCTACACATTGCCAGACAGGAATTACTGTATTCTGCAAAAAACAGAGAGGCATACTGAAGAACACAAAAGGCAAAAAAATATCCAGACTGTGGGACAACATACTTCTCAAGGTGCATGAATTAAGGTGAGTCAGAGATCACATGAAATAAATATATCTGGGAAACCTGAGATTAAGACTTTTGTTACAGTGTTCACAGGGAAGCTTCAAGCTGTTGAAGGAGAAAAAACCCAATTGGCTAAGCACAGGAAATTTACTCATATTGATAATTAGCATAATGTATTTCATGGACAACTTCTAGTAGGGCAGGGAAGGAAAGCCAGATACCAAAGGGAACGGCTTACAAATACTGTTACACAAGGAATGATAACAAGAAGCTAAATGATAAAGTAAAACCAAAACAAATAGCTAAAGCAGAAGAACGGAAAAAGTATTCTGATAGCACAGGCAACCATATCATCGGCTCGCACCCATTAAAAAAATAAGACTCCTAAACCACACTCTCTTCCGTGCAGCTGAATAGAACAACTTATATGATTACAATTTCTTCCACTTCTGGAAATGGCCTGAGCTGGATGGCACTGTCTCAATTCCATACTTGCTTAGTATCAAGACTATGCTAAAATTAAAATATTACAGCTGAAAATTATATTTTAAATATTCTTCTTCATGCCTCTCGGCAGGGGTCCCATTAAAATTATGGTATTCTTAAAACTGGTATTTCCTATGTTATCAGCATTTTAGATTATTAAAATATGTATTCTGGTCTTAAAAAGAATTTGGATGATGAATGATACCCATCCCTTCAAAGCCAGATGGACACTACTATTCTGCGGTGGAAAGTTTTTTGGCAATTATATGAACCTCCACTCATCTGGACTTCTGACTTCAAAGGTAATTTTTAAGAATCCCATTCAGATTTACTTTTGCTACCAGGTTTAATACTGAGCTTGGGTAAAATACTAAATGAAAAGATACCATTGAGACTAATTTATATGGTTTTGCAAGCTCCCACAGGAAGAGCATGATAATTCAGCTAGATTTCTGGTTAACTCTTGTAGAGTAAATGGAATCAATTCTGATTAAATTTATCATCAAACCTATGAACATACATTGGCTTTCTTCAGTACTCAAAGCACTTACCAATCATAACTGGAGTTCCTTCAGTCTTGAAATGATTAGCAAGTTCTCTTCCTTGCAAAACTAGTTCAGAACCTTGGCTAGGTGAGAAATACAGTATTAGATTTTTCATCCTTATGAGGCTTAATTTTGTAATTATCCATCATACTAGTTAACTACATAGGTAACTGCTTAAATAGCGGCTTAGGTTATCTCTTTTTCAGCAGGTTAAAACAAACAAACAAAATACCTCCTGGGACAATTTGGAAAAAAGTCCGTTACGTAACTCTCAGATTCTGGCTGGGCCAATGAAAGTGCTGTAACCCTAGCTGCCACCAAAGCACCTGGAGTCACTCAGATTCTATCAAGTGTCTGCTGCTTGTCTCCTAGAGTGGGGACAGCTGGTAAACCCTGGTGGCTCCATCCAAGCGGCTGAAAAACAGACTAGTCACATCTGTCAGCAAGTGGAAGTCTGAAGTAACAGAACTTCATCAGAAAGATAACAAAAATAAGGTCTTGATAAAGGTCTTATGATGTGCTTCCACTTTATTTGCACAAGCAAACGCAGTGCAATATTCATACCTAACTTGACTTTAAAACAACTTTCTCATTTATTGTTAGTAGTCTGGTCACAGCAACGCTGAACTCAGCTTGGTTTAATTTCCCAGCTTTCCCGTTCAACTCTGGGGACCAGCCACAGTCAAGAGACTGTGCATGGAAAGGAAAGGCATACACACACAATGTGTGCACATACACCGGGATCTGGAAGTGAAGACACGCATCTGAGGGAGACTCACAGTCTCCTTGGAAGACTGACAGTACTTCTAAAAGAGGTGAGAAGCTAGGCAAGGAAATAAATACAGATATTTCTATTAAGTTGCTTTTATATTTCTTCATATAACAGTTAGTCTTTTGGAAACCCTAAGAAAGCCTGGGTGCCTGCTTCAACTATATCAAATCCCTGGACAGATGGATTAAATGGAGTTCAGTACTGGAACTCCAGGAAAGGGTGCATTTACAATACTTGATTCAGCATTGCTATTGCTGGTGCAGCTGTGAAGTACTATTTCCATAATGAGTTAATGAGATGCTAGCTGGAATTGTGCCCGAGACAAAATCCTATCCAGAGCCAGCTCAGAAAGATCTATCAGGCTGCATGCATGACATCTCTCCTCTCAGCATGGTAGTGAGGTCGGTGTTTTATAATCCTGAAAAACATCGGTGCTCCCTCATGGCAATTCACAAAGGAATCTATATTCTTATTCACAGGAATAAAAGCCTTCACGCTAGCAGGCCTGTCACAGCTGCTATAAATAATAGGTGGATCATCTGCAAATATAAGCTCTGGAACAAAAAGATTAAAATTGGCTGTATAAAACTTTACAAAATATGAAGAAACAAACTATTTTTCTACCATTAAGAATCACTGTCACCATGGTTACATGCCTTTTTAGAACATCCACAGTAGAACACAGTCTAAATAACTACAACTCATCTTGTATCTTGTTTGACTAGAATTTTCCTACAGGCTAAGTTACTAATATTCTTCTTGATTCCATTATTGTATTTATCAACACAACACTCAGAGATCTGTTAGACTGCTTACAGTTATCTAGATGATAAAAGAGCAGCAGTCCAGTAATTTCATTTCAGATAAACAGTGAACACTATTCTTCTCCTCCCAAAAATAACTGTAGGGCTCTTTACTGCGTATGAGTGTCAGACTGTCAGAACGGGAACAAATCCCTTATTTTATCTGCCATACAAAACCAGAACAGAGACTACTATTTCTAGGCTACTCAACAATTTGCCTCTATCCTGAACTGAAGGGCTAGCTCTGTGGATGAAGTAATAGTTTACTGCTAACGTGCATTCAATTCACTATGACTCCTGGAGTGTGTGCGCTTGTTACAAAAATTATATTTGTGATGCAAGGGAGATAACGATATGCAAAATGTGGAATTCAGCTTATGCGATTCATAGGCACTGCAAACCTGAGCCTGAAGCCCTTGAGAAATCCAGCAACACCTTCAATTGTAAAAAGCTGCCACTTTCCTCATCACTACTCAAAGCAAGAACGGGGGTTTATGAACAAGAGAACCTTAAAACGTCAGGTACAAGATCCATGATCCCTTTTATTACCCCTATTATCCCTTGTTCAGTAATGGTAACTAGCATCCTAAGACATTCAGCCTCTCTAGCAATTACTGAACTATTAAACCGATACTGATTCTTACCTGACAAACAATATTTTTGATGTTATTCCAAAAAGTTGGTTCAAAACAAGCTGTACCTCAATAGAGCCAATCCATTGCCGTGACCCAACAAATCCTGCTGGTTTGTCTCCAGCATCAACCAGGGCCTTTGCAACATCAACACAAAGAAGAAAAAACCTCAGCAACATATAGTAGGCAATCCCACTATTTTTCGTGAACATACAAAGTTGGCTTAAATATATAGAATATGTTTTGAACGTGACTGGTCAAAAGCAGACAAACAGATACTGAATTCAGGTGCTGCGCTTCTGTTTTGGAAACGCCCTTTGAATACAGACACAGTACAGTGCAGTAAGCACTCAGTGTAAGTCCAGATCCACCAATGGAGTAAGAAATGGAATGATGAGTGCTGAAGTGCCTATTATTTACGTAAGTGCATCCTTTGCACTGCAACAGTCACTGCAGAGACTTAAGGACTTGGATTACTATTCAAGGTATCTCAGAAAAGAATCCATAAAAGAGTGCCCTAAAGAAGAAGCCACCAAAACTGACTAAAAAAATAAACAGAGGGTAGAGGTTTATTTTAAATTCTTCTGCTCTCTGAAGCTTACACATTACACACGGAATTGCAGAGAGGTACCTTCTCTGCTCAGTAAATAGAGCCCCAAAAGACTCTTAAAGGCTAACGTACTCTTCCAGATGTCTAAAACACTGTAAGTGTTTAGAGTGTTTAGTGTAAGTGGTTTAGGTGGGGACTAAAAAACGTTTGGGAAATCACAAATTTTACTTAAGTGCTCACAGGTCTGTTACACATGAGGCAAGTCCTCTTACGGATTAACCAATCTCTGCCAAAAACGTTGAAAAAATAAATATTATATAAAACACTCTCTTTAGAAGAATGAGGATAAATGCAGTGTTTTTCCTAGGCATAAAAAAAAAAAGCTACCCAAGCCTATAGTCTTTCCTCAGTAGCATTAACATAAGTAAACATACTCAGATATGCATTCAAATTCACAAAAGAAAATGTGAATTCAAAGGGTGTTCAAAAAACAAAAGAAGCCCATTACTCTCATTGGCAGAGCTGCAAAAAAATCACAGTAAATTAATGCCTAGCATCTGGGGACTAATCCAGCTGTAACTGAAGACAAGTCAGTTTTAAAACTGATTTGAGTCTGATGGATTGAGTTATTTGGTCTCTTTCATTTGGCAAAAATGGTGAAAATGTGTTATAATCTGAATTTCTAATGGAGAGTTAATCCAAGGAAATATTTAGAAGACTATTTTAATTAATCTCATTGGTATGGATAAACAGCTGGAAACACACCTCCTACAATAAAACTTGTCAAAAATAACAATTCAGAAGTACTACAGCTCACTTCAAGAGATGAATGAAAAATACCAACGCAATTTTGAAGTCTAAAGATATATTACTTCTATACTTAAAAAATAACGTAATCTATACAAACTTTTATAAGCAATTAACTACGCCTAAATTATAATTAATTTGCAAAAATATTTGTACCTGTTGAATTTCCTTGTGCGTTGGTATAGACGCGTCCATGTAACCTTGGTGCTTGAACCAAGAACAGATAGTCTGCAAAGATCGATAGGCACAGCCCCAACCACTGTCATCAATCCGATCCTGCATATAGTGGTGGTAACTATATATGCCATGTACTAAATAAACCTGCACAGAAAAGATAATACAGCTGAATCTAATCAGACTCACATCCATTTTCAGATAAACCATTTATGTATGTCACTTGCACGGTAACAGCTTTCAATTGAGGGTTATGAATCTTTGGAAGTATGACAGGTTTCTAAATCACATATGATCACTCTTCCTTTCTTATCTCTCCTAAGCATCTCCACATTCCCCATTTCAGTTTATTGTCTTCGTTCTGATAAACTTTTAAATACACATTAAAAATATGTGAGGTAACATTTAAAATGGTGTGCATTCTTTTACAAAAAAAAATAACAACAAAATACCCCTTTGGGATCAACAGAGCCAAAGCAATGCCATTTTACACAGAGAGACCCTTCTGCTTAAAAGACCAAGTCACTTATTGCACTGTTTCTCTTTCTTTCTTATCTGTACAACATTCACTGTCTAAATTGTTTCTTTTAACAATAAATCTCAAGCAAATAAAAAAAGTGCTTTCTTATAAATGTTTCAACTGAAACTTACCATACCAGAATCCGTACCGGGTGGATTGAGATGTATATGTGGATTTCTGAGATATCCATCTTTATATGGTTCATCTGGAAAATGATAAGCATTTGCTCTCTTGAAATATGGTCTATCACATGGCAGATTGAACAACCCATGTAATTCCTACATGCAAGTTAGAATAAAAATAAAGAGCAGAATTCAAAGTTTGGACTAAAGGAAGTGACACTTTTGAAGTAAAAAAAAGACAACAAATTTTTAACATATAGCTTAGCAACTCAAATTAAACAGATTTTAATACATAATTAAAATACATTAATATGTAGCACATATGTTTACTGGTACACCTCTCTGACAAAGCTCATGAAGGCTTACCTCCTATCTAAAAGAGCCCACACTGTAGCCCTGTTACATTATACCAATTTCTCCGGCGCTGCACTCAGGATTTCATGACAAATTGAAAATATGACAAAACATCCCATAATGGAAAAGGATTACATATTTAACTATTTAGTAGTGTATATACACACTGAATTTAAATCTTGAATAACATTAAAGACATATATTGAGACATAAAGCATATATTGAGACAAACTAAAGAGAAAGAGCTGGTGTTTTAAGCATATTCAATTGTAAATAGTGCTTAAGAGATTTAAAAAACAACACAGCAACAACATTTCAAGAGATATATTGTCTTACTTCCAAGCGTAAGGGCAAAAGGAAGGACAAGATCATCTAGGATAACCTCTATATCACAGGAAATACATTTCACACAGATGACCCAACACTGAACCCAATTACATTAGTTACAGATAGCACTTAAGTAATCAGTAGATAAAACTGTGTGAACTGAAGACAGAAAGCAGGAAAGACTTATGTTCCACCAATGTCTGAGGTCCCTGCAAAGGCAAGGAATAGATTAGGTTTAATATACCCAAATGATCCTAGACACCAGTACAAGCTTCACTCTGCAGAAGAAAATGAAAAATTCCCAAGGCTTCTCTCCATCTCACAAGCTAGAAGATTCCTTCCCCACTCTCGATATGCTAAACTATGTGACCCTAACAACATCTGCCAGATACACCTGTCATGAATCCCGATAGAATTCTTTGTGCCACATCACAATATTTTTCACCCCATCCATCTTGCCTTTTCCAGCTGTGGCAATCACTGATGGTCCAGAAGGCAAAAACAGAAACAAAAAACTGGCTAAAGCTGGTTAGCTGCGGGCCACGAGAAAAAAAATCCTAACCCTCTCAGGCAACCAGTTAAAGATGTTAAGTAATAACGCGCTACAAGTAACCTTACACACTACAGTGGAAGTGGAGAATTCAACGAATTCAGCACCAGAAAAGACCAGAAAGGACTACTAGATAAAAACCTATCTAAAAGAGACTTTTAAACTACATAGGATTTCTGTTGTCCCCTTATAAAGAAAGAGATCTGATAAATTTTATAAAATAACTTTCAGTAAATCAAGCTTACATATTCAGTATATGCTTTCAATTATAATAATAATAAAACAAATCTGCATCTGTTAGTATTCATTCTATGTCACCTAAAGGAAAAGCTTTACCTTTCTGTAACTTTCCAGCTGATCATCTGAAATACCTGTAGGGTACGAGACTGTTACAAGGTGTTTTTTTCCTGGTAACATGAAATGAAATTGTTCTGGTACCACAATTGATGTTCCTTTCCTATATTTCATGATACATCTTTCCATATCAGTTAATTGCCTGTGAATTGCTTTCACCAGGAGGTTCCGTAGCCTGCAAAATACAAGGCTTTGCTCAAAGCACGTCTGCGCACAGAAACTACGCCCTAGTGATTCAACCCTCCAAAGCAGAGGTACCCTGGTCTCATAATAGAAACACAAACATTGTGAGCATGTATGGAATTAAAGTTACATATCAGATTATGAGACTTTTTTTTGCGTTTCATCCACCTGATTTAATATGCTTCAGAATCAAATCCCATGGAAAAAAGCAAAATAAAACAAATAAAATATACAAAGACACTAGTTTCAATCAAATACTCTGTCACTCTTTCTCACACATGCACGTATTTACAGGAATTAAAGAATATTTGGAAAATTTTCTCAATTTTCTGAATTCCTTACTAAAGCAATGGTTACAAGTTATCAAATCTATCAGACATTACATGTAATAAAACCTTCTCCGTTTTGAAAATCCTAATGAAAACTCAATAAGCATCCTAGAGAACGATGAAAGCTTTACATTAAAATAAAATGTGTCCTATTCCCTAGTCAGCAAAAAAAAAAGCATGCCATTATATTAACTCTTCATAAACTGAATTTGCTGTAGATAGCAAAAAAAGTTTACGTAAATTATTAAAACTGTCTACTGGAGTTTTCAATCAGTATGAAAATATTTCAGATTTTATTGCATATACAGTCAAATTCCATCTATGTAAAATACTATATGCCACTTTATTAAATGGATAAGAATATAATAGTTTTACTTTATTACTTTCAGGAAAAAGCAGAAACGAAAGTAAACTGAAGAGTCTTAAGTTCAGAATCACACTTACTTTCCCCAAGTTTCTTCTGGAGAAACAGACACAACAACATCAACTGGTAACGTCATATTAATATAGTGGTGTTCTTTGTTTTCCCTTTCAATGACTGGAGCCAAAGCAGCTAATGAAGATGTCATCTCTAACATCAGGTCTATATTGACTATCTGCTGCTGCAAAGAATAAAGACAGCAATAGTACATCTCCAGCAACACATGCACCAATAAGGCAAAAGAATACGGTAGATATTTTATAATCAATTCAGTAATGAAATAATTGTGTTTTTTAAAAAGCTAACAGTGCTAAAGATTGACATTTCTGCATGCTCATCTGTTGTAGATGGATCTTTGCATTAATGCTGAATCTCAATGCCTTTAAAAGGGTTCACCTAAGTCATGTAAATGCCTATTTGTGCAGAGAAGATTATGGAAAGCAGATCTAGTAATTTTTAAATTATATGTTCTTTGTTATAGTTCATTAGTGTGGTGGGACACATACCATATCTTGTAACTTTTTATCCTTTTTTTTGCCAAGCTTTCGTCTGGTCTCATCATCTTGATCAAATCTAAGTATCAACAGAAAGAGAAATTTCTATAACATGAAATTAACGTATTACCAAAAATATATATATTTTTAATATACTTACTGTATAAATCGTATTATCTCCTTACAAGCAGAATCATCAGTTAGTTCTGACGGAACAGTGTTCATACCGTTGTTAGGCCACACATAGACTGAACTGTGGCAAATCCGTAATACAAGAGCATCTGAAGACAGTTTGTTTGCAAGATCACTGAAAATATATTTTAATGCCTCTTTTGTTGATGCCTCTAAAACAGAATAAGGATATAATTAGCTCAGAAAATTCTCTCTCTTTTATGATAGCTGCTGGACATACATTTAAAATAAAAGTGGTATGTTTTGACTTTGAAAGAAAAGTAAGTTCTGTTATGACCAGAAAGACGGCTATGCAAGCAAAAATTAAGATAAGATTTCAGCTTTTTACTCAACAGGTCTGCTTCAAGCACTGGCACTCGTACCTGCTTGAACAAAAGTCTTTTTCTCTTAACTTGTAAAATATGAAGAGCTAACAGAATTACAGAAGAATAACCTACATTGTACCTGATTCTCAAATTGGTAACGACTAACCAGGCTTTCAGTGTCAGACAAACTTCTCCGTATAAACTTCTCTGTAGATACCTCTGAACAGATACTTCACTGTATGCTTATTTTTATTCTTTTGAGTAAATCCTGGAAAGATTCAATCTTAGTCACATCTTACTGACTTCATATCATTATCCAAAAATGTAAACCTAAAGCATGTGAAGTTTTGGGAAAAGCAGGACCTACACTCCAGCTGCAGACCTAACTTTGGCCAACACCTGTAAGCAAGCCACACACTGGGAAACCTGAATCTTTATTCCTGCTATTGATTCTTGTCTTTCAGAGCTTGATTTGACTTTGTAAGAGCTGCACCCATTACTTACAACTTGAACCAATAGCGGATATGACAGAGCAATGTTTGCATGTTACCAGCACTGTTTTCCTCATCGAGGAGATCAACAAATGTTACTCAGAATGAAATAAGCTATACGAAGATTACCAAAACACTGAATGGTATTTCTTTACCTTATCAGCTTACCTTTGGCTTTTCTGCTACAAGTCTGTTAAAGCTACAGTACTAGAAAAAAATCTGGAAAAGCCCAACATACTTACGTAAATCTCTTCCAAAAGGAAGACCTGATTGCCTTCAAAGCAGTGGTCTGCCACATTCACATACTGACACATTCTCTGTTTGTGGAATTAATTATGCTGCACTGAAACAATCTGAACACCCTGTCACTCTGCCTCACTGTGGTTAAAATCCAGTACTCGGTGAATAAAGTCGAAGGAGTGGGCATCCTCTGAGGATGCAATAAAACATTATTAACCTTTAGGCCAATCTATTCAACACTTCCATTCCACATCATGAACTGAAATCAAAGTTTCTTTACAAGAATCACTAGCAATCACAGTTTCTAGCAAAGATATGTTCTTCTAAATACGGAATGACCAAACAGTTGAGCTACAGATGCCCTCCTCTTGCACAAGAAATCCTGCACTCCTCCCTATGATAGGGAGCTCAATGACCACTGATAGCCTTAAGTAGATTTTTTGAAGTGAATTCCACGTTATTGCAAGAACGCAGAACAAGAGGAGCCTCTTAATGCCATATGGTCTCGTTATCACATGTGACTGCAGTAGCCAACCATGCCTAAATTTAGTGGAGTAACTAGTTAGCTAGCTCATCTTCTCTATTTCTCTAGAAAGACTGGTCCACAATCTCAAGGCTATATTATTAGTGGAATCTTGTTATAATTGAATTCATTCTCAGCAAGTTGCCCTCTGTTTGTCTGGAATTCTAGGGTGAACTCTGAGATTAAGTTGAAAAGCAATCCCAACACTACATAAGTAGTACAAATACTTAAAAAAAAAAAAAGGGGGGGGGGGCCTAAAGTGATCATTTAAACCTAACCTCAATTTAAAATTAAAAACATACAGTAAAATGGGAAGATTGACAGAAAATTAACGGAGGCAAAAAATCGTATTCTTTGGACTTCATCTTTGGGGGTTTAGGAAGAAACACTTCACATCTGCTGAAATGCCAAGAAAATAAACGTCGTAGCTAGTTAATCAGCATCTATAGAAATATCATGCTTTTATTAAGAGAGCTATGATAATCTAAAAGACACACCATCAGTAGTTGCAAGCTGAAATGCCAGATCCAACCCTCCTCGTATTCTAAAGAGTATGTCCATAGCTTCTAGAATTACCTAAAGAGAAAAAAAGAAGTAATAAAAATAAAGTTATTACAACATGCTTTATCTCAAGTTACAACTAAAGCACAGTTCTTGAAATACTTCTTATCTGTACATGAAAGTCCTAATTATGTACTTTTTAACATTTAGAAATATTTTGGGTAAACTGTAATTGTTTTTCATTGTTTCAATAATACGCAGGGTTTGTTTCCCATCTTAGGAGTCTGCTTTCAGTAAGCCAGGCACTGCTCTGAGCATTACAGAGTAAAAAGATAACTAAGCACATCTATAAGGTTGCATTCACCTTCATTAGGAAATCACACAAGAAGGAGGGAAGGAACCTCTAGAACTCAGGCTGATGAGTAGTATTGCTTAAGCTGGCACAAATACCTCCCAATTATTCCTTTCCTTTCCAATGTCCTTGCTTTGCCTGTTGGGGATGATTTAACATGAACTTCATCAGGGAATTCACCCAGATGGAATTATGGATTTTTTTTTTTGTTTTGGAGAAAGGACTTTTTCAGCCAGATCAGCTCCCAGTCAAGTTCATTGTGCCACTACAGAAGCAGTTGCAACTTTACATAGAAGAACAAAAGCTGACAGCTCAAAAGAGGGTGGGTATGACTAAATCTAACATTCCCCCGATAAATGATTCGCAGTCTTAGCTGCTCTGAAAAGACTGCAAGGGTAGTTACAGTAAGACCTTTTGTAAGGACTTACCACATCACTGTATGCTAACAAAGCATAGGAAACTTCCAGATGCAACACTAGTCATATTCATGAAATAAAAGAATCAAAACATGGGACCCATTTTCTTTCCATTAGGAGTATTTAAAGCAGAAATACAGAAAAAGATACTCATGCCTAAAGAATATAAAAGCAGCTACAATTTTAACTTTGGGCTAAGGATTTAAATTTTCATGATTCTGGACTGTTAAGGTTCACTAGCTCAAGCACTGTACGAAACAAAGAAGGAAAGGTTGTAATCCCCAACATCTTGGCTCCATTTAGGTAACAGTTAATTACGTTATAAAAATGTTGGAGCGTGGGATCTGTAAGCGCCAGCATGTGGAAAGCGAAACAGTGTAAAGTGCAGGCCCTTTTAAGATTTTATGCAGTGATGTTTTATTTAAAATACACACAAAGGCTTGGAGTAAGAACCAAAAGCATTTCTTAGTTCAATTTACATTGGGTCCTCTAATCTCTATTGCGGTTCAGTTCTGCTTCAACCATCTAGTACTTTTCTGGACATTGCCCAAGGTTATCAATACGAAAGTCCATTTTGTGTCTATTTATTGCAGAACAAGTCCTCTAAAAATATTAAGTATTTAGGCAGCAGATTCCGACACAGGTATAATCCACTACCAGCTGCCCAAAAGCATTTCATGACACGGGAAACGTCACCCCGAAGGGTTTAGTGGAGTTTAGGGGTTTAGCGGTGTTTTAAGAGAGGTTGCGGTGGAGTCTCTCAACTCAAAGGGATCCTGCACGGGAATGTGCCTACGCCGAGCTGGAAGATGTTTGTATCTGAACGATCGCAACCTAAGCATGAAGCTCACGAATGAGTTCCGAAAGGGGAATAATAAAGAGAATTCGGCATACAAAGAAAATACTCGTTTTTGACAGGTGCCTGTCAGCGGATGACGTCGGCAGCCATGAGGGCTTCCCCGCTTCCAATCACGCAGGGAGAAATCCGTTAAAAAAACAGCAAGACGTTACCGCTCAGGGCAACAGCCGACGACGGGCTGCCGTGAAGAGAGGGCGAAGGCGGCGGCTCAGGAGGCGCCGCTGCCCTGCGCGACCCGGCCTGGCCCCGGCCCGGCGCCGTGCCGACGGCGCCCTTGAGCGCCCGAACGCCCCGGCCCCCCCCCCCCCCCGCCCAGCAACGGCCGGCCGCGGGGCCGGTTGCCATAGAGCTCTCCCCCAGCCCCACGTCGGGTGGGGGGAGGGGGGGCGGGAAGTAGCCGGCCTGCCCTGCCCTGCCCGCCCCCCGCCGCGAGGCCGGCCCCCTCCCCCACCCGACCCGCGGAGCCCTGGGGTGGGGGGTGGGGGGGAAGCGCGGGCTCACCACGTCCGTCAGCGCCGCGCTGGCGGGCGAGCCCGGCCGCATCCTCCTCGCGCACGCGCACTCCCGCCCCTAGGCGGGGACCTGGCCTATTCCCCCTCCCACCTCCGCGGAGCCCGGGGGGGGGTGGAAATTGTCGGTCACGTGACTGGCGCCCGGCTGCGTGTGGCTGCGTAGGTGGGGAGACGAAGGAGGGTAACCCTCCCCCGCTCTTAGGGGTGTTGCGCAGCCGCAGTCCGCTTGGGCCGTACCACTGTAGGAAGCCGGAGGGGGGGGAAGGAAGAATCACCTGCTCGCCTTGTTGGGCTTTCCCGGCTCCTGGGCAACGGGCGCTGAGGGAGGGTGGCGGGCGATGGCGGCGCTCCCCTCAGCCGAGCCGTTGCTGCCGCCGCCCTCCTGCGAGCGAGGCACCGGCTCCGGCGAGTATGTGCGGCGGGGCCGCGCGGTTCCCTGCTTGTCCACCGGCTTTTCGTAGCCTGTGTGAGGGAGGAGCCCGCGGCCGTGCCTGCGCACGGTGGCGTGAGAAGCGCTGGTCATGTGCGCCGTGTCATATCCGTGCGTCTTCCTCGCTTGTGGCTTCGCGTTGTCTGTGTCGCTCTCTCTAAACAGATGTGCTCTTGGTGTCCTTCTCAAGGATGAAGGCTTACCTCGGTTTCTGCTCTCACGGCTGCGCCCCTTTCACGAGTAACCCAAACTTCGCCTCGGCAGTAGTTGCTTTTTCTGCTGCCCTACTTTTATCGAGGAGTTCCTCTGGTATCTCCTCACTGTCAAGATTAGGAGCCCTTCTGATCTCCAGCCCAAATTTACTAGTGGCCTGTTGTACTGTTCGTTGTGTGCCACCGTTGCCTGTCAGCATGATTAACCCCTTTTCCTCCTCAGACGTCTGTGAGGGCAGTTATGCCATGTCAGGCTTTTGCTTTGCTAAACTACACGGGGTCTGTTTTGAGTTGCTTTTCCTTTAACTTGGGCCACCAGAATTTCATGTAATACTCTAGCTTATGTTTTGTCGCTTGGTGGTAGCAAGGTATTAATACTTCCTCACCTTACCCAGACGTTCCTTGCAAGACTCTTCAGGATCGTACTTACCTGTCGGTTGCTACGCAATATTGCTAATGCACAGTTAGGCTAGTCTGCCTCGTTTCTTCTCTCCAAACTGCTGAGATTACAGTAGACATTCTTCCCATTAATCCCTAAATCAGTAACCTTTATTTTGCACTGCAGAATTTCATTCCTGGTCTATTTATTTTCAATACATTATTCCTATCCTTGTCACTGATAATGCCACGTAGTTTCGTAACAGCAAACTCCAGGGGTTTCCAAGGGTGGGCTCTCATCTCTTCTTCCAGCCTCATTTGTTGTTGCCTGTACTTTAGTGCAGTTCCTTACCCAATTTGTAGTTCTACCAACAGTTAAGGAAGAATATGGAGTTTAGTCAAGCATTATTTAACTGATGAACATATATCACATTTTACATTGTCTTTATGTGAACCTCCCCATGTTGCAAAAAAAAAAATAAACGCTTCAGACAGTTTCTTAAACTTTTGCATACTGCTTGTCTTGTCGGGTCCTGTGTGCTGAGTGTGAGAAGAATGCTTCTGCCCCTTCCATCATACACCATGTTCTAGCATCAGTATTTTATATATGTCCAGTGCTGTGCTGCTGCCACTTTTCTACTCTGGCACCCCACATGCCAGGTACAGCTAGAGTCTGATAGTAATCTCTCTGAGTTTTTTTTTTCCTACCTTAGTCATTTCCATCTTGCCTTTGTCCCCATAACTAATACTATATGGGACTTTACCTGCAACGTCTTTAATCCATATTCCACTATAATGACTTAACTTCCTTGTTCTCCCATCAGCTGTAAGGATAGAAAAACTACAGCTATTTGTTTTATAACATTTGCACAGTCATAATTTTTTAGCAATTCTTACACTTCATGACTTTCAAGAACCAGCTTTCCTAGCTGGTTAACCGCTTCCTCTGTTGTAATTTCCATCCCCAGTGAATTCACCACGTATTGTTAGCTTCCTTCTCAAGGCAGTTCTTCCTCCAGCTGATTCTGATTCCTATTTTCACTAGTTTTCATTGTGTGAGTCAGATCCCTAGTAATTTTAGTGCTAAACCTATCCTGTATCCAAGTCTCTCTGAGTTCCTTAGCCTTGTTGACTATGCGTTTCCCTTAGTTTTGTCAGGCCCAAACGAGGGTGATGATGAGGAAAAGCTCAAGTTTACTGTAAGTTATTTGCATTAAAATAAACAAGCAATTGGAGGTATTTACCATGAACAGATCTTAGATTGCGCTTAAAAGGCTTCCAAGTTCCACTGTTATAGTTTACATCAGACTTGTCTATATCCTGTCCTTCTATGCTATTATTAGAAAGTGAGTGAAAACCATTGCTAGAAATCACCCACTAGATGAAGAGGGAGACTGCTTGGCGTATTTTGTTAATAGCTATTAATGCCACCAAAAACTCTGACCTTAATACTCTGAAGATACAGATTTTAAAATTTTGACCCAAACTATGTAACTTCAGTAAGAGTTGCACCACTTTTATTACAAACAAATTTGATTTTCTCTCTCTGATACTTTTAATTTGTTTAGTAAAAGAAATATTATAATGCTGTCTAAATTCCACATAGTTCATTTGTCCTGTGAGCCCCAAAGCTGCCAACCACTTTCCTCAGATTACATTTATTGGTAGCATTTTTTAACCAAAATTCCATGCATTTTACTTTAAATAGTTAAATTTTTTTTTTTTTTGTTCGCAGGTGTTGACTTTTTATAGCCGTTCATAGTGGAACAGGAGAACGAGAAGAATTCTACCTTTTTTGGTGCAGTGTGCTGTCACACAGATCCAACCATGCCTGCAGATGGAAAAAGTGATATGGAGAGGATTGGCCTCTTCAGTGAAATGGGTTATATTACCATTGGAGATAGATATGTATCACATTATATGCGTAAGTACATCTAATTTCAATCGCTATTTAACCATAGGAATACCTCTGGTATCCATCTGCTTTCAGAAAGACTTAATTTTCTTTTGGAGGCAACTGCCTTTTCAAACATATTCTTTCCTCAGATTGGTTTTCAGCGAAATGCTTGATATGCTGAAATACTATACTGAAGAAAGGAAAAATCCACTGCAAAACTGAAAAATACGTATGCATAGTAGATTCATCAAAATTAATTTTAAAAAGAAATATATATCCTAAAAATTATCTGCAAATTACAAGGGACTGTGCTGTTGTGAAAAACAATCTTTTCCTTTGAGTGCTCTCTCAGCAGGTTTTCTGTTATAAAATTACACTGTCATTTTTAATTTTGTGCCGCAATTTTTGTGTGTTCTGATCTGACTTATGTGCGAGTTCCCCTTCACCTTTTTTTTCTTTTGAATAGATTCTTTTGTTCTTATTGTTGTTCAATAGGATTACTCATTGAGAAAGATAATTTATGTAAATAGTAAGGTGACAGACTTTGACCCTCAGTAGCCCCTTTGAAGCAGTACCACAAAATAACACTGCCTTCTCAGTACAGATATTTCTGCTGTGATGTTTTGTCAGTGATGAACAGGTCCACCAGAACCAAATTAGCAGCCCATCACTTCTACTACACTCAGCTGCTGTGGATTCAGAACACCCAACTGAAGGCGCTTAACTAGGCTACTTGGTCTCCCTCTATAATTGATGGGCAAGAGATGCTTCTCTGAAGTATTACTGGTAGTGCATAAATGGGCTTCTGCTCCAGCTCTGAACCACCAGTGTAATGTAACCAAGCTCCATTGCTTATAAAGCAAGTGTAGGCATTAAAGCTAAAACTGGATACTGTGAATACCTTCCGGTAGTGTTCTCTTTCAAACACACCTAGTTGCAACATATGATTTACAAGTGAAACACTGTGTACTGCATTACAAGCGCTTTGAACCACCCAGATGCAGAACTTCATTTTTGAATGTAGGCTAAGAGAAACAATGGCATCAAATGATTGTTTACAGTGCTTACTTTTTTAAAGGCCCTTTTAATGAAGCTGCAAGCAAGAACAGACAGATGTTACCTGGGGGGACCAAAACATTGTCAGCTCTTCAGGCAGGTTATTTTGAGCCTCAGTTTGTGAGGATTTTCGATGGTGAAGCCTACTCAAATCCTGTTCAGCTAAGGAGGCGCTATAGATTGGCAGAATCAAAGAAAAATTTGGGCAGAGCTTTCCTTCCCAGTAATGGAGACAAATTGCCGTAAGTGTTGTGAAAATGTTTAAATATTTTTCTTTCCTGTACGTTAAAGATAACTTTTCACCAGTAAATAATAAAACCTGTAGTGGGAGTATGATATTATTCTTTTGGAAAGATATGTATGATACAGTGCTGATCACAGTACTGAGTGAATAACTATGAGTAGCAACACATAATTGGAGATAAGGGAAGGCTGGATGCTCATAGAAATCAGTTCCTGGTGCTTGGTTTGATCTATGGGTTTATGTATCTGTCTGCTGCTGTGAACAGCTTTCTCACCTTTTAGCTTTTTATTTTCAATGAAAATGAAGATGGATGTGGGAAAAGGGTGTAGATAATTAATAAATGAATATTTCGTTTTAGTTTAGGAGGGAGTCTGTTGGCCCTTGTCAGATACAGTATCTTCTCCCTTCCACTTCTGAGCCAAAATAGAGATAGTATATAATTGCAAAAGCATCAGGAAAATGGGCTATTAACTAGGTGTGGGTTTTTGCCTCTTACAGAATCCATATGTGTTATCTTTTTGCTAGAAAAAATACTGATAATCTTAGGATGATCAGAAGATGTTACAGAGCTAAGGCGTATATGAAGAATAATATTCAAGTAAATGTCTTTGCTATTTGCACATTAATTGCATGACAAAATGATGCCGATGCAATTTATTTCAAATATCTCATTCATACGCAAGAAACAGAGATGAGTTATTCATCTACAACTATACATTCTTGTTCTTGTAGCTACTGCAAGAGGATTAAGTATATGTACAGGGCCTGGTTTTTATAGTCTTATGGTTAAATTTAGTCACATCTTTCTACAGCTTTGCATTTGGAAAGTTTGGAGTGTACCTCTTGTGTATTTTGTGTAGTTATATTTCAGGGAGCAAGGATTAGCTATCTTCTGTCATACGTTACAGAAACATCTTAGTTATTAATATGAAAGTAAGAAAGCATGCGTGAGCTTGCTTGGATGTGTGCGCGCTATTTTCGATGGAAAAGAAAATGGATGAGCCCAATGTTCAAAAGTTTTTCAACTACAACTTATCTTCTATAGCAACCAAATGATGTAGTAGGAGTTAGCTGCCAGAAACACCTAGGCACTAATTTCAATTTCATGTCAGTTGATGTCAGTCCTGTTCACTTTCTGGGTTCTGAGTTGAACTGTGGGAGTCCTGCTCTCTTCACTGAGTTGCTTACAACAAAGACCTGCCAAGGCGCCCTCCTCCACAGATCGTCTCCACAATCACTCTTGTTGGCTCCGGGTACAGCAGCTCACGCTCTTTTGCTTGTTGTAAGGCTCCTGAGTTCTTCTAGATATGAACTTTAGGACAGGTTCTTTATCCTCTCCTAAATCTGTACTGGCAGAGTAGCACAAAGCAGAGGCTGGAAAGGTGGTTAGACTGTCTTATTAATGAAATCCTCAAGCAATTATGGAGAGTGATTATAGGTTTCCTATGTCCAAAACTGGCTCCCAGTGTAACTAAGGAATTAGAGTGGAGCCGTATCACCACTGTTATTCTTGGCTGCCTGAACGATAAGCAGCTCTTGGAAATCTTTTGCTTACATTGGAGCCAGATTTGTTATTGGCTGCAAATTCAGAGGTTGCAAAGATGCCATGTGCTGCAGATGTGACTGAAGTCTGGGCCTTTATTTTCTTCATTTGCCTGTACCCTGTCATTATGTTACTGGTATATAAAAAGCTACATGCAAAGGCGACATTTAAAGAATATCACGAAGTTTGCAAAGCACTTAAAAGCTAGGAAATGCCAAGATGAAGTTTGTCTGTGCATTGTCAGTTTACCCAAATTTTGTTATTTATGGGCTTTTTTGACCTCTGTAGCTGCAGCTTAGTGGACAAAATTGCCATTCCAGCTATTTCATCAGTTTATTTGTCTTGGTCCTTTTATCCTTTGGTGGCTATATGACTGTGTACTTTGAGAGAACATCGTACACTACCAACAGATGCTGATTTTCAGGTTGATCTTTAAAAAACAGTCTGTGAACTCCTGCAGCATTACAGGCTGAGGTGTTTCTCCGAAGTGAGTTGTGCCTCTCTCTACTCTCCTTCTGTGACAAGACAGAAAGATAGCCAGTCCTTAACATCACCAGCCATGTCCAGGAAAAAAAAAAAATCTCTCAGACAGGTAACCCATGTGGCCTGCCATTCCATTATCATAAGGACATTAAATTACTGTTCTCTGTAAACTTGTGGGCAAGACCACCCTCTTATCATCAAGCACCAACTCTGTTGAACCTATTGCTCTGGATGGCTGTCAATCCAGTATGTTTGCGGTGAACTGTGAGTATGTATTTGTATTGTTTGTGAATCAGTGTCTACCAATGTTCCTTTGTCTTTTTGGGGCAAAACTGAAACAAAAGCAAAAGTCAAATTTTGTTAGGCCTATCTGTGTTATTAAGGAAACTCAAAACTTCATCTTTGCTGCCATCTGTTTCTTCTGTGTCCATAATGCTGTACACAGAATTGCTGTAGTAATGGATCCATGCACAGTGGATATGAAGTGAAGTCTTATATTTATTTCTTGAGATGTTATTTGTTTGGGTTTTGTACTTAGCATCATTTTAGCACACTGGATCTGGAAAGCTCAAAATATTTGCAAAGCATTAATTAATGTGTTTATTTGCTATTTTTAGATGTGGACTGGGCAGCTATTATGGAACCATAGGAGGTCCGTATGCATACTTCAGTGCGCAACTGAAAGCCAAAGAAAAATATACAGCTCCTGGAAAGAATTTTTATACTAATCCAGGAAAGAAAGGAACTGGATATGGGTGACTTTTCAAGTATTTTATGATATGTTTCCTGATTTTGTTTTTTGTTTTTTTTTTTTTTTTAACTTCTTATTCATTCATTTTCTTTTTACAGATATGTAAATGTTACCATAGGTGAACAATATCCTCATGCACCTGAAGTGTATGAAGCAGGAAGAATAGATGCAAAGGTAAAAATATTTGTCTTTATTACATATTAGTGCAATGATTATTTATTACAATTTCCATGAACTTTTTCTTCCCTGTGGTGTTTTCTTTGCTTGGAGTGACCAGTGTTTATTTAGAAAGTAGGGGGAGGAAAACAAATTAATCGTCAACCTGTAAACAAAATTGGTTATCGTTAACTTACGATTTTTCCTCTTAGACAACAGGGAATATCCTGCCCAAGTCCCACCATTCAGGACTTGACCTTAATTTTTTATTTATTAGAGACCTTAAACAACAGTTGTAATAATGACCAAATAACTCCAATGGCAAGAACAACAATACTACTTCTACCTTGTTATAAGTAGAATAGGGCCTTATTATGCTAGATGCTGTATAAGAACAAAACTATTCCTTTTTACCACATAAGATGATAAATCTAAGAAAGCTACTAAACTTGCTTGCACTGATTTTAGTTAACCCATGTATCTTCATCATTTGTAGTGAGAAATGGCAGCAGATGGATATTTGTTGGTCTGCGATAAAAACAAGATCGGAAGAAGCAACTTGGTTACCTGCACCTGAGGCAAACTCAGAGTCAAAATTAAGCATCCAGTGCCGATAGTGAGAAGCACTGAGAAAAGAGGGATGCAGGATTGTTTCTTATGATCTGGGCAGAGAGAATGATAGGGAATTAGAGTGCTCTGAGACATTAGCATGAATCACCACAGTGATACTGTATTACTAATGATACATGTCATACACCTTCTAATTGTTTGTAATGTTAGTTTTAGCCTATTTCATTTAAAAATGGAATCTAGGAAGAATAGTCAACAACTCCCATGTTAAAATGAACCAATTCTTAGAGGAACTCAACTTGATGAGGTGCTCAGAGTGTGGGAGATGTTTTCAGATATCATTAAGCCCACATAAATGTAGTGGCAGTATGGCCAGGGTTGTATGCAGTTGGGATGTGTGGAAGCAGGATTTTCAAGCGTGTATGTACACGTGCATGCCCAAGATACAGGTACACAGTATGGTTAGATGCATCTTAAATGTACAGTGCTTTTCCAAGCATTTTCCTGCCATAATATCCTAGTGATTGTTGTGCTTCCTGGTCAATGTCTCTGTTCTGTTATACACGGTGGGTGTATAAAATAGCAAAGAAAGTTACAGTGAGCGTTCTCCAAGACTGAATTTAAATGCTTTTTATTTTTCTCCTATGTGAATAATAAGCAATAAAAATGCTCAAGATTATTTTTCTCAAAGTACTTCTTTTACAGAAAGCACGAGAGGAACATCGGCGTTTGGTTAAAGGAGGGCCTTTCAAGTTAAATCTCTATCCACGGGAGTATTTTGACATGAATCCCTATTTTAGTGACCAACCTTTGCCACCAGTGAAGAAACAACCTCCAGAGAAGAAAATTGCACCTCCTTTTAAACCAAGTTCTCCTGCTAAAAAGGTTAGTTTATTTTGTAGCTACCAGATACAAAAGGAAACTAACTATTCAGGCATTTCCTGCTAAAAGCTTTGCTTAGAGTACATAAAGACAGAACTCAATGTTTGGTTTTGCTATTACTTTCTTACCGGGGAAAATACAAGAGGTACTCTTTAGTTTACTTTGTTTTCAGTTTACATAGCAATGAAATGCTGTTTGACCTAACCTAATACCAAAGAGGACCGACAGCCAGTTTTAAGTAGCTTGAAAAGTGTTTCTCTTTAAAAATCTGCATAGTGTTGTTAACATACAGCAATTGACTGCATAATGGCAGGAAAAAAGATGCAAAGTGGAAGGTTATGCAATCAATGACAGTAAAGCCGGATTACTGTTGCAAAATGAAATGTGCTTCTATTTTGGACTCCCTCTATCAGTTGCTTCTGTATCATTTTTGAACCTGTTGATTACTCTCAGCCTATTTAGACAAAGATCCTAGAAGCGTCATAGGAATGCACGGCCAGAAGGAGCAGAAAGACTCAGCAGAAGGGAGTCTCAGGGAAAGGCTGCAAAATAAACTCGTATTTGTCTACCAGCAGATACAGATTTGGAATCAGCTTCAAATTTGCTACCTCTTGAGTAGTTAGGAGAAAAGGAGTGGAGGGATGGGAATAAATATAGGTGGGAGGGCTTGGGGAGACATAAGAAACGAAGCCTGGAATTACTGTGAGGGGATATGTAGGAACAGATGATGCAAAGGAAATCATCCTTCATTAGTCCAGTTACTTAGTATTGTTATTTCTTAAAATCTAAGTGGGGATTCTTGCATTATATAAAACAAGAAAAATACGTATTCTTCATGTCCTTTATGTTTCTTGATCTACTTTTTTTGAGATGAGATACTAAGACACCATACAGCTTAGGCTAAATCTTAATGTCATTTTGAAACGGGTTTAAGATACGTAGATATCTCTCTTAAATGACTCTAAATACCTAATAGAGTAACACCTCTTCAGTCTGTCACTTTTCTGCTCTTCATTTTGGAGTTCCATTTGCAATTGTTTAGTACTGTGCTCTGCCAGCCACCATTTTCCGATTATTCTGTCCTTCATCCGTGACTGATTTGATTGACCTTGATTCATCTTAGGAAGATGATGCCAGTGATGAAAATATAAGTATTCAGAAAGAGGCAGCAAGAGTGCTTATGCATACATTGTGCAGTGTTCAGCCTCATCTACAGATGAGGCAGCTGAGATCTTTAGGAATGCTGATCTATTCCAAACAGTCAGCTGCTGAAAACTCAGCCTGTCCTCTGGCTAACAATGCTGCTGGTCCTACTCCTGGCTCTTCATCCTTCACGCTGTATATACTGTCCCTGACTATTTAAATTGTATGTGCTTCTGAGGCTACTGCACATTCCCTCTTTGCTATATAAATTCTTATGGGAAAATGTCTTCACTTGTTTCAACTGATTTATTGCATCACTTATGTTGCACTTTTCAGGAGTGCAGACTCTGAACAGACTCTGGCATTTAGCCCTACTAGGGGATTGCAGCACAGAATTAAGACGGTCTCTACAGACCTTTCAACTAAAATTTTCCACTGTTGTAGTACTACTGGGCATGATGTTACAGGAAAAGCCAATGCTCTGTTCAATCCTATAGGTCAGAAAATACATTGATAATAATGCCCAAGCCTTTCCTTTTGTAACACTCTGTAAACTTGTTCTGGACATGGGGTTGTTATAGTGAACTAATAGACTTAACAATTCCATTTTTAACCCACTAAAATGAACTATTATGCTGTGGCTATGTTTTTACTTTTTCCATCACACTTCAGCGACCTTTTCTTCATAAATCAGGAGACTTATAAAAGAATGTTTTAAATCAAGCAGTCATCAATATAATTACTAAATTTTTCCTAAGAGTTTCTGATGCAAGTTTAAGCAGTATGTGGTTTCTGTTTTTTATATGTTAGGTGATGCAGTCTGCTATGCAGTAGTCGTGCTTATTTTTGCATGAAAAATATTTTAATTAACTCAATTATGTTATAGATTGACACTTTGAAAAGTTTCTTTTTTTTTTTTTTTTCAGCCAGGGGGCATGAAGGGAGGCACATTTGATCCTTATCCAAGCCATTCTGCTGACCCCTATGTAATTAAAAAATCTAAAGCAGTCACAACTAATAAAGGCGGACAGATTTTTCATCCTCCTCCTGGACCAAAAAGCAGACCTATTACAAGCATAATGACTTTAAATGTCACAAGGTAAGCCACTTTAAGTTCATGTTTCGTGTATGCTGTCAGCCAAAAGTCCTTAGCACAGCTGTTTATTACTGTCCAAAGTAATTGAATCTTTTAAAACTAATTCATTAAATTTATATTACAGTAATTAGGTTTTCTTTCCCTTATGAGAAACTAATTATTATTGAAAGGATAAGATATGAATGGGGAAGTTGGCTTTCAAGATGTAATCCTGCTCTCTTTTGTAAATTCAGATTTCAAATTTGTACAGCCTTACTTTAAAAGGCTGTATGTATCCTAGTGACCTTCAAAAGTGTTAAAATAAGTTTTGAAATATTTTCTGACTCGCTAAACGAAAAAGGAACTAGAATGTTCTGTGTTAAAAACAAAATTTGTTTTTGTTTTCCTCCATGTTTATAGAATATAATTGGCTCCCTCTGCTGGCAAATAGAATACTAGGTAACCTAAGCCTGAGAAGCTTTTGAAACCATGATATTCAAAGAAGTAATGCTAACTATAAACATATCACTGTGTAATGTTAAAATTCCTTTAGCAAGGAATAGTATAGTTATAGTACAGAATGTATGTGTATATAGGTGTATGTAAGCGCATAGTTCATTACTTTTTAATCTTAGTGAGATATAACTTACATTTAGAATAAACTTATTTTCTCTGTTTACTTCTATTATAATTCAAGCAAATAATCAAGACTACTCTTTAGAGTTATTTAGAGAAAGCACTTTCAAATACAGACTTCTAAGACTTGCATGTAGAAGAGCTAACTATAGATGTATGTGTGTGGGTTCTGTTTTTTTGTTTGCATTCTTTTGCATACGCAGCAGTAACATGAAATATTTTAGGAGTATTTGATTAGTATTTGAAAAAAAACTGTTTTAGCGGAATCTGTTTCACATCTGTGATTTGGCTTTTACATTATGATATATGAAGGCTAAAAAATACATGGTCTGTTTAATTTCATTATTTCACCGTGTATCTGAATTTGCATAATCACCTTTTAAGTTGCAGAGACAGTTTGAAGTTTTTATTTACACCGAAAAGGCCAAAACAGAAGCTACATATCACTCCACATTGCCTTTTATTACTAACTGAAAATAAGAAGATAGGTACAGCAAAACCATTGGTAACTAGCATCACTGATGCAAGACGGTAAAACCTTCCATGCACACACTAGTCCTTTTAAGCTATTAAAAGGAAAAAATAATGGTATACTGATTGAGTAGCCTTTATCAGTGTAATTGTTCAAATTATTATTTTACCAACTGATTAAATGATCATGTTTCCAAATTAAATACTTTTTTTGGAGGGGGAAAAAAAAAAAAGCTTGTATGTGAAGTAGGTCTTAAAATTGAAAGGCAGGTGACTGAAGAATCACTATGTGCTTGCAGATACAATACTTACGGGCTCATTTAAAATATTTGTAAAGGCAGAACAAATTCACAAATCCAACTGAATTTCCACAGAGAGAAATTAAAACTAGTATTTAAAATTCTCCACTACTATTTTCCTCCTCACAGTTTCCAAGAATGTATTTTTTTGCTTTATTTTCTTAAATTTAATGGAATGAGAATTGTGAACTGCATTTATTATGGGTGTGAAACTCAGCTCCTAGAGTTTAAGAAATGTGGTGGGAAATACTTTTTCAAAACATCTGCTTCCTCCTGAATTACAATTCTATATGTTCTTTCCAATAGAAAGTTGAATATCTTCTGATATTCAGACCTTAATGCTACAATTAGGTTTGCCAGTGTGGATTCTTGCTCTCATGCAGAGCTCTATTGAAATCAATGGGCCTTCTCAAGGATTCAAGCCATTAAATCTAATTATAGGACTAGGGGTAGGCTTGTTTTTCATTTTTTACAAACAGTTTTTTGTACAAGGATATTCTACACAAATCTAACAAAAGTTTCTCTTCGTTTATTTTTCAGATCATTAAATGTAATGAATTACAAGACTGTACGCCTGACATCAAACTAGGTACAAACAGTGAAATAAAGGCTACACTTTTTAGACTCTGTAAACTCTTAATATGATTGCTAGTCAGCATTTGAAACAAATAAAAAAAAAAATTGGAAAAGTGAAATTCAGGCATCTAGGGCAATTCAGTCTGTTTAATTTTTGAGAATAGTCTTTTGTTTGTAGATCTAAATCTAAAATAAATAATTTAAAATTATGTATTAAGTCCAAGGTTATATTTTTATATAAGTTAAGCTATTTTTGCATCTTATAGCTTAACAGGGTTTCTGAAATATATTTTTACAAAACCTTATAATGTGTAATTTAGTTTTTAAAGTTACTACATATTTCAGTGGAGGAAAGAGCACATCTATTAAAGTGAGCATCAATATATATATTAACCAAATAAGTTACATGTTGCCCATAGTGAAACTAAAGTCACTCCTTCCCTTTGGAAGAAATAAAACTTGATGTTTGTCTCAACCCTATTGCATCTATGTTTGTGTAATAACTGTCTTAAGAAATATCTTTTAGTTATGATGAGCTTTTCAAAATGACCACTACCAAGCACTGTTCAAAATCTGACCACAAGCAGTCCTTTATGATGGGAGTAATCTCTATTTACCAGCATCTATTTAGCAGTCCTCCTGACAACTGTAAGTGCTGCCATATTCCCCAACAGCAGCTAAACTTCACTTTGTGTACATGGAAGGAGCCTAACAATCTCAACTCTCTTTCAAAATAGCTTCTTTCTAGATGGAACTGCAACCCCAAACATACACCTTACCTACATCGTAGTTATTTTTGTCAGGCTTTGTATGAGGTCCAAGAAATTTCTTCTTATGAATCAGAGCTAATTTATTAAAAACATTCAAAAATACTCAGCATCTACGTGTCCAAGTTATTACAGGAAGGCAACATTTCTGTATTCACTTTTATTAAGGATTTATCTCACCACTGTAGAGTATTCTTGGAGTAATAGTTGTTAAAGAAACCCCATACTGGATTTCACAATCCCTGGAATCAGTGAAAATCCTTTTTTTGTTTGTTTGTGTGCTTAATAAAAGGCCAGGTCTTCCAGTACTTATTCAGGCATAAATCCCCTTACTCTGAGATAATGGGACCCAGCAATATTTTAAATATTAATTTATATAATATTTGTGATGTTTTCTCTATCCAAAACCTAAGATAGAGTTCCTTCCTTCCTTGTTTACACCATGTACTAGATAATGATGCTTGTGGTGACCCCAGGTACTTTAGTGTTACCTTTATGTAGCGTATCAGGAAAACATGCCAGCGTTGTTCCCTGGTGAACTTTCTAGAGTCGGCATTCCTACGCAGATTGAAATGTGCTGTACTTCCTCCTGACTGCTATTCTGAGCTCTGCCTTTCTGATCGCAGATGTAGTACAGCTGATGAAGTCTGCACTGTAGTTTTTCTTTACATCCCTCTGCCTCTTCTCTTCTCGTAACTCTTCCTCTTCTAGTTTCTTTTGTATTTCAGTAATCTTTTCACTCCCTAACAAAATTGGAATACTGGAAATTGATTAAAATGTATGGAGCTTAATTTGGGGAAAACAAAACAAAACAAAAAAACCTGTCCAGCCTGTTAGAGAAGAAATATACCTTGTGTTGATTAAACATAGGCCAGTGTTATGTGTCATCTAAAACAAAGGTAAACAGAAGCTGAATTCAAGTTAGGACTTCTTGCAGAAGTTACTAGTGAAATGTTTGTGGGGTGTATTAAAATGTTCAGCTAGAGGGTTATAAGGCTCTTTTCTGAGTCTGAAACCTTAGGGACACAATTCCATCTGCTGTAAACTGTCACAGTTAAATTTCTGTAGCCCACTTCTGTTGTGTAAGGATCTCCTCTTGTGAATCTGTGGAATTCAGCCACGTATCTAAAAAAGTAGACAAGAAATTCCCTGTTGTGAAGCTTCACAAGAATTGATAACTTCTTTTTAGGACATCACAAAACACATGGAAGTGACTGGACATCAGTATTATAACATTTAAAAGAAAAATGTTTATTACAATTTCTTTGAAGCAAGAGCCTGTTGTAGATTAACAGGAAATACCTGGAAAAGAAAAGCAGTTTCTTTCTTTAAAAGGTGGGAGAAACTGTTTTCTGGAGACACTTCAGGATACTAACAGAAAAAACCCATACCCAAGAATTATTGCATTTAGAGATCAACCTAGAGCTCACTGCATTCAAATGGAAAACTTCCCAAACTTTTTGTATGCACTGGAGCAAACCCTCGTGGTAGTTTTGTTTTACAAGAATACAGACGTTCTGTAGAATCTCTTTCAGAAATCTCTTTTTCCTTAATAAGGTATTCTTAAGCTGGCATCAGACTTAACAATAACAATAACCAAATCTATAATTTTCCTAGTTAAAACCTGAAGTAATATACAGTGCTGGTAATAGTCTTACCAGAAAAACCAGATGAGGATGACAAATGATGTTCAGTGAAGTTAGAGAACAAAAAGATTGCTAATGAGATACTGCAAAATAAAGCTCATACCTTGTGAATGGCATTCCAAAGCTGTATATTTTGGATCAGAAGTTTCTTTGCAAATTTCAGTGGAATATTCCGAGCAACAGTAATCTTGCTTGATGCCAGAACTGTAACCAGGCTTCCTCTGCCCACGGACTAGAGCCGTAGCTCGGCCCCGGAGATAAGCATAATCCTTATGCAGATGGCGGAATTCAAACTGTAATACATCTCTCTCATTTTCAACAGTCCGCAGATGATTTTCTAATAGCAGGCGTTCCTCAGTCAGTTTCCTAATGTCACTTTCGTATTTGGAAGCTCCTTGTCTGTATTCCTGAAGCTCTTTCTTAAGTAACTGATTTTCCTCCGTGACATTAGTTATTGCCGTTGATAACCTCTCACATTCTCTGTCCGCATTGGTCAAATTAGATTTTAAAAGATCAATATCTGCTTTTGCATTTCTGAGTTGAGTCATCAGTTTCTTTTCTGTACAAGCTTTATCTGACTGGACTTTCTCAAAGTCCTTCTGCAGCATCTGTTTAGTATTAGAACATTCCTGCAGGGTCATTTCAAGGTTAAGTTTTTTGTCTTCCAGTGTCTGCATTAACTGAAGAAGGGTCTCCAGTTCAGATTTTGTTGCAGTTTCTTTTTCTTTCATTTGCTGTATTTCGCTCTGATTTCTTTCAAGCTCTCCCTCTAGGGAATTCTTTTCTTTCATAAGATGGGAGGTGTCCACTTCAAGTTTTTTGTTTGCTTCCTGTAACATGGAACATTTCTCTTGCAAGGACTCTAGCATTGCCTTGAGCCTTTCTTTTTCACAGGTAACAACAGTCATCTCTTCCTCTACTTTCTGGTTCTTAATTGGAAAATCATGCAGTGCCTGCATTGTATGTTGGCTTCCATTGTAGAGTTGATTCCTCTCTTCCTCAAGGATTTTTTTCTGATTCTGGAGTTCTTTACATTTTCTTAACAACTTCTTTACTTCCTTAATACGTTCCTTGCTGTCGTCTTCTGATTTAGCTAACTGGCTTTGCATCCTTTTCTTTTCTTCAGCTAAATCCTGAATTTGCTTATCATATTTTGATATTTTTCCTTTCAAAGACTGTATGGTAACATTAAGAGGTTTCACTTTGTTCTTGAGAATTAAATTTTCATTCTCAAGATCATGTACTCTGTTTTGCAAATGTTCCGAATTTTTCAGGGACTTCTGCAACGCTTCAGTTTTCCCTTCATATTCACAGGCTACTTTGCTTTCACTGAATTTCTGACTTCCAAGCCTCATTAGTTTTTGATTTAAAATATTCAGTTGTTCTTCTTTTTCTACATGCTCTTTATGATCAAGCATTATTAAGTCATCTTTCACCATTTTGGAAAGAAAATTAACCTGGAATCTGTCACCTTCACTGTAATTGCTTCTAATCTCTTTATGTCCATTTTTGCTTTCAGATTCTGCTTGTTCATTGCATACTGTTATAGAAGAACCCCATGTGTTGACACATTTAGGGTCTTCATAAAATTCTGGATCAAAATGTAGGCCACTTTCTTTAAGTGACACCGGAACAATATGTGATCCATCTAAAGAGCCTGCAGTTTCTGCATTTTCTTTTGATTTTATGTCTAATTTTTCTCTGCATAAAAAGCCAGATTTTTCTGTATTATGTTCTAACAAATCGGAATCATTACTGACTGACTTGTGAAATTCTTGTTTCAATGACTTGTTAAGATAGTTAATGTTGTCTGCTACATAAGATTCTTTGCCGTATTTGGGAGAAAGTATGGAAAGTTTAGATTCATTCAAGATTACCTTTCCATGGGCAGCATTCAAATGTTCTGTCTCCAGTTCAGCACCAGGGAGCAAATGGCATTTATATTCATTTTTTAGTGCAAGTATTGTTGTGTTTCCGATTAGATCTTCAGAATTTTCTACCTTTCCAGTTGCTATGGTTTTCAGTGAAATACTATGTGAAAATTTTATATCACTGACTGTATTTCCAGTATTGGAATTTGCTTCCACACGCTCATCAGTACAGGGTCGTTGATCATGATGAACGTTTTTCATAGAAAATGGTGATTCAGGATTTTCTGCAGGCTACCCCACAAAATAAAAAACAAAAGTACAAAATCTCTTATGCTGTAAGAATGGTTAAACAAAAAATTAATAAATTGCAGTACTGAAAGCATAAGACAACTAAATTGTTATTAAGGCCACATCAATCAAGACTCGTACAGTTTATCTGCCAATGTCACGTACCTATTTGTCATTAAAAAAAGAGAAGCAGAGGTGAGCAACAAAAATAAGAAGTTATCATATGCCCCACTTCATTTAATATTGGGCTTTGAAGTAGGCCCAAAACACTGAATAAGCATCTTAAGTTTTTTAGGTGTATTTCAAACAGAGGAGAGATGACCTACGAGAGCTAACAGACTGTAGTTCCAAATAATTGTTTTATCATCCCTGTCCCTGTGAAATAAGGGATAACTGGAGTTCACACTAAATATGCAGAAAAAGTAGGGTTTATGCTGAATTTCATAGGAGGAGGATAAAATTTATTCCATCTCCTCCTTTCTCTTCCTTGACTCCCTAATCTGTCTCCCTATACTCTTTGTATTGCGTTCCATGTCTATTGAATATAATCCAAGTGAATTTTTGGAAGATTAGGTGAAGTCTTGTCTGTGCAGAAAAGAAACTGAGCTTTAATCATAGTGGGGGAAGGGGAAGAACAGTATACGTAGGTCTTCCCATGGCTGTATTTGTAGTGAAGACTTTGAGAACTATTTTGTTGCAGAATTATGGCAAAGTTGTACTAGAGAAAAGCTTCAGGGAGAAGATACTATTTTTTTTTTCTCTCCATGATATCCCTTGGGTTATGTTTTTACAGAAAACATGCAACTCTCAAAGCCCACAGCCCAGCAACGTCTTTAAAGAGTAATTTGTTTGTAGGTAAAAACCGGTAAACGTACCAGATACACATCATTTGGTGTGCTAATCATCAGTGTCTCGTCTGAGCTACACAGTGGAGTTTTCATTTCAATTATATTTTTATTTAGTATCTCACTGATTTCAGACTGTACCTGGAAAAGATTGAGATTGGAAAAAAAAATTTTAAATGTAAAATATTTAATTTTTGGAAAATGTCCTATTAATCAATAAGTTCTTTCTTAGGAGAGAGAGACTAAACGGAGGTGTTGCAGGAATATGGAATTGTGTATAACCAAGAATATGTAAAGTTAAATGTCCTTCCAGCATCAGACCTTTCATTTCTATATAAAGAAAGAGATACGATGATGGCAGAAAAATGCTCCTGAAAGGCTGGCCTAGCGTTTTGTGAAACATGGCAGTTTGGAACAGTGGAGCAGGTTCTGCTGTCTACTGACAGTGACATAAAGTGGAATTAAGTTCTTTGAAAACAACAGAGCTTTCTTGAGTTTATAGTGATATAAAGGCTATCTAATCCTTTTCTGTTTTTCCCCACTCAGTTTCTTTCTCCTAGGTTTTTCTTATTTTTCGATAGTCTTTGTAAGCCCCCAAATAATATTATGATTAGGAAACTACAAGAACCTACAAGTGGATTATTTTATCAGCTATTTTAGGATTAACAGATGATTAAACACATAGTTAATGTACCTAATTAAAAATAACTTTAGATCTTGGTTAAAATACCTATGGCAGTATCTAAAATCTCAGGAGGAGGCTTTATCTTTATTTTAAGAGTATTGGAGTCCACTTTTACCATGTTAACATTCTCCAGAATCTGTTGCCGAAGAGTCTTAAAGGATTCCAGCTGTTGCTGAAGAATCTGCAATATATAAAATAAATGTCAGAGAATTGGTAGGTGGTTTTGAGTTTTTTAAAATATTGAGATGAGTTAGGATATTTTCTTGGTTACACTTGTGTTTCTTTTCCAGTTTAAAAATTGTTTTCATCCAGGCTGAGTTGGTGGGAGTTCATCGAATGGTTTTTCAGTAGACATTTAGTAACCGACTTGCAGTACCAGAGAATTTCAGCATAGTTCTTCATGGCCTGTTATTTACATCACAAAGAATGCTGTTACAGCAGAAATCATCTTTCAAGGATAGACTGAGGTGTACTGGTTTGGATAACATAAGAAAGTTGGGCTGACTATAGGATTAGAAATTGGGAATCCTGTTACTCTCTGTTATCAACAACTTAGCAAAGATAAGCTCTAATGACTTACGTGTTTAAAGCAAATCTTGCAAATTCCTTACAAAGATCCAAGAACTTTTGTGTTTGTGTGTGTGCGTGTAGGAATCATTATGAGGTGATAGGAATTCACAAACTCGGTGAAAATCTCCGCTAATGGAATAAGCATGTGCATATGGCCAACTATGTCTAGCTTTCCACGTGTTCTGCTTTGGAAGAGAACTCCCAACAAGCACATGAGAAAAAGGGCAGGTAAAGAAACACTGTACATCACATACATACCTCATTTATACAACCATGCTGGCATTAAAAAAACCAAACTTTGCTCATCATTATTTAAAGGGAAACTGTTGTTTGTCAGTATGTTATCAATTTCAACATTCTTCAGCAAATTAGATTTCTTACTGGAAAATACCAATAAAGAATGACAGCTCCTAGTGTATGGTATTAGAAGTCTATTGAAACAAACAGTCACTGTATTTATATTCATATCAACCAACTCATATTCACTGAACAATGAAAAAGAGACTAGTTTTAAACTGGAGAAGTCTGTGAATACTGGGAATTAACACTTTGCTGTAGCTGGTGTTGAGAACATGAGATAAGGCACCTTTAACTGGTAGCCTGAGCTGCTCTTGCTGCTCTGGTAAAGTTTGGTACAGGCCAGACTGTCAGCAGTGTTTCAGCCATTGCAATAGGCACATCCATCAGCACACTAAATACCCCAGGTGGAAACGCTGCTGGCTAAGACTCCCCTTGTATCCAGTCACGCTGCCCCAGTCTGAATCAGCCACAGAAAGAGGGAACTTCAACCGCCGATGTTTTGGGTAGCTGGACTCAAATCAGCTTACTTTCAGCGCTGTTTGCGGGTGAATTTGATCTTCTGCTTCTATTGTACGCCTGCCTGAAAATAAAAAGCGGCACTTCTACAGTTAACAGAGCCTGGGGCTGGCAGGAACAGCTCGTGCAAATCTGGCTCGGCCCCAACAAGGGAAGGCGGCGGCAGTTCATCCTCCCCAGTGGGCGCCGAGGACGGGCGTTGGAGCTCGTTGCTCTCCTGTTCCTGATGTTTTGAGCCCTAGTGTCCTTCCTGGCTCGGGGCAGGATTATAGGCAGGTGCATTAGGGGCTGGAAAGTCTGCGGGGACGGCGCCCAGGCTGCGGCTAGGAGCAGGTGGATGGATGCTGCTTTGAACGAGGCAAAGCAACAGGCACGAAACAGGGACCGGTGGGGGACTTTTGTCGCCACCGCTCCTGTCGAGGCGCGACGGCTGACCCTGGGTCGCCGTAGGGATATCCTTTAATTCCAGTACAGCTTATCTTCCTGACTTTTTTCACTCCTACCACAGCTGTGCCCTCCACAGGAGGCTGCTTTGGCCCATACCCGTCCCACGCCACCCGGGGTAACTAGGATGAGGGCCACGGCAGTGTACTGGCGACCTCACGGCTGTGATGCATGCTTGTGCCCTTTTGTGATAGTGACATCATAGTTTGTGGTGACGCCACTGTGCGAGGGCGTGATGACGCTGCAATGCCTTCAGGCTGCAAAACGCCCCGGGCGCGGCCAGGGGCGGCAGCGCCCGCCCGAGCCGCCTCTCGCCCGGCCCGCGCGGACGAGACTCACTAGATCCGGCCCCTCGCGGCATCTCGCCCGGCGCGCGCGCGCGCCCGCCCGCACCGCCTCTCCCGCGCCAACGGTCTCCGCCGGCTCGTTGGCGTTGCCAGGTAACCGTTCTCCCCGGCGAGCAAGCGGGAGGGGCCAGGCGCCGCTCGCTCCTTCTCTCGCAGCCAGGCGTGAGCGCCCCCTGGAGGTCAGGAGCGCCGCGCGCCGCCCGCGCCCTGCGAGCGGCCGGTGGCGGCGGTTAGAGGCGGTTGGAGGCGGGGCCCGGGGAAGGTGCGCCGCTGGCCGCGGCGCGGCGCGGCGGCAGCACGGCCTCACTGGCCCCTGAAGGCCCTCCGCGTCGCGGAGGAAGGCTCGAGAAGTGAGTGCTCGAGGCAAGGCGGCAAACGAGGGCACAGGCACCGCTGGCTGCCGCTTTTGACAGCGCCTGACCGTTAAGCCCCTCTCCTGCCTTCTTGGGAGTTACTCCCTTTTTCACGTGCGTGGCCTGGCCGCGCAGGCTGCGTCGGGCAAGGCCTGTGCCTGACCCGGGGCTATTTTCTTGCCCTGGTAGCGTGGCAAGGCCTGTGCCTGCCCCGGGGCTATTTTCTTGCCCTAGTAGCGTGGTGTTGGTAGGTGGCCAGTTTGGCATCCTGTCTGTGTTTGGAGAGCTGCAGGGTTCCCAGAGTGGGCTGGGGGGGGGGGGGGGGCTCAGCCTTTGCCACAGCTTTGTGTTCAAAAGCAGCTCTCAGAAATCTGAAGGAAATGTCGCTGTGCACCATGTATTTCCTCTCTCTCCCCCTCTTTTTTTTTTTTTTTTTTAATTTTCATTGCACAGATGTCCCTGGGTTGTCACTCTGGGTGGGCTTGCCACATCTGAGGTTGATTGTCATTTACATTTTTATAAGTAATATTTTGCCAGATAGTGTTTTAATTTAGATTAAAAAATTGTGTGAATAAAGTTACATCCTTTCATGAATAAAGATTCACTCCCAAAATAGCTAGAGCTCCTAACACATATATGAACAGTATTCGCTGTTAGTGTTTCCTGTTTTCTGTGCTATCTGGTTGAAGTAATAAAGCAGACATTCATTATGAGTAACCTTTATTCACGTGAGTAGACCCACTAAAAGACTACGCATGTAATTAAATGGCTTACGTGAATACAGCCTATAGTTTTAGGTGCAGAGTGTTAAACCTGGTTAGTCCTCTTAAAGCATCTGTAACACTTCTAGCTTTATATGTATGGGAAATGTTTGGTGACAAAAGTAGCAAAGATAGATCTTCAGCAAGCTTTTGGGAAGCAGTACTGCTAGACCTAAAGTTAATTACATTTTAAGCTTTATCTGCATCAGGGTGTTAGGTTAATGTTGTATAACAAAACTAATTAGAGAAAGTTATGTATTTTTAAACCTAATATTACGTAAAAGCTAGACATCTGATTGGTGGAATTTATTGATGAAAGATCAAATTCAACCTGAAAATTTTTATTATGTGTTCAAATTGTGTGTAGCTATTTCATTTTTGTTTAAATAGGGATAAAAAAGTGGATAAATACATAGTGTACTTTGCTAACTAGCCTTAGTGGTGGGAGATATTGAAGAAATTTCTGAGTTTTTTTATATTCTGTCATGGGACTTCTCATCAGTTTTTATACTAGAAGATTGCACATGTACTTATAGCATCAGAAGATTATAATTCAGCAGACTGATGTAAACATGTTGGTAATCGTAAATGTCAACATAATTATGGAAGGATAGTTTGCAGTTGTGTAGATAAAGAGTCAAGTTGGGACCATGACTCTCAGTCTTTAAGAATGGCACAGCTGTAATAGTCAAGGATTTCAGGCTCTCCAAATAGTTCTAATGTGTTTTTAGGGTTAGTGAACTCGTCTTACACCTGTCAATGGACAGCTGAAGAGTTCAGTGGCTGGAATTAGTCCAGGAATGTTACACAACAACAGCAACAAACATGTAAATATTATATTTAGCTACTTATTCTCCAGCCCAGAACTTTTTTTTCTTTATTTTTGTGGCACCCTTAGGGAAAAAATAAAGTCTTAGCCTATGGTTATGGTACACAATTAATAGAATATAAAATCTGCCGCAGTGTTTTTTCCTTTACTTACAGTTTTTGTTTATTTTTGGATCCTACTCTGGCATTAGTGAAGCTGTGGTCTTCAAAGGTGTTCCTTCAGTACTTCTCTGTAAACAAGACTAGAGTCAGAATTCTACTGGGAGTAACTGGTGGAGAAATTAGTCCCTAAAGTTTCGAGTTTTTTGACTTTTGAGTTCGGGATTTCAGTTTGTCCTTGAGATGTGCTAGCAAATCCAGTATGACTTTTTTGCATTGGGCTTTTTAATTAAAGATCATTTAGAACTGTTTATAAGTTGTAAAAGAGCATATTATACCATGGAAAATCTGGAAGAAATTGGGAGGCTTTGCTGCCAATAAGAAGAGCGAAAATGAAATGGTGATGCAAGAATAATTCACTGTTTAAAGGAACGTAAAAATAATTTTCAGGCTCAGCTCTTTCCTTATTCTAGTGGAAGCTATCCAAACTGTGGCAATTTCTCAAAATATTGAATCTTCATTGTCAAAGACGATAGAAACATTAAGATCAGTGAGTTCTTGCACTGATGTGTGTGGGGATTTACATATACAACAAGTCAAGTTAGTATTACCAGGAGTCTGTGAATCCTAGAGAGTGGGAGAATACATCCTGTAGTATGCTGCCAGTTTAAAGAACGCAGGAAAGATTCTAAGTAATGAAACTATAAATCCACTCTGAAAAAGACTGGAACTCTTGGAAAAAGAACTTGGAAGAGTTTCCTCGTGCCATTCTGTTGCCTGTTTGCACCATGAGAGGATGTGCCCTGGAGTCTCTTCCTAGAATTTCTGCACTGTGATTTTCCTGGATTCCTAAAAAGCCAGCAAGAACAGCAGCAGCAACAACACAACAACAGCAAAAGCCTGCTGGAGTTATCAGTTCCTATTTGTGGTTGAATAAACAAAGTCGGCTGTTTGAAAACGGAAAGTAAAACAGTTTTCTAATAGAACAGGTTAATCCCAAATTTGACACAAGAGGAGAAGATAGGGAAATCTTCACCTGGAAACAATATGATCATTGTAAAATTCTGATTTATATATTTATCTGAAACAAGACCAGTACCTCATGTGGTTTTGAATTAATCCTATTGAGCACTTTGTTTTATTAGCAAATGTTCAGAAATCGACCCAGGAGATTCTCTGGCAAGAAAAACAATAATAAATAATAGAAAATAAACACATTGTTCTTTGTGGACTTCTTATGCAATGCACAAGAAAAATCTTCCAGTGCAAAAAGACGTGCTAGGCAGTTAAGCACTGCATGACATAGAAAACAGTAGTGCGCCATTAGGCATATGGCTGCCAATGAAGAATTCTGGTTTAGCCAGTTGGATTGGTCAGGGTTGTGTTAGCAGTCAACGAAGATAGATGTTTCTGTCTTTTCTTCCCTCATGAGCTTTTTTCTATATTTTTAGTTACCTGTTTTTATGATGAAGACTTACCTTAATTGCAAGTTCCAGCACAACAGATTTCTCACTAAAAACCACCCAAAATCTACATAAGAGACATGGTAGCAAAAGCAGACAAAAATTTTGAGAGACAGAGAAACAGATAGGAGCTGATAAAATAGAGCAGTTGCAGCTAAAAAATTAGTGCATCTGAAGCTTTCCAGAATTGTAGCAATGATTGGACAAAAATTAAGAATTGAATTAGCAAGCACTGAAAAGTAAAATGAGGAAAGGAGTAGTCAGGATTCTGAAAGATGTGAGATTTGTTTAGCAGCATGCAATTATATGCATAAGGACAAGCCAGTCAGTTATGAAACTGTACTACTGAGTCTGAGGAATAGTGTAGTCCAAGAAAGCACAAAACTTTCAGAAGTTAACAACTTTATGTGACAAAGGTGGAGAAATTTATGAGGCATTCTTAACATTTTTTATGCTGTTGAGCTAACTTGGAAGAGCTTATAGAATGCATAATTCAATATCAAATTTTAATGGTGATCAAATATGAGAAGAAGTCTGGTAGAAGAAGACTCAATGTAACTTTAAAAATGAGGGTTGGAGTTTGCCAAGCTTCATAAATTAAACTTAACAGATTATAAATTTTGGCAAGAAAGCAAAATCTCCTGAAATATACAGAGGTAAAGCAAAAGTAAAAATTACAAGGAGAAAATGATGGGATGCAAACAGAATTGCATCGTGCAGGGAAGAGCGAGGAATGCACTTAATGAAAGTAAATGAACAAAAGCAGTCCAGCCTGTATGCGCAAGAGCAAAACTATTTCAACCAGCAAACAGGGACAATATAAACCTATAAAGAAACAAATTGCAGTATTGTGTGCAATGAAGAGTTTTTCAACTGTAACTTTCAAGACCTCCAGGCTGCCACTGTTCTCCTGTGACTTGGGACATGGAGGCTCTTCAGAGAGCTCATCAGACCAGGACCCCTGTGGCCACCAAAGCTGGCACAGGGGAGAAATCTCTCAGCTGAGCCAACGTTGCACAGTCCCAACCTGTCTGTGTAGGTCGTGGAGATTAGTGTGTGCCAGTGTCCTGGCATTCATTTCAAAATGGGACTGGGTGGACTGCATTATGCGTGCATGGTACCTGTGGTGGCCTGCTCATCTTGTCCCCCACTGTTTATTTCAGGAGCTGAGGGCCAGTGACTGGAACCCTTTTAAACTAGGACATGCTATCACAGGTGAATGTGATATCTAATGTCACATTTAAAGGTTTTGGTGAGAAAAATTGAGTCATATGACACAAGTATGCAATTGCCTGGTCAGATTACAGGGAAATAATTTCTGCTCTGGGGGTAGGTGAACTAGCTGTGGAGGTAAAGCCTAATCTTGAAAAGAGAAAGTCCCTAAAAGAGTACCTCAGGAAAAGAATATAAACTGTAGAAGGACAAGTTCCAATGAAAGAGGAAGATCCATTTCCAGGTGTCTTTACTGGATAAATGTATGTACAAAGGCAGCTGTTTCTCATGGAGTTACTTCCTTGTTTATAGGGTGGTTTGCCAGACAGGAGCAGATGCAGGAAAAGGAATGGGAGATGTCTTTAGCTTCTTCCATAAAAGGATGATAGAGATTCTGAGGCTGTGGATCATACTCTGCAGCTATGTGGGCTTAAGTGGCCTTTCTCTTGGCAGTGTGTTTCTGCTGTGTGGACTCAGCTTTTTATATAGCTATACAGTGAATCAGATTGGGTACTGAGCTGGCTTGAAAGCAAACACACTTTTTTGGCTTTTTTTTTTTTTTTTTTAATGTTGACCATTTCCTTGACTTTTACAAACAGCAGTGCCCATGCAACTGAGGGGCAAGAACAAGAGCAGGTTGCAAGTGGCCGTTTGGGGTGAAGTGTACTGGGGCTCCTAATGGTGCCACTGAAAAATTGTTTATAGAATCGCAGTCTGATTTTTCCAGGTTCCAAAAGAGAACAAGTTGCAGAGGAGCTAATGGATCAAGAAGCTGATTGTGAAAAGGAAAGCAATGCAGAGATTGAAACCCATTAGGTGATTCAGATAATCTGTGAAGTAGAAATTCAGGAGACCAAGTTAGAGACTAATGGAGAATTGCTACAAACACATGTTGTATTATAAATACTTTTCATTTTTTTGGAAAGGAGACACGTAAATATATTTAGCCCTTTAAAGCTGAACTGAAATATAACGCCACTAGAGCACCCTGGTTTAACTAGTTTTTATTTCTGACTTCTGTGTGAGCAGCCTTAGAGGCTCTCTGTATATTATTAACCACAGCTCTCTGTATATTATTATATTAAAGACTGATCTTTTTTTCAGTACTGATGCAGGCTTTCCATTACTGGAGTACCCACTGAAGAGGTCTCACCTCAAAGAATCCGAAAGTAAGCATCCTTTCCATCCCAAATACTAGCTAACTTCTTGCCTGTGCCAACTATAATAATTTAGCTGTGAGCATCTAAAACTCTTTGATACTTAGCAAAGTATATATCTGTACTGGATGAAAGCATTCTTCTTTGTGGGAGGGACAGTGAAGTACTTGGAATGAATGTTTTGCCTGGAAAGAACCCTGTGTTCACTTCGTCCTCGTCTGAGATGCTGTGCTACGCAGGAAGAAGAAACCTTCGAAAGACGTTACTAGTAGCCCGTGGCCTGAAGCCACATGTTATCTTATTGTATGAGTTAAATCTTTCTCTTACCTCTTACAGGTAGTCATTTTAAGTTGGAAGAGACACTCTCTGAAGATGAAGGTAGATTGTTTATCCTTAAAGACCTGAGAGGAATTCTGCTTTTCCCTTCTACTGATTGACGATTGCAATAAGCAGGTATGATTAGAGGTTAATATTTTGAGAAAAAATAGAAACAGTGTCTTTTTAAAAACTGATGCTGAGCACTTTCCCCATCCTTAAGAGACTGCAAAAAAAGCTAACTTACTTTACAAATCACTTCAATATCATCTCATGAAAAGCTTTAGATAAATAGTAGGTATTACTCTTTTAGTAGGAGTGTGCAAGAATTGCCAGGGATTAGTAGTATTTTTCTTAATGAGAATCCGACATTGATTTTGTCCAGCTTAAAGAAAGCCTTACAGAAAAAGTCAGCAATAGTGTTCACTAATTGCTATTATTAAAAAGAAAAAAAAAGTGAGACATATCTTGAAACAGTCCATTGTTCTCATAGCTTACAATATAGGATGCCAACCTGTCTTGAGACTGTATGTCCCAGGTCTTAATAGCACCATGAGTCTTCTTTGGGAAATCTGGGTTAAATGTGAACAGCTGATTAAATTTGTCAGCATCCTTAAATACGATAGAAATATTAGAATCAGCTGCAAGGGCAGCTGTCACCTCTTAATTATTGTGAGATGGTTAATGGACCCATTCTGTGAACCTTTTAACAGGTGCAACCTAGACAGGTTTATTAAAACATAACAGTAAGTATTCAAGTATGTGAAGCATTAGGATCTGATGGGGTGATCATAGAGCTAGAATACATTAAAGATTTGGAGATGTCAGTTTGGTCGTCTAACTTGAGAGGCAATGTATAAATCAGAGCTACTTTCAGGGTACTTAAACTGATGTCTTTCAGGGAGGTCTGAAATATCAAGGGCAGAGTCATTTAAGACAAACTAAAAAGAGGATTCATTTATCATGACAGTGCTGTAGTGATTGTGGTGGCAAACTTGCCAAATTTTATGTATTTGAATGTGTCTACTATATTGTCCACATTAGGACTTTGCTAATTCTTTTTTACAATGTGCCCAGTCTCCTCTGTTATTGGTACAAACGTTAAGATATAAAGTCAGACACTTATGAATGTTGTCTGACCTTAGAGTTGGGAGAAAAAAAGAGATTGTCTGATGATTTCCAGATTACTATATTGTTTTTTGTAGTGTAGTGAGGACAGTGAGGAGTCTGAGCCCTTTCAGTATTTAGAAGGAAGGGCTGTTTTCATGAAATTTAATTGCCATGAAAAGCTTTTGGCAAATAGTAGTAAGATCTAGTGCAACACTGCAATCTGATTTTGCTTTTTTTGCTTACATGAAACAGTAGAATCATGACTGACTTGACAGCTCATTATTTGCCTGGATGCTAGTAGCACTGTGCAGCATATTTTGCTCAATCCTGACTTCTGCCTAGAGCAGGGCACTAGGCTGATACTATTTTATGGTAACAGACATTGAAAACAGCATTTGTGTTTAGGTGTAACTTTTGAAGAACAGCGTTTGTGCCATGAGGGCAGTGGAACTCCACACTTAATAAGGGGGCTTTACCTCATTACCTTTTGCTGTGGACCTGTAAGGAAAGACAGTGCTATATCTCAGTGCTTCTGTGTATCATTTCTGAAATGGTACTCTTTCATACTGTGTCAGAGATGAGGGTAGCTCATGATTCAGTAAGGCCAGTTATTATTAGGTGGTGAGAGGGAAGTACGTAGGAAAGGCAATTAAGAGAGGCACGTGGTGTATGTACGCATAGGGCAGAATCTTACAACAAATCATAGTGAGAATGGAAAAGGCTGCATGCATCATGAAGCAGAGAAGACATAAACAAACATTTTTATAACTATAATCCTGTATTAGGATCAAAGAATTTTCAAAAATCCCTAAGACTGTCTGGTCATAATTGCGTTATAATCAAACTTGTGACAAGCTTGTCAAATAGAGGTGTAAGGAACTAGTCCTGTTAGCAAGAGTAAGGGTCCCTACCTAGTCTCTTGTTTTTCCAGTTCATTTGAATTTAGGGAAGAGACAAATTGTTATGAGCTAGCCAGCAGCAGGATCAGCTGATAAAAGGACTTTACGTGCTGGTGTCTTGGTGTGTGACCAGCTTTTACATTTCTTTCTTTGTGTGTTCTTTCTGTGTGCTGAAAGCTTATTTGTGTCTTTTCCCTCTCACTTGGTAACTCTTACAGCTTCTTTATTTCAACGTTACTTCACCGACCTTCTATGAGGAAAAAGCAAAATAACGAAATGTTTTAAAATTATCCTGTTGTTTACCTTTCTTATTGTGTCTTTTCCCTTCCGTACTGTAACTGTCTTGTCTGCTTAGTCTGGATTTTAAACTGTGGGGGAGTGATTATTTCTTATTTTTATATTGTGTCAGGCAGAGTAGGGCCATCTCTGTTTCTGAGTTTTCTTGTAATACATGCTTTTCTTGTAAATAATGAAGTGAGATAAGGTAGACAATGGACAAATCTGACTTTGAAACAATTATACTTTCCGCCTTATACATCCTAGATGGGTACAGTTTTGAATTACCTTGCTCAACGAAGAGGTACAAGAGGTCTAGAGCAGTGATATTTGTGTAAGAACAGGAGCTCTATCGGCAAAAGTGACTGTAGTTTGGAAGGTAGGGATATTTTTGCAGTGAAAATAAAATGGAGTTGAGGAAATTTGTTACAGTAAAACAGCAGAATGAGATGTAATCCTTGGAAATAATTTTAAGACCAAAATAAAAGTCTTAGTCAAGTGTCTCATATGTGAAGGTTTTAACATACTCGGTAACAACTCTTAGAAAACATGTTTAAATGCACATACTTTAAAAGTAGAAATGTATCAAGTCTAGTCTTAGTTAAAGTATAGCAGTGGTGAGGATTATTTATAACACTATGAATTCGGGAAATTTCAGTCAGAAATACGATTATTAAATAGGTAGTACTGGTTTATAATGAATAGCTTGAATGACTTGGGAGTGCAGTATTTACAGTTCTGCCCACATATTGAACATCAATATATGAGAAGGGTATTTTATATAGAAGTAGACTGAAAGACAGACTGATTGTAATGTATACAATCACAGCTTGTCTTTAAGATTTACTCTTGCTCAGAGAAACTATCTATGCCTGACTTTGTGCATCTGCACAGCCTCCAAGCGCTTTGTAACTACACTGGCTCCTAAGCTGTGAAACTTAGATTCCTTTCCACGTGAAAGTGGGACGAGTATTTCTGTGACTTATGGCAGGAGTTATGGGGGTTGTTAGTGACATCCTACTCCTTTTTGCATGATAGCATACACAGTTTTGCTCTATCTCATAATACGGAAAGATATATTTTTGATCTGAATGTTTTAAGACAACTTGACAGTATGTATTACTTTCTTTTTTGCCTTTAAACACATTGTTCCAGCAACATCTCTTTGGTGTATCTGGTCTAATTAATATTTAGCTTTTTATAAGCAGCTGGTTTAGCAGGGCAATTTAAAAAACACTTAAATTGGGAAAATACCAACAAGATTTTAAAAAATCATTATATAGAGAATGAGACATCTGTAAAAATCTGTTTTGAAAGGTGTCTGGGAAGGGAAGAGCCAAGACTATGAAAGGCTTGAAAGAGATTTTTCCTCTTCTTTAGAATGCTCTTGATGCTTACTAAATGTTTTATTTTCTGAGTAATAAATAATCATCTTTAACTGCTCTACAGTGTCTGAGTTTCTGGATTTGTCTAAGCAGGGACTCTTTCCCTGCTCCAGCACAGCTGTAGTTTTGTCAACATATGCACTGTGTGAAACCATGTTTCTTGAAAGTTTTGTTTTGGATAACTGTGCTTGCCTATAACAGAGAGTGGCCTTTTTTTTCAGAGAATTATTATATACCATCTTTTTAGACTTTTTGTTTATTGGAGGTTAAGTTTTCTTTGGATCATGCCCTGCTATAGGAGGAGGAAGGATTAGACATAATGAACCTAGTTAAAAGCACTCATGCAGTACGGTAAAACAAATGTGTGCTTTACTATATATAGAAACAAAATCCTTTGTGAACTTGGGCATTATGTAGGTAATGTTATTTATCAAGCATATGCTTTGAAGACATAAAGATTTAAGCTGATGGTCCCACGAAGCAATTCACCATACTCTGAAGAGCTATTGTATGCCTTTTACTTTAAAGCTTCCTGTATTTTTTAAAAAAGGAATAATCTGTTTTTGGAATTTTCTTGTTAATAATTTCAAAAAAGAGCTATTTGGATAGCTCATTAGCTTGGGTGGTAGGAGAAAAAAAGAAACAAATGGGTAAATCTACAGAACATGGTTGCCTTTGCAGATAAAATTTGCTAGATACATGCCGACAAACAGGTTCAGTTCCCCACCGTTTTATTTATAAAATAAATGTGTGAATCCACTAGGTAAATAATGATGTGAAAAAAGCTCCCCTAAAGCATAGTTTAAATCAAGTGCCTGTATTTTTACATGCAACTCAGATCTATATCCAACTGTACACTTGTCTTCTTTTATATTGTTCACAGAAATTTGAACCAAAAGTCTCGATCAAACGTCTCTAAGCTTTGGAATGTCTGAGGCCTGTTTCCAAATTTTGCAGACTAGGTCTATCTCTAGTTTTAATCACGATCAGTAATCTCATTTCTCTTATGAATCTTTTAATCTATGAAAGTTACAAGAAAAACCTCAGGCTACATCTACATTAGCAGGCAGCGTGGTGCAGTAGGAGCAGATCAGTTGGTATTGAGGACCTGACAATCTACCTTATAGGGGATTTATTTAGCACTATTTTGATTCAATGGCCTGATCTCCCATTAGTGATTGGTGTGCATTAGCTGTGCTCCTGGAGAGCACCTTCTAGCTGAGTTTCACCCTAAAGGAAAGCAGTTTGTGCACTCTGAAACTGTTCTGTGATGTGAACCAAAATTCAGTAAGTGGGAATGATCGGGGATTTATTCAAAAGCACACTTCTGATCTGAACAAAATGTTAGTATTAGAAAAGAAAACTATTTCCGTTTTGTTTAGTTTGTTTATTGTGTGCAGCTGCCAATACTTTTTAAAAAGTTACTTAGTGTTCTCTATGTATGGTTAGTCATAGCCTATGCTTGCTTGTGTTTGTAATACAACATGAGATAATTTTTTAAAGTGATGAAGTGTGGTTGAAAAACTGAAAAAGTTACTGGAGCAAATGGAAACAGCATAGTTTCTTTTAACTACTTTAAAAAAAGTTTTTAGATTTCATATTGTTGGTAATGCTTCAGTATTACTTAAGAGACCAAAAGCATTTGTCTTAGAACCATTGATGCAGAAGCGACATTTAATTAATCCATGTATCTTCAGATAAAATTTTTGGTTTGTACATTTTGAGAATTACAACTTCATGTAAGTTTTTCAAATCTCTGAAAATAGTCCTGCTATTTCACACATGTTGATCGACATCTGAAGAGTCCAGATAACAAGCATGTGTAGTCATACTTAGTATCTTTCTCTTCATCTAAAAATAAATGCCATAGCTCTCTATGGCTTGTAATGTATATAAAAAAAAAAAGTCTGGACATAGCTGAGTGGCATAGTAGCATTAAGCTATCAGGCTATACTGGCTATGCCATTCTTAAGCCAGTGGATAAAGTGGATAATTCTTTAGCTGGACGCTTTGTAAAGGAATTGTGCCAGGAACCACTGACAGCCTCGTGAGATTAAAAAAATATGGCCTTGAACATGCTATAGAGAGAGTTGCTGTATCTTTCTCTTGCATTTGAATCTCTGTATATTTAATTCCCCCAGACTGAAGAGACTGTAGGATGTAATTTCTTGTTTTTCTTCTTCTCTGTCAGGATCAAGGATTTTATAATCTGCATGAACTGAAAATCTTTGTTTCCTGTTTATTGGTATAAAGGTTTTCACATTAGGCGGATACTTGCAATTAGATAGGCTCACCTTCTAGTTCTATTAAAGTCATCTCTGACCTCAAGCCTCTCAAAATAGCACCATGTCATGATGCAATGCAACTGAACTTCCCCAAAGATTTGTCATCAGGTCATGTTCTGTGACTTTCTTTTAATCTGACAGTTCTCTTAGCTCTATTCTTGAGAATTTTCTCAAATGTATACCTGGTTCATTTGGACTGTTAAAGAGAGTGCAATTTCTGGTCTTCAGTTTTGACAGCCCATGATCACATTCAGTTTTAGAAAGCTAATTACGCCCACATTGTATATTCAAATGCTTAATATAAAAACTGTATTTCATTCTTGCCAGAGGTTTGATACATCTGAAGCATATTCCTCCATGTGGTTGATAATGCCGAACTTCTATTATTGTCAAGTCACTTGACCCTCACACTTTCTCATTTTTCATACCAGAGGAAAAAATACAGAATCTTAATCATGTGTACTAGATTTATTCTTACCTTCAGTTACTCCACAAAGAAATGAACATTAAGCAATTATTTTAAAACACCAATGATGTTTCAGGTTTATAAAAATAGACATTATGTGCATTCTCACCTTCAAAAGGATTTTCAGGTTTAGTTTATGGAGTTTATCAGTGGAAAAATATGAATACTACATATAGCCTCCTTGATATGTGAGGAACAGAACAGTGTTTGGTGTCCACAAATCATTCAGGAACTAACCTTTAAAAGGGTGCATCTCTATAGGCTTTCAATATGCAAACATAAATGCAGTGATACACACATTTTAAAAATGTTTTAATTCTGAATGAGTACTTTACCACAACTTAAAAACTTTGAATATGCAGACATTGTATTTCAGGCTTTGGGACACATCTGAATTTTTAAAATAAATTTAAAGTATATGCAGCTTCTTATTTTGGTTCCACATTTTTCTTACTTTTTAAGCTTCTTATATCGTAGACTGGGAAAAGAACGTAGAATTGTTTGCCGCTGAAGTTCTTCATCTCTACTGGACTTGTACGCTTGATATAAAACTTAGTAGATTTTTCCCAAGTTTTAATTTACTGTCAGTAAGGATATTATGATGATATTTTCACATTGTTTTTATTATGAAAATTAAATGATGCAGAGGCAAAAAGACTACCATTTTCTACAGAATGGCTTTTAAATTCACTTTCATTTTTAATTTACAGTGAGTTCCTATTAAAACAAATGATAGATTTTTCAAAGAACAATGAATGCATGTGTGTGCCTCAACAACTTTTTGCTAAGTGAAGTGAAAGCTGATTTCATTGCAGTTTGCACTTTGCAAACCACTAAAACAACATAGAAGTTCTATTTTTGCTTTTTACTAAGAAGTCTTTATTATACTAGCCATTTTATTGTATCAATTGATATTAATTCCTTATTACATTTGCTGCATCAGAAAATTAAGAAAATAAACCCCCAAATCCAAAGCAAGGTAAGCGAAATCTACCTTTGGCACACTAATGATAATTGAATAATAGATGGTTGAAGCAGACATGACCAACTGATCGTTTTGTTCTCTTCACGTAAAATAGCTGCTTTTCTAATGACCTGTCAGGTGTCTTAATTTGGTATGGCCCAGCCTGTAACACAGTGAGGCCTTTAATGGCTGTGATGTTTGCACAGATATATAATTTATGTTAAAAATGACGTCTTCATTACAACACTTATGTATATACTATAATAATTATGTAAGACCTCAGCTGTTTCAGTGTTTTAATCCAGTACAGCGGATATCGGGACTCTTTCAGTTAACACTACATTGAATGATATTGTCATCTTTGAAGATAATACTTTAACAGAATTTTACTGGTATAATTATGCTGCTGCTGGTTAATAGAGGCTTCCAGCTCACTCAGAATGCCGTTAAGAAAAGGTTTAAAAGCTACTACTTTGGATTCAGACAGAAGTCCTGACAGTGTATTGCTTTTCTAAGCTGTTAATGACTTTTTGTGTGCATGCATATATTTGTCTGCCAATGTAAGACTAGCATTTTGGGTAAACCGTAACTGCTTCATATCCCTCTGGTGGTCTCATGCGAGCTCGTGCATGAGCTTCACAGTATAATTGTCCCTCCACAAAGAAGTAGCCCTTTTGTTTCAGGTTCAGATTGCAGTCAGAGCACACAAAACATTCTGGGTGCCGGTACTTATCACGTGCCTTCACCACGGTCCCTCTTTAAAAAAAAAAAAGAAAAATTCATATGAATTCAAAGTGAGAAGAAACTACAGTATGACAAAAAGTAAGTTCTAGGTGTTTTTCTTAAGGCCTTTAGGTTATTCATCTGGTTTTGCCAACTGCTATGAACATATTGTAAGGTTGGAGTTGATTTTGAAAAAGTGAGATATGAAATGCCACAGAGATTATGACATAGACAGTTCAATAGTTCATTGGAAAGCCAGATTTTGGTTACAACACAGAAAGTACAGTCTAAACCATCAAAAAGTGACAAAATGAGTTTAAAAAAACACATTTCTTTTCCTTACTGATTATGATCTGAGCTTATTATCTGTATTCTTTGGTGAAGCTGTCATTGAGATTCAGATGCCATTGATGATATTAATCTGGTAGTTTCAAAGTAAGCTGAGAAAGCATCCTAGAAACTCTCACTAAATTGGGAGGATACTTTACACTATTAAGCAACTTTGAGAATCCATAAACAGTATATTACATATTTATAATGTATATTACAATGTAGTACAGATAGCTTCTGGTTTAATTTACTATGTGTTAATGACCGACTTGCAAAAGGTCCTAGAGAAACCTTAACTGAAACTTTGATGGTTCGTCGTTGAAACTGACCTACCTGTACTGCAGGTGTCTAAGATAAAGATTAATGATTTGGGACTTAGAACAGATTAGATTAGAATTGTTCTAATATCTCTGCTCTCCAGAAGCATTTTTCTAATAGTGCAGACTGAGATCATCATTTGGAAAGCATTCCTGTAGTTAGTGGTAGTGTTTGAGTACGTGCGCTTAAACTAGAGATTTTTATAAATAAAAAGAAACAACTTACAGAATGCCATTCCCACATTTGTCGCACAGCGGCACTTTCTGGACACTTGCTGTGCCAGTAGGTATCTTTGTTACAGGTGCTTTCACGCTTCTTGTACCCATGGGGCGTCCGTCTGAGAACCAAAACATTCCTATTATGTACAGGTAATATAAAAGCATCTGATGCAGTAAAATACTTTTTTTGTAAATATCCACTTCTGGTTTTAGTTACGGGCTTTCACTTATATCAACAATAAAGTTTCTCTATACAAGTTTAGTAGGCCAGATCCTGTGCTTTTGGAATTGGGAAGAGGACTGTTTGGCTGTAGCCAACAAGCAGGTAGACAGGTCAGTATTGCTGAAAAGTTTTTCTTATTTATATAACTAGCCAGACAACAAATTCTGGTTACAGAAAGTTGTGCAATGTATATCAGATTAGTGACATGATATTAATATAATATTATAGCAAAATATATGAAGGAAATGCCAAACAAAATCTCACAATAATGTATGTATAGATAAATAGATGAATTTATCCCCTCTCTGCTAAATATTTGGATTTAAGTATCTACCTGTTGGGGTAATTTTGCTTATATTTTATTATTTATGCTTACTATAAATGTAACAAACTTGTAATGTTTGCCTTTAGTAATGTTCCTAATTATTTTCAAAAACTCGTAATTTGAAGGAAATGGGTCTGTAAATTTTTATTTAGAATGAAGAAGGGATGCGTGAAACTTATCTCAGGAGTTGGTTAAAATTTCTCTTCTCCTGGATGTGGAAGAAAAGGATTTTTTTCTTAGTATCATGGATATATGCAGCTTGTCACAAAAACTTTTATCATTCAGTTAAAATCAACTTTGCACATTAACAGCCTTAAAATCTGAGAAGAGATTCTGAAAATGTGATTAAGACCCCCATTTTTTTCCCTATTCCTTATAGCTAGCTATTGCTAGCTATAAAAACAAGGGGAAAAACTGTTTGGAGGCTGGGGTTCTATCATATGTGTATATATATATACTATACTATACTATATATATTCAAAAAGACTTGGGCTTTCAGAATTTCTTACAGCTCTGATCTCTCTCATTTTCTTCTCAGACTCCCTCTTCCCACAAACATATTAAAAATGCTTTGAACAGGTAGATTATGTCATTATTAGTCACCTTCTTCAGAGACTAAATTCTGGAGCACTTTAAAGGAGCCAGACTGGCGAGGTTGGCTGGGCTCCTCCTGGTTGGCATGCAGCATCTTGTACACATCAGACTGAGGTACTGAGGTGGGAGCTGGGTCACTGCATCATAGGGAGGAAGAGCAGATAAAACAATTAACAAATATGACTTGAAAGTAGTAGCTGAACCAGAGATAGAAAATGAATTCAGTAAACAAGACAGTCAGTTCCTAGAACTACTGAAAGACACGTTTCTCCACCATAGCATTGCTTTGTGTAGTCCTCTCTTAGTCAAATGCACTGAAAAAAGGTATCTGTGGAATTCTGACAAAGAATAAACCTACAAACTCAAGACAATATTTCCATAGTTACTGTTCTGGTTCTAATGGCAATTGGAAATAGGTCGGTACCTGTGTTAAACCTCAAAGCAGTTGTATTCCTATGAGCATCTGTCATATTACCAGTTGCTCTTTGGTGTGATATGCAAAGTTCAGTTTTCACAGCAGCTGGCCTCAACAACATTGTTAAAATCACAGCTCATACCTTTAGATAGGATCAGCCAAAACCTAAAGAAACAAATCTTTTGGGAGAGTTTCATGCAAGATGTTCTCACCTTTCTAAATGGGTTCAATCACCAAGTTAATATAGTGATTTTTTGGCTAAGCTTATTGTTACTTATTTAACTTAAGAGTTAATGGTTGAATTCCCATTGATTGGTGACCCTAAGCTTTTACCAGTAATATTTCATGGTATATTAAACTGTGTTAAATGTTTTAAATTAATCATGATAACTAACATTTTAAGTAGTTGAGAGGAAGAGCGGATGACCACATGTACCGGCAGGAACTGGGCTGAACACGTATCATCTGTAAACTTCTAACTGCCACTGGGACTAATTAGAAAGGTTAAAATAGACTTCAATGAAGTCTGTTACCTCACTGATATATAGGTAAATTTCAGTTTGAATTTCTTGTTACAACTGGCCTCCTAGTGTCTGTTGAACCTCAGGTAAATCACCACTGGAAATAAACAACTAATTCCACAGGGGATTACCCTGGCTTTTGATTTGTATGGTTTTGTTTGTTTTCCAGGGTAGCATCTTGACTAACATGACACAGTAATAGCATCATGGTTGGGCAGCTAGGTATTGACCCCTGTTGGCTGTGTTAATTGTTTGCATCTTCATCATAACGAGAGTTCTCTGAGCCATTTTTAAACTGGTAAAGAAAATGCCATTTTCTTCTGTCATTACAAGCTTGTAATCTAAAGAAGTAGTTTACTTTTTAAAATTCTTACCAATATCTATCTTCCTAAAAATCAGACTAAGAAGTAATATAAAATTATGTTCAAAATACAAAAAAACTTACCGGACACAAGGGTTTGAGATAACATTTCTAAGTTCATACATAATGAAGAAGAGTCCCACAATGAAAGAGATATTTCAGAGCTGTATAGAGAGTGAGTTCTCAAACTGGAAATGTCATATGTGTTTGTGAAATCTGATTAGTCTGGGCCTAATCCTTTATTTCAGGATAAAGAAAAAGCAAGGTGGCGTTTTTCTTTTCTCTTTAATTTTTATGATTGAGGATAAATACGCAATAGAGTAATATAATCACTCTGCAAAGACTTCATGAAGTTCAGTATTGTTTTCATGAGATCAGCATAAACTTGAGTACTTAAATATAAGTATGATTTTTATGGTTAGTAGCAGATCGATTCTCTAAGGTGCTGAAGAAGGCTCACTAGTGCCAATGATTAATACTTCTTATTTGAAATATTAGTAATTAGTTTTAGTTTATACGATACGTATTATAAATTATTAAGTTAAATACTGTTGTAAAACAGAAAAACAAGTTGCTGTGATGCAAAAGTTAAGATAAAGGAGTGTGAATGGTGAATGGTGCCTTGAAAAAAAGGAATAGACCTTTAGAACTTTCTACTGTCTAATCTTCATCTTTATCCGCACAAGGTTCCTACCTGACTTCTAGTTATTGCAGTGGAAAAAAATCATAAATCAGCTTTTGACTGTTACAGAGATCAGTTAGTAGGCCTAGAAAGTCAATTCTGGCTCCTTTCAATGTGATGGGAGTTAAATAACTAACTAGTATACTATTAACCATCTACAAGATTTCCAGAGATTCATAGCTAAATTTCAACAGTTCAGATCAATTGGAGTTAATGCTATTATTTTTATTAATAATTAATAAGATACATCATTAAATGGTTATTAAATAATTATTGATTATGATAACAATAGTTATCACAATAGTTGTGAATTTTGGAGGGAATCAGAGTCTTGATTTGGAGTGGTCAGTCAACTAACAATCCAAATAGTATCGTAAGCTTTTATTTATTAGCTACAAATACAAGATTATTTCATATGAAATATTTATTGGTAAATACCGAAAGACTTCTTTTAATACTTGAGGTTAAAAAAAATCATGAATGACTTATATTTTAATGAAAACAATAAATGATTTAGTTTCTCTTTAACCCTTTTGCCATTATCCTAGAAACAGTGTAATAGTATTAAAGCTTATGAATTTCTGTATGCTCTAAGTTTGCATATTCATAACTATTAAACATACTGATCTAATTACCTCATTATGGGTGTTTCCCCCAGAGCTGTAGAAACTTGGCCTTGCAGTGTTTCCATGATATTGTCATCTGAGTACAACTGCATAGGTGTATTAAACTGAGCATGTACAATCTTGACACCAGGAAGTTCCATTTCCAAGGGAATGTTAGGGGCCATCTTAGATACTGCTTTCAACTCGGTAGGGCAGATAGAGCTAACAGTGCTAATTGAAGAGGGAGTGCTGCGTCCACTGCCACAGTCAATCCCTGAAGGAGTGCTGCATCCACTGTGTTAATAGCCAGATTACAGAAGGGTGTGCAATGCATACCAGATTATACAGAAGAAAGACAAAAGTGAAGGAACAGGTGATGTTAACAAGACTGAAAACATAAACTATAAAAAATATAAAAAGCAGAACTATAGAAAATAGAGAAAAGCAAAAGTATGAATATTCACTGAAAAGTATTTTCTTGTAAAAAGTATCAGTGTCAATTATAAAGCATTCCTTAAAATTCTGATATATATTTTATGTAAAGACAGTTCAGAAGAGAAAATTACTTTGCATTTTTAGTGCTAGATTTTATTAGAGAGTAAATTAAGCCTCTCCAAAGCTCTTTGTTCTAGGTGAGTAATTCTTAACATCTACTAATGGGAAAAATAGGTTTATGTGAGTTGTCTGTGTCTGTGACAGAATAAACACATGCCGTATTGGAATCCTAAACAAATCATTCCAGTCCTACACCTAACAATCCATCTCAGTCCATAGTTGAAGAGGCTACTAAAAAGTAATGAACAATAATGAATGTGACGTTTCCTAGATTTCCTTAAATTCTGCAGTGAAGTATTTATTAATCTTTTAAAGTTAAACAATAGAATTTTTTAAGTATTTGTTGAATTTTTAAAGAAGAACAATTGTTAAAATAACCAGTCATACTTTTGCATTTCTAAATTATAGTGTTTGCAATAGAATGTAAAGTGGCCCTTCACAAGAACAGCGAGCATAATTGGAGAGCTCATTTTGGTCAGACCTTATGAAGGCCTTTTTAAGGCTTTTGAAGCTGTTTTTTTAGTACTTATATATATATAGAAAATAAAAAGTTTTAGAGAAGTATTAACGTTAACTGAAGTAAAGTTACTACACACCAATTTGATGTCTCTGAAAAGGACTAATAAAATAATGTTGTGACCATGAAGCCCAAAGTCTTTTTCAGTGTTATCATTTTGAACACTGGACTATTTTCTCCACAGCACCTGAGAGGCTTTCTTTGTTCAGGGATATGTATTTCCTGTTACTGTGTAACAGTGCGTTAACACAAGCCTTCCACAGTCATCAGTTATCTTTTGTGTGATGTTCAGAGTTATAAGATGATATAGGACTTAATCTTTTTCCTCCAACCTGCACGTCCTGGTTGTGGCTGGTTCTTTCCAAGCTAAATGATTCTTTGTAAACCAGGGAGAATACCATATTACACAGTTAGAAAATACAGGATGGTCCCTGCCCAGTAGTCATTCTTGAATGGAGAAGACGACCCAAAGTTCTCCCTTCAATTCAGTGGGGAATTTGTGTGGAACCACTTTCTCAAAAACGTAAAAGGAGATACATCCTCTACCATCAGAGACATATCAAAAGAAAGTTAATTTCAGAAAAGATAGGCACGTCTTAAACTAAGCATACAATTCTATTTCATCACCCAGCGTAAGCCAGCTAAAAAATAACACAGGGGCAATTTATAAATTTTCAGGCTTTTTTTTTTTTAGAAGACTGAAGGCCACCCTTAAATCCTGCAGTAGAATAAGTTTTGTAAGTGCTGATAGTGTTAGTAAATGGAAAATAACAGTAAAAGGATAGAAAAGACATAACCATTGCAGTCAGCAGCCAAAGCAACGTTAAAGCAGAATAAATAAGATATAATAATATATAAAAGATAACTATTAAAGCAGAATAAATAATATATGATAATATATAAAATATAACTGCCAGGTAGTTTTATCAGAATAAAGTCTAAAATTGTTACTAATGTCAAATTTGTTAGCCCAGTCCCACTGCCCATAATCAGGTCGTCTTTTAGTGAAAGTCCTATTTTGATTTCACCTCAGCTGTCCTACAGAGGCATGTAGTCGAGATGGAGGTTTGTTTTTCACTGTGTTTAACAGAGGGTATACAATGAGCCAAACAGGTGAAAAAGGAATTTACGAGCAGTGCGACAACCACTGCTTTGTAAATACAACATTCTTCATTGAAGATTTTACAATTTGTAAGTAATTACCAATGTTAGAACCGTTTATAAATCTTTCCTAACTAAGGTTATAAAAGTTGCTGCCCTTCTGTCAGGTTAATTTTTGCAGTTTTTCCCATCAGCCATGCTGGAAAATAGCCATTTGGCTTAAAAATTTTCACTGAAAACACTGTGTACCTAAATGAGGCTTCTGAATTAGGAGATTAGGCCCTGATATACGCACTGGAACCTCCATAATCAGATTAGGCACCTATATATGGTACCTAATGGTCCAAAAGTCAGGTTAGGTACATGTAACTGGTACCCAAAGTTTAGAGGACATGTACGTTTGCTAAGGATTGTGTTATCATTTATCATGTATCATAATCAGGCTGCAAGGAGATATGGGCGCTGTTTCTCCACTGAGGCAGTGTTCTACCCTGTTAGTTCTTGTTGACAGATGGATGGAGACTCTATCCAGCTGTTACAGTCTCCTCTTTATCACACAGGTGATTGAAGAATGTAACACATCTCACAAAAACTGAGATTTGTCTGTATGAGTCTGTATGAGATTGTCCATTGTATACCAAAACCAATTATCACCCTGAGTTTTTGGTGTAGTTTATGAGACTTAAATTAGTGTAACTGAAATTCAGACGTATGTAACCTTCAGAATGACATACAGAGCGCTAAATCCCCTAGTAAAAACTGTAACTGCTAGAAATGATGAAGGCTAGCATCGCAATATATTGGATCACTCGAGCGCTGTTGAGCTTGCTTGCCTTTTTAGCCACAGAGGTTGCATTGTTTTCCCCTCTGTATCTCAGACTGTAAAAATAGCACTAAGTTAGGCATTTCACCCCAGTTATGATAGAGGAAGATTACACTAAAAAGATGGACGTTAAGTATGTAAACTTTTCTGCATTTGAGAGCTTTACAAGTCTGTGGTCTCAGATAATACTCCTATTTTAGGTCTGCATCAGGTTTCCTGAATAGATGAGTCTGCTGAAGAGTAAACTTTGCAACCTCTGCATGGCCAGATGATAACTGATATAACTAACTATCTTTTATTTGGCAAATTAACGAATTACATATATTCCCATTTGGACAAAAGAATTACATAGCTCCATAGTTTTATAAATATGCAATATCCGGTGCTGTGCTATACTGTAAAATGAATCAAGTTCATGAATACAGACTTACAGACTTACAGATTATTTCAGACTTGTATCAATATGAATGAGATGAGACTCTGGACCTGCTTCTTTTGGAAAAATAATTTTGAATTTCAAGCCTGATCTCTGCAAGTCAACTATTTTATTTATTAAGACTTCAGCATTAGGTTATATACTACTATAAGCTAATTTCAAATGCATCAGTACTCTTTATTAATGTGAGTTGTGAGTATCCATTAACAAATTAACACCATGCATCCAAATCCAACACAGCACTCAGAGTTTATAACCTGCTTCGGCCTGAGACTATGAAAGGTTTGGGCCGAATATTATGCCTGTGTTCAAAGTAGTTCACATCCTGTAAAGAAAAGAGGGTTAAAATAACTTCCTTCAGCCAATAAATGCTTATTTCTAGATAAAAAGTAGCTTACAAATTCTAAAAATAGTAACCACGAAGTAACCGTGTTTATTTTGTTTATCCCTGGTACTCAAAATATGATCACTTTGGTATTCAGAGACTTTGACAGTATGGGAGTGTTACTTTAAGTGTAAGAGGGAAGGATGGAAGGTAGCATTGCAGCCTAGTTCAGAGAGCAAATTTTAGCTACCTGCAGTGTTGCTACTACAGAGCTGAATTTATAGTTTTCAGTATTGGAAAAAATTATTCATTTATCACTGGTTTTTGGGGAATCAGTAAGCTCCTGATTATCAGAAAACTTTAAAACAGCAAGAGCTGGACTTTTTAATTAAAAACAAAACGGTAGTGATATTACCACAAATGACCATATAATATAAGTAAATGCCAGTACTCACTTGTGAGATGAGTTAGGAATGAGACCCCTCAGTTGTCCATGAAGCGCATCTTGTATATTGCCAGATGAATACAGCCCAATAGGAGAATTATAGGAGGAGCTCACTACCTGTCTTTTGTCATCAATATTTGCTGCTGCAACAAAAGGCTGGGCCCTTCTGTTATGAGCTGTACCAATGGGCTTGAATTCCTGTACGTAATAGGCAGACAAAATACACAAAGCTGCAATGCACACCAAAGCTAGTAATGAGTAAAACTGACAGCGTCAGTATAGTTAATCTCTGCATTTTTTACATTTACAACTTGGTTATTTTTTAACTGGTGCAAGCATACTATACTTTTCCATGAATTTTCTATGTGCTACATAAGCCATATACATTCAGAGATTGTTATTTTTCTGCCTCAGGACAAACAAAGGCATTCCACATTTGTAAACAAACAGTGTGAAATTTTAGTAATTCAACACATTTAAGGGAGGAATACTATAGGAACCTGTTGTAGAAGTATTATTCTCTAGATTTTATAGTTTACTTTATTCTTCTAGAAGTATTTCACATATAGTTAGCAATTGCTTCCCTTTACGGTTAATCCTTGTTTTCTGCTTTTTGGTCACGCACTGGTGGAGGGAATCACAAAAATAAAGAGATTTTACTGTAAATGTGCCATATCGGAAAACATAATTGTTAACCCTTCTTTTAGCAGAAGTAGTCTTGAATAGACTTCAGATTGATGACATCCTTCTGAATTGATTCAATACTTTGAGGCTTACCTATACATCAGAAGTTGTGATGCTGCATAATTCAGACAATATAAAATCATCATAAATAAATAAAAACCAGAAATGGATAAGTGCGAAATCGTTCTGCCTATGTTGGCTTATTTCTGGAATCCAATTTTGTTTATTATTGGCCCAAATCATTGCCTCCAGTTGTGGAAGGTCTGGAACCAAAATCTCTGATGACCTTTCAGATAACTTCCTGTGTTCTTCAGCGGTGATGGGCAAGGGATGATAAAGATTGTTGACTAAGTAAAAATATGCTTATTTGTGTTGTGCACATTTAGTACAGACTTGTGACTCTCTGTCAGCTCAGATCTGTCCCTAATCCACAGCGATACAGCCTTTGGGAAGAACAGTACTATCATCTGCTGAGGGATTTTTGTGTTTCGTATAGTGAGTGAAGAAGGTTTGCTGCTGTCCTCCAGTGATCTTTGGAGACAGTGCTCAGAAAGCTCTTGAGCTCCTGTGCTTAGGGAATGGAAAGCTCTGGTTCCTAACAAATAGATTTCTAAAATTTGGATGGATCTCTTCCTCAGAGACTGGAAGTGGCCATGGTAAAATAGCACAGGTAATTAGTACTTTAATAGAAGTAGCTTACTACTCTGATTATGGCTTTGTTTTTGAGATGCATGTCTACCCTTGTGCTTGGACTCACTGTAAGATTTAGGCCATCTAACAGCAAATTTGCAACGGAGGAAATGTGAAGTGAGTACAGACCTTTTACACTGGCTAAGTTCTTTCTTATTCCTAAATTTTCAGGGCAAATCTCTGTTAGAAATTTTGTAAAGTGTGATTGGTATAATAGAGATACATCTATAATGCTATAAAGCATTTCTATATTTATGTTTATGTCCCACTGTGTCATATGACCTATGGAGAATCTAAGTTCTGATACTGCTAATTTAGAATTATTTCAGATTGTAGAAGCTTATATCTTGGGTGCTAGAACTATTTGCTTAGTCACTATGTACAAATTATGTTGTCTGGTGTTTGCTACCACATATTTTAATTGGTGACACAGCCAGTATCTTCAGCTTTGAAATTATTCAAGTGCAATTGCGATCTGTCTTGCAAGCTGTACAAACTAGTCTCTTCATTCTGCTAAATAACATTTTAAGTAAAGCTGTTTTTAATGCAGGAATCCATCTTCTAGATTACCCTAACCTTAAAGAATGTAGGAAAAAAATCCAGTTGAAATAAATACGACCTATTAGCAAAAAATGACATATAAATTTCAATACTCAAATCCACAGAATAAATCAAGCGATTAAGAGCAGATTAGACAAATGTGGACACATTTTTGACATTTGCAGGTTTTTATTTATGCCTCAAAGCATTATTTCCTTTTTCAGACAAGATCAAATCTCTGTTCAAAGTTTTGGTGAACAATTTTTTTAAAAAAAAGACGAAATCTTGAATGTGAATTGTGCTTTATGCTTTCATTTAAAACAACAGTTTCAGAAATATTTTTGCGAAGAGACTGAAAGAAAAGTCATGGTTATATAGGATGCGCAGCCAGAAAATGCAAACAGCAAAAGCAGTTCTACTAAATGGAAATGTTTAGCAGCAGTACACTAGAACAGACTACAAAAGCAGCAATTGGATAAATAAGCACAAAGATTTTACTTGCAATCCTTTGTTTCTGTCTGATAGAACTGGGTTGCAACTGACAAGGTATATTAGTAAATGGAGGTAGTTACTACACTTTAGGATCATGTCTGCTTTATGAAAGATACTAAACTCAAAGTATTTTAAATTGATACAAATCTGTGAGGTAAATGTATTATACAAAACAAAGAAAAAACAACTTTGAACACTGTCATTTCATCCTCTTTTTATTTCTTGTTGACAAATGAATGGCACGGAAGACATGTGGCAAGTTTACAATGTAACAGTTGTGAAACAAGAATTTGCAGTTAGTTAAACTTAAATTACATTTTCTTTTTAACTCATCTATTCATATAAAATGTCAGTGACAGAACATACAGCAGCAAAAATAGTCCAGCTCTTGTGTTTATTGGATGTCATTGAATAAATGAAAATTCCTCCTTTAGTTCAAAACCGAAACAAGAACTGAAGGCCGTTCAAATTCCCAGTCAGGAATATTCAAGAATTAAAGTATTTTATTTCGTATTTTTATTTTTTTATAGCTGATTGATGTCCTTTTTGCAGGGATAAATACATATAGATCAGAGCGGTGGATGTTCTTGGAGGTAAGAATTTGGTTTGAATTGTAAATCATCCCTAGGATGGTTTGGCATATCTGTTTACAAGCATTGCTACTCTTCTGAAGACCTGTTTTATATATGTATGTATTCAGTAGTATAAAATATTCAGTATTCCTAATTTTCTTATAGAGGAAAGAGGTAGACATAGTAAAATGGAGAAGTTGGCTATTTAATCTAGGAGAAGCTGGTTTTCTGATCGCCTAAGGGAGACTTTTCAATAAGCTGCCAAATAGCACTTAACAGTTCAATCTCATGATTTATTTTTAAATAAGTATTCCTTTCAGGAATGCAACTTTCATCCAAAGGGGTTACTATCTTGTCAGATATTGTTTTCTCTACAGCTTTTGTAGTGAATTTCTCCACTTGTCATTTCTTTTATGTATATCCTGGGTATTCAACAAAAATATGCATTTAAAATATCTGTTTCATTTTTTCCTAATAACATCTCTTACTGCTGAAGAGGCTATATATTTCTGCAGAAGTTTGCTTTGTTGCTTATCACAAAGATTTTTAGATAGGAAAGAAGAGATAGATTTGGAACACTGAAATGCCGTATTCATGTTTGGGAGTGTATCTGTGAGAACAGAATTGGTGGAATTATTTACTCCATGGAATTTGTTGGAAAGTTATCCTCTCTTAAATTTATTCTAGGACAGCATGTTCATCTACCACAGAATAAATACTTGAACATATTTACTTTGATCCTGGCCTGCCAGCAGAATACTCTTTTTTTCTCTCCCCACCTCTCTTGTGAGCACAGCAAATGTCCCTGGAGGTTAAAGAACGAATGACAAAGAAATAAAAATCTAGTTGTAGTTAATTAGCTAGCTTTCATCTGCTAACTATATGGAGATTCCTGATAGCTTTGTGCAAGGGTCTTGGTGTGAGTTTGAAGACGCTGAAGAGGGAGAAGAATTTAAGTTGATTGGATTTGCTTTATTTATGCACAAGGATCAAACCTTAGCTATTCAAAGTGGTTTGCTTATTTATCAGTACATGGTTTTTGTACAAATTTGTAACTCAGTTCTGTGGTGTAATATAAAAATGTACGGAAGTAAAAAGAGCCAGCATTAATGGCTCTCTCTGTTTAATTGACTTACATCAAAAAGACATTTGTGATGTCATAGGTGCATAACTTTGGTATTTGACATTTATTCCAGTTTGAAAATCTTTCTAACATGATGAAGAATTCTCTAAAAGAGTTAAAGCAACTTAAACAATATTAGAATGAAAGGAGATATTTTCTTTCCATAATAAAACCGTGATGATATGGTTGGTTTTAAAAATGAGAATGTGTTGTGACTTTAGTTAGAGTCTTGTTAGAGTTTCGTTTCTCAGTTATAGCTGAAAAATTAGAAACATCCAATCAGGTAAAACGATGCCCATATATATAGTACATCTTATTACTCACATTAGCTTAAACTGTCAGGTGGTGGATGAAATGCTATCCAGAGAATTGTAATGACTATGAGTGAGATCATTTAGAGTGTAAGAAGACAAATTGAAATGGACAGATAATTTACAAGAATTCATACCTGTGGTTCAGCTTCCAAATTTATCTTGAAGGGATGTGCTTTGCCATCTTCTGACACTTGCGGGGACCATAATTTACTTTCTGTCCTATAAAGAAATACAAGCAGAAATTAAATAACTTCAGTTCTTTACTAGTTGCAATAATCTGTGTAAAATAAAATGCATTCTGAAAATTTGCACTTTATTCTATGGTTTTTAAATTTTTGACATAAAAATACTTTAACAGTGTATGTGTACTGCATTTTATTAACAAGATATAAAATGTGTATTTATTTTTTTTAAACGATGTATACTATGAACAACAGGAAATAATATAGGAAGTGACTAATTAATCCTCAGAGTATTTTACAAAAATAAGTGAGTATATTAATAATACTAAACCACAACAACATGATTTTTTTTAATGTTCATAACATCCATTTAAGGTCCGCTTTTCAAAGTAAGGGGAGTGCAATCTGCTTATGTAAAGTGTTTATGGAATCATAAACAGAAGTTGCATAGGTGATTCTTTGAGTTACTTATGCAGAGATAGCCAATATCAGTTACAACTCTGTCTTCATTGTCAGTGGGAAAATTTGCAACTCATTTTAAATAATGTAGTATTAATACTAAATATTAGTATAGTGTATATACAGTAGCACTAGTTGTTACATAAACATCAACATTTAATATTTTAAAATATGCACATATTTCATATGCAGAATTACACTTACCTTATTTTGAAAATTATTTCCTGAGAGAGTTGCTAAATGACGTATCAACTTGTAATAGAACTTGGAATTACATATAGACATTTCTGAACCTACTTCTGGGTTCTAGTAACTAAGTAGTGCTCCTTCTGAGAAAAATACATCTTTATCTGGAAAGAAGTATTGTGATCAGTTGTAATAAAGTGCTATACCTCCCTGACAGCCTCATGTCAATCAGAGTTGTTTGATTCTTGGAGCCAGCTGGGAAGTGTGCTAGGTGATTTTGGTTAAAGGCTGAGCATACTCAGTTAGGAGAGGGGATGATGCAGGTTGTTTCTTGTGGTGGCTTTGGCTGAGAGGAAGAAAAGCAAAAATACCTGGACTCCTGCAGGTTAAGTAAGAGAATTTTTTTTTATGTTGCTTTGCAATTTCTTTACTTGATGTAATGCATTGTTCCCATAGACAAGTGCTTTAAAAAAATTCTTTCAAAGCCTGATGTGATGTTGTTTTCCTTACCTGGGAAGATATGCTAGTAAATTTGTCTTATGATTGAGATCAGGAGGCTGTGGTAAGCACCTGGAGCTGAGGGAGCACTAACAGAGAGGTAGCTGAACAAGTGATAGCTAGTTGAAGGTTTTATTGTGGCTCTTTCCAGCTGTTCGTTTGACAAGAATTTGAAGCGCTATTTGTTTACTGACAACACACGTAGGGTTTGTGAAGTCAGTAGTAGCAGTAGGAGATATGGTTTGTAGGCAACAAATGTGGTGAGTAGCCTGAGGGAAGCTGCTCTTGTTGTGCCTGAAGAAACAAACCTTCTAGGGACTCTTGCCTGATCTGACCTTCTAGGGACTCTTGCCTGATCTGGAGTTGATGAGGTAAATCTGGATGCTTGTCGTTTCAGAGGTTTTGTGGTGTTCTCTAAACCATTTTGAATAGTTACATTGTGTAATCACTTAGTAGGGTCATATCTTCTTTTAGCAGTAAGCAAACATGTACATATACACGTACCTCTCAATTTTCAAACAAAGCTGATGTGCAGCTGCTTTAATTTTCTCCTGGGCATCATTATGTGTCATGTTCTCTGTGCTTTGGCCATCAATAGCCACAATAGTATCACCAGGGCACAGGTTGGCAGCTGAAGCTTTGCTTCCAGGTGTAATCTGGAAAAAAAATCAATTTTAACTTCTTAAGCACCATGCATACATAAAAACTGGTAGAGAAAATAATTTCATTAGGCTTCCCTATTTTCTGTTGGGTTGTGGGGGGGGAAATGGGATCGGAAACAACTATGACTACTCACAAGAAACTGAGTTCTTAATTCTGCTAGTCCCTCTATAGTTCAATTATCAGCTCACCGTTTAAATGTTTCATACATCATAACTTCCAACTAGATGAGAATTATCTTCATGCTTCTGCATTAAATAGTTTATGCCTCTATTTTCTGTATTTACTGTAACTTGTCTTCAAATCTTCCTTCCCAGCCTCTGTTGTATAATTTACTTGAAAAAAGCGGTTGAGTTGTCCCTTACAACTTCAGACAATAACAGAATAGCATGCTATTGGGCAGTTGTACTATCTAATGTTCAGGTGCATGATGTGCCATTGACTGGGTAAAAAGAAAGCCACTTGTGATCTTCTACACTTAATGGAAATATAACAGCAGTTAATATGTTTCCTGTTATCCTGGCCTCTCTTCTCTTCTCTTTACAAATGTTTATTCCAGATCCTGAACTCTTAAAGTGCTTAGCTTTAGCCCTATTGCATATATGTAACAGAGACTCTGATCCTTCAAGGTGGTCTATACAAGGCAATTCAAATACCTCGTGGAAGCATAATGAAGACAGTGACATTCACAGAAATAGCCCTAAGCTTATCTCTCTGTGCTATTTTTTTTTTGTCTTAATGATTATCTTCTGCATCATGGTTAAAATAATTGAAATGAAACATTCTTTCTCTTCTAAAATAAGCACTGTAGAGAGGCCATGATCTTGGGTGCTACTTAAGCTTATTCTAGAAATGTTAACTTGGCAGCATGTGACTTCTTCACGTGCATCACGTCATTTAAAAAGATCTTTGGTCATTGAATGGGATTCATGTCCCTTAGCATAGGCATCTATTGCCATTTTAGGTGACCTTGGGTATCCAAGACAACAACATGAAACTGATGGACGTAGCACAAGAACTTCTGGAATTTAGCCTGTCTGGAACAGCAGACCACGGGGGACAGGTTGGTGCATCTGAAAATAACGCAAACTGCTTATGTTCAAGCAAATGAATCCCAGCGTGAAGTATCAACATATTAGTGCAGTCTTACAAAAGCAGCACTTTTATACCAAAAAACCCCTTCTGTGCCATGTGTGAAGTAAAAAAGCTACGGGAAAGAATCCATTTCACTGTGGGTTCTGTGACAGTCAAAGCAAGTACTATCTGAGTGATGAAAAGCAATGAAGTGTTCCAGAGGACTGGAAAACATCATAGAGAGATGTTCTTCAGTTCTAGTATTTTCCCCATCTTCCAGCAGAGGAAGAGACTAAGCTGCCCAGTACATCTCCAGTATCTTCTGAACCACAGCTGTGCTGAATCAGGTAATCTGTATTGCCTGTGCAAGTGACAAGACTGACTGTCAGCATAAAAATTGGGTAGAAATATTCCTTTTGATATGATTTGTGCTGTAGTAGCATTGAAGCTGCCAAAAATCAGCGAAATAGAGAATTTTGACTCTTTCCAGCTGTCTACCTCTGCTATGTGGGTCTGGATACTCAATGAACTTAGGGTTTGTTTTGTGTGATTTATTATTATTATTTGCTTTCCAGTATATAAACTTATTTTTGATTTCTCTGTAACAAATTGTAGTATATATGCTATTATCAAGTCAGTTAGGCAAACTTTCCAAATCCGTACTCGTGGCCAGCCGTAGGTTTTTAGCCCCCCCATTCACCAAAAGGATAAATGAAACATTAAGGTACCTGAATAACCAGTTTGAGTATGAGTCAATGAGGTTGCTCATAAATTCTAAATCTAGAGTCTCTGAAATTATCCATTTCTCAAGCCTTAATGGCTGTGAGTATAAATAAGCTACACCGAGACTGCTTAAACAGTTGTAATAACAAAGGGGTAGAGCTATGCTTGTCCCTTTAACCTGGAACGGCTTCTGACTTTGCGTTGCATGTTGTTAGTCATTCTGCATATGCCCTCTGCAGCAAAAGTCCTGGCTTCTGAGTGCCTGGCTACTGATGCTTAAATACTCAAAATATAATGTGCAAAAATAGCCATATGCAGTTCCCTCTCAAATTTAAGCTTACTTGAAAAATGTTCATAAACTTTAATCAATATGTAATGCTTTTTACATGGCAAAACGAATCATCTGCCGTATCTGTGGCATGTTGCAGCAATGTACTGAGATATGGCCCTGGCTCAAAAGCAGCATCTGCCTAACAAGGTAAGTATCCCTGCAGCTATGCTGCTAGTAGAACCGACACTGGTCTACGTTGCTGGTAGTAATGCATGATTCCTTAGACTTCCTTATTCCTGCCATATCGTCACTGGCTGCAGTGATATCACTAAATAATTGAATGAGGGTATCATCATTTGCTGGCAGCGAAGAGGGAAAAGGGCAAGAATTTGTATTTTCCTACTCCTTAGCTGAGTTGATTATTGTCAGGCTTCTGGGGCTTGTCTGTGAAGCCTTTACCCCTTTCATGGAGGTGCTGAACTCTACTTGCCCATGCCTTCTGGGGTGCAGAACTATCTGCCCTAGTGCAGTCCTTTCCCTCACTTACTCTTCCTGGGATAGAGGAACCTACAATTACCCCATAATTCTGCCATGACATTTTGATGGTGAGAGGTATGATCCGGAGATTTGCCCTTAGGATAGGATAGGAGGAGTATGACAAAGTTTCAGCCTCTCTCTCAACTTGATGCTAAGCAGAAAATCTTGGTAAGTAGCATGACTGCTGCTTGAGGGGAGGGAAGGCGGACAAAATTACTGCAGGCCTATGCCTTATAGAAAGGGACCAGGCTGTGCATTGCAACATCACACAGTACCATGGGCATGATACTGGTATCATAGGTACCTCAGTAATATCAGTGTTACTGTTTCTTAAGGAGCTTGTCACTGGTGCATTAAATGTAAATTGTGAACACTTACAGTTGTGTTACAGTCATAGTACTTGCTCCTTGCCCATCCCTGTTTCTTGAGGTAGACATCTCGTTGATGCCTTCTGCAAGTTTTAGCCTTTGTCTGCAGGGCACAGGGCTCTATGGCATGTCTGTTGCTTCTGTATCTTAGGAATCTCAGGTTTTGATAAATACAGGATATGTGTTGAGTGTTCAGAAGTCGATAGGGACTAAGTAATGGTTTAACCACGTGTAGGGTAATGCCTTTTATGAAACCTTGAAGAGCAACTATCTTTATAGAGTGCCTCTGTTTAATAGATGTGGGAAAGTGGCTAAACATAAAATTGGAAATATAAATACCTGCATTACATTCTATAAAGATTTATATTGAAACAGAACTTGCAAATATAGAGTTGGTAACAGATTTTACCATTCCCTCCAACCTCTATAAAATTTAATTGTTTCTGTAGTGCTTTATTCAACGTGACTTAAATTCTAGGATTGAATTCTTCTAATTGCTTAACCTGAAATGCTGTCTTCTGTTCAAAATACACTGAAATAATTCTGTTTCAATGAGTTTTTGACAGTCTCATTGCTGTAACTTCTTTGCAGTTATGTAAGGTTACAAAGATTTAAAGAGAAGTTTTCAGTATTTCTAATTAATCTGTTATTTCTGCGCCTTTCTAAGAGAATCTAACTTAACATGTCTATTTTTAGTCTCCTCCTGTTCTTCTTACCCTCCCAGGGATCATGATCTGTGGTTTTCACATTTGTTTGAAGCAGTCAATAGTGTTGCTTTGCTTGGGAAATCACTGATGTTTTTTTGAGATGACATCTGTTTTTTTTTTTTTTAGACAGCTGTATGATGATCCCTTGTCGTGTTGTCTGTGTCTCAGACAACTCCTGGTAAAGGCTTTCTGTTGTTGAACAAGAGATACAGCCAGCCAAACTTACATCTGTCCCATTATTTTATGCAAAAGGTGTTTAAAAATAACTTACATTTATTGTTCTAGTCGCTGAGAATATTTCTTGTTGTGACAGTTAAGCCAAATGTGGATGCATTGCTGGGGATGCCTTTGACAAAAGGAAGTCGAGGCCCCAAGAAGCAGAGCATATAAATGTTGTACTACCTCTCGAGAGCTGCTGCATGAATGCTTAGTAGGGTTTCTTCTGAGTGTATATTGCAGCAACAAAAATATTAATGTTAATAAAGATACTGTTAAATTTCCTGAGCTTGAACTAAGGAAACTTAAACATGTCCTTTTTCATATACATGTTCTATAATTTCATAGTTCTACTTGAAATGTGATTTCATTGGCATTGCCATTACTTAGTTTGTCACCTGTTTATGCCTTGTGAGGCATTTGGTAGGTATGAGTCAATTGCAAAATCATTTATTCTTTAGAAAGTTACATTTAAAACTGCACTAACAAAGGATGTTACTATAAACTTCATCGGACTTAATCTAAACACAGAGAAAATACAAACCAGACACTGCTAAAATATTTTTCGTTAGAGATAATGGAAACTATTTTTCCTTTGGAGGTCCATAAAAGGCAATGAAGGCCCCAAAACATCCAGAGGTTTTTTCTTCTTTATTCAATGTTTTTTTTGTCTCCTGTTTCTCCAAAGGTTTTGCTGTGCCCTACTAATATTTGTCCCGAAGTACATAAAGCCACATAGTAGCATTCTATTTTATTTCTATTAAAAATATTGGGTAAGTTCTGTTATGCTTATATGAATCTGGAGTAAATAATTGGCTGAAATTAATTTGTGCTGCTATAATATGTGAAATACTGGTACTTAACCAGCTACATACTCCTGTTCAGAAGCATATTTGCTGCAAGGCATCACCAGTGGTATCCATCCTTCAAGGCTCTTGATGTTTATTTAATATAATTATATAATTATATATATATATATATATATAAAAGTATATATTGAGTCATAGTGCAGTGGGGATTTTTTTGTTTTTGTTTTAATTCGGGTATCATAAAACCCATACTCAGTATGTCAGTATGACTGAGGTACTGAAAAGCAGCAAAAATATAAAGAAAACTAATTCTAGCCTCTGATGTGTTGAACACAATTTTCAAAATATACAAATTATCAAAGTATGTATCCTGTCTTTTAGATAGATCTATGTCTGTAGATGCAGGGCAGCTGATAATGTTTTATGTGCCGCATTCATCAAGTAACTCTTTTCTTAAATGAATTGAGATTAATAGCTTAAAGTCCACTGAAAAATGGAAGCATGGAAGCTCAGATTCTTGCTGCCCTTTATTAGGGGGTAATGTAAATAATCTATTGCTAAATATGGCAGAAAAAACTTAAGAACCATCTCCCCCATAGTCAAGATGGGATAACTTTCTAATAATTCGTTGATTTAACGTGCATGATAGTGAAAACTTTTAGTTATGTAAAAACAGGTGCTGTTGCCTTTGCTGGCAATAAGCAGATCTTGACTTAGTTAAGTGAGTGTCACATTAATCTTCTGAAGTTGGCACAAAGAGTTTACGAAGTGCAAACTTCCAGACATGAGGAGCAGCTGCAGAGTGTTTCTTTTTTTTCTCCCAGTGATCACACAGGCTAGTCATGAAAATGATAAAAGTGGGAGGGTCCAGCCTTTAGTAGGCTCAAAACTTATTTTCTCATCTCAATGCATGGAGCAGTCATGGTATCATGCCAGGATTTTCCTAGCACTGAGGCACTGGAGTTTAATTTTTGAGGTGTAAATAGGAATGCAGTTTAAACTCTTTGACCAAAAAATTAATCCCACAGATATGTTTCACAAAACTGGTAAAAACTGTTAGCTTTCAGCCAACTCCTCAAAACTAGCAAATCCTTGCTAGTTTACCAAAGGCTTCATCTGCAGCTCTGAACTCGAGAAAATAAAAGGGCAAAAATCTAACTTAATAAACATAGAAAGGAAATGGAAAATATACATACCCTGGTTATGATTAAAGGTTGGTTAAAATCTATTCCTCCTGAGAGCCTGAATCCCCAGGGTGCTGGTCCTTGGAGAATAACGTTTTGTGGCATTGTGCAGAGACTTTTTCTTGGTTACTGTTCTTTTTTCCTTAGGTCTGTATGAGGAGCTGAGCCGTAGGAGGAAGGGTACTGTCAGCAGAGTGCCTGCTGGACAGGGCAGCGGACCTTTGATCACTTCTAGGAAGTTTTACTCATCCCACAGCTGCAGGCGCTGCGCTTTATCCCTGCTCTTTATGTGACGTCAGCCATTCCCTCAGCTTCTCCACCCACAGAGGGGAGTATCAGACTCTGACAAATAAAGTCTGAATGCTGGAAGGTTTACAATAAATACATCAGCTTTATCTGCTGCTCTAGCGGCCCCCTCAGCCTGACATTCAGTAAGCATCAGGTTGCAATGGCCTTCTGGTTTCTTAAAGCAATGTTGCTGCCCATTTGTTATTATGCTGATTTCACTGCTGGTGCTTGTTTTAACTAAACAATGCACTGTCCTGACCATGTACACTATTCTGTTTCATGTAAAGAGAAATATTAATGGTGATATTTCCTTCTCAAAGTATTGTTTTATGTCTTGCCTTATTTGCAGTGCGATCATTTCTCGCGCTATAAAGTCATTCCAGCCCTTCAGCTGTGTTTTTCAGCTACAGCCACTTGAGAGAATACTATGCATCAACTCGAATGGCTTGAAGCATTTTCACTAATATCATGCATCCCTCTGTCATACTGGGAAAGGGAAATGCAGTATTAATTGATGGTGTCTCTTCCTTTGGTAGTAATCTTAGCTTTTTATAGGATAGTCATGTTTACCTTCTCTTAGTTGTTGGTGTTGCTATACTCTGCATTCCTTTTGGCTTTCTTGCATCAGCTTGTTCTGCTTTATTTTGGCTTCTTTATCCGCTATATTTTGCTCCAAAAGAGAGGGATAGTTTTTCAGTGCTGGTATTCTTGTTCGCTTTCTTATCATGCTGTTGCGGATTTCTCTTTATATGTGATATAAGCGAAGTTAATACGTGCAAGTTAGTAAATGATGTTCTTCTAAGCATCTTTTTGCCCAGGGTTTGGCCTGTTTTGTGACAGTATCTACAGCTCTTGTTAGGCAGAGGTGCTTTTGGAGCTTAGACGGAACAGTGGTTGAGTACAAATTGATGAGGATATGTATTTTTGGCATAGTTACAGTCCACACAATGTTTCCTACCTTTGAGAGAAGTTTTTTCTGCTCCTTATGGCAGAGTATTTACCTGCTTTTGCACACACTTTGCTTTCTTACTATCTGTAGCCTGGAAGAATAAAATGCGGGTTCATACTCTTGTGATCTTTCTTTTGCGGGGCACCTTCCGGGCTTTTGATGAAAGTGTAGTGATTTAAATTGATATAAGAGGCTCAAAAGACTTTTCCATTAAGAGCCAAATCAACTTTATCCAGCACCCCAAAATGATGATAAATAGATGAGGAAGTAGGAAATAGGTCCTTGCAGTTTGATGGCTGTCATAAGCTTGGAGGAGCACAGCTTACTTTATGGATGCGAAGGAAGATAGGTGCGTTACAGCAGTAAGACAAGGCAGCTGTTTAGTTCAGGGATACCAGTCTTGGTGGCTCAAATGTTTGGTATGTTTTGAAGTTAAAACTCTGAGTTCAGAATTTATCAATAAGTAGTACTTCAGTTCCTTCCTTTTTTTTTTTTTTTTTTTCCTTCCATGTTACCTGTATTGAATGGAAACACTCCAATGTTTGGTATCCTTTTTTTTTGTCTTTTCCTACTGAATCCGGTATTCTCTTTGATTTGTAAATGGGAATGTATAGCATATGAGAAGTATTACTTTAAAGAGTTTCTTCATGTGCAATTTTTTTTTGTTTTTTTCATTGAGTATCGTCAGTCTCAAATAGTGAATCCTGCAGTGCTCTTAGATAGAAAAGGATTCAGAAATATAAGAACTGCTGTATTAGGTCAACCCCATGATCAGTTTCTGACAGCTCCCATATCAAAACATTCCACAGATGTGTAACAACTTGTTCGCTTGGGAGGTTTCCTCCAAATTCCTACTAGTAAGTTATTGGCTTATGTCCTAATACATAGGTGGTGTTGGTGGGTTTTTTTTTTTTTTTTTTTTTTTTTTTTTTTTTTTAAGAAATCCTGCTCCTTTCAAATCCTGCTAAGCATTTTGAGTGCTGGTTAAGTAACTGAAAGGTAGACATAGTTGGTTAAAAAAATAATCTGGGATTGGTTAAGGTGTCTGAAAGTTTGTTCACATCTCTTTTTTTTTTTTTTTTAATTGAGATCTGCTCTTGTGTCACTTCTCATATTATTAGATATGTGTAGGAGGAAGGCAGACTTAACTTTTTTCTAGGCAGGTAGTTCCTCTTAATTTCAGTGGAAGTTATCTGCTTATATGATTGAGCTTTGGATTCTGCTAGAAATGGCTTAAAGATTTATTCTGCCTATTTTAAGGGAAGGATGACTTGCTCCCCAAGGTGCTGTTATTCAAGACAGTGACTGCTAGATCCTCTTGTATTGATGTAACACTAGTTGAACTTTAAGTCTATTTACTCTTCTTTTCCATAACTCTCAAAAAATTGGCTTAGGAGACTGTCTCCTAGTTTCTTTTTGGTGACTGCTTTTAAGAAAGTCCCTCATCCTTTTACAGAGTATGTGTACTTCTTTTTTAATCTCCCTAAGGCCTTTCAGTTTTTTCATACTAGACTAAGATGATCAGCTGAGCTGGATTGAAATGAGCCTTTTATCCATTTAGAGGTGTTTTCCCATCAGTGGAGTAAGGGCTACTTTCTTTTTCCCTGTCTAGTTTTAAGGCATCTTACATATCGGAGTACTATCGTGAAACGGGATTAGCTAGAAATGCAGAGTGGCTTCTAAATGGGCAAATCTTGAAACTTAAAAATTCTTTGTAATGAAACCATGTGAAACTGAGTGAGATGAACCTTTTTAAGGTAATTATAGTGCGAATTTCAAACTGCATACCCAGGCATAGTGCTCTCTCTTAGTTTTGGCCTTTGTAATCAGTCTGAACAATCCATAGTTCTATGTGTGAAAATGAATTTTTGGAAATGTGTAACGGTGTCAGACTTTACTTTTTTTCTTGTGCCTTTGAAGCTTCCATGCAAGAAAACAATTACTTTTAATAGCTTTTTTTTTGTTTTGTTGTACTGTAAGATCATTAGTAATACAAGTCTTTCTTATGTGCAAGTATACCTCCACTTAATTCTGTGACTGTGCTGTGAATTTGTGTATAAGATAGTTTTCTCTGAATCATAATGTAGTTTCTTGGTTTGTGGTGTGACTAACTATAATGTTTGTAGGAATCATTTGGTCTCTGTAGATTGGCATTCCATTTGATATCTGTGCCAAACATGTTATCTTTCTACCTAATGCATTCTGAAAGTGTACATCGACTTTTTTTTTTTTTTTGGACCAGAAGGGGAAAAAAAAATTGTGTTGAATTTCTTCACGTCACTCAATTGCTGAGACTTTGTAGGAGAGACAAACAATTAGGCAGAAGAGTAGTAGCATGATGCACTAACTTGTCATTGCATACCATGCTACCTTGCTAGCTTTGGAAAACCAAGTCCTGGAGGCATGCTTTCTAATTCATGTCAGAATATTTTGGGTAACAGTTTCCTTTTTCTCTCCTAGTGCTTCCCTGCCTTGCTGGAAGGAAATGTTATTTTCCTGACAAGTCAGCAGACTGAGTTATAAGTAGAGATTAAAAAACAGCAAATGTTTACCACTGCATTGCATGGTCAGGAATCAGTAGTGGTTAATAACTTGGATCCTGATGAACTTTTCATATCAGCCTTTGCATTATCACCCTGGTTAGTGGATGTCTGATAAATTAGCAGTACCCTCAGTTTTTCCTGGCAAAGGAGAAATCACCTTTCCCTTTCCTAGCTGGTATGACAAGCAGCTCTGGTATTCTTCTCATGCCCCTAGCTAAGAGAGGAGGAGTGGGGCCCCAGTACTGTACCCCACTCCCAGGCATTAGCTACTGCAGATACATTTATGGCACGTGAGGTGGGGAAGGGCATTCCTACAACTCTTTGCTTCTTTCCCTTCCCCCCGCCCCCCAGCTTCATGGGTTTTTGGGTCAGTAAAATTGACAAGCATCTTTTTTATTTTCTGTTTGCATATATAAAATGACAGGCGCTTCAAAGCGTCTAAAGGAGTACCATGCTGAAGTGACATTCAGGCATTGGAGTGCCATTCATCTTTATTTTGAAAACATGTCTGTAACATATTTGCAAACTACAATATATATGCATGTATTGAATTTCCATCTGTGTTCTTATGATTCTGATTAGTGCATTGATTGCCTGAGGTGTTGCTTCTGTCATCGAATTTTTACTTTGCCTTTGTCTGTTTTGCATGGGTTCGATAGTGTTGTGACTTGGGAAGAAATTTCCTGTCCTTTATTGGTTTCTCTGGGAGCCTGGTGTAACATCCGCCATAATTGAATTACGATTCCTAGCCAAAAAAAAATGTTGTGAAGCACTTCATAATTCTCATGCTTAATTACTTTTCTAAGAACTGAATGTTTTCTGAGAGGGTGTGGTTTTTTCCATGATATATGGAAAAGGGTTTGTCCTTCTGTTTTGACAGCCTGTAGCAGTTCTAATGGAGAATCCTAAAGACTAGGACTGCAATACTGACTGTAAGGAAGGAACTGTTTTTCTTCTCAGCTTATTCAGTCATCAGTGGTTCAGCTCCATTTAATAGCTAGAATCAAACGTCATCTCCAAGTTTGGCAAGCTGATGCCTTATTTGGTTTAAAGTTAAAGCCCATTTTGGCACTGAGAGCTGAATAAACTCATTCCAGAAGAGTAAATTTGGAATGAAGTTAGCAAGGCTGTGTGCCAGGGCAGCAGATAAGTCCAGCAAGCTTCATAAATTAACCTGCTGACACTTTTTTTTTTAAAGCAACATAAAATGCCTGTTAAGTTATTTTTCTGATGTGCTTGCTATTCAGTATTACCTGAATGAATAATAGATGGAAATTGTTAGATTTAAGAAATGTCTTTCGTGATGCATATTGTAGAGCTAGGTACGTTCAGGAAAAGAGTTAAAATACTTCACTAGGTGTGTAATGACATTTGCATGCAAGAGCTGTAACATAACTCTTTGGACACCCAGTGCTGCCTCTAATAAAAACAAAGTCTCATTTTGTATTTCTAAAATGATTATTCCTATTTCTTGATTTAATCTATGATCATATTATATGTTTAGCTAATACATCATCATTTTATTGCATTTTATTGCAACATGGTAGCTCTAACCTCCTGACCTTTTCCAGAGGAAAGCTTGTTGTATTTATTAAAGGATGGTGAATAGGTCTGGGGGAATCAAGAGGTTGATTTTTATGTTGGAGTCTTCTTACTTCCTGTTCTCTCCAAACCATAGTGTTCTGATTAAAAAAATAGTTCTCTTAGGCAGTACTGGATGATGAGAGAAACCTCGTCCTTCTTTGAGCTACTGGTGAAACTTCCATCAGCTTCCATGAAGCTTGGGAGCCTGTGTGCGTGTGTGTGTGTGTGTGTGTGCGTGTGTGTCTTTCCCAGTGGAAACACCATATTTTCCCCCTTCTAGTTTATTTTTGGTAGCAAAAGTTTGTATCTGGAAAAAGGTCTGAATTAAAGTGTCAAGGAAACAACAATGATTTTGGCAAACAAGAAAATACTCATGCTTGTACCATTGTGACTGGTACTTTATTCCTTGTCTAAGTTTTAGCCATTCTCTAGATGATCTTTGCATCAGTTCTTTTTCTTTTCTTGTCTATAATTTCAGAAGTAAGATAACACTTCTAATTTACTGAGAACATCCTCCACTGTAAATAACAGGTGATAAAAGTCTAGAGATGCTACTAGCTACAATTTACCATTTGCAAAAGATGGAAGGCAAGTAGCAGGCAAAGCTGTCCTGGGTTTCTGGGGCTCCTGATTTCTTCTGACAGTTCTCCTGGTTTTCATTTTAATTGGTTCTTTTCAGCTCTTGCCTTTACCTTGAGCCACAGAAAAGTGTACTTTGATAGGGCCTTTCATACTTACCAGAGCAGAGCAAAGTCCTTGCATACAACTGTGCTCCAACAGCAAGAATGCCATTGAAGCTGTGTCCCTGGTGTTTCCTTTTGGGCTTGCTCCAGGTGTTTGGAGACACGTAGCAACAGGAGACACTAGGGATGTCAGTGTAATTTAAAGTTTTCGTGTATGGTCCAGAGTGGCTTACTGTTAGTCTAGAGACTCAAAACTACATCTGGGAAGCTTAGAAATGAAAAATAGTTTATTCTGCATTAGCCTGAAAGAATACTTATATTTTTCTAAGTGCAGAGCAGTTCAGGCTTTTTCTAAGGCATGGGTGAAACTTTTAGCTTGATATCTTGATCCAGTTTGTAGTCTCACATAAGATGAGACTTCATGCACAAATGATGAGATCGCATGTAAGGCCATATTCATTTGTGGTCCACAGTGCCAAACATCCTAAATATTTTTCTATAAGAAACAGGCATCAGCTTTTTTTTTTTTTTTTAATATGCAGTTGTCATTTGAAGTTCCTTAAACTACTGTATTGAGTATCTATTTTTCTTTCACCTTGTGGCTTGAGTTTAACATTTTAACAGCAGTTGCTATGGAAGAGTTATCCATGTTTACTGGGTCTTAACAAACAGCAACAGCTGAAAGACAAATATGGTGTTCTGTTTTAAGGATGGGATGTGAGCCAGAGATCAGCAGCTTTAGAATGTAACTAGCCACAAAGTCGGATCTCTGGAAGTTCTGACATGCACTAAAGTTACTCAGACTTAACACTTATATTTAGCTTATACTTAGTTTTTCTTGGTTGTAATTTTCATTTCTTTCTGTTTTGTTAAAGGGAAAATGTCACTTGTCCATATCCATGAATTAGTTTTTTTAGCAGTAAAAGAAAATACTGAGTGGAAATAATTAATTATGCATTTCACACCTTGCTCTTATTTGTTTGCTTTTTGTTCAGTGAACGTAGGGGTAAGTACATGGCTTTGAGAAAGGATTTGAAAAAATTGGCTGTATCATGAGGAAGGATGTAACCACAATGGGGGCAAAACCAGCAGAAACATAACTATGGTAAACTTCTCAGTTTTTATCAACGTCTAGTTACAGTATCCTAAACAGTTAGTGTGAAAACTGTTGGACACGCATATACACATACACACAAACTTAAAACCAGTATTTTTGCATCTGTTATTGATAAATTGCAGCATACAGGAAACTTACCTTTAGGTGTGAAATGTCAATTTGAGTTAATATTATTCGTTCATACTGTAGTTGGGAACTTTAACTTTTGAAGTTTTCTAGTCCTGTGGAAATCCAGGCCGGAATTAAGGAAAGCCTTTAGTAGGTCTGGAGCCAGCCAGTATTTGTACACGTTTCACGTTACAGTTCAGAGTGTAATCCACAGATTTTTTCAAAGGAAATTCTGTCTTTACAGCGTGAACACAGATAAATGATTGTATGTGCAGCTAGTGCTTAGAAATACGAGTAAACCTATTCTAACAGAAATTTTTGTAGAAGAAAGATTTGGAAACTGTCTTGCTTACGATCCTTGCCAAAAAAAAACAACAACAAACAAATGACAAAACCTAATATCAAAAAAACACCCAGAAATCCCCAGTGTCTCCCTGAAGACTGGGCTTTTCTCTAGCTTGTCAATAGCGTTTTAGCAATTACAATAAGTATTAGGCTTTTCAGAGCTTAAAAATAACTTGCCAGAGTCTCTTCACATGAGAGAATGTCAAGATGTTTAAAGTCGGGACCTTCTAACCGGTACTGATCATGTGCTGTGGGAGCTGTTATTCAGCATATATGGCGTGATGCAGTAGACACATTGTGTCTTTGGAAGCTTCTGGAATTTCAGTAATGAAAATGATGACCAAGATGTCGCAGGTATGCTTTAAATAGCTGCCTGGATAATGTGGTGCAAGAGCCGGACTGTAAGACCTTGAACAGACTACCGTAGAATTACAGTGCTTCTCACTAGTAAAACCACTGTCATTGAAACAACAGTAAAGAAAGGCACCGTGATTCACAGGGTCAGTATGAAGTATATGCAGGTAATACAGAGGTAAATTTGGCCCAGCGCTGCTACTTTCTCTCTCATGCTTCCGTAGCTTGCTGCCTTTCCCTCCATAATCCTCTTGTCTCTAGAGGTGACAGGAAGAGGCAGAGTGATAGAATAGGAGGGAAAAAGTAGCTAAGGCTACCTTGAGCACTGGCGGTAAGAGTCCATGGAGCTTGGAGAATTTAAGAAATGGCTTGACTTCTGTATGCAGCCACATCTCGTGCTGTAGAAGTTCAAATCTTCCCCTGTTGATCTCGCTCCTCCTTTTCTCATCCTGGCCTGCTCTGATTTAACAGTTGCCTTTCTAAGGCTTTCTTGGGGAGTTGTCATTAGTGGAAGAAGTACAAGGCATGTGTAGTGAAGGAAGAAGGTGGTTCACAAGACTCCATTAAGTAGGCCAGATATCCTGTTTCCAGGGCCTGAAAACAGCTCTCCCTGGTCTTGCCTGCCTCTGACTTCCAGTATGGCCTGTTCTTTCTCCCCCAGGAATCACCTTGCTTCCACCTCTGATTTTTGTGTGGAGTTTTTGGAAGACTTTAAAGGGGCAGATGTTTGAGAAACATGGGTTATCTGAGGTACAGGATATGCATGTGAAAATACGTCTGTAAGTGACACAATTTAGTTTAATCAATGGTTAAAACCTTAAAGTAGGGAGATCCTCTTAAAAGTGGAGGCAGCAGGAAGTTGATCCCTGCTGTGCACAGTTTATTACCATGTGATAAAATAGGTAAACAAAGGAAGAGTGGGTTGCAAAAGACAAAGAGGGCTTGGGTAGTAAGCAGTAGTTTCAGGGTGCTACCAGGTACCAAAATGATGTCTGCTGCTGAAAAGCCACTTTTTTTTTTCCCAATAACAGCTTAAAAACCAGATCTTTTCTAAGTTAAAACCAAGTCAGACATGATTATCTGGTGCTGACATAAGTGTGGACCAATTTTTTTCTCAGGTCATGGGGAGCTCTAAAGAACCAATGACCAAAGTAGTAGCTGCAGAAATCTTGCCACCCCTCTAGTAATCTGCTTGCTTCAGAACATAGGTATATAGGTATGGATTGGTGACTAGCAGATTTTTTTTTTTTTGTGTCCTAGATATTTCCCTGTGCTTTTGGTGGGATATGACTTTCATACTGGCCGCTTCAAACTGTGCGTAGCGTTGCTTTGTGCCTTGCATCTCACAGTTGGCTGCGGTAGCAGATGAGGAGAGGCTATAAATAGTTCATAGAGCTGTTTGGATAAAAGGTGGCATATAAATACTGCTCTCTGCTACCTCAGACGTTGGCCACGTCAATTTATTCTCTTGTATGATCTAAGGAGGGAGGGACTGATTCTCACCTGTTCAAATACTTCCAAAGCTACATATAAAAAGTACCTATGTATAACAGATGAATCAGCGGTGGTGTAAGAAAAGCCTTTAGCAGGTCTGGAGCCAGCCAGTATTTGTACATGTTTCACATTACAGTTCAGAGTGTGAACCCTAGACCACTGCCCTGCAGCAGGGGAAGCACGAGTAGAGTCATGGCATGCTCTGGGTTTATCTAGCAAATCACAGCGATGGGCGCAGTGTGATGACCCACTTAGAACGACATGTTCTGTTTCTGCAGTGTTTTCCATCTGCGATGCTCTTTTCAGCTGAATGTTTAACTGTGTCAGGGAAAAATTTTGATGCAAATGACTGAAGGTTTGGTAATTCTTTTTTTACTTAGAACAGTTTGTTTCTTTGGTTCTTCAGTGTCACTTCTAAAAAGCATTGTAATACATTAAAATGAAATGAAGGTATTTTAAGACAGCCAAGGCAGTGTCCAGGGTCCAGATCCTTCAAGGTATTTAAATAGCAAGCTACCATTAAAATCAGTTGCAGTTAGAGCTAGTCACCTAAAGTGGACCTAGGTGAATACAGGACTCTCTCTTGTGAAGGAAAACAGTGGCTTGCAACAGAGAAGTCTGTCAATCTATCATATCCTTTATCCTCCTGTTCTTGGTGGGGTTAAGGAGGATATCAGGAGTCCATGTATGTAAGTACCTGGTAATTCTTCACTGGTGAAAATAGAAATAACTAAATTATTCTTGGGATATTTATTGAGGTGATTTTTACTGTCTTCTCTGATGGATGGGAAATGTAGGAGGATTACTTTGTTATGCATTGTATATGGGTGATGAAATGGTGGCTTCAAATTATGTGGGCAGTGAGAAACATAAATTGTTGAGATCTGTGTATCTGTACCAAAGATAAACCTAGCAACGCGTTTCTGGTTGTCAGTCAACATTTTTTTTTCCCCCCTGCTTTATGCGTCAGTTGTGATGTAATGTCATTCTGTTCGAGTGGAAACCTCTATGCACTTGCTCTCTAATTAGATGTGACGCTTAAAGGCCGCTCAGAAAATTGCAATGGGATATTTGTTATAGACATTAAGGCTATTATAGCAAGAATGCCTTCTACTTTCTGGTAATAGTAAATAATCTGTTATCACATGCAAATTAAGCTCCATCTCTGACTCTTGAATAAACAGAAGTTAAATATAATACTAGACGGCGTAATTCTGTAATGCTTTATATATCGGATTCATATAGATGCAAATGAGATAGGAGCCGGGAGTTTTGGATGCGGAGCTAGCTGCTGAAGAATTAAACTGTATAGTATAACTACCAACCAGGATTAGACCAAAAATTGTACCTGCAGGATTACTTAGGCTCTTCCCAGTTTTCATCACTACATAGTACCTTAGAAACTTTTATTATTTTTGTTTTGGAGGTAACACAAAATAAATGAATATGAGAGCCTATATGTCATGAGCATCACTTTCTTTGGCCTAAATAGTATCTGACTCAGGATAGTGCAAGCAAGAATTCATTCATTCTTTTGTTTCCCTTTCAGGGGCTTTCCACAATCTTCTCCGTGGAGATATAGAAAAATATTTGTAATTTGCTAATGAGCGTGATTCCAGTATATTGATGAGCATAACAGATAACGTGAGGCAATTTTAGCTACGATTTAAAAACAACTTTCTGGACAACACGGGGGAGGATAAAAATCAAACAAACAGCAATTTTTCCCTCCAGTCAAATAAGTGGTATGATGCTGACTACTTGTAGCGTTGTAGAAAAAAGCCCTCATCTTAAAGATTTCCCCTGCTTACTGTGTATGTTTGATGCATCAATTTCTACATTTTGGTCTGGCAGCTCCCCTGCTCTGTAAATGGGTGAATTGAGCTTGTGGTCTGATTGCTAGGTACTGGAGGTAGCAAGGGATTGTGCTGTATTAACATCTTTTTTTTTAAAAAAAAAAAAAAAAACAAAAAAACAAAAACCTGATGTCTTGGCTCTTTCAATATGCTCTTGCAACTGTGGAGGCACATATAATTTGACTTTAAGTTAACTTGCAAATTAGATACTAGAGTAGGGGACTATCGTCTGTGCTGCATGGTCCTAACAGTTAAAGAAACTGTTTCTGGTCTCTGCCTGCACATTGCAAACTAGACATTCAGTTGCTTCAATGCTTCTCTTGTTTGCGTAATTTCCTTTTCAAACTAACACTAATAGAAACACTATTACAAATACAATCCTTGAGGACAATTCTTGCCCTGCTGAATTCAACAGGGCTTGATGTTACCTGGAGCAAGGCCAGGGTTTCACCATGTAACTAACTATAAACGTTGTCAGAGAATATACTTAGCAATGACCTAAGGTTCTTCTAGAACTACTTACTTCGTAATTTCTGCTTCACATTAGCTTGTGCATTGGTTTTTCAAATGTACAGGAAGCACCTTGTGTTCTTGTCATGCTTCTATACATCAGCATTTCAAAGCAACTGGTAAATACCAGGCATTACAGAATAGCATGACAACATGCTTTGCTTCTGTGCTGGCAACAGAATGTTAAAACTGCTGCGGTGACCCTTTGCTCAGGTCAGAATATATCATTACATTGAAATGTAGCTCATGCATCACTTCTTTTCTGTAGGCCATAAGACTTAGTGAGACTACACTGAGCAGTTGTGCTTCCTGCCTTTATTAGTATTAGGCTAGCTTTTACAGACGACGACTCTATTATAAAGCACAGTAATTTCTACTCTTACAGTTCTTAGAGGTGTATGGCACAAAGCAGCACTTCAGTGATGTCCCAACTACGTTTGGCGCACTGGAGTGTACAGCAGCAAGGACAAACCACACGACAGCTGAGTGGTTCAGCCAGTGTTCCTTTCACCTAGGTTATACAGCTGTAAGGAGAGATGCGGATGGTGACTTTGCATGGGAGGGGCACATTTACCTGAAAGAGACTAGTACTGACTAAGTAGGGCCATGTCCAGATTGAAAGCACTCCCAGTAGAGACATGTTAATACTGCCAAAGGTGTTCATTTGCTCCAGTCCTAACAGAAGTCCCTGTTGCTAATGTTAACTTTGTCTACACAAAGGTTACACTTCATAGAGCTGCATTTATTTAGGAGCATCCGTTGTTTTCTGTTTTTCAGCACAGCTATTGTAAAGATAAAACCAAGTGTTGATCAGCCTCAAAGGAATAGATGATTCATGATAAAATGCAACTTGCTGGAATTCTTCAGTGGTAAAAAGTACAGCCCATGCAGTGTTTGGGAGGAAACAGCCTGGCAATAGAGGCCCATGTGACTTGGAGGAGCAGGGAACTAAAGAGCGTATGAGACAGTAAAAACTTTTACTGGGAGCAGGGCTTGTTTCTTGCTGTTGCGGGGTTTTTGTTTATTTTAACATCAAGTTGTTAACCTTGCTGTTTAGTCCTAAGAGTAAGATGATCCCCACAAATCTGTGTATTTATTTAAATAAAAAAAAAAAACTTATTTCTATGCTGTCACCTCACTTTACAGAGGAAAGGATTAGGGTGTAGGAACTTTTGACAGGTTTCATGGTTGTATATTTTCTCTTTGTGCTTCTGGAATGAAGGGTAGCTCTGGCAACAGAAAAAAATCATCTTGTATTAGTATGATCAGTGGAGGAAGTCCAGAATGTTGCTTTTGGATGCAAATTTTTTCAGGATGATATTGAAGTAGACCAGTTGAGAGCTCTACCTGGCTGTTGAGCAAGGGTAATGCTAGTTGCCCGTATATATAGATATAACGAGTATGTTTAGTGGCAAAAAAAACAACTCCATACAAGGAAAAACTTGCTCAGCATTTAAGCTGACTAGTATCAAACACTTCAATTAATTATATATATTTTGAGAAATGATGGGGGAAACAGTTGTGTACTCCAAGCAAAATTTATTAGAAGTCTATTCAAGGAAAAAGAAAAAAACACAGAGACCTTTTGCTTGTAAGAATTCGAAGTCAGTTACCTGAAAGCCAGGTATGAAAAACTTGTATATATTTTTTTTTAAAATCAGATACAGAGTAGAAACAGTACTTTTTAAATATCACAGGCAATAGATATTTAAGTCTTCAGTCATAAATGGCATCAGAGATAGGTCTTAATCTCACAGCAAAGCTGCATGCAGATCTAATTTAAAATTGAAAGCCTTTGAAATATAAAGCTTTTGCCATGAAATCTGCAATAATAAAGGTATGCTGCACAAAGATGTTTCTTTACCTTTGTCTTAATGACATTTCTGAGTAATAAAGACATATGTACATTTAGATTTGGCTGCTAAACCATATTTTAATTAATAAAATTCTGCATAAAATGCTATTTTACAGAATTGCACTATCCAGGTGTTCTTATGGTAAGTGGGGCAAATAAAGAAAAATGCATTGAAATATTCTGTATGTGAAAGGGCAAAGATCAAATAACTTTTTTTAATCAACAACAAAATGGCTCTGTACAAAAAAAAAAAGCAAACGTATGTACAAAATGCTACAGACAGACATTAAATACATTTTGATAATTTCAATCCTTTACCCATGAGAAATACAGTAAAAGCTTCTGCCATCTCTAAGGTGCTGAAGAAACCAAATCTGAATTTTTTTGTATAAAGCCATAGTCATTATCATCCTGTGCCTTAATTTCATATATTATTTATGCTTACCTTTGTTGTTTTTTTCAAATACTTGTTTCATTCAGGAAAAAAAAACCCTAAAATGTATCAGTTTCAATATTTGTGACTTTTTTTTCTCCTGTAGTAAATTTCTAAAAAGAATGTGTAACTCAGGTTTTGTTAACGTATATATGTAGTGAAATAAAATCAGTACATGATACTTGTGAATATTTTTCAGGTGGCTATGTTAGAAAGAAAACTTTGCACTAACACTGTTTACTTTCTGCTTACAATTCATGTGATACGTAAAAACACTAAACTCTCACATTTCATGTTGCTGGCTATTACAACATTTTGATTACAACCATTTAACTTCCAACATCAGTAGCAGGTTTTTATTGTCTGTGCTTATATCATTGTATTTTCATTAAATCCTGCTTACCAAAGTTTCATGCCTCTTGCACTTTCTTACCTTTTAACAAAAAACATGATAGCTTTTTGGGGGAAAAAAGGAAAATGGTTTAGCCAGTACCACTGCACCTGTTCAGAACACTTCTAAGTTCCCCTGTTTATTCACTATGCTTGCTCCAGATTTTACAATTACAGTGCATATGTAACAACATACAAGTGCAGGCAAAAAATCTGTATTAGAATTTTTCATACATTGTAAACCAGTACAATAGGCAAACCTGTGATACAGCAAAGTGAAAGCAACATATGCTGCCAAGCTAAAAAGAACTTGAAAACTCAAACAACTTTTTTTTTTTTTTTAAAGTAGTAAACAGCAACTTCCCCTCTGTAATGCGTGCATGTTGAAATTTTTTTTTTTTTTTTTTTTTTTATTTCTCTCCATAGCACTTCCTGATAGTACCACTAATGCCCAAAACAGGAACCTCAACCCCCATGTCAAGTCACCTGTGTACCTGTCATCAGGCTTTTCCTATTCTTGTGTCTCATATGGAAAAAATGTTTAAAACGGGGAGTACTTAAATGTTGAAATGATTCCTCTTGTTTCAGAGAAATTTAGCTATTCACACTGTAGTCGTTGCTGTAATACTGCTGGTTTGGCGATGGGATGGGATGAGGATGAACTAGATGGCCTCTATTCGAGACTGCAAGCAAGAAAACACAAGGCCTGTGTAGCATGTTTTCTAGCAGCTTTATGCAGATGTGTTGCAGAGATGCAGCATAAATAAGTAGGAAAAAAAATTCACAGCCTCTTGACATAGTTTCCAGGGAAAGTACCAAAGAATTTGGTTCTTCTTGAGGTTCCTGAAATTAGAAGCAATAGATGAAAGATGGGAAACAACAAGAAATCACTATGCAAGTGTGGCCTTTTCCTTTTTCTTTTTTTTTTTTTAATATTTCATAAATGGTAGAAATATTTACTGTTCTTTACTATACAACTCAGTTATTCTGAATTTCATTTGAGAGTTGTGAATCTTGACAAGTTACAACTGCAGGAAGTGAAAAACAAACAGAAGAGACATAGCTGATTAAGTTGTTCAGCCTGATTAGATTTAATATAAGTTTTAATGTGCTGAAATTTCATTTTGGTACATGAAAATAACTTAATTTAAACATTATCACTTGTAATTAAATAACTTGGATTTTTGAAGGGCTGAGGACTAGTATGATAAAGCTAGCCACAGTGTGCATGAAAGTTTATGCAATGATCTACTCTTTTTTTAGGTCTATTTATGAAACCTGTATTTGTTCAGTAATACTTGGTTCTCAGAAGTAGTCAAATCTGTAGAGGTAGTCATGTGAATAAGTTTTACATCAGTAGGTATTAATGAAGAGGGAGGTAATAATACATAATTCATTTTGTGTCCCATGAGAACGACAAAAGTCCTTTATTACACACTGGAGGTGTATATCAATTTGTGGCAATCGATTCCAAAGTACCCACTACTTTCAGTGGATTTTGGCTGAGATTTCTCCTGATAAAGCCAGGTTCAGGTTTATTACAGGTTCAGGTTTATTACATTGAATACCAAAACTTAATTAAGTTATCAGATATCAAGCAAACTGAGAGTAGCAACGGTCATGAATAAAACAAATATGAAAAAGCAATGAAACTAAAACATACCCACAAACCATCCATCATCACATTTTTCCATCACATCAATGACATCTCCCTCTCTGAGCTCCAATTCATCTTCATTCCTAGGAGTATAGTTATATAGAGCCTGAAACCTTAAATAGGACAAATGAAGCATTTTACAAAAAAGTAAGAGTTCTTTGTATCTCTGCTGAAGCAGACGAGCTGGTTCAGACATTAAGTAATAAGAAACACTCCTCACAAATACAGCGGAAAAGTTTTTTTTTTTTTTTTTTTTTTTTTTTTCCGCCTGGTGGAAGACTTCAGGGCTAGGCCTGTTCTTTAGCAAGTGTCCTGCTTTGTCTGAAAGGTAACTTGGACAGGAAAGGCTGGGGACTCGAGGCAAACCTGACTGCTCCACAACTGGTTCATACATAGAATGGTAATATTTTGGGGAAAAAAAAAGCATTATTTTTATAGTTGAGTCACAGGCAATGCAAGGACTTTTAGATGGGAGGCTGCAAATGGGCTAGCCCCTTAATCCTCATCATCAACATCTAACATTATGACTTTGCCTTTAAGAGTCAGAAAGCTGAGCCTGCAGTCCAGGTGCTCTGTCACAGGGCCCAGCAAAGTGACACACAGTATAAGCCAGGTGCCTATAGAGTCCCCAATGCATGGAGAAGAGTGCAGAGGAGAGGGGCTCACACAGGCTAACACTGTGACAGGAAGCTCCCTGGGCTCCTCAGTAACGACTGCTGAGGAGAGATGGGGCATTTAAGAGCACTGCATATAAAAGAGGTGCCTACCTCCCTGGCAAAGGTGGAGAGTAATTGCTACTTGAAAACCTACAGCTGCAACCACAGATAAGGGGTGGTTTTTCTTAAGCTTTCCTTTTACACTGTACCAAGTGGCCAGAAACTGCTTGAAGTGTGGAGAACCCTAACTCAAATCTGACTGAGGGAACTGTCCTCCGCCTGGCTGCTGGGAAGGAGCATCTTTCTTTAAAGGTTATTCCTCTCCTCAGGCAGGCTTCCGTAGAACTGCCCCCTCACTGGCAGGACATCCTTTGCCATCCCATGGTTTTTCTGTATTTATTCTACTCCGGGAAAAGGACAAAATGTGAGCCCTCTACCTACAGCATCGAAACAGATGATCTTCCAAACAGTTTCTGTCCAAAAGGAAGAGGCGTTGTTCGGGGTAGTTAAAACAGAGTGAAAGGGAGAAAAATTTCTGGGAAGAAAATCCCAGAATCCCCTATCCCTCTGGGATGGAGGAAGGGAAAAGAGATGAACTGAGCAAGTGGAAGACATAAGATACTGGTCCCAAGTACCTCCTCACAATCAAAAACCACAAGTAAGGAAGTTAGTTTATGAGTTTACTGTTATGACTTTCTCTTGGATATAAAGGCCTCTGCATCTGCCGTGAGTGTGCCTGACTGTCACAGCAGGCTCAAAGCTGGACAAGTAATAAAAAAGATTAAAATGGGGGAAGTGGTTAGAGAAAAAGCATATAAAACAGTATGTGCAGAAAGTCTCTTCAGAAGAGGGATGCTAAAATAAAGAATGAGTATCTGCAGGGGGGAGAGGGTGAAATAGCTGATACTCCATCTGCTAACAGGAGTAGAGAACAAGGTTAGCGAGCAGAACTGGTTTAGTGCTTATCACCCTCCCCCAAAACAAAACAAAATCCAAAACGAAACCCTGAGTGAGAGGCTTCAGTCCGGTGACATAAGGGTGGAAACTCAAACAGTATTCACCAAATTGTCTTCCCCTCGCCCCACCTCTGCCAAAGACTGAAGAAGGGATGTGAGGTGAATAAATGGAAAGAGGTATGAGACTACCAAAATTGTTATCTTTTGTGTCAGATTTTAGTTGCGTTTCTTGGAAATGAAAGAATGGCAGTAAGCTCTTAATATTGGGAGTTGAGTGTGCTTGGCAAACAGCCCATGGAGGAGGAGAGAGCATAGTTCTCTGCAAAAGCCCATGAGCTCTGCAGAGGCAGAATGTGCCAGTTAGCTTCTAAGTGTCTCTGCCCCAGCTAAGACTGTTTGCATGAAAAGGAGCAGGGCACATTTGCTTCTGTGGAAGGAAATAATTGTCATTTCAAAATACTGAAACAAATCATCATCATCATGATGTCCGTTTTTCCCCTCCTTAACAACAGGTCACTGACTTTAAAACTTAACAACATTACTTTTCTCTATCCCTACTAAAAATAAAATAAAAAACCTTTGATTTTTGACCAAATATGTTAGTACAGAAGATTTTAATCAGCTCTGTATCATTCAGGCAGTTTCCACTGGCTTAAATGGGACTTCTATTTAAGTAACAAATTCTTGCTCCTGAAAGTCCCATTTGAAACTTCTATATACAGACTTGTGCTAGGCTCAGTGTAATGATGATCCTTTTGAATAAACATACTTATTTTTCACATTGCTGGTTTGGAGAAACAAAAGACACTTTGAAGGAAAAAATGATTGTAACTCAAGTTCTCATAACTGGCAGTTATCTCCCCAAATCTGGCAAGTCTGATATTTTTACTTCAGATTTCATCCAACTACTTTTAATCATATTAACAAAATAGAACGGACCGGTAATTAAACCAATTTCCTTTGGTAATTTACCTAGCAGGAATCAGAACAATTTGTGCAAAAATTAAACGGCAATAACATTTTCTGTCATGCTTATCATAATTCCAGAAAGGCAAGAGCTATGATGATATTCCAGAACTGATTAAATAAGGTACAGGAGTTGCAGATGTAATGTGTCGGGAACAAGATTTAAGCCAATTAGTTACTCAAATACAATAATGAGAAGTTCCTAATTATCACTGTTTTTACTTTAGAAATCTAATTTTAGTTATTTCCAGCTAATCCATTTTAATATCTCTTTTTCTACTATTTTCATTCTCTCTGCAATAATTTAAGAATTTCTTAAATATGAAAGATTCTACAGCCATTTGCAATGTTGACCGACCAAAGAATGGTTGGTTGGCAATTTAAATATGTTTCTATCTGTTTTTAGACATAAATTACTTCAGTCATATTTCCACTTTGACACTATGCTGAATGAAATCAGATAATTATTGCTTAAAAAATAGAGGTAGAAGCTTCAGTATGCTCAAAAATACTAGTAGGAGCTTGCTACAAGTTTTTAGTGAGATCAAAACCAAGATGCCCAATTTTCATTAAATATCATCTGTGGTATAATTATTGGATAACTGTTTGCCCTTCTTTTCTCCTTTGCCGTTTCTTTAAGTGACTAACAGTCAAAATTCAAAACATGTTTAGATGCTAAGCTTTAATTATATTTAGGTGATTTCATCTAATAGGGCCTACTCCAAAGCACTCTGATGCTAGTTCAGGGACGGCAAAACAAACAAACAAACACACACACACACACACCTGTACTTACACTGTAATAGTAAGTACCCAAATACCCTTACATGTTTTATCCTGAGTGCTTATTTTGTTTGTGAAAATAAGACTTAGGATCTAGGTTCTTCTCCAGTTTTTGGAAAGGCTTCCATGTATCTAATTTTGCAATATTAGCCATTTACTTTTTCTGTTGACATCCAGAACTGTTTCTGAGTAATTTGTATCAAGTCAGTGAAGCAGATCAGCTGAATTAATATTAAATCTTTAATTTGCATTCTGCTGAGCAGATCTAATAATAAGGAGATTAAAACGTCACACTTCATTTTTACAAATACTACAACTAAGGCTTGGTCCTCTGGAACCTTCTTGGATATCTTCCTACATCATGCAGTTACCTGTAATTCTCTGAAATCTCTGTACAATTGTACTTGGCAGATTAACAAATTAATCAAAGATGTACTGGCTACTGTTTAAATGTTAGGTTTTGGTTTAGTAGACAAGAAGTATACTTACGGTTCCCCCCCAGTGTGTATGTTTTCATGAGCAAACACAGGGCGCTGTGGCTGAAATGAAATGATTTGAAATGTAATAAGGATTTATAGTTTGAATTTCAAATAGTTGGATAGTGGCATGACACATAGTCCCTTGAGAGTTCATATTCCATGTTGTGTGAAACAACCAACCTTCCCTCCCATCCCCTTCCTCCAACAAACCTCACAATAAATTCTTAAGAGACCAAGCAAGCAACAGAATTTTTGCAGATTTGAAGATCAGATTTTTGAAGGATATAACGAAAACTAAAAACAAACCTGATTTCAATCTATTTGTACTGTAGTAAAAACAGTAGACCCTACTGCCTCTTCGCTAATGCTGTGAAACAGAAATAATATTAGAAAAATCAGATGGAACTGAACAGCATTATTGTACGTTCCTTGGGTGAAGTATATTTTTAGCTCAGCAGAAATAAAATCTCCTACACTTAATAGCAGAGTTTAGAATATCCGCAGACAAACAACATCCCAATTTACATTACACACAGAGCACTATCTTGGCAGGCATATCATGCTATGCTGTAATTAATACTGTTTGATCTGAAGGGGGAGCACAAAGTCATGCAGGCTGCTGGGAGGCAAAGAGCAGAAAAGTTTTGAAAGAACACATGTAATTGTTTGAAAATAACAATTAACACTTCTACTTAAGAGGAAAAAGTGGTATGTATTTCCAGTGCAAAGTTTTATGAAAAGAATTCTTTTCTTTCTTAATTGAGCATCACCACTAACATCTAATAAATCTAGACATAATGGAAATGAAAAAAAAAAAAAAACACCTCCTAGGGAAATCATATCCTGTTTAGAAAGCCATTAACTTATAGCTCTTAGAATGTGGCTCAGGTCAGAAACAGTGGAGGAGCAGCTGCTTGGAAGAGCTGTTGATGTGAGTGGTGATTATATTCTTTGTTATCTGAGGATGCCCCATCATCATGCTGAAGAGAGTGACATACAAGAGGCTGACGCTATTTTGAGAACCGCATCTGCTTTGGCAGCGTGGATATCAAACATAACTCATACCACTTCTTTTTCTTTCATGAACAAAGAATTGCAACCTGATCTTGATGCCATGGGATTTGTCTTACTGCTCCATGCTTCTGTCTTCCCTGGGTTTGACTATTCCAATAAATTTTGCTTCAGTTTACTCTCAAGGGTGATGGAGCCTTCCATGAGAGAAGGCCATGGTAACTAACACATAGCCTGATGATGCAAGTTGAATGTTAAAATATACCAGGGTTGTTTTGTTTTGTTTTGTTTTTTTTTCCCCCAACATCTCCAGATGACATAGTGAATTTATTTTCATGATGTTTGTATGTATACATGCAGACAATACTGTAAACATTCACCTTTACAGTCTATGGAATATACTTTTAAGAACAGTAGGGTGCCTAACAATGCAGGCCAGTGAGTAGCAGAATTTTTATTCATATTAATGAGAGCTAGGTGGAAAAGAGGTTTTGAAAGTCCTTTCTTTTCTTTTTCTTTTTTTTTTTTTTTAATTTTTGACTGTCTTCTCTCCCTCATTTACCTCTCCTCGAATTGTGTACAAGACAGATGGAAACTTTTACTGAAAAATCCAACAAAAAAGACTGAAAATTAGACACTTCAGTTCCCAGTAAGCATCCTTCAACAGTTGCTTTGTCAAGCAACAACAGAATATTTCACTGGGCAGATTGCTTGGTATTCGGATTGGAATCTGACCTTATTCTCTGCTAATTTTTCATCAGGTCTGTAACTGACCTAATGCCAAAGATAGTCAAAGATACAAGAGAACTCAACCAAGGCTAAGGATTTTCTTGCAAACAGTGGAAGTCAACATCCTGAACAGTATTACAAATGATTTAATGCTTTGAACATGTACCACATTGAGAAGAAGTAAGGTAAGTCAATACTATCTTCTTTTTCTGTATATGCTTCCAACAATTTAAATATAAAACGTTTATTGCTAGTTAACTGCTGTTGTTAACAGTAAACAGGTTACAGAAGATCACAGTGAGTGAAGATTTTCAACTTTATGTTGTAGCTACAGAGAAACCCAGCAGAATTAGAATCTAGGGTGGAGTCACCTCTGCTGTGTCTAAACAAGGGGACCTTGGAGCTCTCCCTCCATCTGAGTGCATGTGTTGATAGTACCCCAGTTCATATCAAGAAGTCTTCTCCCCATCTTCCTTGCTCTCTAAGCTCTCATTTCTATACGCTATGGTATCGGCTGGAAGGGGACTGTTGCAAGTCCTGGCTAATTGTGCTTAGGAGAGTTCATGTAATGTATCTCCCCATGGAAGCTCTTGATTGCTCAGTTCACTAGACTATCCTATTTTCTAGATAAAAAATTTAGGGCCTCATCTCAAAAATGGTCAGAAATGTATAGTCAAGTATGGTACCCGTTGCACAGCTGATTTTTTTGCATGATTGTTGTGTGTTCCTATATAATAATCTTTTATATTCCTGAACATGCAAATTAGGTGTACAACTAGACTCTACTGTAGCTTTGGAATTGAAATCATAAGTCATAAATGATGCACATAGTGCCCTTAAAGTATTGGTTGTGTATCCTTCATTTGAAGTAAGATGCTTGCCATCCACACAAAATTAAAATAGGGTTTAATTCTTCTTCTTCTTTTTTTTTTTTTTTTTTAAATGGATCTTATACCCAGTTGAGACTTTCTCTGTGATTGTGATGGTGTGGATCCACTAAGACAGGAATCCTGGCCTGTCTATTGTTGAATTGTCTCTGTCCAATGATGGAGAGAACAGTGCCCTCTCATAGCTGGTAGCAAACAGAAGCTTGCCAAAAAAATCACAGGACTTTGAAAGTTAGGAAAATAAGCATTTTAAAAAGGGAACCAACAGTAAGATGATACCCTAAAATCAGCAGTGACTACATGGAAAACAGTTCATTCTGTTATCAGTTTTAAGAGGCAAACGTTAAGAAACAGATGCAGAAACTAATTTAGCCCTAAAGTGAAAGTATAACGTAATGCATAAACTCTTACTCTCATATAGTTTTTTTCATAATTTAAATCAGATTTTTGAGCCAAACACATACAAACTCTTAAGTATAATCTGACCTTCAGGCTACCTAAAATTGTTACAGTTTCAGACTGCTATGAAGGGAAAGGCTGAGGAACATGACAGTCTGGAATAGCAGTGCCTGGAGAAAAAGGGCAGTATCAAGTCAATGCAACACATTACCATAGCAACAAAATATTTTGAAAAGGACATGCATTAAAAAACAAGAACATAGCATCACAAAAGCCTTTGTACATGCAATGAATTATAAATTTTTGACTATTGGAAAATGTAGTTTTAATAAACGAGAAACACTTTGAAACAAGAGGATCTGTTTAGGAAAAAAAAAAAAGGCTAAATCACATAAAGAATTTGGACCTCGTATGTTTTTCTAGCACTGGAAATACTATGCAATACTGCAGAGACGCAATAAACTTACGGAATCATAACATAAGTTTTGGCGCACAAAGAGCTGTTCGCTTTACTTAGACATAGCACGGAAGCACAACAGGAGCAAAACATGGTATATTGATAGTATTCAGACACTTGGGCAAAAGCAGAATACTGAAAGACTAGACACTGAGCTGCTTTTATATGGAAATGCTATTATTGCACACTGGGCATACAGTACCATACCCTGTGTGAATAGCTGTGACCTCTGACAGGTGAGCTGCGGGATCTCTTAGTCATCACAGGACTACGAGGAGGTTTACCCATAACAAATATCTCTCTCTTTAAATCAGCCTAGAGAAATCATAAAAACTATGTCAATCGAGAGCTTCAGAATGAAGCACCATGGGATTTTTGCTGCTTCATTCATATGTGCAAATCGGACATGCTTTCCTTGATAACGAAAGGCAAGTGCGTTACAGGTGCAAATAATGAATGGTGCTATTAGAATATGGTATTTTCATTGTTGCAACTATATCTTTTTTCCAAGGATTTGCTAATCTGGTGCATACACTTACACACTACAGTTAAAAGATTATTCACACAGAATGCATTTGCTATATAAGAACTGTCACTGCAAATGTACCCACTGAAGTGACCCAGTTAATAATAAAGAAAGAAAGCGCAACAGCAAACAGCAGAAAGTCCACAGGTGTCTTTAAAATACCAACGACAAAAGTAGCTCTTGTCTGTTAAAAAGACAAACACACCTTACTTACCTTATAAATGCAAATTTAAGTACTCGATGGAAAGAAAAATTCCATTTTTGTTAGCACCACTGTAAATCAGCTAAACATTTGACAAAAATCAGCACTTAAGGAGATAAGAGGCAAATGTGAATTCTTGGGGGCAGGGGTGGGAAGAATGAGAGGGAAGTGGAGTGCTGAGATTGGGAACCTCCTCTTTAAATTTTGTGACTGATTGCCACTAGAACGTGCCAAGGGAGAAGAACAAGCCCCTTTTAGGAGCTGGGAGGGTGAATAACAAAAGAAAGGGAAACCAAGGGAGGGGGCAAAGAGGCAGGAAAAATCGCACATCCCTCCTACCATCACAGAGGGTGGTGCGACTTCCCACTGCTAGCTCCTTGTATTCTGCTTTCCAGAACCCTGGGGCGTGCTTTAGATTTGAGTCATTTCCAACTATACATATGTATATATGTATGTACACACATATGTATTATATATGTGTATGTATAGTTCAAAAAAAAATTATATATATACACACACACACACACTTTTTTTTAAACAGTAACAAAAATTACCAAGGTATCAGTATACAGTTTACTTTTAAGAGCTCTCTGAACAACTTTCCCTCACTTGTAGTATTTGAGCCTTGGAAACGTCTCTTGTGTTCTTTCTGGTCTAACAGTTGTGATGAGATTTTAATCACGACTTTGTGGTACAGTAGTTAGTGGACAACATGCACAAGCAGAAGGGGTTGGTTAGGAACAGTTCTTCCTTCTGAAGTCCAGTTTGTAGACTAAGCAGCAAGAAATGATGACAGCCAAAAAGATGTTACAGTCATTTTACTACAACTCCCCATCCTAACAGTGTAGTCAGTTTTGACTACCAAAAGCAGTAGTGTTTGCTCACCTTTGAGGGGAAATAAATCTTCCTCTCATTATGGAGATTTTGTGGAACAAGTCAGTTGTCAGTCTCTAATAATTTCTAATTTCAACAATTTTCAAATAGGTAACTCTATACTGATTTCAGTGCTTTTTTGCTAGTTGAGGAATTTTCTGAATTTTATTGGTTAGACTAAGTAAAAAGCACCCATCAAAAAGCACTGTACAGTTACTGAATTACTCAAACTTTCAGAAACAGATGCAATAGTTTGTTTTACCCCTTTTTTGTGGTAAAACATTCCTAAGCCCATGATAAATTCATACCATGGCAGGAACCTTCATGCCTCTTCCCTCAAGAAAAAAGCAACAAAAATGGTGGACCTTAAGGCTTCTTAAAACCCACTACGTGTGCGTTTTCCATGAACACACAGAGTCCGATGCGGTAGGTTTTTCAACAAGTATGTATTTTTTGCTACAAATTAAATGATTACTTTTGCTAGGATAGTCTTTCAAACCTTTTACAGGACTTTTTCTCCTTTTCACAAAAAAATTGACCCTCTGGAAGTGGAAACTGAGTTTTCCAAACTGCACTGGGAATTGTCTTTGTCTACCTAGAAACTGATAGGCTCTTTCCAGATTTCATTTTTCTGGCACGGAGTTGCGACGCTGACGTGAACTGTAGCTGTGAAGCAGGAAGAATCTTTGTTCAGTCTTTAGCTAAAAGGATTGGTGCTTAGAATGTTACCCACTGCTGTACAGTGCTTTACTGAGAAACGTATGACTGTTCTCTTACGCGTTATCTTGAAACTGAAAACGCTTTTAAAGTACAAATGTTGCTTAGTTTCATGTGCTTGAATAAGATTGTTTCCTTGAATTAAGCCAGAGTTATGAAGTCCTGGTATGGACTTAGAATTGAGTTGAAGGCCTGTCGTATTAGTGGTATCTCCTTATTTCATTGTATATATTGGATATAGTTTTACCTTGTTTTTCATTTGAAGAAGGCCTATCACAGTATTCCATGTGCTCATGTTATTTAATATTAGTAACAGAGACAATACATCTGAAAAGATCAAACTCAGTGTTAGCCTTGCAGTTATTAAACATATGTGAAGACTTGCAGCAAACCATATTCAAGAGGTTACCTTTAACTTTGGTGAGTCTTTCTCCTGTCGGTACAAGAGTTTAAAAAGGAGAGGAGGTGAGGGGGAAGCAGTAGACAGGGTCGTTGTAGGAAGAGAGTGAGAAGCTGGTGCCTTGGCAGAGTGAAATGGATGATTAGAAGAAAGCTGGAAAGGAGGATCAGACTTTCCTGATGTCTCTCTAGAAAATAGGGCTGGCTTAAAACATTTAAGAAAAACGAGAAGTAATTGTGTTGTAAAGCTGCTGTGAAGGACATAAAACGCATAGTGAGGATTCATGCAACGAACCTGAGGAGTCAGAAATGTGATACTACTTTTATTATTAGTCAGTCGACTGTTCTGGGAGAAAATCCCACCCTCAGAAATCAAGAGGTTGATGTTAACGGCACTGGATTTCTATTTTTAAATAGTTTTCTTTTTGGTTTCTCGCTGGTCCATGTCTTCAGACAATATGCTGATTTTGTGCTTTTCCAGTCAAATAAAGTCAGCGGGAGGCCTAGTTAACTAGTTTTGTGTTCTGCCTGGAAACCTATTATTCTAACTATTTGATTTACATATTTGCATGCGCCAGCCAAATTAACTGCCTGAACAGGCAGACTGTTGAAATAAGCGCTAGACAGAAAAAAATCTGTTCTAAGACTTTGCCTAGAAACCGCACATACTGTGTAGCAATACAGTGGCATTTAACAGCCAGCACACATTTGGGATAGTTCAGTGTTGTGCTGTCTGAAAGAAGAACTGGGGAGGGCTTCAGGGGGAAGCATTTCTTTAACTGCCACCAAAATCTAATCTGTTATTAATAGAAGCATTCTCATAACAGACTCTATATATCAGCTGGTGAAGTGACACACGTGAGGTGTAAACCACTGAGTCTCTGCAGGAGACACCTCTCTCTCTCTCCCTCTGAAGAGGGCTAACAGGATTTGCTTGCTGGGGCCTCATGCTCTGAAGGGGTGGCACATAACAGGCCAGCAAGGAAAATGGTTCCCTGGCTCTTGGCATCAGAGCTTTGATAGCGGCTAACGGGGACAGAAGGAGAGGGATCAGCAGAATCAGGACATGACAGAACTTACAGTGGTGCATACCTCTCCTTCCTGAAAGATGGAAATTTGAGAAGAGGCTGTACCTAACACTGACAATATTTATCCAATTCAATAGTACAAAGCTGTAACTGTGCGTAACACAAACATGTAAATATAAAAAAAGCGCAGAATAATTATACTGAGAGTAAGCTATGTGAAGAGAGAAGCCTTGTTTTCCAGAAATTAAAATACCTTATCCATATTTGCTGAAGTGCATCCTTCACAATATACCATGGTGTCTCCTCTACTTGCTTTTGGAAAATCTAAATTGTCAAGTCTCAGATCCTCCTCTATATAGAGACTTGGCAATTTTTCTGTTGCGTCTTGTGCTCTTCTGTAGAAATCTGATCCTTTAGGCTTTGACTGATCCCCTATGTTAATTGACAGATTTCCTGTACCAGTTTCCACTTCATGTTCAGCAGTTCCAACTAGTACTGTAGGGATGGAGCCACTTTTATGTGGAACATACATATCAGAAATGGTGCCAACACGTTCACGTTCTCTTGTAGTATCTGACAAGTCTCTAGTTACTTTGATAACTGAAGAGCCAAGTATCCCTTGGAAGTCTTCATCTTTTCTTGGTTTGGTATTGTTGTTTGTATGGTTATGTGCTGTGTCATGAGATGAGCTGGCTGAAGATGAGACAGAGGTAGATAAAAGAAAGAGCTGAGCAAGAGCTATAGGAGAGCTGAGAGGGACCTTTGTATTTGGAATAAAACGATCATCCTTAATTTGGTGAATGAAATTACTTAGGGGAACTGCTGCAGATCGGGATGCTGTTAAGGCCAAAGAGCTGAGTTCTTCTACATCACAAAGAAAACTGTCTGGAAATGGTGGAGGAGGTAAGGTGCACATGCTTGAAGGTGAAAAACCAACAGTCTGTGAAAACCAGTCACTAGCAGCAGCCTGCAGGAGCTTTTGATCAGCGTGTAACCAAGAGGAGGAACGGTATCTGGGAAGCAGGGACAGTGCTTGGGAAGGCAACTTCAAAAATAAGAAAGACATAGGAATTTAAAGAAAGAAGTATGACAGAGGACTAAGATACAAGCAGACTGGAAAAGAAATATATCTGCTGTTTGGATTGTAGGGTATCATTTCAGTGAGCATGAGTGTCTGAAATCATTAGCACATGAATCAGAACAGCAGAAAAGATATTTAAAAAGTGAAACTGGATCAGGTTCTGGCATGGGGCTTAAATGTCAAACATCAAGACAGACCTGAATCATTACATTCATGACGGCAATCTGTACTTGATCTGCTGAAATTATGTTATTTATGGCTCTCTGATAGTAAGCTTGTCGAAAGTTATTAAATCATACAATTAATATAATTTCCCCCAAACCATTACTATTATTTTGAGAATAATCAATATTGTCAGAAGTACACTGTGAGTGTCATTAAGTGTTTTTTTTAAAACTAACGACTGGAGTGACTTCTCATTATCCTACTGTTAATGTCTGTACTTTTTCTGAGTACATCTGAGTACATGTTTAAGAAACATCTTAAATACATTGCATACTTTTATTAAGGCATGAGGAGCTACAGAATGCATTTTTCTTTAAAAGTAACTGTATTAGTTCAAAATGACATCAACATTTGTGAAAGGTACATTCAATTCCAACTGAATGTAGGCAGCCAACAATGCTTTTAAAATAGCAACAGCACAGTGTACAGCAGTATATTTTGAATACCACTACATAATATTGATTGAAGTATCCTTCTGGTAAAAGAAATGTCCTTTTGTAAGAATGAAAGACTGGTGAGTCATACGTACACAGCATCAGTAGATATCCATTGCTTCAGTAAATACTGAAATTGCATTTTGTAACTATTAATCTTCAAAATTAAAATTGAATGAAAAATATTTTGATCTTATCGTGAAAATTATTCATAATAATTAGATGCACATCTCTCTAGGTTATCTGCACTACTTTAGACTAAGTATTACTCCAGAATGGGAAAATAACTTCAGAAAGCTAAATTAACATTACACAATGGGAAGAAGATTAGATTACTTACCTTCTACTGGAGTTTATTCTAGAGGCAGATAGCTTTATTTTAAAGTTAGATAAACCTTTGGTATAGAAATCATCTTACCAAAATATACAGTCTACAGCCTGATACAGTGCAGTATGGTAAAGCAGAGCTAGCCTGTTCCAAGCAATACTCAGTCTCTTTCCCTTCATCTTTCCTCTTGATCAATGGCCTATAACCTGTTGTTACTACGTCATAACATTAGGCAGGAGATGTTCCCGTTTTTAATTTCCCATGGCTACAAGCTGCACAAGAGCTGAACTCATAGATCTTCTGGTCCACATTCAGGAGAGCAAAGCTTGCTCTTGACACAAATTGCTATTTTATTTGCATTGCCATTAGATCAGTGAAGTTTAGCAGTATTGCTCTAGCAGCAGGAAGTGATACAACAGATTACACGCTAACCCTCCCTCCCTCCAACAAACAGGAAGAAGCGGTACCAAGTAATTGTGGTAAACTCCAGAACACTTTCAGAACTGCTAAAGCCCTCCTAGCTAGTCAGGAACAAGATGTCATCTTACATGGTGTTGCCATTTCTGAACACAGCTGAATTAGAAAACAAGGAGTCTGTTCAGGAACCTCAGTGGAGTCTTTTTTTGACTTACGCTAGAACCACATGACTGCACAAGCTTCCTATGTCACAAAGAGGGCTTTTTCCTCCCTTACAAAAGTGTCCTGCTGCTGCTGCTAAGTAACCTGAGGTGACTGTATTACCATTTAAAAAATACCCAGTGTTGGGGAAAAAGTAGCCCAGTAACTCCTGCTGTGATGGTGGCAACACAGTATGAAAAAGTAAGTTATCTCTTCCTAGCCCCAAAGACTAGGTCAAACCTGGTCACTCCTACCTCCTATATCAAATGCTTGTGGAGCATACAAGGAAGAACATGCTGCATATCTAAGGGTCCTGCAACTGCACACTCAGGTTGCTTGATGACAGCAGTCTTAGAAAAAGATCAGCCACTAAACCACTCTGCAGTTCTCACAGCTTCTACAAACCAAGGGCTTTGCACTTCAGGTGCATCTGCTGATTTTATGATTATTTTTTATTCTAAACAGTGATGACTTATCTAATGAAAACTCTGGAGAGCGCTCAATATACATCTTTGGGGGGTCTTCATGTTCCTCCCAATTTTACTCTTTTACATTCAAGGTTTGGAATTTTCAACTGTTACAGGAAAATATAAATAATTTATAAAATTAAGGAATGACAGGGTAATATTAACATGCTTGTGCTTTTCACTTGAATATAAATGCTTTGAAACTACATCTATGCTCAACAAGGTTATAGGGGTCAGGCACAAAAAAAACAACTTTAGCTGCAGGAAGCCTAAGAGACAAGCCTATTCTATAAAAAGGGGGAAATAAGGAATCTCCAAATACAGAGACATCTCTATAACACAGAGCACCTAAGTTGCCTCATATTGTGAATTGTCTTTAGGAACCTCTAGGTTTTTCTAACAATGATAGAGGGCCGTAGCTCATGGATACCTCATTATGGGGATACCAATCTTGGTGCTACTTCATTTCAACAACTTTGTTGGGGTGGAAAAATAAGGAGCTAGTACCCCATATATTCAGGAATATATTCAGACATATTCAGGAAAGACAGAAAAGACCTGTTCTAGCAATGATCATAAAACAGCTAATATTGTTTATTCATAAGCAGTATTTTCAAAGGCCACTGTTGTCCATAAAGGACATCTTTCGGTAGCAGTCCCCAAAACAGCAAATAAGATGTGGAACTTATTTCACACTTGAAGCATCTAAATTAGCGCCAGTATGCAAGTACACAAAAGTAGAAAATGGGGCAAAACCACCCTGAAACAAATATAGATTAACAGCAGGATAAAAAGTTTCCATGCTACACACAAAAAACACTGCCCATGCTGGAGAGAGAAACAACAAAAGAAAGGGGAAGATTTGGAAAGTTTCCTCCTCTGTAGTATTCAAAAGCATCAGCTCGTAATGCATGAACGCTAATCACAGTTTGCATACAAAAATCTTCTTAGTGTCTGTCACTGACAAAGCAGTTATTTTTCCTGCATAGATGATCATGAAATCTGATGAATGAATACATCATAATCCAGCAATCCTCTCGGTAGTATTACGTGAACATGATTTGTGGTGGCTATATAGACCAGGAAGAAAAAAGAATTCGGAAACTGCCAGATATTCTGTGTGAAAAATTGTAACTGTAAAGGTCTGAATCCAAACTTGTTGACAACGTGATGATGTCTGCCTTACTACCGCATGATACAATGCGGTCACTGCTGTCGCATCAATCCAGAGAACCTACGTTACACCAACAATCTCCTTCTAGTGTGTGAATGGCAAAAGAGAGGTAAGCTACAATACAGAATCATTAGCTGTTTTCCTTTACATTGGAAAGGCGTAGATCTAGTCTTGGCAAGCTGTGTCCCTCTGCAGGCTACCTGCCCTTGCCCTTTGCGTGCTTATGGGACTATAAGTTTTTAGAATGCGTGTTATGAGAACACTTTCACACTGGACGATGAAAAGTCTGCTGGACATACCCTCGGTGCTCAAATTCTGCCCAAGACTGCTAAATAAATTTTGTTGTGTAGCCTTGATTTTTCTGCGCAAATTTTGCTTGGCCCTACTCTTAACAATGTAACAGTTAATGAAAAAAAGAGAAGAATCCTGGCAGAATGCAAGACAGACGTTGTGCTATTAAAATACTTAAATGACAAGTTAGCAAAGCAATTCTACCTATTCAAGAAAGTAAGTACAGCGCACTTAAAACAATCCATAAATTATATATTATCATTTTAACAAAAAAAAATTACAAGTCCTTCTTAACCCACTGTAGGGGTGATAGCAAAATTAAAAAAAAACAATTTGCTTACCTTAGTTGAACTTAAATGGTGTATTCTATCACTAGAATAGCTTTGGGGTACTGGAGGATCAGGGTAGTCATCAGTGCTTTTTGATGCATTCTTTTTGATGACTTCTACATAGGACACAGGGAAGATGCCTTGTCTGTTGGTTCCTGGTATTCTACCTTCATACCAGTTTTGATCGACTCGCTTAAGAAGAATTACTCTGTCTCCCTGAAATACATTATGAAAATAAGTTATCAGAAGATGAGTCAAAGTTTATTTTTTGAATAACACTATCTTAACACATAGTATTATTTTCCCTGCAGTGCTATTTCCCATTAGTTTTGAGAATCTTCTCCATTTTCATATTCTTCCTCCCATTTATTATAACCATGCACAGAAGTATCATTCCAACAAAAGAAGGCTAATCATGGAATAGCAAGTGCTAGTCTTCTCTGAGAAGAAGGTATCATGTAGTATTCTGATCTTGAACGGGGGATTAACATTTAAACATTTATTCAGAGCGCAACCTGCTTTCATTGTTGCCCAAACTACTAGCTAACACCCTAATTGCAATATCTAATAGTAACTGCTGTATGAATTTAAATGTCAATTTTTCTTAAAACAAACAAAAAAAAGTTAAAAATAAGCTGTGAAATCCATGCAAGTGCTTTGTTATCAATAAATAATTTGTTATCAGTAATCTTAGAAGAAATGGAGGTGGAGAGTTCAAAGTGATTTCCTTGGGACTGCTGAGAGAAAAGAAGTGCTTTTCCTAGTGATCATGCTTGACTATCATGTATCCGTGCAGAGAAGTAGGTGGGCAGCGGCTCGCTCACTGTTTTTAGAGTGCCTAGGAACTGAAATGTAAAATATCAACTTTTTATTCAAACTTTTCTCTGTAGTGAAATTCTTTTGTTTTATATGAAATGCATTTTATCATGTGTCTTTTTGTAACAAATTCTTGACTATTAGTTTTATGTTCTCTTGGAATTATGTAATTTTGTTTCAGTAGTTGATTTGTTGAGTGCCCTAAAATCATCTTTAGTGGGACGGAAGAAAAGGAAACTAGTGCATGTTACCTTAAAAAAAAACCAAAAAAACCCCCTGGGCTGCCAAGACTGACCACTATAATAAGCATAAATAGGAATATTAACAACACCCCAAATCTCAAACTATTCTCAAATCCTTTAAATACCAATTCCTGATCTTTTTTTGGACCTCTTTGGGGTTTGCCAATCTCTTATGAAGGGAAAAACACACAGACTTCAATGAGTGCTTGACCAGGCTCAAGTTCAGCATCAATAAGCTGTATCCTTAGTCTTATTTCAAGAGAAAAACAAATCATAACTTCGACCAACTCTTTTATTCATTAACCCCCCCCCCCCCCCCATAATTATAATTAAATACACTGAACCTGTAACAATAAAGCTCTATAAAGCAGTAATATCCTAGTGGCCGACAAGCCTCAGAAATTAAACATTTCTCTCATGTGCAACAATATGTTACTGCTGACATGCACAGACAAGATGCAAGAATGTTATAAAAAGCAAACTGTTACGATGATGAAATATTTGAAAGAACTGATACACCCCAAAATGCCTCTAAGCCTATGTTTTCTGTATTAAAAACCTAATCATGATAATTACGACAGTAAAAATGATTATTAGAAAAAAAGGAATGGATAATTGAAATGAAAACAAGAAAACTGAGCAGTCAGGTAACAGATCTTTGCATGTGTCAATCTGTGGCAGTCTAAATTTACATGCACAGCATATTTGCAGAGAGCTATGGAAGAAAGCAAGCCAATGAGTTGTTAGGTTAATAGCTTCCCACCATTATAGTGTTTTGTGCATAGCATATTTTGAAGGTGTAGCGCACCAAAGCACAGTATTTACTATAAATTAATTCTATGTAGCAGTAGATACCATAATGGAATTTTGATAAAGATAGTTCTAAACAGTACCTTTCTGAGTGATAACTCCACGTTCGTGTCTGCACTAAAATTGTATTTGGCAACAGCTTCTCCAATCTCTCCAATCTGTGCAGGGGGAGGTGGCCTGGCAGGTTGTGCTTTTTCTGGGGGAGAAAGTTTCTAGGAGAAAAGAACAGATTGTCATCATTCTCATGTAGTTTGTGGACCTACTACCCAAACTAATACAAGGAATTAAAACAGAGAACAAACCTCAACATAGGAAATTGGGAATATTCCAACTCTTCCATGGTGCTCACCCTCATACCAGTTTTGATCAATTTTCCTGAGGATATAGACAGTATCTCCTTTCTTAAAGGACAGCTCTCTGTAACAGATTTATTTAAATCAGATGTTTACAGCTTCATATTTGAACTCCTCTGCCTGTGTAGTTTCTGAGGTCTTTACAGTTCAAATCTGAAACGGACTGTAGCAACTAAACATCTGGAGAAAAAGTGCCATAGCTGCGGTACATTCACCAGTTGATTACACCATATAAAATGAAATGATTCACATTATGAGTCCCAGGTACTCTCTCTGAGTTACGGAGGCCTGATTTACACTGGTCTTTCAAGTAAATTTTACTAGTTATTATCAGAGCACTATGGGTCTGTAAGCAAACATGATGTCTTCTGGCTCTCTTGTTCAGGTGCCACTTTCGTGTCAGGCATCTGAGGGATATTTGGTGTTCTTTATGATATAGTAGGGAACACTACTGAAGTATGTCCCATGTCTCCATGGCCTATTACTACCTTTTTTTGCAGCAGCACAGTTTGGAGTGCTTCTGCTCTACACCTTTTCCATTGCACTCTGAACTATTCAGAAGCATGAGGAATACAGGATTATGTTCTCACCATTTTTGAGATTCAGAGCTTGTATTTGGATACCAAAAAAGGGAATGATTTAGATCATGATTAAGAACATTTTTCAAATCTTGGCCAGTGTCTTCTCACTGTATCATCCATTTGATTTTCCAAGAGCTAATCAGCTGCTGTGATAATTCACGTTGTCAGTTTTGTATCACATACGGCTAATGTAATTCTAGTGACAATGTTTGATCTTATCTAAAAATCTGTTAAATGCCCTGAGTCATCAGGAACAACAAAAGTGAGTACAGGCTCTCTCCTTTGACTCCCTCATATCCTAGCACAGTGGTTTCCCTATTTTTTTTTTTTTTCTTACGGACCACTGTGGATTGCCTTGGTATGGGGGCATGACACATTCTGCAGGGAGCCTGTGTATGTTACAACAGACAGATGGGAAGATGCTGAAGCACTACACTGAATTTTGATAAGCGAAGCAGCACGCTATCTACAACAGCACATTAAGCACTGTACCTTGTGTAACTTGAATACTATTCACCCTGAACAAAGAGCGTTCTACAGGTGACACTCAGGACCCATGATCTAGAAAGCTGGAGTTGCACAGCCATTCCTGTGCTTACACAAATGCAATTAATATAATCATTTAATAAATTTAAATACGAAATATCATCTCACACTGTCACACTGTTTGGTAATGCGGAGGCTACTGTGACAGCAAGCAGTGTCTTCTGCTTCCATGACATTTGCTGTTGAAATCAGCTAGAACAGCAGCTAGCTGAGGCAAGTGCTAGAAAGATCATTCTTGAATTATGAATTCTTAAACGAACAAAAGTTTAGTACTTACTTAGAAGTCTGAGCTTTAAAGTCATATACAGCTCTAGCTGGCAGTTTCTGAAAAGCAGGCAAAATACATTCACATAGTGTTACTATATGGTAAACATAATGTTTCAGCTTTTAAAAAGGTGACCAAGATTAAAAAAAAAGGGGGGGGGGTGCATGCCTTACAACAGTTCTCGTAGTAAGGCTATATTTAGGCAGTGAAATATGCAGCTTCCTTTTTTGAAGTTGTTAGGTGTTTGGGACTTAGTGTTTTAAAAATAGAGCTAATATTTTAATACAGATCCCTTTGCAATTTTGAGCTTTATGTTTAAGAGAACTGCAAAGTAAAAACAAGAAAAAAAGTTTAGTAAATGCCCATGTGACTTGTAAGCAACTAGATCTCTAGGAACAATGGAAATTCATTTGCTTAGTATTCTCTTTTGTTTTCGGATGCTTTTCTGTTAAGCTTAATTTGTTATCCTTACACTAATTTTGACTGCAAATAATGCATCACATTATTATAAAAAAGGAAAAATTAGTATGATAGCTGGAAGAGCCTGGGAAAGCTTTAGATTTCTGAAATCACATTCACAGTTTTTAGAAAGTCTGAGAAACACAAGACTGGAAGAGATCTCCTGAGTCATCAAAGCAGCTCTCTTGCTATCACTATCACAGGCAATCACTTTGTGTAATTCCTTCCATCTGTTTTTCAAGTGCTACCACCAAGTATCTGTAAGATCAGCATTTGTTCAAAAAATAAAACTGTAGAACATCCCTACCCCTCACCTGTGTGGTTGAGAGCAGATCTGCAATACTGCAGAGCTGTAGTTTTGTTGTTTTCTTAGCTGTGCTGAACATGAATGTGATCTGACCCAGGAGTCTCCCTTATTTAATTTCTGCCTCTGTCAGATAATTAGCACTGGCTATTTCAGAGGAAGGTGTAAGAACTCATGAGCAGTATCATGTGAGGCTATCTGGTGAAGTGAAGTTTTGTCTTTCTCTGCAAGTACTTGTGAGGATTAGAGATTGCTACAGATTCTAAAATTTGCCTTTAGGATATGCTAGTGATTAGAATGAGCTGTTTAAACTATTTCTGTGAGAAACTATTTGTAATGATATAAGGGCGCACATCTTTTTTAAGAGGAATAAGACCGGAGAGCTGAAGTTTTGTTTTAGCTTTCTGCCAGGACAGATTTTCTCCACAGAGTTCCCTTCCTTCTTGTCATCTAAAGGCTAGCAAATTTAGCATACCTATAACACTGTATTTGCAACAATAAAGCGTACCAAAAGTTATTTAAGGGATCCTGTCAACTTGCATTTTTTGATACTGATAAGAGTTTTCTGTTACAGGTCTCCTTCAGGTAAGAGAATAATAGGGAACACAAAAATGCTCTTAAATTTGATGCTAAAAATGGTCTTCTGGACAGGAGGGAGATATTCCTATCATCAGCTGTAGCTAAGTCCTATGCTTCTTCACTCTTTCCCGATTTTGTTTGCCTTTTTTCAGTTTTGCTGCTGGTGCTGTAACTACTAAGCCAAAGAACGGGAAAAAGGGGGTAACATAAAAAGAATAGTAAAGCTTAGTAAACACAAAATACTTGAAATGTACAAAATGTATTGAAAGTAGAGAAAAGTGTTTCTTCTCTCATCTTTTACAATTACAGCAATCTTGAGAATTGCTTTCAGCTTAAGTATTATATGTATTTTCAAACTGAAATATGACTTTTGATGCTACATAATTCCTTAAAAGGAACACATAATTGCTCCTGAAAGTTTTTTAATCAGTATTTTCCACTGTGTAATCTTTTTTTGAAATCAGACTCTTAATCCAATTGCAACAATAAAACTGCGACATTGAGGTGTGAGCAGATCTGAATTCAGATCCTGCAACCAGTTCTAACCTATACCACCATTTAACAAGATAAATGGCCCAAAGCAAAAGCTTAGTCCAGTCTATGAATTATTAGATACAAAGAGAGTTTGCTGCTTATACAGTATTCACTTGCTTTTTCTCAGATGTTAGATTACAAGATCAATTAAAATAAGGTGCTCTATAAATTCACCATTATTTTCTATAATATTCTTATCAAAATCAATGGAAAATCTTAGCAATTTATGGTTTACAGATGTTAGTTAATATAAACGTAATTACTTTATTATTGAAAACAATCCCTGAAACCTGTTTGGAGAGTGTTTCGAGTTCCAGGTTTAGAAATATTCTTAAGAGACTGAATGATATAGCACATTTTTTGCTTATGGTGATATTCTGTGTTATTTTCTGTTGTTTTTATTATTTATATTAGACGTTGTATGCCTGCTGTCATTTCCTCCTCCAAATCATTAATATAAGCAATCAGTATATAATTACAAGCACCAAAATTGTTATAGAAATTACAGATCACTCTGAGGATAACAGTGTTTTTGTTTTTTAAAACATAAGTAATTGTGAAATACGAATATTTTTTGTGTCAGTTCTGAAACTCCTGAGGCAGCTACTTGTGTATTCTTTCGTTTTCGCAAGGGATTTTTCCCAGTCACACCTGCTATTCTTCTCTGTCCCAAATGCCCCCTCCATTCAGCTCTGATAGAGCCCGTCAGTGACTAAGTTAATTAGTGTCCTCATCCATTTAAACATCAGTAGAAAATGCAGTGTATCTTACAAAGCTTGATTTTCTTTTACTTTTTCTAGGTATCCATCTCCTAACGAAAAAAGAAGGATGTTGTCCCATCTAATGACATGATTATGTGTAAATGTTCCTTTGGTCTGCAGCATTACAGTGTTTTATAACCAGAGCAAGCTTTGTCTTGGAAATGTTACTGGTTTTCCATATGGAAGTTGCTGCATTATTTATTCTTGTTTAACTACCTCTCTGTCTGTAGTTCCTCTTCTCTCCCTTGGAATACATCGTCCCACATCAGTGAAAGCAGAAGAATAGCTTCCAGGAGATTCCTGGTCTACTGAAATAGAACATCATTATATGAATCTCTGGTAAATTAAGCAAAAACAGTTCAGATCTGTGATACTGCTTGGTTTTACTTAATGGTATCTACAAAAATATAAAGAAATGAAGAAACCTGGAATCTATTATTTCACCTTTAGTAGAAAGAAAAGCAGTTGACATGGTGGCTAAAGTGCACCTTTAATGGAAAGAAAAAAAAAAAAAGATACTGACTCTCAAGCAAAGGCCTTCCTCTGACCCACAGCAGAGGAATGTATAATACGGGACCAGGAGGGCAAAATTATGCCTTATTGTACTAAAGAACCCATGCCTACTGGACTTTATAAATGGAGGACGTGACAGCAGTACTGAGACTTTGTCAGGTTACAAGAAACTTTTCCTGAATGCCACTAATATAAACAGATAATTTCATGCACGAAACATGATTAAAGCATGCTTTAATGAGAAAATAATGAATATATATATTTTTCCTCCTATGTTAAGCAGCACATAAAAAAACAACTCTATTTTGAGATGGAGTATAAATCATTACTCACCAATCTATGTGGCAGATTTTCTCTAAAGCACAGTTCATCAAAGTTTGTTACAGGACAGTATATTATAGGATGGTGAATACATTTAATAAAAATAATCAAAATCTTTCAATCTCTCTAGCCCTGCAAGTTGCCAATGTGAAATGAAATTATAAAAGGAATTATTTCAGACCAGAGGATGAAATGAACCACCTCTTTAGTCCTGAGATTTACTCACTGTTATATTCTCCTAGTGCCACAGTGATACCTGCTAGTGGAGGCATCTGTCTGATGTTTGCCTTCCTTGGACTTCATTCACATAATCTGTTTTTACCAAGGCTATAGACTTCTACAGAAGTACAAGTGGAAAAACAGAACTGAAAGCATCTAATCCATTATGCTGGGATCTTATAGAAAAATAAGATTTAAATGCTTACTAGTGGACTGTTTGCCAAGCCACAAGGACTTACGGATAAATACAGTGGAGGAAAAATGAGATAATTAGGTTATATACACTGTTTGTCACAAGCACGTCAACCTCAGCAAGGGTGTCCAGGCCCAATTCTGGACAGCTTTCTTGGTAAGGCATGTGTTTTTGAACAACAGTCTACGCTAACTGCACAGAGAGATAATGCCTCCAAACATTGCATCTATTGATTTTTAATTTCAAATGCCAGCAGAAAGATGTAGGAGGGAAAAGAGTGAAAAGTAGCTTCAGGAAGAACATAGTTTCCTTTAATTTCTCTACAGCTCCTTATGCCATCAATGTTTGTTAGATGCATTCAGTGCTTCTGTTGATACGACGCTGGGGTTTGTGCAGCAGCTTGTGTCTGTCAGATAAGCACAGCAGATCCAGCAAAATAGAGACCTTCATTAGGAGAGCTCTGCCATGACTGGTGCTGATAGAAGTCAGTGGAATATTCTGATATACTGACTCTATACACTACTTTAGGCATATAAATGTAGACAAAATACATCACTTCCCTCATACCAGGGTCCTTCGTTGTCACATAAGCTACCAGGAAACCAAGCTTACTCTGAACTCTGGTTTCCTTATTTTCAAGTACTGAAAGTTGATTTGCTTTAAGCAACTGTGATACTTGACCAGCGCTTTTTTTGGTGTTGGATTATACACAGAGACCGCAGGAAATTTTCACTAGGAGCTGATACTTAACTGTCCCTGGTTCCCCTACCTTTGCATGCACGTGTGAGAGCCAGAAAAGAAAGGAGCAGTATGCCTAACAGCACGTGCTACTGCAGTCCTAACCTGTACTGGTATGTATCTTCCCAAGCAATTGCAAATTCACTGTAACGATTTCCGATTGAAAAAAAAAAGAAGAGGTATGAAAATGATAAATTTTGCTCAGTCATGCCCCTGTATACACAGAGGATTCCCAACAAATTCGATTCCGTCACGTAGTACTGCCTATAAGAGCTAATCATGATCATGCCTCAAGTCTAATTCCATTTTGAATCGAGTTTTATAGTTTTTACTAAATTATCTGTTATCACTATGTATATTTTGTTTAACTAGTTAAGAAAAAATGGTGACCGTTTCAATTCTGATTTTTCTTGAAATACATATTTCCTGATATGGCATTGGCAAAAATTACAGAAAAAGATGTGAGATTAAAGATAAATTAGATGGGATTATTATATTACAAAATTGATATAATAAAGATACACTTTCTTTCTTACATCCAATTGTGACCTCAAGAATAGCTTTGTAACGTCACTGAATTCCTCAAAGATGCTCTGTTATAGACAACTGTATGTCTGAAAGCAGAATTCTTTAACACAGAGGTCTTACAATTTTAAAGAATAAATAAATGACAGACTTCCAAAATACATTCACCTATTTGAATCACCTAGTAGGTACCTCTGTGCACACATGCTGTGACACTAGTTTGCATCTAAGACTTCAAGGTTAACTTTAAAGACAGTTTAAACTCAAGTAATTTTTTTTTTCTTGAGAAAAAGCAAGAGCAGTGAACGCTTCAAAGTAGTAACCTTAAAACCAGATCACTGTCAAAACAGACTTTTTTCTAAAAGTTATACTCACCTTGACAGTATCCTACAAGATCTGATTATTGAGGACTTCCCTTTCAAAAGGATAAAATATTTATCAGAACTTCATAGATGTATTAAAATCCTATGAGAAGTAGTTTTGCTGCCACAGAAATTGGAAACTGTATTGTTTGAGCAGTGGAAATGGAACCTTCCTCACATAACTTGGGTCTATTCACAAAAAGTTATAAGCGCAGCTGAGTTAGCCTATTTCTGTGAGAAAACTGAATCAAATGTTTACGCAGCTGTCAGAATTAAGAGCATTTTGATCAGTTGCATATGACAATAGTATACAGTACAACACCTTTTTGATGCAGATTTTTACTAAAGGCTTCCTGCATATTGTTTTCCTGTTTGACCAGCATCTTATGTATGATGCATTCATTCACTTTCTGGAAGGTCCTTTTCTTGGAAAAAAACCCCCAAACTTATCTTTTAAGAGCCAGCTATAGCAAACAAGGCTCCTTGCTTCATTTGACGTCACCATTTTAATTTACAGTACTAATAATCTGTGTATTACTTGGAACACACCGTTTTTCTGTCCAGATTACTACATTTTGTGAATAGACAGCAAATTTATCTACCTTAATCACAGATGTAAAAATGACATCCTTTCTTCATTAAGGATTTTGTGGGAAGAATGCTTATTATAGAACACACAAATAATAAAAATGAAATGAGACGGGGTGGAAAATGAAGGGAGTAAAGTTGGATAAGTCAATCACAAAGACAGAGGAAGAAAGTTAATCCACCTTGGAAACACAGTGCACTATCATTGTCTTGGTGGTTGTTGTTAGTTGCGTCCACGTCTTGAAAAGAGGCACTAAGAGGGAATCTTCCACAATCGTTCTGGTACAGTGGGCAATGAGTAGCACCATCTTGAGGCAGAGGGTGAAAAGGCTGGTGCATGGGGCTTTTTTTCAGAGCTGTAAGAGATGAATTCCTTTCTGGAATGTCTGGAAGCAGCTCAGTAATAAGTCTGTGTAATATACTGTTGTCAGGCAAACTTCCCCTTCTTTTTTCAGCTTTAATTTGGTCACAGATGTCTTTAAGCGCAGAATCTAGTGCTTCAAATACAGATGACTTACATTTAGTCTTTTCAGTTTGTTTTTTAGGAGCTGCACTTTTTTTCCTCCGGAAAGGCACTGGACTGACTAGGAATGCTATCTTAGAGAGGCCAGATTCTGCTTCCTGTCTCCTTGGATCTTCAGTGGTTTCTTGTTTAGCCCTTTCATGTTTCAGCATGGTGGTGAAGCGGGTGTAGGAGGCCGGGCATCGCCCTTTGCAGGAGCTAATGAGGTGCCGGTGGTGGTGGTGGTGGTGGTGGTGGTGATGGCCCGATCCATAGAAGCTTTCAGATGAGGTGAAGGAGAAGTGGTCAAAGTCACTTTCACTACAAAAGGATGAACCCTCTATTTGGATAAAGTCGCTGAGGTCAGAAACCACTCCATCTTGATCACTGTCTGAAAAATCCATATGCGATCGCTGTGGCTCATCACTGGTCACTTCAATATGAATTGGCACCAGAGTTTTAGACTTGCAGTTCCGTTGCACCTGAGAGGGATGCCTATCTTGATTTTCTTCCTCCAGCAGGGATTCTATAGAAAATCGCCGTTTTGGACATAAGCCATTTTTAGGAGGCTCCAGCGTAACAGCTGACAACATTTCATCACCTAGATTCGGCATTGATTTTGACTTCTGAATTAATTTTTCAAATTCAGATATCCTAGTTGGCACCATATCTCTAGGCACCTCTTCAGTAGAAGACTCTCTCCAGCCTTGAAGAATACCTTTGTGCTGTTCTTTTTCATACTGTAATATTCTGGACTTCACTGAACAAATCACCTCAGAATTCATCAAGTCCTTGCGATTGATGCGGTGCATTTTTTTATACATTTTTAGGAAACCTGGAGCATCATGTGCAGATCTGTGACGAACTCTCGACCTACTATTACCACGGCCCTCAGGAACATACGGGGAGGCCCAGTTCATTGAGCAAACATCTTTGGAGTCCTCCTCACATAAAAGAGAGCCCATGCTTTCAGACTTGGCCTGTGCATCAGGAAAGCTATCATGGTCATCTGTTAACAGATCGTCACAGCTGCGAGATTTTCTCTTGGGAGAAGCAGTTTCTTCTGTGCTGCTCCAGACTTCTGCATTTTGACGAGTCATTTGCCAGCCATTCTTGTAGCTGACTGCCCTTCTTGAATCACTTGGAACAGCTAAGTGCTGTCTGTAAGTGCTACAGCAATCTAATTCATTTGAGGTGTTGTGGTTGTGCACTGAATAACTGAAAAGGGATGGATATACTTTGCTAATATCCCCACCTTTATAATCCATAGAGCAGCATGGTAAAAAAGAGACATTGCCAGAAATTAAAAGGTTCAGAAAGTTAGAAATAATATCAATAAGTATTAGAAAGACTAGAAAAGAGACAGCAATTAATGCATCTATTCTATCAATTTAGGTCACAACACAGGTTGCTACAGACTAGGAGAGAAGAGTTAATAATCAAGCTATTTAAATTCTCCAGCTTTAAAAACGTATTCATAATAATTTGAACACCAGAAAGATCTCCTTATAGATTACGGAGATGTTAAATCAGCAGGAAAAGATAACCAAGTCTGTAAGGAAACAAAGACTGAATTTGAAGCAGGTCAAAAACAATCAAAGCGGCGAAAGATTTAGAGATGAAGCCAAACCACAGGTCTGTACCTCAGTACACCGTAATTTTGAAATAAATTACATTTGGACAGAGACTGAAGTTTGCAGCAAGACTGTCTCTGGAGAAAGAACTATTATTTATTATGTCTGCACAGAACTTAGTACTTTGGAGCTTAATTCAGAGATACAAGTATATGCTAACTATAGAAAATGTCAAAAATAGACAAAAAGGTATAAAACTTTGCTTGGTAAAAAGTTTAAATTAAATTGAAACATGACCATTAGGGAATTATTTTCTCATAAATTTTAAAATATGTGTCAAATACTGATCTTTACGCTTGTGCATTTAGAATTTTTTTCAGAATTTTTGAGTTGTATAACGTTCAGACAGTTCGCAGCAACTGCACATTCAATTAAGACAATTAAGAAAAATCTTTAAATGGGATCAAATAGGAAATTTCTCTCAGCTGTTCATATGCAGCAGGAATATACATTGGAACAACAAAGGGACTAGGAAAGCAGGTTAAAACAGTATAAGCCATCCCGCAGTTCTCTTAAAATACATTTGTTAGTTTCTGCAGTTTCCTCCAGAAAGCCTACCAAAGTCCCACTAACTAGGTTATCTTTTTTGTAAAGCTTGCCATGAGTTTTTGCTGTAACCTGTCATATTCTCTAGTTAGTACAGCGCTTACTTTGCGCATGGCTGTGGCCACAATTAAGACCACCTAAGCTTGGATTTCAGCTTGTATCATTCACTTGTCACTAACTGACATCTACTTCTAAGACACTAATTTAGCCTGCCAGAAATCTTACTAACAGACACTAAAGTTATTTTATCCTTCCAAACGTAATGACAATTATAAAGACAAATACATTATGTTTGGCTACTTATTAATCCCCTTAGCCTCTCAAGACTGGCAGAGGAAGTCACCTGAACTCTACTTCTGTTGTACTGAACAAGAAAGAAGGGCAAGTTTCAAAGTGTGCATTTCCAGAAGTGGTTAGCCCCAGACATGTCAAAAGGCAGTGACAGTTCGGCAAATAGATGGGTAAGGAACATTTAAAAAATCTCTCAGCTTGCAAGGCTAGCTCTAGGAGAGAGGCCTGAAGCTATGGTCTCTCCTTCATATTAGAAATGAACTATAAGAAATGGTCTCAAGTGCCAACATTCAGTTCAGGATACATGCTTCAACAAGTTCAATCTACTTTAAACAGAAGAACACCTTGAATCTGGATCAGAAAATCAAACACTTTTCATTGTGTTTTGATCTAGATTTTTTTGTTTCAGACCTATCTATAATCTAATTCAATTCAGTATTGATCAATACCTAAAAAAAAACCCCAAACATAACGTGCTTCTTGTTTAAAAGAACGGTTAATTCCAAGAAACAGTAACATTCTAGTAGGTTTCATCATATTATGAGAAAATGGAGCAATACAGCTAGGCCAGCTTCCAAAAGTTATATTAAGGGAAGGACACAAGAAGTTGAAGTCATGGTTGGTGCTCCTTACCAGTGGTGTAGTCAAAGGTAAATGCAGGTAAATGGAATTTACCAACTGTTCCCTACCTTGCCTGGTACACCAAATAGATGAGTTTACCCACTTTTTAAATTACCACTAAATCACTGAGTTTAAAATACATCTGCTTCTTCATCGCTTCACTCCTGATATTCCTCATGTTTTCCTTTGTTTGATGCTTTCTGTTGCAGCCTAGATATTACGTTTCTTTGAGAAGGGACTGTCTTTCACAAAGGTTAAGACAGTCTCTAATAACACCTGTAGGCTGACCAGGAAGTGTAGATACAAAATACAGCAAGTGAAGTAATAATAATAAATTAAAGGTAAGGAGAGCTATTATAATAGCTACTACTCTGTATATTGCTTCCACCATGTATTTGCCTAGAAATCTTTTCTTTTGCTTAAAAAAAAAAAGCAAATAAAATAAAAACCTGATTCAGGTATCTCTTTTCTGAAGAGACGTGAAGGACAGTAATGGAAAGATTGGTAATTAAAAAAAGGAAACTAATTATATTGTATGTGATTTACAAAACCAAAACTCTTACTATCAGACCATGGATATTTGCTTGCTTAAATTAGGTCCTGATAACTGACAAAGTCTAAGACATCACTTACAGATTTAAAAGCTTTACTACTATGCAAAAACATCCTTAAATCTTAGATACCATTTGTCTTAATTGACTTTCTGTATATATTGGAAACAGTGCAGTTTCCAATGCCTCATGAGTTTACCTATAATAGTACAAATCATATTCTTCATTTAACCAATTTTCTTCTCTTAGAATGAGCAGTTGAAACAAAAACACTTTTTACAAATCCAACTTTTAATAGCTTAAAATTACACATCTAAGAATAAATAAAATTAACCTTTCATGAAAGACTGAAAGTTTTTCTTCAAATAAACCTCCCAGCAAAGTGTGGCTGAGCAGCAGTACACAGTTGCATGTACTACCAATGTATTGTACAATATATCATCGGCAGTTGTCTGTTAATAGATATGCTTTCCTCTTACCTTTTGCTCGTGATGGAGAAGAAGGAGAAGAACTAGTTACAGGCTTTCTAAGGGTGGTATATGGGCCTTGCGTATCTGTACGGCCCAGGCTAGGCCTGTTTGCGTTCTGGTCACTGTGCACCCTCTGATGACTTACAGCAGGTTCTGACTTCCTCCTTTTTCTATAGTCACTCGCAGTACTTGCAGAACTACAGAAATAATCAATGTTAGTAGCGGTCTTACCTCTGAGACCAGAACTCATCAGGAATCAAAAAAGTAAACTCAGAGCTATCAATATACATAGCTATAAAAGCTGTAAACCCATAGCTATGTCATTCTTCTTATACATTAAGCATTGCCAACAAATACATAAAAAATAGGTAAAGGGGAGAAGTACTTCTCTCAAATTTCTTACAGTGTGTTTCACAGAAAAAAACTGAATTCTTCACCTGATTTATTCAAAATTGCTGCATCATTTTCATAGTGAAGGCTTTGACATAAAGGCACCATATCTTCTAAAATACTCTACAGTATCAACAACGAATGGTTGCTCAAGCATTTCCGTATCAATTTGGTTAAAGTTGCAGTAACATACTTTACTTAAATAAAATTGTCCAATTGCATTAAAAGCCATTTGTTGATTGAAAAGTCTTTTCATTCATGTTTTTCTGTGCTTCTACAGTTTTTTTGCATTTGGCTTTTATGTTCTACCATGCTGGCAGTATCCCATCCTGCTGCTGCTTTAATCTGCTAGGAGAAGCCCACCACTCTTAGCACTGAAACAGCACTAGGCTCTTCCCGGGAAGTGTGAAGAATCTTGTCTTTTGCTGGCAACACAGCTGGTGAGTGATGAGGTTCGCAGGGAAGAGTAGTCACAAGGTAAATTTAAGATGACCACCGTTAAAGAAAACCCTTGTGAAAGGTCAGACATGATTTGTGCTATTGAGATAACTGAACAAAACGGAGACCTAAACAGACAAGTGAAATATATTGGTCGTTCGGGACGCTGAATATATTAGAGGAGTTACTTTTACAAATAGGTAATAACAGACTAAACTTAGACTAACGTAAGTAAGCTCTACAAAAAGTCAGCTATAGAGAAAATTTGAACAGTGAGGGCCTGATTGCCTTTAATACTGGGGTAGAAGTTCAGCACAAAGATGAGAAAAAGACAGAGAACAGATGAGGTAGCATGCGCTTAGGGGAACAGCGCTGAAGGTACTGCAAAGCAGTAAGGTTAAATTATAGATCACTTGAGACAGAAGCTCAGGGATGTCAGTGGAAAGATCCAAAATGGAGTGGCATATTTTGAAAGCAAGCAGTAGGTCCTTATAAAACAAAGAAACAGTTGCACTTCACTATCAAAACAGGAACATCCTCTCCACACATCTCTGTATTTTATCAACATCTCACGAGTCAGATGTTAAAATCTGAGCCTTTTCAACATCTGCTGGCTGGAGGACACACAAAAAACTCTCAGGCTGCATCATCTGTGTCTACTGAAATTACTATTTCTTACCTAGAGGGCCTGTCCAGGCCTCTGTCTGTTGAAGAGTGATGATATAAGGAAGTCTGTGAAAACAAATAAATGAATGTTTTACTCTATATTTGAAAAAAGATGACCATTTCCACTTAAAATATTTGATTATTTATTTAAAAAGTTACTCTGTGACAAAACCTATAAAAAGATTGTCATGATTAATGTCTTGTGCATTCCAGCACACAGATATTGCAGTATTTCATGAGAAGTTATGTAGTTTCTAAAAAGCATCACTAGATTTCTTTTCATAGTCTATTTCAGTAATATTTTTTCTTTTAAAGCACTACTAAGTAATAATCCAGTACTTATCTATACCCTTCTAAAAAACAGATACAGAACAGTGTGAATTTTACAATGAAAACATACAAATCTGAAAATAATTCTTTCATGCAAAAGTAAGGTCTGCAGAGCTCCCCCTAATTACTCACGCAGTCCCACAAATGATTATACCCAGAAACTTTTCCTGCAAGTGGCCAGAAGACCCATGATTTTTGCAGCAAATTGTGGCTTTGGAAGCCAATCTTCCATTGCTTTGGAAGCAGCTACCGCACAAAGGCTGCAAGATGGAATGCAGTACTACTCTGCAATTTTACTGTTGATTCAAACTCAATCTTAAATGATCATTGATTTTAAATCAATCATTTTCTGCTTTTCAGGCAGGGCTGCAGCCAGAATCAGGTAATACTCCAAATACGTTAATAAGAAGGTGAAGCGCATGGTCCCTGCCCTCTTTCTTCCTGAGTACAAAGCAGTGTCATTCAAAGTTTATTTTTTTTTTAAGTTCACACGATACCATTTCAGAGCTGACCCAATCAACTGGATATAGAACTTTCATTCAGCTTTGTCAGCTACAGCAACTAATTTTCTCTGCATAACAGACTATATCCTCCGTATAGAGGACTTCTGCAGACTTTTCTCTGTATAGAAAAGTGTTTATGGACCTTTTTTTTCCTGTACAGAAAGCCTGCAGAAGTCAAGTAATAGTTCATGGCCATAGTAATGAGGTCATGGCTTACTGCAGCGCGCTTTTTTTTTCTTTTTTTTTTTTGGTACATACAGTTCTTTTCCCCAGTGATTTGAATTCCAAGTTCACAAACAGAAGAATCCCACCCAGGTTAGCCAACTGACATTTATTTATACTTTTAGAAGTCATCCGTCGTCTAAGAATATTTGGAAAAGATTTCAGGTTCCCGTGTACACTTTAAATGACATTCTAAAGTAACTATCAAAACTACTTATGGGGGTGGGGGGGTCCTAAAGCCAATGCATACGATTGTTCATTTAGAGGTGTACAAATATTTGTCAGTAGCCATTGTTATTTAAGACCCGTAGCACATACCAAGCGATTCCATCGGGACAGTAACAGAAGTTTTGATTTCCAGATATTGAAATTTATTAAACTCTTAAGGCAGGGAGAACCACACAAACATGGATAAAATATGGATCAAAAGTTACCTGAAACTTGAGCTAAGATCGTTCCAATTCTACCAATAATTTTGTAAGCGTAGTTTAATTTAAATTACATTAAAAATCAGGTTAAAAGCTTTCAGGCTTTTGGTAAGAACAGAAGCTGAACTATGAACACTTAAAAGAAAAAAAATGTTAATAATTCAATGATTTGAAGGTTATTTTCCAGAGAAAATAAGTTAAGATGATCTCTGCATAGGGTTTCAAAACCTTTGTCTTTTCTGAACAGAAATTTGTTAGCCTTGCGGACAAGTATTTCTTAAGTGTTATTTATTACTATTCTAACTGTTAAATATTTATGTTACTGTTATGTTCATAAGCTCCAGTTAAGATCAGTGTTACTTGCTGTATAAACGCAAAGGTAAAATCCTTCCTCAAGACAGACTACAAATCTAGAGACAAGCAATCTGTAAAGAATATCCTCATTACAAAAAACAGTAGCAAAAAATGTTTACTAGAAATGGAAGAGCTAGGTTCCAGATACAGCTCTCTCAAGCAGACACAGTTAACTTTTATAACTCCGTAGCAGAACTAGCACTAACAAGGATTCCTGTTGGATAAACTTAATAAATATGAGCCATATCCTGAGAGTAGGTTGTGCATAGCTCTTGTTCCTCTTATTTCAGTGGATATTTTGGAAATGACTCAACATCAGGTTACAACGTTGGTAAACTGGATTATAGCAACTCTGGCATTTCACAGAGAGACAACACGGCCTAGTGAACAGGGCACTGGCCTGTAACTGAAACAATTTCATTTCTGGCCTATTTTAGGGTTTCTTGTTGGTGACCTTGGACAGTTCAACACAGCACATCATCCCTCAACCTCTTATTTGCTTCTCATTTTGTGGGGAATTTCAAAGTATTCAAATGTCTAGGAAAAACAGAAACCCAAAGTTTTGGTTATAACTACTTTGTTTCCGTCTGATTTATTTTGAAATGAAATATAATACTGGATTAAGTCACGGAACTATGAGGATTGTCCTACTTCATTGTTTTAATCATCCGTGTATTTGAACTTGCTAGCCTTCCCATCAATTCAGAATGGAAGCAGTGCAAGACTCAGGTAATGCTTCTGCTAACAGCTATGAGATCTAGAGGTGACGTGTCTTTGGGAGATTTTAGAGTCTCTTTTTTAACATTTTGTCACGACATCAGAGGCAAAGCTGAAATGGTTTCTTAGCTTCTGATGGAATTCTTCCCTGCTGGATCAAACAGTCCTTGGAGCTGAATTAGCCCACCGGCTCTAAAACTGCTTCCAAACAAAAAACGTGACTGTTGTAATGCACTACATTGCGCCCCACAACAAACATTTCTTTTCCTTTTTTCTTAAATTGGGAAATGAAAGAATAGATTTCCTCTTTTTCCTCATCCTTATCCTTCCGCTGCTGCAGTATATCATGCATTTTCAGGTTGTGGAAACCCATGCTGAAGTGCTGGCAACATGCATTTCTGTTCCAATGACTTACACTATGGAAAAAAGAGGGGAACTGAAAATAAAAGCTCCAAAAATTACTTTAGTGCTGAGCAAAATGAAAAAGGCTACTTAGGTGGTCATTTCCAGCACATCCAATACAACCTCCACACGCAGTACGGGAGAGGAGACGTGATCAATCTGCATGCAACCTGAGTGTGCACTACGGCAGGAAGCAGAAAATAGCATAAAAATAGTATCAGTGGCAATATGTATATCTGCTATAAACTGCTACTGTGATTATTCTTTGCAAATTAACATGTCCTCAAACAACATTCAGCTGCAATCTGCAACCTATATACAAGAGATCTTCATACCACCTGGGAATTAAGCTGCTACCAAGAGAAGCAAGGCAATGTGAGGTAGCTCATGTTCTCAAGCAATGATTCGTGTGCATCAGCGACCTCAGAAGAACGGCTCGCTCAAGAGGCAGGTCTACTGTAGCAGTGGTCTGTTGCGAGAAGACTACGAACACTACTGATCGTTAAGCCCAACTTGTCCCAGTGCTAGGTATTTCTATCAATGAATGTTTGCCTCACTCATGCAACATATCCCCTTCCCAGGTGGCTTTTGTACAGTGGTGCTCCACACACGCTTTTTTTCCATGGTGGGAGAGTGTACAAGCCTGTGGAACACAATGAAGTTTTGTACACAGCAATATATGAATTTCTTTAATGTGCTAAAGCCAACCTATTTTTCTGCAGGCAAATGAAAAGTGACTTCGCACAAGTTTCATTTTTGTAGTGAAAAATGGATGTCAAAGTTTTTTTTTTTCCCTTAAATCATCTGTCATTACATTGTTCTTAGGTGATAAACGACCTATATATGACACTTAAGAAGTCATCTGTGGATTGGATTAACAAAGTGGAGAGCAGGAATGGGTAAGTGTAGACCAAAGTAATTTCGGTATTGTAACCCAGCTCATAAAATCAATGGATCTATACACTGGAGAGAAGGTGTGCTGTGATACACAACCACGCAGTCTGCTATTGGAAAGGAGTGAAGCATCAAAATGCTTCTCTATATGCAGCTTCAATAGAAGCCTTTGTTTTTAGAGCCAGCTCTGCTATGGAGGTGTGCTGATGATCATTATATATTCTCAGACAGACAATAAACCTGTTAATAGCTGTCAAGAAATTATCCCCATTTTATTTCTCAGTATCTGGAATGTGTATGGGGTTAATGATGAGTGCATTATTGTTAACCCACTCTGTTTCAACAAATATCATGCTATTTTTTAAAAATATATTTTGAGGGAGGTCTTTATACTTGAATCTTTACAATCATAACAGTTCATGTTTTCAAGCTTTTCTCTGCATCTCTGAAAGCTGAAAACCACTTTAAGTAGATGATTCTTCCATAATTATCCAACTTCACAGTTTTAAGAAAAACATTTAATATAGTGAGGTCTGTCTGCAATAAAACCATATGAGCCAGAAGCAGAGCTGCTCACACCAACAGCTGCTGTAACCACAGTTCTTCTCTCTTTTCTATGCAATAGAGTGAAGTAAAGGCCTCTGAGGTCTGTGTGCTTCCCTCTGCTACCCACAAAACACGTATCGAACCTGCTCCGGAAAACGCCAACACTGAGCACAACTCTCAGTCTCATCTTTGTTGACCAGTCACTGCCGCACACAGGCACCAGCAAAGGAAACCCAAGCTTAAAGGTGGTCTCTGTTAGAACTATACCATGAGGTGATATAATCTTTGTAGTTCAATTGTAACGATAGGCTTTCTTGCTCACATGCCACCTCTCCCATTGGAGATTAGACCGCGACCATCACCTGTCACGTGGCACTGGCCAAACACCTAACAGGCAGTGATGACTTGTGAGCCCTTGTAATGGCTCTAGGCCTATTAGAGACTGTAATGTAAATCCCATGGGCAGTGTGGCTCCACACAGCCTCCTACATAAGGCAGTGGGTAAATCACACAGTTAAAACCAGGTCATAGACAACTTCCTTATCCACAACGTTCCCCTGGCTAGTAAATAGTGTTTTAGTGATCAACCTAAGACTGTGAAAAGTATGTCATGACAGAACTACCTGCTGGCTTACTACACAGCATCTCCCTTTCCGCTCCTTATAATACTCTTGTCACCTTGAACTTAAGTTGCCCTGTGCCCCTACTTCCTTTAATGCCTTCTCTGAAGCTTTTTCTATATGAAAGATACTGTAAGAAAGTACATAGGCTGTGCAGTACTGATTTGTACCACGGTTACATTATTATGCATAGGCTGTGTGGAGGTTATACCTTCTATCTACAGGCAGAGCTGCACTCAGATGGCTTAGATGGGAAAATGAAAGCAAACAGTGGATGTGATTGGGTTTTTTACAGCGGAGAGCAGGTACCACTGTTTGTAGATACCCTATGGGCTCCTGGGCTTTCCTTGACCCATGATCCCTCCAAGTCACGTCCAGGTGGCAAATGTAAAAAAACCCCACATCTCCAAAGCTACTTAGGCATCTCCTACAACACTACCCTATCCGCATAAACGCTGCCTGGCAAAAATAATTACATACTAGAGAGAATCTCCCCAAACTACCCAACAGGGATTTTGTTAAAAGCTTTGATTCAGCTCTATGAAAAAAAAACAGCTATGTATTTACAGTTAAGCCAATGTTTTAGTTGCTTTCATGCATCAAGGCTTTAATTAATGGTGACTGAAAATGAAGTTAGGCAAAAACAAATAGGTAAAAGTTGTAAACAATAAACAGGCTTGCCTGCATGAAGGCTGAATGCTAATACTTTAGCAAGTTATGTTGTGATATTTTGCCTCCTTGGAAAAATGTTTAATTTACTTGTAATTTGCAAAATTTGCATGCAAATTTGCATGATTTAACATATTCAAAGACTCCAAAAGTTTCAAAAATATTCAAATTTCAAGAGATAATTCGTCTATTCAAAATAATAATTATTTTGCCTAGGCCTACGGAACATGATTATATTCCAAATAATCATATGCTAGGACTTTTAAATGGTCTTCTCCAATATACAGATTACTCTCAAGTATCACTGAAGTCTAGAAGCTTATTATCTCAGAGAACTACCCAGATTTCACAACCATGAGGTTCTTCCCAGTGTGCAAAACTTCAAACGAAACCAGAATAACTTGCAACGCTATTAACAATTTAGAGCCACAATTATTGTTTAATTCTTGGAGACACCAAGGAAGATGAGAGTGAATGGCAAATATGAATGAAGCAAAGCCACCGTATGAAGTAAAGCTGTCATTACAGGATTCGCTGACTTCTGCCCTAACACTCGAAAAATGGGAGGAAGAGGAGCAAGGAATGAAAGCCTGGATCGCTCCCACTCAGAGCAGGGCAATGACAGCCCTCTACCTAATCTTGATGCATTTTATTCAAAATAATGGCAGTGATTATCTATTCTGCAGTTACAAATTTATAACAGGATTTTATTTGCTGCATTTCCTAATTAACAAGCTTAATCATAAGCATTTCATTGGAGAAATAATAGCTCAGTCACAAAAGCTTTCACTTGACGTACAGAACTTGCAGCCAGATATTTTAATAAAAAGTATTATTTGTGTTGATGTATTAATTGTGTCCAAAAGCAATGCGCTTCCCCAACTCTGAAGAAGTGGGAATTTGTCAAGAGTTAGAGACACATGGTCTGTTGTGTAATTCTGAGTGTTAACCACTGAGAGGTTTTGGGGATATGAACTCACAGTTCCTAGGATAATAAGATCAACATTCATATGCACTAGTGATCTGGAAAGATATGAAGACAGAGATACAATGATTGTGAATTAGAAATCTCTCAAAGCTGTTGGAAGGAAACCACTAAGTTTAACGAATTTAGGTACAAACGGCAAGCACTCCAACCCTTTTTCCCCAGAGATTCATCTGAGCAAGAATCATTCATTTACCTCATTGGAAACACCAGGAGAACTGTCTTGAACATAGTCCAAAAGCTTTTTAGGTGGCTGCATCATATAAGCAGAAGTGCAGAGATGAAATGGAGGAGAATCAATGGCAGCAAGGAATGAAACATGTGGAGAAGGTGACACAGTTAAAAACTAAGTGTTGACAGCATCAGATACAAGAGTGACACATATGGGTAGAATGGAACGAAGAAAGGGTTACAATATTTTTTAAATTATTAAGCATCTTAATAAAATGTTAGTAATTTCAGGTAGTAAAACGTCCAGCTTGAATGGTTGACTCAATACTAGCAGTTTTTAACACTGATAAGACAGAAGAGTATAAGGCATATCAGTTGTGTTTTGCTGGGGAAATCTCTGAATATGCTTTATTTTACAGAAGGTGCTTTATTCTCAGATTATCGTTATCCGTAAAATATTGATGACATATTCTTCAGAAGAACGTATCTGGAGTGTTTATGCCTACCTAGAGGGAGGAAAGACAATTAAAACAGTCTTGAGTGGCTGGAAAAAGGAGATTAAAGTTGATCAGTGCTAAATGCAATATATTACAGACCACAGGACAACAAATTAAAACCCAGACATACTTAACTATTTTTTATTTTTAGGAGGTATTCAATGGGTAGATTTTTTGAAAGGGGGGATTAGAAAAATAAAACCTTTAAAAGAATGTATTTGATTTGCTAATACAGACTTTCTCTTCTGCTCTTATTGAAGTCACCAAGTTGTGATTTTGGCTTACAGCTAGATATAAAAGGGACTAAGGTACCCGGTCCCCCTTGCCCCACTGCATCTCAGTAATTAGTACAATGAAGGAGGCTCCAGGGAATTGCTATACGAAAGATGAGAATGGGAATGTTTTAAATCCTGATACTCTCAAACCTAAATGCTATGTCTGTTTGGGGTTTCCTGCCTGAAGACGGGTGCTTTTGTTTTTTTTCTCTTCCAGGTGCCCAGGATCCTGGGTAGCTATGAGAATAATTAACCAGGCTGAGGGAATGCTGGATTCTACTCTGCCCTCCTTTTTCTGAAGGAGTTCAAATTTATGTCTTCCACCTGTCTGGCACGAGCTCTAACCACCTTGTTACAAATTCTTCTTAGAGGAAGACATTTTTCATTCCTCTTCCTAAAGATGTTAAGAGTATGCAGGAAAGAATTTGACCTCCATGGAGCCAGAGAGAGCATGTGAAAAAGCAAGAGTGGGTGCATCTTCAGCCTCGTTCTTAATGCATTGTACGGGGCAAAATTGAAACCTAGGTGTGAACCTTGCTTCAAGGACAATTTCGCTGTTTTATCCTTGTATAACATACATGAACAGTATTTGATGCTTACATCCAACTGAGCCTGCAGTGCCTGCAGAAGAACTGAGAATGCCTTGGCCACCAAAGGTGAAAAACTGAGGCAGCTTTGGAGTTCAGGTGTTCTGGGCAAATGGAGATTTTCAAGATTATGGTTTTGAACATAAGGGCTTGCAGTGGGACTAAGCTGGCATGTTTGCCTAAGTCATTTTTTGGACCTAGATTTTTGTGAAAATAGGAGCAGATTTAAAGTCTGTCTGTTCAAGCAGGTGTCCAGCTTGAAAACAAAGCTAACCCATAACCTCTGTGTTCAGGTACAAAACATGTATTCTGCAGGTGTGTATGCAAAAGAAAAAAAGCGAGGGAAAATCTCAGTATCCAGTGCCACAGGCAATTTGTACATGGGTTCATGCATTTAGATTTGGACACATTCCTTCAAGTAAAATAAATGGTTTGTAACTTCGCATCTGTAATACAGACAAACATTTTTTCTGCTCTTGAAGACTGTTCAACTCTAAATATAAAAGATTTATAAAGAATAGTAGACAGTCTTGTTTAACGTGCACCATAAATGTTTACATACGACTTCTTGTCTCATATGTAGTCCATATTAAAGCTACTAAAGTCACTACTATGGCAAATTAAGGGTCCACTTAATAAATGATAGTTCTATGCATTAGACAATCTTATTGACCGTTCTAAAAAAAAAAAAACAAAACATATTAACTTTACTGGTAGATGTTTGCTGAATTTGGTAATTTGTAAATTTCTCATTATAAAAATATTTTTCCTAATGTTTAAATATTAATATTCTGTCCTCACTTACCAGACGTCCAAACTCCAGTTCTGAAAAGAATTTATACCAGGGTTCATTTTCTAAATCTATGTCATCTGGGTTTATGCGATCAGTCTGGAGCAGTTGTGAAGGAAAAGGGAAGGAAAAGGCACACACTGAGCAAAGTGCTGGAAATGCCATGTCACTTTAACAATACACACACACACACACACACACACAAAACAAATAAGGGGAAAGGAATGGAATAAAACCAAAGAATGAAGATAGTATTCAAGAGAGAATATTTTTGTTCAAGGGCTGTCACTGACTGGTAGCTTTAATACTTTTGTTGTTGTTGTTGTTGCTCTTCCAGTGAATAGAAAATGCTAAGCATTTTAAAATTACTCTTTTTAATCTAAGAGGGTTCTCTGACCGCTTCTGTAAATGTCAATGTGTCAAGAGCATTCAATGCTACTAAAGATTCCTTAAGAAAACGTTCTTAGCGATTGATTTTCAGCATAGGCAAGAAAGCGCCTATCTCATCAGCAAGAAAAACATAACTTTACCAATACTGCTTTCAGTGATTACTTGTCCTCTTAGGAAGCATGTTAATTCTGGATCTTGCAGTCCTGACGCAAGCACTGAGCAGAGATAATATGCATCATGGAGGCATGCCTATACTAAAAGTCACTTTGACCTATGAAATGGAACTGTTATATTTTAAATCCTTACGGTCAAAAATAAGGAACAAAAAATATACATTCCATAATGCTGGTTTTGGCCATATTTTGTAACGCTTCATCTCCCACAGGCTTGCTGACTTAATCAAACATTTTTTCATACTGAAATAGATTATTTTCATCTGAAAATTCTCACAATAAAGGGATAAAGCAGGAATTGAAGACAGCATTAAGGAAACTTCTCAATGAACAGAAGAATAACTGACAGATGTATTCAAGCAGCATGAAAACATGACAGCACAGAACACTAGAGCTCCCAATGGGATGTTTAAAACTTGGTTGCCTAAATTATTTTCTAAATAGCTCCAGTTCCTTTGTAGAATCTGATGAAAGTGGCCTTGCAGCAGAGAACTACAGTGAAGTGGTGATTTAAAAATCTCTGAAACAGAAAAATCTTCTTGTTAAAGATATTTTTGTATTTAAAACATGTCCTTCCGCAACTGTACTTATCGGAAGTCAGACAGAAATTATGGTGTAACCTAGAAAGCAACCCTCAGAGAAGGAGGCAGGTCATGCATAAAGAACGATAATGGTGATTAAGAAAGTAACACGTCTCTCCTGAGTCAAGCTGCTGCCAATATTCCAGAGCAATCAAAGGAGACATACAGCTGTTTCTGTCTTCGGTAAGAGACAACATTGTGTTCTTGACCATTTAAGGTAATTAAACATCTTGCAGCACTTTGGCAGCAGTTTTTGATGTTACTGGAACAGACTGCCAACTCTCCGTACTGAAAGGTCAGCAGCCCTTTTGAACTACCTGGGTGCTCACATATCAATGAGCTCTACATTCAGTGTCTGCACACCAACTGTTGTTTTATAGCTTTATCTTCACAATATCTATACAGCTTCTTCAAGCAGGGGAAGTATTATTCCTGTTAACAGAGTGGGAAGTAAATGCCAGCAAGGAACTACTTGCCCATGCTCCACAGCAGTCAGGAAGTGAAGCTGCTCTGGAGTTTTGCTCTTGCCTTTCCACCCTCCACAGTCATAATTCAGCGCTATCACTCACTACTGTTTCAACTGAACTATTCATACCCAACTGCAACGGGAAAACACCACTGAGTTTAGTTTCATGAGCTGACCAAGTAAAGACTTGTGACTTTATTACAGACTGTCACTGACTTCAGAAAAGCATGTAAAACTCTCCTGCACGATTACTGAACAGGGAGATGAAGGCATGAGAACAAAACAGGACAGAATCAAAAATGCAGAACATAAGATCCATGTCATATCTAATTCATTCCCGTTACAGGGAATGCTTGGTGGCTTATTCTGAGTTTTTTTCCTTACCTTTCCAAAAATATTCCACAATATAGATCTGCATAATCTGAGACAACAACACTAAACTGCTTTTTCACCATTTCTCCATACTAAGTAACAGTACGTTGAAATATTTACAGCATGTTTTCATCCTTATATTATACCAACGAATTAACTTTCATTGACAGAAACGGTGACAGTTGTCAGGAGGCACTTTAGGAGCCCAGCTAATGTGCTCCAACCACATGGAAGAACGCACAGGTGGGTGGGTTTTTTTTTTTCTGCTTGTGAAGAAGCAGCTGAAATAGTGGATTTTATGCAGTTTCTCAGTTTTTGAGTTCTTATGCAGTACTGTGCAGATAAAATGAGAGCATAACGTTTAACAAAGTTAACTCTAAGCATTTAAATCTTACTTTTATTTAAAGCTCGATCACCAGAGGGCAGCAAACAAAACGAAAATGAGGACCATAGCTGGCAAGTTCACGGCTGCCTGGCAGTTGGAGGTGAGCGTTCTGCATTTCCTGCGCTACCAAGATCCACAACGGCAATTGATTTCACTTGACCTTCAGGTTCAGTTTTGCTGATGGACTTTTTTCTATTCTCTCTCTTTCTAAGAGTTTTAAAAAGAACCAATCATTCTGACTTAGAAAACTGATCAGTCAATCTGTTGATCTCTCAAGCTATTTGAGCAGAGGGTAATAAGCAACAGAAAGGTGAAATCCCTTTTATGACTTGTCAGTTAATCCAAGTTATTTTGCTATACTCTATCCTTAATTTACTTGTTCAGTAACATTTTAATTACGTAAAACGTGTTGGAACTTTACTATTTAAAGACTCAGAAAGAATTTTCAATCTTGTCTTTTTGTTATTTGCACCAAATAGTCAATACAGCACTTACATTGCGTATTCAAGTACAGAAGAACACTGATGTGGTTCTAAAAAAAAAAAAAAATTACTTCTACAGTTTTGCATGGAACTGAGCATGATTCCGTATGCACAGAGATGCACTCACAGGTATTAATCAAATGTGTGCATTTATTCTTGTCAGTTGAACGGTTATCATATGATCTGCATAGCCAAATTAATATTTTGCATTTGCAAATTCAGACATCATACCAAAGTCTTTTTGGAACAATGGACTGAGATGTTTGTCATAAAACAGGCTTTGGCATTTTATTAGCTCCGGAAAGTTTTTTTCTTTTTTCTTTTAAACTATTTTTAAATATCCGTTGTGGTTCCCAGTCACAAGCAGACTGACTTAGTCTCTCCATATCTTTATAAGACGACATTTTTGTAATGTTATATCATAGTATACCTAAATGTTTCTGATTTAATTTTAAAGCACACTTAAAACAATGTTTTTAGTTGGTAGAAAGTGTTACCTGAGATCAGACACTGAGTAGCGTTTTCTAATAACCAACCGGCAATGCCAAAGCTGATCAAGCTCCTGTATTCTAAGGAAAACCAAATTATTGACTAAAGTAAAAAACAGAGATGTATATCATTGGGAATCCCAGCCTTTTGTCTGCTAAATGACAAAACAATATTTTTGGATTTATTCTGATCATGAAGTCTTCTTGCATATAAACTCAGTAGAAATTTTGTATACAGAACATATAAATAATACAGAACTGGAATTTAACCTGACAGAGTTTTAACTGACAAGCACAAGTGTACTTTCATGCTTTGATAAAACACACATTGACAATAACTGCATGTGTTGTTTGTCCTAATTTTTAAACTCTCTTTTTACAGCAACACTATGATTTTTCCTTACTTGCGTTACTGCAGAAATAGAGAAATACTGAAATTGTAGAGTACAAGCTATTACTTCTAGCTCGATCAGAAAAAAACTATGATACGTACAAGGACAAAACTAATCAAGAATAAAAATTTAATTTCAAATTCATATGAATAAGATTAAACTATTGCACTGCAATTAACTTCTTTACTGGAAATAAACATCCATTTATAGGAAATGAATCTGTGGTTTGGACGATATTAGGGGAAAGGAGGAGCATTTTACTGAATCGCAGACATTGGAGATTGCAACATACATCAGAACATGTTCCTTACCACGTGCTATGTTACTAGTCAGAAGAAATAGTAGTGTTTTGTAGGCTTACAGAAATGATAAAAATGGAGCTGCCACGTTACTGCTCGGAAGACTATTCAACAGGTTAAGGTCACTTTTTTGTAAGAGTATTTTTTTTGGTAAGAGTAGTTGTTTATGCAGTTTAGTCTGAACTTTGATGTTGTCACTTGCATTCCTTGACTTTTAGTCTTAATTTCAAAGTACCAAACAACCCCAAGCCCCTATTTTTTCTAGGTGTTTTCTACTCTTAAAAGTTCAAATTGCAGACGAAAAAAAAAGATCTCCTGCACGATGCTGCAGCAGAAATTACAGTCATCTTTTTATGTCCAACAAAAACAATCATCTATCCATGACAGATGTATCCATTTAATCTTACTTCTAAGGATTTGGGTTTTTTTTAGGTTTATTAATTTTCAAGTTCTTTCTTTCTACCGAATAAGTATCTGCTGAACTGTTTCCACCTTAATATTAGTTTGACACTGAATCTCATTTTATTATATTATTCCCATGTTTCTAATCTACAATAATTCCAACGGGTTCCAGGTTAGTATCTAAAACAATAATGGGAAATCTGACCTTTCAACTTCGTCCGCCCTGTTTAGTATCATATAATGTTTCAAGCGCTGGAGAAAATCATTTTGATTTTCTTGGTTTGATAAAACTGATATAGTAAGAATTTTTAATTTAGATGTTATAAATTCCATATTTGACAATATTAATTGACCTATACTAGTTTATATATTTTTATATTCCATATTCATTTAATATTTTCTTTTAATATCATCCAAACAGGTTTTTTTACGCATTAAAATGAAATGTTTTGACATTGTCAAAGTGAAATCACACTCCTGAAACAGTTCAGAATTTGGAGCTTTCATCTGAACTTGGAGCTAATGCAACATTTTCAGATGTCAACTTTTCTTAGATTCACAGAAATATCTTTTGACTTATGCTGTTGATCATCCTGTAACAAGTTGTGAGTTATACTTCCCATATCAGGTTCTACGAACACAAGAAGCCTTTTTTTAAGTCTTTTTGTAATGTGGCCCAAAGAAAGTGTCTAAATTTAAAAAGCTAAACATTTTTTATGAACAGCAGATATTCCAAATTAATAAACTTGTGACAGCTTAGTCTGTTAACTGAGGTAAAATTTATTTAAAATAAAGTTATGCTTGTGTCAGCACAACTTTCCCATTTTACTTTAATTCCTGTTTTCCAGTCTTCTAGAATACTACTGAATCATACACCAAAAAAAAAAAAAAATCTCTTCAATCTGTCCATGAACATTGTTTTCTCAGCTTTAGAAATCTGTTCACAAAGAGGCATTTGCTTGTATTCACAACAGCTGCTAGTCTAAACTTCGGACAGCGAAGGTCTGATTTTGCCGTTGGCTGAAGCAGCTCCTTAAGTACAAGGTGACTAAGGCTTTTCTGCATACAAGATTTAAGGACCAAACAGAGCTCATATGCCTCCCTCCTCTCAAATGAGAACGTAAAAAATGAAATGAATAAGCCACTAGGAAAAAAAAAGTCTGCAGGAACAATCAGCAAAACTCACTTTTTCGCATTTCATTAGTTCACTAAAACTGCAAAGTTGTATCTATGATCACATTCATCAGCAATGCAATTCCAGTAAGAATTATTCTTTGTTCATGTTATGCTAGTAGAAAACGTAATTTGTTAGAAACGTGAGGCCATTCTTGAAACACCACCGTAGTTTTTGTAATTTTTAACTCTTGAACCTGCGGTTATTTTTTTAGCATTGGAAAGGCTGGCAAATGACCCGAATGTATAATGCAGTCATGGCAATCAAACAAACGCTCAGAACGAATGCCATCACTTTTTGAACATGATAAGTTGAGCTCAGCTTGACAGTAAGTACTACATCACATGAACTTGCGAGAACCTGATAACTTGAATTAGATTGACTAATTAGCAGTCCATGCAGAAATGCTAAACTCCTTGAAAAAAGGCATCAGTTCCGCAAGAACCTTGTTTCACAGACACCTGGTTTACTAGCTAATCAAAGTTATATTCCTCCAAAGACCACAAAATAATCATGGAAAGGTCCTTAGTACAGGTGTTTCACTTACTGTTGCCATATATGCTCTAAAATTCAACTACTTGATTAATTTATTTTAAATTAATAAATTCTATGAACACATATGTAATACAGTAATACATAAGCAAATTATAATAATCTAGTGTCAATTACATAAGCCCCTTCTTTCAAATTGGACTCCATCAACCATTCCACCTCAAGAAAAAGCCCAAGAAAAGAAAATACTGTCATTGATATGAACAGATTTTCTAAAGTAATAAAGTACTGAGCTAGCATAAAGACAAAATTAGAAAGCTGGGCTGCATGTGTCTTTCAGGAAATGAAAACTTATATTAGCGGTTCTTTTTGCATGCATTAAGCTTAGTTTTATCATACACCCTTCTGAAAAACTTCCGCAATTGCAATCATTATTCAGAAAGCAGGAATAAAGAGTTTTAATTACATGTTAACGTACACTCAGTAATCATAGAATACTTCAGGTTGGAAGGGACCTCCAGGGGTCATCTAGCCCAACTCCCTGCTCAAAGCAGGTCTGATCAGAGCAAGCTGCTGAGGGCCACGTCCAGTTGAGTTTTAAATACCTCCCCTCCAATGATGGAGACTCCACAGCCTCTCTGGGCAAACTGTTCCAGTATTTGACCAAAATCTGCCTCAAGATATGATTAGGCATGTCTTGATAATGTAAATAGTTTATGTTTATGCATTAATCAATCAGATATCATATGTGTTGTTAATACTACTGAAAATGTGATAAAAAGGAGTGCTGGAGATGCATGCCAACCAGAACAAGCAGCTTCCATTAATTTATTGTTCTATTTGTCATCCATAAAGTTTGCACAGTGATTCTTCAATTTCTTGATAATGCTAGACGAATCAAGTTTAGCAAATACACCCATCTCACATTTTCAACGCAAACATCAGGAAAGGGCAAAGAAAAATTTCTGTGAAATCACATTTGAAAAAGGACCTTCAATGCTCATCTAAGTAGTTATAACCAGTAGTAAATAATAATCATAATAGTAATAATAATAATAATAATAAAAAGATCTCTCACCAAACCTCTTCCTGCATATCACCATTTCATTTATGTCTCTTACCGGTCTTTCATGTTCAAGGATTGATGACTTTCCCGGCTCATATTCAAAAATACTTCTTGGTTCAGAACGGAATTTGCGGGTGTCTACCTTTCTGTCAGGGGGATCCCAGTCATTTCTAAATAACAAATAGGAGCAATTCAGTTGGACTGTCTTCCCCATCTGCTTTACAACTGCATGCAAGAGATACATGCACATCAGCAGACGAATTTCATCATCCTTTCTCTTTCCAGTTTTCACTGTGAAATGTCTGGCCTGCCAGCCCACCATTTTAACCACTCTATCATCTGAACCTGCTTACAGCAGGCAAATTCAGTACAGGTGGAAAATTACTGGGGATGCCCAGCCTATGCGATCCCTCATACTGTTGTTAGTAGACCAGTTTGAAATCTTTTCTGACATACCCTCTCAAATCTCAAACGTATTATACTTGCTCTTATGTGAATCTCATCATTTACCATACTAAGTAGTACAAACAAATGATAGATGTTTTTCATTGCACAATATAAAAAGTCCATACTGAAAAGTTTCTGAGACAAAAAAATGAGGAATTATTTTAAAAGAAAGTGAAGTTTAATAGATGCTCTTTTTACTGATCTGCAGTAGAATTCCTCCTGAATATTCTGTAGGCAACATACTGTTTCTTTGGAAATTTGAGCGGATAAACGAGACCAGCAAGAATTTAAAGGTGTAAGCTGTTTAGGACAATGGCAGTTGACATGGGGACAAGAACTTTATTCATCACTTCTATAATTATAGATTTGCTTTCAATTTACCAGTGTTATGACACAAAAAATAATCCCTATTATTCTGCTATTTTTTGTCCCTTTACCACATTATACAAATGGCTACCTGCACGTTTTTGGGAGATAGTTAGCTAGCTACTACCACAGTAAGAACTATTATTTTCAGGCAGTTTTTGTAGTCACTACCCATACTGCATTTTGAATAACTGCAAGTCACACACCTTTTATTTAGCTCTGTTGCAAATGATCCACTAGGTACTCATAGAACGGGTGAAAGAAAGGGGAAATTCTGGTCGTCACTGCTGTGTTTCCAACACGAAAGAGCGTGCTCTGTTTAAATTATGTTATCCTTTCTCTTAGTTAGACGTGTGCATTAAAAAAAGTATGGAGTAGCTTTTTGTTTATAGTATGTTTACGAGTGCAAGTAATGGGACACAGACATCTCTACTTATAAAATGCCATACATTTTAAAGTGAAACAGTTCCATATAGTTCTTTACTGCATATTTTCACTGAGGAAAAATGACAGTTTCAGAGGGAATATTTTCTGAGAAAGAACAGGAAAATGGAAATGTTCTAATCAAGTTGGCATTATATTGCAATTTTCTTCAAAGAAAAAAAGATGCTACTGAAATTCTGATTCACACTCAATTTACTTCATGTAATGTTTAGTTTGTAATCCCCTATGGACTGTATTTTTGAGCCTGACTGTTATGCAAAGGCCATCTTGCCTCCCAGGTCTAAAATTGTGATATATGTGTGGACCTTAAACCTCTTATGTGAGATTTTAAAGAGTCATATTTTGTAGGCAATTAAAAAGAGAATTTTCCAAAGACAAGAAAAGATTGTCTAGCTCTAGCTATCAGCAGCAGGCAAAGCATAACTGAAGAGTCCGGCACCCTTTGGCCTGGAGAACCTGGATTTCCACTGCCTGCCTTAACTTGCAGGAGATTAAAGAGAAGTTGAACATCCAGATTAACTGCTGAAGTGGTTATTTTCAAGCTTGACAAAAAGAACTGTAAGCGGTCTCAATTTTTGTGACCAAGGCATTCGGCCTAGGACAGGATGATGACTCATAACTTCAGAGACCAGGCAAAGTTAAGCAGATCTACCTTCATTTGGTGTCTTGCTTACAAAACCTACCCTTCTATATGGCTTATTAACAAAATTCAAAGCTCTTGGCCTTTGGGAGGCAGCCCAACTCTTAACAGCTAGCAGTTGTTCTTGACAGCCTGCCCTCAGCAATAGGAATAGCTAAACTCAACAGTCACTGAGTCAAGTATCTTTTGTACTTTTGTACACAAACCCCAAGCTCAGTCACAGACTGTAGGTAAGAGAAATAAAGAGAGGATTTCCCCATAACTTTCTGAAAGGGCAAACAAAGCCAAACTGATTTAAATGCATGACTCTTAAGTGGTTTAGTTTGGCAGGTATAAGCACTGCATGTGCTACTGTAGATCATCTGACATTCTATTTCTTATTCCTCTGACATATGTATACCTGCTGAATGATCTTTGGGTTGCCACCATCTATAATTTTTCAAAAAGCCAAAATCATAAACTGAATGACAGTTCAGTTTTAACACTTCAGATGCTCATTTCTTCTACAATTTATTCAAATTGCTGAGTTTTTTAATTTGAAACTATTTAATGTTCATTCAGTTTCTACATATAAAAATGTTTACAGTGTCCAAGCTGACAAATTGCCAGAGTTTATTTTGTGGCTTGAAGCTATCCAACCAAGACAGTTGTCTTGCATCCACAAACGGAACAAGAATGAGTGCTTTTAGGATTAAAATATATACATGTGTAGATACATACATATAGAAAAGTGTAATAATTGAATATTATATTAGTATTAATGAATGTAAACACTAAAGAAATACCTGTGTGCTTGAACTAGTATCTACAGCTATGATGAGGATTCTAGAATTTGCACACAGAGCACTTTTCATGTTTTTATCAGACGGATAAAACAGGACTTCCTGAGCTAACAGGTATTCACTGCTACCAGACTGGATTTAAATGACAGTACCTGTTTTCATGCAGCCAGCGAGAAGTGATGAGAAATCTGAAATGGCCTTTTAATCTGGTCTACCAAAAACACAGATGGAGATTAAAAAAAATGGGGATATAAAACTCTTCACAGCTCCGGGGAAACGAGGGATGATTGTTATACTCTTACAGTTTTGCTTTCCTTGAATTTCAATTTACTAAATCATTTAGAACCTATCACTTTCCTAGTGGATACCGTAAACAGCCTTTCCTGCTCAGAGTCCATCTTTCTAACAACTGCTCCAGACAGCTGCTACAGCATGGATTGTTCTGAAGCACAACAAACACGTCAGTCCTGCTAAATGAGAATGAAAAACTTAAATGCTCATGGTGGTGTCACTTGTAGGAATAAGCACTTCTTCAGCACATTGAAGAAATGGCGTTACCAGGCTTTTGTCCAAACCAGCAGTGAAGATTACCCCTGATCACATCACTGTCCCTTGAGTAAAGGCCTTGCAGTCACATTACTTCTATAATTGTTGTTTTATCCTTCATGATATCCTGTAATTGGATTACTGTACATACACTGGTTGAAAACACATTAACGTACTTTTCTGGTGTAGACCTTTCCCGCAGACGATGTGGTGGAACTGGAGGTGGCACATGTGGAGGTGGTAAAGGGGATGAAACCTTAAAGGCATCGGAGCTGCTGTCAGAAGCACTTTTAGACAATGGTCTGTATGTCTGAGTCTTTGCAGCTGGGTGTGCCTGAGCAGAGAAGGATGGACTGTAGCTACCTAATGAAAATGAAAAACAGAAATAGTCACAGTATGAGAATGAGTTTTAATAAATAAAACATGCAATACTACAAGAACCCATAGTTAAAGCTGCAATGTTATAAAAAGGTATAAATGCATTATTAAAAGCACATTGTTACATAGTATGTAGCTCATTATAATACTTTTTATGCATTTCTATATAAATCTACAAACACATGAAGAGTATTCTACAGTTAAATTAAATTAACAGCCAACAGGGATGGAGGGTTAATGGCTGTATTTGTCAGAGCTGTTAGTGGCAACCTGTTATTAACACCTAGGGCTCATCCTGCCTTCTCGGTTGTTCTTAGGCTCAGGAGAAGGAGGAGGGGCAGGAAATAGATATGCTTTTGCCATTGTTTTTAATAGTTACTTTTAGCTTAGGACAGTTAGGCAATCTTGCGTAAGATCTTAAACAACTCACACACACAAATGCTCTCAATAATGTAACACAAACATTGAAATGAAAGAATTTTGAATGGGATTTTTGCATAAGGCACTATGGTTTTCTTTACACATACACTGTATTCACACTTTTATTTTGAGTTCTAGTAAATACTTCTGCCACCTCTGAAAGATGTATCAATTACGTAACTATTTGATGAATACGTCTCTCCTGCAGCTAAATGACGTCAATGTCAGTGCCGACAGCAAAAAAGAACAAGATCATAAAACACAACCATCTTGACTAGGCAACCTTACTGTATATTTTAAAAAGGTGCTCTAAGGACAAACCCCTCAAATATCTTTGTCTTCCCATTTATGTAATTAGCATTTGTACATTCGCACAGTAGTTCCCTTTTCATTTTGACATGAAAAGGCCAAGTTACTCACAATTATTAGTGAAAAAAAACGCAAGGTAGTCAGAAACTACAGTATTACAATGTATTCCATCTGCAGGGGGCCCACAGCTGCAATACATTTCTGTAGCAGGAATGAAACTAAAATTGAACTTTGTTTCATTTGGGAAAAAAGCCATGAAAACACATCAACTGAGATCAAACGAAATGATAAAAAAAATGCGTTTATATAAATATTATAAAAGCAAGCCTGAATGGTTGACTACCCTTGTTACTTGTTTGCTGACATTAACAAATGCATCATTTTGAAGTGAGGGAATAATTCCTACCAGTATTGTATGCATAGGCAGTATTATACATGTCTGTGTCGTCATCTACAAAAAGAAATATACACGTTACAGTAGTGCAACACCTGCTAGTTTATCACAGCAATGCAGTTTTGTTTTCGCAAATACAAACATAACGCTAGTAGGCGATCAAGTCCTGTACTTCTGCACCTCATGTAGGTGTTTTCTGGAGACTCTCTTTCCCTGTTATACTTACCATAGGTTATTTTTACCATCTTGTCGGTAATAATGGTATTGTCTTGCCATGACACCCACATCAGTTAACCCCAAACTGCAAACTACAGCTGTCTGTCTGTCCCTCTCCCTTCCCCATGCTCCCCGTCTCCTCCTTTTGCCAGCTTTATTAGAGATTATTAAGTTGTTGTTCCTACCAAGAAAAACAATCTCAAATGTTTATCCGTGTGACTAGAGCTCAGAACAGACCTTGGAAGCCAAAATTTTCCTATGTTTACGGTTTTTGTTCTCCCACTAACATTCTGGGTGAGCATACTGAATGCAAGCCATACCTCGGGGGGGGGGGGGGGGGGGAAGTCTTCCTCCTTCCACAAAGGTGTAACGAGCACAATTACTGTTTATGCAGTTTCTTAACATCCGTGGATGTCAACCATGATAAAGGAAGACAACTCTAAAGCTAGTAATAGCAAGGCTCCATGTCAGCAGAAATAAGTATGAAACAAGATGGAAAAAAAGCAATTTAAACAAAAAGTATATCCTCAAAACAGCCTATTAGCCTGTGGTGTTCTAACATAAGCTGTGCAAAAGAAAGCTGGGGTGACAGGAGAGTTACAATGACCAGTTTCTGATCCCTCACAGTGAAGAGGGAGACGGGTCATATTCTTTGTGACGTGTATCACTTCACTGAGCTCCACAGAGACAAAGAATCATACTGGTTTCACACCTATTTTAATCGCTTTAATTTTTACCTATTTCTAGTAATAAAATAAATTCATTATAAAGACTCAGCTTTTAGCAGAGGAAGGTAACTCTCTCGGAAATAAGACCTGTGATCCATTTTAACCATTTGATTTGATTCACTATCTCACACTTAGTGAACATTCGGATTTTCATATGGCAGCCAATCACAAGGCAGAAAAGTGCATTTCTTAATACTGAGAAATACATAGGCAAGACAAAAAACATACTTACCAGGCTTATGAACCATATGGATTTGCTTGAACATTGTCTTATACCAATCCTTCGGCCTGTCAACTGTCTAAATAAAATACAGTTTCCAACAGTTAACAAACGAATAAAATTATCTGTGTGGACAGATCTGATCACACCGTTAATGCTATTTTGGACGCAGAGTTAAGGCCCATTATGCTTTGCCCCCTATTCAATATTCCTATTTTCATACCTTCTATTTCAAATGGTGTATTTCTGTTTTTCATCTAGGAATCTCTGTAACAAATTCTGGAAGGTATTCAACACTGATTCAGTTTTGGACTCTGATCTCGGAAAATAGCAACGCTTAGTAACATAGAAATTGGTGCTAGAAATGAGTTTATCTTCTTAGAGTCCTATATTTGACAATGACTTTACGGGAGAATGCAAGAATCTCAGCTATTACAAGCCTCTAGTAAGAGCTTCTTTTTAACTCCTGGCAACCTCTAATGTAAATTATCTTCAAACTCGTAATGGGGACATACTTTGAAATAACACCAAGAAAAGAGTTAAGACAATACTACATTCCGGAGTTAAGTTTTGGATTGTAGGTGAACAGTATTTACTTTTATCAATTTTAAATTTGCCTTTCCAGGAAACTTAGTTTTCTTTTATTCTTCTATTTTGAGAAGAGATAAGTAGGTAAATACAATTTACCTATTAATATCACTTATTAAATTTTTCTTTATTTTTGAAAATTAAGCAGTCTCAAAGTTTCCAAACTCTCCTCACATCAACATTTGCTCATGCTTCTCACTATTTTTCTCTCTCACCCTTTCACCTTCTATTTTTGCAGAATCTTTCTTTGAGATAGGATGGTAGTATTTCAGGAAAAGGAAGTAATACTGATTACATTAAGGCAAACATTCTCAGGATTATTTTCTGCTTCTTCCTAGGTCCTAAAATTGTACTTGTTTTTCTGACCAGCAAAAATTTTAACTCAGATGAACAAAATTATCTTAGAACCCTACAGAATTAGTTCCATTAGTTAGAACCCACAGGAATAGTTCAGAGTATCCCATCTGATGTGTATTATCTTGCATTAGAAAATACCAAATCTGCAGTCCCTCTGCCCGCGCTCTTCTTTACCATAAAAAGTGAAAATCCATATATTCTTCTCTACAAAATAATCTGAGGATGTGACTATGTTTATGTGGCTCCATGCCATTTTTAATGAATCACACTTTTGCTCTAAATTCTTGTTAAAGTTACTATATACAATTAACCTATTTTGTTGGTGAGCTCTTACTATAAGGAACTAAGCAGAAGATGCTCCCATGTTTTGAGGAAGGAATGAGTTCTCATAAAATTGCCATTAAATGGCTTTTTTGGTATGTGTAAAGGAAGAGCTGACAGTCAACTGACAAACTCAGAGATCTGCTGGGAAAGAAAGAAATTTAAGTGGCAGGTTATGCTTTTTACTGAGGCCTGCTTACAAGAAACCTAGGACATACAGCTTTGTATCAAGACCAGGCCCCTTCCCCCACCCACCCCCTTTCCAGATTTCTGCCAAAGAGATATCGTCAGAAGTAGCTTTGGGCCATTTTAACTTTACTTCCCTAAAGGTATTAAACATCTATACCAGCAGAATTTGCGTAAGATTAATCTAGCAGGACTTAAGCGAGTATGCTGTTTGGCACTCCAAGATCATGCAAGTTCTAAAGCTTACAAGGAAATCCACCAACGTTGAAGGCATTCATGCACATAGCCATACCCTCCATGAAATTCCTTATTTCCTGGGGTAGTACAAACCAGTACTGGTCCCATGGTACCACACTGCCTCTTTGATTGCATTGGGCCAAAAAGAGTTTTCCAACTGAGCTTGAATCTGTGGTAGGCAAACAGATAGGAAATACTGCAAAAATATTACTGCCAGATCCTACTGCTTGCCAAGGGACAAAGATGCATGGATACTACTTTGCCAGATCTTCCGAATTAGCCAGGTCCTCCACAAATCCACAAGAACTTGCACACACAGAGCAGGTATGCAGAAGCTTCCACGTGACCAGAGAAGAAGGTCATATTACCCTCTTCTCCCAACACATTTCTGGGCATTATAACTTTTTCTTCTTGTCAATCCTTCCTCCTTCCTCCGTGTTCAAAGCCTCAGCCAGTAATTTGGCTTTACAGTACAAGTCAGATAAGATGAGTTGAGCTATAGCATAAATTAATTTCAAAATATACTTTCTCAATTTATGTTCATTAACCCCAAAAGCCAAAATCTGTTTGAGAAATCAGCAGTATTCACCAGGGCATCGAGTCATTTCAGATGCCATACTGCTTTGCATATGTTATTGCAATCAAATGGTGGAACACGTGTATCATATGTGAATGAACAATTAGCCAAACAGCTTTAAAAAGACATAGGAAGTATCTGCAATTGGTACTTAGAAGTGCATAATCACTGCAATATTCTAATATTCTAATCTATCAGACTAGGCAATGAAAGGACATGTTTATGACTCTCAGCAGGCCTTCTGTTTTTTTGTTTTTTCTCCTAGCTGAAATGTTACATCACTAACTATAGAAAAGAAATCTGGTGGGACTTGGTTTTCCTTCTTACAAAATAAAGACCCTTTTCAGAGTGCTGATTTTGATGGTTATCTGCAAAGCAATCATTTTACATAGCTTTAATGCAAGTAAAAGTGCAGTCATACTGCTTTCCATGAATCTGGTTTTCTCCTTTCCTAGGACCCTGGCAGTGGTAAAGTCTAGTTGTGCCACTTGACGGAATGCTTTGCTGAGAGAACATTTTAGCCACTCTTTCCCAAAGACTCCATCTTTAATGCCTTGAATTTCACCATCTTTGGGGCAGGGCTTGGCACAGTGGCAGCACTTAACAACGATCTGCAAATCTGAAGCCTGAAAATTCACTTTCCTGAGCTTGGCAGGAGCTAAAAGAGTATGGAGGTAGCATGCTAACATGGTATATAAGTTCTCAGAGAAGGAAGAGCTTTACAGGAACCCTCCCCCTCTTGGTAGCTTTGGACAGAGACAGTTTGCAGGAACAGAAAGGGAAGAGAGTATCACTCTACTTTCCTTGGCTAAATAGCTGTCGCAAATGATGTTCTGAGAGTGAAGACAGGGAGGAGATCACCACAGCTTGAAAAACCTCTCTACTCCTGAAAAGCACTCCAAATCCAGAATACACATACTCCCAAATTCTTCTTCATAAGCTTCCCTTTAGATAGCACAGTGTTTCAGAACACAATGGGCTTGTTATCTATCACATTTGAATCGGCACTTACTGCTTTTTTGAAAGACTGTTGCCCTTTTCATAAGGATGGAAGAATAAGAAACTTTGAAACTTTGCGGGCAGTGATAAGCTCAACTAATCCGAAAACTTCTTTATCCCTCCAGAGCGAGTCTGAAATTTCTTGGAGAAGATTCCTATCTGGATCACCCACTGACCTTGCAGAAAGACCGAGTAACATATCTGTCCTGCCTTCTCGTGTTCATAGGAAATGCAGTTATAGCACTATTGCATGTTTCTGCAAAGTACCGCACTCCTGAGAGTTGCTGAGGTGCAGCCTATTTGAGTCTTTTGCTGACAACTATATCATCTTTGTTCTCACACTACAAGGGTACGGGGGACTCAAATATACTTGTGAATATTAAATGTAATCTCAGATCATTATCTTGAAAACAATCTTACTTCCAGCTAAGTCCTAATGAGGCAGAATAAGTGCACAAAGTAGCATTCAAGACAGACGCACGCTCTCTCGCACATGCACGTACAGATAAGCATAATCTTTTAACTCATATCCGATCATGAGACTTATTTCTACAATACTAAAGTTAAAAGCCGCAAGATATTTTGAAACTGAAACATAACATAAAACAAGAGCAAATCCAGCTGAAAAATGTCATAATTCAAACTGCATGCAGACGTTTAGGAGAAAATCTTAGAAATTTAGACCATTTGCTCTGAAAGTTAAATATAGGTTGGCAGCTTGCCAACTCCATTAAGCACACTTGAGGGGGATTTCTGTTCTACTCTTATATAACTAATACCCACCCTATTAAATAAATCTGCTATTTAAAAAAAGCAAACAAAAACAATGACTCTATCCTACATAAAAGTAAAGGGATATATTTGCTTGGAGAAGGGGTCGGAAGCCAGAGCACTGCTGCAGTGAAATTTATTCATTTTAAAAGACTTCTGATCATATTATTTGTCCATATCTAATATAAAGAGAGCAAGAAATGCCAGAGTTTCCCCCCCATTCTTATCAAAATTGTCCCCATCTTACCACTTATTCCGAATTTTTCCTATTGTCTCTCTCCATCAATTCCTGATTTTCCCCCTAATTTTTCAATCCATTGAAGCAGTTCTTAGCAATTACAACATAGCCCCATATGTCAGGGTTGGCAGGGAGGATATATCCAACAGCTGCTACATCCTTGCACCACACAAAACTTCACCTGCAAGGGCTCTGCTGCTTTCATCCTGGCTCCCACTCTTCTTACTCTTTCTCCGACTAGCACAGTACTTCTTCTCCGACTGGGAAGGCCAGTAAGCACTTCCTTTACAGACCTAGTGCAGCTGCCACTGTGCTGTCTGGACCAGCCAGAAGGGGCTGCCCTGACAGCAAAGTGGAAAGAATGCTTCAGCATAGCGAAAAAAACACTCTTCAGTTTGACATCCTGGGACCACTAAAGCAGTCGCTAGTGGCAGATGATGAAAATTGAGCTAGTCACAATGAAAGGGTTTCCACGCTGTTCGTTTATATGTCAGCCAAGGGCACAATGATCATATATTGCACTCCCATGACAATATTAGTCACTTGCATTATTATCAGAACAAAACTATTAATTTCTACGCTACACTGGAGAAATGAGAAAAACGCCCATCTCAAAAACGCAGGAACGTGAGATAGATATATTTTTATATATACGTATGTATGCATACATACAAAGTGTATGCATATATATATTTGCATGCACACAAACACACACACACATATATAGCACGTACAAACTTTTTGTTAGCTTTAAAAACGACATGACAAATGCAATTACTGCATATCTCCAAAAGGCAAGGATTACAAGGCACAAGCGACAAAATTTTGACTACTCATAATTAAAACCAAAAACATGAGGCTGCCCAATTATGCTCCCATCAGCAGTCTCCTTTTCCTTCAATACACAATATTATATTCATGAGCCTCTTGATTACGCACACTGGATTCCGCATTATATAAAACTAGAAGAATGTGAAAAACCCATTACCAACAATCAAATCATTGTACGAGTTCATACACAGATTCCCCAGAATTTCCTACCGTTCTAATTGCTGTAGGGATTCCAGATTCATCTACTGGGCCAATCCCTGCATAATGTGGAGCTTTAATGACTGTAATTTTTTTCTCTTCCTCTGAGGATCTACAGATGGGTATTGTACTGGTGGTGCTGCTGCTGCCAACAGACTGAACATGCTGTGAGTACGTCTCTGTAGACTCTGTAATGATAACGTGACAGAATGTCGTATAATGATACAATAGTCATACTCAGCAGTTATGCTTTACAATTTCAACGTGCTGTATGAAGACTGACGACTATCTAAGAACCACACACGCACACGTTTCATAAAAACATTATGTTAGCTGGGGTCTCCCCCTGCTTAATCTTACATCATCAAAGCTAGACACATGTTTATTCAACTCAAAATTTCTTAGGTTAGAGGCACTTTTTCGTAGCCTCTTTATGATGAAAAAGGGAAAAAAAAATCCACAAATCCAGCAAAACCTATAGACAGACAGTGGTAGCACAGCCTTTTTTCCTTTAAATCAAACTTGTCTCTTTACTACTCATCCTTTGAAACGGTGATATAATTTCAACACTTCTCCTCCTCCCCAAAATAGCACAATACAGAAAATTACTGTCCTGTAAGCACAGCAATAGATTTCATTCAGCATTCCACAAAGATTCACATGACGTGTTAGAAACGTTGAGTTCCGAGGCATAACAATTTGTTAAAAACAAATTCTTAGATACAGCTTTCATCTCCTAAAGGTACGCTGGTATGTTTAAGTACCTCTTTATGTAGTCCACAAAAATGAACCTCTGTAATTTGGCACCCACAGAGTAGTCTGATCATCCACCTGCAGTACTTAGGTGAATACCGCAGGCTGCTGCTGGGTCCCACCAGCTTGCAGTATTTCTGTCACCCTCTCCTAACTCTCCCTTTATAATTAATTAAATTAATATGTCACTATCACTATTTACCTCTAAAATTCAGAGCGAATCATTGATTTCACAAAAACTGCCTCACTGCTGGGATGTGTCATGTGAAACCCTCTGGTATTGTAAATGAGGTACTTCTCTCTTGCATGCAGGAAAAGGAGCCCTATTCCTTCAAGCAGTGTGTTTCAGTAAATAATTAGGAGGCTATTATGACTAAGCACGTTTTTGTGCAAGAGCAGGTACAGTGTTTGTCAGACATTTCTACTGCAGGACAAATAAAAGTAGGGGGGGAGGTAAATATTTCTAGCGCTATTGAAGAAGATTACAATTACCTTTTATGTGAGATTAAAATCTTTTGATTTTTCTGAAGCAAAAGATTTGAACTATAATTCAGTGAAAAACACTCTGATTACTAAAAGCTCTAATTTTAGTTTGAATATTTCTGTCCCTTCCTACAGCGGAGTTGTATTTGGCACGACTGTTTCAGCTGTTTACTCAAGTTTGAAATCCTCTAAATAATCCAGTACTACACATATATGGTGAGGGGCATCTCTGTGTGGCAAATGTCTGAATATTGGGCCCGTTTCCCAAAGTGCATGATGTTAAATTTAGAAAACATTTGGGATTTGAGCCTTCGCTCTTTGTAGGCCTCAAACTGCTGCCATCAGTGGGATTTTTTCATGAGCAAGAATAAAATCAGGCTGTTATTGTGGAACATAAAACTTCAGCATCACATAAGAGCAAAAGCCATGGGAAAATACTTTGTTTGTTTCAAGTATTTCTAAAACAAAATTGATAAAGAATTAGTTCAGGAAAATGGAAGCAATCAAAGAATCTAGGATTTTGGGATGTGGAGAAACCCACGCACACAGGTTTTGTGCTTATCCTTTAGATATGGTTAAACAGCATTTACCTAAGCCATAAGTCTCAGAGCCAGAACTGTCATCTAATTTGCCTGCCTGCACAACAAAGTAGTAAACTCTAGGATCACATTCAAAGTGGTTTTTGCATGTATATACTATCTAAATATGCAAACAGTAGTAGAAAAAAGCAGCAAGCAAATGACTGTCCTGGTAAAACTGGATTATACTGACAAAACACAGAAAGCTCATTTGTGAGGCTGATTATTTTGTTTTAAACACTTAAACAATTAACAATGCCCTACAAAAAACACATAGATTATAAACTGACAGGACTTCCTGTTTAAAAGCCCAGAGACTCATGCTTTGTGGCAGCATTTTCACTGCAGATTACAGAAGTTGTGAGGAGAAGCAACATACAAAATTGGTCCTTGGTTTCTTAAAGTGAGCAAAATCTGAAGGGGGCTGTGAAAGTTGAGTTGTATTGATATATGGTCTCTTTCCTCAGCAGAATTAGTGAAAAAGTGGTGAGGTCACTCTCATACATGTAAGCAACACAATTTAATGACTCAATTTCAGGAGCTACTATATCTAACAATAAATGCTATTATTTCCTGCATTTTTCTCCCCAAGGTAGATGAATAGACAATACCTTCATTATGGTTATGGAGCACTCTTGCAATTGTTTGCAATCCTGGCCAAATGAATCGGAATATGCTGCATAATGTATAACATAAACATTCTGTGCAAGGCTTACCCATCATCCTGCCATGCTGCATGATAACAATGTTGGAATTGAGAGAAGCTGGTGGAGGGAAAGCTGAAGAAGGGGAAAAAGGCCTTTGAAAATGACTCACTGGGCTGGCAGCAGTGCCAGAGTTCCCATTCACTGTGATCTGAGCCTGAGAGAAACAAAACAATATCCCATTAAACTACACACAAAGCCCTCTGACTGCCATCCCTGCAACAATTACCACTTGTCAGGTACTTAGCTGCAATGGCATCTGCAGTCACTGAAATACAAAACTCATCACAAGGCAAACAAAATATGTTCCTAACACATCTTGTACCTCCTCCCTCTTCTCCTTGTAAGCACTGCCTATGAGGCATACTGAAGTCATGGGAAGGTGACAGAAAGACCTTGGTCAAAGCAATGAAGAGGAGCTGCACAAACAAGGTCTGCATAAGTCTGATATCAATATAAAATGAAGACGGCACTAAAAGTCCCTCTCGTAACATGACAAAGGCTGCCTACCATAGATTGCTCTCTCAATGAGACGTATTCCCTTGATACACATGCTTGACTCCCATTGATATTAATGGGAACTCTGCATGCATACTGAAGGGAAAAGTCTCATTAAGAACAGCTAAGGAAAGCGAGCCAAAGTCTCTTTAAAAGTGGCAGCCAGCACAAGTGATTATGAGATGCTGGAGCGCAATCTATCACAATAAAAATAAATGGCACTGATACAAAATCCCCCAACAGCACAACAGAACAAAACAAATATGTTAAATGGGAAAGCTAAGCAAACTGGCAATACAGCAGCGTAACAAGCCATTTGTGCTTTAGTCACAGGAGATATTTCTGCAACAATACGCTTTCCTGCCTCCAGGTTTAGAATCCCCATACCTGGGCTGTAGCACTGATAGGGGGAGCGTACTGCAAGGACCAAAACAGAGATGTTGAAGAGGCATATTGAATGGAAATGAAACAGCAGTAAATGTTTCAACAGAAAAGGGGGAGACTGTTTCTACAACCCCTCTTTTCATGCAGAATGGTTATCTTCTTTAAATCTGAACAAAACTGGGAACAGTAAAAGCTTCGCTCAGCTTTATGTAACAAGGAAAGAGAATTAAAACAGCATAAATATATGGGACATTATGAATGTTGTTAACATAGAAGAATATTATTTGGTACAGCAAACCAGAAGTAAAAATTATATTAAAAGGCATATTATTATTATATTTAAAAATATAGTAATTGGCTCATGATGTATTTTGACAACAACCGATTTGCTCCAAAATTGTTAACACTCCAGCCTCCAATGGCTAAGAGAGGAAAGCAAGTTTTCTGGCTCCTATACAGGCACCATGTGAACTCAAAGATGCACTCAGGGGTTTTATGTTTTAAGGACACCTGTTAGAGCTGAGCTGAAAAGTTTGCATTGTGCTGATGTCTCCATTAAAGTGTTTACGTTTAAATGCTTCATCTCTTAATAGTTAAGATCCAAAACGTAAATGAAGTTGACTTTTCTCACACCCATCCTCCAGAAGTACTTGAAGCTATTAAAATACTAGAGTTGAATAAGCTCAGTGATAACATTTCAAGAGAGAAGAAAGTTTTCAGTTGAGGTTCTCGAAAGAGAACCTAGTTCTCTATCCTAGTATAGGATAGTATCTCTATCCTAGTTCAGGGGTTAGCCTGCTTTCTTTTCCTGCACGTTACCATTTTTGGAAAACATGTTTCTAGGGAAGGCAGGACGCAACTATGTCCACAACCTCTAATCTTATTTATTTACTATAGTGTTTCTTTCTCTGAAGAGAGTTAGAGAATTAGTGTGAGTTCTTTCCACACTGGAAAGCTACACTCATGAGTTTCTGTAACATGGTATTTAGATCTTTGCGTGATGGGCTTTACCAAATGGCTGTGTCAGACAGTACGGCTCATACACTAAACAGTGCTCAGTGTTATGGTGACAGGATGCACACAAGTAGCTGATGGACATCAGTTATGAAGGTATATGTGGAATGTCCATATATGACAATTGGACAATCCCACCAAAATGGAGCTCAGGGGGAGTTGATCTCCAGCTCTTTCATGCTCTTCATTTTCCTAGCCTCCTTCTCCATTAATTTTTCCTCCAGTATATTCCACTGGGGCTCCACCGCTGGCAGAGCTACCTACTTCTGCCTTGTTAAGGTTTCTTCCAGGTAACAGGTACCTTTCTTCCACTTGCTGCTTCTGGTGCTTGTGCATCAGGAGCAGCACCTGCCTGGAGCTCTGACTCAGAGCTGCCAAAAAGCAGCTAGCTGCGACTGGAGCAGCTTTCCGACTCTCCCTCTGCTGAGGCAGGCAGCAAAGGGAAAGATGTCCTCACTACAGATGTCTGAGCAGCTTTGTGCAACAGCGCTGCACAGCCCACCCTTGGCTTCAGGACACTATGAGGCTGAAATATTCAGGATCAATTCTTCAAGCTTGTGAGAGTCCTGCGCTTAGGGAAAAGGCAACAATTAATGTTTATTTCTATTAAGAGTGCATTTGATTCCACAGTTTTGACCTACATAAAGAACCCAAGAAAACTACTTTAAAAGGGAAACGTTCATAACTGGAATGGAATCTAGGAGAAAATAAATTACAAAACCAGCTGTTCTCCGATTTTTTTTTTTTTAACTCCAATTATATTTAGAATTGAATAAGAACTTTTTGTTTTATAATTTTATAATTCTCATCTTATACTTCAGGTTTTCAAAGAAATTGAAATCTGTGGCTATATTGTTGTTGTGGTTTTCTCAGCAGTTTTCATTTACAAAACAGAGTCTCCTTTGAAAATGATGATCATTACAGCATCTTTATCTGCAGAAGTGGAGCTAGTGCGCGTGTGTATGTGTGTCCACGGCCTCCCCATCATGTTCTCATTTTGTGGATACATTTACAGGCACTTGGCCCTCCTCTACACAGGAATGGAGGCAAACACTCTTCTAAACTGCAAGAGATGGGTCTTGCGAGCAGCTTAATCTCTCTGTAAGGATCTTAAGACTGTCTTGGGGTTTTTGTTCTTTGATGGAAGACTCATCCTTTTCTCCCTATCCATTAATGGCAAAACACTATTAGGCTCACACCTGCTTGGCTGCTTCTAAGAGTGGAAGTGGTGCTCCACTGTTCATTTAACTCCACTGTTCATAAAACTGTTCATTTTAGCTTACAAAAACATTTCTCAAAGAAAAATACAGTTGGCTGATTATTTCAAAAGTAGCTTAGAAGAAAACATAGCTGTTCCATGCTTCCTAGAGCCAGTAGCTGGTCACGTAGTGACTGTGCGTTATTTCAGTACCAGTCTATACTGAACATGCTGTCTTTGGTTACAATGGCCAGGCTGTAGGCAGTTTTACAGTACTGATTCTCTGAAAATCTTAGGTTTCATAGCTGTGTTACAAGAGTTAGGAATGACAGATTTTACATGCCTGTTGTTATTATCTTTTAAACAGCATCCAGAGCGCTGACTACAGATAGCTGACATTGAGTGATCATTTGCAAGTTTTTCGATTCAAACTACTTTTTAGAAAATCCATATAAAATTTAAAAAATACATACACCTTATAGACTTGTAACCTTTTTAGACTTGTAAATGATTGCACAAATACTTCAGCATGCAAGTCAGAACACTTGTTGTGACCCAGTAAAACTTTGGTCTCAGCACATCTTTCAGTTTTTTAATTCAGTACCAGATTGCTCAATCTAAATGAAGGCTCAGTTCCGACTCATTTTAATCATACAGATAATCCCCAAAGAAATGAGAAGTGATCTAGATTTGACCTAAATTCTGTAACTTCTCTGTTTACCCATGCATGAGTGTACTAAGCTACAGAAAAGTGCAGGTACATACAAAACAAAACATGTAATTGGATACTGCTGTTCTCCTTGACTTAACCAAGACAAAAGTAAAAGAATACTTAGAAAATAGAAGATTATTTATGAAGTTCACTCCTGCAAGAAACTGTGCTGAAGAGAGGGGAAGGTTAGTTAGAGGAGAAAAAACAGAAGCAACTTCATGCAGTCAGTGGTCATGGCTGGAAGAAAAAAAAAAGTGTTAAATATTGCCAATATTGACTATAAATTTACAAGTTATATTAGTGAAATCTGTACCTTGGTATGAACCAAAAATGGTAGTAGCCAAGAGGCTACAACTCTGCAAGCCTGTAAACCACTGAGAGGATTTTAAACAAATCTCTCCAAAATCAACAGGTCTCCTTCTTTTAGGGCATTTGGAACAAGTATTTATTAAATGACTCGTTTATTCTAAATGTTAGTACACCTTGGCTGAACGCTGATCTGTGCAACAACTTGGTATCATTTCACTGGCTATTGCCAAATCTGCTATGCAACTGATTATTTTTGTTAATAATTGTTGCAAAACGTATTCTCAGATCGTGAACATTAGAAAACTACTAACAGAACACTCATCTGAGTAATGGGACAACAGACAAATTTGAATTATTTTCCCCTTTGACAACCTGTTCGAACAAAACGGAGGAGGAAAAAAGGAAGGATAATTACATGAGAAGTGGCAGCAGTGTTGGTTAAGGTGGTGCCATCTGACACAGCAGACATCTGGCTCAAGGTTGGGGAAGGTGTTTCAGAGCAGTCAGTAGTATCATAGCTACAAGTCTGTAGCTCATCTAAAATGGCTGTGGAGGACTCACTCACTGTGCGGGAGGAGCACTCGCTCATGGCAGAGTCTGTGCTTACAGAGGCTGTTTCGTTCCTGTGGATAATACTTTCAGAAGCTAGGAATGGGCATTTATATGAAAAATGTGAAAGGGATGGGGTTTTATAAAAGCGTGAAGGCAAAAAATCATCAAGCGTTGGCAAAGAATATGGTACTAGATGGGTGCCACTGTCTGGTGAGAAAGAGGCTCTGTTAACTGGTACCACAGGAGGAGGAAGAGGCAGTGGAGAAGCTTCTGCTGCTGTTTGTCTGTGTGTCTGTGAAGCATTTACCTCCATCACAGGGGCAGTTACTGTCTGGTTTCCAAGCTGAGTTTTGAAGGAAAAAATAAGAAAAGAAAACAGATTACTAAATGAATAAAACTTTTCCCTTTGCCTCTTGCTGTCTGTAGGAGAATTACAAAAGCGTAAGTTTTTTTCAGCAGCCTTAGGAAGTTCACATTCACATGGATTAGGAAAGAAATCAACCACAGTCTACAATAAAGCAGGAAAACATGAAGGAAAGGAACACATCAAATACTACTGGAAGCAATGCCAGAAACCATAGTGCGCTGGGGATGAATATTCATAACATGGTTCCATATAGTGAACGATCTCAGTTGAGGACTGAGGAGGTTCACGCTATTTTATACTTTACATAAATATGAGGCTAGTGAATGCCATCTGTTCATTTTGTTTGTAACAGGAAAAAGGGATTTGCAAGACTGATCTCCAGAAACATTGCCCTTTTTTCCTGAAAGAACAGGTATCATTTTGAGATGAACTCTAATGTACAGGTTAGCAAGACTAAGCTAAATGGAAACCCTAGAATTGAATGTTCACATGAGCTGCAAACAATCGATTACAGAGTTTTTTAGCCTTTTATGACTGAATATATCTTCTCCACTGCCTCACTGATTAAAAAAAGTTCGGATGGCCTTAGAATTTCAAGCACCCTGGAAGCACCCTGCCAGCCTACCGGATAACAACATAAGGACAGCAGCCTTTTCGACATCAGAGCACACAAGGATTATTAGGGTACCTGGTTTAAATGTGAGGAAGAAAAAGCACTGGGAACAGAAGAACAGGACAGGGATGTTTTAGTACTGAAACAAAACACACTGGTTGGCTTCAGCATCATTCGGTAAGAGAACATCCTCACGAGAGTACTACTAAAAACTTGCCACATAATCCATGAGCTTTTTATCTTCTCACATTTCAAATCAGATGTGGGACAGTGGGCTTGAGCTAGTCTTGTATCCACAACTTCTTTTTGAATTAAAGATGCATGAAAAGCATATTGGCATCCAATGGTTGTTAAACAGCTGTATAAATCCTTCTATATTGTCTGTCAGCCACAAGCTTTCCATCAAGTTCTCAAGTATGTCAAAATACTAACTACTTCAGCACTAATGGTTTCACTTCTGATAGAGCTGAGGAACCCCTGAATAGCTTCAGGAAAAGAATACTCAGGATTTTGAATTTACATAAAACAGAGGACAGTAAGGTATAATATGGAGGAATTGCTACTTAAAGAAATCAATGTTTATTCAAAGGTATCACATTGTTATTGATGATACCACGCTTATTTCCTATGTTTTGGAGCATGCAAATATCTTTAATCTTTTGAAAATGTTTTAATCTAACAGATTAAAATGCCATTTTGGCATTTTAATCCACAATCTGAAAATATCTTTTAAAGCCCTTATAGAAGACTTGGAACACAACCCAGACTGTAATGCTTCTTAGAGGTCATTGGTGGCCCAGCTCCATAATTCTTGCTGAGATCAACTGGAATTTACACAAATAGCCTTAATGAGGTAAGATCATCTGTAGGAATAAACATTTGAGAAAGAATCTTAAGCAAGTGAACAGATATCCATCACTTCTTCCAAATGGTTTGAAAAGACTGTTGGGCATTACTGGACCTATGGAGTACATTAAAATAGCCAGAAGCTACTGTTAAAAATCAGTAGTTATAGCAGTAAGAACAGTTTAAAGTTGAAATCTTTAGTTGAAATCTGAGCAATGTTTCAAATCTGCAGTTCAAAAAAGAAAAGGCAGAAAGGCAGCTTTTCATAAAGTCCAAAGAGATTACTTCAAATTCAGAAAACTGATTAAGTGGGTGTACGATTGTAAAAGGACATTTGAGTTTTACTGATAACTAATTTGTCAATGGAAACTTCAAAAGAACAACGGAATACTATTAAAATAAATTAATGAAAAGAAATCACATGCAGAGCCTAAACAGCTGGTTATATAGCATAACATATTAGGGGGCTTAAGATGCATGCATTTATGTACATACATAAAAATGGTAAGGTAATGGTGCACAACTTTTCAAGCTCACAGTTAGATATCTAATGGGAATACAGAACTATCATTCATGCTCAATTTCATTATTCAAGCCACAATGCCAGACCCTCAGGAAAAGACACGAACCAGGAGGTAATGTAATTAGGAGGCAGAACCAATATGAAGCTCTGAAGTCCTTGAGACCAGATATCTTCTCAGGAGCCACAGAAGTAGACAGACATGTCTGAGCTAAAACATCTAAATCCATTTCTACATTGTTAGGGTAACAGGTAACTCTGGAGACTCAAGAAAATTAGTAAGCCTTCTGGATTCAAACTGAGATGACTGCCTGCATGCCTGAGAAAAGGACGGACAGACAAAACAAGAAAGGACATTCAGGGTGCATCCAGAGAGGAAATGAAATTGGATTCCCCCAAAATTAAATACAATCTGTTTGGTAAACGGTAGCTGATTTCACCAAGCCAGATTCTTAAAAAGAATGTAACGTTATCATCCTTACAATGCGGGTAGAAGGAATGCAGCAATTCCAGATACTGATTCCCCACATGAAGTTTCGCAGCTTTGCAAAGTAAAACTTTAGTATTCTGGCTCGTGCAGCCTTTACCCCGTGGTAGTGTGAGTGTTTGAAATGGTGACTGAAACAAACATTTTTGAAAACAGATTAAACTATTAAAAACAATGGATCTCTCTCAACATGAGTTTTGGTAAACTCTAAATAACAGGAACATCTGACTACTACTAATCCGTATTTTTCATCACTGTGAAAAACATGCAAAGGACCAGGCTGAATGCATTCAGAAACATCTTTAAATACTGGTTCCATTCAGTGTGCTTCAGAATAGGTTTGTTATTGTCACAGTCCAAGAAACGTTAGCAGAAGTCAGGCAGATTAACTGCCAAACAAGTATTTCATCAATCAGAATGATGAAAAATAACTTAAACTGCATAATTATCTTGGGGCTGTGGAGCGGATAGATACAGTTTCACTACTGACACTTGAGAGAGGGAAATAAATATCAGCACAGTCTTCTGAGTGATTTGAAGTTCTCAAGTAAGGCTTTTTGCTGTTCCTTAGAAATGTTCACCTTCCATAGGAAAGTAAAACGTCAGGCCTGAAGCAGAGTATCCACCCAGTTCACATGAACTAGACAGATGACCCTAGTATTGGTTTTAAACCAGTCACCTATCATTTTAACGTAAGATCTGTGGAGTGGTGCAAGGTTACTAATAACACCAAAGTGCTGGCCTTGCTTCAACAGTCCACACACATGAGGAGATTCAAAGGCAGGTGAATAAATTCATTCTGTTAATACATAAGCAAAGTTTAGTAGACAACATTCAAATTACACCCACACGCTTACACAAATGGGTAAAAATACCTCTTATTTTTCATTGCTGTAAGCTGATATCAAAATTTCCAAATTGATGCTGCAAGTTATATTCCTATGTGCATTTTTATTAACCTCATATTCTAAATTCAATACAGGGAGGTGGTTCAGCACCCATGCAAAACCACACCAGTGATACAGAAACTAAAATGAAAATTACGTGCTCAGTTTTCTTGACTTGCTGCCTGTCCCCAAAACGTTGAAACCTGTCTGCTCTGCTTTCTGCACTACGCAGTACATTGTCAATACATAACAACAGTAATGGCCGTATTACACAAATCCATTTAGAAACTGTTTTTTGAATTTCAGGCTCATCCTCCTAGACTGGCGTGCCTACAGCTAAGGCTGGCAAAAGACACATCCAGCGTAATAGCCTTTGTTCCTCCATGACACCAGCATTAAACCAGGTATTCATTCATCTATGGAATTCAAGCAAGGTTTTGCAGCCTCAGTTTTAGAGAGCGGTATCCAGAACAAGATGACACTGATGAACCAGGAACAAAACAAAGGCTAAAAATGACAGGTGTTTATTTCAGAAAATGCAGCTCAGAATTCTTCATCAGTTTGGAACTTCTGTGTATAAGAAATTTGGACAACAACATTTATCTCCAGTCTCATGCTAACAAATACTAATTTCTCTGTTCATATAGATTAGGGTATTTCCCTTGTTTGCAGCACGCTACAGAGTAGCGGCATCTCTCAAGACAGTAGCAATGTAAAAGCCCAATCTTAAGTAACTTGAATGCTTCTCTTTTTATGTATGCCTTTAGGGGGTTTACCCCTTCTGAGTAGGAGCGTTTACAAAAATGCCACTCGGTGAGTCAGATCACACTTCTGTTTGCTCCTAAAGTTCCAGCAGATGAGCTCTAAAATGAAGTACAAATAGGAGCACAATCATGACAAGATACATTCCAGAATACTGCAAAGTTGTTGCACATGAACCTCCTGGACCATATGGGACCATATTGGCTATCTCTTTTGTTACACTCAGCTGTATTTTTCCATACCTTTGTGGCTTCACATAAATGCACATGTACTAAATACACAGAGACACCCACACACATGAACAGTATTTAATCTGCTCTGTATTTCTTATGTACTACCTCTTAAGAAGTGATAATTAGCCACTCCCATCTCATCCCCTTCCAAATACATAAACCCAGTTGCAGAGGCAGAGTTCTTTGTTTTTGCAGTGCCTTTCTGGATGCATTTCTTGAGAGTTTCTATGGCAGCTCTAAACACTGCTGCTGGGCCTAATCTATAGTCTGAAAGCATCACTAGAGGATTTAGTCTAACAAGGAGCAATTCTGAGTCGACAGCCTATGATCAGTATACACACGAATGCTTTAACTGCTGGGCAAAGTCCTGTAGAGCTCCCAAAACTAAAGCCATTTTTAAAATTAGAGCACTATCACCCATACACGCTAAAGCTGATTTGCCTGTGAGAGAAAAATTGTGAACCTTATAAATACCGTGAGATACAGAGCTAAAGGGGATCACAATTGTTGGCATCGGCTGAAAGACATCTAAGATTTTCACCACAGATCTCAACTAGAAATCTGTTTAGATATGTGGCTACATCCTCTATTTCTAACGCTGGCCCAAAGCATCTTGGCTTTGGACCTACCTGATGCAGAAGTTTACAACACCTCTCGCGTTGGTTTGTGCTCTAGTTTTATGTATATTATTTTAACACAGAACTAGCAAAACACGTTAGCTCCATTGCTTGCCTGTGATGCCAGACATACCTCCTCATACTCATGTTTAGAAATATTTTCCACCATCAACATTAGGGAGAACGTCAGCTGAATTTGGCAGGCAATAGATCAACAAATGGATGCGGCTTGAAAAGCTGACTACGTTCCAAATGACCCCTGTAATCAGCTCAAACTTTTATCGTTTTATTCAAAGAACTGCAGCTGACATATTTCCAACCTTTCTCCCTACATAACAAAACCAAGGAGAAAGCAGAAAAATAAATTTGCAGAACTGTCAGATCAGGCGTAACTACTACTTCATTCCGACTTTTTTGTCACTTCATCACGAGACTAAAAGAGATTCTAAAAATAAAAAAAAGTAAAAATTGTCTTTTAAATTTCTAAGAAAAAATAGCTAGAAAATAAGTTTTTATTGGTCATTTAGAGTCTGAATAAATATCATTTTGGATGTTAAAAAAGGTGTTTTCCCTAATATTTGCTAGCTGTAATACAAGGACTTTCTGCTTCAGAGACTTATTTATTTGAGCATATATGATGCACCATACTGTGAACAGGATGAACTACTATTTAAATGAAAAGAAAATATATTAAGCCGTAACTTGTATTAGCAACATTTACGACTGTTCTGCTGTCTGACAGCATCCTTCAGTGCCTGTATTTAAAATGTTTGCAAGTCTGCCTCCTCTAATCTTTGCACTTTGCTATCCCATCCACCAAAAAGTTTTTGCTCAGCCTTCATTTCTGCTTCTGACATTATTTCTTCACTGTTGCTTTCACTGGAACTAACTCGTTGCTTTTGACAAAAATTACCGAGTAGTGAACTGGCTCTTCTCACGTATAAAGCAACTTATTTTCTCAAGCGACTCATGCAATAGTAATAGAAGTGCTTATGATGGCACTTTTATCTCTACTCTTGAGAAGCACAAATGTGATTGTAATTCTTTCTTATGTGCTCCCATTAGTTAACAGAGTGAAGTCAAAAGGCGTATTGCACATTGTTGCCATATAATTTCATAGCATTTTGTTTGCTTAAATTTTAATTTTAATTTTTGGAAGAGTTTAATTTTTGGGGGAGTTTTTGGAGGAGTTTAATTTTTTAGGAAACTTATTAAAACTTGTGGTAATACTCTGCTGCTAATGCAGATGCTTGTGGCTTCAAGAGTAAAGATCCGATTGAATGTGACACTCAAGGAACTACAGTCTGTCAATGGTAACAACTAGATATGGACTACATCTGCAGGTGTGTTGCTACTGACAAATACAGACTGTCAGAGGACTTTAGATTTGCAAGATGGTACCATATGTACATCAGGACAGATCCCCTGATTTGAGTGGAATTAGATGAACTCATATATGCTGTGATGGGATCCTGACTCAGACAAAGCTTTGAGGCAGGTATGCCTAGACCCATTTCCAACTGAAGGGCTTTCAAATTCAGATAAGCTGCTTTGGTATTTAAATAATTCTCTTTTAAACAGAACATTTTAAAATGACTAGGTAAGGCAGAGTAGAAATGACAATTTCTACTCTGAAATTTATTTAGAGCTCTTCTTTTGCTCAGTGTGTACTTGTAGGTCTGTCACTGATCCCAGGCTTATTTCATCTAATTCAGTAACTTTCTAATCGGCAATAAACCCTATTCAGATTCTTCTGGTCCCTAAGAAGCTCCCTCTATCCCCCCTAAGACCTAGCTGCCTTCTCTCTGGTTCACATTGTAGTCTTTCAGTATGAGCAGCACCTCCCCAGTTGTTTCATATGACTCTTGTCTACCACAGCCAGCAATATCTGGAGTTTTTTTTCACCTTGAACATGTTCAAGAACTGCTCACCAAAAATGTTACTATCCCTTCCCTCCATCAGATTCCTTCTGGTCTAGCTACTTTGAGAGCAACAGGACCAATAATACACAAATAATAAAAAAGGGATGTTATCATGATGGTCCACAGGTTTTAAATAGAAACTTATCTCTACTTTAGATTTGATGAGGGTTGTGGAATTTTTTTTCCAATATACACCTGGACATCTCAGAAATGTTTTAGAAACTTGTATCTTTAAAGTAATTAATAACAGTAAACAAGAACTGCAGAAACACTTTCCCACCATTTGCATCACTGGTGCACAGCAAAACGCGTGCGTCAGACAAAAATCTTGGCCTTGCTCTCACAAGTATATTTTAAAGTAGACCAAGGCTATCTGACATGCACACACAAGTTATATTCCTACTCTTATTATTTGCTATGATACTTGACAGCATCTCTTAAAACAAAAAATATACAGTCCCTTCTGTGAGACCCCTGGCATATCTCCTACTCTGTTTGATTGATACTTTCATTTCTCCTAGATCAGATCAGCATGCATGCTTAAGAAAGAATTTTCACAATAGGCACAATGTACATGTCCTATAGGGTACACAGAGAGGGACAGATGAAACAACATGTTGTGATGCTTGAAATAAAGGTGGTTGAACTCAAAAGATTGCATCCAACCTATTTTCTTTAGAAAGGCTATCACACACGGCATAGAGAAGACAGTGGTGACTAGCCTTGCGGCATGCACAAACTTGACTTAGAAAATGTTTTTTGGTGGGCCTAGCAAATTGGCAGAGCTGCATTTGTAGAAAAAAACCCAAACCTTTTCTGCATGTAATCCTTCCAGGCCTTATGGCAGCATAATATGCAGTCCCTAGAAGGACCATTTAAACAGATGCATCACCTACGACTCACCAATTACCTATCGTGCATCTACACTCTACAAAATGCTCACAGAGAAACAAGGAAGCCCACCTTCCAGCTCAGACAGGTTGAAATCTCTCTCTCTCTCTCTCTTTTTTTTTTTTTTTTTTTTAAGCAATATCTCTCCAAAAACTTCAGGTTTTGTACAGTTCTGTTTTGATCCAACAGGTAGTTTTACCCAGAAAACACAAGGTCTAACTTTAATCATGTAAGCATAACTAAACAGAGAGTTAAATGATTCATGAATGATCTAAAATAAAAGATGGAAAAGTTAAATATACCACACGGCATTCTGCAGCCTGTGCAGAAGGAAGAACTGCAGACTTTTGTCCCAAATCCTTTGAAGGCATCTTTGAAGTGTCTGGAGAAATACTAGGTGGATGTTCTTGGTTTTCAGGCTCTGCTTTACTGTCAGGGATGGGAGCTATCTGAATGGAAAGAGATGCTGTGTGTATCTCAGGCACAGGGTTATAGGCAGGTGAAACAGGCCTTTGTGGAAATACTGGCACTTCAACAGGCTTGAGCTGTTGCTGTGTATTACAATGAACACTACTTGCTGGGTCTTGTGTCCGGGTTAATTTCAAGGTAGATATCCTACGCTTTTGAGACTGTTGTCTGTGGCCTTGACAGAGAGTAGCACTAATGCCAGCTACCGTGCTCGTGCCCACGCTGGAGATTGAGGCCAGTGGTTTAGTGATTTTTTGTGCATAGGACACACTTGTGTTAGATATTTGAGAAGACATTGTCTTCTGGACAGACTCGTCGTTAGTACAGTAGGCAGTATCTGTGGGAAGGTGTTTAGTTGGCCCAGTTGTTACTGCCTGGAGATTAATTCTGTCCTTTTTGTGATTAGTTATTCCCACTCTCTGAAAACTTTCTTTTCTAGGGGGTGGCAGAGGTGCCTTATTTGCCAAAAGCATCCACACACAGAGCAAAATAACATTGAAGAAGAAACAGAAAGAAAGCAAATGTTAGCAGGAAATAGAACTCAAGATGGACTTTTATCTTCAAAAAAAGGAATTAAGGCCTCATCCCAACATTGCTCAATTCAATCAAACTGTTCAGGTTCCTGACACTGTGTACAGTGTTGTACAGCTTGTGTTTTGAAAACCAGACATTCCACTTGCTCACAGAAAAGAGTGAACTGCGATCAGAAAGGAGCCCACAATGGTCTGGTCTTATCTTTTTTTTAAATAGTTATTACTGAATGAGAGTTATTACTGCGAAATTGTCCAGATATGTGTAAATCATTTCTAAAATTACTCCATGATCTCAGTTGACAAGCTATTATTCACAGTTCACACACGTATACGTAAACAATCTTTTAAAACTTCTGAATTAAAATAGTAACAGGAGAAGTATAACATTGAAATTTTAATCTTTTTTTGACAGATAAAAAAGATTTTAACTTAGAAACATACTTATGTGCTGTAATTGTATTGTTCTGCAAAACAGGCAGAAACATTATCTACCTTAAAATTAATATACCTTTTTCCTCAGATATTGTTTTGATGACAGATGCACTTCTCTGGAGTGCAAAATATTAATAAATACTCTTTGATGTCTAGAAACACTCCTAGAAGACTTTATTTGTGTACGACCTACTTTCTTCAGCTGGCCATCTTGCTCTTTGAAAGCAATTTGTATTCATTAACCTGCTGACATGCACCCTGGGCAGAGTATAATTTATCTGCAGTAAAACAGTTCTTAACAACCCATATCAACAGGTGATTTGCACTGCCTAGAAGGCATCAGGATGATGTTCTATAGGGGTACCCCATTGTGTATATGATATTTCCCAAAATTAACCCACACACAAAATACCAAAGCATGAAATTTGGAGTGTTCAGGTTACCTGAGTTGGTGATTTTTTATCCTGTAGGTATGGACGCACACTCCTAAAACCTTTTGCGGTAAGAGATGAACTGCTAGCGTCTCCATTCAGTGTCTCTCTATTTCCATCATTATATGATCTCCAAGCTTTTGCAAAGAAAAAAGAATCAAGTCAATTTTTGTGATTAGTAGATCTATATATTACTATCATCAAAAGCAACCCAACTATTAAAATTAACTGTAGAAACATTTAGCTATTACACAACCAACATTGCTGCTTATATTGTCAAGGAAGTTATGAGAACAGGCCTAAAGTTGCTACTTCTATCTTTAAAATTATGAAAACTCAAGGATTGTCAATGCTATTAGCAGCAGTCTGAATGCTCTCCATAACACTCACGCATATAAGAATTTTAAGCCTTAAGGTCCCCTTTTGAGATTTTGTTGTTTCAGCCCTTGTATAAAGCAGGGTAAAGTACTTTCACAGTTATGTCATAGATTTTGAAAAATATCCCAGCTCACGTAAAGCTATCTGGTCGCAGCAATTTCACGACAATACCTGATTAATTGTTCCAATAATTTTGTATCTTATTTCCAAATCTGAACAACACTTCCACTTTCCAGCAAATCAACCATATTTTATCTTCATCATCTAAGATGAAGAGCCCTCAAGATATTGTCCAGATATATAGAGGAAAATACTATCCTGCCTTGGCAAGTTACAGATTTGAAGACAAAATAGTGAAAAATGGTGGGAAAAGAAACACATATGAGAGCAGGCTGCTCACTCGGGTGGGTAGAACATGCATTCCTGAGTGAAAGACTAAACATGACACAGCAAGTGCCACTGAAGGTAAAGGTGGCAAACCTGCAGTCTATTTCCTCCTATAAAATTCACTTTCTGACAATATGCTACTGCGTTACAGGAAATGCTGCTTCTCAAATAAGACCACCTGAATTTGAGGTCTTAAGCACCTGCAATTATTACTACAAATTTAATGGCACTGTCCTTAAAGAGTGAAGATGCATGAAGGAATGAAATCAAATAAACAGAAGTTTATCATAATTTATCCACTTACAAAACAATTACATTAGTATTATATTGATGCATAAAGAACAGTCTTTTATTTACCTGAATCTGGAGACTGAGATTCAGACCCTAAAAAAGAAACATCCAATATTAATTTGTGTTAGAAATAAAATCATCAATGAAAAGGGTGACAACATTTTCAACCATGGAACTACACATTGCATCTAGTTCTGAGTTCCTTGCTCATGAATACTTTGTGGTGACTTAACACGGAGCTAGAATCACAGGGTCAATTCCATAGTGTATATTTACAACAGTAGAGCAATTTGACCCAGTATTTGGTGATCTGAGTGATGAAACATGCTTAATTTATCGTTCTTTTGCGATGACTCTGCAGATAAAGTATCAAATTTAATCTCATTAGAGTGATCTAGTGAATATGTTAATATCACATGGGGAAAACTGGAAAACTGGTCCATATTGTGTCATCAAGTAATTTTTTTTTTTTTTTTAATAATTAAACCGTTGATCCAAGCAGTAACTAATCACTGTGAATTGTGTGCTTATTAAAAATTAGGTGGGCTATAGGGACCCTACTGGGACTTATACCTACAGACGTATACATACATACAGACACCGATATATATGCATATATTTTTACAGACTGCAGTAGATATGGTTACCAAGAAAATCTACCTATGAAACCAAAGAGTATCAGTGACACTTTGCAATGGTGCTATGGAGGGAAAAAAAAAAAACTATATTCCCCCCCAACTCTAGCTGTCTATACAGAAGCATGCATAGAAGGATGTCTTTCAAGTGCATCATCACTCAGTTTGCTGCATATTAAGGCCTAACATCTTTCAGAAGCCATTTTAAAGGCACTAGTGTAGTTGCAGCTGTAAAAATTAATCTTGTATGTGAAACGGTACTTGTCACAGTCTCCAAACATCCAGTTTTTAAAATGAAGACAAATCCTCTCTTACTAGTAAATTTCTTCTGATGACACAGTTTGAAAAAGACTATAAAATATATAGGATTTTTATGTTCAGCTTCCCTTCTGTTACCTAAATATGCCTCAGAATATTATGGCATAGGTAATTAGCATTTATTGAGCAATTAAGTTCTGCAGAAGGTTACAGTGAGCCAAGAGCTACTGTTATTTAATCACTGCAATCTCATGGAGCCAATAAGTAATATTTGCTGTTTTCTTATACTAAATGCTGTGATTTACTGCCATCTTAAATCTAGATATCAGCAAAATATCATTCCTTTAAGATCAGCCGGAAAAGCTTAATTCAAACCAAGAAGGATGCCTACAGATTCTGAGGAGCGCCCCACCACTGATCCATAGGCCTTCTTCACCAGTCCAAAGCAAAAGATAGAACCTGTCTGACAAACACACTACCACCATAGAATAGATTTGAACTTCTGTTTAAAAAAAAATTTTGTTTTTTAAGATTTCTTATCTATATATACTTTTTTAAAAAATAAAAGAACCTTAAATTACAAAAGTTCTAAACAAACTTAAGATCATTCTAAACAAACACTAATCTAATCTATTCATATAATAGTCCTAAAAGCACTTGTTATCACTACTTGTAAGTGCAAAAAATCAAAACACTAAGAGGCTTGCACCATATGCTAAAATGGTAAAAATTTGTGACAAGAGTTGCTATGAAACAGAAATCCAATGTTTTCTAAAGTTTATATACACAGTAATCCCAATGACTCTTCTACTATCCTTACTTGCATAGAGTGGCAAACAAATTTTTAATCTGTTCTATAAATTCCAACAGAATGCTTACTCCTGTGGATCAGTCTTATATGTGAAGAGTTCTACAAAACAAAGACTTTATTTTGCAACTATTTTTCAACTCATTCTTCATTCATCTTCCCATATTGTTTGGTGCAAACGCATAATGTTTGGATTAGTGCAGCCAGAGAGAAACTAAGACCACGCTTTTCGGTGCACTGAAGAACTAAGTAACAGACCTATGAGCAGAACAGAAAATTTGGTTACCCTTCGTCTTGCAGAACAGCATTACAGAAATACATAACAGTACGGAAAGTCATTCAGGAGTAGTATACCACTGGTTAGTTGTTATACCTGAGGCCAACAGGTTTGGAGAACTTTGAACTCTCTTCACAGCTGTTAATGTGACAGACATGGCAGCACGTTTGCGAGCACACCCACCGCTATCTGGAAGCACAAAACAATACAAACACCAGCCCCAGACAGAGGGAGCAAGCACATGCAACATATCACAGTGTGAGATATGCCATATGTACATGTAAATAAACATGCAGTTAGGGAACTGCTGTAGGTACATGTAAATTTGCAAAATTCACAGATTAGCAGAATACAAAAACTTTCACAAGCTTTAAACCCAATAAACCCCACAGAAAATGAGTAAATATTTGATACTTAATCCACTGGGGAAATACATACATTCCGGTGCCTGCAAGACTGTTTATTTGCAGCTAATTACTCAGAACAAACAATTAATCAAGATGAAGGATTACGCATTCCAGAGTAATATTAATCAGTAATCTGCAAGTCATTTCACTGTATGCATTAGAAAGATACCATTCATAAATTAAGCGTATGTTTTAGTAGCTGACAGATTGCTTTTGTACCTTTCCTTGGACCCTAAAGAAACAAAATTACTAAGAACGGTACGTGCTTTTTTGGTTTGGCGGAATATCCTTGCTCTCCCTGCCCTTCTTTTTTATCTAATGGAAAATAAACACCTGTAAGTCTGGAACCCCATAACATCCTGAGGAAATAATTAGAAATCGAAATCTAAAATCACTGAAAAAACTAGTAACTTACAGAACATTCCTCCACAGCACGTGCAGCTTTCACGTCTCTCTACTTGACTGACTCTGCACTCCTTCACTTGGAGTTGACATTCTGTCTTTAATGGCACTTGATCTTTGTCACTATTAGCGGGTAGCTTTCCCAAGATTTCCCTTTCTAGCAACTTCATTATAGTTGCAAATGCATGTTAACAAATATTCTTCCTGAGTATGTTTAACTAGAATATTTTTCCACTCTTCAGTATAAGAATCATAACTTTAATTTTCATATTCAATATTGCTGGAATTTCATGTAGGCCACCACTTAAGTCAAGGAGAATTACAACTATCATAGTGGCCCTTACAGTTTTTAGACCTGTGTTCTACAGAACATAGTTTTAGGAATATGAAGTTTTATAAAATTATACTTAAGGAAGGCCTGTTACTATTAGTTATTTGAGCCACAGGGACATCTTTAACCCACATCTCCAAAAGGAGTCAGCCCCTGGTATCTCTTGCTCATTCTAATACTCCCCTGAAACAGCAGGGTTCCCAGCCACAGTTCTTGTGGGATGTGCATTAAATAGTTGTTGATGTTGACAAATATCTGAGTCACCGTCCCAAGCGTAAGTGGTTCTAAAATCACTGCCAATTCTTAGTTGTGATGCAAAAGGCTGAGTGATTTCTGTCACTAATCTAAAGCAATACTTTACCTGGAATTAATCATTGGTATGGAACATGTGAAGCAAAGGCAACTGTTACCAAATCTGTACGTTTGTTTTATTTTGCTTACATAAATATCGCATAGCAATGGTAATTAAAATCACATTTTCCATTCTTGTATTTTTCTCTCTACTGACACAAAACAGCAGTAATTCCAGGGAGATTTGATGATTTGTTGATATTTTGTTTTCCTTCTTACCCAAATGTCGCCAGACTTGGACAGCATACTTTGATTAATACAAGCTACCAGACACACAATTTTGTTATGCTGACACATATTTTGGCCAAATAAAGTTATACTTTATTTGTATTTTCCAAGAACTACCTTCCTGAATTTCAGAACAGAAAAATCAAGGTGGCAGGAAAGCAGGCATAAGTAGAGAATCATGGCAAAGAAAAAACCCGGTGTTACTAATATCGATCCAAAATTAGGTGCGCCTTACGAAGGAATCTTGTAGAAGAATGAATCCAACACAAATATTCCATCATTGTAACTTCAAAAAATTCTGCTTCAAATTAATTTCTGATGTAACATAACTGAGTCAGAGAGCTTTATGCTTTGTGGACCCCTTATCTAGCAAAGTGTTTGACATGGCTTCATACAGGTAAGTAAAACAGACATTGCAATTTACTGCATATGAATACACATAGAACATTTACGGCTATGCGTAGAAGCCCATACACAAGCCTGTACCTGCAGTAACGTTCTCAATAACAATCTGAACAAACAGTAACGAAAGGGAGTAAACTAGCACCGAACTGAGACATAAGTGCACAAGCACACCATTTAGAGTGGTGCAAAATACCTAATAAAATACAAAGGCATGTGTGCGCAAGTATTTGCATATCTGGACACTGTCTTCCAATCTTGGTTCAAGCCATGCTCCCATTAAATCAAGGGGTATCGTGTCTGAATGAGGATCAGAAGAATCTGTGGGCTACTTCAGAACAGCCAGTTTTCAAACTTCTCTGCCCTTCTCTGCCTGTTCTTAAACAGCTGAACTTCAGAAGGCTTACTCCAGTCTGTATTCCTTTTTCACTGCTCCATCAAATTTTCAGCAAATACTAATAACACAATACTAAATACTAACACTAAAGACAGAAAGGGAGGTCAAATTAAGGATTACCTTCTCATTTCATTTTCAAACTATTAACAATTAATATTACGCAACCGTTACTACAAGCAAATGAGGATTTGCAAGACTTTAACCCATACAAAATGCTTGCAGGTATTTTAAAAATGTGATATGTGTGCCCATGCGCATGCATATACACACATACTTCTGTTCACACCCTCTGTCCTTTTTACACCTCGTTTTAGATAATGGATTATTCAGAGATGAGAGTAACGTCTTCCTAGGTATTGTTTTAACATTTAAACAAAGGAGACCTCAATCAGTTAAGGTTTGCGTGCAATAATGCTATAGGAAGCTAGGCAATAATTCACAATCAAAACAGCTGCTTAAAACACACATCTGGCTCAAAACAGGACCTACTATGATACGTATCTAGATATTCTTTTGCAAACCCTATATACTCCAATCAAACCAGGGAAAGACAAACAAGCATACTTAGCAGGTATTGCAAAAGAGAAGGGAGAAAGGAGGGGTAAGAATTATCAGAGGATATATCTTTCTGCCAGTACTTTGCAAAGACAAGACCATATTGGGACAAGCTTCCTTTCCTGAATGCTAGATTAATGGAGCAAATTTGTCTTTAGAGAAAGAGCAGGAAGGAACCAAGTGCCACCATAAAATAAACATTTGCTGACCGGAAAAGATACGTAAGTGGTATCAGCTTGCTCTACACCTCGAAGTATGTGCATATTTGCATATGTATTAGAACACTCTCCACAATATTGCTCTGAATGTTTTTTCTTCCTTTCATTGAGCTCACTGCTGACTCCTCTCCTACAGTCTTTTCTCCTCAGCCTTTCTCCATTCCTTACCTTTCCTCACTTGTCTCCCTCCTCCATTCATTTTGTTACTCTCTACAAGTGCTTAAACCCCTTCAACCCAAATTCACAATCCCAGCTGCTGCTCCCGCTACAAACAGCATTACCCTAAGTGAGCTGAGTTTCTGCTTGACCAATCTTTGGGGGCAGCAGCAGAGATTCCTAAGAGATTCCTTCCTCTGTGCTTGTACGGGTTTGATTACTGGTCAAGTCCTGCTCCAAATCTGAACAGAGCCAGTTCAGAACACCACCACTTTCTTTTAAGGTTTTTTTGTTTGTTTGTTTGTTTGTTTTAAAAAAAGACCATTTCAGAGAGTCAGTTAAGGCCACAGTTGGCACAGATGAAAGGATGGTGACCTTCCGCAAAGAGGTAAGCATGAGCTATCAGGGCACAGGAACCTTTTAAATAGGCTCTTAAGGCTAAAAGAAAAGGAAAACAGTACCCGAACAATGTGTGCTGATCATTATTCTGTTCACTGTACTTGTGAATGGTATCATTTTCCCCTTTTCCCTGTACCATGATTTCAAATTCCAGGTCTTTAAACCAAGGAGATTCTATCCTACTCCCTATTTGCATTCTGACTACGCAGGGGAACCCAGTATTATTCAGTTCCTTGATGCTGCTAAATTACAACAAACAATGATTTGAAAACTTTTTTTTTTGGGGGGTAGGAGAGGGCTTGAACAATCAAGCCCATATAATTTGCTTTGGTGATCTAAAAATGGCTTCACAATCAATTCAGGAACTCTGCAGGGACTTAATAATGTCTATTCTTGTCTCCCAGACAAAAATATAACAGATTAGTCCATGTGATGACTTACATTAATAAATTTAACAAACATATTTAACAAATATTTGTAGCCTTCCAGAACTGCTTACCTTTTCACCTTTGGCTGCTCTTTATGTGTTTTGTTTACTGCAAACAGCTGACTTGTTTGTCATTTTAAAATTAGATGCATTTATCAGGCATTATCTGTGTGAAACTGGCCAAAAACATTTATGGATGGATATGAAAAATCTGTTTTTGCATATAAGCTAATATCCATTTATTATTCTTCAATGCAGCTACTTCATCTCCAACATCAGCTTTGCATGCATATATATACATATATATGAGCATTATAAGCACATTTTCCCTGGGTTGTAATCTCAAGTGAACTTCACAGCTCAACTTTTCTTTGAGTTAGTTTCTCAAAATGTCTCACAAAGATAACGATGCTCATGACACAGGCAAAGGGCTTGAAGAGTTGTAGATGAAAAGACTTACGTATATTTTTAAAAATTCTTCTGCTGATTGCTTAACCAGGTTTAAAAAGGCACACATTTTATTAGACTACTATTTTTAATTATGACACCAAAAGGAAGTATGAGCCAAAGTGCCTTTGGTACTTCTTAAAACCTCCCCTTTAGCTTATATCTATTTCCTTGCCTCTGCAAATATGTTTAGTTCCCTTCAGCTGTTGAATTTTCCTCCTAACATGTAGTACGGAATTAACATCAAATGCTAAAAGACGCCTCCCATATATGGTAGAGTAATGAAAACCGAAGCTCTTCAAAACATTTTCTCTGTAGACAAAAATATCTTCGGCAGGGTTGGTCAAGACAGACTGCCAAGTCTGCAGCCACAAGGAACACTGGATTAGAGGAGGCCTCTCTAAGCAGTACATTTATATTTTCTTCTTAAAGTTGCAGATGCACCATCTACTACCTTTGCCCCTTCAACAGCTACTGGCATCAACCTAGAGTACTCATTTATCTGTAATTTGCAACACCTGGCAAACCAATAATATCTGACAAAATCCAAATTTGTCATGTACAAATCCCTGTTTTAAAGCAGCAAAACATTCACAAATTTAAAAGGACTGCTGCATTCATTTCACGTTCAAAGACAACGCACTGTAGAAAAAGAGAAGAACCATCTAGACCAGAAAAATATGGAAAACAGTTTTCACCTCAATCATTTTCTTCCTTAGTAAACTGATACTTCACCAACAGATAGGTGCAAGATGTTCACTTTTATGCTCTACTTCCTGGATTTTCTGCAGTCAGGAAGCAATCTACATCAGCAGAACTGATACGAAATACTGTATTTTCGGTCAATACCTCCTTTTAGCATAGCTGGCAATAGCCATATCTGTATCAAGCATACATAAGGAAAAAACGATGTTTTTGGATGTGTAAGTGCATAGTAGATTCAAGTTCAGCTTAAAATCATGGTATCTTTCAGTAACTGTAGAACATTTCAGGTGTGTTCAAGTCTTCAACTGGATTTTCAAGTCTCTTGTGCGATCAGAAGACTCAACAGTCCACAAAAGTCATTCAGACATAACGGTTGACTTAAAATCGTGCATCTACTTCTCTTGAGAATTTCTACCTTACATGAGAAATCTCACTACAACGTGGAACAATAAAGTCGCATTTCAGAGCTGAAGTAATACAAACTGGTAATTTAAATCTGATACTGAATCCACAGTTTTCAAAGTACAAGCTATAAGATGACATCATATTTCAACTCATAGGATTGCAATGCACCACCTAATTTTAGTCAAATGTGTGATGATTAGCTGAGTTACTTCTGAAATTACAGTTCTAAGTAAAGAGTCTTTCAGTACTACCTTAATTACCCAGACTGACATATTTATGAAAGAAGTCATCACCAAAAAATACAATAGGGCAGATTAGTATAGTATATGAATAGTATTTCAGTAAATGTAATCCTTATCAAAACTTTGTGCAGCTCCTTCCCCAACACCCCAGTTAGTGTCTGAGAGAGAGGAGAACAACCAAAACGGTGGAAAAAAACAAATTCAATCGAGATAACTTGTTTGTCCTGCTTATCATTGTATTCACAAACACAGTAGTTTCAAGTGAGCCGATATATATTTTAACTTAGTGTAAGAAATTTGTATGAGATCCTAGTCCTACTGAATTCCAGCCGTCCTCTGAGACAATGGGAAGCCAAGAAGCCTGATAAATACAGAAGTCTACATAAGGGCAAACTGTTGCATTGGAGATCCCCCTATCCCTCTAATTCCAGGGATTGAGAGCATGGCGCTGAAACACCTGAACTGGCTTCGCAGCTAGTTCAGGTCCTGCAAAACATATTCTGCTTATTTCAAGCTGTGAAGGAAGCAGCAATGTTTGTTTATACTGGTGCAGCACTGGGGTCAGTGATAAAGCCTATTAGTTTAGGGAGTACGTGTTATTTCTCTTCTTGCGCCACAGTTGATCTGCAAACTGGACAGTTCACCTACGAAGGAGGAAGAGCTGACTAACTGTAAATATACGCAAGACACGAGTGTGGCCAGGAGTCCATGAGGCTGCTTTCTAATGGCCTGTTCCCACTTGCAAAGACAGCTGCGCTATTTATTCACTTCAGTCATTCGGGATCACGTAGTAGTACCTTGTCACAGACTGCTTAGATGACTTTCTGTAGCGTACAGGACCTCATTTGGCTAATACTATGATACTATCGCAGCAGTTTGAGTGAAAATACAAATCCCTATAAATATTAAACAGTTATCCTCTTCTGATTGTGCAAGTGTAGCTAATAATATAGGCCAGTACTTGCACATCTTTTAATTTAGTGATAGTAGAGAATGGAAATAAAACATTTCAAAGCATATGGGCTTTTTCTAAAGAAAATCTGATGTTCTAACATCACTTTTTCATGGCTTTTATGTCATCACACAATATTTTTAAATAAACCACACACATACTAAACTTATACACATAATTTATATCTTAAACACAGAAAACTAAACATGCATATTTTATATAGCCATATATATCCATACATAGAAAAACATGTATGTAAATTTTATATATGGGACACAAATGCACATAAGCAGACATACTGTTAAAACATCTTGTTTAATTTAACTTCAGCGCTAACTATGAATAATTTGTTTGTGAACATTCACATAAATTTGGAACCTTTCCTGCTTATTCAACAGCATATACAAATAAAGAAAAATCTCACACAAATAGCATACCTGTATTCATTTTGACACTGGAGGATTTGCTATAAAAGTCTTCAGATTTCCTGCAGAAAACAAAACGATCTATTAATTTGCACAGGAGTATGCGGTACAAAATTGCAGGAGGATTTTTCAGAGGACTGGAGAACCAGCGTCATACAAATGACAGTCCTATTTTAACACGGCTTTAATTAAGCTGGCACCACTTGTTCCTCCAAAGCTAAAAATGAGTTGTCGCTTCCATTATAAGTAACTCTGTTTTCAAGTGTTTAGTACCACTGCTATAAACATTCGCTCAGGGATAAAAAACAGTGATTGACTGTCGGTCTTGAAACTATAAACTAGAAAGAACTCTGGTACAGGAATGTGGAAATATTTTTAAAGGCTGTTTATAGGCTTTATTCACTCTTTCATGCAAACAAAGATAATAAAGAGTGGGCCTCTGATATTTTTCAAGCAGCTAAAGTTATTAGCTTTTTTTTCCCTCCCTCCCAAAGGTTATATGAAAGAGATATAGTTGTTTTCATCCGGTGGTTTAACGTGTTTCTACGAATGCAGGGATTCTGACTGTTGCTCGCTATATTGCTGAGCCCAGAAGCAGGGCCGCCTCTGGCGCCCACGGGAATCCATTTCCAAAGTCCCAATGGATTTAAGAGATGAGGAATCAAGTCACTACACTTGGCTTCCAAATCCATCTTCGTGCTTTTTGAAGGGTAATAATTTGCACTAAAATAAACAAAAACTACATTAACCTAAAAAGTGCTCATAACTTGAATTTCTTTATTTAGGTAACCCAACTCCACACAGTACTTACAAACAAACAGAAACAAAACAAAATGAACAACAACTGTGGAGAAAGCAGGACATCCTGTACTAGAAGGCTGCTCTTACCTACTGAGGTGAATCACAGGACAAACTAGAAAAGCATTTTCCCTTCTAGTGCCAGTTTACATTACAACTTTATCTCAGGATCAGATGTTTAATCTCTCTTCTATTCAGCCTCTTTGAGATATTATCACAGCACGGGGCGGGTGCAGGGGGAGGAAGGGAGGACGGGAGAGAAGGATGAGACACACACAAAAGGTTTCCAAAGAACAGCACCAGTAAAAATGCTACACACCACGTGCAGCACGCTAGCCACCCTTCGCTATTTGTTACATACAGACTGGCTGCTCTAATTTGCCTTACTGACTGGGCAGACACACTGAAGGCCAAAAAAATTGAGGGGTAAAAACTGTCTTTCTCCCCCTGTGCTGTTTCCTCATCAAGTTCAATATAAAACAAATGGATAATTAGAACTTTTGAAGTAATAAAGCTTTTCTTTAATCCATTTCATCATTTTTTAAAAACACTGCCCAACCATGTCGGAATGTATGCACAGGGACCCTGCTTATAACAGAAGACTCAAGATACTAACATTTAAAACAAATAAACAGTAATAATATACCAAGATGGAATTCCGACTGAACTCAGCCGTACTCCTGAACTAACTACGCTTCTGAAGTAATACGGGAATCACTGCATTCTCTCATATTGACAACCAAGTCAGATTCTCTGCTGCTTGGAAAACTTAAAAAGTGTTTAGTGATAAATCCTGTATTGGAAGTAACTATCTGAACTCTGCTGTTATTCAAAGTCAGTCTGGGGGCCAAAAGGACCCATGCTAAAAAAAAACTACTACCTAAGAACTACAGAAGTAGACAGGGAGCGGTAAATAAAGTTTTATTACACTCTATTTATGCTGCAGCTACCAGTAGATCACCTCTAAGAATTTCAAGAGATCCTTAAAGCAAATGCACTTTATTTTGTTTGACGTTGATAAGTTATCTTTGACTGTAACTTCAAATTTGCATAACAGCTACAAATTATTCTTAAAGCCTCTTAAATTCTTTTCTGGAATGTTTTCAGGCTGCTAGAGGAGACACCATTTTCAAACCTCCTTTTAGCTTAGAACTGAATCACTGATGGCACCACAGAAACAAACTGTAAAATATAACATTACATTTACTCTCAGAAAAGACCCAGCAAGTACAGAATTCTTGGAACATTGCACTGCCAAAATGATTTCTAGCAGGTGGCTTCAATGTACTTACATAGTGGCTTAACTCTTGCTCAAGTCTTAACACATAACGCTGTTTTAGTACAACTTTGTCCTCCACAGGAGCTGTTCTATCTGGATAGCTTATGCTGCATTGCCGACACTCAGAAAGGGATTGCATACAAGCCGCTACCATTTCTACTTCATTTAGTTTTGCAAAAGAACAAATTAGTGTTACCTAACTGAAAAGTATGCACGCATATATGGCAACAGCAGTTGCACACATGCAAACAGTAAGCCTTGCATTCTGACAAATTGCCAGAGCTCATCTAAAATGATTTGGAATTATCGTCTGGTAAAGAACTACAGTAGTATTCAAGTACTTAATGATACTAGCAGTAGGATGGAAAGAAATGCAGTGAATTCAACAGCCATGTGTCTGAAAGCATTCTACTCAACAGCATTTCAAGCAACCTTCAAGATTCTTATTTTAAGAAACTGGGGGGAGGGAAAAAAAATTCCAAGAAATTTTGTCTGCTTTGTACTTCTGTGCCTACTTCTCTACTTCCTGAAAACTGTTCTGTGTGAATGACTTTGTAGATGGCTCTAAAACAGACCCCTAAGACAGGTGAGATGAATTTCCCACATAAGTCTCTGCTGACCAAAAGGAGTTCCTAATGACCAGCTTACACAGGATAGTTAGCTTTAGATAGCTAACACCACAGGGTAAGGAATGCTTGTGACTATAACACAGCCACAAAGTGCTATTGGCATCCAGCAACTTGCAAAATCAGAGATTGCTATTCAGTCATCTGGGTCAGGTAGCTTTTCTGCCAAGCTCACACATGACCTTAGATGGTAAGGCAAAGGAACCCTGAGTTTGTTGACCACAGCAGCATGTGTAACTTCACAGAGGAAGATCCAGAGTTAATCTTCAGGGCTTCAATAGCTGGGAGAAATAATGAAGCAGAAAAGGAATGATAGCGCTAACATGCAAAAATAGGTCTGTTCAGTTGAATATAGCTGCATTTACCACTGCTATAGTTTCTCTAAATGCATAAGATGTATTACTATGTTATTTCTTGATAACTCCCTACTTAAAAACACCACGAAGAGATTACCTCTGCTCAGCAATACTTTGCACTGTGGGAGATGACTGAAAACCTTTGTGGGAATCTCACTGACACCACTTCTATTTTCTCCAAAAAGACTGTGATAGCTAGTTATGATTACTTCTTCTGTTCCTGAAAAATCCTGAACTGTAGGGGAACTGCAGGGAGCCATTCTGTCACCCCTTCTGTTCCACATTTATATAGAGCTATAAAAAGGGTTAGTGAGAAGTCATGAAAATTTCTGCCACCCCCAGAATATTCACGAATGCAAGCTGCATCTCTTTGCTGCTAGAGGTTTAAGACCTAAGATAGGAGCTCCAAAATCCAGCTAAGTAAACGTGAGCAAGTACCTTGTGAATCAAAGCCTGAGTAGTAACATGCTATCTTCTGCTTGCACTGCACTGAAAAACTAAGCTCGTTACTGCTAATAATCATAATACCTATAGTTAGAGATTGCCAGAAGTTAGAATTTCCTTTTCATGTGTAATTCTGGGGAAAAAAAAACAAATGGGAGACTAAAGGAAAAGGGAAAATTTTTTTTCTTTTGGAAGTACATCCAGAAATTCTGAAAATTATCACGGCAGCTAAATTCCTAAATACCATATAGAAATATCACATCAAAGGCATCCAGCTCATGGGCAACTTTCAGGATCTTTCTGCCTCCTGCGCTGTGGCCAGGAGTCTAAACACCTCTGAAATACCAGAACTGCTAGCTGTGTTGCTAACCCAGGGTTCAAATCCTGGAATGCTAGGTGTCTTCTTTCTTAAACGGTTTTTCTGAAAGGCTGTTGAAAAACAAGGTGGCAAGCTACCTTGTTTAGCAAGCTTTGAATCAGAGTATTTGGCCTATTATCGCTCCACTTTCAAAAAAACCTAGCGGTTTCCAAACAGATTGTGTCTGAAAACATTTTTGGTTTGGTCTAATACAGTCAGAATATGCAAGAGACTTAAAAACAAAATATTACTACGCACACATACAAACAGAAGCATCCCCTGCAGTTTATCACAAACACTCTTGGTGCTGAGTACTATGCTAAACTGTGAGTTTGACTGACTAGAACCAACCAAATATTTTCCTTTTTTATTCAACGCAACTTTCAAAAAACAACAGAGATCAACCAAACAGTTAATGGACTAATGATTAAAAAAAAAGATTTGAAGTTACCTGTTATTTACCCCCTTGTCATGTCACCAAAAATAGAATAAAAATGAGGTTGAAAACGTGTGTGTAGGTTATTTATATTCATCGTTAAGCAAATCCCTGTATGTGCTCCATTACAGTTACCATCCTCTGTAATGAATTCTACTCAAAGACCTTTAGTAAGAGGAGCAACCTGCAGGCAATATAGAGCGCAGACAGATCAGGATACACATGCGCGAGTGATCTGGCTGGAAAATTATTCATTTCTTTGATTGACAGCCAACAGCATCCAGATATGTGGAGGTGACCCGAGCTTCCCAGAATATTACGAGAAAGGAAAGTCAGACTTACATTCACCTTACTTGCCAGTTTCACAATTTGAGCTCCTGCTAGAGTCAGTAACCTACTTGAAAAAGAATCTCCAAAATTAAGGAGCCAAATCAATCAGTGATTTTACTCTAAGGATGGCTTATTCGCAGTCAGTTCAAACACTGCGGGTGTTCTACAAACCTTCCACGTGCACCTATTTATTACCAGGATTACGTATCCTACTTTGCATGTGGTAGCAAATTGTTTTAACCCAAATTATTAAGACTCTGTAGAGCATTCCTGCTCTCATCTCTGCAATAAGTCAGTATACTTTTTATGCCAATTCAAATATTCAGTGAAAGGGCAGGTGGGAAGTAGGAAGCATTAGCACTCTAAAAACCACGCAGGCATGTGTTCCCCACAGGAACTCAGCCTGAAACTGTAAGTGTTGTAGACAGCAATCCAAAACTTACCACCAATAATAGCATAAAAAGGTATAAGCACTGACAAACAATGCTTCTCAGATATGGTACGTGTTTGTACCTAAATCCGTCATAACTAGAAACCTTGAAAAATAGCAAAGACTGGTTATTTTACTTCATTTTATTTCTGTTTTTTAATTATTATAAAGAAATTGTTTCAGGCTTCTAGCTGTAGTAGGAGAACTAGGACAACAAAAATGCAGTAAGGGCTTGACAAACTGCAAAATGTTTAGATTGTCTCATCAGCAATTCATGCAGAGAAACAACTCTCCCACGTCCTCTTGCGAGTGGAGGTCTCTCCTCCTGAGCCCCTAAGCAGAGAGGCCCAAAGCACAAGTGCAGAGCTACTGTTTACATAAATATACACTTGACAGAGCGCAGGTAGACAACAGCTGTAATAAAGATTGAGTTACCAAAGAAAGTTCCCCATGTTTGGGTTTAAGACACAACATCAAGACAACGGAACAGCGGAGAGCCTGTATCAGGACCCAGCTCAGTGAGACACTTAAGCACACGCTTTGCGTTGGCCCCATAGGCCTATTTTTAAACTTAACATTAAACATACTGTTTGTCCCAGATCACATCGTCTTACCCTACTGTGAGCTGAACACTCCAGCTCTCACAGTAAAGTCTTTCCAGCTAGACAATCAAAGAACCAAACGACGTCACACAAGTGCTTTAGTAGGTCTCTTGACATTTTAGCTTTTAAATTCTGGTTACAGGATTGTGAGGACAATCCTCACAATGTCAGCTGCAGTGTCTTGCATGTTACTTATGCAAATCATGTACAAATGTACTAATCAGGTCATTAAACAACTGGGATGTCTAAGTAATTCGTACATAACCATGAACTTCTACTGCGATATGTTAGGAAAGCTGCATCATAGTCGTGAGTAGTGGGTACATAATCAGGGAAATCTAGAATTCTAAAAGCTGTGTTAACTGCTTTATCTGGGGGCAGACAGACAGCTGGGATGCACAGAGCGTGACTTAGCTTAATCTCCACAGCTTAGGGGAAGCTGGAGAGATCCTCACTTAACCCACAGCGGAACCAGAGGAGATCTGTGTTTGCAGAGATTATTTTAGAGGTGGGGAAAGGACCACTAGTGACTCTGGCAGAACAGTTGAGAGTTTCATATAGTGGATGAATAGTAGGAAACAGTTGTTTTCCGGGCAAAGTAGAAGGACAGCAGAACAGACACGGAAGCTGGATATACGATGAAGGAAAGATCACAGACACCAAGACCGTATTTCTGCTCTGTTCTGCTAAGTTGCAGTTAGGGGTAAAAACTTGAAGACTTTCCAATTATGCACCGTGTTACTAATAAACTGACTCAGGATATATGAGACACGTAGCATACTTGCCCTAGCAAATGAAATATTAAAATCATTATCCAGGCACTGGTGAGATCTTGTCTTGAAAACAACAAGCAGTTCTAGTTCCCATAAACAAGAATTTAAAGACATCAGGCACAGGAGAAGCTGTCACAGGAGACTGGCTGCTAAGGATGTGATACTGCTCTACAGATGCACGAAGGGAGTGAACATAGTAAGCAGAAGAAAAAGTTCTTGTTCCTGCATAGTCCTACTACCCACCATTTCATTTGTCTTAGACCTAAGCTGAAAAATCAGAAGACGGCTTCCAATCATGACAGCCATAAGGTCTGGAGCACCACTTGTGGGGAATGCTGTGGTCAAACTTAAGAGAAAAAAAGATTGTGTGAAAAATACGGCTATCTGAAAGAAGGAGAGTAAATCTGATGACATGGGAACTTCTCATCAGACCTTTAGCTATTTTATTAATGACATTTTTCACTAAGAATACTATAAACTAGCACTAGCATTCTTGTCTCCTTTCCCTCTGCTCCTTCATGAAATAGAAAAGGAAAACCATTTGATGACAAAGAAAAGCAGTGAAAGGATACAGGATGACTACATGTTTCAGTTGTAAAGAGGTTTTAGTTTAATCTTTATTATATACAGCATCAGTAGGACAAGTTTAACAGTTGTGTTTAAATTATATGATAATTAGTTTCAATTGATTATATCAATCTTGGATGTTTTCTACTACATTTTTGAGCACTTATGTGAAAAAGTTGCAGCCACTGCTATTGTTTTCTCCTCAGAGATAAAGTAACAATCATGTTAATGTTCCCCATGCTTGTCACACGCCTAGTTTTGACGGGGAAGATGGCTTATTTACAAACATTCCACTATGACAGCAATTTTGAGTCAATCTGAATCTCTGCTTTCCTCAGGGTCTAGGTTGCTCTTGGAAGCTATGGGGCTGGTGTCATACATGAAGCATCCTTCAAAGGGAAAGGAAACAGAAGAGCAGCAATCGCTTACAGATTCTTCAGTTTGGGATGTCTAGTGAAAGAACGTGAGACTGAAGTACTTCCTCCTATTGTAGCATGATTTTTACTAGCTGTGCACTGAAAAATAAAGTCAAACATCTGTATTTAGTTCCAAATGTCTACCTGCTGCTCTCTTTTCCTGTCATCTCAAAATACAACCACTTCAATATCAGAACCATTTTCCTAAAATGCAATTGTGCAAGTATAAGAATATTAAGATGTTCAAGTCAACAGGATTCTCTACATTTTATTGATTTTCACAGCAGCAAAAAAAAGAAGGGGAATGCAAATTGCTGCTTTTACATTCTGCACCTGCTTAAAAGATTTACCCTTACAGGAAATTTTATTAATAATTCTAGTCATGAGTTTTGTGGTGTTATGTGATTCTTTATACTTGAACAAAAATAAGGAAAGAAATGAGAAAAGCCCTTTTTGACTGTAATTCATACTTTTCACTCTTTTCCTGAGACATCTATTACTGTTCTTAATAATAAAAAAAACCTTCAGTGCAGGTTATTTTTGTTTCTTTTGGTTTCCTCCTTTGCTGCTGTTTTACAGGAACTTAACATTCATCCAAATTAATTCACTCTTTCGGCTGGAAATTATTTAAGACTACTATATGAGAGCCTGGCACTGAAATAGACACACAGCATATCTGCGAGTACTTTGGGAAGGAGGAGGGAGGAAAATCTAATACTCTTATTGACTAGAAGGCGGCAGTTTTAAGGGGGTTATAGATCCCCAAAGACAACTCAAAGAATGCTTTTTTTATTCAGAAGACCATTAAATACATTTGTGCCATAACCTAGTCAGCATATAAGGTCAAAATGCTGCAATTTGTTCCTTGAGCAGCAGAACTGAAAAAGCTTGATGTCTGTTCAGACTAACAGTGAATAAACCTGCTTCAGCTTTTGCTTCAAAACTCTGCTCCTAATCTGAACTAAGATGTTCTGATCGTGCCCCATTTTGCTGCACTTCAACTCACATCACAGAATGGGTTCACAGGACAGGCTTGCAAACCCACCAACAAAACTAAACTGCAAGACAGGCTCAAGGAGCATGGCTGGCATGCTCCATCTGCCAAGAGGAGCTCAGTCCATCAGACCAGAGTAGAGCCAATCTAAGGTCAAGCCCTTGGTTGGATGGCAGGCTTCAGCACCTGTTTTGCTGTAGAAATTCATTCCTACTTGCTATTGTAGATAGATACACTCTTCTGAACTGAATCACACTAAGGCAACTCCGAGTTCAAACTACATTAGTCATCAGAAAATCCATGTGGGAGGTGCACACGAATGCTTTCATAATGGGAAAGGCTTTGGGTTCAAGTTTGTGCCTTTTTGACACCAGAAATCTACTCCGTGGTTATCTCTGTAGGTTTCCTGGTATCTAAAAAGGCTCAAGCTTTTTCTTGGAGCTTTTCTCTGTGGTACACACAGTCCCCAAACCTTTCATCCTGATTTCGCTTATAGTGCTAGGGTGCGTCACTCAGCTGGACTTTGATATGGTCTGTATTATCCACAGGAATTTCTTGCAGAACTTGTAAGCCTTTAATTTTTGAGACCTCTGCTTCTCCGTTAAACTTTGATAAAGTTGGCCGAAAGTTTAAAGACTTGTTTGGGGTACTGAAAGTTACCCAGTGTGATCCAATTAAATTTATAGCTTAGAAAATAAGGAGGATTAAAATATTGCAGTGAATATCTTAGTTCATCTTGTACATTACACAGGTATTATTTTTATCTTTATAATCATGTTACTAAAAAAATTAAAAATTAAATCCTGCTCTTTCAGCATACTTGCTAGGAATATATTTGAGTCTTATATCACCCTGCACATTGGTCGAACTGTTGAAAAGATGTAACATTATCTTACAGTAACTAAGAGAAGCATGTTTTTATATTTAAAAGGCAAAAACAATGAAAGAAAATAGGAAAGGATTTTTTTCATGAGCAAACACCATTCCTACAGATTCCAATGGGAGTGGTGTTGACTCATGGAAAAAAGATATCCAGATACTCACTGGAAGGAATTTAGATGGAGATTTATGCATGTTTAGTCTCAAATTCTTACATGTTCCATACCCAGTAGAAAGAAGCAGGAATAATTTACTATGTTATATAAATATGGGATTTGCCACTTTTACTTACTGATGATATTGAAAACCTGCAAGAGACTAATTTGAGAAGTCCTGGAAATGAGCAACAAAAATAACATTCTGTTATCTTTGTAATGTTTTTCTTAACTGCAGAGGGCTAATGAACACAAATGTAACCATCGCATAATACCTTTTAAACAGGAGCATAGCTCTAACACTACCCTGGGGTTATGTCTTGAGAAAAATGGAAAATTAGTTGTATGATGCCATTTTTACTTAAGTCTTCCTGGAGATAGATTTGGGGTAAAAATTTTAAAGAATGTCTAAAAGGTTGACAGGGAGGTGAGTTCTGGGCACATATGCTACATGCTGCATTACCTAAAAGATAGGTACCTGATCATGCTGAAAGACTGGCATGCCCTAATTTGGCTCCTGATGACTGTTCAGTCTATAGTTTCCATGTTTCCAAAGAGTGATCTAGAAAGCTTGTGTATTGAATATGGTACTACATAGCACTAGCCGCTAGGGAGAAAGTTAGCGGTGGGGAAGGTTGAATGAAATACCAACCCAGTGATGCACAATAGACAATCCTGTCCTCTGGAGATCTGGATGTTGAAATCCTCTCCTGAGCATCTGTGCCTAAGTAGAACTATCTTAGTATTACTGATCCCAGGGTGAAACAGTACTTAAATTGTGGGTTGCCACAGGCATCCATCTCCTGTCTGGGCTTTGGCTGGCATGACAGAGGCTCTTTTGTGTGTCTGTGAACAAGAAAGTTCACCTGAGAGGAAAACTTTCAGATTGACTGAGAAAACACCTAATGAGTTCTGGGTACTGTGCCACAAAAGCAGGTTTTTGTTTCTGTTTGGACTGTGTCCATGAACATGCCAATGTTGAAGTTCCCGCGTTGCCTCAGCTTAGACGGAATTTAGGTGACTTGACTGCGGTCAGATAGTCATTGAGGAAAGTCTTTTAGGAGTCAGTCATCAGCCAATTTGTCAATTTGGAAAATGTGATCCTTTAAACATGCTTCTCAAACACAATTCTGAAAGGTATGATGGGGGCTAAACATTAGGATTTCACTTTGCTGTGCTGTGAACACATATCTGTACTAATAAAATCTAATGTTGTTGAACTTTTTGACTTATTAAAAATACATAGTTTAGTAGTGTTCTGTTATCAGTTCTACATGAAAACTATTTTAATCATTGCTCTTTGGTCCTACTAAAGTTGAAAAACTCTATAGATTAGATCCACAATTTTAGTAACTGTCAGAGCCCCATGAAATTCAGTACAGCTGCATAAATTTGCCTCAGCTCAGACTCGAGCAACGAAAGGATCTAGGAACAGGCAAGCGACATTACACAAAAACAAACCAATAAGACCCAGAGTCATGGATGCCTTTTGGAACAATACATTCTCTCATTTTCTGTTAAATGCTCAGACCATAATACCTAAATAACTCTGACAGCATTTAGACACTTTAAAGTAGCTAAAATGCTACAAAAGCTTATCTTCCCTCCTGTCAAGCTCATTAAAAAACTCAAAATACGTCAAAAGACTGCTTTATACCATGCTATTCTTCTCACTAATTCTTAGCTTTTTTTTCCTCCCGTTCCTGAAAAATCTTAGTGCTGCTTAGGCACAAGTAGAGTCTCATTCAATGCCTAACTGCTCACAGGAAAGTAGATACTTAGCAGCAGCAATATCATGGGCTCTTAAAAAACAGGAAAAAACCTTACATGCAATACATGAAAAACTGAACAACCAGCTTTGCAATCTTATTCGCATCTTTTACTAATATTATATTTTATACTTTCCCTAAGTCATAATCACCAATTTTCATTTCAAGTAACTTTATCCCTCTTCTCCATGCAATACACTTCAAAATAACACAGCCTCCACTGTTCACAACACTAGTAAAGGCAGTGTGCTGTCTACTGGTTTCATACCTAGAAGTCCTACATGCTTCAGCGTTATTTAAAGCAAAATAGCTACTATTCTTGCCTAGTATAAAGAATGACTAACAATTACAGTTGGTAGCACCGTTAGACTCACATTATTAAGAACTGTTAATACTACGTGTACCCAAGCTTCAGAAATTCTCCAGGTTTGGCACATTTTTAAAGACCCGACACTTATCTTTTTCTCTCCATCTCAGTTCTTAATTTCTCACCAGCACATTTAGGGTTTCTGCTATTTAACTCATCCTTTACTGACCTAGACCAAGTGATAAACAGCATAATACTGAAATTCAAAGGTAAAACTTAGTGATACAGTTTGGAATTAACAAGGAGAGAAAGCACATAAAAACTCTTCACAAACTTAAGAAAAAGTGATTTTTAAATTGGGAAGGGACTACAGTATCTGTGAGTATCTAGAAAGAGAACAACAAAACACATGAGGAACCTGAAAGATAATCCCTGATATCTGAGGGGCTGACAAATAACAGTACACATGAATCTTCAAAGTGACTATTAATACACTAAAAGGAACACAAGAAAAAAAGGTAACACTTCTCCCATATGGCTCTCAGGCAACTGCATATTAATAGTCAATACATTCTACTGAAACATTTTGAAGAGTTTTCCCACTACTGAGAGTCAGTAATGGAAGTTAACTTTTATGTAAGCTATAACTTCTTGTCTGGCAATTCCAAGGTAGTCAGCTCTGGCATTCTAGACAAATGCAGAGATCACAGTAGGTACTGACCACCAAGCAAGAGTCACCAAGATAACCTGGAAAATTGCCAAGAGCCACTGGAGAGAAGAGAGGAGAGAAGGGGAAAAAAAAAAAAAAAAAGCTTTGAAAGGGAAATAGCTTTCTGCCTGCATAGCATGAGAAAGATTTTCAGATCCTTGACTAATAGCTATCAAAATCTGTTGCTGAAAAACATGCAGGTGGAAAAGGTCTCATTTTTTTTGAGCTCTTCAATGATCCACTAGGCAAACAGGTCAGCAAAAAAAAGATGTTTATGTTTTCCACCTTTGCTAGCTGAGATCTATTGGTGGAAGGGATTTCATGAAGTGGGTACAGTATTGAAAAATGATACTACAAAAAAGCTTAGTTTAGTTCTGAGATGCACACCTATAGCTATTCCTGAACGGCCAGTTTCACAGGCTAATCAAATCTACTTGCACACCTAACAATTAGTATAGGATTTAATTTTATGAATTTCCACCCTTTTCCTGTCTTTTTTAATCTTTCAATGACACTTCACAGACAGAAGCGGAACACTGCTTCAAGCAGTCTTACATGCTCTGAGGCTTCCTCAGGCCAGACGCTACTTGGTATAGCAGCTTATCCCCTATAATAGGGTATTAAACATAGCTTCTATACTTGGCTCTGTCATTGGCTTATGATACATCACTTCATCTTTCTGGGCCTAGCTTTCCCTTATCTTCCTTTGTCACTTTAGGAGAGGGACTATCTCCTCTCATCTGTTTCTGCAGATATAGATGATGGGATCCCAGTCTTTAAGACACATCCCTTCCCAATGGGCAGAAACTGCTTCCCACCAATACCAACCAACATTGAATCCTTGCATTTTAGTTGTCTGCCTTCATCTTTTTTTTCCTGGTTCTTGGGAAAGGAGACTTAGATCTGTTTTTGGATGCCTGTCCTTGATTAGATAGAGCTCCTTATGTACTGTGACAGCATATATGATGAGGCACAGTAAAAAGCAACAACAAAACAGAAAACCTACCCCTATACCAAACAATGTAAGTTAAGAGATTTCAAGAGATCAGCTGAACCAGGAAAGGTTACTGAATCAGAGAACATGTGTTTCAGATACCTGGAACAACGGTCAAGTAAATAGCAAAGGAAAGCAATAAAATATTGACAGTTTTTTTTTTTTTTTTTTTGAAGTGCTGATGAAATACAAAGGAAATGTCTTAAGTTTCATTAATGTTACCTGCCCACCTCTTCGGTCACTGGATAAATAGCAGTAGCTAAGAGCTACCATCTGCTAAGAGTAGGCATTCAAAGTTGATCATAAAATCAATGCAAAGTTCCTCAACCGTAAACCTGTACCAACATTACTGAAATAAAACTTTGGTACAGAAATAAGATTGGGAAATATTATCTTCAAAACACTGCTTTTTACAACTCTTCAGATAAGAGTTCATCTAACACTTACCTATATAGTATATAGTTTCTACTACAAAAATGGTTATCCATATAACCACTGTTATCTGTTATATTTTATAGAATTTGTGTTTTCTGCCTGGAAAGAATATTTCTGTGAAGCCAAATTCACTATTACCAGATTTAACTTAACTAATCAAAGGATTGACTCCCTGCTCCCAGTTTTCTCCAGCAATTAGAGATGTTTTTACTAATGGGATAAAATATTAAATAATTCAGTAAAATATTTTATCATTGGTGATACTATCTCACTACCCCTTTCCCATTTCATGCTTTAGATATACATATCTAAATATATTACTCTAACACCTGACTTCCTAGTCTGGTGAGAAAACATTATGTGACACTATCACTCTTCTTCTTGCTGCTGTTACAATGAAAAAGAAAACACTCAATACATTGGTTCAGGATTCCTAACAGTGAAGGTCAGAGACAAGATCATCCTTTATCAACACAAAATCGCTCCTTCTCATTTCTGTGCAACAATGATAAGTTGAATAATAAATCATGCTGTGAATCATGTCATGCATATATAACCACCTCAAGAATATTTACATGGAATTCTTGTGCAGCTCAAAGAGGACTTAAGTCACTGACCACACATTCTGCAAAATGAAAAGACTTGTCTTTAAGGAATACTTGCAATTTGCAGATTTTTTTTTTTTTTTCCATCTAGCAAAACCCTCTGAGTATATTTCTAGTGAGAAAGTATGCTCAGGGACAACATATGCAGAATGTGCATATATGTACAGACACGCCCACATACCTGTATCTCCCACCTGCAATCTATAAACACAATTTTCAGAAAAACTGCATTTAAAGAATTTTAATGACGGAACAAAACTTAAATACAGCTTTTTAAAGCAATTAAAACTTACCTGTATACAGCAGGAATGACAGCCCTTCTGTAAGGAGCTTTGCAGTGTCTGACAGTTACCCAGCATATAGCTTTAAACTTTATTATGCACAACATAAACCAAGGACCAAACAAAGAACTTAATTTTCTCAAGGTTTGCCTTAAATGTCCATCATTACAACAGCTACGCACTCCAACAAATTAGCTTTAGGTCAGAATGCCACTGTATCCTCATCAAAGAGAGGCAGACTGAAGATGAAAGTTCAGTAGATTTGGGTAACTGAACTGAAGACAGAGTCCACTTTCTCAGAATACTTTGAACATTTAACAGTGCTAACCAAACTTCCCCTTGATTTCAAACTCTGGGCATGAGTGTTCAAGCACTTCCCAGACCCAGTCCCCCAGGTCTGTGAAAGGCAGGTAGAAAACAAGGACCACTTAGGAACCACTGGGAAGAAGGGTTAGGGGGCTGTACAGCATCGTACAGCATATGCCTTCCCCACGCAGTATGAGCTGCCTGCCTGGCCATACACAGCCTGGGGCTGTGCTGTCATAGTGCACAGTACCCATTTCCACAGGAACTCTGTGCCGAGGCACAGATCAAGACTAATATTCAGCCTCCTATTTCACTCCCTGCTACCATGCAATCTGTTTCAAGCAAACGAAAGGAGGATCCTAAAGAGCCTACAGCAGACCACTTTCTTTACATAAGCCTACCAGCATCTCTCGTGAGCAGGTCAGCCCGTGCGCTGACTGAGGCTAGAGATCAGCAGCAACAGTAGAACTTAAAACTAGGATGAAATAATTGCATCCATACAGAGGAGAAAAACTAAAGCAGCATAGGTAGCTTTAGTTATGGCCTTTTCTACTCTGCAGCTTCATAACACTAATGTAATTTTGTACATCACCTCCTAGATTTTCTTTACTTCTAAAAGAAACAGGAAATTCAGGAGATTATCTGGCACCATACCAACACTGAATCAGCTCTCTACAATCATTGCGCAAGCCTCCATCTTTTCAGCTAACAAAGTTAGGCAACTGCAGCAAGCTTTGAGCTCTTAGCTCTCAGCCCAAGATACCTTCCTAGCCAGACCTACCTTTATCTGTTTAACTCACTTAAATCCCAGTTTTGTCACCAACCTCCAAACCACTCCCCTTCCCCTGCTAGAGGCAATTTGTCAGTCTACTGCTCTTATTCCTCTCAGTCTTCAAACCAGATAGCCTTTTCCTCTTCAAAGATTGGTCTACAGGGGTCTGACAGAATACAAAACAGTCACCTTATTTTCACCAGACTAGCATTCATTGCAAAAGCAATTACATTAACAGTCCCAGCTCAGCCCCTACACTACCCTCAGCACTCAAAAGCATTCAAGCACTAAAAACCAATTTTCTGTTCATGTGCCATGGGAATGAATCTTCAGAGATTTTTTGACTTTGCCAGATCTCTACTGAGCATCTGCAAATAAATTTTTCAGTGGCACACAAATTTTGGGTGGAGTTTTGCAGTGGGAGGTAAAAGTCACATTCCTAATAAAGCTGCGTTAAAGTTTACATCCACGCTCCAATCGAGACCGCAACCTTTCTAAATTATAAGCCAGACTTTTTAAGAGTTATCTTCTAACTTTTGTCAAGCAACTCAAAATAGGATCTTAAAACAGGAAATACTGAATGACTTCATTAATAATTGGTACTAACAAGTACTCTCAAATGAAATAATTTTAATCATGCAGTTCTGTACATAAGCTGTTTGAATGTTATGAAGTTTTCAGACAGTTTCTTCCACTAGTATCATGACATATTACCTGCTTTGATTTCTTATCAGTGAACTTCGGAGAGCTAACTTTGGCCTCTTGAGGGACCTACTTAGGGGAATCTCCTGGGGTAGGGCCCTAGAAGGAAGAGGGGTCCAAGAAAGCTGGTTAATATTCAAGCGTCACTTCCTCCAGGCTCAAGAGCAGGTGCATCCCTCTGAGGAAGAAGTCGAGCAAAGCGGGCAGGAGACCTGCATGGATGAGCAAGGAACTCCTGGCAAAGCTCCAGCAGAAGAAGGAAGTACACAGAATGTGGAAAAGGGGACAGGCCACTCGGGAGGAATACAGGGACGTTGTCAGAGCGTGCAGGGATGCGACAAGGAAGGCTAAGGCCCAGCTGGAATTCAATCTGGCAAGGGATGTCAAGGACAACAAGAAGGACTGCTTCCAATACATCAGTAGCAAAAGGAAGACTAGGGAAAATGTGGGCCCGCTGCTGAATGGGGCGGGTGCCCTGATGACGAAGGATACAGAGAAGGCAGTCATTGAATGCTGCCTTTGTTTCAGTCTTCACTGCTAAGGCCAGCCCTCAGGAATTCCAGACCCTGGGGACAAGAGAGGAAGGCTGGAGAAAGGAAGACTCTCCCTTGGTGGAGGAGGATCAGGTTAGAGATCTTTTGTCCAAACCTGACATCCATAAATCCATGGGCCCCGATGGGATGCATCCGCGAGTGCTGAGGGAGCTGGTGGATGTTATCTCTAGGCCACTCTCCATCATCTTTGAAACGTCCTGGAGATCAGGAGAGGTGCCTGAGGACTGGAAGAAAGCCAATGTCACGCCAGTCTTCCAAAAGGGCAAGAAGGAGGAGCCAGGAAACTCCAGGCCTGTCAGCCTCCCCTCCATCCCTGGAAAGATGATGGAACAGCTCCTCCTGGAGGTCCTCACTAAGCATCTGGAGGACAAGGAGGTGATCAGGAGTAGTCAGCATGGATTCACCAAAGGGAAATCATGCTTGACCAACCTGAGAGCCTTCTATGACGGAATGACTGGCTGGGTAGATGAGGGGAGAGCAGTGGATGTTGTCTCCCTGGGCTTCAGCAAGGCTTTGCACACTGTCTCCCATCCCATCCTCCTAGGTAAGCTCAGGAAGTGTGGGCTGGATGAGTGGACGGTGAGGTGGCTGGAGAACTGGCTGGATGGCCGAGCTCAGAGGGTTGTGGTGAATGGCGCAGAGTCAAGTAGAAGGCCTGTAGCTAGCGGTGTCCCCCCAGGGATCAATACTAGGTCCAGTCTTGTTCAACTTATTCATCAGTGACCTGGAGGAAGGGACAGAGTGCACCCTCAGCAAGTTTGCTGATGATACTAAACTGGGGGGAGTGACTGACGCACCAGGGGGCTGTGCTGCCATTCAGAGGGACCTGGACAGGCTGGAGAGGTGGGCGGAGAGGAACCTCCTGAAGTTCCACAAAGACAACTGCAAGGTCTTGCACCTAGGCAGGAATAATCCCAGGCACCAGGACAGGCTGGGGACTGACCTGCTGGAAAGTAGCTCTGCAGAGAAGGACCTGGGAGTGCTGGTGGACAACAAGTTAACCATGAGCCAGCAATGTGCCCTTGTGGCCAAGAAGGACAAGGGGATCCTGGGCTGCATGAGGCAGAGTGTTGCCAGCAGGTGGAGGGAGGTGATCCTGCCCCTCTCCTCAGCCCTGGGGAGGCCACACCTGCAGTACTGTGTCCAATTCGGGGCTCCCCAGGACAAGAGAGACATGGCACTCCTGGAGAGAGTCCAGCGGAGGGCTACCAAGATGATTAGAGGGCTGGAGCACCTCTCCTATGAAGAAAGACTGCAAGAGCTGGGCCTGTTCAGCCTGGAGGAGAGAAGACTGAGAGGTGATCTCATAAACGTGTACAAGTATCTGAAGGGGGAGTGTCAAGAGGATGGGGCCAGTCTCTTCTCCGTGGTGCCCAGCAACAGGACAAGAGGCAACGGGCAGAAACTGAACCACAGGAAGTTCCATCTGAACGTGAGGAAAAACTTCTTCACTGTGAGGGTGACAGAGCATTGGAGCAGGTTGCCCAGAGAGGTAGTGGAGTCTCCTTCGCTGGAGATATTCAAAACCCGTCTGGATGTGATCCTGGGCAATCTGCTCTAGAGGTCCCTGCTTGAGCAGGGAGGTTGGACTAGATGATCTCCAGAGGTCCCTTCCAACCTAAACGATTCTGTGAACTTCTGCCAAGGGTATGTCTCCAGGGGTTGTGAGGCCAATAAAAATCCTCAGTTGACTAAATGGGTTTAGGACAAGTCCCAAATGAAATGCTATTTCAAGGTTATCACATTAGTTTAAATGTACCTGCAGTAGTTGTTCTAATACCGCCACAAACACTATTCAGGGCTTCACTGTTCTGCATGTAAAGTCACTCAACTAGTTCAGGGAGTGCTAGCAAATGAGATGGTTATCTGTTTCATGAAAACGTGTAGATCAGTTACATGCCTTGCTATAATACTGGCTATTCAACCTCATCAAGTGCAGTATGAATAACAAAAAGGGGATAGATAACATATGGGAGTGTCACAGAACATTTTCCTGCATGAGTTAACCCCCTAGTTTACTGGGTGTAACGTGAGGACATAACTTTAATAATTAACTTGGTATACGTAATGTTTTAAAGCTATTTTACGGCATTTAGTGTTTTTTTTTTTTTTTTTTTAAATTGACTACAGTAAGTGCCAATCCCTTAGCAGATGTTCTCAGTTCCCACACAATTACAGCTTTATAACTACAACCACCTACCATACAGCGCAATGTGTCATTTTAAAAGCCACTTTTTTGCTCATTAAATTCTACTACTGCTTAGGGCACAACTGTTTTCAACTGTATGCCAACCCCAACTCACCTGACAAGAAGATAGGCTTTAACTATACCTCATGTGAGTGCACACAAATACAAAACATACCGCCACATAGTTTTTCTTTGTGAATGTTGAGGAAAAAAAAAAATATCATTAAGGTACATGACAGTATATGTTATTAATATATTGGATGTTAAGTGGCATAACAAATTACAGTAATTTTCCCTCTGAAAAGCTAATCAAATAGCTTGAAAAAAGGAAAACGAATAAATTTCACTATGTATGAATCAAAGTTGGAGAACTCTTTTTTTAAAAAAGCTTTCTTTACATTATATATGAATTACTAATGGAATAAATTCTAGCTTTTTTCAATAAATCTAGCTGCTTAAAATAAGCCATAAAACCTTATTTGGACAAATAAAGAAATAGCCTGAAGTGCAGAGGTTTTTTGTTTTTTGTTTTTTTTTTGTTTGTTTTTTAAGCACAAAACAATCGTACAACACAAAGGCAGCTACCAAGTGCATGGCAGATCTGTGGGTCAGGGCTATATCCCCATCCGGGGTAAGTTTTCTGATGCAATGAACACAGCAGTCCTAAATTGCAGATTACTTAAGTTCTTTGGCTGATAATCAATAGCATACGCTGTGAATTTCAGTAAGTTCTAGATCTTTTTTGTTCTTATAATTTTATATTTATAATCTCTTTAATAGCAAAGTTAAGAGCAACTTAGGTATTTGAAAGTCACTCGATTCTGCTTATACATCTGCAAACAGTATTTACATATCAACATATACACACATGCAACAGTAAGACAGATCTGCATAGCAGATAGAGAAGTAAGCTTCTCTTCTAAAGGATCATACCAATAAAGGACCAACATGAAATCAAATCCGATGACTTTAAAGGGACTTAGTTATTGATATTCACCTATACTTTTCTGGAGGAAAAAGAAAAGGTTTAAAAACACAATATACCTACCTTAAGAAATAATTTCTTTCCTCCAGTAAAGAAATTGTTACTTAGTTCTGAAGTTTTATAAAGTCATGAAACAAGACTATCCATGCAGTGCTGTCAAATTCATCAAGTTAACGAACTGAAAACACAATTGCTTTCTCTTCATTTCTTAGGCCAGTCACGGGTGCTGCTTAACCAAGCAGCATACAAGACACAAACCTTAAAAAAGAGTGGAATTTAAATAAAAAAAAACCTTTGTAAAACAATTACCTTAAAACTGGTCTGCAGGGATGTAAATTCTACGCCTGAAGATCAGTAACATCTTCAGTAAGATGTTCTCTCCTACATTTAAATAAAATGAAACCAGGAGATCATTTCTTATCTAGTGATCTAATCAAAACAAAGTAATTCTGAAAACCCATGGATAAGTATAATATGTAGTAATCACAATTTGCTTTGAAAGAAAATTTTTGATTACAATAGATGAATTTTTTCAAGTAATTAAAAGTGAACTGAGCTATTTCTAAGCAACTGACAAGTGACCTATATTAACTCTGACACCTAAGTCCGGTTGCTTCTTCCTACTCTACACTCTTGCTAGAATTCTCCCTTTCATCATTTGTTTCACTGCTATAATCTTTTTTCTAACCTCACTGTCTCGTTCTCCTGACATCTTATCCTCATTTCTGAAGACTCTGGTCTCAGACAGTTGTGCAGCAATGAGTACAGCTGTTCCTAAATCAAGCCCTTTCTTCTCAGAGCTACTGGCAGTGAATATGTCCCTTCTTTCTGGCCTTTCAGCTATAATTTCATCTCATTCCATTTTACCCTCTTGAAGCCTCCTCTTTCTCAGACCCCTCTTTTTTTATCATCACCTCTGCTGCTCAAAGAATGGATGCTTGTTTCTAATATTAACAATAATGAACATTAAGATAATTCAAAAGGGGCATTGCAGAGTTTTGTAAACAATATCAGAATTAGTCATCCAAAAAACATCGCGTAGGAAATTACTGTTTTGTTGAAAGGTTCTGTTTTGATTTTTTTCCAAAATGAAATATTTTTAGACTAGTTTGAGATTTTGTTTAGAAATGTTAGCTTACAGTAAATGGTCTCAGAAGAGCAACAAGCTAAGTGCTTCAAAACAAAAGGGAATAAAATTATCTTAACCTGGTCTTTCCACTCAGAAATTTGAGACTGATAATCAAGTTTTGATTTGCTTCAAAAGTTTGGAAGATTTTCTCAAACATCAAAAGAACACCTGTTAAACAAGATAACAATTTTCCATGCAACTCCATTCAACACTATACCTTTGGCTAAAAAGCACCTCAGTTTAAATACAGATACAGCAACACTAGAGCTCGCTTTCAAGCATGTTTTCATCCCTGGGTAGCACTAGCTACCTTGAAGAAACCACCACACTACACAGAACAAGAGCTTTGCCAGACTCCTCTACAGTGAGGATAAAAGCTTTGTGTTTTTCCTTCCTAAACACTTCTGTTCTATACCCCTTATTTACAGTAACTTCCACCTCTTCGGCACCACATGCTTCAAATTCCTCCTTATGTTCATACTTTGTTGAAGTTCCTGTACACTGCTTCCACTGGTGGTGTATTATTTTGAATTTGATATTTCTGGTATATCACAGCAATCTCATTTAACTCATGAAGCGCTTGGGGAAGGGACGTTTGGTTTTTATGCGTTTGCCAAGCTCATTTGTTTCGCACTCTGGTTTTCAGTGTCATGACTGTATCTTACTGAGGAACGCCTTCTCACTGCTTTATAGAAAAATGCAAAGTAATGGCTATCTCAGCACAAACACTTCAAGGAAATACAATTAAGGCAGTACAGCAGATAATTTTTTGCAAGAATGATTTATGTCACATGGTAATCCAATGCTATTATCATGAAACAATACCTGTCAACACTCATTCTGAATTATAAAGAGAAAAAAGTAGGAAAATGCATGCGTTCTTAGTTTGCTTTGAAAATGGCCAAATTTGATCCATTAATCATACTGAAAAACCAAACAACGTGGCTTCACTAAAGATAAGATTTTAGAACATAGACAGGAGAACACCACTTCCATCTTCTGTCACTGTAATAAGTTTTTGAACATTTGCAGAAGTATACTGTACAACCAAACATATTAAACTGTTGTGTATACTAATGCAAAATAAGATAAAACATGAAAACATCAGCTATTTTCACTGATATTAAGAACACTAACTTTCCTTACAACACTGAGTAAACAACGAATACTCCATTTACCAACACAAAACATCACGTGTGCACCCTCTCCTGCTATATACTGGTTTTCTTATTCTCTTTACACTTTGATAATAAAACAAGTTGTCACACAAGCTTAAACTACTTACCTCTGATATACCATCTGAGAAATGGAATGGTGATTACACACTTTTGGAAGGGATTTAGATAATAACCTGAAGAACTACAGGTTTTAGTTCCATATACTGTGGCATGCAATGAAAGCTTCTGTGTTAGTTGCTGTTACTTAAGAAAAGATCAGCGAGTCACTGTGATTAAGTCTGCAGTATTCAAGGGAGGTTACAAAGCAAATGATTGTTAGGAATTGCTATAAAAATCGTACTATAAAAATAAAATCAAGAAAAACAAACACTATATCACTTCATAAACTCATCGGAAGATTTCATCCAGTAGAACTAGAAACAGAACAATGGTACAGTATGAAGTATATTCCACGTAAAGAGATTAAATGGACAAAAATTTAGTTTGGAGAGAGACCACTGACCTGTAAAAACAAGAAAAGCAGGCAAAAGCTAAGCAGAGAATAATTATTAGTTCTAAATTTGGTGCCTATAAAATAAAACAAAAGCTTTTACTCGTAATTTCATGCAATTAAACTGTGGAACTTTGAAGAAAGTATATATTTGAAAACAGAACCATCAGTGGCTATTAAAAATGACTGTCTAGGTGTTGCATTTCCTATGAGAAACTCCTAAGCTACTGGCAGTTGTCAGCTCAGGGGAAATACCGACAAAAGGATCACTTCAACCCTGCCTCATACCTTACCTAAAACACTCACTCCAAGACAAAATTGGGGCACAGTTTGTGATTAGATGGAATTGATCCAAAGCTCTAGGGTTATGTTTTGCATATATTTCTCTTCAAGTTCTACATTTTACTCTTAATGAACAAGACGGGAAAGTTTGCATTTCCATTTCATCCTTCAGTACTCTAAGACTGAAAAAAGCTACTGCAGTGATGGCAGATGAGTTTCTTTTTAGGCTTTTATTTGGAGGGGGGTGGGGAGGAGAGAGGTGAGCATGGAGGTGGTCTTACTTGGTCTCCTCTTTTCTTCCCATTTTAAAAATCTCTGATACTAGGGGAAATACAGCTGCACAAGAGGACAGATCCCCTTAATGGGTTAAAGAATGGATTCTCACAGCTTCAGCCAAAGTTTCATGCATACAGAAAACAGATACTGCCCTTGAAAAGGTATAACAGAATCTGAGGAACTTCAGGTTCTCTCCTTCATAGTAAGTACAGGAAGGTAACAATTAAGAGTGCCTAGAATCTACAATAAAGGGAAGTAGGCACTCAAAAACAATGACTTCATGAAATATCTAGTGATAAGGCCAGTCATCTTATTGCACATCCTGAACTTACAGAAAGTGAACCAGTCACAATTTATCCATACAAAAACCAAAGGCCACAAAATCAACTTTTAAACAAACTGTTTCAGAGAAAACAGTCTTTAAATCAGGAAATCTCACCCCTTCCTAATGCTAAGATATATTTAGCCCAGTCCAAGATGTTTGGTTTTATTATTCATTCTCAAAGAGAGAAAGTCTGCAATTCTCAAAGAAAAGCCACATTCAAGAACACTCCGTTACTAAACGTAGCAGATGTGGTTATATACTTTGTGGATGCCCTCTAAAGCAAGCTATAAGCTTGACCTCTACTCTACTGCAAATCTATACTGATTTCAGCTAAGTCACATCAGCATAAACAAAAAGCAGAGTGGAAGATTGGGTCTTACATAAATTTGGCTGCTTACTGTCCAGTCACAGCTTTTTTCTATCTTCTAGTTTTTCTAAGAAATAGGGAAGAATACAAATACTTATGTTACTTCCTTAGCTGTTGTAAATCGGCACAGTCCAACCGAGGCCAACAGTGCCCCTTTACACTAGCTGCAGGTCCAAGCACTTAGTCACTGCACATCTACTCACAAGCGCTCAGATAGAAGACCCCTGTGCAAGCAGAAACTGCACGCTACAGAATTTCTCTCACCACCTCTGACACTGAACGTCACCACAAGTTTTCTTGTTCTATAATTTAAGCTCTAAGAAACTACGCAAATACAAACTACTCCCACACATTAATAAATCATCTACAGGTACCCACTGAACTGCATGGTTAATGTTCTTGAGTAAATCATAATTTGTAATAGCCTGTCAACATTAAATAGATGACAGAATTTTGAGTTATGTATAATAGAAGTTTCAGTACGTATATTAGAAGATATACTTTTCCGGCTATAGGAAGCCAACACCAGAGGTGCATAATATATTGAATGCTGCTGAACTTAAACACGAGGACTTGCTTCTGGAAGCACCATGACTGTTTGTTTCTAAAATAATTTTTTGGGTTTTGGCATTTTAGACAGTTTACAATTTTGATTTACAAATACAGTTGTAACAGAAGACTAGCATTTGTCTTATTCTCATTTATAGAGCATACATGCTCAGTGATTCGCATGAAAACGAATATAGAACTTGCATTAAAAGCCTCCAAAGTATCACTTTATTAGGATCTTAAGAGACCTCTGCCAAAAAAGCTGCAACTACCAGCCACTATTGCAAAGTAATTGTCACCTCTTTTCTTTCCATGCACCAGTCTTCAATGTAACTTACAAAAACCAAATGCATTGCAAGTATTAGTGATTATCAAATCTGCTCACATTACCGAGGCTACTATTGTTGGTTTAATCTTCTCCCATTTCAGGAGTACTATTTCCATACTGGCAAGAATTACTAATAGCTTGCCGAGAATATCATGTGAACATAGACTACTTCAAAGGAGAAGCATTTCTGTTCAAGCTTTAATTAAAGATACTCTGAGACAACAAAACTCACACACCATTTCCCCCACTTTTCCCATTAAATATGTAATTCCACAATTAAGGAACTGTATTCTATAATAGTAAATGGTGTCATTTTTGGCTGTGTACATTGAGTGCAGTTGTAAAGTAGGTACTTGAAGACAACAAGACTCCTGCCTTTCTGTTTTCAGTAAGCTTGTGCTCTGAAATCCTGAGTATAGCAACCTGTTCCTCCTCACTCTGAAAACTCCACCTGTATTTTTAACACAAAGATTCACTTATTTTAAGAGTTAACCATTATCATAGTAACTAAAGATCTGACACAGATCTTGCAGACTTCACTGATTAAAAGGCATACACTGAAAAGACTTGCTACAAGATTGATCTTGTAGACTGCTACATAAACATCAACACATATGCAAGTAAACAGCATTTTTTGAGCCTTTTTTCAAGGAGCAGAGAAGGTGAAGAACCCTCATCTCCAATCATCCTTGAAAATTCGCTGCTATGCGTGAGCCGACAAGCTATTTAAAAAAGTTTGCTGTGTCAAAAAGTCTCATGCCACCTAATAAAACCTAGAAGACTAAGAAACATAAGACAGAGAGCCACAAAAAGAGGAGTCCTATCTTTGCCAAAATGATGCCCTTGACATTTTTCTTTTAAGCTAAACATCACAGAACTGTTTTTAAATTCATCCCCCCAGGGGCAAGGCGGCTATCAAGGCATTTACTTCTTTTCCCAAGAATACTGGGTGAGGGGATGCAAAGCTAAATTGTAGCAAAGTGCCCCACTCAAATGCCTCTCAGCTAAGTAGGTTTAGCAACTATTTGGTTTCACAGTTTTGCTTGTATGACTCATACACAGAGGATGGGCATTAACATCGATAAGTCAAGCTGTTTTCAGATGCTAGCGTTTAGCTGCTGTGTAATATTTTGCAAGCCACTGTCACACACAAAGCAGATTTCCTTAAAGTATGATGGCAGGAAACAAATATGGGTGTAGCTGGACAACCACTCATTGTTTTGAATTTCCACTGGATGCCGAGCTACCGAGTCATTTAGAGGTCAGAGCAGTCACGGAGTAGAGAGTAGCACTGCTCAGTTAGAGGGAATCCATGTTCAATTCATCTTTGTAGCTCCCAAAGATGTTTTCAAGCAAATCAACATGGGAAGTGTCTACTACTAGAGGAGGCAGTCAGCAGCTTTTTGAAGGTTGCTTTTCCTGCATTGCTTTCAATTAGACTTTTTAAAGGCTATACAACAGGAGCCTGGAAGATTCTGCCCTGGGAAAATAAGTGACAGCTTTGAAACAGGAACTAACTCACAGTAGCCAAAGGACAATATGGAGCATAGATTAATGAATGTTCACTGTATTTAGACTGCTGCAGCTTCCTTTAAAGAAATTATAACAGATTCCAGGGTAAATTAACCTTATTGTTTTAGGTACTGGACTACAACTTAGGGTACCTGGATTCATTTCTCAGCTACTCAGAACAATGAGTCATTTTGTGACCTCTGGCCAAGTCTGTCGTTGTTAAGATATTTGAATGAAAATATTCTGACAAGGAAGCAAGAAAGAAAATGCTTGCTAGAAATCTTGCACTGAACTTTTGGAAACTTGCACATTTTTTACTCAAAAGCCAGGTTACCATTCTGATAAGTTTGGTTCTTTATTCAAAAATAAAGACTCTCTGCAACTGCACTTCAGTGGTCATTAGGGGCCTCAGCAATGAGACCAAACACACCCTCCTGAAGTTCATGGAGGGCACTAGAGTGGGGGAAGTGGCTGTTACTGTGGAGGGACCTCAAAGGCTGGAAAAACAGGCCCAAGAGGAACCTCATGAAATTAAACAAACGAATGCAAAGTTCTGCACCTGGGATGGAATAAACCCATGCAGCATGGGCAGCAGCCCTGCAGAACAGGACCTAAGGATCATCACGGACATCAAGCTGAACATGAGTCATCTGCATACCTTTAGAGCAATGAAGGCTAACTGCATGCAGGCTACACTAGGAAAAGCACCTCCAGCAGGTCAAGGGAAATGATTATTCCTCTCATCTCACATCCTGGTGAGGTCTCACCTGGAATACCGCATGTAGTTTTGGCCACTCCAGTACTAGACAGACACTGAAACTGGAGTCCAACAAAGGGCCACCAAGAGGGTCAGGGGGCCAGAGTATATAATGCACGCAGTATGTTCAACCTTTCTTCCGTCACATCAGGAGGTCTTACAGAGAAGAGATTTCTTCTTGGAGATGTTAGCAAAAGAACTAGGTGCAATGGATCCAGGTTACAACATAGGAGACAGTGAACGGGGACTAAGAAAAGGGAACTTCACAAGAGTAGTCAAGCACTGGAGCAGAGGCCCAGTGATGGTCTCCAACACTAGGGATATTCAAAATTCAGTCAGAGGAGGTCTTGCGCAACCTGATTAACTTCGAGGATAGCCCTGCTCTAGATAGGAGAGGACTACATGATCTCCACAGATACCATATAATCTAAATTATTCTATGATTGATTTGGTTCTTTGTGATTCTGGTGAGATATGCTACTGTTAAGCATTTCACCTTCCTGTTATGTCATGAAATGGAGTCCAGATGAAATTTAGCTTATTAAATATGCAGAAGAAAACCTGTTTAATTAAAACAGTGAAATGCTGTTACCTCTATTTTAGATGCATGGTAAGACTATCATTAAGTACCTCTGCTTAAAGCACACAGGTCAATTTCAGTTATGTTTCAAAAAGTTATTTGGTTATAAGAACAATTTTCAGCAGATAGAGGTAAAGTGCTTACCTCTTGCTATGAGGAAATTGCTCAGTACTTCTAATTGGCATGCCTCTCAAATCACACAAAAACAGGTGCAACACCAACCTAAGATTACTACTTCATTTGTGCTGTAGTCCAGCCCATTCATCTTAATATATTAAAAATTTTAAAATAATCAATGGAAGGTGGAACATAAGTGACATGTTCGGATACTCTGGCACTGTTCGGATATCCTGATGGAACAAGGCACATTACTTACCTGAAGATTATGAATAGGTGCACTGATTTTAAAGGTGTATTAATATATGAAAAGCTAAACATCTAACAAGAGCCAATTAACTGGCAGGCAGGAAAAAGGGACAGATGAAGTTCAGGAGACAAGGAAGAAACTCAAAACAAAAGGGGAACGTTACATTGGGGGAGTACAGAAGGGATAACAATGGGGAAAGTGAGCAGAAATCTAAACGCAAAGTTATGATCTGCAGACTAATGGAACAACTCATCGAGGAGCAACACAGACCACAGTTTGCTTTTAGTTAATGATTTCACTTTTTCCTTTATCTTCCTAACTCAGTACACATCTCTTCCCCCTAAGAAAGTCAGATAATTTTCTCTGCAGTATCTTTTAATCCTTCTCTACTGTGCCACCTCCTGTCCGGTATTTCCCCCTACCCCCATTTAATTTTGCTTTACACATATGCAGCCAGAGGTGATAATACATACCCTCCGAAAAATCTGTCGAAAAACATGCCATTAAGTGAACTTAACTGTCATTTTGAGAGTAGTTTCTTGAAACCATTGGGTTTACAGTAATTAGTGATTAAACATATTACTAATAATTGTAGGTTGGGCCTGCAGTCATATTCTCAGACATGCACTGTATCTTTGTGTTTAGGAAATACACAGTGTGAGTCATTCCACATTAGGAAATTCCAGAGCTTCAGGTTTGAATAGCATTGCTGCTTAAATCTAGAGAAGGCACTGCAGTGTTAAAACAAAAAAAATGGTGGTGGTTCTGCCTTTAATAAAAAGAGATGACTGCAGGAGAAGAGGAAGGGGCAAAAAATTATCTTTAGTAGCTCACCAAGAGAGCAGCAAATAAAATGAGCTTGGGAAGAAAAAAAATGGGCTTAGATATTCCCTAGAATGAGTCTGAAACTAGTGTATTGTGTATAATTAGTAGAGTGAAAGTGACATTGCAGAGATACAGAATAATTGCATTTTGTGTGGCTTAGCTTTAGAATACAGATTTCAACTTTCATCTGCAAGAAACTGCATAGGAATCTGTTTATAAAATGTTGACTCAATTTTAATATACATAAGCTCATTTTTGGCAAGAAATGAAGGCTACTGTAGGTAACATGGACATACCAGGTCACAATCCAAGTCAGTAACACTCAAAGGCAAGGGATATAATACTTGTTTTAACTAGCTTTTTACTATAAAGCTTCATTAGGCATTTGTAATTAAAGGAGCTTGGCTGATTTTTGACAGTGATTAGTCTCAATTTATTAATATAAGGAAGTAGCGAAAAGAAGAATCAGGAAACTGGTAGCTGAAAATAGATGCAAGGCTTGAGTCAAGGCAAAATATGACTATAACACAGGCCTGAAGTGCTTCTCTATTTTAGTAAACAAAATCCTTAATTATGAAACAAATTGTCTAACTTGTTAGACATAATCCGTTAAGTCTGTTTTTAATGGGAACAGAAAAATCAGATTGTTTCAATCTGCTAGAATAATGCCTGCCTAAAGATGAAGGAAGAATAAACACATTACAAGCTATCATATACATCTGAAAGCAGCAGACATAGAAATGTGGTTTTTTTTTTTTTTTTTTTTTTTTTTTTAAATCTCTGAGGTTTTGCTTTCTCTCACCAGAAACATCAAATGCTTTAATCCACAGTTCTACTCACTAGCTGGAATCAGTTTGCTCAGTTTCCAACATTTTTTTTTTTTTTTTAAATGGGACATATCTGCTACATGTTGTCTTCAGGTTTGCACTCTGACTCTTTTCCTTACTTACAGGAAAATTAACATTCATTGGCCATCACAAGTTCTCATGGCACCTACATTTTTATATCAGTATCTACCTATACAAAAACTGGCAGAAGAACAAAATATTGCAAGGATCTATGTTACAAGATGTAAAAATAGATACCTATATTGACCTGCTTCTTATGACCTAGGGGTCACTTGAGTACTTCCTAGGATTTTCAAAAGCTTGTGAATTCTGACATAAACAGCAGCTAGAAGCATAAGTACCTTCTGAAAATCCCATTATGTAGCTATCTGCATCTTTAGCTAACGATCTTAATAGCTCCCACGAATTCACAGCATTTCAAAATAAAAACTTTGCAAAACCTCAAAAATACCTTCTATCAGCTCTTCTCTCCAAGATTTTACTCCACTCTTGCACCGTCTGAATTAGTCTCCCTAACAAGCACAAATTCATACTTGGCACATGTGCACTGATATATGTGCAAGGCTGTGCATGTACAGGAAGCATGAACTATCAGATGTTCTCTCTGAAGGGGTCAAGTACCTCCAAAGTCCAAAAATCTTCTTCTGACTCCCCAAGTTTAAAAGGCAGCCCAACAGCACTATGATCATACCTCGCCATTCTCATATTGGCCAGAATCAGGAGAACCGTGCATCTTCACTAAGTACTACACACACAACTACTTCCCAGAATCACAGAACAGTTGAGGTTGGAAGGGACCTCTGGAGATCATCTAGTCCAACCTCCCTGCTCAAGCAGAGTTCGCTGCAGCACATTGCCCAGGATCGCGTCCAGGTGGGTTTTGAATATCTCCAGGGAAAGAGACCCCACAACCTCTCCGGGAAACCTGTTCCAGTGCTCTGTCACCCTCACAGTAAAGAAGTTTTTCCTCAGATTCAAATGGAACCTTCTGTGTTTCAGTTTGTGCCCGTTGCCTCTTGTCCTGTCGCTGGGCACCACAGAGAACAGACTGGCCCCATCCTCTTGACATCCTCCCTTCAGATACTTGTACATATTGATCAGATGTCCCCTCAGTCTTCTCTTCTCCAGGCTGAAGAGGCCCAGCTCTCCCAGCCTTTCCTCACAGGAGAGATGCTCCAGTCCCCTCATCATCTTTGTAGTCCTCTGCTGGACTCTCTCCAGTAGTGCCATGTACTCCAGTACTTGCCTGAGAATTCATGAAATACCATATTTTCTTTCTCCTCATGTCTTGCTAAGGCCTTGAGAAGCAGATCTAGCCTACTTCATGCAATTTTGTTGACCATACTTTGAGATACATTGCTGCTCCTCAATCTGGAGGTGCACTCCTCATGAGAGAGCAAAAGTCACTATTTCAATAGACATGCTATCCAGACCCAAAAAAAGAAAAAGGGACTATAAAGAGACAAAATTCACATCAGAGACAGATTTCACATCATCCTAACCCCTTTCTTCCTGGCATTACCATGCTATGGCCATTGCCATGAGTAATCTCAGTCATGTAAGGCTTGAAACACTTCCACCTGTGCACACTAGCTTTCTCTCATTCCTTTCATAACTAGGATATAGCTACATCTTTACATCTCTTTTATAATGCAAACAGAATATATCTTTTCAACACAGTCAAAATTCTCATAAGCCCCATTTGAGCCCCTCTGACTTTCCTAAATCCACTACTTTCACATCTAAGTTTCACGGTAAAAGTACCCCAGCAATTACCCATTTGGTTGCTCTCCTATTCTCTAACTGGAAAAGTACAAACTCTTCTTTACCTGTTTATCTAATTTTCGTAGTTCATGCTGTTCAATGATGTTACCAGTGATGAGAACTTTTTAATGCACTTAAGCCTCTGCCACAAACATAGCTATTTTCTCTGTGCTGTTCTTAGCAAGTAGAGCACATTTTCCCCACCTAATATACAAAAAAAGCTATATTTTCTGATAAGCTTGCGTTAAGTGACATAGCACACTGGGCAGCGTTCTCACATACTTTCTGCTGCATTTCCACACAATCTAGCCCAATAAGGGAGCTGGTGAAGAAATAAGACTCCCAGAAATCTCACCTTAAAATTAGGAGAAAAATGTTTTGAACCTCTTGGAACTGACAACATACAAATATTTACTGTAACGCTTAAGTAACCAGAGCAAGATCCTTCATGTTGCAAAGAAATCAGTCTATATCACATACATTCAATTTTACAACGATTAGTAGACAGACATCACAGACCAAGTCAAAACTATAAGCAGAACACCTAGTTTTGACTTTTTTTACCCACAGTTCCACCATCACTGCCAGCATATTTAGTTCTGCTACCCTGGAAAGAAAGTCTTTTAAGAAAATATTTTCAGTCTTTGTAGATCCTGATCTCACCACCTAATTAAAGAACAAGAAAAAATTTAGGCAGGCCTTTCAGAAAGGTCTTGTGCCAAGCAATTATCTTTTTAATGGAAAACTTTCAGCAGGGATCCCTTGTCCTTGGACTAGTCCTGTGAGTACTACAAATGCCTGATAATGCCACGCGTGTCTAATTAGGTGACTATAGGTCCTATTCAGAAACATCCCCAGCCCACATATGCGCAAATAGCTTTTTGTATGTAAACAATTGTTTCACGGGGATTCATTAAAACCTTTCATTAAAATCTTTTTATTCTATATATAGAATGAGGAAGTGTTCAGACCATATTTGAGAAAGATGCATCAGAAAGTGCCAGTCCCACACAATTTTAAAAGTATAAACTTAAAAAAAAAAAGTAGAGGAGCATGTTTTGATTTTTAATTTTCTTCATGAAAGAAAGGGAATTAAATCACTACAGAGCAAGGCCATAGGCAGCCAGAAGCAGTATTCCTAACCATGCTTAGATATGTATGCTTATTAACTTTAATATTTGCTTTCCTTCCCACAGTAAATACTAAATCACAAAAGGGGTATTGAATTCCACATATAACAGAAAACTTTCTACAGTGTCACCTGATTTAGTCTTGAATGATGGAATACATTTACAGTTACTATAATAATTTCCAGATTGTTTCATGGGATCTGATCATTTTGTCAGACGTTTTCCACAAGCAAGCATCAGCCAAGCAATGCTTTCTGACACATGAAAGGGAGGTGAGCTGAGGGAAACTGCAGCAAGGCCCTGCTCCTGCCTTGACCAGCCTGTTCATGGCTCAGGCAGCACAGCACCTGGGCAGGCTATCTCCATTTAAAGGCTGGGGAGCCTCAGCTGATCTATACACTGACAACAGCCTTCACTGGAAATCCTCCCTCCCCTAACAAGATAGGTAAGCAAACAGGATACTTAAGAACTGGGTGATAGAAAAGCCTAAAGTAAAACTTCCTTTGCTGCCTTAGAGGGATGAGACCTACACATCTTAAGCCATATCTGAAGGATGCAAAGGTCCCAAAATAACCTTTGGTTTCTGCGGGTTTTCAAATGAGGACCCTACAGCTTCAAGGCTTTGTACTAATACTATGCTGCAGCATGTTGCACCATGATGCCACAGAAGGACAAGAGAAGCACAACTGAGAAGGTTGCATCTGTTCGGAAGCAACAAAGTATCATCTTGGGCTTGCTGCACTCTCCATCAGGCATCTTACCATCCGGCTGCCAATTGTTTGGGCACAATACAGGAATCTGCACAGAGAATAAGGGAGGCCAAGGGTGAACTTTTCTCCCAAAGCGGTAAATAGATCTGGCAGCCTAAGAACTGTTTTTTTTTTTTTTTTTAAATCAATTTTAGCCAAATTAAAAGTTTCCTGTGAACAAAGGATAATTGCTCCCTATGACTAAGCACTTTTCTAACATAGGAGACAATCTACAAGGAAGTTTAGAAATGAAGAAAAATTAAGTTGAGGATAAACCAGAAGCTTCAAATAATTTTTCTATTAACAACTATGAATTGATATATATCCTTGTACAGATCTTGATAGGGCTATATCTAAGAGACAGATGCTGCACATACTGCAGAGGATTGCAGTTTTCCGATTCAACTACCAGAAGTGGTAACACTGGCTATATCTGAACTGGCTGCTGCTGCTCCTTTCTGATTTAAAAATACTAAGGTTCTGATTCAAAGTCCTTTATATCCACTCCTAAATCCTGTGGTCTTCAGTAAGATACAAGAACATGCTTTCCTATAAGGATAGGATTATTTCCAAGCTAAAAGCAAGCATGCACTGTACAACTTTGCTAGATTTAGGCCTATAGAGAGAAAAATAGGTTAAACAGATTTCCAGCACTGTTTCCGCATACTGGAAAGCAGATATTTTCCTACTGCACACACTCTTATCTAAAAACACTAGACGTGTTCCTACAAACATATAGGAATCGAAAAGCTGCTTTAACTCCACTATTTTGCAGCAGAACAAGTTCAAGGATATTTTTATGCTTTCGGCTTTGTCAGGCTTTTTACACATACTATTTCTGTAATTCACTCTAAAAATGTCAACTCCAAATATTTTTTCCATATCTAGCAACAAGATGATGTTTCTTTTCTAATAGCAAACAATATTTCAGTTTACAAAAAAGTCAATCAGACTCCTTGACGTAAACATATCTTTATATAGTAAAAGCATCCAAAGCCTTCTTGTCTGGTATGTGGCAAAGGGGCAGCCCTATTAGGTGGGAACCTTTAAAGTCAGATTTCCCTACATACCTGATTGGTCATGCATACTCAAAATCCCCGTGGAAACCAGAAGATTTTTTTTCTCCTTTTCTTTTCCACCCTGTCTGCGCTATGAGACCCAATGTATATCTCTGACCCCTAATGTACTGATTGGATGCAGTTCCTTATGCAGGAAAACCAACAGTAAATTTGATTTTTCAGTTGGAGTCAGAGGATTCAGTCATCAGAATATTAGAAATTTAGCAATATAAGAGTTGGGGGAAGGGAGCTGGCAAATTAGCTGTCAAGCTTAATAAAGCTTAATAAAGAATGATAAACAAGTTGATACTGCATTACTTATCTTGCCTTACAGTAAATATTATATTTTGTTAATGTTGACAAACTGTCTGCTTCTACTGCAAAAACCTAAACAAAGCTAACGCAATGCACCTCTGAAATCAGAAGGGTGTGACAGTCTTCCTCCTTTCAGAGTAATGAAAATGTTGCTCCTTAAAACACTGGTCATTTATTTTAATGCTATTAAACATCTGGCACATGGCACAGCCTCACATACACAATAAATCCATACACTAGGCATATTATGGGCTATTTATGTGTTTATAACTATGCTCTGCTAACAATCAAACTATTACCTTTAGAAATGAGGCCTTTAACCTACACAAGAAAGGACAGTTGTACCGAATACTATTTAGGCTTCATTTATTAGTGTATTTTTGCCCAAAGGCTCTCACGTACAAATCCTTTGCTATTTGTTTGCGTGAATCTGCTTCTTTGGTCTTTATAAAGAAAAAAACGTATTTATGCTAACAGAAAAAAAGCAGATGTAGACAGAGGGTGCCTGGCTCTTTTGAAAAGCTGACACAAAACCCATTTCCCTCAGACCCTCCCCTGTTTCACACACAAAGTATCGGCAATACAAATAACTCAACATCAGTGACAAGACAACAAAACCTCAGGGCTGAATGTGGATGGCTTGCAAAGTTTTAATATTCTCTGCTTTCCAGAAACTCCAAATGCCAACAGATTTTGTTGATACTTTCACTTTTTGCCAGTCTTAATTTGCCCTTCCCTTCTTACATATAGGAATTACTCATTATACATTTAAAAGCCATGCTCTATATAGACACTTATTGCACATGAACTGCTATTTCAAATTTAAAAAATGGTAGCAGTATTCATTTCCAGAGAAATGATGGGCAAGAGTCCTGATAGGTATGAGATTTGGGTGAGGGGAGGGGAAGAATTTCTCTCTTTGCAATGGGTTAAGCAACAATACTTACAAAATACAGATGATGGAAAACTCAAGTCCTCAAGAAAACAAGACGACAGCACGTGCAGCATATATTATTTGCAGAAACAATGCAGATAAGCACAGCTCATTCCACGTATTTAGTCTTTCCGTATCACATGCAAGGACTATAGCTGCTCAAAGAAAAGTCAAAAGAAAGATGCATATTCATTTTAAGAAGTGGAAACACTATTGTCTACCAAGTTCAGTAAGAATTAAAATGTTTCGGGTCCGCCAGCTTTTAATGCTAGGAAGAAAACCTTTTATACCTCTACTTTTTGTACTACATTTTACGACTGATGCATGTCATGAACATCAGGTATTTCATGCTTGTCAGAGAAACCACAGTGAACAAATACACAGACCACTGAAGAATTCTTGTGGAAACAATCAAATTCAGTGCACAATAGCTGACAAGGGTAAACACATAAACAACTGCCATAACTTTGTCTACTAGTAACAGTACAGATAACGGTACTGTCCATTATGAAACAAGACTACAAGCAATTTCTCTTTAATAAGAGATGTATGTGCAAGTGCCAATTCCTGCTATCAGATTTCATGCAGAACTCCCAGGGATGCCAAGCATATAAGTACAGAAACAACAGAACTGGGATACAGTTTCTAGATTGGGATTCAAAGTCACCTAAGGAACATCTAAGACAAGCAGTAGTGCTGAGTTTAAACTACTCAGCTTTCTAAGGATGTGTCTGTAACATACAATTGTCTACAGCACAGAAATGTCAAGTTAGCATCGTTCCAAGCTCATAGGTTTCCAAAGCATACCACAGCACAAAAGGCAGCCATATAATCCTAAAAACAGCACAGCCCCAACTTATTACCCAAGCAGAGCTTATGAGCTCAGGTATGGTGCCATGTTTACATGCTTTCTGTTCTAGAATTAGCACGCTTTCCTGCTTGTTCAGGTATCTAAACCTTTCATCGCACAAACTTTTCCATAGGCCTCAAAAAATTTCAGAAATCTCAAGCTCACTGTCCCATCTACATCCAGCGTGGAATACAGCAGGGACTGGATTTCTATACTGAAGTAAGTTATGTCAGCAGAGACTAGGAAGTAGTTCAGCCTATAATACAGATACAAGTGTAAATAGGTACATTCAAGAATGTCTTATTAGCATTCATCTACGATTGTGTCTATTTCTGATGACTTTCATTAACCACTTGAAAGGAAAAAATCACATGTAAATTCTGTATTGGGATGCGCACGAGGGCCAGCAGACCACAAGTTACGCACGCAATTAACATCATACATATGAAATAGCACATATAATTGTAGGCCACATTTGAAAACATGTCCAGTGTCTTGACAACCATTCCACATGCTTCTGTGCTAACAAGCTACTCATCAGGACCTGCAATGTCAACCTCTGCAAGGCACTATGCCTGAGTCTCTTTATATTAAGAAGCTCTTAAGAATTTTGCCTTCCAGCTATCGTTCTCAGATGCTCATCAACAAATACTTATTCCAGTTTAGTCTACAGAGTGCTGGTGGTTCAGCTGCTGTCCTCATCAGTGCAGGGAGTTGTTAAACAGCAGCTGTTGTGCACTGGTGATACTGAGTCAATATTCCTAAAGGAAAAGAGACTTAAATTGAGAAGTCTGCTTTCAGATTTAGAGGTCTTAGTTCTCACATTTTCCTGCTTCTAGAAGCTGCAGTGTCAGAATCTAATATGGGCTGCTCTTACATAGGAGAGAGAAAAGTAAGTTTACAATGTGGAGAAGAGAATTTTCTCTTAATTGTACACAATATTATTTGACTGTGAAGTTCCAGAATGTAATCCTTTTTAATGGTCAAATAGAAGTGTTACTAATAAATCTATTAAAGGACACTTTTACCATATCAGTCTCAGTTATTTTCACTGCATGTAATTTAAAAACACTTCTGAAGAACATTTTGCCACTTTTTCGCTCTCAGGTAAAAAATTGTAGATCTTTCCTCACTAGAGAGCAGGTGAGTCTTAAGAGTCACTGTAAAAGCTTCCCATACTACATGGAGTACATTGCACTAGCTCCTTCAAACCACTGTCCTGATCCCAATCACAGCAACCTCAAGTTTGCTAAAAAGAGAATAACTTTCAGTTGAAAGTTTGGACATTGAGTGTTTCCAGAAGTGCTGAAAGAACTGGGTGCTTCATAACTAAACATACACAGGAATTAAGAAATTGTTAAAATAAACATTCCTGACATGGAAAAAAATCTTTCTTACCAGACACATTTTGATAAGCACGAAAGAGAAGGGAACCTAGTTGTATCCAGCACTAGGCAACAGACAACACCAAAAGGTGAAGCAGCTTCACAGGAGAAATCCTAAGATTTGAGGACACTAATAGACATATTTTAAACATTGGTTTTCCCTTTACTCCAAAAGGAAAGAGGGTGGGCAAGTGACATAAAATGAAGTTCGTATGCCTGCCTTGCCCAGATCCAGAGTAGTCCACTAAATATATTTTTTTGCTGCTGTTAGTGAAAAGCCTCAGGCGTTGCACCAACACAGCCGTGCAGGGTCTCAGGGCTTGTCAGCACTGGACTCTGCTTGAGCCCGTTTTTAGCTTGGTTTAAATAGTTGTGCAGCAGCTATTGCCTGCTGCCTGAGCTGCTTTAGCTTCAGCACTGGAAATACCCTGTGTGGTAAAGGCCTGGCAGCAAAAAGAAGAAAAAACCTCCGCCATAAGCGTCATTCTCCTCCCGGTGAAGATCTGGGGATGCTGACAACTCATGGGAACCTTCCTCCATTCTCCTGAAGACCAAAATCACCAGTCTCAGGGATTTACGTTTTTAAAGGGATTATTAATGAGGCTTTGTTATTAATGTGGACTACGAGTGTCAGTGTTACTGTAGCTAGATTAGTAACTTTTTGTATTTTGATTAAACTTAAAACATCAACTGGACTAACAATAAATTGTCTTCACATACACATGTTCACCTTTTGCCTGTAACACTCGATCTTCAGTGTGACACCAGGAACCATAAAGCATTTGCCAAGGCTTGCAAGAAGTCGCAAACTTTTCAGGAACTGCCATTTTACATTATCCAACTATAACCCCCAGATACTATAAGATTTCCACACACTATTCTCTCTATCCCTACTATTAGCATTCATACAGGTACTGCATTTTCTTAGTTGTCTCCTAGACATCTATTTTATGCATCATCATTACCAAATTAAAAGCATATATCCTCTATACCTCAGGTAGAATTTATCAAGTAGAGTACTGATGCAGAACTTCTGATGAAAACATTATCGTGCTATAAAACACTTACTGGGAATATCTTTACCCCAGCAACGGTAAAAATATGCATTGCACCCTCTTCTTTTAGCAATGGACCTTATCTGACATGGTTTAGTTCTGAGAAGGTCTTGATGTCAAGACAAAATAGTGCAGTAGGAGAAAGTTAATTCAATTAACTGGAAAGTTTTCAGGAATTAGAGTCAACAGGATAAAAAGCACTACACAAACTTGGGCTGAAGACTAAGCGTGGGAACACCTAGTCAAAGAATCCCTCAGTGACTTAACACTGCCAAGCACTCCCAATCCTCCCTGCTCACAGTCACCTCTTGCTAATATTTTGCCTGTTCTTGTGCTAAATTAGATACCAAACTGCATGCGTTTGGGGGGCTACAACTGCAAACAGCCAGACTGCTGCCACTGAAACAAACAATACAAAGCACTAACCACAGAGAGAGCTAATGTTAATGTGTAATGTTTGTTTGCATTGATCCAAAGACAGCATATTATAGTGCTCTTATTAAACTTGAAAAACTGCAGTCTCTTTTCACTTGTTCCTTAAATGTTGAACACGGCTGCTGCTATGACAAGTGCTAATCAGTGTGGGTTTTTGACACAAAGAAATAGAATTCACTTTCACAGAAGACTTTAATAGCTAACACTTCGGTATCTCTCACATATGGCCCCTGTATTTTTTCCACCTCATCATTTTAAAATAAGGATTAAGCTACCCCTCATTACCTTTTTAATAACAGAACATAGAAACAAACACAGCATAAACTGCCGGTATTCACAGCCATTAGGCCATTCTCAAACAGCGTTCTTCTGCCACTGTTCCTCAGTTTTAGAAGAATAGAGATGACCCCTTTCGACAGCAGTATACTAGGTGCTATTTAAAAAAATACAGCTAGCAAGTAGTTGACCTAGTTTCAACCCTTGCATTTACATTTGAGGCTTTAAAGCAGTACCACAGGCTACAATGCCTCATTTTTACCTTCGTTAGTTTGCAAAGATAATTTCTTTGGGGTTTAGAGACTATACTTAGCACAAAAAGCAACTCCCTTTGAGCAGTACTACTTGGTTTTTGGCAAAGGTCAGCCCTAATTTTGAAACTTCTTTTTAAAGAGAAGTCATATTGCCCTATGATCACTGTTATGAAACTTTTCTACAATTACAACTCCATACAAAGAACTGATTGCAATTGTTCCTTGTGAAATCTGGTCACATCTGGAAAGCCTCAGCACCCATACAGAGAACTCTGTACAGCTTAGGAATTAGCACAGAACATTGCTGACTGAATGCAGTTTCTCCACTCAGCTTATCCTTATTGTCTTATATCTTCGCACTTGATTCTAGCTATTTGTCTTAGCTGAAGATGTAACAAGAGCAATTTAGTAAGAAGCAAGGCAAGTCTGAACTAGTGATAGTTCCAGCCCTCAATAAGGAAAAGAAGGATAGTGTTTGGGGTAAACATTTTGAAGGTCACACCTTGAAGTCATAGAACAAGTTTTTATTTTCAGTACTGTTGATTTGCTAGAAATCAAGAAATATTTGTCTTAATGATAGGGGGTAGAATGATTTAGAGCCTCTTGGTTCAATAAAGGCTGCATGGTTAGCTCTCTCACCTGGGTCTTTAGATAATTCTTTGGTTCATTATTACAACCTACTATACCTGGACACACTAAAGATGCAGCACACAAGCTCTTCAAATATTTAAGCCCATTTCTCACTACCTCGCTTACCAGTTTCCTCATACTCGTTTTACAGGTGAAAAATAATGCTTAGTGTTTGAAGAAATAAAATATCCTTGAGCACTTTAACCTATCAATTGAATAGGACAGTCTTTAAAATAAATTTTGATTGAGGTACCTAAGGATGGGAAAACGACACACCAAGTAAATAAAACTTCTCTTTAGCCAAAAGGCATTCCACAAGAAAAAACTCTATACACGTTTATTCAACCCTGCATGCCTCGTATGTTACCAGTACAGCACATTACCCGCAAACAATTTCTCCATCACTGAATACACTCAGTTCATCTAACAAGTGCTTAATAATATTTGATCCTAATTAAACCTACTGTTTTTTTTCCTACCTCTGAAACGCTACTGCAGATCAACGAGACCAGATTTTGTTTTCCCCGACATTTTTAGCACATCATTGATTTACAAGCAAAATTCTGAGAACCCGGTGTCAGTTCTTTTTTAAGGTAAGTGAACATGTAAGAAGTGTTCTCTGTCAAGAGATTCCCAAAGCAGCAAGATAGTTATGCAAACCATGTTGCTTTCAAGGAGACTGCATTAGATTCATTACTGCCACCAAGAAAGTATAACTGCTAACTTAAAAAATCTCTCAGCATCCTGGGGCCACTTGAAATGAAATCAAAGCACTTGCATAAAAACCTCTCTCAACACATTCTATACTTGATTACATATTTAAAATTGAAAAGACAGTTTGTTACTTTACTCTGCTTTGCCAGATTTTTTTTAATTGAGGAAATTTTGGAGTCTGCATATTTACTTTAGCATTCATTCACCATTTACCATTTTCAGCAGTCTGTTTAACCAGGAAATTAAGGAGGTTTTTATGCAATGGCAGCAGCCACTGAAAGAAATGTGTTGCTGAAATTACCTTACAACCAGAACATTTCATAACGTTTTTAAATGAAAAGCTTTGTTCCAGCTTTGTGAAGATTGATCTGCTTCACTCAGGAATCTGCTTCACTCAGGAATAGGCAGATTACCATTAAGATGGAAAATTCATCTAACCAAGCTAAGAACACAGGATTTAGTGTAACCAGCACTGACTGGGGGAGGTGAGGAAAGAAATTCCAGTGCTTGAAGCTGTATCTTCCATTGAAAGAAATGCTAATACATTGCTTTCAACTCTTCCCAGGGATAGCTTAAGCAGAAAAGGAAAACAGCAACCTGAAAAGCCTTTGAAAATACCAGCATTTCCCCTTGCCACCCTCTAGTCAAACACTCTGAAACCTAAAATCAGTAAGGAGTTCTGTCTTGCATCAAGCTACTTTCATAGCTGTTTCTTTGGTGTTATTTTACATCTCACAGTCAAGTTCATTATATTTCATTTCAGACAACTATTGATACCTTCACGGATTTGTGTCCACAGATTATTTCTCAGCTATCAAAAAATTCACAGCCAGCCATCTTAAATTGGCAGTAATAGGTGACCCCAGCACAGAAGAGATTTGCATGCTTGCCTAGATACCTTTTCTCCTGACACACGCACATGTGTGGGGAAAGGGAAAAGCATAGGCACTGTGACTTCTGGTACTGTTTGTTTCACCAGGGAGTACTACTTCTACTTTGCAGACTCAATCCTGTACCCTTCAAAGAGGGTCTCTGGCACATTTTTTCTAAACCAAGGAAGATGATCACCAGAAGTAGACAAGGTTCCTCCCCTTGAACTAAGCTGACAGACCAAAACCACAATCTAGATCAGTTGTGCATTTGCCAGTATTGCTGTACATATGCTCAAACTTGAACAAGTTTAAACTAAACATTCTAAGTAGTTGTTTCCCCCTACCTGTCTGCAGAAGATGTTTTAATTACCTTAACATATGCACCCAGCAACTCCAGAAACAGCACATTTCATCAATATCACCAATATCAGCCATTCCGAAAATGGTAGTTTAAAATAAGTGCTTAAAAGAATTATTTAAAATACTTGAGAATCACCTTCTGTAATTAGAGCTAACCTAACCTCTGATTAGGACACAAACGGAATATATTTTCAAGCCTTACCTAGATATTTCACATTTAAGCAAATAAAACTAAAATTCTCAAAAACTATGAGAGAGAAGTGAGACTTAATGAAGCACAAATAGACTCATGCATGAAATGACAACAGATGGCAACACAAATTAAGGATTAGATTCATTGCACTTAAGTTGGAATAATTTCCAACTCAGGACCTTCTATTTACTTGAAAGAAACAGACACTTTCAAGTCGTGATTAAGCCTACTCCAGATCAAACTTCCTCCTGATGGAGCTTCTCTGACTACATATAGAAGAGTACTGACTATATAGTGAAGAGACTAACACTCAGTGGGTCCACTCTGAGTCTTTTTTTAAATACTGAACTTCAAGTGTACAACTGAGGAAAATGTCTGCTTAACACAGGATTCTCGAAAAGCACCTTTTCAAAAGCACCTTAGATCCTTGAACTAGTTTGAGTTGGAGGAGTTTACATGCTTTTGAAATTCTTACTTTGCATCTGTCTGAATCTTGAACGCCTATCACTACAATCTGATTCTTAAGAATTCTTCTTCATTTCACTGAAGGGCTAAATAGGTTTCAAGTTCCTACATCACTTAAGAATTGTTGGAAAACCTCCTTGAAGAGATTTTTTTCCCTAAAATCTTGGCCTTAGTCCTCCCAGACCACCTGTACTCTTCTAACAGATTGTTAAAAAAACAGTGAGTTCACCTACCTCTATCTCACTGCCTGCAGTGGACTGCTGCTTTTAACAGTAATCCACTGCTGTTTTTACTAGTAACCTTCTGATTGGACATGGGTAAAATTCTATACTAGCTGTCTTTGTAGACACTAAAATCAGCTTGCATTTGCACATGAGATAATCCAGGTGCATTTGTCTTGTGCACTGGGTATAGGATCATTCTGTGTACGGCTCAAGTGCAGTAGGTCTGGACATCCAGGATGTGTAACAGCTCAGAGCTGTGAATCTCAACAGGTACAAGAGTGAAGACAAGCTAAACCAATGAAATGCATATGTGGCAATATTCTGCTAAGAGTGATGAAAGCCTTAATCCATTGTCTAATAAAAAGAGATACATAAGGTTGAAGCTATCACATAAGTAAATGTGCTGCTCTTAGCACACGAAGTGAGGCATTAAAGGGCAAAAGGAACAGTTTACCTAACAAGATGAGAAAGTGAGGCACGTAATTCATTTTCAGCCTCTAAGACATAGGATCTAACAAAATCTTTGCAATTTTATGACACTTTTGTATAAGAAAGGCTAGGACTTCAAGCTCTTGGATAATAACATAAGCGTAGGTGTTTATGTGCTAGAACAGGCAAGGGAATGGGCCTCACCCAGGATATTCACAGGGTGTTTGCACTAAAAGCTTCGCATTTTTTTTTTTTTTTTCCAAAATTGAAAATTAAAGCCAACAGTTTTAAATAAATTTCCCTCTGTGTAACAACTAATGGTCCAGGTCCACAGTTAACCCTTAGCCCAACCCCTCTTGCTTGATTTTAATGGATTTCAGGTGGATCTATGTAATGTATGTCAATGTTGACACTGCCCTGTGCAGAACTTACTGACAAAAAAAGGAAGGAACACTAGAGAAACTCCTTTTAAATTCTTAATAACGTACCGTGCTTTAACACAATCAAAAGCATCAAACTACTACTACAGTGCTCTTCTACAGATGTTTTCCAGTAACATATCTTTTTCAGTATATTTTTCTTCTGTCATTATTCTGTTAAGTATTTTGCCTAGTGTGTAACTTACCAGATCTCCTATGACATCAATAAGCAAATCTATAATGTAAAAGTGTAAAAAGAAAACAAGTGTTTTGCCTTTTAGTATTTGACAGCACTTCAAAGACAATTTGTGAAGTCAATATATGAAACTACTTCCACCTTTAGTGAACATACTGGAATATAGTAATTTGAGGTACCCAATTTTGAAAAAGGACTAAAAGGTCCACACAAGTTATGTATACCTTACATACTAGCAAATCTCTACTGATTCTAAAGAGGTAAGTGCCAAATTATCAAAACAGTAACTTGGATGTGTTCAATCTTCATTTTTTTCTGGAAAGTTTAGCTTGAGGTTTGAGGTGTACTGCTATCTGTTTTCTGATGATTATACATCTTTACTTTGAATTTTTTATTTCATCAATTCTGCATTTCATTCACTGCATTTGTGAGCTAACTATCAGGAAATTATACAGCCAAAGACTTTTTGTATAACTCTATTTTTACAAGACTATCTTGTTAAGGAAGTAGTATAAGAGTAACCACATTTATGACTAAACAGCCTGGTAACCAGCCTGGGATATAGGGTAGCATAAAGTTGCCTTGACAGAAGAATCAGTGGTTGCTTTTCTCCTCTCAAGAGACTGGGAGAGCTGACAATCCTGTTATCTAGTATGATGACAGTCCAGTGGCTTATCACATGTCTACTAATTTTTGCTGTGCATTGAGGTAGAACAAGTATCATCTAGACCAGGCTTTCTTCCCTCACATTAGATCACTCAGAATTCAGCTGACCAGCTTAAAGAAAGCATTTGATATTAAACAACAGTTTTCACATAGCTCTCTCAACTTATAATTACAACAACAAAAAAAATCCAGGGCACCTTAAGTGACAGCTTTTTGGCAGGGGAACTTCTCTACCTATTGCACTTTGCTTTCACTGACTTTCTGTAATCCTATACCTCGTGACTGCTTTTATCTGAGCACTGCTGTTGGGCTGCCTGTGCTGAAGGAGACAAAGGAATTGTGCTGACAATTTATGTATACCTAGGTCAGGTATTAGAGAGCACCAGCACCTAGCTGGATCCCACCTGAAAAGAACAAAAGAATAAATGCACCCTATATAAACCCAACTTACCCATATCTCCTTCATACATTCCTTTGGGGAACAAAATTTTTTCCCTAGCTGGATAAAGGTGTGGTTAGACTGATTGCTGTAGAAGAACTAAAGAGGGGCCTCTCTGCCCTCCCACATACTCATACTAATCCCAGTGCTGGAGTTCATCACCTTGTTTAGGGTAATATAATTAAGAAATCAGACTATAAGCTTTATCACTGAAGCGAGCCGATTCAAAGCAATCTACAGTTACGCTGTGCAAAACCGTTTCACTAAAAAAACTGTATGCATACAAATAAAAACTGTATTTAACAAAATTAGTGTTTACTCTTGAATCTTAGTGAAAAATCTGCAGGAAACTGGGATGGGGGAGAGCTCTGGCAGGACAGAAGAATGGAACATGACCCTAAAAAAAAAAAAAAAGCCTTTTACAAAAGGGGACTAACTGAAGGGCATTCATGACTTCAAGTGAGGGACTCGACAAGAGCCAAGCCTCCAAATTACTGTGTTTAACTACAGCTTGGGTCCTATTCTTCATGAGATGTGCTGGTCCCTAGGTTATCCAGACTCATGTGAGCAGAAGGACAAGTCAGGTCCCACCCTGTCAGGCTGCACATCTGTGTACCAGCCATGACACATCCATGCAGTACCTTGACCACCAGTGTAGAAACAGCCTGTCAGATTGAAGAGGGCTAAGTGTTATGAAAAAACAGTTAAGCACATGCAAAACTATCCTGCATGGGTGAATGGAAGCTTCACATTGCCTATTTTAACTAACTCCACATGGTTGTTTGCCTGGGTCCAACCAAGCACGTGATATTTTCTGCATCACAGTCATGGCAATCACATCATAACGATTTTCTTAAATCTGTAAGTCATTTGTCTATTCAGAAGTAACAGGAGACCAGAACTCTGTGCTGCAGCCATGAAAAACCCACTCCAATACTATGAGACACTCAGTTGAGACAAACGATTGCAGCGCCCTCTTGTTCTTATAAATATACATCTTAAAAAGGGGATTGAAGGCACCCTCATCTTGATAGCAAATGCATTTTTTTAAGCCAGTACATTCAAACAGTAAGCACAGACTGAATCTTCCTCCCCAAGTAGAATAGACTTTATGCATCAGATGGAAAAAAAATAAATAAAATCAAAGATGCAGCTTTAAAAAGTGATCTGCTGGTAAGAAGTATGATTTGCAGCTCTTCATTAGCTACTTCAAGCATTGGAGGTAATGCTTATATAGTCCACTTCACCGACAAGAAGTCTGTCCTTCTTACTGTCTTCTCCAGTGAGCGCACAACACCAGTAGAAATGCATTACTGGCTGAGTACACCATTGCAAAGAAAAGATTGGGAATCCAGCTCCTTACTCACCTAGTCCTGCAGCATGCTACCACATTTAAACAGAGCAGCTAGCAATAACATCTCTAGTAAAATACTTCATTAGGACAGTGCTTATTTCTTTGTCATAAAGAAACTTTTCCACTGGAATCATAAGGATGCACAGCAAATATGAAGTGACGGAAGCGCTTTAAATAATCAAGAGAATGTTAAAAACATGCTTTTACTGGCAGCTGAATTATCAGAAACCTGTTAACAAGCAAAGATTTATAATAGACTTTTTAGGCAGATAATGTGTTTGTAAACCCAAGGACTGAAACAGCATCACTAAACACTAACCAATAATGGTTATGCTGAGAGACAACAATGAAGTTGGTGCAAGAGTGAGCGGCCTAGGGCAAGGCCCTTTGGAAAAATCTAGAAACCCAAACAATGTGACCCCTCAAGGTTGTCATTGTGAGGGCAGAGAAGGAAAAAAAATTAAACTAAAATATGCAAGAGCAATATCAAAAATAAAAATAGAATGCTCTCAAGTAACAACATTTTAATGCAGGAAATATTCTTCAGGCTTATTAATAGTTACAAAAATAATGATTTAGGCAAGATTTTAGTTCTGTGTTTTACCCTCATGACGATTTCCTCTATTTGTCTAGTTATCACATGCATAGTATGATAAACACAGCCCTAACAGCTAAGCCTTGACCATACGCCCTCAAATAGTTCTGTCTTCTTGTGGCTCCAGCGAGCCAAGAGTTATTTTCAGCAGAGGTCAAATCCTGGAGTCCATTAGAAAGCAAGAAAAAACACCTCTGAATTTGTGACTGTCAGTTTTATACCCACTGAAACATTCAAGGGACAATTATTCTAAACACATATCTGATGAGCAGTTTAAAGTGTCAAGATAAGCACATCCTTACAGAGGAATAAATTTGCTTCAGCTCATTGCCCTTCTCTTCCCCTTTAGTCACATCCATACCTAATTCTACGCCCTAACTCAGAAACCAGATTATTCTCATGCAGATCCTTACGGTCTATTCCTATTTACAAATATTCAGACATCTGGGCTCAAAAAAGCATATTTATATTACAGACTGAGCTATGAGAAATCAGCTTAATTCTCATGCCCTGATTTTATTTGCACCTCTGCCAATTATGGGCAAATCCAGCATGAAGCTTGACTCGATCACAATTACTCCACCTTGTCTTGTAAACAAGGACTTGGATTTTTAAGTCGAATTAAGCCTCAAACATTGCCTAGAAACATGGACTGTTGTATTTACTCCACACAGCATTTTCAGAATGATAGTCAAAACAAACATCCTAGCTTCACTCAATAAACACACCTTGGGTTCAGACTGTGATGACTTTGAGAAATACAGGAGTTGCAATTCCTTGCTTATGCCAGACACAAAAGAGGCCACAGCTAGCCTGGAATACTGGCAGTTTCATCTATGGAGATGCTGCTTTGCCAGCACAGAAGTGCCCATGTCAAATGGACTAAAGTCCTTAACTGACTTGGTTGAGCCCACCAACTGTTATACAAACTACTGTAACAATTTGTGATCATTTACTTGCCTGGGTTAAATGGAAACCAGAAACTTAGGGCTGCTTATGCCATTATCTATTTCCTTGCCTGATTGCTTCCCCACACACTACAGTTTATAGTCAAAACCTTTTTTTCAACTAAGACACTGCAATCTATGGTTAATGATTCACTTAGTCTCTAGATCAAAGTAAATGTTTTTGTCACTCCTTGCTTCCACATGCAACAGAACTCTGCTACAAATAAACTACACACACACGTTATACAGAAAAACAATAGCATAGCAACTTATCAGCAACCACGTGAGAGGCAATAGCACCTAGCAAGTAATAGCAATAGAACATAAGATGATGTGAGAAAATTGATTAAAAAAGAAGAGTTTTGGCAAGCCCATATACGAACAGCCAAGCCAGCTTCCATAGTCTAAATTAACACTACCTTAAATATGGTTTGGTAAATATTGGAGATTTTTTTCTTCCACAGAATTCTGAGCTTTTCTTGATTTGTCCACTTGCACAAAGCAAGACATTAAATTACATGGTCATGCTAGGAATCTTTGTATTGACTATTAGCACAAGTAGTTGTCAGTGCCAGCTATAACCACTTCGTTACGCTCAGTCTTGTCCAAATAAGTACATACTAATTTTCCTTATCACTTTTACAGAAGTGGCAAAAAGGACAGGCTTTTCCTTAATTGTATATTACTATAAATTTCCAAGAGTAATTTATATCATTTGAATCACTATACCAGAATCAATACATTTCCAATGACTTGGAAGCACATTTAAGATATAACATCACTGTTCATTGCATGAATTAACATTTCATTAAATCACCTAATCTTTTTTCTCACATAAGACAGACAGTTATTGCAAGTTTTCAGGCAGGAACTTAAGTGTTAGGTGTTACCGTGCATACACTTCACACATTGGAACATGAAAGTTATTCACACCAGTTGTGAAATTATCTAGCAACACCATCGGAGGAATAGCTGCTCATTATATAGGTGTTTAAGCTACTCTAGTTATAAAAGAAAAAGGAAGGTTGCACACACAAAGGCTACTGTCAGAAAAAAATCAATGAATAAATGAAGCGCCTACATTTCATGCAGGATGTTGCATTCTAATACCATTGAGCTACCTTTTCTATTCACCACTGAACTCAATCCACCACTAAAGAAGCATGATCATTTGCTTATGTAATTTGAATGGATCCATAACAGCACCAAGTGTGAAAGGGGGAAGAAATTAAAAATGAAGTATAAGGACTCCAGCAGTGCAAAGAATGCAGTATCATTCAGCGTTTACCATGCCAGAATCACAAGCATCATTTAACAGAGCACCCAGGGTTTAAAATTACTAGTAAGTGGATTCATTCCAAATGAACTATGGTCATATGAACACATAGGAAAGACGCTATGTTCACAGAAAGAAATACTCACTTTAAAAGCTACCTCATTTCTATTTGTGCAGAGCATATGATCAAAGAAAGTGCATCTTTGACTGTAAAGAAAAAACCCACCACACCAAAAGCCTCGAGAGAAACAAATTGAGCATTTTCTAAGCAGTCTAGTAAACTTCTTCCAATTAAAATGTGGCAGTTTATGCAACAGCATAAAGCTCATATTTCAGTTCATACGAGAAAACGGAGTAACATTTGGAACATACTTACATACCTGTCACCTAGAGTAAGTCTCTCCCAACAAGCATTTTGTCCATCCTGCACATCCTATTGATTTCCATGTCTGTTCATCTTCAAAGATCAGATTAACGATTTGGTCATGTAATTGGTGACGAGGCAAGTACACCAAGTTTGCAATACTGAACTGTCATGAGCATTCTATAAATGCATATCAGAAGCTGTCTGTGACAGTGCAATAGGTCCAGACATGCGCAAAGTATCTCAAAGCATTAAGAACAACCTTTGTCCCAGTCACACTAGGTTTTGAGGTAACTGACAAGCAAGCTGAATTCAATACATAAGCATTTTTTAACAAGCAGTTCAACGAGCTGATTCAATACTTTAAACTTGCATTGTGTTTGCTGGCCTAGAAAGGACTTATTCAAAGGATCCTGTATTTCCACTGGAAACAGCTGTCCAACCCTTATAAACACTATGGCCAAGCATATGCTAAGTCTGTTCCATTAAGTGTGAGTAGACTTCAAAAACTGGAGTTGCACTCAGCTTTATTGCTTCCTGTTCTATCTTGATCCAAGGAGTATAAAGATCCAAAAGATGAATGAAAAACATGTCCCTTGCCAATCTTCACATAACTGCTGTATTTCAGCATGAAAGAGTGTTGACAGGTTTTGTTCAACTCCTAATCAGAAGTCAGCTCTTGGATCATTTCAGGTGTTCTACCCATTCCTTATTACTACTTTAAGTAATTTAATACATACCTACACAGACAAATAAATGTTCCTCGACTTTCCAAACATTTGGATTTACAAGCAAACATTTGGCATGTCTCGCTATAAAAACAGAGACAATCTAAATCACTTGGATGAGACTTCCAAGATCACAGGAAGACAGATCAACACCATGCTGACCGGCCGCCTGTCACTTAACCATTTTGCTGAGAAATCACCACGCAAGTCAACTGCTACAAAGTGATAAACCACACAGCTATCCCCAAGTAAGTGGATTCATGTTTATCCTATTTACACAAAGGAGGGAAATCCACATTGGGGGGGGGGGGTGTTAGAACATAGAAAGCTTTGTCACTAGCATACACATATTTCACAGGGCAAACTTGAAAGCGTTAAGGCTAGAAGACAAAATCAGTACTGCATATTTGCAGGACCCCTGTAGACTCAAGGAATTCAGACAAGTTTACCCACCTACATTTTTAAGCTTTCGAACTCAAAGCTTTTTTTTTTTTTTTAAATAGATTGCTGCTGGTGGCACTTTTCAAAATCATCTGTGACAAGACAAAATCAGGAATTCCCATTCAAACAGTGGATTAAACTGCACACTTGCTCAACTTTAATAGAGCATCTTTCACCTCATGCAAAACCATTACTGTAAGATGCTCTGTATGTATGTAATATTATCACCTACTCCAAGAGATAGCAACAAAAAGCAGTGATCTGGCTTTAACATTCAGTTTTTACAGTGCAGGTAGTCTTCTGGGAGTCTGCTCACAGATACAGTTGTGATGGATTTTCCAAAATCACTCAAAAGTTTACTTCTGCTACTAGAAGTTAAAGTTTTTTTCACCACTGATTCTGAAAGACAGAAGAGTGGAACGGTCAAATACATTAGAAAACCCCCAGCGTTTAAGCATCTTTCAGTTTTTCCTTATTTTTTTTTAGAGCTGCAGCCCAAAGTAACAGCTCTACACTCCAGTTCTCACCCATTAGCCTCCCTCTTAATTCCAGAGCGCTTTGTTCCACGCATGATCCAGAAAGACAGTAGAAAAAGGTGACTTCATACCATTCAGAGATTCAAAGGACTTCTCATAGCAAGTCCATCCTGCTAGTACTTGGCTAAAAATCACTGTGGAAAGAGTAACTAGCTAACTGTACATATTGAAGGCTATGCAAACTACTAAACTCATTCCACTCAGAGGAACTCAACTTCACTGTGCCAAAAAGACTAAGCATTACCAAAACAGAGGTGCAACCTTATCCTCCAATTCACTTAGGTCCATCAAGAACAATCACCCGACTGAGGGAATCCTACACAGGTGCCTCAGGGAGCACTTCTAAAGCAGAGGCTTCTTTTATTCAGTAACTTGTGGATCATCTTTCTAGCTTCAAGAGGACGGAGCTGCCACTATATTTATCATCTGCTGCTTTTAGGGAAGAGATGCTTGTAAAGAGTCTCCTCTATGCCTGGTTGGCTTTTTTTTAAAATCATATTAAGGGTTTTTTAGTAGTGAAGAAAAAAACTAACAGCAGAAGGAGTGATTAGCAATCTTAAGTGTTGAAGCAGTCTAAGTGCTCAAGCTGCCTCTCGTAATAAAGACGATACAGCATTAAATATTTAGGGACTTAAGCCACTAGTAAAACACACTAATTCTTAAGCCACTAATATATGGAGACAAATGCAGCCTTGCATGTGAACATAAGCAGGCAATATCTTATGTGAGCCATCTTGAAAACAGATTAAAGTGTACTTAGACATGTGGTTAAGTGCTTACTTAGGAAGAGATGGCATATGAGTGCACTTTCTTTAAAGTACTAATGCATAGGTGGCTAAACAAAATTCTCCGTACCTACTAATCACGCAACTTCGCTGTTACCCAACGAATACTCTTTTCAAACTCAAACATAAGTCAAATGACACTGAAAACTCAAGACAGCTTGATGAAAATTAAATTACTGTATAGGTCCTATGCAAAAAGCATCTGCACTCAGCTGCCAACTTTTTTTTTGAAAAATAAACATTTCTCCAGTTTTGCAAACTCAAAAGTTCATCTCGAAAGAAACTTTTAGCAAGTCATAATCCTCTAAAAACCTGGACATTATAATCAAATTTTGTAACCCCCCCCGCCACGCAAGATGCTCATTGCTATACTAGAATATTAATAATTAATTTTTACCATGCTCTCCAAACCGTAGGAAACTAAAGAGCAGCAGAGGGCCACTTCAGGAATATGGGAATTGTACCAATTCCTAGTTTACTCACGTTTATCAAAAGATCAGAGTATAGCCTGAACTAAGGAGACAACTGTCACCTGTTACTGCCCTATGAGTAGATAACCAATGGGCTAAGATGCAGTAACAGTTGTATCCTTCTAAAGCAGCTAAGTCAGATACAGAATCACCTCACAAACTTGTCCCAGAGCTTTCTATTGCCACTTCAGAACTGTACAAAGACAGGTAAGTCGCAGGGAAAAACAACTCATGGGTCTCACAGAAGCATGCACATGCTCTCAAGCAGCTCCAGTTGGTATATCCCCATAGAAGGCTAATGCAAGGAAGATGCACCTGCACAACATCCTTTCACTCCAATTTTCTCCATCACCACACCTTGTTCTCCAGTTTTTAAAACATTTCTCCTCCAACACAGAGAAATTACACAGTTTGAACTTCTTACTATGATCTGCTGGTATAGTCATACCACTTTGGAATTCTGCTCACTGATTGGAATCCCATAGAGAACAGGAACCATAAAAGCTTGCCATTCACAACAGCAGGCAACCTGAAACACTCAGTGGAAGCAACAGATACATTGTGACTAAGCAGGATACTAAAGGTCTTCCTCAGCATGAAGTTCTTACTCAAGAAGAAATTCAAACTATCAAGATCCACTGTTTCTCAAAGCAACAGTTCACTATACCATACACTCTGTTTGGAAAACATCTACACTGGCAAGGAGGAAACTTCATTTTCTGAAGCACTTTTTGACCAAATGCATTAAGCCATAAAAAGTTTACAGATATGCTTGCCTCCTACCTCTCTTATTAAGCTTACAAAGGCAATAAGGGAGGGAGTACATTTACATGATATCTGCACTACTCTGAGTCTTCATTCTTCAAACAAAGAATTACAAGCAACAGTGCTAGGCCATTCCACACTTACAGGGTTCCCTGGGAGCATATCATTAAGCAAAGTGAAAAACGCAAAATAAGAACGTTTATTTTTTTCAATGGTGTATTTGACACCACCTTTGGGAAGTGAACAAAGACACATTGTCAAAGGCACGAACCTGCACAAAACGTTACTGTTTAGTTCCCCATGAACACAGAGGTATACTTAAGCAAATAAAGAAATTCCACTGCTCTCCTGAGATTTCCTCCCTTTAGCTGAATTAATGCCAAGTTCACACAGCTGAAGTTTGTGTCTGGCATATTGGTGACACAACCCAAAGTTCCTGTAAGGTTGGTTACTCAGTCAAAAATTAAATGCCAGACAAAAGCTTGGTCTGACACAGTTATTTTAAACATGCATGAATAAAGTGACCATTGATAGACCATCCTTGGCCCTTAGATCACACAATTTAAAGCACTACTTTTACGGAAAATATTTGGTAAGCATTTTGTCTATCATGCAAACTAATTTTTTCTTCCAGTTGTGTCTTTTGGAATAATTAAAGGATCTCAAATTTCTACATTGCTCCCCTTATAAACATAGCGCTTGCTGCGAAACCAATACTGTAGTTACCAACACTGTTTTAAATTCTTTTGGAGGCTTCAATTCCTCTGAAGTCAGCCTCAGATGACGAGTCATTCTTTCTACATGAAAACTATCCATTTCAGACAAACATTCACTAGAGTGTGGTGAAAGGAACTGTGCATATACTAGGACAGGGTGACTGGGCTACAGTATTGAGGAAGCAGCTTTAGGTACGAGAACAAGACAGGAATAGAAAAGATCTTATGCAAAAGGGATATGAGTTAATTAAGAGTGAGAGGGAAAAGGAGACAAACCGTCTCACTTAAAGCAGAAAGTATGAAACTCTACCAGGCACTGAAAGTTCCATAGTTTTGAGGTGGATACCTACATTTCACTATTAGTACTGCCTACTGTAAGGAAGAGCAAGTAGAATTAGATCCATGGTCTCATATACCAGTATACTGCATTGTTGCACTGAACAAGATTTCCTTTTACTGTTTCTGAAAAACTGTCAAAGAAAATGCCTGGGTTTTATACAAAGTGCTTCTGTGTGTGTCTTTTCAAGATATACTACACAAAATGTATATGTAGACTTCAAAAATTCCTATGAAATATCTTTGCACAAAAAAGCTGGAAGGCCTCCTAGTAAAACTTAAATGAATTGGAAAGCTCCCAAAATAACTTTTATGTAGAAGCACCGATCTAATTTTTTTCCTATGAAAATATAATACAGAACTACTACTTCACATTTAAATGAAGAACTACTTTTAAAATCAAACTTTTAACATGTTTTATTAAAAAATATTAAAGTTTTGTAAGAGTATGACAAAACCTGGAAAATGAACTATACTGAACCAGGACACACAATACATACATAATAATTGTGGTAAGCCAAAGGACCATAGCATATGTGATCTGGTGAACGAGGTATTTACAGACTGTCATTTAGTGCTAGCTTACTATTTAGAAAAGTCACAGCATTGAGCAAAAAGCTGATCTTTGAAAAGCCTAAAAGACAATTCATAAAGGCTATAATCTCTTGGTCTTCAGAGACTGTTTTAATCACAATTAAGAACAACAATAGAAGGTAGAGAACAAAATCTCAACTTTTGCTTAAGGTTGTATTCAGCTAACACTCCAAAACCAGAGAGAAAGGTTTGTTTGAAGTATAATGATCAAAAACTGAAAAAAAAAACTGTAAAACACACCCAATATCCTTAACAAGAGAGAACTGTCTCAGCTATCATATTACCAAATGAAAGACAACTGCTGAGAAGCATGCTTACCATCCTAATAGGTGCATATTACAAGGAGGGGAGGGAAAAAAAAACAAGCTGATATACTGCTACATCAATAACAAGCTTATTTTACTTGCACAAAATGAAACAAGTAAAGCAATGAGCCAGGAATGAATTGATGGAAAAGTCTATTTTTAAACTCTTGGACTTAACACAATGTACTTTGCAATATAAATTCTGAAGTTACTTCACTAAATTCAGAACCTCCAAACAGGTAAACAAATGAAGACAAAGTAATCTTCAGTTTTGCTTTAAAGCATTTCATTTCATTGAAGGAAACTGAGAACAAATACAAGATAAACCATTTAAGAAATCCACTTAAAGTCCCATACAAAACAATAATAGTCTATTCTGAAGAGCTTCAAAAGCACAGTAATGCCTTAGCAGTTTAAGTTTTCATATTTACACATATATATAGCATACAGAAGTAGGTTTTATCTGAACACTAATTAGAAACTCAAGAATGCCAGTCAAAAGGGCAGGAAGACAAATCCTTAGGAAAAATAGGACTTACCAGACAGACAAGTTTTGCTGTGCCTCAAGCGTAGAGGAAGTGAGAACTTTCAGTATATGCAGATCTTGTTTATTTAGCCCTTTATGAAGGTTTCTCTCCTAATAAGTTTAACTCACATACAAGAGTCTACAAGAGAGAAAGAGAAAGAATCTCAGCTGCTGGCTGATGTTTCTGTTCTAAGCACATTTGAGCTATTTTCAGCAGCAATGGGCTTGCCTGCAATCAAAATGAAAATGCAATAACTGAAGAACCAGCCTCCCAACCCAAACTAAAAAAAACTCCAGGAAATCCATAGCAGAGAACTTTGTTCATCATCCAAATCCTTATTTAAAGAAACAGTACAGAACAAGTACCATGGAGGAAGGAAAATTTGTTAAAAGCAAGTCTGGGCGCTTGAAGACTGCATTATCTGTAGCTCAGGAAAAGAACCACCATGGATACTCGAAAAATTCGCTTCAGTCTTCTCTGAAGATATTTTGCCTGAGCTTCCGAGTTGGAAGTACTTCTATTTGCATTTAAATGCACTCTGTCTGGCATACACATCTGAGGACAAAACAGTTGACTAAGTTTGAAGCCAGATGTTTGTTTCCCGCTTGCATCTAAGTTTCCAGTATCAGCACCAGTGCTATTTTGGAAGGTTAAGGACCTGCAGCTGCTGGCACTGTTATTTCCCCTCACCAGGGGCTATTCAGTGACACGATCTCCTTGCTTCCTCTGACACATCCTCAACCAAACAGCTTACCCTCCCAAAACTGTTAAAAAAAACCCACACATACCACACAAAAAAGAACCCCTCCCTCCCCCCCAAATCACAACTGGGAAACGTGAAGCATCAATAACAATTAACAATTATAGGAAAAGACCCAACAATCTTTTGGTTAGTACAGAAAAGCTAATTACTCAAAATTTCAGATGACACAGGTAAGTTAAACAAATGAAAAAACCCACCATCATTGCTTGACTCTTCGCAGTTTTCTTCCACTGCGGGAAGAAACTCCCTGGATATCCTCTATAAACCTTAGCAATTGTGACAGGCAAAGCTTACTTTGTTTCAACTGAAACAGCTCTTCATACACATCCACATTGCTAAGTACTGCCAGTAAGACCGTTACTTTTGTTAAAAGGAAAAGTTACAGATCCAAGTTATTCTCTACTTAAAACCTAGAATAGGCTGGTATGGTAAAACTATGAAATATTTCATTATATGTTACATTCTCATTCACCGTTATATTGAGCTAAGTAGACTTATTTGAAAACATTTTATAATACAACCCTAGGTCACCTTAATTTCTTATTCGTTTGCAAATAGTAACTATTTGAGAGTTATACTGACACGTGAAACAGGATGCCAGATACACAGGAAATTTAGCAAACCAGTAAAGTGGTAAAGCTATGCTGCCTGTTGAAAATGAGCAGAAGTAATAATATTTGTTCAAGATTCAAAAATCATTAGCCAAAGTTCATTCATAACAAAAATGAAAAAGCTGCCAATCATGCAAATAAAGCACAGATTCTTTTTGTATTAGCTTGAAAAAAATCCCTTTTTGATCCCAATCATTTTTAGTGTTGCTGTAGTCAAAACCAACCATAACAGAACAACCCACAACACCAAATACCAACATGTTAAATTAATGACTATTGCTGCTTTCTTCTAAGTGTTAGTTTAGGACTACTACTTCACCACAGAACTCACTCACAGAAGTTAATAAGTCCAGTTTATATTTAACTCAAGACACAGGAACAAAGTGATTTAAACACTCCAATAGCTTATATATTGTAGACAACTTAAAAAAACGTGTAAAATAAATGCGACCTGCATCTACCAAAAACTGAAGTGTCAGATGCTACAGTACCTTATTATCCATAAGGCTTTCTTTAAGCGGTTACAAGCCAAATAGATACCCGTAGGTCAAACGCTAATACTAAGCAAATATGAATATAGAAGAATATATTAAAATTTTGACTAGTAATATCAATTTACTTCCAAGATAGGGATGCGCAACACTTTGCAGTGCAGTATTTCTTTTCTGAAGCATTTTCTCAGAAGACAGTCATACTCTAAGACCTCAATTTACCACCAAAGCTCAAATTCACTTGAGCACCTCATTTTTTATGCCTTCTGCAACTGATTGTGTAAACCACTACTTACCTACTACTTTTTATAGCATTTACTAAATTGTCCAAAAGCACTATTTTGATATATACTGGGATTTCCACAAGTGACTAGATACAAACCTGATAATCGTCTATGAGAAACATTACATGTCATAAATATCAAATATACCAGTTGGCCACCTCAAAGAGAAATCTTATTATCTGCGTGTATGAGTAAAACAGAAACTTACCCCCACTACCAAGACTGCTGCCTTATAGTTTACAGATGACACTCATATTTCCCTTTTCACGGCTATCAGTAACACCAAACTCAAACAGGTAATTTCTTTAGCAGCCTTTTAGTTTGATTAAATCAAAGGTTGGAATTAAGCATCATCCTGAAGGACCTTACAAGTAAGAATGAACCTGTTTTCAAAAAAGTTACTAAAATTTCCTCTTCAAGTTTCGTATAGAAAAACTCCGTTCCTGTAGAACATATTAGGAAAACCTTTGAAATTGTGAAAAACCAAAGAAAGGAAACTTGAAATGGTTAAATTCTGTTTTTTGATTATATTCCTCAAAAGGCACTCAGGAGCCAGTGAAGAATTATCAGAGACTCTGACCCACTAAAGCAAAGCATCCAAGAGACCTTCAGAACTAGCTACAGAAGTGTTTTTACTAACTCACACATTGGAAAGACATGGCTCAAGAGACCAAGCACAGAATCATGCTCTCACTTCAGAGCCAACTGGACCACTGTTTGTGCAAACGGGCAGATGTCTCGCAAAGAGATGCCTCAGCTGTTTTTCACCAAAACAGGAAATCTGTGCTGTTTTTAAGGGACACCATCTGGTTTTAGATATACAGTCTTGAATTTGTTATAGCTATTCCTCCCATAATGATTATAATAAAATATTGCCTGTCAATTGAAAAGGTTAAGCAAGACTAAAAATCTTAGCCTTTTGTGAAAAATGTCTTGTGAACGAGCAATTTTGCTATCATGTTAAGCTGAATTTGCTATATACATTAAAATTTTATTTCTAGGAATCTTAATAGATGTTCACAGAGTCACAGAATGGTTGAGGTTGGAAAGGACCTCTGGAGATCATCTAGTCCCAATCGCCCGCCCCCCCCCCCGGCTCATGCAGGGTCACCTATAGCGTGTTGCACAGAACCCTGCCCAGACAGCTTTTGGATATCTCCAAGGAAGGAGACTCCACAACCCCTCCGGGCAACCTGTTCCAGTGCTCAGTCACCCTCACAGGAAAGGGTGTTTTTTTTTTTCCCCTGCTGTTCTGGCAGAACTTGCCATGTTTCTAGTTTGTGCCCGTTGCCTCTTGCCCTCTCACTTGGCACCACCACAGAGAACAGACTGGCCCCAGCTGCTTGACACCCCCCCCCCCCTTCAGATGCTTATATGCATTGATCAGATCCTCCCCCCCTCTCCCCCCGCCTTCTCTTCTCCAGGCGGAACAGGCCCAGCTCCCTCAGCCTTGCCTCATAGGAGAGATGCTCCAGGCCCCTCATCATCTCTGTAGCCCTCCACTGGACTCTCTCCAGGAGTGCCATGTCTCTCTTGTCCTGGGGAGCCCCGAATTGGGCACAGTAGTGCAGGGGAGGCCTCCCCAGGGCTGAGGAGAGGGGCAGGACCACCTCCCTCCACCTGCTGGCAACACTCTGCCTCATGCACCCCAGGAGACCACTGGCCTTCTTGGACACAAGGGCACACTGCTGCCTCATGCCGTCCACCAGGGCTGGCAGGTCCTTCTCTGCAGAGCTGCTTTCCAGCAGGTCAACCCCCAGCCTGCTGCATGGGGTTATTCCCCCCCCCCCAGGTGCAGGACCCTGCACTTGCCTTTGTGGAACTTCAGGAGGTTCCTCTCCGCCCACCTCTCCAGCCTGTCCAGGTCCCTCTGAATGGCAGCACAGTCTTCTGGTGTGTCAGCCACTCCCCCCAGTTTCGTATCATCAGCAAACCTGCTGAGAGTGCCCTCTGTGCCTTCCTCCAGGTCACTGATGACTACATTGAACAAGACTGGACCCAGGACTGACTCCTGGGGGACGCCACTAGCTGCAGGCCTCCAACTAGACTCTGCGCCACTGACTACAACCCTCTGAGCTCGGCCATCCAGCCAGTTCTCAATCCACCTCACCGTCCACTCATGTAGCCCACGCTTCCTGAGCTTGCCTACGAGGATGTGATGGGAGACAGTGTCAAAAGCCTTGCTGAAGTCCAGGCAGACAACATCCACTGCTCTCCCCTCATCTACCCAGCCAGTCATTCCATCAGAGAAGGCTATCAGATTGGTCAAGCATGATTCCCCTTTGGTGAATCCACACTGACTACTCCTGATCACCTTGTCCTCTGCATGCTTAGAGACAGCCTCCAGGATGAGCTGCTCCATCGCCTTCTCAGGGATGCAGTTGAGGCTAACTGGCCTGTAGTTCCTTGGGTCCTCCTCCTTGTCCTTTCTGAAGACTGGAGTAACATATTTCTAAAATTTTACAGAAGTTACAAAGGATTACCTCCTATATTGATGGTTGGGCATTTCTGAAGATGTAAAAGGCTTTGACAGAGTCAGAATCTAAATCTGTGAAACTCTTTAAGGTTGACATCTAATATGCTGAAAACAGAAAAAACAACGTAAGATGCTTATCAAGATGGAATATCTTTCTGGCCAGTGAATGCTTTCTAAATAGAAGCTAGAAAAGGAGGTAGTGCCAGGTTTTTTGCTAGTCATCTTTAAGAAAATTTGATTCATTTAGGCTGCATATTTAGTTTTGATGCTTAAGTATTCAAGAACAATGCTTGTCACTGAAGTGTCTATTATGATTTAGAATATGTTCAGCATAGTGTTATAAAATAAAGAATACACTAAAGATTTTAAGTAATCTAAGTAGCAAATAAGTACACTAAAACATCAGGAATCTCTGAAGTCTGAAGTGAAATCACGTGCACTTCAAAGACTGAAAATATTATCTAGAGATTTATATCACATCTTGGCCATCTGTTGTAATCTACTTCCAATACTTCTGCCAATTTCATTTAACTGACAGCAAGCCACATTACTGCTCTCCTAACACAGTGAAAAAAGCCATGGGGACAGCAGCTACTACTGTTAAACTGGGCCAACAGAATGATACGTCTGCTAAGAGCATTATTTTGCTAGTAAAACTACCTTGCTCTTTCCCAAGAGTAAACAGTAAACGTGTATGGGGAAATAAACATGAAAGGCCTTTTTTAGGAAATAGAAAACAGACAGCTATTGTCTTACTCTCAATACACACTGCTAGTCCATTGTTTCAAGAACTCTGTACAAGGTCACTTGTTTTCCAGACTCATTTTCTGCTAGAATTGTGCTCAGCTATTGCGTGGGGTAGTTTTTTTGGTTCGTTTGTCTTCTTTAAACTACAGCAGATAAGGCCTTAACCTCCGATATGTAAGCAAGGACCATAAACCTGTGAAGCTCATTGTAATTTATGAGCTCAAATGACTGGGTTTTTTGGTCTAACTGCTCAAAAGGATTTTTGTGCCCAAATCCAAAGTTCATCTTTAAAATTCCCATTTATCTAGATCCAACTTCCAAAGAGTCCATCTTTTAACAGTAAAGTTACCAGGACCTAGAAATCCTCCTGTGGACCAAGTGGTGTCTCACCTTGATAACACCACTTTGGTGATAGCTGTCACTTAAAAAGTTGGGCTTTTTATCAACCTTGCCTTAAAAGCACAAGCAGTTATTACGCAAACAGGGGAAGATGGCACTACCCCACTATTCTTTTCATGCTGGTGATCTCTGAAACATCTGCCACAGGTACTGTAGATGACCGACTTACCAAAAGTATTTACTTACAGTCACTTCTCACCCCTTGCCAAAACAGAACACTAACCAAACTATAGTCTAATCATTTGGAGGCACTGTCTCATCTTTCATGGAGTAATTACAGTACTCACCTGGAAGAAGGGAGCACCTTCCCATCCTTCAGTTACTGTGAAATATTAACATTTGATCAACAAAAGCCTCAGACTGCTTCTCCCAGGGGAGCATTGCCACTCCTAGGCTATGAGAGCATGTATCATGGCTGCCCTTTCATCCTCAAACCAGCTGTTCTGTGCAAAGCAGAACCAACTCGCACAAGAAACTCGAGTCTCAATTCTCTCCTACTTCACAACGCTTTTTGTTACATAGCAACATAAGGCCTAATGCCATTCTGTTCTTAGTGAAGTCACCAGATTACAGCCAGTCTTACACCTCCACATTGTACTAAGAGGAATTTATGCTTCTCAGTTAAGCACAGTGTTCAGACAAATTGCTAAGCTGCCAATTTAATACAGACAAAAATAAGGTCCAACATGAAAAACGGTTTGTAATTTTACTAATCAGACAAGTTTAACATCTATGCTACTCAAAGTAAAGATCAAGGGTAGGTGATAGCAGATCCACCACAACTGAAGCTTTCAGGCACTGAATCCCAGTGAGAAGGGAATTATACTAGTCAACTCAGAGCACAAAAAAAACACTAGAAGGCAAACAGGCAGAAGCAGAGTTAAACATCTTTCCTTGATTCTTCCTTTAGTCAGCTGTATTAACTCTGTTATTATAATCCACTTAACCAAAAAAACAGCCTAAAAAACAAACTTTAAAAAATGTAAAGCTTTGAAAACTTCCAGCTACAAGTAGATAACATTTCAGCCTTTTAAAATATAAGCTAATACTCAGTTTCATATTTTTCTGATGTCTTTTTTTTTTTTTGAGAAAGCTGAGCTCAAAGGCAAAATATGGTTTTCAGCAAGACCCAGCATTTGGATTTCCTACCTTTGATTGAAACCTAAGAAGACGACTAGAAATCACTAAGGTCACAGAAATGACTTAAAGTCAGCCAAGCTCATTGAGACACGCTTGCTTCAGGGATTTAACTCAGGCTGCTGTTCACACTGTTTTACACAGTCATAACAGTTATCAATCCTTTAGGCTGCAAGGAAGGTTATTTCAAGAGCTCACATATACGCCACTACTGGACTCGTAACAATTGGAGTTACATTGCCTCCACATTGGCTCACCTTTGGGCTGCTTATTAGTGAGAAAAAGTGCCGTCAAAATGCCTGAGGCTGTCGAGTTGGCTCCTGCTCCCAAGAAGGCCTTTAAGAAAGCTGTTACCACAGTCTGAAAGTACAAGAGTAGCAGGAAGGAGAGTCTGAAGCAGGTCCACCTGTGGCGTCTCAGCCACAGCAAAGGGCATCATAAATGCCTTTGTCAATGACATCATTGAATGCATCACCAGAAAAGTGTGTCACCTGTCACATCACAAGGAGTGCTTGACCATCATTTCCTGGGACTTGGAGACTGCTGCACACTGCCTGCTGCCCAACCATGGCATGCCTGAGGACACCAAGGCTGTCAACCGTTCACAGCACCTCCAAGACTTAAAGTACTTCTGCCCAGTCTGACTATATCCATACCACATTATGGCAGAACTTCAGGTGAACATGAACATGAACTCTCCTGCCAGACCACACTTGTGCCACAGACTACACATTTGTATGCCTTGGGATAAGCCGTTTTTACAGACAGATTCTGCAGGGTTTCTTCTAATGGCACAGCAGCAACAGGCTGGTTGTTCAGGAAGGGCAGGAAAACAGTCTGGCCACAAAGCAAGCTATGGCATCTAGTGAAAAGTAGCACACCATTTTGACTTCGGGTAATACTGGAAGCAGTAGATTGAATCCCTCTATACCTGTATTTACCCATCTGGGGTGTCAGCTCATCCATTAGACTCGAGGTGAGAGCTACCACTGAATCACAGGGTTAAGAAAGAGTTCCTAAATCATCTCACCTGCTTGCTAAATAGCAAAGTCAACAGTAAGCATATAATTCCTGACAGATGTTGGATCTGAAGGCATCCAAAGACACCCAAACTACTTTAGATACTCTAGCACTTAGTTATCCTTAGCACAAGTTTTTCCTACCTCTAACTGAAGTCTCCTCACTGTAATTTAAGCCCAGGATGTAGCAATTTAGTTAATTCTGGTGTTCAGAACTGAGCTCAATTCCCAAACACACAACCCTGCAAGGTAGGACCAGAGCTGCCCAACTCTCAGCTCCGAGTTAGGTACCTAAGACTCTATATTGCATAGCACAGATTGCACGGCAAGTTAGAGGGCCTGAAAGGTAGCCAGTTGTCACTGAGACTTAGCCAATAGAAAACAATAAAGGGAATAGTATGACTTCAAAGATATTAAATTGTGATTCATTGCCCAACATCTCTTATAGAATTGGGCATCTAAATCATCCTGTCCAAGAACACAGGTGAATCACTACTTTCTTAAGGGAATCTCCTTTTATGTAGTAGCTCAGTGGCCACTGCACAGGTGTCTCATCTTTGAGCTTTTAATAAGCTCCAACTGGCCTGTCAGCTTGTAGTCTCATGCTACTGGCAGGCACAGACTAAACTTATGAAGTTAGGCCCACACAACAAGAACCACAGATAATAAACTAGCCACAACATAAGCTATGATACCTGTAGATAGGCTCAAATGCTTTAAGACTGCAAGAGCCTGAATGGAAAGTCAGGCATAAGTACGATAGTGTCAATGTACATCTTGGCTAGAAAGAGCAGGCTTCAAGGCTTTCTGAAAGTGAGCATGACCCACAAAACAGGTTTTAACATGTACCAAATTGCTGGTGATTCCTGGAAAGATGCAGAGAGTAACTTCATCTTTTCCTTCCCATCTGCACTAAAGTAGGCAAATGTAAGGACTCAGTATAAAGTCACCTGTAATCAGTCACAATAGTATGATCATAGGACATAAACAGCTTATTGCTACTAGATAATAGCATGCTTCCAGCATACGTAACTTCCCTTGAAAGGCCAAAGCTGCATTACCCTATTCACTGCATACACTGGGCTTGCAAGCATGTAAGAAATTGTTTCATGTCCCAGAGAATCTTCAACTGATCTTTTGCTTAAAATCTTGACACCTTAATTACAGTACTTCTGATATTATCTGGATTGTTTAGAAAGCAGAGACAGTTGTAACACTGAGGAGAAGCTGCAAATTAGACAAGAACAACGCGGCAGGTAGGAAGCTGCTAAGTGTTTCTTTTTGGTGAAAAGTGACCTGGACAATCTCCTCCTGCAGCCTGATTAGCAGGAAGGAGAGCTCCATAGTTCCCAAAGCAGAAAACTGTTCCTTCCCTGTCAAGTTCTTTTTATTCCTGAAAATAATAATTTCCAGAAGCAGATATCTAACAGTTCCTCAGGCTAGCAGGATGAAGTGAAAGGAAGACTTGGCTTCTAGGAATACTTGAAATACCTGAACTTCAGCTTCCAAAGCTGAGGTTTTAGCAAAATGCTACTGTTCTCCAGAGGATACTCCATAACTAAATTAGCCTTAGCCTACTAAGAGAATGACTCAGGAAGTCAGCACTGAGTTTTATTTTGCTTTCTTATTAAGAGAAGCCTATTTAATAATGTAGTCATTTATCAGGCATTGCTTCAACTGTTGCTAAGCAAGAACGAGAGATCTTCTACAGATTTTGTTTGCTGTTTGTGTTCCCTATAGTACCATTAATTGTAGAACAAACTTTACTCATTTGAAACATAGTTTAAACTATATTCTTACTTTCTTTGGCTGGGGAGACATAAGCCCATGTTTCATGTGTATAAGGCAACAACACAGGATGTTAAAGCTGTATTGCCAGGTCGTAGTTCTACATCAATTCATTTGCAAGCCAGAACTATTTTCAACTAACAAAGCTAGATCTTTGTTTCAGTGGCAGGTACAGTGATAACAGCAGAAGTCCTTATGGGTGACATGATTTGAAAGATTTTCAGCATTAATTTCCTAATTCTCCTCCCTCAGTATAGTTCACTGAGGATCACTGACATCATTAATAAAACAAAACTGCAGCTATGTTTTCCACCACTAGTTTTCTCGCTGTGTAGATAAATTCTTCCATAAGAAAGAGCCTACAGATGCAGTTTATAATAAATTCTTGCTATCTCAATTTCTGGTAACCAGTATCACACGTTGAAGGGCTTTGCATGCTTTTCCAAATAACAGCAAACAGTCAGCCAGAATGATATGACTATCTTTTGCATACTGGGAAAGGGAAGCAGCAACTCTGTACATACTACAAGCCTAAATCCATGACAGGTGAAGTAATAAGGAAGGCAGCTTGAAGAGCAGACATGAAAGCACAAGAACTACACTCAGGCAGATCTTCAGATACGTTAGAAATGGAAATCAAAGACAGCATACTAATTTAAAGCCAGTATTCCATTTTATATGGCCAACATTTTACATTCTCATCAGATAGTTTCCTCTCAAAGAGGGATAAACATATGGAAAGGTGCATTTCCCTATTTGAAAGCCTCAGTCAAATTTTTAATGCTTCATCTAAAGCGCTTGTCAACAGCCATTAAGACTTTAGCATTTGAGTCCCCCAACACCAAAATGTAGTGTAAGAGGATACAACTGCAGAAGCAGATCAGTTTAATTCTGTTCACCAGGATTAGAATTCTTAAGTGTACATATAAAGACCAAAAATATTAGAAAATCCATGGTATGCCTTAGCATAGCATGTGTAAGTCACACCTGTTTCCCTTCACTCTAAATAGGATGTTATAGCTCTTTCCAAGAGGATTATTTCTCCACAGCATTTTTGAAGTTCGATCATCTTCTGTCCCTTTCTAGGGATGCTATTCAGGCATCTGTCACACAATGCCTACAGTATACCAACCTACAGTAGGTGCCTAGTTTTCTGTAGTGGTTTAATTTACGCAAAACGCACACAGTGAGACCATTCTAGCTTTTGAGGCCATTACACTGTTACAGGACTGGGACTGTTGTAACACAGCTGGCTCCTTGTCTTCTCACAGCAATTACATCCCCCTCTTCCCTTTCAATGGCTTTCATAATACTCTTCTCTTCCAGTTACCAAAACTCTCACTACCTTCCTTTACATTATTTGCTCAGTTTTCCCCACAAATATTTCCATCCTTTCATAACAGGCAGTAACTTTTTATTGAAAGAAACTTCCCAGGTTTATCTACAAAGCTACTATCAACTTTCCGCAAATCCTTCTGAAGTTTTGCTTTTGCTCAGCTGCTTACCAGAAACCGGCAAATCAACAGTATCACAGTTAAGTGAGGGGCAAAAGCACTTGATATTAAAACTGCTCAAGTTGATCTTTGGAATCAAGTTGCTCCATCTTGTCTGTTCAGCATCTATTTCAAAGAGCTCAGTCCCAGAATCTTCTTTCCATGATAATAAATTTTAATAGAAACAATTACTTAAACATAAAAGCTTCTGTTCAATCAGCTGCTTAGGCAAGCCTTTACATCCACTAATAGATGATTCACCTATCTTCTCTTCTGATGACTAATAACACAGAGCATGCATGCCAGAATTAAAAGGGAGCCACAGAGTCACAGAATGGTTGAGGTTGGAAAGGACCTCTGGAGATCATCTAGTCCCAATCACCCGCCCCGCCCCCCCCGGCTCATGCAGGGTCACCTATAGCATGTTGCACAGAACCCTGCCCAGACAGCTTTTGGATATCTCCAAGGAAGGAGACTCCACAACCCCTCCGGGCAACCTGTTCCAGTGCTCAGTCACCCTCACAGGAAAGGGTGTTTTTTTTTTTCCCCTGCTGTTCTGGCAGAACTTGCCATGTTTCTAGTTTGTGCCCGTGGCCTCTTGCCCTCTCACTTGGCACCACCACAGAGAACAGACTGGCCCCAGCTGCTTGACACCCCCCCCCCTTCAGATGCTTATATGCATTGATCAGATCCTCCCCCCCCACCCCGCCCAGCCTTCTCTTCTCCAGGCTGAACAGGCCCAGCTCCCTCAGCCTTGCCTCATAGGAGAGATGCTCCAGGCCCCTCATCATCTCTGTAGCCCTCCACTGGACTCTCTCCAGGAGTGCCATGTCTCTCTTGTCCTGGGGAGCCCCGAATTGGGCACAGTAGTGCAGGGGAGGCCTCCCCAGGGCTGAGGAGAGGGGCAGGACCACCTCCCTCCACCTGCTGGCAACACTCTGCCTCATGCACCCCAGGAGACCACTGGCCTTCTTGGACACAAGGGCACACTGCTGCCTCATGCCGTCCACCAGGGCTGGCAGGTCCTTCTCTGCAGAGCTGCTTTCCAGCAGGTCAACCCCCAACCTGTACTGGTGCATGTAGTAAACATGAGAACAAGAACACCATAGCATCTATTGTTGTAATTCAGGACAAAATACTTACTCATACTACTGGATTTATGTTCATTTGTGGTTTTTAGCTAAAGTGCAATTGATTTACACTTTAAAAAATACAGTTAAGATAGTTATACCACTAAATATTAGGAAAAGTAAACAAATGTATATGTGGGGTTAATTTAACACAGCATCCCTGCAATTATTTCAGTCTTGTTCGTAAGAAAACTACTGCCCTAAGCTAGAACGCATTCTCCTTAATGCTTTATTATAGTAAGAGTACCTCAACTCTGTGTTAACTAGAATAGGTGCGGACTTGCAGACAATTTTTCCTTAGGGCTTACAGTCCTGACAAATTGTGTCCTGAACATGGCTTTTACTTGGATACAAGGCCATAAAAAAGTCACTTGTGAATCAAATGCCACTCAAAAGCATGTGAATGTACATCTACAGGTACGCAAAAAAAATTAAAAACGTTTCCCCTGTACTTGCTTAAAGGCAGAACAACAACATGCAAAGCTCAAATTACACGACCTCTATCTGCAGTGTGACCCTTAAACAGGCCTGTTGAGGAGCTTAAATTGCCTTGTCTGAACACATGCCAAAACATCATCTTCGGTTTGGTCTTTATTCTCCTGTCAAACTTGTCAACATGTCACTTAACTAATCAAAGTGCTGCTGTATAAGAGCTTCCTACGTTATTCTTACTCAAAGTAAGCCATTTGATTGCATCATTCATGTTGAAATTATTTCTTAGAGATTCCCAAGATCTATAGATTTCTTCAACAGGAGAAGAGATTAAAATGACCATGAATTTGATATCTGGGAGAATGTCAGTGCTGAGAGTTCCCTGTTCATTGGAAGTTCACTAGAACTGAAACTAGAAATAAAGATTTTATGCTGCCAACTGTTGCCTTCTGTCAGAAGTTGCTCATTAAAACATGTAAAATAGTATAACTAGCTAGTAGCAACTATCAGACATATATGCTTGATATATGACTTAGCAATACATACTAAACATTTTCCACTGGTATCCCTTTGGGATGCTTGTCTGTATAAAATCCTTACTGTACCTCCAATAGGAAAAGGTTGATATATACATCACACAATAGCACCTGAGACTTTTAGAAGGCTAAAGGACAAAATATAGCCCAATAACATGATCTTCACCTTCAGAAGGGAAGTAGCCATCATGTACTTTATGTAGACCAATGACTACGGTTTTGGATTGCCTCAGAAGCTACAGTTTTTTTTGAAATTCATTATCAAAACCTCCATAGATGCCTCATGGAGGTAGCTGTAAAACCACAAGCAAAAGCTGAGGCCCATCTAATCCATTAGCTCACCCCTTATGATGACCTATACAGGCTACTTCCACAGACAGAACAAAATGTTCTATGTTGGAGATTTATTAAGTAGCCCTCATAAAGCACTTTTTAATTCCTAGGAATTAACAATCATCTTATACGAATTCCTTATTCCTTCTACTTATCATAGCTCAAGGAACCACAGCAGTTCATTAACTGCATAAAAGCTTAAGGACTGAAGAATCTGAGGTTCTCAAATGAACATGAAATTCAGTGAGAAATAAGCAATCAATACCTTACAAATCTCACTTTGCATTCCCATTTGAAAACTTGGTGCCAATAATTTATTGATTTCACATATTCACATACCTAAGAAAGGAAATATTTTTGGTCTTAAAATTAAAAAAGTAATAAGTATAAGAAAATAAAATATCCAGAGAACACAACAACATTGAAGCATCTGATGTAGCTGCACCTCTCCTACACTGCTTGTTCAATTACCCTGGGTTATTTTAAATATATGATTCAGCAAGGCTTTGGACACTGTCTCCCATCACATCCTCGTAGGCAAGCTCAGGAAGCGTGGGCTACATGAGTGGACGGTGAGGTGGATTGAGAACTGGCTGGATGGCCGAGCTCAGAGGGTTGTAGTCAGTGGCGCAGAGTCTAGTTGGAGGCCTGCAGCTAGTGGCGTCCCCCAGGAGTCAGTCCTGGGTCCAGTCTTGTTCAATGTAGTCATCAGTGACCTGGAGGAAGGCACAGAGGGCACTCTCAGCAGGTTTGCTGATGATACAAAACTGGGGGGAGTGGCTGACACACCAGAAGACTGTGCTGCCATTCAGAGGGACCTGGACAGGCTGGAGAGGTGGGTGGAAAGGAACCTCCTGAAGTTCCACAAAGGCAAGTGCAGGGTCCTGCACCTGGGGGGGGGAATAACCCCATGCAGCAGGCTGGGGGTTGACCTGCTGGAAAGCAGCTCTGCAGAGAAGGACCTGCCAGCCCTGGTGGACGGCATGAGGCAGCAGTGTGCCCTTGTGTCCAAGAAGGCCAGTGGTCTCCTGGGGTGCATGAGGCAGAGTGTTGCCAGCAGGTGGAGGGAGGTGGTCCTGCCCCTCTCCTCAGCCCTGGGGAGGCCTCCCCTGCACTACTGTGCCCAATTCGGGGCTCCCCAGGACAAGAGAGACATGGCACTCCTGGAGAGAGTCCAGTGGAGGGCTACAGAGATGATGAGGGGCCTGGAGCATCTCTCCTATGAGGCAAGGCTGAGGGAGCTGGGCCTGTTCCGCCTGGAGAAGAGAAGGCGGGGGGAGGGGGGGGGAGGATCTGATCAATGCATATAAGCATCTGAAGGGGGGGGGGGTGTCAAGCAGCTGGGGCCAGTCTGTTCTCTGTGGTGGTGCCAAGTGAGAGGGCAAGAGGCCACGGGCACAAACTAGAAACATGGCAAGTTCTGCCAGAACAGCAGGGAAAAAAAAACACCCTTTCCTGTGAGGGTGACTGAGCACTGGAACAGGTTGCCCGGAGGGGTTGTGGAGTCTCCTTCCTTGGAGATATCCAAAAGCTGTCTGGGCAGGGTTCTGTGCAACACGCTATAGGTGACCCTGCATGAGCCGGGGGGGGGGGGGGGGGGGGCGGGCGATTGGGACTAGATGATCTCCAGAGGTCCTTTCCAACCTCAACCATTCTGTGATTCTACAATTTTCCTTTTTGAACACTTTTGATTAGAGTGAAAATATCACACATACAAGCATTGCACTCCATAGTAATGGATGTATTCTCCAGTTTAGGCATTTTAACACATCAGAATTGATCCAGAATCATGGACAGCCTCTCCCCTCTCATTCCTCAAGACTAATCTTTGACAAAAGACAAGCTTCTAGGAAGATGCCCCTACTGGACATCCTTCGTCTAACCAGAGTCAAAACACTGTATGAGATTAGATGTCATCAGGCATGAGATGTTTTATTAATATTTACATTGTTTTTCTTCTGGTGAAGAAACCATAAAGCTTAACACTAACTGCCATGCGTTAACATATGTATACTTAAAGGTCTTGTGCAATAGTTTACTCTGCTTTCACATTATATTAAAAATACAAATTTGATCATTCTGCTTTTGTATTTCTGTATGTATTTTGAAGGATAAACTGAAGTATTACATAATTTTTTGGCCAAATTCAGAAATGCCTATTTGTTTTCACTGATACTCCTTGCTAAATCTACAGATGAGTCACCTGAATTCATTACAGACATCTGTCAGATCTCTATCATTAATTGTCTTTCAAATTCTTGCTCCCAGTACAAATACCTATACCATATAGACAAGAAAATCTGCTATATATTCTATAACATCACATACTATTGACATGATGTGGAAGATAGACCTTTCTGCAAGGTTCATGCTCTTTCTGTGGCTCCACACACTTGTACCCATCTATACGTATCCCCTTCAAGAAATACATGGCTTTAATAAACATGATCACACTCCTAAGGTACCCTTCAATAAAGAAGCTTTCAGTTCAGGCTAGGATTAAAAGTCTTCAGATAAAAATGTCAAAAAGAACATTTGGCGGCTAGCCTGCACCTGAAGCACAGTCCCTATATCCCTTCTCATCATGGGTTACACACTGTGCAGCCCCAAGCCCCTTAGGGAGCATTAACAGCTGCCTTTCAGTCTTGCTGCAGTTGAACTACTATCTCATCCACTGACTCTGCTGAACAAATTTGAATAAGGAACTGGATCCACTGCTTTTAAACTGTTTGAAAAATCAGACTCTTCCACTTTGATCTTCAGTCCAGCTACTGATCCCCTATTAGCAGAACTCTTGAGCCTATAAACAAATACATCTTTTAGACATCAGTTTGTGTGTGTGTTTAAGCCTACAGGGGTTTGATTTTCAGCTATAGGAACTGTAGTTACTGATTCCCTCCCCCTTGTGTTTCCTCATGCAGCTGTCTTTTCATTTGGGTCCTGAAAAAGAAAAAGCATAAATACATTGCTTGCAGATAAAGCTAATCAGCAACTGCTGCTAAACTAGGGATAATTTAAGCTACCCATCTAACAGTTCAGCATACACCATTTTAATACTTGCACAAAAATATAAATGTCTTATTTAAAAGCAAAGTTATGATCATTCCATGCTTCAACATTATCTGCTGAAAAAGCTAATGAAATTAAAGCTTATTGTATAGCTTATGACTGTATTAAAACTGGGAGGAAAGAGACTTGCTTTTCTTGTCACCTCATTTTACTTTTCACTTTTCATGCCAGTTTTGGGATCTCAGCATCAATTCTAAAAAAAGTATATTATGTTACTTTGGCTTAAGTACTTATGAACTACATCTGTGCTCTTCAGCTCCCTGATGATGGTCAGTGAGGTTTAAGGGTGGATGAATCAGAACATTATCTTAATTTAGTTCAGAAAGATAACAAAATAAATATTTATGAAAAGCTAGAAATAACAAAAAAGGCTGCATTTGGAATTTGCTGCTTTACAACAGCATTAGCTGTGATGTATCACTTACAGAACAATAAATCTGAACAGAAAAGTACAATTCATGGTTCAAAAAGGAACAAAGCAGAAGTAGATGTAGACTCTTGTCATTCAGCATGCTTTCACTCCAAGGTTCATGCTGGCCTTTTAAGTATTTAATTCTCCCCACTATCACACCATAGTCTCATACATGAGGTTTTCCATTACATCAGCACCTTTGAGTCCTCAGCTTTTGTTTTAGCCTGGACTCAAGACAGTAAAGAAACTTCATATTTCAGAAAAATCAACATATTTTCCCTTATACATTTTTTTTGCTACAGGAGTATACTTTCGTTAAATAATTTCATGAAAAGGAGCCACACATTTGAAGACCAATGAGCACAAAACATATCTATGGGACAATCATCTCACAAATAAGCAGCTACACGTTATGCCCAATAGTATACAAGGAAAATATAAACTCGTTATGAGTAACAGGCTTAATCCAATATTGAAACACCAATACGAAAAAGGATCAATCGCTGTGTAGTAGTATACAGTGTCAAAGTACATACTGGAATAATATTTCTGCTCCAGTAATGCTGTCTGCATAACATGGAAATATTGGCTGATGACTACTTGCTTATAAAATAGAATTTAACCAAGGTCACATCTCATGCAATCTGCCCACTCAGATGCAACCTCATTATTGGTATATTATATTCAACACCCGATCTTTCCGGCACAGAAGTGGCACTGGGCTATTGCATAGCGTAACATTATACCATGTACCTTACTTTGATATTTGAGTGTGTTCCCTGGGCACACACCACCCTTCTTACTCACAGGTTGGTCACACAAGTATTCTGTACTTCAGAGGCTAGTTCTAAGGCCATTGAGTGAGGGTAGGTAGTACATTCCCACATCAGCTCTCAAGGTTACTGTGAGCCTGCATGGCTCTGTTTGCTGCTTATCACTGTTTGCTCAAAGCTAATGATTTTTTAAATAAATAATACTCCAACTGTTACACCACTTGATTCTACTTTCTCTGGTCATGCTGTTCTATCGTTTCTATTACTGTTTCCACTTGCTACTATGATACTGTATATTAGGGTTAATCTATCTGCTTTTACTTTGTTGGCACCCTGTTGTGATCACAACACATGGACCCAGAATCACCTTAGGTGATCTGTATCAGAAGTGTTTGAAGTGACTGTAGTGTTAAAACATGACAGCTGATGCAATTTACCTCACTGCAGACCAAGAAGGTTTGACTTTGCAAAACCTACAGACTTAAGCCATGTAAAACTCTGGACTGAAATCTTGGCTCCACTGAAACCTGAAAAGCTTCTAGACTTCAACTGAAAATGAGTATCATTCCTTCTGCTACAAAATTTGTCCTGTATCATCTTATCACCAAGGCCTTCTAGATAAGCTGCTTAAGAGATATACTTTGGCTGACCATGAGCTAAAGAAAAATGTCATGTACTCCCCACCCCCCCCCATGCCCATTTGATTTCTACATTAGTGACTGGATTCTACTCCTTTATACCTACCTTAAATCATGTGGAACTAGTTCATATTGGATAGGCTTAGTTGCTGTTTGCTTCAATTCGTTCTAATTCCTCCTCAAAATCAAATGCTATTGCAGCACCTCCATGACCACTACTGACAAGTCAATTTCACCTAGGAAACAGACCTTACCAAAGAGAAAGTAAGAGAAAATCTAATTTGCTAGTTTAAGACCTGCTCAATCTATTTCTTACTGTTATTTTATAAAGGCTCTCTCTTACAGGCTTATAAACACTGCATGGAAAAAGCTAGCTCTGCTCATTTATCAAGTATTTTTATCATAATTATGTACACAGACTCAATTACAAACATTCAAGTACTACACATTGTAAATGTACATACAATTTTATAGAATACAGAACAAGGCAGTTTTCAACTTACTATGCGACCCCCACGTATGGATGCTCAAAAGAGTTCATATGAGGAGTGTTCCTTCACTAATAAAAAAATTCTGGAATGATTCAAGGAAGATGCAGCTTTTCTAAAGAAAACACATAGTAGCGATCCATTTCTGTATTGTTGCTTTCAAATACAATGTCTCATTTAGTAGAAAGCGGCTGAACATGCTTGTCCAAATACCTCTGCAGGACATACATACAGAAATAATACACTGGAATTTGGCTTTTATTTACAGAACACTGGTTATTAACTTAACTATTAAGATAACAAACCTCAAATTTCTGATCTCAAGCCCACTCAACCATACACATTACTTAAATAAGAGTTCATACTAAAATATCATTTACCTTTCTATAGGTCCAAAGAGAACCAGAATGTTTCAGTTGTCAGTATAATTTAATGCATTTCAGTATTAGGCAATTCAGAAGCTGTATTATTCAGTGAGAATATAATTAGTAATTCAAAAATGAAATGCTGCTTTTAGTATAAGTACTATCTGTACTGAGAGACTAGTTTTATTGACCTAGTTCAAACCAGTTTTAATCTCAGAAGCAGACATTGTGTGATTGATACCTAATTCAGAGAAATTCATTTTTGAATTGAAAGTCTACACCACCAACATACCGTCCCCATCAGAATAACATCTGTTCCAGTTATTCCTGTGCATTTGCCTTCACGTTATTTTCTCTACTACTTTCAGTAGAAAGCTTACCACAAATTGTTCAATAAAGTTCAACCTTCTTCTGCTCTTACTGTGCTTGTGCTCCATGTGGAGTGCTGGCTTCCTTCCTTTTATTGAAGGCCAAGCAGAGGGACACAATGGGTGTGTTGTGCTCTGTGTAGCACAGTATGTGCTATTATCTTTTAAAAAGGAGGTGTGGACTGGCTGTAATACCACTACTCTTAACAGGACAAGTACCTCAAACTAATCCAACGCAGCATTGGGGGGCATGCTGTCTGTTAAAAGCTTGTGCAAAAGCTGCCTTTTATTATGACCTACATACTGCACAGCAGCAGTTGGACAATTTAAACCCAGTTACACTGGGACTGAACACAATGCATGAATTCCAGTACTAAAGAATTAAGCAATTTAGGGCTTTTCAAATACATTCAAGTTTCGCTTTATATCCCAATGTTATCCTCACACTACAAAGCACAATGGAAAACAAAAAACCTTTAGTAGAAAAAACTTAGTAAAAACATAAGCATAAGATTTTATCAGCTATTGGAAACATCCTTCTGAATCAGCAACCATATGGCACAGCACAATATTTAACAAAAACGCAATCTCATCAGTTGAACAACAGCTTTAAACAAGTCACTGGCCAAAGTCACCTTTTTAATAGAAAGATTCCAGAGAAGGTTATTTCATGCATGAAGTTTTGCTCAGAGTATTATTTTGCAAAATTGAAATACACTACACAAAGGCATACCTTTTACACAAGCCGAGATGCACAGCAGCTTCCTTTTGTGGAAAAGTCCAGAGGCAGAAGCTCCTAAGCCAGTCTGTTAATAAGAAGCACATAAAGCTGAGGGGGCTTTTGCCCAGCCTGCAGTACACAGCCCAGCTGAACTGCACACCTGCTTCTTCAGTAGTGCCTGTTTACCAGGGCCAGCAGTGCACAAGAACAGCAAAAGAAAGGGGCACCACCCTTCTCCTGGATCACCAGCTTCACTCTGAGTATCTAGTGAGCTGTTGAGATAACATTGCAGAAAAACCTTGCCTTTACAAGACAAAACCCTACTCCACTGCCTGACAGCAGATATGCGGCATTATCACTGTGCATTCCATCTTCTCTGATCAGCTAGCAGGAACAGCAGTCACCAGCCTGTCAAAATGGCAGCTTGTGAGCACACTCAGCTACAGTAATTACTAATATGCCTGTTCCTTGCTTGCTCTGACGAGATTTTTTTTTTGTTTATTCCTTCGTAAAGCACAGCATATGTCACATTGTTTTTCATAAGCAAAATGGCTGGTCCTTTCAGCACTGCTGCAGACAGCTCATTGGGTTCCCCCGGCTTTTCGGAGCCATGGCAACAGCCAACAGACAGCCCGCCCCAGCAAGCACGGCTGGGCATGTGCAGCTCTCCTGCACACACCCCTCATGGAGCTGGGTATTCTGTGCAATCCCAGTTTTCATTTTGTAATATTTATGCATGTAAAGAGAAACTTAATTTGGATTGCATTGCATATTTTTTGTACATAGCAGAAAGACTACATGCCATCACAAGCAATCCAGGTCAAGAGGATGCAAATTGCCATGGAAAAAGGTATAGTAAAAACACTTTTAAGGCACTAAGTTTAAGCATTATTAATTTAAGATTATTTGAAAGGGCAATGCAATAAGCAGTTGGGATAGGAAAAATCTTACAGGCTACTTTATCTAGAAAACAGAAATCACCATTACATAGTAAAAACAGCCTTCCAAGAGTAAAGCCAACAAAACTCACTTGTTTATAAAAAGTTAACTACTGAAGTCATCACAATTACTCTGAGTAATTTACAAATAGATCATGATCTTAAGGAGTGAAGTGTTGCTGTTTATGAGACAAGAGTCAAGTGATTTCACATGGCCCTCACCATATAAAACAATTTTATGCTGCTTATAATGCATTTTCTTATTTTAATTAGAAGTAGGACCAAAAGGAGACATTTGAAAAATTCATAGGTAGGTATAAAGATCCCCACTGTTCAAGAGCTACCATGATACCATGTCTCAACCCATAAGGAAGTAGGAACAACAGCTAGAAAGTACATGCACTGCTCTTTATGCTAAAGTTCTTGAAGACCACTGAGAAATATTAACTTGACATTTCTAAGCATGCTGTATTTCATAGACAAAAATTCTGAATATCTGATTTGAGGAAGATTTCTCTCAATCCCTTCTCAGTCAGTGAGCAGGGATTTACTCAGTATGGATAATTAATCATGGCATTTTTTTGCTCAGTCTTAGGCTTTCAGGGCTACATCAGACTTGTCCCCTCTGAGTACAGCTTGCAGACAAAAGCTGTGCTGCTGGACCTCCGCTGCTCCAAGTGGAATTTTTGCTTCAGGGGGAGGGCAGTAGCCCTCCAGTAGCATCCCAAGTAAATAAGGTACTGTGCTAGATTTCACACACTTCTTTCCTCAGCAGCTTTACTCAGGAGCCCTTGTGCAAGCGTTAGTTTCTCTGAAAGTCAAATACTAGGAAAACGGCCTGTGGGGGGCTTAGTGGCTGCCTCCCCAGGAAGCAAGAAAAATTGTGTTAAGCATTTTGACATGTCAGAGATGAAGCATTCAGGCACATTTAAACAGGTGCTCTAACAAATTTATTCTTTTTCTTCCTCTTAATCCTCCTTGAAAATAGGATGGATGTCATCTGCTAATACTTATTTGCTCACATCTCAAACTGCAGCTGGTGCTAGGAGCTTGTGCTAGGATCAGGCAAAAGTGCCTCCAGCTACCATAATTCAATGACATACCTTCTGTGCCATCACTACTGTCCAAAAGTACTTTTTGATCAGAAAGGAAGGAAGTTTGCTGATTGGGAAAGCAGATTCTAAAGCTCCTGGCTAGAAAACATTAAACTACTGCAGTAATTATTTACACTAAGCATTAAAACAAAATCTCTCTGCATTACAAGACCACCATTTCACCATGATTAGTTCACTAACTTGTTCATTAATGAGCAACAGGAAATAGACAGTACACATCCAGTCCTTTTTCATGCTTGTTAATATGTCGATATAGTCACTGCCTCCATGGGAAGTTTCTTTGCTAAGTGAAAAATTGAAGCAGTTAAACTTTCAGTTTAAACACACTGACCCATTCTAAGGTAACTTACTCAAATACTCTGTAGGAGGACTAAAATGCTAGCTTTTGAAACAGTAGAGGGCAGAAGCTTTTAAATAACAGGTTAGAACTTGACAAGGTGAAGATATTTGTCCATATATAATCTATATCTGGTTGTCCTAACACACGGTGGAAGGACAGTATTTCAGTAGAAATTAAGTTTTAAAATGCCAAATTAAAGAATATCTCTTCCTAATTCAGTCTTTAGGACTCTAGATCTACATTCCTAATGTAGGCGTACCTCCAGTTAAGAACGATGGAGCCTTTGTCTGCAGTATGCATATAGAACTTGTGACACACACACACACACGCAGTCTTTCCTTCTCTCCAGTAACATAAGTAAAAGTTAGAACAGGATTCACCCAAGAACAGATTATGGTTCCAGTTCAAACCACCACCACCAGTGAGAGCCCTTTGAGATCACTTTTTAAAGCTCCACAGAAGTCCTAGAAACAAAATTTCTGTTGAGCCTGGCTGTGCAGAGCATGCAAGATTTCTTCCTTGTAAAACCCACTAAAATAACAGCAGCAAGTTAGGAACAGAATCCATGGTGCAGCTGTCAGAGATTGCATTAAATTCAGATAGGCCTCCAGAGGCAAGTTATGGTGGTGTGTGTGTCTAGGAAAAGTCCAGAATCATGCAACTGAAATAGCAGTTGCTAGTCCACTCCCATTATATTAAAATTCAAGTGCAAGATGTAGAGTCATACTGACCTACACTGACTAATTACATGTTTAAAGATAACCACTCGCCTGCTATGTTAAAACAGGACTTAGAATTTGAGCCAAGATAACTGTGGTCTATTCTATTCACATCTTTATTCAAACAACCTTCCTGATCTCACTGTAGAACCTGGAGAGTAGCTGCTCACACAAACTATCACACCAAAAAATAGTACTCACTGGGCCTTTACCAGAACATTGCTAGCAGTCCTCATTTTAGAGGCAGAAATAACAAACATTTTTCAGCCTTATCTCAAGATAGATACTTTATCAACATATTCACCATTTATTTCAATTCTTCCTGCTATTTTCCATCACAAACTAGCTTGCAGTTGTCTTAAACCAGCTTTTCATAGCACACAATTGTATACTCCCATTAAAGCAACGCTACATTCTCATGACTTCTTGATGAAACAATTTCAGAAAGCAACAGAGTTGTTAAAACCAAACTTCAGATTTTTTTTAATGAAAAATAATGAAATATTCAAATAATTCTTGATGAATTGTTTTTAAAGCATAAACTGTAACACACTTAAAACTAATGGCAGTCAAGGACAGTAAGTGTCAAAAGACCAAATCCTAGTTAAGTAGCAATTGAGCATTATATTTCCTGTACTGCTGTAATTATTCTTAGATATAATTGACTATCCAAATAAGAAAATACCTACTGTTCAGCCATCCTGAATAGCATTAACATAATTACAGATCTTTCTGACCTTTCCACTCCTGTAATCACTTCATGCTGCATTAAAGTGAAAAAGGCTCTATGAAGAGAAACTGTAGCGCTCTGCTCCCAATAAACAAAGCACCATCTATCAAAAAATGCTAAGCTCAATTTATAAAGATTTAAATGTTTTTTCATATTGGTTAATCAATCTGATTAGGTCAAGCAAAGCAGTAAGCAAACAGAACAAGTATTTGCCGGCAAGTAAACTGAGGCATAGAACAGTTAACAGCATTTTTCCAAGACTGCAGGTAACTACAAACCTGGAAGAAAATTATAGGCTGACTCCCAAGACATCAATATCAATAAAAGACAACTTGCAGAAAAGTTAACTAGAATTGGAACACTTCAAAAGTTAACTTTATCCAGGATCAAACTTGTTTGTAGTTCCCTCCAGCTACCTGAACGTTTAGCTGAACTCCAGCTACTTGCTTTATGTTTTTTGGTTCTCAGCAGTGACTACTCTGTATAATTTTTTTGTACTGTGGGTTCAAGTATTTGCCAAACATTCCGACAATCTTATGTAGTTAAGATTTTAGATGCAGCATATATTTTAACAAAAATCACAAAAGCATTTCAGAAACATTTTCAAGAGTATTTGGGAAAGTTTTATCACAGGAAACATTTTTAGACAGTTGCTCTTTAAGACAAGCTACTCACAACAAGTACTACAGGCACAGTAGGGGGTAGAAAACCATGACACAAGAGACAGGCAATTCCAACTTCCTTCTTAACAGCATTTCAGAAATTTTAAAGAAAAACCTGAAGTCCTTTTGTAATTAAGGATGAAAGTGTTTCAACCTAATAAGACTAGACAATGCAGTATTATTACTACATGTTTTACTACAGAGTGTGAAAGAAGCTATTGAAATTCTGGAGCAATTTCTATGCTATTTTCTATCCCATATGCAGTAATCTACTTTCAGATATAATTTAGTACAGAAGCAATAGTTAAAGCATCATTGCCTATTCTCACATATGAAATGTGACTACAAGTATACTGTGCTAATTTTTAACCATTTGTAGAAGTGGTTTCAGATTATTTACAACACAGCTAAAATTAAAGAGAGGTGAGAAAAGTTTTCCTTCATTTGCTCAGTTATTAATTGGATTCATAAACCTATTTACTATCACATCCATCTGCTTGGCCATCACTTTAGTCACTTTATCCCAAGAAAGCATCAAGTTTTATAGTATCTCGAGTAGACAACATTCATTTGATCTGCAGAATAGATGAGTGTTCTGTTCTCAGATATTTAGGATAGTGTTTCAGAGACAAAGGTGAACATGAGCTCATAAAGACATAACATGCCAAGCACTCCCAGAAAGGAGTACCTAAATGTCCAGTTTTAACAGAAAACAACAAATATTCAGAACTTCTATACAGGTGAATAAAGTTCCTTATAAAATAAAGGTTATCTTCCCATTACCTGAAATATCAGCAAGATATGAATTATAATCCAAAGTGAAACAAGAAACAACCACTGAGATTCAGTATGTTTTTACAATACATCAAGAACACTGCCAAGACAGTTAATAGTTTATTTGGTGAATTTGTACTTGAACAGTTTCCAGTCCTGATTGGGCCATACACTGACAATTACACTGAAAAGCAATGTTAACAGAATTCAAATTAAATCAATTTTAAATTCTGAAGAACATTCCAGGCCACCTACTTCCCAACACCACCCAAAAAATCAAGTTGCACCTCCGTTCTGAACTGCAGATCCCTACGTGCCCAAGTTTAACTTCCTTCAAATGCTCCAAAGTGTCACAGCCTGAGCAGTAATGCCAAATGTCAAAACGCCCTGTGGCCTAATTTCATGCCAAAGGGCTTCGATTCACAGGGTATACATAGACTATGGATAATATATGTGGTCAGCGCCGAGTTTATAGCACAGCCAAGGCATTCTGCTGCAAATAGAATCTTGTTAAGTAATGCTATGATGAAACCAACCACCCCTGGACACCAAACCAATCTCTGCACCACTGCCTATGAGCAGAAAGAATAGAATTCAAAATAAAAGATCTAGTACTTTCAATATTATTGATGCAGATTTACAGGTTGACTAGGCTTACAGAGACAGGGGAAAAACATCAAAAACTGCCAGTGTAAGATTCAAATAATGATTCTGAACTGGCCTTAAGAATAGCTCCAGAGCATTAGCAGCCAGTGGACACTAGCCAAACAAATTACCGTTTAAGGTTAAAACTCAGCAATATAGTCACACAGTGATATGAAAAGTGAATAGTTTACCATATCTGCCACTCACTGGAAGGGCAATCCCTTGCCTATCATTTCTAGAAGAACACTGCATGGCTACAGTAGCCAAACTGCTTGGGGAAAAAAGGGTTTTCCACTAATGCATTTGTTCAGTATTTTTAAGTGTATAAAATAAGCCTTAGAGAAATAAGTTGGCCCCATATCCTTAGGGATCTGTATATTACCTCAAGCTGAAGAAATTCCCAGAACAGGTTTACAGCATGGAACCCATGAATTATGTTCATTTTTGGAAAGTAATTTGTGAGTGAGGGTCAGCAACAAAAGTCACTTGAAGAAAGCAGACAGGCTCTAGGGATATGTCTGAGTGCAGAGTTGGTTCATTTTTTGCACTTCCTTGTGCTCACTGTCAATTAAATGAACTAAAACTTACCAGTTCTAGCCACCCTAAAATCCCCAAGTTAAAGTCTAAGCAGTCAAAGCTCAACAGATGCATTCACTTTGACATGGGGGTAAGGCCATGGAAGTATTTCCTTACTGTCTCTGCATTTGTAGACTCTTTGGCTGATATACCTTTTATGATAAAGGGCACGTACCTGCAGGGTTATAGGTTCTGGAGACATACGACAAGTGACCATGCCCAAGGCTGCTCTTCAGTTACTCCACTCCTTCACACATCTAACATACTGTTTTTGATAGACCAAATTCTGACCGTACTGAGGAATACACAGCTTCCATCATCCACTGATGCCATGGACATGCAGAGTTTTGCATAGAAGAGAATATTCATGGTAAAATATACAAGTTTTAAAGAACAAAACCAATCTTGCTCAAGTAGTTCAATGGCTATACAAAATAATCCCTTGCAGAGATATGAAACCCAACCTACACAGCCCGAGTTGCAAAACAATCAGGATCAGCAGAGTTCATACCAAGGCAGCATACAAGACAAACCACAGACTTTGGGTAGTATGATTAGGGGAGTGCAAGAGCATAAAATCATTCCTGTTAAAATCAAGACATGCAACTATTCCTTGAAGTCCGTAAAACAGTTTGCTTCAAGAACTAGATAGAGCACTCTCTCAGCCTAGATCTGAAATAACTACAATATCCCCAAAGCAAGCATTAGAAGTCTAAAATGACTTACAATCTGTCTTACAAAAGCCAGTATTTGGAAGAGAGTTCCTGTTAATTACAGCTATCAGACTGATTAAATTCTGCTTTTCTCATTCTTGACTCGAGATGTGCAAACATCTCAAATGCCTGCTGACAACTTGTGTAAAGTGAGTTTGCGTGAACCTGACAATGATCAGAAGCAGCAAGGCTGAAATGAAAATCCAGAATTTTAAGTAGTCATAGCAAGCAACCTGAAATTTCACAACACATTCCCAGTTCACTGAATCTACCTGGAAATGTAATTATGAAGTCTTTCTTTGTTTCATATTTGTGCACAACAGCACAGATATGAATGATCACTATACAATGTTACCCCAAGGACAAATGTTTCTTCATCTTTCCTACAAATCAGGGTAATCAAAACTCTAAAACTGAAAATTTTTTACTTCTCAGTAACAAGTTCCTAGCATACTGCAATTCATGGAGGAAGAAAAAAATGATAAGATTTCAGGAGAAAAGTTATTTCCCTTGATTAAGCATCATGATTCAACTCCTCTAGGCTGGTGTCATGCAACTACTTTTCAATTGTTGTGCTAGATGTTTAGGAAGATGAGTTAAGTTTACCATGCTGTCACTCACTCTCCAAGCCTTTTCCTTCCTCCTCCATTTGGAATATGCAAAAGCTTTCACCTTCTCTATTTTTAGACTTCATCACCTTTTCCTTGCATACAACCTAAAGCCATATTCCCTGAGCTTTTTGCCACCACCATCTTCCCAACCAACTGCTGCTACTAGTCACTGGCAGCACTTCTTCCTTAATGCATTGCTGAAGACTTGGAAGTTCTCCTTAGGGCAGCTGCCAGAAAGGCTCAGGCACATCTACTCCCACGTAGCAATCCATTGCTGTCCTCTGCCTGTTCCTTTCAAAAGCTGCTTGATACTATTTGTTTATATACACCTCTGTTGCACTCCAGTAATTGAGACTTACATTCCTCTTCTATTTTAGAAAGGACCCTGAGCTTTATCAAGTAACAAGCAACAACAGTGAAAAGGGGGAAGGGGTTCGGTGAGGAGAAAAGCTTGCGGATAGGAAGGCAAAGCAGGAAGATAGATTTTAGCATTGCCAAGATATTTCTTGGCAAAAACACTTTGCAAAAAGGCTTTTACAATATACCTAGAGTGCCTCATTCATCCTACTTCAAGCTTGCTTGGAACACAGGCCTGAAACAACAAGGATTGATTCAAACCTTTCTCCCCTTTCTGGGCAACTTGAAATACATAGAAATAGCTGAGCAATTGCAAATTAATGTTTGTTAAAGATCAATTTGTATTTACAGTCCTTTTTGCCCTGTGACCTCAAATTCTTTCCAACACCTGGATACTTTTGTATTCTTCTCCTTTATGCACTACTGCCCAACAGATCATCTGTTTCTTATATGCCTCCGACTAACCTAATTTGGCTGGACTCGTTTAGGAAAAACGAGAAATTAACCAACAGAAAAGCATCTCCAACTGATCTCTTTCCAGCCTCCTCTCCATACTTTTAGCATTGCATAATGCTAAGAGCCAGATGATAGCCAACAGACTAAAAACAGAGAACATTTCCCTAGACAGACAGCCATACTTGTGGCTCTCAACTTAGAAACTTTGTTTTTGCCTGATAAGATTGGCTTAAGTGACAGAAAACTTGCTGGGCCGGTCCTATCTGCCTATGACATTCCTGAGAGCTAACCCAGAGGACATTTAAGTTTGCCCTTGCTTACAGATTAGGATTCATCTTGCATATAGGATTTTGCTCCTGGCCTGGGCAAACTTACTATAGAGCACTCCTGGAAAATTAATTATTCAAAAACCTAAGTTCAAAAGCATGTGCAAAACTCCATCACCTGTGACGCTTTGGATAACTGCTTGTTAAAAGCAACAAGATTTGGAAAACTCAGAAGAGTAAGAGCATCAGTAGCAAATAGGTACGATAAAGTCAGTAAGCCATCATTTTTTGAAGCTCTTTGAAGCTAGTAGTTTTAAAATAAACTCCCTTCCTTGTAAGAGTGCTTACATTTTTATCAATTCTGAGAACTTGGCAGCACCTCTCTATGCCAGATGAGGTCACAAATCAATCTCAAAACACCTCTGTTAAAGTATAAATAACACAGCAGAGTATGTCTAAGTCACACTAACATGTCTGGCTGGCATAGCTACAACAGCAAAGTTGATAAGGTACCAATCAGCTTATCCACAGCATTCTTTTCATGAGGAGGTCACTTCTTTTGTGCTAGGAAGTGAAACAATGCCAAAGCATTCCTGAACTGCTTAAACAAGTATTAGCAGCATCTACCTCGGTTTAGAGGTTACTAGTTTGCGCTCTTTTGGTAGCTTATTTTCTTTGGCGCATACCATAACACATCAGGAACTTCAGCAAAATACTGCCATATATGTCCTTTATCATAGGAAGTGAGTCAACTTAAGGCTTCTAGATTCCAACTTCCTTCCAGTTGCAGCCATACTTACACTAAAGCTTAAATGAACAATCCTTCCCCACCTCCCCTCAGTAAATTTCAGCTTGACCTCTGCCTTAGTTTATTGGTCTTGAATAGAACTAGAGTAGACTTATCACAGAGGAAAACCTGAAACATTCAAACAGGAACAACTTAACACATCTGACACAAAAAGGTAGATCTGATTGCTCCAAACAGAATCAAACTCTGATCAGCACAAACAAGAAAGGCAATGTCAGTCTCCAGTATGAAGATGTTCAAATACCATAAAATTCTAGCATTTAACTTTAAGGAGGTAGCAGTGAGAAGTTAGTTCCGTATCACTTTCTGAAGAGCTGCAGATGAAGGTGGCTGTGGGAGGAAAAAAGCTGTATTCACATACCAGAGAAGGAGGAAAAAACAAGAATCTTAAATATATTCAAGATTTAGAAGCTCACTTCACTGATATTGTTTCCATAGTAACTAAAACACTTAAAAGCAGAGAAAAATAGGGTGAGGACTCTAAAGAATAGCACCAAACGTAAATTAAAAGGAGGTAGCGTGTACCAACTGAAGAACTGAGATTTGGGCTCATGAACTTGCCTAGTAATTCATCATTAGAAGCTTCATTTAAGGAACTTAGATCCTACTAACTAAATAAGAATGAAACACAGTAAGATGATCACAAGAAACAGCCTTGGTACATGGCACCCTGCCTCCCAACACTTCAGCAGACTACTGCATGGCATATTGACTAATCCAACATGAACACTGTGCTGCCAGTTGATGCAATTCTACCTAGCACACTCAGCACTTCCTGTCAGAGTCCAAAATATCTCCCTCCTCAGTCAGGATAAATGACCTAAGCAATCCAAGATGACAGGAACCATCAGGCAAGAAGCAACATGCATCACACCAGGTTGAATAAAATGACCCCTCTGGTTTGCAGTGCTTACCTTTATCACTTCCTTGACCATGCAAGCTTAGAGATTTGATATAATTGGCCTTTCCATAAAAAAAAGCAGAAAAGGAGAGATTTTACACTTACTAAATTTAAGGAAGACTTAAAGGAAGACAATAGTCTTTCTGGAAAGACTATTTGGTATTGGCAAATGCTCAGTACTGACAGGATAGAAATACTAATTCTGCTGGAACAAGGCCTTAACCAGTCCTTCAGGTCAAATCAAAAGTGATCAACATATGATGATAATTGTTTAAATATCCACTTGGACCCCTCCCCCTAAAAACCAAACCCCTGTGTTTATAATTCATCCATTTTTCACTACCTTCTGAGAAATGAAGCAAGAAAGTTGTAATTTAACCATCACCTAAACTCAGTAGGTGGCTTTCAGATCAAAAGCAGAAAAAAGTTATGAACTGTAGATTTATTCACTGTATCATGCTGCATCTGATGCACAGTAAATCTTCAGAATTTTAGTATAAAAATGCCTTGGAGGAAAAAACCCAATTTTCAAGTCACTTTGTATGGCTGTGCATATCCTGTCTCATCCTGACTTGTGGCCAGAGACACAACCAAAGGAATTCAGAATCAAAAGATAGGTTTTTTTTATCCTCTGCAACTGATGTATTCAAGACTTGGATGGCAAATACTTTCTTGAATATCATGAAGAAAATTCCATAGGAAGTTTGAAGCTCAGTTTTACAAGGCTGTTAAGCAGCACTCCTACGATCTTCAAAGGTGCCCAGTTAGTGTCTAGGAACTGCAGTCAGTCCAGCATGTTATTTTCAAATACTTAATTTGGTGTAATATTTAAATGTCATGCCAACAATCTTGGGGAAATGAAGATCTACCCAAAACCATTTCAGTTGATTCTTACCTCATCTGGAATATTTGTTCCAGTATCTTTTCCTTTTGAAAGTTAGTAACCTAATGTTTAGGCAAGAGATAGAATACCTGTAAAACCTATCAGTTTCCCACATTATATAATTTAGCACTTGGATTATGCAAAAAGAAATCCTCTGCACTGTCTTGCTTGTTTTTTTAGTTACATCACCAGAACAAGAAAAGGAAAGTATGTTTTTCCCCCCATCAAGCACTTCTGCAGTGGAGAAAAGGATTATTAGGTAAGTATAATTAACACTATTTGTAGAAGAGGTGAGGGTTACTTTTTTTTTTTTTTTAAAACACTAACTGCATGAGGCAGCTGATAGTCTGTCACATCTCTGGAGCAGTCACGAAGCAGTCAGTGACGAAAGGACAAATAGGCTTTGGCCAGCAAGCAAACTTGGCAATGAAGAATACCACAGCACAGCAGATGTCTTTAAAATAGACAAATAAGACACTAAACAGTGTGAAAGTAGATTCCCGCAATGCTGAAAAATTACAAAGACTACTGTTTAAGTATTTAACAGGTGACTTGGCAGTATGATCTTCTCTGCTTTTGACATTGACATATAAATCACAAAATTCAGATTCAGTTTAAGAAAACATGCATTTTAGGTTTGTTACAGTAAATCTCAATTAGGACAAAAATTGTCTATAGAAAGTGCAGGACTGCTGTGTCAAAATATCTGGAAAACAAAGAACGGATTATATGTAGTTTTAAAACAAAAGTACCCGAAGAATTTGGCATCTCACTTGCCAAAATCTGTCAACATTCATTTAAGACTGCCATACTGAATTATAATTACTGCTGAACAAACAAACCGAGATCTGACACATCTAGTTTGATAGCTGATTTGTTACCAGGATACTAAGTACTTCAAGAAAAATGGTTATATAGCATGTCACTCGAAGTTTGCTGTGTATTAAACAAAATGGGAACTCCCTCCCTGAGACACACTCACTGGCTTCTCATAGAGCAGTAGCTATAGGGATAGGTGAATCTATTCCAAATAGCATCGGCTTCAATTTTATTCTTGTAACATAAGAACAAAAGTCTATACATCCATACCCCTCCGTTTGGCAAGCTACCCGTTTCTAACGGGATCCTTTTAAGGAAAATAACTGAAGTAGGATCTTCCTCTAATTTTGTACACGTATATTATTTTAGGAAAACTTTTTTCCTGCAGTTTTCTAGTCAGTTGTCAAGGTACTGCAGAGAAAAATTATGTGCAGAATGAACTCTGGTTTAGAGGAGTTATTTTTAGATATGTATGGCAGTTCTGCAACAATTTGAATACTACCAAATGCTATCAGCTCCAGCTTTTGACTACTGACTGCATGGACAGGTAATACAAACAACTGCAATGGACAATCCAGACAGCACTGTTATTGTTGACTGCGGGGGGTAGGGTTGGCATATGCAGCAAACCATCAGAACAGCTTTGGGAAGACTGTCTAACTTTTAATGTTTTAGTGCTACATTTTTTAAAATGCACTTTGCTAGAGGAAACCAAATGCTTGGACCCTCTAAGAAAATGAAGATGGTTCTGATTAGGAAGTCTTCAGGCTAACAAAAAGGGGGGAAAAAAATTACGCAGACTAGTTCTGGTGCATAACAGCTGACAGCTTTCTTTCCTTTCTTGCCCAATTACAATGCATAATTATGCTCTTCAAGCTTTACAAAGCACATTGATCTTTGGCTCCTGTTTCAGAAGTCAGTATGCAGCAGTTTGCAAAAATGATACTCCTGAAAGGAAACACTACATCTTAGTTCTCAGCAGAGACTCAGATACTTGCAACTTAACTCACAAGCTTTTTTAAATGGAAATCTCAACAGCATAAGCAAAAACATTGCTGATGTAAATGAAAAGCAATGTTTAACTGCCCACCTTTGACATCACAGCACTGCAGCATTTTCATTGCTTACTGAATGCTATAGCATTTTCACATTTATTCAGTGGAGTAACTACTTTTAATCCCAGTGTAATGAGGGCACAAGGTTAATTTTTTCTGGCTCTGTGACTATAGGATAGTGGCACAGCATGCACTATGATTTGGGACAGGCCTGCAATTCTACTAGTAAAAACAGGAAGTTGGCAACCTGTTTAGATAGTCCTGTACCTCTTCGCAATCTCACCTGAGTGAGGCGGACACCTTCACCCCACACCAGATTGGAAGCTCATTGGATTAGCCCACACAGACAGGGACTTCAGGCAGATCCTTTTTGGAAAGTTGGCCTGCCACTGATTAAAACAGCAAAACTCCTTTCAGAAGAACTGGATTAACCACTTAACCAAGGATTCACACAAATGTTTTTCCTTGAGGAATGCGCAAAAGGGGAACATCTTTGATCCTAGCTCTGCAGTTAATGAGGGAATTCAACTGGACAAATAGGTGTTTCCTGATTAATATTCTATCCATTTTTATCATAAAAGCACATAGCAAAGACCTACCACAAAGGAGGAGGAAGGTTTGAAAATAGGGATTGGAAAACAGTGACGTACTGAAGTTTAGTGCAATTAGCATAAGAAAATTAGGATTACAGCAAGGAGAAGGAAATACTTGTGACTAATGTAACATCAGTATGGAAGGAGTTGTAGAAAATGAAGCAGCAGCTTGAGAGCTCCATCCACATCATGAAGCCAGTAGAGGGAAGGAGGCAGCAAAGATAGGAAGCTGAAATTCACAGAAGGAAGAAAATGTCTCTCTCCTTCCAACTGCCTAGGAAGTAATTTTGGGGTATAATTTTGAAACATGGGCATACAAATATAGTATGTCATAGCAGAGGAAGCAACAGAAACGCCTATAATCAAATTTGTTTTCATCAAGCCTGAAACACTAAAACAAGGTTTTGGAACCACTAACTGTAAATCTAAGCTTCAACTGGCCACACAAACCAGAGCTCTGGATTCAAAGCTTATTTGAAACCAATTTTACTTCCCCATAACTTACATCAGGCTTTTCCTGTCTTTGGATTCGATGTGAACTACAGCCAGAGTCAGCTGAGCCACAGCTGCCCTGTTCCTGCCAGACACTTTATTAAAGGCCAAGCAAACGCAACTGACATTATCAGCTCAAAAGATTTGTTCTTGAAGACTTGCTCAGCTCACCATTTCCATTTCACCAGTTAGTCAGACATGTCTAGCATGCCCATGCCTTACTTCAAAGCATTACAAAACTTTGTGGTATCCAGGACAGAAACATGCACTATGAGGACAACAATTCAGTTGTCATCTAGCTAAAATAAATGGATTGCAAAGGACACTAAAACTGGAATTCTAGAGTTACTGTTTTTTTAAGACATTACTACTTCATGTAGTTTACTTTGAAAAGTCCTCCTATACTCTGTATTGCTGACCTATTGCTTTGAGACTTTCCATTTCTTCCTGATCAACTGTTTCCCAGCTACTCCTTTCAATTCCCGTTCATTTTTTCCTTACAAGTATTATTCCCTTATTTCAAAAATATGACTACTGCAAGCAGGTTGTTTTCATACTTTCTAATATAAATGCTGACCAGCATGTGCTGCTTGTAAAATTTTGCTTTGCTGGAAACGAAGCAGAATTTTTGAAGTTAAGGACAAAACTAGAAAAATAGCAGGGCACACTCCAAACTACAGAAGGTGGATCAATATTATGAAAGGGGGGAAAGATGACTCATGGTGATATTAAATCTCAAGGTGATATTGAATTGTCAGAGTTAACACAACTAAAGCATACCTGTACTCGTTCACTAGGATGCTTGCAATTGCAGAGTCAGGATTTAGCAATAGCCAAAGGGTCAAATACACTTATAATGTTCTTTGGAATCTGATGATACTCAGATTTGTGGTGCATTCAGTTTCAGATGCTCTTGAAGTACTGCTACAAACATTCATACACTGGCCTGCAGCCTCTTATGCCAGATAAAGATAAGAGATCCTTAACTTTCTGCACTTTACCACTCCCCATCCTAAAAAGGTTGGCCTTACTTTTAAAGCTAGAAGTCGCAGTTACAGGCTGCAGGGTATTAAGTATGCAATAACTATATGCATCAATAGTTTGGGATTAAACTGAGCTACAAGGTGGACTGAACAGCTACCACCTTAGCCCTCTGATATGTCGGGCCAAAGCCTCAAGGTCTTATCATGAAATAGCTTTTAGCCCTCTGTTTTAATTCTCCACCTGTAATATTGGGGGCCAGATTTCATTCTTGTCTTTCAAGGTGACAACGATAAAACTGTTAAAGACTGAAACATTCAGACCAGTGTCATGTAAGCAGACAAGTCAGTAGCACCTTAAACTAGCACATATTCAATAGCAACTTACTCTTTGGATACTTGGGAAGATTTAAGTGCTACTGTGCATTTTGTCACATTGACTTCCAGGCAAAGGATTTTCAACTGTAGGAGAATAAGAGTAATCTTATCCTACAGGTTTACTTACCAGTATTCTCTGCAGTTTCATGAATTCAAGAGTTGAAAACCCTGAAAACTTAAAACCCAACATCTACAAGAACGTGAAGGTTTTGTTTGGCTGATAAGTCTTGTTGTTCTCCAGCTACTGAACTACAACCTCATATGGTTCAGAGTACCATAACCCTTAACAAGATTAGATTTTCTACAAAGAGGAATACAAGTCCAAGTGATAACATACACCCTCCCTGTAAGCAACTCTGAACCTGTTACAATGAGCTTTGAACAAATGGAAATCTTTGGTATTTAGAAGGCTAAATGACAGCAGCATGAAATTTAAAGTGACAAATGAAGAATTTTCAAGGAAGTCAAAGCCAAGCAAATAGGATCCAAGCTTTTGAAGCTGCTAGCTTTACAGCAAAACTTATTTTCTTATCACCTACTGTAGCTAACTCTGCACTTATGCTCTTTAAAAATACCAGCTGTTAGAAAAGTTTCCATTCATTACTGGTCAGAAGCACATGCATCCATTTTATCAGCTAAGCCGCTCTCAAGTGCTCAGACTCTAATGACTAAGTACTTTAAGGTCATCAGTACCCTTACAGACAATATTTTCCTATTTTTCCCTCTTGAAGTTCTCCTGCAGTCAAAAGTCAACTTTAAAACTTCACTTCTAGTTCTGGCAGCACAACTGCTACATTCAAAAATGGGGCTCCTCATGTTCATACTAGTATAGTAAAAACACCAAGTCAAATGTATAGTTTTGTCTGATATTTGAAAAACTAAAAATGAAAGTCAGAAGTGTAGCTTTTTGATTGGTTATAAACAATGTCATCCCTTCAAAAAGTTACATAATCACAACAAGTACACTCTAAGCAAATGAGTAGACTCCCAGATTTAGACAAAAAGTTACTATTTTGCATTTTGTCAATGGTTTAGCATTCATTGAAGGTCTACAGACAAAGTGATATGCACATTTAAGACTCATCAGCTTAATTTAAATGTTGTCTGTTGAAAAACTTCAGCTTGCTAAAAGCCTGTTTTGAAGAGAACAGAAAAACAACTCAGCCTGCTCTAGTGCTAGGGTTCCCACCTACAGGAGATGCCAGAATTAGCACTAACATTTGGTTAAGTGATAGGTAGGAGCCCTAACTAGGTAACTACCTAGATCAATGCATGAAAAAGCTGCATGAAGAGAAGTCATCTTTGGAAAGATTAAATCCCAAAAGATTTAAATTTTTTCCTCCTGTAGCTCAGATTAAAGTGAGTATTGTCTGGTGTTTGACTTGCTAAACTCAAAGGGGTTTATTCCAAACTTCTGGAGAAGCCCTAATTAGTTTTAGTATCTTTAAGTTTCACACTCAGTTCAGAACTCTGTAATTGATGTTCACCATTAACCTCTCAAAATTCCTCAGCACCATTTCAACAAGACAAGTTAGTGTTCCTTTTACCTGCAAGTGCCTGCCAGTCATCCACTTACTGTTGAGAGGTACATCACATTTGCCTTTCAATTTCATGCTGTTTCACTTACCACTACACTGAAGCATGGACTATAGTTGAATAGCTGACAATGCAGTTAAGAGCCCTTCTGCCAGTTACTAAAAGTGACCGAGTCCCCACTCTCCTTCAGGGGGTGTTCCTACAGTGAATTGATAGGCAAAGGGTAGAACAGCATACAATTCAAGGGTAGAAAAGCTCTTTGAAGAGATTTATAGCTCTGACATCTTCCCACAGCACCTCATTTAACAGTTCTAGCAAAAATTCAGTGCAATACTGTTTCCAAAGACTAAAATTTTATTCCCACACTTACATTTATAGCACCTCAAAGCTTACAGTACATACAGAACTATAGCCAGATGTCTTACCAATATGCGAGTCTTACCTCTTTAAAGGTTTTTATATAGCGCAAAAGTCAATACAGAAGCAACCTGAACTGATAACAGCATCTATGTCCCTATCTATGTCAATTCACACCTAAGGCTAGTCACAGTCAAAAGGCAGTACTGCTGAGATCTCTAAAAGCCATTTACCTGCTTTAAGGGATCTATCTAGATCTCAGTAGACCAAGAGTTCTCCTTTACAACTGAATTTGTTCAGTCTTTCCCTGTCAGTAGAGAGCAGCTAGTGCTTCTCTTGCCTGCACTTAAGTTGTCTGTGGAGAGAAGTCAATGCTGTTGGCGTTCTGGGCCATTTTCCATATTGGGCTCTGCCTCAATTTAAGAGTCACACAAAACAGAACACAGATTTTTTTCTAGGAAAGATACATACAGCCTTATGACCCTCTCCAATGGCTTGTTTAAACAGATTACCATTCTATTCTATTTCACTCTAAGACAAGACAGGGAGGCAACTTCTTGCACTACTGTTAATTTTAACCACTATAAATTATCAGCTGCCATTCAAGTTAATCAAGGGATTCCATTATTATCAGGTTAGGAGAATGAGATCACTTGTACTAGTCAAGCTATAAAAAGCTTTAGCATAACTGAAGGCTGATGCAATCCTAAAACATACTCAGAAATAAGTTAATCTTTTTCCAGACAATCTAATTCTTAGCTTTAAATATACACTTCAGCTACCATTCTGTAATAAAATTTTACATTATCAACACAATGGAAAGCATTCATCAGGTATCCAGCCTTCACAACAGTAATGATGTTTTACAGTGGGAGCTGTGAAAAGTGTTTGTAGAAGTAATATTGCAAGGTTCTATTTTTATGTTGGATCCCTCCCAACACTAACCCTTAGATTTGCTTTTTAAACTGTTAGGGCTAATACAGATACAGAACTAGAGTTCTGGTCAAACTGAGGCTTTCATGACAAAACATCCTACAGGCTAAATATTGTTCCGAATTATCTGCGCAAAGTCATTGTCTTTAGCTAGTGTAATCGTTTGCCCTTTTTCTCAGGGAAGGGAAGTATCACGAAAGGTACAATTTAAACTAGTGGAGTTGGCATAGGTGTTACTGCAGTTAAATATGTTAATGATTGACTTGAGATGCAGAAAAACTCACTCCCCCACAGCACTTGTAGCTCAATAGCAACTGCAAATGGGGATGAATTTAATTTATGTAACAGCTGTATGTAAGCCTTGGTTGTGAAAGAGTACACCATTGTGCTCTACTGTATAAATACATAAGACTATTTGAAAGAACTCAATCTAAATATGTTACTAAAGTAAAGATAGCATGACTGAAACACCACAAAACAGACTCAACCTTGCCAGTCTGGAATCTGAAAGTTAAAAATACATGCAAAATATCACTCAGAAGAGCCTCAAGTCTTTAGCTCAACTTAATCCTGTTGATTAAGAACTTCCCTCAGGAGTTCTACATTACCAGCAGAAACTAATAAAGCAACAACACAGCCAGTCCCATTATAGAGCTCCATCTCCTATGGATTTAAGGTAACATGATCCCCAGCATTATTACTGACACAACCACACTGGTACAATCCATCATAAAGGTGTATAATTACAATTTTTCAGTAATAAGTTTTATTGATTGCAGTCATAAAAACTTTAAGAGCCTTTCCTCAGCTAGAAATTGCTCTGACGATGGATCCTTAACTCTGCTCGTGTAATTGGGTTATTGAGGTCATACCAGCTAGCAGTAACCAGGAACCATTACAAATCATGGTCAAGACTCCTTTGGATATGGGTTGGCATAGTAATACTGACATAGCAGGTTATAACCACCTTCCCAATCATGAGGTGTCACTGTAGCTTCCCTCCAAGCACACCAATATTATGGGAACTTTATTATGAAGCATTTTTAGTCAGTCATAGCTGCTATTTTAAGTTAATCCCATCTTTGAAGGATATGTTCAAATCAGCCTCAACCCACAGCAAGCTTCCAGTATTGAGATGCACACAGGAGCATAAAGCAATTATGAAAGCTTCTAATTCACTATCCATGACGACTGTATACCATCTAAACTATATTTTTAAAAAACACGATAATATCTGTATTTGTGTTGATGTGTAAGTGCACTAAAATCCATATTCGTTTATCCTCAAGTGTTGACTTGTAGAAATAGCATCTCTCTTGCTTCATGTAGCATCATGCTATTTGGATGTTCTAGCTAAGACAAATATATCCTTTATACCCAGTGAAGTTAACAGGAATTGAGGTACTTCAGCATGTATAAGGAAACATTCAGCAGCTTTGCAAGACTGAAATTTAACTGTGCAGGAGCATGCCACAGTCAGAGCCCTTTTGACACACCAGTTTCACTTAATGTTCCTGCATTATTTTGACTACATAACCTGAAGCACTGCACTTTCATGTGGCATTTTTAAATGGTCTGAGTAACTGAGATCAAATTCCCTAACTGATATCAGATGGCTTATTAAGAATGCTTGTTTATCTGTGTTGATCTACATCCCTCAAGTACAAAGGCAGCTTTTCCAGGGAATATATCACTAGGCTGGGCAAATCAACGTTCCTGGCTAGAGCAGTTCATGAGTGTCATTCTCAAATACAACATTTATACAGAAACAGTTCCAAGAACAAAGGCAAATTCATGCCAGGTTTCACAGCAGGTAGTCATCAGCACAACAGCAACTCTGTTCCCCTACTCCTAATCCTGTAAATATCACCCACCTCAAAGCCAAAGACATTTCTACACACATTCACCTTCTCGTTGATGCTGTGAGAAACAACCATATTAGTGTGAACAACAACAGATGAAGTGACCTACACTTTTCAGAAGATGCTGCACTGTTGCACCCACTTTGCTTATGATAGTCTCTCTTCCTAGTCATTGGAAGAACCATACAGCATTGCTGGCTCAAAAACAGCACAGTGAGATTTCAGATAGAATATGAGCACAAAACACATTGATATACCAGCACATCCCTTTTACTATCTGCCATGTCCATCGCAAAGGTCTCCTGTGGTGACGCAAGGTTTGTTTACATACAGCCCAAAACAAAAAGCAATCTCAAAAGCACAATATTACAATTTAAGTCTCACTTTTCTTAAAGTCAGTAGAAAAAGAACACTGTAGATGTATTCTATCAGCTCTACGTTAGCAATAATATTTTTAGTCTATTACACTAACAATTTGTTATCAGTTTATTAAATGCATCTTTTCTAGTTTAGCGGGAACTTTAATAGTATCCTGTATTCCACTTACACTTTTGTTCTACTGTTGGTTCTTCACATGCTGGAGTCATTTAGAAGTCAACTACACTAAAGGAGAATGTACTTCACTTGGATGTAAATCAGTTACCTACAGCATCTGTGCATTTATTTCAGTGTACATAAGCGTTTAACAGTAAAAAACCATTGTTTTTCACCATTTAGTTTGCTAGTTTGGAGTTAACTGCTCTTTTCCAGATGCAAATTTATGGCCTACAGGCATTCAGCCAAACCCTACATAGAAGCCTACTTTACATTGTGCCCATAGGTAACTAGACATAAGCATTATAATCTAACTGTAAAGAGCTCTTCAGTTCAGGATCTATCATGAAAACAGATTCACAGCACACAGAAGCATCTACATTCTAGACTCTCAGTACAAAACATGGTAATGGTCTTAACTATCACAGTGGATGAAGGAATGCATTTGCAGAGCCCCAATTTTGCTCTTGGTAAAAACTGAAGATAGTTACCAGACTGAAGCAGATCTTTCATCAGAAAGATGAAGTTTACCTCACTGGGTTAAAATGGTCAGGTAAATCTACAAGATGAATAGCACTGCAAGTATTTAAGACATTAAATATGACTTTTGTAAACGATCACTGAAAACAGTAACAAGTATGCTTTTGAAAAAAACAAAGGCTAACCTGGCTAACCAAGTACGTACTAGCAGAGAACATGTCTAGTCAAAGCACAGAAGTCTGAAAGACATCTTGCTCAGTCTTCCCTCCCCTTGCTTTCTCAGCTGTAACCAGTGAAAGGACAAGAGTCAGTGGGCACAAACTGAAATGCAGGGAATTCCATTTTAAAATAAGAGGACTTCAGTGCAGCTGAACACTAGAATAGGTTGACCAGAGAGCTTAGAGATATTCAAAATATGACTGGACAGTCCTGAGCAACATGTTGTAGTCACCCTTGAGCAGGAGGGTTGGACTAGGCAATCTCTAGAGGTCCCTTCCAACATCCTCAGTGTGCTTGGGAATAAGGCTGTTGGAGCATCTTCATCCTTTACCCCCCCACACCCCCCAGGGTTGCCACATTAGAGGTAACTCATCTCATCAAGAGATGTGGTCTGGTTACCTTAGTCAGCATAGCTTAGGTAAAATAAGGGCAAAGGGAAAGAAGAATGCTTGAATTCCATAAATCAGGAACAGGAGCTTTTTCAAGAGAGCTTGAATAGTTTGTTTTCAATGTTGAGGCACTACAGAACTTCAGAATACAGCTGAAAGGCAGGTTTTTTTTTTTTTTTTTGAAGCTCAATTGCATTGGTTTTTCTTCTTCCCTCAGCTCCTAGATCCAGGCAAGTACTTGGAAATTTAAAGGCTGAGAGTGTACACAGCCTCTACAAGTAGGCCGGATCAGACACCTTAAAAACAGAGTTTACAAAACCAGGGTGCTCAGGGAGCAGAGAGTTCCCTTACCCTTACAAAAAAATCCTGACCCTCTTTCACTGCTACCTAATGCCACTAATCCTTAAGAGAAAATACACTTAGACTACATACTGCAGGCCAGCACAAATTTTTTCACCTCAAGCTTCAAGATGAGAAAAAGCACTCTGTGAACTCCAAGTCAATTAGATTCAGTAAGTTTTACTTACTAACCTGCTTACTTCACTGATGCTATGAGACATTCTTCAGCTTGCACTGTATGTGCATCATCTCTTAAGAAAATTTGAGATTCATCAGCAATTCATGACAAATGCTATATTGAGCTGAAACACATGACACCAAGTTAACTGATGCTTCCACTCAACAGCTTAATGTATCTAAGATTAGGCATATAGATTCAGTTCCCATGGTAAGTACGCTGCAGAGTGACAGCCAACCTGGAAATAGATGTTCTCTAAGGAATCCCTAGCAGTAGCACAAGGATGACTCCAACCTAGGCAGCTCAGGCATTTTTCTAAACTTCTAGTATGAGCTATGTATTAAATGGAACACTACGGATTTGCTTAAGACCAGTCAGTGCTAGAGCTGTTTTCAGCAATATTTTTCCCCACATAGAATTAGAAAGCATCACAAGCTGCATTCAACTACAGTACATACTGGGAATCTGAGCTACCTAGCAACTTTTAATTAAGGCAAAACACAAGAAAAAAGGAAGTATAACCTTGGAACCAGTTACACTAACAATATTTCTAGATGCAGTCTTCAAAACAGTTTCAAAGTAATTTCAGATTCTTAGGCTTTTGTATTTCTTAAGGGTCATTTCTAAGCTTCTGCACAAACCACAGCAGAAAAAAATCTAAATATTGCAAGTTTCTGAAGAAAATCAGAGATAGCACCCAACTAGGAAGCTTGGAAAGAGGCCCTTCAAAACAACCAAGGGACTCTTCATAGAGCATAATGAATAAAAAAAAAATCACACAATGGAAGTGTTGCCAGACACTGAACATTTGTAGGATCAGGCAATTACACAGAAAAAAATCAAAATTTCAGAAGTCTTTATAGCCATTTATGTAATAAATCACTATAGTATTGTGTTTGGGAAAACAGCTGTAGAAGTCTTTGGTACTTGAAATTTCCTTCAAAGGAGCAATATTTGCTAATTTAGTTTCTCATAAACAAGCAACTTGCTCACCTTAAAACTGCAGGATTTTACTCCTCTCAAAACTGTGATTTTAATGAATATATTTTCATTTCCTGAATTGGTTAAAAAATAAGCTTTTAGGTGAAAAATAAGTAGTTCCTGCATTAGAAGGAATTAAACATGCTAATCCTTTCAACAAGATCTCCCCCCTCTCTTCTTCCTGGCATTACTCCACATGTTTTATGATTGCAGGCAACTGAGCCCTATAATCAAACGCTGAAGGACAGATGAATAATTCAAATGGCAACATTTGAATTTATACCAGGATCAAGCATATTGAGAGTGACTAGATGCATTCCTCCCATTTCTTCTGAAGTATATAAAGACAGAAATAGCATCCCAGGCTGCAGAAACCTAGCAATACACTGCTGAATTCACAGATCACATGAAATAGCAAACACTTGTTCTTCAAATTGTTTTCCAAATACATGGCTATATGTTGTCATGCAATTTGTCCTGCAAATTTAGAGGAAAGACAAAAGAGGCAGTACCACAGAAAGTTAGGAGATAATTTCCCCCCCAGTCCAACCATTAATATTATTTGCTAGTTTGAGATTCTACTTCTTCATTGCTACTGTCTTCAAAAACTGTAGGTGAGAATTAATGATTGTGAATCTTTAGAAATTAATATGCAAGTCCCAAGTTCCAGTGCAGTCATCTTTATTTCCTACTCGTTCAAGGATGTAGCTTACATTCCTACTTAGTATTCTAAGTTTTATGAATTCCATCCCAACATGCAGCTCATTTATCCTACGCACTATACAGTTAATTACAGATTTTACTGGACATCAGGGTACCCAAAACAGATATCACTGCTTAATGTTGAAATGTGCAAGTCTCTTCAAACCCCAAAGGAGTTACTCTGCAACACAACACAAAATACTGAATATTTAACACTGATGCCTAAAAAGCTAAGGAAGAACACTAACAATTTAGGAGGAGGAAAAGTTCCCTTTCCCCTCATTTTTGCTCAAGTTATTTTACCCAGAGTTCCTATTTCAGAGGATGCTAAGAGGAAAAGACAAATTTTCAGCTTTTGAATGATAATGCATATACTTGATCATTTCTAGAGATATCTAATTAGGAATGGGCACAATTATGTTAAGTGTACACAATTCAACGTGTTTCTACCTGCCTCTGCTCTGAACATAGAACATGGACTGAATCACCCTGTACTCAATTGCCCATAATCTTGTGATCCTTATTACACTTCTAGTGTTGATCATTACTACAAACTATAAATTTGGTGCAAAGAACCAAGAAATACATATTGCTGGGTATCCTGATTACAGTCTCTTTTACCCTTTAGAGCTTATTACTTTAACTCATTGTTCCTAAAGGACTTAGCATTTATGAAACAGGGCAGAGCTTTCCCGGAAGGGAAATATATTGTTCTAATAAATTCTTTACTCTTTAGCCTGTAATTACACTCTTTCAGCTGATCACTGCAAAAAATCCTATTCCTGGTATTTTCTGAAAAACTAATTTATATTTGTGCTCCTAAATAAATAAAAGGTGGAACTGTATCAAATGTCAGTTAAATCTAGCAAAAAAGGTAAAAATATAAAGCTATTAAACATAGTTTAAGTTCCATCACAATCAATATATTTAGATCTTGTGCATTAGAAGATGGCTGCCTGAGAGAAGGAAACAATTGGAGAAGAAAGTATGAAGTACCTTTATGTCCCTCCCTGTTTCATGTACCTGTGTTCCCCCCACTTCCCTTCCCAAGCAGTCACAGAAGCCACAGGAGTCAGTCAGGAACTCCTGCTTGTATGTAGACAAGCTTTTAGGAACTTACTCTTAAGCACAGCCTGCGAGAAAGCAACAGCATGATTTAGATAAATTTTATATAATTATTCAGCAGTAAGAATATGGAATCCAGCCTTACTTCAAAAATTAATGGCAAGTTATTCCACTAAAGTTGAGGGACTTAATTGTTGGGTAAAGATACTATAATAAGTAAATAAGAAATAGCAATTTAATTCAAACTACAAACTGGCCACATCAACAGGCTCCTCCAGAATCTTGCCTACAGAATTATGTTCCAAAGAAATGAGTGCTAGCACTTTCCAGGTAAGTGAAAAATCTATACCAAAACATTTGTTTATTCTGAACAGTAGTGTAAATGCTGATCAGTTCACTGTAAAAGCACAGTGACAGAATTACTAAGTCGGCTCCAATGGCTAGGAGCATTTGGTATTTAAGACACAGCTCAAAAAGCATACTATACTTGGCAAGAAGAAGAGAGAGAAGTTAAGCAAGATGTCTTTGGTAATGTTAGTCTAATTCATGTTACTGTCAAAAAATATTGAAGCTGGTTTTCTAGTCCTCAAAGTATGAGTTTATACAAAACACCGCTAAGTGCCCAAAACAATACAATGGTCCATCTATGGACGTGAGGTATGCCAAGAAAATTAGCACAATTTGTGATTGCATGCATCATTTGGATTTAAAAATACATACTGAAAACGCCTCAGACAAAGGGAAATGAAAAAGCAGTGGGGCAAGCATATTCAATGCCAATGTATCAAGTTCCAGACAAAAGTCCATTTTCTCCTCTTTTGAAAAAAGGAATTCACATTCTCTTGTCCCTAATTAGCTTTCTGCTTTAATTAAATGGCTGCAGGGAATTCAGTTTCAGATTGTTCTTTAAGTTTATTTGTGGGAAATACTAATACCTTTGAAAGCAGGAAATTTAAGAACGTTCTCACACTAGAAACTAGTAGCATTGACTAACATTCAACTATCACAAGTTTTCGGGTATATAAACCCAAAGAACTACTGAAAGAGCAATGGCAAAGTAGAATTTTTACTTGATTCTATCATAACACACAACAAAGTTTTCTGAAGTATACAACTGGATACCCAAGTAAAACCCCAAGATGTAGTCAGAGTTGTGAAAGAGTGCCAACCAGCTATTATAAAACTCAAGCAACACTTACTAGTCAAAGTTCCTGCAATATTTTCTGACTCAAGGGTTTGTGTTCAGGATTCCTGTTTTGGACCAATAATACATTGCATTTTCAAGGTAGATTTGAATACGGTATGAAAGCACTGATGAAAGCAACAGCCTCTGAAAACAGAAGTGTTTTGTCTAAGAATATGAAGTATTAGTATTTTTTTAATCTGCAAAACAATGAGCACATACAAATACTGCAAATAGTCTCCAGGACTGAAGGATATTTAATGCTTCAAGGTGAAACTATTTTAGGAACTATCAGTTCATCAAAACCCTAATAAATGTGTGCACTTTTGAAAACCCTAGAGAACTGCGTTTTTCAAGGAGTCCTACCTAGATCTGGGTGAAACGTGATTTAGTTAGATACTAAAAAGTAAATTGTTTAAAATTTTGGTTAATTTTAAGCAAGACTGATCAAAATAGATGATAAACTTCATAATGATTTAATCCAGCATATTCAAAACACTGACTTAGACATTTTGAAACGAAACATAACTTGATTTAGTAGGCTAACGCTCCCCCTCAAAAACACTCACACATACTCAGAGGAATAGGTATTGGACATGGTATTTCCCTAATCCAGACATTTTTGGGGATAGGGCGGAAGTATTTCAAAGACTGTTTTAGTTGTTAGAAGCCAGGGGAGAGGAAAATTTCTTCCAAGTTGACCAAAAGGAATTAAACAAGTCTATACTCAACTACATTTGCAAGCATCTAAATACCTTTGAAATTGTACTTGGGTGAAATTAGGTCCTACTCAAACAAGGCAGTTATTGCACTGAAAATATTGACTTTCCTGTGAAAAAGTAAAACCAAGCAGGATTTACTTCTATTTAGAACAGTAGTGATTCCTCTTGGAAGCAATGTAATTGGATCTAAAGTTGGTTTCAGCCAATATATGTTAAAACCAGTTATTAGAAATTACTGACCACTACTGCATACAAAGGCTTCAACCTAGAACTTGCCTTCAACCTAGAGGTTTGCTTTACAATTGCTTTAAAACCAATTTAAGCTTGTGCATACATAATCTTACGAACTTGTCTAAACTGTAAGAGGTCCTTAAAGATGACTTACCATTCAGCAGCTTATTCAGATTATGAGTACAGAGAACATGCATGCTTGATATCGTACAAAACAGATGATCTGTGCCTTCCCCAAGAGGCAAGTAATAATTATTGAGTCTAAGTACTAACAGAATACATGACGAACAGAAGATCCTGGAAAGCACAGCTTTAAAAAAGCTTTCTATTAGAATGCATTTCAAAAGAAAGTGTCAAAAATTCACAGTAGCAGCATATTTTAAATTTTGGTACATAAAGAAATAAATTTCATGCTTGCCTTAAACTGTTCAGAAGCTACATAGAAAGTAACTGCTTGAGATCTGTGCAGAACAAAACAGTTGAAAGACAGAAACATGACCTCAAAGCTTTGAGTAGGACACTGAACAGTTCATTATGTTTAGTTCTATCTCCTGTGTAAGAGTTTTACTATTGAATACTCCCTCCAATAAGCCCACAGCTTCTAGCTGAGCTGCAAAAAGTTATTAGCCTGAAGTGTACTTACCACAGTTCAGAAAGCACCATTGCTTCCCATAAGGTTTTGAGGATCTCTGGCTGCTTTAAATTGTTAAGTTCCAACATAGCATAACATGCCAAGTCAGAGCAGAAATTTTTATGCAGTGCCTATGGGGGTCTCAGGTACAGAGATGTTTTCTGATTAAATTAAAGCTGGCAATCCTAAAGATTTTAGCAAAGTTGTCTGCTCAGAGAAAAACTTTCAGTATCTGCAAAGTCACATGCTCCATTTTTGTTTGTGCTGAACAGTATCATGCAATTCACAGCCAAATTAAGGTACCATAGCCTCTTACTCCTGCACCAGCTGTACTCATGTTCTTTACATTTGTAGCACTAATTTCCAGTAAAAGAAACAAGAGACTGTCAAGCATGAAGCTTATCACATAGCCTCAATAGGACTCCATTTCTGTGATGCACCATGTTTTTAGTTCTCTTCGCCTCTTCTTTCCCCAGCCCCAAAAGCCGTACACTGCTTTTTTTTAAACTGCTTTTCTTACCACCAGATCTAGCTCTGGTCTTCGCACTTCTGAAGCAGTTATAATAATGCAGGTCTGATATGACACATTACATTGAAATAAACTTGGCCTTGTTAGCTATATCAGTGCTGGAGGTCCAGCAGGCATATGACAAGTTAAACATGGGTTGATATAAAATAACATGCTCAAAATTTGGTTGTTTGTGACCTTGTTATCCTCAACTGTTGCTTAAGTCCAGAGCAACCTAAAATCACTCAGATTTTGCCAGTTAAAAGCAACTAGGCAGCTAAACACTTTTGAAAGTGATCAGTAACCTCAGTATCTGAACAACATAGTACTTATTTCACACTAGAGCTCAGTCAGGAATCAGAATAAGTGTTTATTACCTATGAACCTACAGACAGCACACTCTGAAAATACCTAGCATGGCTAGCTGAGCCCCAAAGCACAGCACAAAACAGCACTCTGAGGTGCCAGCCTTTGATACAACAGCTTCGTGATTAGAAACAGGCTACGGGAGACTGAGGTTTAATACGTTCCTTTACTAAAGGAATTAGTGTTTATTACTATTTACACAGCCTTTGAAGAGACTGAAACCTGAGACTAGCCCTGACAGATAACGGCGCTCACTGTTGGGCTATACACTTGTGTTCTTTCACAGGCCCCTGGAAATATGAAAGACCATCTCTTAAGGAATACATAAAAGCACTCTTATCTTGAAGCAGTCAAAACTCAGTGGTTGGGGCATTCTCCTGAAAGACAGGAAACAGAACTAAAATCCACGGTAAGAGAAAGATTAAATCTAATCCTCATTTCACAGAATGGTTTAGGTTGGAAGGGACAGCCTCAAAAATTCCAGTAGGCAAAATTTAGTTGATCATATCAGTTGCAGATAGTATCTGGTCATGACTTTAAGGTAACAGAAAAAATAGTTTCAAACTGCTACATGCTAGTAAAAGGAACATAAGGACTTCAGAGTATCTGAAGAAGCCTCATTAAACCAATTCACTCTATACAGTTTAAATCTTTGAATTTTTATCATTTTAAATTTAAAGCATCTTTTAAAATTATATTACTCAGAAGCCTCAGAGTACTGTCTTATCTGCTTCTGCCATATTGCAGAGACATTAATGACTGATTGTTGTAACTTTATATGATCTCCTCCCAATTACATAACACATTATATCCAACAGATTTGATATAAATCAGGAGAGCAAGACTGCCTAAATACATGTGTGACTATACTTGCTCATATGTACCCAATAACCCTCACAACTAAACTGTTAACTGCTTAAGTAAGCACTGTTTCCTTAAACAGGTATGGACTTTGCTCATGGGTAAACAGAAACACATTACAAATCATAGCCTTAAAGCATCACTATGTTTGACACATGAGGTTAGAATTCTAGTAACCTGCAAAGGCAGGACTAAGATCCAGATTAGATTACAGCTGATTATTACACTTAGCAATAATCAATTGAAAACACTGTCCTCAGGCTATTTGCATGCCTTACTACATTTTCCATGCAGCAGTACTGAATGCTAGCAAATTTTCTGACCAGCAGTTTTCCATATCCCTCAATGCAGTAGTGAAAAAACTTGGAAAAAAAAAAATCACTGAAGTAATTAGCTTGGAAAGACTCTCCAGAGGTCATCTGGTCACACCCTCAGCTCAGGGCATGGGAATTTCAAATAACAAAATATCAGTAGTAAGAACATTTCACAAGCTGCTTCACTATGACTTCAGTTGGGTCTAGAGTCTCAAGGGACTCTAGTAGGCAAGTAGACAGTAACACTAGTAGGCAAGCAGACAGTAACACAAGATTACATTAAGAAATTCCCACTGTCTGTGGGAAAGCTGTATCCATATTTGCTTCACTTATGTGTGAAGCTCAGAGTTGTCAGCAGAATTAGACTTCAGTTAACTTACAAGAGAAAGGGAATTTATACACCTGTAGACCATGCTAACATTGAAGTTTGATACCAATTAGACAAAGACATCAGGAAAAATTCTGCTAATCTAGGATAGTCAGGCAACATGTAAATTTTGAAGAGGGTTTATACAGAATAAACCAGTCAATCAATAACGGAGTGTAGAAGAGGGAAGAGAAAAGAAGAGATCACTACAATGTGCATCTACCAAAAGAGCCTATTTTTCACTCCAAATAATGCAGTTTATATATTATATTGTAATATGCAGCATAGAAAATTCAAAAACTTACACAACAAAAGCAAAAAACTAAAATTCTTTAGTTTACTACAGTAAATTTCTCATTGCTAGTACCTGCACCATTGATTTTAAATGCAAAAACTATTAAGATATTTAAGTTCCTATTTAAATTTCTGGTTTATTGCTTTCTACCTCCTATTACGCCATTTTCTCATGTTGTCTCCTACCCATACTAATAGACAGGAGTATCTCTATTTAAACAAAAGCTTTCTTAACACTGCTTACAACCTTTCCTTGAAGAACACAACTAATACAATAACAACCCATGTTACAACAGAAGTACTATCTCATTGCCAAGATCTAATGGAAGGAGTTAAGTTGTTGCTGGCTTCATGTCTTTTTCTACAGCAAAAATGGATAAAAGCCTCTACAGCAAGTTCTTTTGATAGAATTAACTGATTCAGATTTCAGCCATTCTGGAGTGAAATAACATCTCAAAAAATACAGTGAGAGTAATTGGCTAGTTTGATTGCTAGATTACAGCCAAACTAAAATAACAGAGGTTTGAATATTGACTGTTGGACACCATCTAGCATGCAATGCTTGGAGAGGTTAACATTTAAGTTACAGATGTGTCTACCAAAACCAAAGAACTCCAGGTGTCCTTGACAGGTATTTAAACTTTTTCTCCTCTGTCTGCAGACAAGAGGTAGATTCCCCCCATTCCAAACACCTGTAAAAATCTCAAATATGAATTTCTAATAACATGAACAAAAGCACCAAAATCACCTTCTCCCTGGATTTTCTGCAATCTAAATATAGTCACACAGGAATATTTCACACAACATACACAACCCTGAGTAGTACTGGACATTTCAGAAACCCAGCCTGGTAGACTACCTTTTTAAAAACCATAGGTATCAGTTTCCTTGAAGGTTCCCCATCTTCAAACTTTATTCAAGATAGCTTTACTTCCTGACTTCCAAACATATAAAGACAAGGTGTTTGGGAGTGTTAGCACAGACGTATGAAGGGGAAATCATGTCTGATAAACCTGACAGCCTTCTACAATGAAGTGATTGGCTTAGTGGATGAGGAACAAGCAGTTATTTATCTCAAGGTTAGGAAGGCTTTCACTGTCTCCTATATCCTCCTCACTGAGGAGCTGATGAAATTACAGGCTAGGCAAGCAGCCAGTGAGTTGAAATGAAAGTTTTTTGAATCGCCACACAAAGTGCTGTAATCAGAAGCACAAAGTCCAGCTGGACACCAGTTACCAGTACTATCCCCCAGGGGGCCAATCTGTTTTTAATATCTTCATTAATGATTGGGTAATGGGACTGAGTGCACACTCAGCAAGTTCACAGATGATACAAAACTGAGGAGTAGTTGATATGCCAGAAGGTTGTGCTCCACCTCAACTAGTTGGAGAAGTGGGCCTCATGCAGTAACCTCATGAAGTTTAAAGGGAAGTAGAGTCCTGCAACCTGAGGAGGAATAACCCCAGGTACCAGGGCAGACTAGGGCCAGCACCTGGAAAGCAGCTTTGCAGAAAAGGCCCTGGGGGTCTTGGTGGACAGCAATTTGACTATGAGCCAGCAATGTGCCCTTATAACAAAGAAGGTCAAGAGCAGCCTGGGCTGCATTAGGAAGCGCACTGCCAGCAAGTCAAGGGAGGTGGTCTGTTCCTTCTGCTCAGTCCTGATGAGACCACATCTAGAATACCGTGCTCCTCAGTATGAGAGGCATGGACACACTGGAGCAAGTCCAGCAAATGGCCATAAAGATGAACAGATTGGCATATCTGCTCTAATGAGAGGAGGCTGAAAGAGCTGGGATTATTCAGCACGGAGCAGCCAAGGTTCAGTGGCATCTTATCAATGCATATAAATACCTGACAAAGGGGAGTAAAAATGACAGTCAGGCTTTTTCTCAGTGGTGCCCAATGACAGGACAAGAGGCAATGGGCACAACATGGAATACAGGAAATTCCATTTAAATAGAAAAGGCTTTTACTGTGAGGGGGATCAAACACTGGCACAGGATGCCCAGAAAGATTCTGGAGTCTTTATCTTTGAAGATTTTCAACACCTATGTAGACACAGTCCTATATAACAGCAACTTCGGTATTTATCACATTCAATAGGGGAGTGAGAGGGAAGGAAGAGGGACAGCTCACAGGCTTTAGAGCTGCTAGGCACAGATAATATTGCCTAGGAGAGTATGCAACATTTTTTGAATCCATTTCTGCTTTAAAGTATCTTTGAGAACCATAGTAACTAATGCAATGCATTACCTGCATATGACTGCAGGAAATACAAACCAATGAACTCATCAGATTAGGTCCAGTCTTACAGCAAAGTGATTACAATCTAAGGAATTAAATTCTCTTCAGTGCTTTGTAATTCACATTTGTGAAGTCTGTTTGAACTTAATATCACAAATTTTGCACTTCTCCCCTGTAAAATTAAAAAATTGACCCATGAAAACGTTGTGCAACTACATTGTTAAAGGCTTCACGTGTCACTTAGGAACTAAACCATGAAGCACCCTTACTGGCACACCACAGAACTGTGCTTTACACAAGTGTCTGCCTTCAAATCCCACATGATGTGAGGATAGGAAGGGCAAATGTATCAGCAAATATTCAACCTGTTCACTTCCATATGGAAAGCCTCAACTATCCCGCAATTTCTATCAGCCTAAGGGAGCCTTTGTTCCTCCCTCCAGACTCCAAAGGGCTCTTCTCACCATGTCCCTGCAGCAACACTTGAACAGTCCTAGACTGGAAAGGAGCAACTGCTTCATTAACATGTTATAATTTGGGAGTTTTTTCATAATCCAAATCACTGCTCTTAAGTGAGCAAAACTGCTTTTTTCATTCAATAAGCAAAACAATTCCTGAAGCATGCTGAAAATAAAAACACTTACCATATGTTTCGCAACAGGCTAACTCCTCAGAAGAAAATTCAGCCAATTAGCACTGGTAGTCATAGCATATCTAGGCCCCCAGCAGCAGTTTTGCAGTTTTCCTTCTGCAAAGTCTATTCCTTCTATCCTCACTGCTAGCTGTGATCTAGCTTGTAGAGAAGCATGCACTTTAATTTAGCTATCATCTTGCTTAAAGTGAACTGCTTCTATGAAGCTGCAGTATAATAGGATAATTTTCTTCCTTCAAATTTGCATACAAGCTGTAACATGTACAGCTGGGTCAACATATCCAAGACCATACTTCAACCTACTGTTTATAGAACAGTTGCTGAGTTTACTATAGATTTATATGTATATCACAAACATTTCAATAACTGAAGCTAGCTAGCTGCTCTTTCAGCTGCATACCTTGTGTAAAAGCATTTATGCTAAACCCTCAACCCCATTTCTATGTTACTGCAAAATTGTAACCAAACCGATCTGCAAAATGCATTAGTGCCAAAATTCTAGCTGAAAGCACTAAGTTCTCATTAATACAACAAGAGATCCACAATAAAAACAATATCCAAAGTTTTTATTAGAAAGCCCTTAAGTTCTCCATCAGGGCAAGGATTTTAGCTAGAAGTGTCCAAGTTTTTGGTTCATTTTTAAACCTGCACCTATAAATATAATAGCCTCTCTGAAGAATTAAGTAGACTATCAACTCGAGCAATTGCTACACTTTAGACTGCCAGACTGCCTTTTATATGCTTTGAACTATTAGGTAGCTTTCATAATTTAGAACAAAACATTACATTCCCATTTATAGATAACGGATTATATGAACTCACAACATAATGCTGGCATAATACCTTCTATTGTGATAGACTTCACTTCATACATAAAGCCATCAAACCCTTGTGATTAGTGTACTTCATTTCTTAGAGCAACACAGGGAAAATAAAGCTTTCGCCAAAACATAGCAAAGGTTTAATTTTAGATGTGTCCTGCTGTGCTGAAATTAACGACATATGACTAAGTCAATACCAGCTTCTGACTTGCTGCTGTAGCTTTACCTTTCTGAAAGAAGCAAATGGAGTTATAGTAAAAAAGTTGACACACCTGAACATAAAACTAAATTCTGGACAGCATCTGAAAGCTAGAGTCATGGCAGAAGCTGTATAAGGCACAGAATACTAGAAAAACTCTCATCTTGTGTCCACTAATACTGAAGACATACCAATTCATAAATATAAGCAACTAAGTTATCCCACAGTTCCTTAGAATTCAATGGGATAGCTTTTCAGAGTGAGAAGTACCATAAACCAGTAAGTCACAAGAATACAGTCAATACATGTAATAGTGTCACCCAGAAATTTCCTCAAATACTTGTTTACAATCTGGGCATATGAAATCAGAGTGGTTGAAAAATTTCCAACATAATTATTTTTTCTTAAACTAGAAAAAAAGCAGATACTTGTACTGACAGTAATAGTATGGTTTTGATGAACTTTCCCAGGCCACAGCTCTGTTCATTTATGGTGAGGAAAAAGGGAGTTTTGATTCCTCCTGACCATAAAAAAATTTATAGAATTGACTTCACCCCTTCTTCCAATATTCCAGCATTAACCTATGATTACAGCTCTTCAAGCCTTTTGTCTCCCAGGACTTGCCTACACTAGAGGGGTAGGTTCTAACTAATTAGGTAATATCCTTAAACAGGGGAACTGACCTTCAACCATCTGCCTGCCAATTTATGTTAAAATGACAAACTGCCTTATTTTCACTAGGAATTTACCATATATTCAAATCACTGTATTAAAGTTAACTGAAAGGGGAAGGCAATACAGGTGACTGCCACTAAAGTCTCTACTTTTTTGAAATTCTCCTGTATTTCCATTGTTGCCTATATCAGAAGACAACACAACTGCTTTTTAAAGCATAGGGGAAAAAATACACTAAAAGTCACTGTGCCTTTAGCAGAGGCACTTTATAACTAGTATATTTTAAGGGTCATCCATTGTAATGGAGTAATCCTTCAGGAGAACACCACATCACCCAGGGAAATAATTCTCATGACACTATTGATCCCAGCTTCCTTTAAGGTACTTTCCCCCTAATTAGGGCTGCAGAATCTAATTTGATTCTGCCATATTCTTCTTTGGCATCTAATTATGAAGATATGTACACACCTGAAGCAGAATGGATTTTCAGTATCAGTGTACCATTTACACAGAATTTTTCCATAGTAAAGGGCTTAAAGTCTGCATATAAATACAGACTCAATTTTATGAATCAACTCATTAAAGAATTTTAGGATTTATGAAGCAAATCCAAACCATATGCTGGACTTCAACCAAAACCAACCATCTTGAAACTTAACCATTTTGAGATCTAACTTCTGTAATTGCAGCTTTCTTAGTCACAACCCTGATTGTTCGGTATAGATTTACAGTATCATAACACATACAGCACACACTGTTCCGTTGTGTTCCAAAGCCTGCATAAGACTTGACTAAAGCAGAAATTGCATTTTGCTGTATTTTGACTTTAAGGTGCAGTACTACACTTAATTCTCAGTACAGAGATGTTATTCAGAAATTAACAAACCCATGGTTGCTATAGTGTGCCACTAATGAATAATGCTGGAATTAAGCTAAGAAAAAGCTATAGAACAGCCATGCCAGAGGCCTTGCATATCAGATTACAAAATAATCAACACTCAGGCACAACTCTCGGACCAATAAATCTTATGGGTAACACAGATTTCCTAAAATATCCTCATCAACTTTCGTAACATAGGCACTTTCACTGTCACAGTTAAAATTCTAAATAGCCTTGTTAAGGCTATGTCAAATGCAATTCCTTAATGTCTCATTCCATATAACCACACTTCTAAAAATGTTCCCCTTGTAGAAAGTATCTGACATTAAAGCTGAAACAAGTCTATCACATACAGAAGTCTGCTTAAGTCAGTAGATTCAGAGGAGGTTAGAGTCATGGCCTCTTCTAGCTACATTCAACTTTACATACATGCAGACTAACTGAAAAGTGAATTTAAAGGTATACTAGGGAGCACATCATTTATGTTGTTTTCATGACAAGCAATGGCTCGCTTGTTAAAATACTCTGGAGTTCTTTATGCTTCCTACCAGGATACTATTTTAGTCTGCTACAATGACCTGTTTTAACTGTCGTCAACAAGTAAAACCCCAATTTCCTACTCTAAGTAGAAGGAAAATAGAGTTACTTGGGGCCCAGCTAGTGTCAGACCTCAACGACAAACAGCAGATTAAAAAGGAATAGCTCACATTGAGATGCATCCTAGTTAGCATAATAGAATATAACTGACTTGAAGCCTGGACTGCTCCTGGAACAGATGGTCATACCTACCATTTTCTCCTGTTTCCCTGTATTTTGTTGAAGAAATAAACGCCAAGCAGACTGATCATCTGAAGACTACCAAGTTCTTTACACAGTCAGTAACAAAAGTACCGCAGCTGGGCAGGCTATCTGCAGGTCTCTGGAAGTTCTCACCTTCTATTAATTATGAAGAGGTATATCAGGCAGAGAGGATTTTCTCTCAAGGGTGTAGAAATTTAAATTTTCAGGAGGGCAGCTAAGTTTAGCAGAGAAATAGTAACAAGCGAAGGAGCATCTGTACACATTTTGTAAGTTCACATTCACATGTAAAGTAACCTCTCATCCATTACCTCTAACTCACACTATTCATGTTCAATGGTGGCCCCATCAGTTCCTGGGGGCTCATGTCTGACAGTGGGTATAGCTGTACAGATGGCATTTGTTGTGTGAACAGCTACTCTCACCTTTCAGTTTGATTTTACATGTCATAACCAATAGGTACAGTTCAGAACAAGGAGAATAATTTACAAAATATTTACAAAAAGGTTCAAGTTTCTCTGCAATAAATCAGATTATAAAACAGGAAAGTTGCCAGAAAGTGATATACCCATACATCTATTTTCTGTATGTTAAGAATATGATACGCAAACTGAATTGTTTGGAGGCATGTACTGGGTAATTAAGTCACCGTATGTACTTAAGCTTTCTATGTCCAACTTCTAAGACTAAAGACATGCTCAAGGTACTTTGATATACTCACAAACCATATAGCAACTACATACCACCTAATATTACAATCTGAAGCCTGAAAAGCAGTTATTTTCATGACCTAAAAACATATTGCTCATCCAGCTCCGTACATAGCTTAGCAGATATTATTTGAATAAACTTCATGTAAGACTTATACATATACATATCCTTATACATATGCAATTGATGCGTTGTCCCTACCAAACCCTCACAGACTGCTTAAACAGGTATTACTGCACTATTTTTCACTGACTGGATACCTTTTGAAATAATCTATTTATGGACTCAAAAAAACTATTTCTATACTTACCCATATACCAAAACCAGTATCATAAGGATCATTTTCAGAGCACCTTTAAGACAACTATTTTCCAACACAAACAGTATTTTTCTTGGTGAAGGAATATATCACATAAGAAGCAAAGGCAAAAATGCAAAGCACTAAGTGCAGAGTAATCTTAGAAAGATCAACAATGGAACTATGTTTTCCTGCTCTTATATCATCAGGCGTGCATCCATTAACATGTCTGGATGACCATGAAAGAGGTACTTACCTACATGGACGTTAATTCTATTGAAGGATGCTTTGATAGAATATAGGTGAGACTACCTTCACCGGGCAAGCATAATCAAAGATGCATTTTAGAACCTAGAAGTTGCCTCGGCCTCTCATTCTAGAGAAGCTACCCCAAATGAGAAAATACTTTCAAGTCCACTATAAGTAAAGTTGGGAAGGATATTTTTCTGTTTCTATGTAGTGCCATACATTATTTAGGGTGACAAACACCTCCAAAGGTCTAAAAAGATAACTTGGAAAAAATTGATTCATGTGAACCAAATATATAAACCTTTCATACAGCATTTAATTTCATGTTCAAGATCACTCCAAACTTAAGTTTTAGAACTTAGGTAAGCTTAAAATTTCATTTTAGATTATTTTTTCTTTAGGAAGTGTCAAATGGAAGGTTTCTAATGCTTTTCACCGTTCAATACTCAAAACTTCTACCATACAAAGTTTCGGATATGGCAATTCAGCAAGCAGTTCAGAAATACGACAGAAAACTGCTAATTAACATAAGTAACTGGTGCAATGCCATTTAAATTGTCTGGTATAACTGGATGACAAGAACATTTATTTGAAGTGATCCGAGAGATAGCATGGTTAAAGAGCAGAAAAAAGACTAGTAAAAGTGCTATCCAGATTCCAGTAGCACCTGAACTAGCTAATGTGGAATGTCTCAGCATCAAGAGAAAAACTGACAACTTATTGTCCAGTCTTGACTAAAATGTCAGGTGTTAATTTCCTTTGAACAAATAGTTCCATTACAGTAGACAATTCTCACCATGTTAAGACAATTTAGTGGCCTGTCTTAATTGAAAGACTGCTGCATTGAAAAAGGCTGTGCAGAAAAAAATACCATTTGAAATACCCAAGCTGACGTAAATAAGCTTGTTCTCTCAGAGGTCATACGTATTCAGGGACTGGATGCAATGTGGTTGTGTCAGTAAAGCTAGTTAATCTAGCAACAGCACAGCACAGATCCTGTTGAAAGTGCCTCTAGTTCTCAGTTTGTGCAAAGTTAGGTGAGTTCTCTGAAAACCTGAATGCTAACACAAGGCAAGAAAGGTGGTTATTACAACCAGTCACAGAAGTGTGCGTAGTTTCAATCATCTAAATTCAATAAATTTTTATTCAGTTTTTCATACATTCTAGATAAACTATTACACTTCATATAAAAAGAAGTTTCTCACATTCCATCCCTTCTCACAGAATACAAACAGGCCAGAACAAAGCCCTCAATGTAAGCCAGTTCCCACCATTCCTGTCAGTGAACGAGTTGAATAGAAGCTTGAGGAGATCAGTTTACTTTAGCACACAGTATCTTCTATTTTGGAAGCTGTATTCATCAGCATTCCACCTTTGCAACATACTACATAGCTAAAGTAATCTGAATCCAACAACTCACAACGCATTGAAAAAAGCACACTCTTCAGTCACAGAGCTTTCCAATAGGTCCTTTCTCACTTAATAGAAGCCTGCAAAATATTTCTTTCCAGTCTTTCAAAGTGAAAGAAGCATTGGAAATTGCAATAGTTAAGTAAACTAGCTTAAAACAGCAAACAGGAAATTTTAGGGGAGGAAAAAAAGACCATTTGTGAGGGTAAAGTCTAAGTTGGGAAAATAAGAGCACTTTTTCCGCCCCCCCCCAAAAACGGAGCTGCTGAGAACTGCTGAAAGTACTAAACATAAGCCAGTAGGCTCACATTAGTGAACACTATTGGTGCTGTGTAGTCAGCTACCCTTAAAAATCAAGCCATTTGTGCATTTCCTCATTTGTAGCTGTGGTCAAAACTACTAATCAATATTAAGTCACTGGTTTAACACGCTGTCAGGACACTTCAAGGTTTTATTTGGGAGTAAAACAGTTTCTGTTAAGTCTTCATGAAAAGTTATTTTCCCCTGGTTCTCACAAGCTTTTTAGGGCATGCCTTCCTTAGTTCTTGAAGAGTCAAGACAGCCTATCATTCTTAGCAATGTTTAATTGATAGTTCCAGGATGCAGCTCAATGTAATGGCTAATTCTAGATCTATTCCTAAGGCCCCAAACTCTCCCTCATGCACTGCAAAGGAAGGGAAAGCAAAGTGCTAATGTCATGGCATTAGGAAATATTAGTTGCTTAAAACTGAGCAGCCTAAGTCCTCTGTGGAATTCTAAATCTAAACGGTTTCAGCTCACACGAGTTCCATGGGGAAGTGGAAGCTAAGCTCTGTACTCCATTAAAGCATTATTCCAACCAAAACTGTCATCTAACTTGACCTTACAGCACCCTTAACCAACTGCCCTAAACTGCATGTTCAACATCCTTTCCTTATTTCAGTAGGAAAACTGAGTATTGCACACTTGTTTACATTGGTTTATAGTCTAGATTACTTTTCATAAAAAGTATCAGTCTAGCCAAAAACACATTATTTGTGCACATGTGCTAATGGAGCAGAAGTTTTTCTTGTTGCCACTGATGTCCCTTTCAAGTATCAACTCCAGCTGAACTACAAGTTCCCTAGCATCATCCCTACATACCTGGGCAGTGTTTCCAAATTCCTTGTCTGTAGCCTCTCCCCTGCTTCCACCTCCTGTATGCTTTTTCGCTTTGGAGCTATCTCCTAAGCTCCCTGCTTAGCCAAGCCAGTCTCCTGATGCATTTTCTTCTCCTTGGTTACCAGGATGGAGTATTCTTGTACTTAGGCTGTCCTTAATTTGCCAGCTTTCCCCAACTCCTTTGCCCTTCAGAGCTGCCTCCTATAGGGTTCCACTGAATAAGCAGAAGTCTGCTCTCCTGAGGTCAAGTCCATAGAGCATGCAACTAAAAGGGTAAACTCCAGGACAGCTCAGGACAAAAATAAGTATAAGGCTGTCCAAGCCTCAATTTGAGCAACTGTGGCAAAGATCAATGTCATTCACAAATTTTGTAATGGAAACCAAGTTCCTGAATTAGCCACTAGAAAATGAGACTGAACAGTTTGGATGACCACCTAAAGTATCCCACCTGATTTCTCAAGGACCAAAAAGGCTTGTATTGCACTGAAAAGTTACTCTAAGCTGATAGCTTCCTTTATAACCATATTTAGGCATACCAAGCAAGAACACTTTTAAACTGCATTAACTTAACCTGCACACTTATGTGGATAGAAGCTGAGGAATAATGTTCCCACAGGACATAGCACCTCAACACAGAATTTGGATGTCCAACTTGTGTGGTTTAGCTTCAGAAATGAAATCCAGGAACTTATGTACGGTGTTTATAGTCCTCTAAAGCACACAAACCCTTTCAAAACGCAATCCAAAGTAGCATGTTAAGCTTCCCAGAAGCAGCCAATAAGGGTTGCACCGTACGCCCAGAAAGGGGGGAAGTCTTTATCATCTTTGATTAGAATCACAGGAAATTGACCCCCCTCCAACAACTGATTAGAGGTACCTCAATATAAGACAATTATTTCTGTAACAGAGCCTTTTACAGCATGTCATGTAATCAGAATATCATGCTACATGTAACAGAGGAAAATAGGCATTTTATATGCCAAGACTGTGCTTTGCCATGCTCAATATCTAAAAACCCACAGGGGTGCAACTAAAATGTCTGATCAGCTATATACGGGAGACAAATTTTAGAAGACAGATAGTTTACAAAGCTATAGTTACCTTACAGCATGCATCCCCCAGGGAATGAATGAAAGCTAAATATAAGAAGCTATCCCAAGGAAGTAATCTTTGTGAACTGGCAGTGATGGGAAGGAGACATTTCAGAACTCCATCCCATTATTTCTTTACAGGCCAAAAAACGTGCCTGGAAGCATATATAGACAAAGCAGCTGGGTTAACAAAGCTCACATAAGAATGAGGAGAGAACAACTGACTGACAAGAGAGGTTACGTTCTCATTTAGACAGCAGGTTCAAAAAATGTAGTCAAGAATCACCCAAGTAATTTGAGTAATTTGTGAAAATCCCAGAGTCTGAACTGAAGCTAGATCTGGAAACATGCATCCCTAAGAGGGCTATGAAACCATCCTCCAGTCATCTGATTTCATGGAGTCTCCTTCCTTGACAACCAGAGACATGTCAAACTTCTTGCCTAAGCTCATCCACAATGCGTCAGTCCTCTGAACTTTCCTGGAAGAAATAATTTACCCTGAACCTCCTCCTCTTACAAAGGAAAGCATTTGAAGACAAATACAATGACATAATTAAGTACATTACTTTTCTATATAGTATGGGTGCATCTGCTTGTTTACTCCTCTAAGCACTGCTTTTCAACTGCAAATCATGGATGACTACTTATATTTTGAACTGGAAAAAGCAGAAAAGCTATGGTATTTGCTCAGTCCCTATCATCTTCATCCCTTTAGCTAACTGAATGTCTCCAATACATGTATCTTCATACCTTGGGGAGACTAAGTACTACAGAACAGCAGGAAGGACAGACATGCCTTTTACAGCTAGAGGTCTGTGACAAGAGCAAGGAATTGAACATCTAGGTGTCCTGACCAAACTTGTTTTGATGAGTAGAAATGTTGATGATACCTAATTCTTAGATATTTGATATCTATTTCAAACTATTTGATATCCTAACTCCAGCCAAGCCTAGCTCTCCCTGCCTTTACTATCATCATGAGAAGACTTCTCAATTTTAGCAAAGTGTTCAGATCACGTTTTAGGCCAATACTTAGGCAGAAGGCTGACGCAGTACTTGACAGAATCACTGATTTTCTGAAGACCAGAGCTCCTTAGACACCACCAAAATCAAGGCCACGCTTTTGCGGAGGCTACACAAAATTGCCTAAGAATCTTCACCACGGAGAATTCACAAGTCAAAATAAGCACAAACAAAACATTCGCACATGAGGAAATTGGTGGCAGAAGTGGTAACAAAGAAGAGGTAACAAAAAGCTGTCATCAGAACACTGTCTAGCAAATGATTTTCTCTGTGGTGAACAGTTCAGCTGAGCATATTTGTAGACTGCATGGCTACACACTGGCTGGCAAACAACTGCCTTTGTGGCAAACTTCAGCTGAGGGCATATTTGTAGACTGCACATCTATACTAGAGGAGCACTATTTTTGTTTCAAAGTCATTAAAAGAAAGTGTGGCACCTGGAATTGGAAGTCTATTATAGTTAGGGGTAAGTTCTGGCAAACTTAAAAGGTGTTTTGACTAATAGCACACAGTATAGCCTGCATCCATTCAATCTCAGAGATGCCAGTGCTGTGTTAACAATATGGAGTAAAGTTTAAAGAATCATGGATGCTAGCACAGTTAATCAATTTATTCCTGCACATATGTCCACAAAGACTAGATTTAATACTACCCTTATTAGACTATTCTGCATCTTTGTTCCAGTTCTCAATATTGCAGGCTTTGCTGTTTATACACAGAATCAATATCTCATTTCCTCATCTTTGTTCAGCTGTTTATCCCATTCACTAAATCAGTGCTGCTACTGAGGAAACCACAAGAAACAAACTGGCATAGGCTTAGAAGATGCAACCTTGGCAAACTGACAAATATCAAAATTCTATTTGCCCCTATCACTTCATAACATGCTATTAGTTTCTCCATTACACCTGCGTTTACTACCCACAATCCCATGCTATGGCACATTTGGACAGACGCTGCATACTTTACCATAGATACCACATCTTATTTACAAATAACTTACATTAAATATTATGAACTACTGCTGTTCAGTATGACAACAATAAAACTATCAGCACAAGGAACGCCAGCCCCACTTTAAAAGTACTGTGTTTAGTCAAATGTAGAAGATTGACCTGTGCTAATAGATGGATGCTGCAGACAGACAAAAGATGACATTGCAAGACACATGCCCTATAGAAGTATTGGTCAAATGAATTTCTTGTGGGTCTTTAAGCTCCTGTCACAGTGAATTATCCTTTAAATTGCCCTGGAAGTGAATGAAAGTATTCCCATTGTGCTAATGGCTGCTTGCTCATTATAGCTCTTGATGACGATCCTATTGCAACCATACACAATAGTAACACTGAGTACAGGCATACATAAACCAGTCCATACACAATAGTAACACTGAGTACAGGCATACATAAACCAGTCCATTTCCACAGAACTTCTACTTGCATTGCTGCAAACCGCTGCATAATCACAATACAATTAAAATCACCCATTAGTCTGCAGTTTACAGTCCCTCTTGTGCTGTTCCTTAAGTATGTTAAGGTAGATCAGCAGTAAGATATGCCATTTAACATCAGCTTCTTACTAAATCTCCTAATACATTTGAGTGTCATTTGTTCAATCTAATGTATTTATACAGCAGCAATCCCTGTAATTCTTCTGTTTTGAGTGAAGTATTCAATTTAACAAAAAGATCAACACCTTGAAATGAGAACACTCCAGCATGGAAGTGCTGCAGCCTCCTTGTCACATGCTGTTACAGGGTAATGAATTACACTGCGTGTGCCTGTACCCCACCAACGTTGCCCCTTCATAGCTATATGATCTGCATGGCAGCCTATCAGGCATTTACAACATATGTTAAATTCATGCACAATAAGGAAGCATAATCAACATCTGTTACTTGTTGGGAAGCCTCAGACCTTTAGCTTCTTGCAGGTCTGACTGGATGGCTGCTGAGCTCACTACTCAAGCCTTACCTTTCAGCTGAGCTCATTTATTTCCCAGAGGGCATATATAGGCAATTGACAGTTAAAATAGTAGCAGGTTAGCAAAAGCTGGTTTGGGGGAAGGGAGGTATTTCCCAATTAAAAACAGCTTCTCAAGAAAGCCTAATAACTTTCCAAGCCTACATGTAGACTAAACCAGGACAAGCCCAATAAAGTGAATTAGCTTCATAATAGCAAGCTTTGTGTTTACACTCTGAAAATACTATAAGCTGCATCTGCTTAAAACAATATTGACTGGTCAGGTGGTTTCCAGTTTTAAGGCATGCTAGCATAATCAGCCTTAAATCAAAGCAGATGGGAATGACAGAATATGTTAAGGTTATTAAAGACCTCTAGCGGATATAGCTAAATAAGGTTAGCTAATCCATCTTAGAAGGGTATTATGAATTGCACCACTTAAGCAAGAGCTTTCTTGGATCTATTTTAGATTTTACAAGACTGGGATAAATAAAATTACCCATACAAGTTAATTTTTATTAATGGCATGAATATAAGGTGTATTAACAGTCTCAGATTCTGACAAGGAAAAATTAGTATGTTCCAATTCCCTTTATTCACATCTTTTAATGATAAAGATCAACATTCTCTTCCTCTGATTTTGCAATACACAGTAAATGCTCAGCAATACCTTCAGTTTATAAATCAGCATATTATATTTGTTTAGAGAATGAAAATTCTGCCACTAAAAGCCTGAAGTATTCAGATGCACAGTACTCAGTTTTCTATAAACCAAATCCAAACCAACCCCGAAGCCCAAAGCGTGCAACACAACTAATTGGTACCTCAGCAAAAGGCAACCTAAAGCAAGCAAAAGTCATCTACATATATAGTTTTGCACCTTTTAAGTGTTCATTATTGCCACAGTGGCTATGTTTTATTGCTATGACATCCATTAGCTGACATACATGACAACTGGAGTACGGACTTGGACTCAGGCCTCCGTGCCTGTATTGATGTCCTGTTTCTTGCAAGTAAAACCCATTTCTCAGCTTAGTAAAGAGATCTCAACAAGCAATCAATATTGCTTATAGGCTGCTAGAATAAAGAATCAATGAAGTGGGAAATTGCTTAGATCCTCCTCACACTAGAGGAAAACCCAGTCAACATGCACTGGGTCTCTCAGGGCTCAGCAATTTTGCAAATTCCATCTTTCTCTGTGGAAGATAACTAGATGTTGAGAAACTCAACCTGGAGGTAGGGTTAAATGTGCTTACAGAGCAGAAGTACCAGAACCAGCCCCTAGGCAGAGAAATAATTCATTTATGAATCCTGCTTGGGTTTTGGTGTGAGTTGGTACTAATGTGCTTAGCCTTGAGAAAGCTGCAATGCTTTCTCAGCATGTGCAAAAACATTATGATATCCTTTCCTTAGCCCCCCTCCCCCCCTTTATAATCCCCAGGCTAACATAAATCCCAGCTCCCAAGGTTAACTGAAGATCAAACAGCTGAGCTCCAGCTCCTAAGTAACTTTTTTGAACTCAGATGCCCATACTCAAAGTAAATTCTGTTTTGCAACCAGCTTGGAAATTACTTTCAAGGATTCCCAACATGAAGTTGAAAGATGCATGGATAATATACTCCAGTGGGAGCACCTAGAATCTAAAGATATGGGCCTGATTGTTAACTTTAAAACTTCCCATCTTCAGTTCTGAAAGTAAGTGATCCAACACCTATTTTTGATGTGCAAGCTGCAAATAACTTGCACATCTTTACTACATTTGCTATACTAAAAAAAAGACCAAGGATCAACTTGTTTTTCTTGCCTTAAGATTAAGCAAAGTATTTTACACAACTGCCAGTTACATTCAATTATTTTAAATAATCTAGATAACGGAAGTTTTCCTTGTGAATTTTTATGTATTATAAAGCTGTGTTATGTCAGCCATCACAGCTTTAAACATTTGGTTGAACCGATCCAACTGCAGGACATCAATAGCTAGGCATATTCTAACATCCAGCAGAATTAAGAAAGCAACTGAACCGCAACTTAATAGCACAATTCAGTAATCATGGACAATAACATTGAATCAATATTCAGCAGAGGGAAGGGGGATTAGAATTAGTACAGTGTGTATTTGGTAGAAAATGCTTTCTTTTCTAGTCAACAGAGAAAGCTGCAGTGCAGAATATGGAGTGGAACCTTTCCCTAATGTTAAGTTACATAACTGCCAAAGCAAGTACATTTAGTGAAATTAAAATACATAGTTCTGAGAAATTACACTGGCATCTACAGAAGGGGAAGAAAACATCACTCATGGGTGCAATAGCTATATCAAATGAAAGTGAAAACCATCAAAAGCACATCTTTATAAAAGCTCTATCAAACTTCAGCTTAAAAGAGCTAGTTTGTTCCTCTCAGTAGTGCTACTTTCCATGGTTCTTAAAGATGTTTTTCAAACATTCACTAATGCTAGAAACTTTGGCACAAGCGTTCCCTAGGCATGACAGATACACCAGTGTGCAAATACCCTGTCTAAAGTAGTGAGTGAGTTATGGCAAGCTATTCTAGTCTTTCTCATGAAGTTCCCTGAAACAAGAAAAACAGCTTTTCCTAAGCCTGCCTTGTATAGAGGGAATCCAAAAGATATTTAAGAGTTCCATTATATATGTGCATGCTACCAATGTGTTTCTATAGGTTTTTTTTTTTTAAACAATAACTTGGCAAAATGGAGAGGCCTGTGAACCTACAATATCTCCCAGATTCCAGGAGCAGGAGAAACATGTCTTTGAAGTCATGCACATACAAGTATCTTTCACTGTCTCTGCATTCATCAGCTCATATTTGAACAGATTTTTAAGGAACCAGCAAGAAAGTGGCCTCATGTAATTTGAGGCACAGAGCAGAATAGCAAAAGCAGGCTCTAAACTCTGAATCTCACATAAAAGTCCTCAAAAATGCATAAAAAATAGGAAAGAATAGGTACAATAATTAAGTTTTCTTGCATTATTAAACTGAAACCTCAACACTACAAAAACAAGTTAATCAGTCATTTCCTTCTATCAAGGAGGTCAACTTAACAATTAGCGTGCAATAAATTAGAAATTCTTGGCACTTTTACAGTGGACTTTGGCTCATGCTTTCAGTGTTAACCATAAAAGTAGAAATTCTTTTGTAGATAGAAACTAAGACTATCAAGCATTATATGATTATAGCAGCTCCGACTCTTAAAAAGAGATTGCTTCCGACTAAAGCAAGATTCACCATAAACTGGCAATATCGGGCTGCTGAGTTGAAACAATCAATGACCATAACCAATATTGAACAGATAGAAATGAGGAAGAGAGACCTCCTTCTTACTATTTTCTTCTGCCTTGTGAGGGCTCTACTCTGCTTCTTCCTTTCCGCTACTTGAAGGGGACTCAAGAAATACCAGCTAGCGTGTTAAGAGGAAAAAAGCTAATGGCAGCAGTGCTACCTGAGGCTTCAGTCCTACAGCAGGCTATCAACTCTGCACAGGAACTAGCCCTCTTGTTTGCAGATCCGGAGCCCTACCAGAGCTAGGAAGCAACTGGACTTTAAGGCATTGACTAATTTATCCATACAATGTTTGTAGCAGAGAACTAGCTGTCTCCTGCTTTCTCTACTGTACCCTTCTCTTGCAAACCCCCATCCCACAAGTTTGTTCACTTTCCTTCTTAAATGGCAAGCCCTTTAAAACAATTCTCTCTCATTTTCATAGCTCCCATCACTATAAAATTTAATAGCTAATGAAGTAGGAACCCTATTACTAAAATCAGTGTTTCTGTGTATTATTCATGGGATCCAGCCTTGCAAAGTCCACTCCACAGAGCAGCCAGATTTCAGCAGTGCTGGAATGCAAAGTTTTCAGTAAAGGTCTCTTCTGGAATCCTACATGCCAAAATTTAAAATCTCAGAAAAACCTAGCAGCTATTTCAATGAAGGAAAAGCACTGATTTGAAATTAAAGAACCCTTAAGACATGCCCACACCCTGGAGAGACTTTCTCCCTTCTGAGAAATTCTCATTAGTATAGTCAAGCACAATACAGGGCCTACACTATAGAAAACGAAGTTGATAAAGATTTTGATCTCCGTATAAAAAGGCTTTAAAGCACAACACCCATTTATTTAATCTAATATGCTAGGGTTTTACAAAGTCACAAAAGAGGGCTTTCAGAACCTACCAGCCAATTTAGAAGGTTGCTAGGGGATTATGATACCATTAAATATATTTGAGTTTATACTGGCAATAACACATTGCCTTGAATACCACTACTGTGCAAGCTTCCAGTTGTTCACAATCTCTCCCCACTTATTAACCACAGCTAAGGACTGTCCTAGGCATAAAGCAACATTTTCTAGGGCAGAAAAAACACCTGTCTTCAATGCCCACTTCAGATTTGACAAGAGCCTTGGAAAGGCTTGCAGGCTGCTGTAGCCTGTGAGGGGAAGGGGAAAGGGAGAGAAAGTTACACTCAGAGGTACAATTTTGCCCTGCCCAAAAGCAGTCACCATCTCCCTCTCAATCCCCCCGGCAGAAGCACCAGATCTGACACTGCTTGCTCCCTTGCTACACTGGTTTTCCTTTATCACCGCTAAACAGCTTTGGGCTCACTCTAGGCAACACTTCCCTGCAATTAACAAGGAAGGTAGTGGCATAGAAAGTAACTGCAGGAACAGCAGATACACTATTTGTAGCCCTTTTTCCCCATTGAGTAATGGGGTAAATTCCCCCCCCCCCCGGTAATTAATACGCTGCTGAAGCTTATGGCCAGCTCTGTGTTGAAATGCATTTCATACCACAAAAATAAGATACTTAGCATTTCTTTCCCACAAAATTGTATTTCCACATAGAATTTCCTATCTTAAAAGCAGGAACATTGTTTCTTCTCTCCTCTACAACGCTTTGAAAGGGAAGTTCCCAGTGGCCAATTGTGGTTCAATAGAAGGGATTTATGAAGCCAGTATGTTAGAAAGAATTCTTTGCAATATTACCAAACAGAAGTCAATTACCTGAAGACACCTGGACTGCAGTCTGTCTCTCTCCCAGAAAATCCAGACAGAAGATAAAGTTCAGTACAGGGCAGGACAAGGGATAATCCAACAGAACTCCCCACCCCGGTAGAACAGGAAACAGATTGATCAACTACGTGCCAGATCCAAGGCTTACCAGTAACTACTCATCCTATCACACTTAACTCAATTTTTTTATTATACCTTTGATCCTCACTGTCTTATTTTCTGCTAGTTATACTAAAGGCTGTTTAAATAGCTACTTTGAGCAATTTATACCGCATTTCCCAGAGACGTCTCAAAGCCTAGCATTTACAGGAACTGTTCAGCATTTCCATGTATTTGTTAAAGGTCTTGCTCAGACTAAGTGTTCAGTCAGAGGACTTAACCCTATTTAGAGCTAATGTCAAGGAAGTCATCTTTGTATCATCACATTTTTTAAAGGCTAAAAATCAAATAGCGCTGAGTGTTAAACTTAACTCTCCTCCCCTTTATCTTATGTAATAAATTCCCTTCTATTACTGTGGTGCTCCAGTACATAACTAGACCAGCTTCCAACTAGGAAATGAAGCAACTTTTTGAAAGCCTATTAAGACACCATTTTTCCTGTAGTTCTTACTCGAACTACTTCAACTTCATTCTGTTAGTCCATTTTCATTTTAGCTTTGAAAGCTGCAAGGCAAGTTCCCACCAGATTGACTTGTCCCCCACACCTCATACTCTCCATTTTACAGAATGGCATAGATTTTTGCTATAGTGATTTTATCAATCACATGGTGCCTCTGTATTTAACTAAGATTTTGCTCAGATCCCTGATATGTACCTCACTTTTTTCCTACTGCTATATAACTACTTTATTTCAATATTTTTCATGAGTAGGTCCTTACTCTTTGTCTGAGCTACAGGAAAGAAATCAAGTTCCCGTAGCCCTCAACTCTTGTGCCCCATTCAGCTGGTGAACTGCTGAACCATGTGGATTGTTCCAAGTGAGTTCCTCCAAGGAGTGCAAATCAGTCAGCTAATTCTATTATGGCAGGATGATCTTGAATCAGCATTGCCAGTGAAAAAGTCAGAATCATTGAGACACATGCACCCAGGAATATCTAAAAATAGCTACTGTAAGAGCTACTACAAAGGCTTTTCACTTCATTGCAGTTGCAACTATAGTTTAGCTTGGCATCTAGTTGGCTTTTGTTTGGCTTGATATTTTACACATATGCTACACTTTATAAAAGCTACACAATTATAGTTCACTATTTCCTCAAAAATAAAAATATTAAAGATGCAGCACTCTTTCTAGAAATTATAGTTCTGTACCTCTGCTGAAGTTAGTACAGCCAGTTTCCATGAAAAGCAAATTACCCTCTAGCCTTGCTCCAACAACACTGTGCAAATAACCACAGCTCATTCTCCATTCCACTAGGATTTAGCCACCTCACAGTAAGTGAGCTGAGCTCGAGTTTGTATGCTTTGCCCAACAGTGCTGGGCAAAGAAGTTGCCACCCAGACTGATCTCAACATAACTTCTAGCTTAACTTATGAGATCCAAGTATAGTTCACATTTTTGTCAACTTGTCAGACTAATTGACTTAGTGCTCTGCTCACTCCCTCCAACCTTTTTTTTTTTATAAGCACCCATGAACTTTACGTAAAAAGCATTCTCACAACCACTCAATAGCCACAGGCACAAAGAGCACTTTACTAGCAATAATCAACTCGTTTTTAAAAAAACATTTACCAAAGAACTTTCATCTATGTTTTCCAAATATATGAAAATAACTTTATAAAGGGGAAAAACTAAACTCGTAGCAGGTCTACAAATGTTTTACCCAGAGACAGGACAACTGTAGTTTTTACAACTTTGACTGTATTTCTTAACAGAATACAGATGTTATCTGTACCAAGCTGTTCTTAGTGTGAAGCCTAATTTTGTTCTACACAATATTTTCTTTTCAGTACTTGGATCACCGTAGTTTGGTGAAAATCCAATTAGTGATATTTTAGTTCATTCTGCTGTTTTTAAGTCAATACTGTGATAGTTTTAAGGTACTGGAAAAAGTCTAGAAGAGACACTGAAGCATTTCATACTTTCAACTGTAATTATACAAGTCGTGCTGTTTGACTATGTTCTAAACCCAAACTAAACAATTTAGGTATTAAAGCTTCTCTCACTAATTCAATTAGGCAAGCTAGACTTGTATTAAAATGAGACTCAGGACAGAAATCCGCAGCGGTCAGGTGGTCACTAACCACTAGTGTTTGAAAATTGAGTAGGTAACAAATTGCAAAGCTAGGTAAGGCACATTTTTAATATAATGTATTTTTAACATTCTTTCTTAAAGACCTTTCCCATTCTAAGGAGAAAAAGTATTTAAGCCCATGAGCAACATAATTAGGAGGATGGAGTAAAAAATGTAAATATTCTTAAAAAAAACACACAGCCACATAAAAAAAACAGGATATATTCTTAAGCGGGAAATGGATAGAAACAAGTTTGCCACACAGACCTCCCATTTAACAATGACAACAGCTACATTTTAATCACACCTACCATTCTGGCACAAGCTCCAGAATTTTGACAGTGTGAAAACAATCTTCTCATTGCTATTGGTACTCTGGAGCTTGTGCACTGGGGGTGGATATTACAGAGAACAGCTGAGCCATTTTCCACAGGAAACAAGTACTGCCAAGTTACGTGGTCTTCTTTATAGCAGACTAAAAGAGCTGCTCTACTGTAACACTGCAGCAACACCTATTAAGATTCTCAGGGAGATAATTTCTCTAGGGGTTGAGATGTTTCACCTTTCCTTAAAGGTACCAAACCTCCATTTCCCTCGTTTTGCAGAAATTAAAAGTTACACTAGTTTATAGAAATTGGTTTGGCCCTTTACCTTAAACAGTAGCTACACCTATAGCAGTATCTTTCTCCATATATGAGTCTCTTGCAGTCTCAACCTTTCCAGTCACTGCTGCTCTGATTTCAAATGTACACAACAGGTAAAAGGCTAAAAAAAATAAACTTTAGGCAGAGAAAAGAGAGAGCTATAGTCTCCTGTCAGGAAACAATTTTCTTAAGCAACTAACAGTCAGATCTAATGCTTCACATTTGAGCTATAACTGTTAAATAGGCAATTAAGAAGCAAAGAAGAGGAAGCAAACTGAAGTAAAGCAGTATTTGAACCTTTAGGAAGATAAAGTACCCTCCCGAACATGCATTTCCTGGCCTAACTGCTTCCTTATAGCTACATTCTATCTAAGACAACACCAGCTTACTAACAGACATCAGGAAACTACCTATCCCAGTCTGAAAATTTCAGGCCTGTATTAAATATTTTTAAGGGGGAAGCATCAATCATTAAGCCTCCAAAACAAGAGGAGAATAACAAACAGCTTCATCACACCTTACACAATTTACAGCCACCACAGAAATCTTAAAACTTGCCTACATAGGAAGGAGCAGAAAAATACTATACATATGCATTTTACATTTAAACAGCTCCTCATAGTACATAAGGACCCAGGCCTCAAAATCTGGGGGCTGAACACACAAAAAGCATGAGCAATAGCTGTCCACATAACCAGTTGCTTCTTTATTTTAAACTTGCTTCCATTCACAGCCTCAGGGGCATAAGCTTAAGGCAGCTATAAAGAACTATTACTCCTAACAATGCTAAACGTTCCTGCTAAAGAGAGTGACTCTCCTTCCCCATACACAGGGGATAAAGATAGGAGGAAACTGTTCTCCAATAAAAGCACCACAGGCTTCCCCAGCTGTTATTTCGAAAAAAGAAACAACAAAAAAACAAAAACTTACCTGCCTAGAGACAAACGGATCAAATACCTGCAAGCGTTCCAACTCCAAGGCACCGGAGCGCGGCGCCATTTGCCGGGAGGACGGCAGCTGCAGCAGCAGCCGTTAACACGCACGTGCAGCAGTAACGGCCAGCACGTGCGCCGTCACGAGGCTTTACAGGGCGCTGGTAGTCTCGCGAGAAGAGATCCTCCCAGGGCGGGGCGGGGACGCGGGCTATAAAACCGGCAGGCGGGACCCTTCCCCTCCCCCTTTTTTTCCCCCTCACATTTTTGAGAGTGGCGGTGAGAGAAGAAGGGGATGGCCGGTGCGCGCCGCGGTTGCTGTTCGTGACCTGGGGCTCCTCCCGCTTTTCGGAGCCGTGCACGTGAGTTTATAGTTTTATGTAGGGATGAGAGCAGCCCCGGCCGGCAGCGGCGGGAAGGCAGGAGTGTGCGGTGCTGGCCGAGCGCCTTGGGAAGAGAGGGCCCCGGGGCCGGGAGGGCGGGGGGGGCGGGGAGGCCTTTCCTGGGAGCGATGGGCGGCTCTGAGGGTGGAGCTGGCAGAGATAGCACGCGGTGGGGATGGTGTTGATGAGTGAAGGTGCTTGTGTCTTGAAGGCGTAGGTGTGGACTCATGGTTTTGCGAGATAGGACCCTTGAGGAGGATGGAAGGTGTCAGTGAGTGTTGGGGGAGGAAGAGCTGGGTGCAGCTGCCAGTTGGTGTGGGGGTGGCAGGAGGCTGTGGTGATATTCACGATTAAAACCAGTCATGGGCTGTAGTAGTGCAAAAAGGAGCCTCTTAAGGGAAGGGCTCAGGAATGGTGGATGTGTGTGAGGGTGATACAACAGGCAGGAGTGTGTGGTGGTGACAGCAGTAGTGTTTGGTTGAGGTTGTAGAAGGGAAGTGAGAAGGATCTTGGTGGGAGATATCTCCACAGGAAGTGGCAAGAACCTGTGCACAGACTTCCATTTGCTGTGGAGGCTGCAGGTTTGTGGGGTGGCATCTCCGTAAGCAAGTGTGTCAAGCCTTGGCTGGGCTTGTAGTCTCATGAGAATAGACTTGCGGGGAGTAGAGTCTCGCCTAGGAGGAACAGATGCCAAGCGTGCAGCTTCCACTTACTGTTGAGGTGGCAGCAGTATGCGAGTGAGTTGTATTCAAAAGGGCTCAATTAGTCTTTTGCAAAGACTCTCTTGCAGGAGGATGCAGCCTTCCTAAAGAGGCACGCATGCCTATATGCAGCTTGCGTACGCCATGAGGGTGATGTGGGTAGGAACGTGCGGTGGCAGTGGCATTCACAAACTGAAGTGCCTTGTTTTTGAGGTGGACTTGTAGTCCTGAGAAAAGGAATCTGCAGTGGGGAGTGGAGGAGAATCCTTGCTTGGGACTGGCAGATGCCTATGAGGGTTTCAGAAGGTGGAAAGAGTGTGTATTCATGAGGTGAGGGACTACTTTTTGGGCAGGCTTGTAGTTTTATGAGAAGTGAACTGTGAATGATGGGAGGCGTAGCCCTGCACAAAAAAGGTGTGTACTTGTGCATGTAGTGAGGAGTGCCTGTACTGTTTGACCATCAGGAGCGTGTGGTGGCAGTAGTATTCAAGGCCAAGCGCCTTGAGTTTGAGAAGGCTTGGGGCAAAAGTACCTGCTGGGGGATGGTGGGGAAGTCTTGCACAGGAGATGTGTGTGCTGGTCCCTGGCCCTCTGTTTATGGGGGAGAGCCAGAAGGTGGTGGTGTTTCCAAGCTAAATTTGTCAAGTTTGGGAGGTGTTTGGGAAGGATTTAGTCTTGCAAGAAGGGAACCACTTGGGGATCCTTGCTCAGGATAGGCAGGTGCCTATATGTTGCTTCTGTTTGCTGTGAGGGTGGTGGGGGCAGCAGGATCATGCGATGGTGGTCACAAGCTGAATGCCTCATGTTTGGGCTTGCTCATCTCATCAGAAGAGATCTGTTGTGGGGGTGGAAATCTCAGAGGGGCAGATGCCTGTGTGCTGCTTCCATTTGCTGTGGAAGTGGCAGGAGTGTATAAACACAGTGATGTTTATAAGCTGTGACTGGTGTTCAGATGAGCTTGTACTGTTGTGAAAAGTGTCTGCTGCAGGAAGGGGTTAGCCTCCCCAAGGAGGTGCAGGTGCATGTGTGCGGTTTCCATATGCTCTGTGAAAACAGTGGAGCTTGCAGGAGCTTTGCAGTGGTGATAGTGTTTAGCTAAGTGCCTTGTGCATGAGAGGGGTTTGGGTGAGCTTGTAGTCTCCAGAAAAGGTATGGGTAGTTGGGGGTGGAGGAAAATTGCCCAGAAGTGGCAGATGTCTGAGGGTGGTGTGGCGGAAAGTGTGCTGCGGAAGCATGGGGTTCCTGAGCCAAGGTTTTTCGGGGAAGCTTGCAGTCTTGCGAGAAGGGAATTGTTGGGGGAGGGCAGCCTTACCTAACGCTGGCATATGCAAGTGTATGGCTTCCGTATGTTGTGAGGGTGGCAGGGGTGTGCAGTGATGATGGCATTCATGAGCTGAGTGCCTCAGACTTTGGATGGGCTTGTAGTCTTGCAAGAAGGGATGTGTTGGAGGGCATCTTGCCTTTGAAGAGTAGATACCAGTGCAAAGCTTCCCGTTATTATGGGGGCAGCAGGTGTGAGTGCCTGTTTGAGCAGGTTTTTTGTATTTTTTTGAAAAGGCACCCACTGGAGGGTGTTGGGGAAGCCTTGCATAAAGATGCACATACTGCTGAATGCCTTTCATTTGCTGTGTAAGGTAGTGTGATGGTTATGGTATTTACTAGTTAAGTGTCATGTCCAGCTGGATTTGTATTCTTGTGAGAAAGGAGCCTTTTGGCTAGGGGGGGGTAAGTGCCTCATGTTTGGTCAGACTTGTATTCTTGTGAAAAGTAGTCCTATGGGGTGGGGTGTGTGTGGATACCTGTATGTAACTTTCCTGTGCTATGAAGGTGATATAAGTGACAAGAACATGTGGCAGTGCTGGCACTAAAGAACAAAGGGAAAGATGTTTAGGAGAGCTCACAAGAGGGCATCTGGTGTCAAGGGCCAGGGGATCTTTCCCCAGGAATAGCAGATGTCTTTGAGGGAGAGGCTGGGAATCGGAGTGTGTGGTGGTGAGTGCTTGTCATTCAGCTGAGTTTGTAGTCCTGTGAGAAAGGACCCCTTGTCTGTGTGTGTGTGGCTCAGTTGCCCAGGAGCAGCAGATATCAATGCACAGCTTCCATTTGCTGTGTGGCAGGAGCGTGGGGGGGGGGGGGGGGGCAAGCGTTCACAAGCTGAATGCCTTGTGTTTGAGTGGACTTAGTTTTGTGAAGAGACCTGCTGGAAGATGGTGAGGAAATCTTGCCAAGGAGAGGCAAGAGCCTGTGTGCAGTTTTGATTTTCTGTAGGACCCATGTGGTAGTAAAAGTGACAGGGTTCATAAGCTAAGTGCCTTGTTTGGAAGAGGTTGTGAGGACTTGTAGTCTTGCACGAAGGGCCCCATGGCTGGTGCTAGGTAGAGGAGAAGCCTTTTCCGGGAGTGACAGATGCCTGTGTGCACCTTCCATTTGTTATTAGGGTAGTAAGAGTGTGGCTATGATGCTGTTCATGTTTTTGATACTTTTTGGGAACTGCTGTACTACTAAATTACTGTAGCCCACCTAAGGCTTCAGCTTCTCTCCTGTTCTTTCCCAATTTCCTGCTTCAGAACACCAGTCTTTTGGACTATCGTGCTTTGATTTGTCCTTTCTATTGTTTCCTTCTCTACTTTTTAAAAGCTAAACAAAAGCACAAGCTCCGTGTTGCCCAGCCACCTCACATCCCCTCTCAGCACCCTTCCTTCACCTACTAATTTCCAGCTTCTTTAACTCGACAGGTGTATCTCTTCACTGTTGCCTTTATACCACATCTATGTGGAACCAGGAAGATCAACTTGACTGGTTAGGCTTTTGCAAGCTCATTCTCTAAAGCTGCACGTCCTTGTGCTGCTGAGAAGGACTTACTGGTATACTTTGGCTGGCTATAGTTCCCAGTTTCAAAATCTTTGACTTTGTGCTAATGCTGATTGTCTTGTTTAGAATTTGGGCTGAAATGAGTCTAGGTTATAGTTTAACTTGCTTGGTATGAAATTACTTTCATTCCAAATATTGTCCACTTTGCCAAGCAGACTTATACTGGGCTTATTCACAGTCAGGGCAAAGGTGACTATATAACTTTCAAATTTCTGCTAGCTGTAGGGGGAATGAGGTGATGAGCAAAAGTTGAGATGAAAAGGGGAGAAGCCTACCAAATAGATTACTTAAATACCAAAAGTCCTCCTTGAGATATAGGTTTATAGGCTCAGCCTTCAGAAAACTTGTTAAAAATAGGGCAGAAAGAATTTCCTGTTATGAAATATCTTTGTCCTGAAAGTTGCAATCCGTAGCTTAGTGAATTGTCTTGATTTATTTTTTTTATGGAATCACAGAATGGTTGAGGTTGGAAGGGACCTCTGGAGGTCATGTAGTCCCAACCCCCTGCTCAAGCAGGGTCACCTAGAGCATGTTGCCCAGGATTGTGTCCAGACAGCTTTTGAACATTTCCAAAGATGGAGACTCCACAACTTCTCTGGGCAACCTGTTCCAGCGTTCAGTCTCCCTCACAGTGAAGTTTTTCCTCACGTTCTGGCAGGAACTTAGCATGTTTCAGTTCATGCCTGTTGCCTTTTGTCTTGTCATTGGGCACCACTGAGAAGCCTGGCCCCGTCCTCTTGACACCCTCCCTTCAGATACTTGTACACATTGATCAGATCGCCTCCGTCTTCTCTCCTCCAGACTGAACAGGCCCAGCTCTGTCTTTCCTTGTGGAGAGATGCTCCAGTTCCTTAATAATCTTAGCCATTTGCTGGACTCGCTGCAGGAGCTCTTTCTTGTACTGTGGAGCCCAGAACTAGACATAGGTGGGCCAGGCATGGCCTCGCCAGGGCTGAGTAGGGGGGGAGGATCACCTCCTTTGACCTGCTGGCAATGTTCTTCCTAATGCAATCCAGGATACCATTGGATGCCTTGGTGACAAAGGCACATTGCTGGCTTGTAGTCAACTTGTCCGCTAGGACTCCCAGGTGGTTCTTCGTGGAGCTGCTTTCCAGCAGGTCAGCCCTCAGCCTGCATAAATATTGTGTATGCTGCTATAGCAGTTACCTTAAAATATAATATTTTGGTTCCCTTTGTTTTTCATGACTGTTTAGGAACCTGATAGAAGTAATGAAAGTGTTAAGTGTGCTGCAGAAAGAGGCAAGGATGTGATCCTGCCTACTTTTACAGTTACTGATCAAAAGAAACAGGGTTCAGTGTTCTTGCGGTCTTGCAAAGCTATTTTGAAGACCTTTGTCAGCCTAGCTGACCCATATTCAGCTATGCTGGGCTTGTGGATCTAGATTATAAATTGTGAATCTTGTGTCCGAGATTGCTGAAGGATAGAACTGTCCTGTGAGGTGCTGAGCTTGATTCTGCCTGGTATTGTGTGCTCTGGTCTCCTGTGGTGTTGGTATGCGCTCCTACATTTCTGTCCTACCAAAAACAGTTTTGCCTTCAGATGTCTTAAGGTTCATAATTAACAGCCTAAGATACAATAGAAATACTTGTTTGAGTTAGTACTTGAGCTGTAATTGCTATGCTAATTTTGCTCATATAGGAGGCCCAAGAATATGTGCAAATATGTGCATCTACATTCACATCTATTCAAGCAGCTTTAGTTGCTGCAGATAGTTGATGCTCTAGTCAACAGGAAAATATAACGGGGTTTTGTTTAACTGAGCAATTTTTTATAGGAACAGATTGCTTCCCTCATCTACTGTTCTACTTCATGTGACAAAAAGCAGGATGAACAAAGCAATCTGTCTCCTTTGTTATCCTTTTCAATGGTTTCATTGAGTCAGGCACAAAGCTCTGAACCTTTTAACACTAGCTATTGAGGGTCTACCTTGACTGTTAGGAAGGTAACTTGTGAATGACTTAGTGGAAACATGCTAAAGAGAAGTTTAGGAAAAGGAGATATGACTGCCATCTTCATGAGTCCTGTCTTAGTGAACGATTCAGAAGTGATGAACTAAATATGTAATGCTGGAGATCTGCAAATGCCTCCCTAGTTGTTGCTAAATAGAGATCACTGACTTGCAACAAATATCCCTTTCTCTCTGCCCCGGGCAAAAGAATGTAGGAGCTTTTGCTTTTTATGATGAAATGCGGCGGGAACCTTTCAAACTTTTTTCATGTGTTGAGAAAGCCAAATGCAATTTAGAAATCTGTGCTACCTTTTAAAGGTGTTGTATTTGTTTCTCAAAACAGCCCTTTTTTTCTCTTGTGCTACCATTTACTTTGTCAAATGTGCGAAAGCAGACTTTTGCTGTTCTTCAAGGTTATATTGATTTTATTGATTACTGAATAAAGGATTAAAGTAATTCTTTGACTTCATAATGTAGACTTTGGGATTCTTTATGTGTACATATAATTTCAATAGAAAGCTGCATTTGGGCAACTTGTATTTTAACTTAAGTTTCCTAGTTTCAATCCTGCTTACTCTTATAGAAGCACTTTGAGAAGGGTAATTGCCCTCAAATGTATCATGTATTACTTTCAACTTGCTCTTTTCGTACTGCAGTTAGGGGCTCTCCTAAAGAGCTACCAGTGATTGTATTGCAGTGAGACATTTGTGCTAGACTGACCTTTCAATGAGTATTTTATATAGCGTATCTTCCACACAGTTTTAGTGGCGTCACAGAAGTGAGAATAAATTCCTTGTTCATACTTTTGCAAGTGTTTATACCTTCCTAAAAATCTTTGCATCACAAATAATCTTTTTCTTAAACTATTTCATAAGAAAGGAAGGATGCAATGATATTTTATAATGACAAATATAATCTGTGGGCTGTTTTCAGTTACAGTTTAGAAAGAAACAGACCCTTTGCCTAGAATTCCAGATTACTTTTCTTGCCTTTGCTACCAACTGTCACCTAGTGTGGACAGTAGTAGGAGAGGTATCAAAGGTACACAAGGAAAAAGAAAAAGGAGAGAATCACATGCTGATTTAACCTTTATGTTACTGGCCCTTTCCCTGATTCTTATCAGGGTACCTTTAGCTGTCCGTTTCATTTGTAAGGTCCTTACTCCAGGGAATATGTAGTGATTTGTAGAAGGAGGAATAGTTCCAGGAGAAGACATGAGGAGAAACTGCATAACCAAGTGTGGTAGATGGAATGTTTCTTTTGTGGAAGGCACAGATTGCAGTCCTAAGTGATGTGAAAATTGAAGACAAGTTTTTGCTCTGATTTCTGGTGTAAAAACAAAAACCCTAAAGCAAAACCCCCAAGCCCTACCCCGTAGTCTCTGATTTATCCTTGTGCTTAAAGGAAGAAGTTTTGGAATATGAAATGGATAGACATGTACATGAGTTAATGTTTGACAGCATCCTCAGTTATTCTCAGGATTAGCCTGGAGAAGTACTGTGTCGATTCTCCATAGAAACTTTTCATATCCACCTGACTTGTACTGTTTTACTTAGTAACACTTACTACATTTCTGTAATGTTAGTTTTAAACCTTTAGGACTAAATCTTTCTGCAAGTAGAAGTGATGCAACATAAGCCCCATAACGCTTGATCATCAACTCTTTGTGCTCAGAAGCATCTGCATTTCTTCAATGTGTGGTAACTTGTCACTCTTCTACATTTGGGCAAATTCTTGAAAATCAAGCAAGCGTGCTTTTTTTAAATAGAATCCTTGGCAACAAGAAGAAAGAAAAAAAATTCAAAAGGCCTATTTTTTCTAAAGCTTGGCAGAGACTACAAGTTGAGAGGTGAACCAAGGAAGTTGGATAATGTCCAGAAAATGTGATTAAGAAAGGAGAAAATCTTAGTCTCAGGCAGGAGAATGATAGAGTAGTTTTCTAGGACTAAATAGTGTGACATCAGTGAGCCTTTAGTCGCCAGTCTGCCACTGTATTTGCTACTTTCATTCTAACTTAGGTTCAGTTTGCTTTATTTTTTATGCTGTCCCTAGCAAAAGAGTAGGTCATCTCTTGCAAGCAGATCCATGTTCCAGAACAAGGCAAGTTGCTCTACTTGAACTGAACAGTTTTCAAAGTCAGGAGAATGCAAAACAAACAGCTTCTTTAGAAAATGTTTGAGCTGTTGTTGATCATTAAATAGTTGCAGCCAGATTCTTTGCTGATGCAAATCAGCATAACTTCCAGTGACTTAGGTAGGGCTGTGCTGAGCCTTTGCAATGCAATAAAATACTGGATACAGAGCTGTTACTACCTTACTAAGATATCCTGATGCTTATTATTGTAAAGGATTCTTGCACTATTTTCTCTTAAAGCTGTCATGTCAGTATTTGTCACAGCCTTTAGATACTGAATGAATGAAATGGCTTTCATTTTCTTCAACTCAGCAAGAATTGTCAGTCTGATCAATACTACCAGCAATTTAAAACTAAGTTCAGCCTTTGCTGGAACAAAGGGTTCTACACGCATGGGTTTCTACAGCGATGAGAAGGAGCAATTGGGAACGCTCTATTTCCTGTATTTTTCTTCCTGGTCCGGTATATAAAGCCAGTAGCTAATCTCTACTATGAAAAGATGTCATAGGAGATGGCTCAGCTCTGGAGACAGAAGAGAGACTTTATCATGATTACATCATATTCAGCACTGGGACTCACCTATGCATACCTTTAGGGGGGGAAAGCCTCTTGCTGCTGTCTTTAGTCCTGTGTGGCAGACTGGGTGAGGGTGCTGTTGACAAGGCAGCGTATTATGATTGCCTGTGAACTGAAGGAAGTGAAAAAGCGATTCGAAGGAAGAAAAGCATTTGGAAGTGAGAAAATTTATAGTAAAGATATTTAAATAGCTGATATTTCAAAAGAAGTAAATGCCAGCTCAGAAATACCAGCTGCATCTTAAATTTTTCTGTCTGTTGGTTCACAGTTTTATTCTGTCACGTGATCATATACTCCTACTCCCATTATATATCTTGAATGATGCAAATGTTATGGATATAAATTGAGTCAAAATTAAAGATATCACTGATAGTTTACTCTGGAATATATTTGCAACCTAAATTTTCTAACATTTTTTACTTTCACCTATGTAAAAGTAACAAATCCAAGAAGCTTCTAATTCTATAATGTTATATATATATATATATATGCAAATTTTATAGTTCTATGTAGTATCGTGTTTCCCTCTATTTTAGCTGAAAGTGAAAATGAGAAAAATAACAGTGAAGGGAAACCTCTCCTTTTTCCCAGTACAGATGATGATAAAGTGGAAAAAGACAGCAGTTCTCATTTAATAACTTGTGTATTTTCAAATATATTAAATGCTTTGAATTTCTTTATTGGTTGTTTTGAAGACCTCTAAATGATCAACAGTATAAGGTGAAGAATGTTGATGAGTTCAGGCATTTGTTTTCTGAGCAATGTCTGCTGAACAGAAGCTGTTATAGGCAAAGTAATCTTGGCCCTGGTTCTTTATTCTGATATGGGATGTGGACAGTTGGAACTTTGCCATTTCTGCACCTCTTAACTAATCTTTTGGTTAATGAAAGTCCAGCACTATCCACATCCCTACTTTGGTCCTTTCAGAACTCTGAGAAACGACATCATGCTCTAGGTCATTTTCTGATCCTTTACCACTGACAAACACTGGGAAGAATATTTAGATTTTTCCACTTTACACCACCACAACTGTGCAATATAAACAGTGTGCAGCAAAATGTCATGTTCCTTGGAGCAGGCTTCCAGCTTGATGTCAAGGAAACCCTTACACCTTTTTCTTGATGGAACGTAACCTATTGTATTTAAATCTTAAGCTTGAATACGCAGAGAAAGTCTGCCTTTCTGGGCCCCATTTCCTTTTAGTCTGCTGCAGTCTTAGTCTAGACCAACTCTGCTTAAATGTATACTTGTTGATATAGGATGTTTCAGTTTTCCATTAGCGCTGTGTAAAGCTCTGCAGTTTAAACTAAGGGCTCAGCATTATCAGTGACTGTTTGCCAATATCACTTAGTGCTGTATAGTATAAAGAGAAGCCTGATATTGATTTTCATTGCAAGTGGTATGTTTACTGCTTTCCATTAATTGGGTCCAGAGATGTAACCAAGTGAAAACATGCTGAGAGGAAATAGGTTGGCATGAGCTCTTTGAAATGGGCAATGTGAAGTCTCTTCAGATGACTGAGTGAACATCAGATGGGATTTGGCTTTCCTACCCCATTCCTGTGTTCTCGGTGTCTCTATTCCTACTGGTTTTTCTGTCTGTACTTCCGCTTTGTGTGCTTCCTTTATATGTTTGAGTTCAGTCAGTTCTTTGTTTATCCATGCAGTCTTCCTGCCACGTTTGCTTGACTTCCTGCTTATTGGGTGGAACTGTTCTTGAGTTTGAAGGAGGTGATCCCTGAAGATCAACCAGCTGTCTTGGACCCTTCTCTTCAGGATGGGCTCCCATAGGATTCTAAGCAGGTCCCTGAACAGGCTGAAATCTGTTCGCCTGAAGTCTAGGGTTGTGATTCTGCTTTGTCTTGCTCCTGCCTTGTCCTGACCCCCACCATCTCATGGGCACTGCAGCTGAGGCCCTTGACCACCTCTTCCTTGTTTGTAAGAATCAGATCCAGCAGATTGTGTCCCCTCATCAGCTCAATCACCTGTCAGGAAGTCATCAATGCACTCTGGAAACCTTCTAGACTGTGCCCCGTTGTGAGTTCTCCTAGCAGACATTGGGATGGATGAAGTCCCCTATTAGGGCTGCAGAGAGACCTCCTCTTCCGCAGTGATGCTAGTTAGGAAGTTGACACTGCTGCCACTTTATGTGGATAGAGAAAAGCACCTTTTTCAGTGATAAATTTATGTTAATGTGTGCCTAGTGGCTGCAGATGAAATAGAATGCATAGTTTCTAGTGGTACCAGCAGGAAAAGTAATTTTCTTGTTTCATTCTGGAAGCTGTACAGTTGATGCTGTAACAGGTGCTCCTATAAATCCTGAGCAAAAAGCAAAACCTAGGAATATTATTTTGTTAGAAAGGAAAATTTAATTTTTTCAGAAACATAACAGTAGTGGATATGTTCTACCGGGGTGGAAAACCCTTTGTAACTGAACAGTGCAGCGCGGTAATAGATTGCCATAGAATCTCTAACACTGGATGTGTTTAAGAGTGTCTGTCAGTAAATAAGTTTATATCATAGTTGAATAACTTGGAGAGATGTGGGGGGAGGGAAGGGCTAGGCAACTTCGAGATGAGTCCAAGGCTGCTTTTCTTTGAATTTACATGCTGGTTTCGTATGTAAAATGGCTTGGGGATCTGGGCAACGCAGTGAGAATGAGAAAAATGGATCATGCGCTTGTTAGCTCTAAGTGCTGCAACCTCAAATCAAAGTTTCTTGGTTAAGTACCAATGTAAAATGAGTTTGCGGACTTCAAGAAATGCCTAAACAATGGCTTTGTCCTCCTTTCAGCATTTATTCATCTATCACTGTTCCTACAAAATGTGGTCTTTGTGTGAGGCCTGGTGGTTTTATACCAAGTACCTCTTCCAGACTTTATTTTCTGAAATCTTTTTTGTGAAATGCTGTGATTGGATGGCATTGGTGATATGGACTTTTGGATTCTTGCCTTGGCCCTGGCAAAATCCATTCAAGGAATGGGATTGAAAAAATGATCTTTATTGACTCCTTTCCAGCCCATACTGTGGGCTTTTGGCTTCTGCAAAGGTTATAAATTGTTATCCAAACACCAGCCTTAAAATACCACAGAAGAAGCAAAACCTCTTTAGGATGTCTAAAATAAGTTTCTGATGTAGGGTATCTGTTTCTAAAGAGACAATGAAGCTTTGAGCAATTAGAAATGCACTAGTTGGATATGCCTTAAGTGCTCTTTCCTATTATGATTGACTGCAGAAGTTATTTTCCTGTGTTTTGTTCTTCCCCAAACTTTTTTGTAATCAACTTTTCTTTGCAAGTGGCTGGTGGAATGTTATGTGTTGTATTTGGACTTTTTTCCTTGGGAGCAGCCCAGTGGGTAGTTTTTCATATAGCAGTTTGAGTTTCACTCTCAGGCGTACCAGTTGGAATGTCACTGTTCTCCCATTTTTGTTTTCTGTATTTATATTGTAGACTGGCTGAAAATTGTTCTTGTTTATGCGTATATTTGTAGAGCTGTATTTGTTTTTTTTTGCCATTTATTAGTACTTGGTACAGGGTATTGTTTGGCTTGTATCAAAAAGAAGCAAAAGTTGTTTTATAATAAGTGAAAGCATTCTTGGCCCTCTCTGTAGTAAGAATATCCCTGGTAATCAAAATGAAGGTTAAGACTGCTTGCAAGCCACTGGTTAAGCAAGTCACATTTGTCAACATGCATGTTTGTTACAACGACAGGTTTACATGACAGTTTTCAGCAGGTTAAGAAGACTTAATACGGATGCGTTTGTGTTAATAAATAAGATAGCTGCCCTTAAGCCCCTAAATTTATTCTTTTCAAAGGGTTATCTGTTGGAAAACTGCAGAAAGTTTGGTTATCTAAATTAAAGATGCAGCCCCACTGCATCAGCAGTTCAGCAAAAATCCCTTAATACAACTGTGCAGGCTGGAGAGAATTTCCTTCTGTTATGTGGCTCTGTCCTCTTCTGCAGGCAAACATGGTCATAACTTCTGTGAAAGCATCTTTTGACAATTGCAATGTCAAAAAGACCAATAGCACTAAAAAACTGAAATGTTCAAGCAGTGTTTTAGATGCAAGGAAGGGAAATTTTGCTGTTTTTAACAAGCCCGTGGGTTATGTTTACTTTAACTACAAGCTAATATAAAGCATACAACTTACTATGATAATTGGTAAAAGATGACTACTTTAAAGATATCCTTTGAAGATAAGGATGTGGAGTTCTATCCTTGACAATCTGTGGATGCAGAAGGATTTGTCACAGCAGAACAGGGTGGACAGTGTCTCAAGAGGGTGATGGCAGAGGTGCCTTTGTGCAGGAGGTATTGGGAGCTTGCCAAAGATGACTGCATGAATTCCTCACCATGCAAGTGGAAACTGGAAAGGATCACTGCTCTTAGCGCTTGGCAGGCCAGTGCAGAGAGGCATGACAGAATGCTCTCATGGCTTCTTTGATGCAGCTGTGTACCCTGCAGTGTCTTGAGCCTTCTCTTGCCCTTAGATGTGCTCAGTTGCCCCTCAGGGAAGGAAAGGAGTGTATTCAGCTCTCCTTCCAAAGGTTCCACTTTGGTCTGTTTAAGGGACACAAACATAATTTTCGACTTAATTGAATCAAGAAGTAAGGGTATCTGTCAAAAGCCAAAATTTCACATAAAGTGCCAAACTTCTGGAAGAAGTTTCATTTGGATGTGAACGTTGCAGTAGAAGATGAGTTATATTCAGCAGGATCTTCCCTAGTGACAATTTGTGTGCTTTTCTTTACTGAATCTAAACAGTCACTGCATTACATTAGCTGTTTTCCTCATTCAAAATATTTGACCTCAAGTAATAACACTGTTGTTGTTTATGCACATTCCTTAAGCTAGCATTTAAGTCTAATTTCATATGGATGAGTGATTTAAGCTAATATTTTAATGCTTTCCTGTGCTTCATGAGTTTAGTGTGGAAAGAAATAAGGAATATAATGTGGATGCCTTAGTGCCGGCTATAAATGCTGTCTTTTGCTTAGTTCCCATTACAAGAGCGTAGGATATATACTAGCATACTAAAATATGTAGGGGAATACCCAGGGCTGACCTGCGTTGTGTGCACTGTCATCACTATTTCCTATATCACAGACATTGCTTTTTGTCTTGGTAAATGCATTTCTGTGGCTGGATTTCATTGCTTCTGTTTATCAGAGCTTTTATGGTTTTGCCTAAATTATTAGAATTAATTTTTAGTGTAACCTAGATAAACAGAATTTCATTGTGTGTTGTAAGACGTTTCAGGCTAACTTCCTGTTGCATGAGTAGCTGTATTATAACATTATAACCTACACATAACACTGCTTGTCACACTCATTGCTTTCATGTTTTCAAAGACAAGTTTGGAAAGGTATGCATGAGAAACATACTGCTGAGACCTGGGTAGCAAGTTCCCATAGCATTCCTGCAATACCAGAGGAAGAAATATGCAAATCACTTCAAACCCAGACACTTTGGGCACAGCTTACAAATTAGTCTTTTCGGCATAAATCCTAGTTCAATAGCTTAATTATTCAACTGTAGTTTTGCACTCCTGCAACAAAAGGAAGGAATTTCAAGCACATTGTTTGTGAGCTGCTTACAGGCCCTCCCCTATGAACCTTGGACCTTTTTCTTAACTGCAGCAGAGCAAGCTGAGAACATACCATGGAGCAGTATGCTGAACTAGTTCTTAAATGTTAATGAATAATATGATCATTTTATTAGAGAACTCTTGTGATGTGTTTCCAGGCACTGTTCAGGAATGTATTTGTGCACACAATGTTTTATTTGCTTAAGAAAACAAAACACTACTTTGATATCCTTTGACCTTCCTTTTTTCTTTTTCAACTTTTAAAGTTGTTGATGTAAAATGTCTGTGAAATGGGGCAGGATAACTGGCAGAGAACAGCTTTCTAATGTCTACTACAAGTATTTTTGAAGAGCCGTGATCTGTTCTCTCTCCAGATGATTCAGAAAGAGATCCTTTCTGTGCAGCAGCGTTAATCATTCCTGCAATTATTTCCCTGAACTGCTTAGAGCTCTGATACTTCTTATGACTTCATCTCAATATTACATGTGACTGGAATGAAAAATGGCTTTGGATATCATCCTAATGTGATTATGTAAAGTGGGCGCTATATCCTCTGTATTAGTTCCAATAATATATAAAAGCACAATCCTTTGTATCTGCTGTATGGAAGCTAGGCAATATGCCCAGTTATGGAGAGGATACAGCACAATTCTTGGGAATATTTCAGACATTTTTCCCAGAAACAAGTTGGCAACTTGGAAAAATGGGTTGTAAATTAAAACTGCCTGTCCCAGCAGCTGTAAATTGCATGACCAGCACTTACTCAGTAAATGACTTCCTGTGGACCTCACTAACCTTATTGGTGCTGTGGGGAGTATAGCCTCACATGGAGAAACTGCTTTTGAATAGTTGCTATGAGTTTATGTAGTAGGAGACATGATTTTTTCATTTTGGCATGCTTGTGGGGTTGCTGGTTCATAACTTACATGTCTCACTATTTTGTATTTTTTAAGCTGTAGTTCCAAGAGTTGTGCGAGTTTTTGAAACAATCTCAGCTTTCTTGAAGGAAGAAGCCTAGCTGCTGTTTTTATGTAGGAGTTTGTAATTGTGAACCTCATTGGTTTAACATGGAGAGGTAATAAGGCTTTCTTGCTCCAAAGTTTTACTTTTAATATAAGGTCACATTGAGGCCTGGGAATCCAAATCGGGTTTGGGTGACTTTGCAATTGGCAATACTGGTGAAATTTGATCCTCTGCTGCTCTGCAGCAGCTTCTACTTTTTGTACTCTTTTAACTTACAGTAGAAATTATCTATTGAAAAGACCTAATTTCAAAGTAAAACACTCATTTTAGTCTTAAATCCCTAGGTTCCATTAAACTTATCTTTCTACTGCGGATATGTACTAGCAAAAAATCATTCAGTGACTTAATAGACAATTACACAGTAGATTTGAACCCTCTTAATTTTTAGTGGCTTGTTGTGTAAATAGTTTGACTGTTTTCCTCGTTTTTGTTTCTGCAATTCACTTCTGGCTAGATCTAGCAGATGGACAAATTACAGAATCGTACTGTCAGTTACTCCTTTGCTTCTTGATAGAAGAGTATATCTGTAATTTGAAGATTTATTCTTTCTCTTCCCTGTTGCTTCCTGAGTATCCACTTCAGTGGAGCACACTGGATGCAGTAGAGTATCCAGAGTAATGACCTTAAAAATTATTTTGTGGTTAAACAATTGTAGCTCAAATGCCATTTCCTTCTGACAGTTTTGCACATGCTCAGATATGTGCAACTGTTCTAACTCAGGTGAACTAGTGCAATGTTCTTGACCACCTTGAAGTGTTCTTGGACTGAAGGACTACGGAACTTGCCTTCTGATTCTTTCTCAGATTTTTTTGAAATTTCAAATTTGAATCTTCGGATCAGCACTAAGGCTATGGTAAGGGTCCAGAAATTAATTTCAGGCTGTGCCAGACGCTATATAAATTCACAGAATGGTACTGTCTTTTTGCCGAAGGACTTAAAACTTAATCCACAGAACACGCAAGTGCCTGTAACAAACATCTGGATGGAATGAAAGAGAATGGAGAAGATAGCAATGAAGGGAAAATCTGCTTAGGGAAGTTAGGGCTACAAGCTTTAGGGTCAACCGACTTATTTTCAATGCAGGTGGCAAAAATCTTGTAGGAAGAACTGCTCTGAAAAACTAGTGAGATTTGGGGCTGTTGATTCCTGATTGCGTACTCAGATGCAGCTAATAGCACGCAACACATTTCATCTGCAGATGCCCTATTCCTCTATAAAATGAAAAGCAAGCTTCTCTTCCAGCTGTAGGATAGGGAAACCGAGAAAAGGATAGGAAGATGCCCTGCCCAGGGTCACGCTGTAGGGGAACATCAGACAAAGGATAGCGTTCCTTCTGACTTAGGTACTGGGTATTTTTTGCCCACGCTTTGCTGTTATCCTCAGCTGTGATCAAACTAACATGAATCTCCTATTGATGTTGAGACAGAAGTATTAATCTGAAATTATTCACCACTGCTCCTGTAATCCATGTCCTTCTTAGATGCAGAATTCTGTCTTGAAACAAATCTAAAAATGCTCCATGACCCATATTGCGAATTTGAAAGAGCTTACCTTCATTTGTAAGTCAAAATTTCATAACAAGCTAACTTTGAGAAGCAGTGTAAAAATCTAGATACCAATGTTCCAACTTTGGAGACTTCCATATTTGGTGTCCAGATCTGCCCACTTCTACAAATAAAGACTAAGAAAGCAACAGAAGTCCAAGGCATTTTAGGAAAACATTTATCCTCATAGGAAGCAAGCAGGTAGAAGAGACACTTAACTGATTTAGAAAGATAAACTTTCTCAAATACTTTGCAAGTTGCAAAATGTTTGTGTTGCAGCTTTCCGTTTCTGCATCGTTTTAGTGAGTCAGCCCCCAGAAAATCCTGTTATGATAAATAGCTTGTAGGCAATCTTGGGGAAGGTTGCTAAGGAATGTATCTTAGGAATAATAAGCTATGTTTGTGTGAGGCATATCACGGTTGTCATAGCACTGCAACTCTGATTTTTGCAGGAATTGTTCTGTTGTAAAGCCGTTGAAATGCAGTTAGGTCCATATGTTACTCCTTATGTTAGATTAAATTCCAGTAAATTCATCAGTGGTGAGTAACAATTACAGTGCACGTGCCAATCTATAAGGCTGTGGGCTTGTCCTTATTTTCTTAGCTGCAGCTGACTAAAATGATTCATTTTATGTAAATTAAATGTTCATTTACTAAGAATATGACATTTCTTGCAATTCCACCAAATGAATGATAGATGAACGAATCGAACTGTGATTATACTTGTCAGTGCAATTAGCCCTGATGCTGAACCAGTTGTAGGATCATTCTTTAGGTCAGAAAAAAGTTTTCCCTAAAGGGGCTTGGACCTTACTGATTTGTGTATCTCTAAATAGGAATTGGGAGTTGGACTGGATGATCTCCAGAGGTCCCTTCCAGCCTCAACCATTCTATGAAATTAAATGGCTAATTTCTATTTTGCAGAAAGTTAATGCTGACATCTAGTGGTGGCTTTTTGCATTCACAAAGCACTGGAATGCCAATTTTATGGTGATATTTACAGAGATGGCTGACAGCTGTGATGCATGATAGCTCTTTGTACAGAGGGTTTTGTAGTGTTAGGAATAATCTGGCACAAAACGATGGCAGTATCTGACTTACATGGTGTAGTTAAAGGTGAAAGTCAGCTTGAGGTGTTTTTCAGCACAGTCCAATACAGATGTGCTTCACTTCCCCAACATGCTCAGAATAAAAAGCCATCCATGCTGATCTTAAGCAGGTTACAGAAATGTACTAGAATTTTCCCTTCTCAGACTCCCAGATGTCCAAATAATTGGAGCTATTAACTAGGCAAATACATACTATGGCAGGTTTATAATCATTAGACAATTCGCAAGCAGTTCTTGACTGGCTTTGGTTATTGGATCGATGGCTATTGGAGCAAAGACCTAAATTGCTTCTACTACGTCTAGATAAACTTTAGAAGCCTGATATCGGTTGTAAATTTACAGTGCACTTAATGTCTCGGAATCCCATTTTCACATATGTAAGAAGTGTGCTATGCAATTGGAGCAAGAGCAGAAATTGGAGCCCAGCGTTTCAGAAAGATTAAGCAAAAATGAAGGCAGAAAAAGTATTCCGAAGGGAAGGGCCCAAGGGAGCAAGAACATGAACAGCTATTTTGGCTAAATGAATACTTGTTTTGGAGTTACTGTCCTTATCCTGAGAAAAACAAGAAACTGCATGACAGTGGGACTCAACAGAAGCTTGAAATTTTTGTCCCTTTTATATAGCAAAGTAGCAGTACTTTACAGCTGGCTAATGTGAAGGGAACAATTTTCAAGTGGGATTTTCCCCCTTGCTATGCCCACCCACACCATTAGTGTAAAGTTAACTGCCTTGAATACATGCACAAGTATATGTGGTTACAGATGTGTAAATGTCTTCCTAAAGTCTTTCTCCGCTCCAAAACAGCTTTAATTTTTGCTCAAATTTTGTAGTATTCTTTTAAGAAGTAACACCCTAATCCTCTATGTTCTGGTGAGCAGCCTAACAATTCAGATTTTAGATCTGCTTTTGGATCTAATGTATGTAAGCATGTGCTATAACATCTGGAAACCATAAGGCTGTATCTCATGCATAAGTCAATATCTTGTTCCATGTCAAAGTGCATAAGACTATTGAAGAATACTGTTTTTTTGATTGCCTGGTGGTGTTTAATTTTCGTGGTTTGCAACAGCTTCTGTTGTAAGATGGTCTGTGAAGTCAGTACTACAGCTGAGCAGAAACATAAATGATTCAATAGATTTTCAAATATGGTTTTAGGCATTTACAAATGTACCAAAACTCTAGTTTTGTTATTCAGGGGATGATTTCTGTTAATGGATCTTACTGCATAGCATTTTTGCAGACAGTTGAAAATATTCGGTATGCAAGACTGCTTTCATCAAAGATCTTACAATATGCCTCCATACTGACTAGTTTCTAGCATGGGTATTTAGTGAGTTAAGAGTCAGTCTTTAAAATGCTTAATTCTCTGCTTACGTTACTTTTGCCAGTGAATTTCAATATTTGCTGGAAGTGAATGCAGAAGAATGCTAAGGTGTCTGGGCTCTTTCTTCAGTGTCTGGGCTCTAACCATGTGTACGCTGAACTGATTTCAAGCCATGGGATCTTATCAGGTCAATTTAGAGAAGAATGTTTTAGTCTTAACTGAATGTTAGGGTTTTTTTCCTTCCTCTCCTGAAGCCCTATAGATCACTCCTGGTGTTCAGTCTGGATTCACTGATGCTTTCATTGCGTTAAGCTCGCTCAGGTCTCAGGCTGGGGTATACCGTTCTTGTGCTTAGAGCTGAGCCACTTGGTAAGCCTTCTCTGCATACACGTTATGGACACTCCCATAACGAATTATCTTGTGATTGCAGTAAGTTATAACATTGGCAGCGTGCTCACTCTTCTGCACTATCCTGAAATACTCTATTTTTCATCTTTTACTAGAGGTTTTAAGTTTGTTACTGAGTGGATATTTGAGTGGCCTTTGATACAAAATGACATGTGAAGGTGTTCTACCGATCTTTCTGTTCTAGGTTACTTTCAGGCAATCCATAAAAGTAGGAAACAGGTCTCAGGGACATGGATGGTCTCTTCTAGTTTTATTTTCCTATGTTTCAGTGCTGAGTGTTCCTTGACAGGAGTCTCTGCAGAAAGTTATGATCAGCTCTTGCAGAACCTCTTTCTAGCTCACAATGTCTTTAAGTTAATACTAAGGATCAGGAACAATAAATTGCATAACAGAACTCAAATGGATGGAACAACTCACGAGCCATATTAAGTAGTCCCTGTGGTGCCCTTCATTGTCACGTGGTCCTGCATCTTCCCCTTGTTTGTCAGGGAAGAAATCAATACTTCTGGTATACTAGGTTAGAGGATTCAGCCATCGTTCAGCCACCAATGCTGTGGTATTTATTGCCTGTTAAGAGTTTGTAGGGCAGGATAGCTGTCTCAGATGGGAGTCCTCTGTATTCTCTGTTCTGATTCCTAGTCTTTGTTCCTAGGTGTGTATATATCTTGTTAGCACAGCAAGGAGCCTTATTTTAATTTTATAACTTCCTGTATCTCATGTTCCACTGTTTGTGCAGATGCACAGCAATCTGGAGGATTTTATTCTGCCTTGTCTACCAAGTACCCAGTGATATCTGAGAACATAGAAACCCAAGTAATACCAGTTTCCAATGTTATAGGCATGTTTTTTCAGTTGTGCTGAACAAAGTGGTGGCCCATACTTGAAGTTGTGCTGCCATTTTAACTTTCCCTAATGCAGAGGAGTCTGAATGTTAGACTACTATTTTTTCAAGTTCCCTGCTGGGGCGCAATTACAGCTAAGTGATTGGGGCACAAGATAATTAAATCCCCTGTCAGCTTGACTAATTGAGAACAGCACAGCTATTACTGTGCATGGGGCTATGTAATTTGTGTCCAAATGCCCATTTATATTTGCGACCACGTTTTTTTCAAAGTTTTTTGTTAGCTCAAAGCATGAAGCAGTAGACAAAAAAGAATTCAGCCTCTTGCAATGCCCTTTTGTGCAATACAGAAAAACTGATTTCAAGATGTATTGAACTAGGCCCAGTGCTTTACAATCTGTTCGTGAAATATCATCTTTGATTTCAGCTTTTCCTAGATGTATGATCGCTGTTTGAAATAGTCATATTTCCAATACTTACATAGAACTAGCCTTACAAATTAAATGACATTGGAAATTTACTGTTAAAGTCAGTATTTTTTAGCTAGTTGCAGTAAGATCTACTTCTCTATTTTATGCTCTATTTTCCTCTGACTAGGAGAGGGAATTGAAAGATACTCGTTCCACACTATAGATAAAAGCTTTGCACATTAATCTTTGAATAACAGCGGTTGCTTTTTAAGCTCTACCGATGAATATTTAGGAGAAATCTAATGCACTGGTGTTGGAATTCAATCCTCAGATTTAAATCTAATGAATTTGTAGTTAAAGCCTGGTAGATCTGATAGCAATTGTATGGTTGAAGACCTTGTTTTTTTCATGTAAAAGCTCTCCTAACTTGCACAGTGTTACTTTTTTTTAACCACTCATAGAAGTGTGGGCTACATATGGTACTGTTGGAGACAGGCCTAAAGGCCATTGGTTGGATTCAGCTGACTGTTCATTCCAATTCAGAATGAAAATTTGAAGTTTAAAACACCTGCAGAGCAGAAGTGTTCAGATGTTGAATCATTTCATGCTGTACTTTTATTCAACTATCTTTATTATATTTGTATTATATTTAAATATATGCATCGTGTTCACTGAAAGTGTTCCTACCATGTCAAAATGAAATGAGAAAGTTGAAACGATTTTTTTCTCAATTTTTGTTGAAATAGTTGTTCCCCTAAAATACTTCTTTCTATAAACTGTTAATTTCTCCAGCTATCCTGAAAAGCAAACTAAAATCTGTAGCTACTGAAAGCAGAATACAATTTTAGCCAAGCTAAGACAAGTTAAAATAACTGCTGCTGGGAGCAGCGCATAGCTCGCCCTGCATTCTTCATTGAGCATCGATAAAAATCCACAAGAGAATGTAGAAAATAGAGTTAATGTATATGCTAGAGTATATAGAAACAATGATTTGTATGAGGTCTGCTGGCACCATGTATACTGTGATGTTTCTGAAAGGCTTGCAAGTGACAACTGCATTTCAGAGCATGTATTTGGTTTGTCTGGTGCCTTGTATATGATGTTAGATGCAGCAACTTGTGTGTGTAGCTGATGTGATGCACCTCAAATACTTTGAACACCTGGCAGCTGGTAAGGGTCTCCTTATCACTGAGATTTGGTAAGGTTGAAAATATATTTGTTTATGGAAGAAAAACCCTGAAGAATAACTTGATTGTTTCCACTGCTGTCATAGTTTCATGAATGAAGAGTATATATGTATATGATTTGCATTGGAATATATATTTTTCAGCTGTAAATACACTGGGCAAACATGAGAATGCCCCTGAAAAATGGGGAACAGCAAAAAAGGAAGAGATTCTGAAAGCAGACAAATGCTGTGGGGAGATTCTGAGAAATAGAAACTACTGCAAATTAAAAAAGTGAAATGTGCATGCTTAATTTATGTAGGTGAACTCTGAATAAGAGCAAGATTTTGGGGAGTCTCTCTCTCTTAATGGAGAGTTCTTTCAAGTAGAATTGTCCAAAGCAAGGACAAAAATATTTTCAGAACATAAGGATGTCCACAAGTCCTGAAACCCAGACTTTTTCGTGTTTTTGTGTGTGTATATATATATATATATGCACAATATATACACAATATATAAAGCTGAAACATTTCATTGCGCAATATAAAAGATTAGTGGTAATGATATGAAACACTGATACCACTTCAAAAGAAAGACACAAAATCTTGCAATGAAAACATGAAGTCTTGAAATCAAGCATTTTGGTATTTTCTGACCCAGACTAAAAAGTTAACCTTGAAGTGACTGACTCCTCATTTTTCTAGCTCCAGGGTGCTCTGGTGTTACAATTCCCCAGATGGAAAGGAAAGGCAGGAAAGGAAAGCACAGGTACTGATAGTGATGTATTCTTGACAGAGCAGTGGGAGATGCAGAGAAGAGGGTTAGAAAGACTGCCTTTGGCTTTCCACTTCCCACTCTCCCTGAAGGGGAGAGGTGGTTCAGGAGTGTGGTTCTGAACAGGCGTCCATATTTAAGCTTGAATTCTTAGTTCTCTAAAATGTCTTTTGATGAGGCTAAATAGACCAACCTAATTGGACTGAAATTAGCTTTTGTGAATGCTATTACTGTGCAAAAATTTTTCAGATAGCCTGCACATTCACAGTAAACTTGACTTGTTCTGGAGTCACAGTTGATCGTTGCAGTGCATCAGGAAAGGACGTATCCCACAATGTCAGCTGTCATGAGCAAGTGCTATAGAGTTCATCTGTGTCCCCAGTAGCATTTTGCTTGTTACTTGTGGGTGACGTACTTTAGCTGGTGTTACTACTCATGGCTGGTTGCTGACTGGCTGTTCAATCCCAAGCAATGGCCTGAGTTTTCAGCATCTGCCCGGATGTTTCCAGCTAGTAAAGGATAGATATATGGAAACATAATTTTTTCCCAACTTTGAAACCTTTAGCAAGATAGCACCCAGAATGTAAGGAGAACACTAATAAATGTCTGACTTATTATTGGTCTAATGTTGTTCCTCAGCTGTGCTTCCTTCTCTTGCAGCTGCATAAAGTTGATGTAGTAATGATTCACTTCTACAGTTTACCTGCCACTGCCAAATTAGCCATTAGTGACCAGCCTCATGGGAATCACTGCAGGTGGAAGTCACCTTACCTGACTGATTCCTGAACAGCACTGGTCTACTCAGCTAAATTAATGTGAGCACAACAGGAGAAGCATTTATTCCCCTGTCTCGAGAGGTAAATATAAGCTTGTTTTGTATGCTAGACTTCCCTCTTTTCCTCAAAGATGCACAAGATCCTTTGTCAAGACTTGCATCAGATCTTACCTGTTCAGCTCTTTGCTCTTTCCTGCTTGCTTTCTCCTGGCAATTTGGCTCACTTTCGGACCTCTTTAAATGCTGCTTGAGTGAACCTGTTCATTGCTGCATGGGGCAAATAAATCCCACTGCAATGTACAAAGCATCCAGATGGCTGTTACATATAATTGTGGGTAGTATCTGCATGTGTTCTGTGGTTTTGTCTTACAGTCTGCTGTAATTTATGTGAAAAATGTGCTGCTTTGAACTAATACAGTTGTATGAAGTATTTGCAGGGTCGGACCAAGTTCAGACTCTCCTTGCTTTTTCTCCTAGGCTAAGTTTTGGTGGCATATTTGCTCTGTGTCCTGTGAGATACTGCACTTAGGTCCCCACTCTTCTGTGGTTATAGCCCAGATAAGCTTAAACTAGGTCTGTAAAGCAGCTGGTACTGTAACAGATGTATGTGAAATGGCTAAAACACCAAAATTTTGCCTGACTGCCTTTTGTTGTCATACAGAAGCAATTGTCTCCAGCTGCATTCCTCAGCCAACTTATCGAGCATTGCCTGGTTTTGCTCTGCTTTTTTCCTTAATTATTCCCTGGACAGAGCTTGACTTTTTTTCCTTTTCTGAGTTAGATTTAATCACCATGTCCTTTTCAGCACTTGAAAACATAAACGTGGTTTAAAAAAGCTACGATAGACAGTGGAGTTACAGAAACTTGAGACTGCCTGGTGTGATTTCATGCCATTGTGTCAACTTTTTTCTTTGTTTCAAATATACCTGCTGAACCCACAGTGGTTGTGTATGCCCTGTGGTGTACCTTGCACAGTTGTATCTGCTGATTCTTGTAAATCGTGCTGCAAAACTTCTGCAACAGCTTTGTTTGGAGTTTTCTGTGAGGAAAAAAACATTCCTAGCCCCAGTGCAAGTGCTTCTTGAAAGAATGGTGCTTTTGGGCAGCTTTGTCTTGCTGTTTCCCTGAGCACTGGTGCTGACCTAAGGCTATAGCTATGGGAGGTATTGCTGATAGAACTGGCCGCTTCGTGAGCATCAGATGTTTCTCCTTTGTGTCTAAAAGAGCTCCAGCTTCTTAGTAGTTCCCTTTCTGTCATCGTGCAAAATTTGTGTGTATAGGGAAGAGAGGATTAAGAGGGAACAAACTTAGTTCCCTTTCTGTCATCATGCAAAACTTGAGTGTGTATAGGGAAGAGAGGATTAAGAAGGGAGTAAACTTAGTGTGAGATGAGATCAAAGAGCAGATTGTCTTGCCAAACAGTGGTGTTAGGGAGAGTATTGCTGTGCTAATGCTCTGCAAAGGCTAAAATTACTGTTTCTTTATCAATGCAATCTGTTCTGTTCCAGAGCAGCAGAGTTGCAAAACATCAAAGTAAATTTCTCAGTAATTTGAAGTGTGATGTCGAGTGGCTGTACTTAAGATGATCAAACAGGATCTCATCTGGTGCAGGGACACACAGGGCAGCATGGAGCAGAAATTCCCTTTTCCCTAGCAAGCTAAAAGGGAAAAGCAAAGTTTAGCTGTGAAATGGGAATGAATGTGAACCCCGTGCAGCTTCTAGTGATGCAGAGGTGCACCAATGTCAGTACAGCCAAAGTGATAGGACCTCTTGTCACATAAAGAAGCATGTACTCGGGGAGTCCCCTTCAGCAAACTGATAGGTGAGGTCCCTAGGAAAGCAGGGAAATATAAATTCAGTGTCGGAAGGGCACACATGGAGCAGCTGTACTTCTAATGATCTTAAGTTCTTGTTTTTAATACAATAGAAAATATTTGATTATCTTATTTTCATGTTACTCTCCTACATGAATAAATTCCCTTTAAAAAAGGGGATACTTAATGTGGTTTTGTAGGAACCTATTGGTGCTTTGTGCTTCCAGATTAAGAGTAGTATTTCTATGTCAAATGTAATCTGTCAATCAAAATATTTGATTTCGGGATTTATGTTCTTAAGGATTTTCAGTGACACTGGAATGTAGCTAGGAATAAATTGTAATTTTGTTACTAGGTGTGCATCGTGCTGTTCATCTGTGAAACATCTGTGTGCTTAAATCAGTTTCTTTTCAGCAAAAATAGGTGCATGCCCAACTTTGTTCCTGGGATGATCTGCACCCTTGGCACCTTTGAAACCTTTCAGATCAGGACTGCGTTTAACACTTGGCTGACTTCGGCTGGAGGGGGGCTGTCGGGATGTCCGGGGGGAGCAGCGTGTGCCACCGCTCACCCGCGGGCGGGGGCGCGCCCCGGCTGGCTGCCAGGAGCCGGCCCTGCGTTGCAGATCCCGTACGGCGGGGCCACCCTTCCCCAGTTTCACTTTCATTTCTTCTTCCGGCTCCGTATAGCCTTTACCCTGCTGGTTTTCTTGAGCTAAAACTTGTGCAGCGCCTGGATGCGCAAGCACTGAAGAAGTCCTCAGTGGTAAGTGAATACCATTCCTCACTTTTTTGTAATAAATGTGGAAATCGGAGGGACAAAGCCAAAATACTACCTGGGAGTTCGGGTGTTTTTTGTACCTTGGATTTCTCTCAGTTTGCATGCTGCCAATTAGCAAAGTCGATCCTGTTGCTGTTTGCTTAATGAGTGTGTGCTTTGGAGCTTGTGCTCAGATACAGTATCCCCAGCTGGCAGGAGGTATTTTTTGTTACAAAAGTAGTATTGATTAAGTGGGAATGTCACCCTGGGAGTTGTTGGAGGCTTATAGCTCCTCTGCTGTGTTTCCTGCTTCCTAAAATCTGTGCTCGTAACTTTAGGAACTGTAATTCCTTTTTTATCCATTAAATACTCTGCAACCTTGCCCTTTGAGTCAGATAAATGGTGTGCTTTCTTCACTTCCAAAGCATTAAAAAAGCTAAAGTTGTCTCCAGACTTCCTGAAGCCAAGATGGCCCAGCAGAAAGTCAACCCTTCTGGCATCACTGGCCAGAGACCAGAGAAACGGGGTCAACTGAAGAGCTGGGTTTATACTTCTCTATATTACATTCTAGCTCCTTTCAAACTTAGATGAGCCTGGCAGCTACCTGATTTCCCTAAAACAAAAGACCCTCAAAAGAGGTCTGAGGTAATGAAGCCTTTGTTACAGAGAAGCTCCCACTTTGGTTTCCTCTGCAGCTCTTCTAGCAGCTGGGATGCAGAGGGATGAGGAAAAAGAGATGGTCCTTTAGCTTCCTCTGACCCAGGGATAAAGCTGCTGTGTTCAGCAACAGCTGTAGCAGGTCAGAGTGCCTGCAGGAAGGGCAGGCTGGTTTCAGCTGTTGCTCCCCTCTGCCCTTCCATGCTTGCCAGCAGCAGGTGAGAGGAGGCTGGCCTGTGTGCAGTGCCTGGCAGAGAAATGGGGTTTCATTCATACTTATTTTAGTTTCTCCTTTGTGGACCCCTTTGTAATATTTTAGGTCCTTCTTTCCCTTGCTTGTCTCTTGCCTCCCACTGGATTTTTACCAATGCCTCTCCCTAGATGGCTAGGCCCCTTCCAAGAAGAGGCACTGGTGGGGTCCTCCCTGGCTATGATAGTGTGGCTTTGGCTTGCTGGAGCAGCCCTAATGTGTGCTCTCCGAAGTGGCTGATCCCTTGTGGAGCCAAACGGCACCAGGGTCTCATCTGCTAAAGCCCTATTTGGCTGCAAATTTTAATGTCAGTTCCTTGGAGTGTTTTGTTGTGGAACTGGAACTGCATGGCACCTCTGTAAAACATCAGCTCAGAATTTTTTTTCCATACAGTTGGTTTAATTTCTTATTTCATTGTCACTGAGTATGGGGCTTGAGCAGTGATCTTATGTGCTCAAGGCTAAATTGTGTTAATTAAACACAGGTTCTAAGTGAGGAAAAGGTAAGCTGCAAAACAGAGGAAGCTTGTTGTCTTGGGGTTAGACTTTTGAGAAGCTGTTGTGGATTCCCCTGAGTCTGGTAAGCTTAAAATCCTCTCTACAGCTGTTCTGTGGTGGGACATTATAGTCTTCTCTACTTGGGAGCCTATCATACTGAGACTTAACTCTGTTAAACTGAAGTTGGCAGATAGGTTCCAAATTTGTTGAAGAGCAGATATGTAGAGACTATTTATCCAGTAAAGCTGTATTACAGCTAGTAGGGTGAATTTTAAGCCTTATGGATACTAAATGGAAACTGAATAAAATAAGAAAAAATTCCGATTCATCAGAAGTGTAATGCCTAAACAAGCTGAGCCATTGAAGGTGAGAATATCTGAAATCCTTACAGAAATAAGGCATATTGGGGTGGGATGTATCATATTAAAAGTTTTGCTGGAAGCATCTGGATAAATGCATTAAATGTATGGACCAAACAGGCTACTTATCTCTACACCTTGGCTCTTCTACCTTTCTTTTTCTGATTCTAACAATATATGCATTTATTTTATTTGCTTTAAACTTTCTCACATATCCTTTTATAGCCTGCTACTTCCTCTCTCAATATGTAGTTAAAGTTAAGCAAAAAACTAGAATAATATGGAAGGATGGTTAGAAATTTTTGTGGCTGACTTGTAAAACAAACTGATGAGAATTGTCATATAAAACAGTGGCATTAGGCATTCTTATTGTGTGAAATTGTAAGTGTAGTTAAGGTCAGAGTGTATGTGATTAACATAAAGGGCCCATATATAATTTGTCATATTTTTGGAAGGTTAAAGTAAAAATTAATCAGAAAAGGGAAAATTCTAGTAAGTTTGTATTGATTATGGATATTAAAAGTTTTTAATAATTAGCTTTTTGAACTTTGAAGAGACAATAGTCCTCATGTTTTTCAAGACAAATCTTAATTTAGAGATTTAGACTTGCCTTTTTTCAGCAGAAGTTAATGCTACTTTATAAGGAAAAATAATGGAAATTTTTTTAATATGAATGACTAGGACTTGATTACATGATTTTTTGAGCTGGCCTTGCTTAGCCTTCAGTTCAAGATATAAGTTGTGATAAAATGATTGTAACTTGTACTGTGTTCATTTTACTTTTGCAGATAAAGCTATGAGAAGTGCTGTTTTTTGTTGGAGCAGCTTATCTTTCAGACTGGTGTCTGCGTGCTTGCTGTGTGCATCAGCTGGAAAGCCATGTGAGATCAGAAATAAAATGGCTGACTGCAGTCACCTAAAGCTGAATCAAATTCCTTCTGATCTCCCAAACAATATAATGGGCTTGGACATTTCTCATAATCAGATAAAAATGCTATCTCCTGCAAATCTCACCAGGTACAACCAGCTGGTTTACTTGAATGCAGGGTATAACAGCATCTCTAAGCTGCAACCAGAATTGTGCCAGAATGTACCTCTGTTGCAGATTTTGAAGTTAGAACATAATCAGTTGCATGAGCTTTCTGACAGAGTCTTTGCTTCCTGCACCAACCTGACAGATCTCGATCTAGGATATAACATAATACAAATAAAAAATGATCCTTTCAAAACCCTGAAGGTAAGCTTTAGAAATGTTTTTTTTGTGTAAATAAAGTACAAATGGGGCATTTACTGTATCACATCCCACTGAGGTCCCTCTCCGTACAGGAATTGTGCTGAAAGAATAGCAACAAGCAGACTTTGGTATAGGCAGAAATGGATGATGTAGAATCGGAGTTGTATGGGGCCAGAAAATGGTAGCTAGCTAGCCTAAATTCTCAAGGTCAAGATGTTAATATATTAACTGTGAAGGCCGGTGCCCAAGACTTCTGGGACTGAGGAAGAGCAGAATGCTTTTAGCTACCTTTGTATTTCCTGTTACTTTAGATGTGGTTAAATATCCCTCTCTGTAGCTTATCTAAGGCTGGTGGACCAAAACAAGAGTCGGGAAAAGGCTATTCCATTGCCTTTGCACTGAGCAGGGAACCATGCAAAAGAAGGGCCTAAAGGACAAAAAATAGAGATAATGCCTAGCACCTAGCCGATGCTAGGTGTTATGCTGTGTTCTAGTCATTGTGCTTGTTGTTTTGGACAAGTCTGAATGTTTCTGTTAAACTTAATATACCAGTTATCCATTATGTAAAATATACTTCCTTATAGCATGGGAATGCTGACTTGACTAAGTACAAACAAGTACAGCTGGCCAGCTTCAGTGCTGGGAGCAGAGCTGAAATTCTGTTCTCCCTCACTTTGCCTTGTTATGATGAGGTGCCCCAAGCCTGGCCTCAAAGGTATGTTCTGTGGAGGTGCCTTTGTGGCAGCAGCTCCTTGCCTGTGGGTGCAGGGAGCAGTCTGAGCACCTGGGCGTAGGCCAGAGCACTAATATGAACAACAGTGGTCTTTGCAGGCTGCTGCTTGTGTTATATTTGCCTTTCTCGCTTCTGTTCATGGGAGGAGACCACAGCAGAGAAGGTGAAATGCCAGGTTTAATACTGTAGTAACTGCAGCCAGCTGTGGACTTTTGCTTTTATTGCTCTACCTGAAGCAGGAGGGCTTTCATTAAATGAAGGAATTATAGATAAAGCACTTTCTTTGGTTTGCACTGGGTATTTTAGCAGGTTAAGACTGTGACATCAGTGAAAGTTGGAGATATGGAAGACACAAAGCTTCTTCCTGCATGAGCTGGGAAGGCTTCAGATGTGCTACCAGGCTTATAACTGGTATTAATTCCTTTGTGCTTATCAGCAGTAACATATGGCAGACTACCATTCTTTCCTATTACAAATTTATTTTAATTGTAGCTATATGACTAATTTTTAGTCATAGGCTAATGCAATATTTCAGTATGTTTTTGTATTATATAAAAAGCTGTTAGATCTTTTATACTCTTCTCTTTCCTTCATCTCCCCAGAACTTGATCACTTTGGATCTATCTCATAATAATTTGAAGTCAGCAAATTTAGGATCAGAAGAACAGCTGAAGAGTCTTCATGAGCTTGTATTGTCTAACAATAACATCAGTGAGCTGAAAAAGGAAGACTTCAGTTTTCTTAGAAGCACTTCCTTGAATAGACTTGATTTGTCATCAAACCCACTGAAAGAGGTAGGAAGTACTTCAGCAGAAATTTAACTGGTATAAATGTAAAATGGAACTATTCTTATCCTATATGATGGTACGGCTTATATTTTTGTTATATTTTGAGTCCACTGAGGTCAAAGATCATTCTATTGTCATAAAATCCATGTTATATCCTTCAGAAAGTGCGCAGGTGGAATAAATTTTATAGTGCGTTTACCTGTGCACTCCTGTTTAAATATACCCTATGACTGATTCAGCATTACCCCAATCTTCAGTAGTAATACACAGAAATATTTTTTCTCTCACTGGAATCATTAAGAGCTGGTTCCATTTAAAACAGTTGTCTTAAGAGCCAGAGTCAGTAGCTCTGTGGACCTTAATTGGGTATATTCTGTGCAGGGAATTTTTGTATGTGCTCAATGTGAACAGCAGATAAATTATTTCTAATCAAAAAGGCTGGCAACATCCTTGAATTTTATTTTCCTGTGGTACAAGTGTTATGCAAAGCTAGTTAAATAATCTGGATCCTCACTTTGTTATTAGAGAAACTTCCTTAGGCCTGTGGGGTATTCTACAGAAATAAGCATTGCAAAAAGTATACTGGCTGTTTTTTAAAAAGTGTGTGATGTCTGTCATCTACCTTACTGCTTGTTAGTTTTTTCTATACCCACACTCTGACCCTGGCAGCATTAAAATGTGATTCTTTGAAGAGTGATGTTAAAAGTGCTACGGAGCTCTAAACTGGTTGAAATGTAAATACATTTCATGTAAATACATGTAAATACAATTATTGAATTTGCTTGCTTGTTTTTTTTCCAGCTGGTTGATCTGCAAACAACACTTACACTGTAGTTGCAAGATTATTTTAAAGTGGCACTGCTGAGACAATCTGCACTATCCCCTTGTCCCTGGCTGTTTGTTCATTCCTCCCTTTTGTTGGTATGAGCTTTAATGAGGTTATGCGCTGGATCACCCTGGAGAAGAAACTCTCCAGATTTTTTGGCTTGAGTAGCTTGTTGAATCCCTCATCTGGTTCACCATCACATATCGGCATGCTATGGATAAGTGGATGGGCCTGGCTTTAGCAATGCTACTTTATGCTAGCTCTAAATTTACAGTACTGCTATTTGAAAGGTAGACCTATGCACTTGAAACACTCTGGCAAATCAAGTATGTAATCATTCAGCTATTGTCAGAAATCAAAATGAGGGGTGAGCACTATGATGGAGGCTTGTGACTTACATTGTGGAAGTGTGTAGTATCTTGCTTCATGAATGTAGTTTGTGTACACAGGCTTCTTGGCTGAGTAGCCTAAATACCTTTTTTACAGTATATCTGTCTTTCTAGTAAATTGGCATCCCTGGCAGATAGCAAAAAAAGAAAGCCCAGAGAGATTACCTCCATTTCAAAGGTACTTCTAGTGCCAGGGTTCCCAATAGTTGGATACAAAATTATAATTTTCATCTCACTAAGCAACTTTCTATCTTATTATACTGTGCACTACTCAAGACAGTCATATTACAAATTTTAGAACCGTTATTACATAAATATACACTCCAAAAAGTGTTTAGCTAAACTTGTGTGTGGGAAAAATCCTAAACTTTTCTGCTTGAAAATCTCATGTGAAAACCTTTCCAAATTTTGGCTGTTATGGAGCAACTTTCTTATGTCATCCCCTTGTTTAGCTACAAGTTATTCTTTCTTTTTCTTTTCAGTTTCATCTAGGATGTTTGCGTGCGATTGGAAATCTGTATGGCCTCATACTGAACAATGTTGAACTTGGTGAAAATCACACAAAGAAACTTTGTACAGAATTATCAAACACAGCAATTCAGAACCTTTCCCTGAGCCATGTGAAGCTTTCATATGTTGGCAAGTTAACTTTCCAGGGACTGCAAGGAACAAATCTTACAGTTTTAAACCTTTCTAAAAATTCTCTCTCCGGGATAGAAGATGACTCCTTTCAGTGGCTTTCTAATTTAGAGTACTTAAACCTGGCTGATAATAAGATTACTGTGTCTTCTCATTCACTTTATGGATTGTCCAGTGTGAAATATCTGAATCTGAAAAATTCCCTTTCTGGGAAAATTGAAGATTTTTCCTTTCGTTGGCTATACCACCTGAGGTACCTTATAATGGACAATAACAACTTTCCAGGAATTACTGCTAATATGTTCACAGGCCTGAACAACCTGAAATACCTGAGTCTCTGTAATTGCAACATAAACTTACAAAGAATAACGAATAAAACATTTTCATCACTTGCTAATTCCAGTTTGCAGGTTCTCAACCTCACAAAAACTAGAATCTCTACAATAGAAAACGGGGCGTTTTCCTGCTTGGGACACCTGAAAATTCTTGATCTTGGCCTCAATGAAATTAGCCAAGAGCTCACAGGTCATGAATTTAAAGGTCTCAATAGTATACAAGATATTTACCTTTCCTATAACAAAAACTTGATTTTGCGAAGTGAGTCGTTCGCTTTTGTTCCAAGCCTTAGAAAACTAATGCTGAGGAAGGTAGGTTGCAGTAATCTGGCACTTTCTCCTTCGCCTTTTCACCCTCTACAAAATCTGACAGTCTTGGACATCAGCAATAACAACATAGCAAACATAAAAGATGACTTGTTTGATGGACTTCACAAACTTGATATTCTGGATTTGCAGCACAATAATTTAGCTCGACTTTGGAAACATGCAAATCCAGGTGGCCCTGTTCTTTTTTTAAAAGATCTTCCCAAATTACGTGTTCTTAATTTAAAATCGAATGGGTTTGATGAGATTCCGGTTCAGGTTTTCAAGGGTCTGTTTCAACTAAATGATTTGGATTTAGGATCAAATAATTTGAATTTGCTTCCAGCAGCTTTATTTGATGACCAAGTCTCTCTGAATTCATTGAACCTTCAGAAAAATCTAATAACCTCTGTTGAAGAAAAAGTATTTGGCCCAGCTTTTAAGAGCTTGAGAAAACTAGAGATGGATTCCAATCCATTTGATTGCACCTGTGAAAGTATTGCTTGGTTTGCTGGTTGGCTTAATGTGACCCAAGCGCATATACCTGGACTGCAGTCCCAGTACATTTGCAACACTCCACCTAAGTATCATGGTAGTCTGGTGTTGCATTTCGATAGTTCAGCCTGCAAAGATAGTGCTCCGTTTAAATTACTGTTTGTGATCACTACTACTGTTGTGATGCTACTCATCTTTATTGTTCTTCTTGCCCATTTTGAAGGTTGGAGGATAACTTTCTACTGGAATATTTCAGTAAATCGAGTACTTGGTTTTAAAGAAATTGACAGACGGCAGGAAGAGTTTGATTATGATGCCTACATTATTCATGCAAGAAGGGACAAGGATTGGGTGTCTGAGAACTTCATCCCTCTGGAAGAAAATAACCAGTTTCAAATTAGGTTTTGTTTAGAAGAACGGGACTTTGAAGCAGGCATATCTGAATTCGAAGCCACAATTAATAGTATAAAAAGGAGCAGGAAGATTATTTTTGTTGTGACTGAACATCTCTTAAAGGATCCCTGGTGCAAGAAGTGAGTAGGATATAACATTTGTATATAAGGAAATAAACTTTTTTAACAAATTATTTTTGCTAGGTAAGTCAAAGCAAAAAATGCAAATTCTGCTCTGCTACATCATGATTTTGAAATAATTCCAAACTTAATGAAGTTAATTGCTGCATAGGTACACTGGTGGGAATTTGATTCTCTGTCAGCTTTTTTCAGAAAGTCAAATTCTCATCGCTTCTAGAGATTTCCTTCTGTAAAATGAGATATCTCAAGCAGAACAATGGTTGATGAGGTCATGAGCATCTGATTTTCTTGTCTTCAAGTCTTTTCATTGCTCCTTTATTTAGCCAGCTGGAAAAGAACTATGTTAAACAAGCCTATATTGAGACAGTAGACTGGCTATTTTTAGAGGATGGTTTTTTTTTTCTTTAGTTAAAAGGTAATTTGTTAAATGGGAACAATTTTTATATCACACAACAGTCATTAAAACCTGTATTTGAATCTAGGGCCTGATTTTTTGCAATGTGTTGTATGAGCTGTGTGACTGTTGAAAAAACTATTTGCCACTTTTTCCCATGAAATAAAACATGCGTTTTGTCCTATTTTTACTTCAGGTTTAAGGTGTATCATGCTGTTCAGCAAGCTATTGAACAAAGTCGGGACTCCATTGTATTGATCTTTCTTCATGATATCCCAGACTACAAGTTGAATCATGCACTTTGCTTGAGAAGAGGAATGTTCAGATCTCGCTGCATCTTGAATTGGCCAGCTCAGAAAGAAAGAGTCAATGCGTTTCATCAGCAATTAATGATGGCACTTAAATCTAATAGTAAAGTGCACTGAATTTTGAAAATGTGCATTTGAATTACAAAGACATTTTGTTGCCTATTTTCCATAATTAGGAAACAAGCCTTCAGAGGAAAAAAGGAAGACAATTTCTTGTACTAGAGAAATATGTAATCACTAGCTTGATTTTTACCTGTCCAGATTCATGTTCTTGCTGATATTTTGATTCACTGCACTCAAGTGACATATTAAAATGCACCATGATTGATAGTCATCTTAGTCTGTATTAAAAATGTGAGAGCAGAATTAATTCTGAGAAGCAGTGAGAATGAAGTCTTAGGAAAAGTGTTCATCTGAAGTAATACACAGAAGATATGGACTTTCTACTCTAAAGAAACACGTAAAAGAATGCAATAATAAAATACTAAATGCTGTGGAGAAGGTAGAATGGATCCTATTCACTTTCACAAGATAAGGGGAGATTCAGTGAAACAGATTGGAAAACTTTCCATGTGAAACAGTAAATAACATTACTTCTATAGGTGAAGCCAAGAATGTAGCTGAGTTTCACAGTGATTTTTTAAAAACCTTACTTTTAAGGAAATGAAGTAACAAAGAAACTTGGCCTTGTGAGCAGACTGTTCAGAACATGCAGTGGAAGATTATTTAAGCCTTCTCAATGAGGTTAGGACTTGTCACCTTGAAAAACAGGTTTTCAGACTAGTCAACTGATTAAGTCATCTTTGATTTAAAGAAAAATTTTCCTCTTTCCTACTGAAATTCAGAAATCTAGTAGAAGGCTGTTTATACTGAGAGATGTCTTAATTCTATGTGCATAGAACTTACATGCAGGCCTTTAAGTGGAACTTGAAATCAACACCAAACATGGCGAAGGCCTAGCTGGTATGCCTCTATAAACTGAGTAAAGGCATAGATATTCCTGTTTTTCTTTTTTGCTAGCATTTCCCTCATCCATTTCAATACCACTATTACTCTAAGAATTCTGATTTAGAAAATAGATTTCAGATCAATACTTAACAAATAAATCATTAAAAAGTTGATTATAAATATGTATAGGTGAAAAACACTGAATTTTAATAGGTTTTTTGTTGTATGATTAAGAACAAATGACAGGAGGCATATGCTGCATTCAGGTGCTCAGGAAATCCTGAAGTGAGAACAAAATCTTTGTTTACAGATGAAGTGGTAGATGATGATTTCTTAGTTACAGTAATAGGATTATCCCCATTATGATGCTTTCATCTTGTCTTTCTGACCTTTCCAGGCTAAGTGACAAATTCTCTCTTCATGCTTAGGCCATGAAAGTTGAGGATGCATGACTGTAAGGGTGGGGTGCCAGGTATGCACCATGTCAATTACTTGTTCTTTTCTTTCTTTTAATGACTAACATGAAAGGGGTTCTCAATATTTCTGAATCTGAACTATAATGACGAATAGCAAAATTTTTCATTCCATCTCAAATTATCTAGAAAATGTTGGCAATTCACATATGTTTTTGTCTTGTTCAATACAAGTAGAGAATGCATGGAGAAATGCCAGTGTGAAATGTAATGGGATGCAAGAGGTTAGACTTAAATGATCTCATGGTCTGTTCTGTCCTTAAACTCTGACAAATGACTGTAGTAACAAGGTCTTTGAAGAATTTGGACACAAAAAAGCCTCAAAATAGGTCTCAGAGCACTGAGTAAATGTGGGTACTTAGTTTTGTAATATAACTAAGAATATAAACCAGAAGTACTTGAGTAACAATCATTTTGAATGATAAAAGCTTGTATTTTAAACAGTTATTTCAAGACTTATGTTCAGTTTAAAATCAGTTATAACACAGGATGTTCTGAAGAGTTGCAATGAGAAAATTAGATTAATGTTAAAAATGAAAACAGAAGCAATTAAGCACAGCGACAATATTAAAACAATCAATATACTTGACAATTTTCATAGATTTTCCCCTTTTATCTGTAAGTTATTTACTTTGTCCTGCTGTACATGTCTGACCTTTTATTATTGAGGAAATAAATAGGACTACTTATGCTAGTGAAGAGTTGAAAGTGCTTTCAGGGTTAACAGTACCTAAGCTGGCTAGTTTCTTTACAGCAGGGGGCCGTCAGACAGTGATGATAACTTGCTAAGGAACTGGATACCAAATCAAAAATAATACCAGACTTGATATCAAAGATATCTAAGACTAAGAAGAATCTTCCATATTGAAAGCAGAATATTTAAAAGGACTTAAGCGAGGTAAAATGCTTGAATCTGTAGATTGAAGGTAGAATCTGACTGTTTCTGTGGTAGCTGGGTGATGGGATGAATTAGTGACATTCATAATTGTTTATATTTCAGATCTTCAAGCAGGTTTGCTAATCTTTGGGGGCTGCAAGCTCCCAAATCAGGGGCATGCAGCTGAAATATACTGCATACTGAAGTGCTTAATTGTATTGTTAATTTCACTGTGGCTTAGTCAAGGCTTTAATAGAAATATGTTAATGCTAGGCTAGGCCAAAAATGGAAGGATGAGGAATAAATTCGGATTGTGTTGCCAGTAGGTTTATGTGGACCTTTCCCATAAGGTTTAATGTGAGCAAAATATTTCAGTTTGTGAGGAAGAAAGACCAAGAAGATTCTATTTTTCACATCTCGATCCTGTGCTTGGGTATAGTGAGGGCCCCATTATAGGGCTCAGTTGCATTCCTTGAAGTACTAGGAAGAGGCAGAGAGAAAATTACCTGCTTTACCCTCAGTTGCCATCTACCAGCAGCTGCTTTGGTGGTATGAGTTGATAGTGAACTAATGGCTTAATTGTAAGCTGGCACATTGCTTGCCATGACACTCGCTGTTAGTGTCCCCATGCTGCTGCTGGTGGTGTCTATGCTTCTCTCCACCTGGATGGGCAGCTGTATGGGGACAGCTTGCAAGTCCCCAGCAAGACTATTTCAGTGTTTGCCCCAACTCCATAGGCCTAGGTGTAGGGGTGCTTCCTGACTTGTGGCTCTGCTGCTGGTGTTTATAGCAAAGCGGAGGAAGGCCTTTAACCAGGACCAGCTCTGTGTTGCTCCCCAAACTGCCCCTGGTGGAGTTGGTAGTGTCTTTGCATATGGGCTGATACCCTACTTCCAACCACACTTTCCTCTGTCATTGGTTGTGTGACAGGATGTGAAAAGCAGCAGGTAGCTGCTGTCTACCAGTGTGTGTTTCTGTTGACCTCTTTCCATGCAGCACACATGGGCGCGCTGCAGAAAGGGTGGTAAAGGAGGGGGCCTGCAATCCTGGCAGATGGCCCTGGTTTCTGCCCATTGATATTAGATAGCAATTTAATTAAAGAGAAAACATTGGGGTTTTTTTCCCTTCATGTATGGGCTCTACTTGTTACTGACGCAGGCTGCTGTATTGCTGTGAGCTGTGCAGGCTTGTGGTGGTGTGAGGGCTGTTCGCTTGCACGGTGCGTGCCCCTGTCTCGGCTGTCGGCCCTGCTGCTGCTGTGTTTGTTTAGCCTAGCAACGCTGGGCTGTGCAGCCCAGTGGCTTCTTGCTCCAGAGGCCGGGGGACACCGGCAGGCCTGCTGCCATGAAGGCGGAAGTGCTGGAGCTGGGCCCCATCCTTGCCAAGCAGCACCGGCCTGCACCCCCCAGCCCCTGCCCGGCCCCGGGCAGGGTGACTGCCAAGGCCCTGCTCCTCTGCCTGCCCGACATTGGGGAAGAGGCGGCAGTGGAGAGTGATGCTGAGGAGGCAGCCTGCAGCTTGCTGCACCCTGTGTGAGTGGGTGTGTGGTGTGGGAAGCGGGAGGGATTTGCCTTCCTTTCTCCCTCCTGTGGGATGTTAGTGCTCTCTCTACCTTTTCTGCTTATGCGTGTCTGTCCTGGGGTCTACTGAAAATCTCTCAGGCTGGAGTTTCCTTCCCCAGGTGCACCTCGGTGGCGGGTAGGAAGAAGCATCTTCAAGAGCAAAGCTGGTGTGTACCCCTAAGAAGCAAAGAGCTGGACTGTGCTTGAGGTTAGGCTTGTAAGAGGCTGTGTGCTGGGGAAATGGGGGAGCAGAGCTAGCCTGTGCCAGCAGGGGTGGGGGAAACCAGCCTCTCCCCTGGGGAAGATGCCTCAGGCTTATAGAAGAGACTGAGCCGAAGCCTGGAGGGAATGCAAGGGCTGCTGGGTTTGAGTAGGGGAGCTTGACTGTAAAGATATGAATCATATACCTGTATGCAGTATAAAAGTCAAAGTTGCAGCTGTGTGTCGAACTCTTGTAAAAATCTAAAATGGCAATAAGGGGCATAAAACTTTATATGCTTCTGGGTTTAACCTTAAAAGCCTATGCTCAGCCTTGAAAATGTTTTAGATACAAGGCTGTACATATTACATGAATCTATATAATTATTGCCTGTTTAGTACTAAACTGTGCTAACCTTTGCCATTACCAGTAATCAGAAAACATAAACATTTTGCGTGTCACTAGAAGATTTTTTTAATTTGTGACGTTAAATTTTAACTCTTTAGGACTAAAATCTCTTTAGTCCTCTGTTATATTTAAATATGAAGATGGCTTGTGGAGCCTTTTTTTTTTGTGGAGAGTTTTTTTTTTTTTTTTAGTTTCTGTGAAGTAGTCTATTTAAGCAGCAGTCCACTGGCTTTATGAATCAGTCTCTAGTCTCTGGCAGATAAGATGGGCTCTCTCCCTCCTATTTTTCATCATCCATGATCATTGGATTAGGTAAGTTAGAAAGTATGCACCTGCCTGGTCCTTTTGGAACTGATTCAGGGGCCTGGTGCCTGTGAATGCATCTAATCACCTTTTGAACCTACTGCGATACTGTTTGCCTCTGTAAGCTTTAGTGGCACCAAATTATTGAAGGTCACTGCCTGCTGTTTGGGCTGGGGCAGGGGGGAAGTTGATTGTTTAAAGTCATCTGCTATTGGATCCAATGGTAGACTCTAGTTCTAGTGTTACAAGGGATAGTAATCATCAGTTTATTTTCCAAATTATCTACCTTTTCTGTGACTCTAAGTGTTAATCATGTTCTTAGCCTTCTCTCCAAAATTTTTATCTAGACGCTTTTAAATGTATTGTAACAATAAATGAATTGAAATTTTCTGTCAGATAATCAAACTATGTAACACTGAAAATAACACACGTAGGAACACAAACCCTCCCTTCTTTACTTCTATCTTTTCCCTCCCTGTCTGGCCCCATTGGTTTTTTTCATAATAAATTGAGAACTCTTTCAGTTTGAGACTCAGTCTGCGTTTATAAAGAACAGTAGCCTTCCTGGAATAGTAAGATTAATCTAGATTGAGGTGCGTTGATAGAGTTGAGAAGCTACGATTGTCTTGTATAATACCTGCCTTTTCAGTACTAAAAGTAGAGCAGAGTATAATGTTGTCTAAGCTAATTTTCATGTTTGAAGAGTAGATGACTTTTAGAAATATTAAAGGGCAAAATTCATTATTAAGGCAAACTAATTGTTTGTTTTGTGATGGGTGAAGAGTAAGCTATTACCTTAAAACTGGTTGTGTGCAGCAAAATGCTTATTTCAGTTCTCTGTTGAAATACTTCTAATAGACGCTTACTAACTGTTATATTTATATTCTTGTACGCATTGTGGTATTTGAAGTATTTTATTCATAGCAGTCAAGCTTATTCTGATAAGGCGTTGTCTGTCAAAAAAAAAAAAAAAGGTGCAGAAGAAGGAATAAGATATGTCACTTGGACAGGGAAAGTCTATACTTCCACATTAGCATTTTTTAATTAGATGACTCCACTTAAGCTTTTAGGAGGAGGAGGATATTAATTATTGAAAACTATAGTACTCCTTACGTAGAGTTCAGATTTGAATTCATCTAAGTTGAAAACTGTGGTATTACGTTATTTAGTATTTACATGTAGGAAGTTTTTGCTTATCCAAATGGAATTCCTTTGTGACAAGCTTTATTGGAATCTAAAGTGTTTTAGAAGACTTTGTCAATGATCACTGTTTTAATTTAATTACTCCTAACTAGGAGTAATTAGTTAATAAATGAAAGGATCCGTATTGTGGGTTTTTTGTTTTTCCTCATGTGCTTTAGGCGATGGTAATCAAAATACACTAAAAGAGCAGAAATAGTGAAAATTTGGCCTTGTTTTCTTCCTCTTTCCCAGGTGCTCTGAACATTCCAGTACCTCATTTTTTCTCAGCTCAGCAGTTACCAACTAGGACTGTATAGGGCTAAACTAGAACAGTACTTTAAAAAGAATTTTCTGTTGTCTGTTTAGGTAGTGATCTCATGTTCTAATCATATTGAAACAATAGTAATGAATAAAACTGTTTTTCTTCAAGTGGCAACAAAAATCTGCCTGCATTACTGTTACTCGGAAAAATATATTCTGCTATATATGATCATGAAATTGTTGAGGAGGAGGAGGAGATGCTTTACGCTAGAATTATCTGGCTGATAAATGCTGTTCACTGAAGACACCCGGGTACATAGATTGCTTTTCAAGAAACATAATTAGTGCTAACCTAAAAATAGTGCAATAACTACAGCAGGTAAGAACAGCCGTTAGCTGATCTGAAGGTAAATTGGGCAAGATTTACGTTGTTTAGGAGTGGGTAATATTTTGTGGAAATTGATTGTACTCCCTGTTTTCAGGGTGACACATGGAAAAACCTGTTTGTGTACTTGGTACAAGAAAGGTGGTTTTATCTGTGGTGTAAAAATGTTCATCTGCTGCCAGCTTTATTTACTCTTAACTTGAAAGCTTTGGCCTTTCAGAATGAGTGGTCACTTTGAAAACCTTGGGTTTAAGTTACTTGATGAGCTACAGAAGAGGATGGAAACAGAACCCAGGTTCTGTCTCCTGTTTTAAACCACTAAAAGCGATAGATATCTTTCGCATTGTAATGCGTGCTAACCTGTACTGTAGTGCTACTTAGCTGCTCATTTCAATTATCGTGCTGATCTAAAAGAATAAATGTAATAAGGTACTGTTTTGGATTTTTTTCTTTACAAATAAGGGTAAAATACGTAGAGGTAAATTTTAATTTTATATACTACCAGAGTCAGTATTCTAGATGGGTGGTACTAAAAACATCCCTTAACTTTTTCTAATATTCTATGCATTGCTAGGTTTTTAGTAAAGTTTTGTGATGTTTTTTGCAAGTAGCTAGTTAGATTAAATATCAAAAGAGCTAAAATCAAATAATCTTTATTTTCCTCAGTGTTTTTATTGCTTTCAGATGCTAAGAACTTATTCTTGTATACCTTTAATATTACTCTGTTTGTTGGAAACTAAGGCGATGTGTTTACACATAGGTGTGTTATTACTGATTCAGTGTGCAGTGAGCTGGATCAATAGTATCAGTGATGAAAAGCAAAAGAGGGATTATTCTGACACTTGATCTGAAGTGGACTTTCTTGTCAGGTCAGTAGTAGTCCATTCTTACTTGAAATCTTTGAGAATCCTAAATGGCAGCTCAGCTCATATGTACCTTATTATTATGTTTGACTGCTTAAGTTGCAATGCCGATAACATTTTTGTCAGTGCACTGCATGGGCCTATAGCTCCCTAAGGATGGGAAGCCAGGCATATCAAGGGTCCATAGGCTGGCAGGGCAGAGCTGAGCCTCGCCAGCCAGGGCCTGTCCCACTGCCCCCAGTGAGGGAGCAGGACAGGCAGGGGCAGCCCTAGCCCAGGGCATCAAGCGTGTCTGTGGGGATCGGCCGAGGCTGGGCAGTTGGGTCAGGGTTGGTGGGGCCCGTGGCTGAGCAGGGACAGGGCTCTGGTGAGCTGGAGCCTGGCATCCCTGTGGCACTGCAGGGGCATGGACTGACAGCCCTGAACTGGGCTGAAATGGGGGGCCTAGGCCCATGGGCAAGGGAGAGCATAGGTGGAGGGCTCAGATGAGGTTGGTCAGGGCCAGTAAGGTCAATTGGTGTACTCAAGGACCTCACACTTTAAAATTATGTTGTTAGTATGTCTTACTGATCTGTTTCCATCACCACTACTGTTTACCATAAGGCTGGTCTAAAACATGCAGATATTTTTTGGATGGGTAAATGTTTACAAGTTTAAAAAAAAAAAATACAGCTTTTCTGTAGCAGTGTAAAGACCAGTTCATCCCTCAGAAGAGGGCAAGGGAAAATAATGGAGAATAAAAATTGAATGCGTGGACAGGCAGAAGTGGAAAAGCCTAGCAACTGCCTTCAGTTTTGCCTTAGGCTGGAGGAGCAGATGTAGAGCAGAGTGAGGGAGAGAAGTGGTGGGAAAGGCTGAGTGATTCCTATAGTCTTGTTGGTAGTTGAGGCTATGTGTAGAGCTGCTGTATTGTCTGTTTTCATTTCACCACGATGAGGTATATGCTCACTTTAACCGAAGAATAAGGTTTATATTCTGTTGTGATATACAGAATTGGTAGTAGGACTCTAGTGCCCTCCTATGTGGCCTTTTTAAAGAAAACGTTTGCTAGACTATTCAGACTGTCCTCTGTTGGTTAACATGCTTTACTGAAAAAAATACTTTCTGCTATACTTTTTGCTTGCTGTTGCTTTTAAATTTGCATATTGGAAAATTGTTTTTGCCATCTTTCTTTTTAACCAAATTTTTTTTTATTCTAGGAAAGGATTATTCTCAAGCATTGAAGTATTTGGAGATGTTATACTTAACTGTGATTGTGAATTCCTCTAAAATCTTGAATGATAGTGGGGTAGAAATGTATTTTGCTGTACATGTCTATAATGTATTTTTTTTTACTGCTGGTCAGGGTAGAGTTTAGCATGCAGTTGTGATTTTTTTCATAAAAAGGGTGTGCTCGTGTGTTGAGTAACCAACTACAGTTGGATTAGCTGAGATAAAATTTCCCATAGTGCCTGACCTATAAACAGTTCATTACAGTAAAAACACTTCTGGTGGTCTTCAGATTTGTTTCCAGAGGTGGCTGAAATCCACTGTTCCTTGTTCATGGAGTTTGCTGGTTTTTTAGTTTGGCTTTGGTTGATATTAGCACCGAATCAATATGTTTTCAGTATTTCTGATGAGGTAGGAGATTCTTGGATCCTTCAGTAATTTGTTAGAAATTATCTTTTCAGTTTTGCTAATATCATTCCTGTCAGCTTCATCAAACAACTCAAAGGAATTACAGATTCTGGAATTTGGTACCTAGGAAAAGAGAGAATTCACATAACACCCTTGCTTAGTGTCAATGAATGTTTGTCTGTACAAGTTAATGAATTTCGGTGAATGAATCAATCTTTCCTAATTGTTGCTAGAATCTTGTTGGAAAAATTTTTTAGGTCGTTTGTATATGTACTTGTGCATGTGTATACACACATGCTATTTGCTATTTGGATAACGGGCATAGGGATTTATGTGCTATGTTGAGTTCTTCACTTGGAAACATGTTATTTCTATCGGAGGCAGCTTGTTTGAAACTCTTCTACCTCATGAATTTAAACAGCTGTTTCCTCTTAAGTAACTGATATAGGAAATGATCACTGAATCTTTTTCTTCCTAGCCCTGTGTTTTAGAAAAGCACGTTTTAAATTGTTTTTAAAGCTATGCAACTATGCTAGGATTAGTGTGTAAAGCTTTTTAGCTTTTTTGGCAGATTAAGGAAAGTTAATGGTGTATACTGTAGCTCAAATCTTTATATTCCATTCAGAGAGCGTTTGCAATATTATGGGTAAGTGCTTCTATTCTCTGAACTGCAAGGGATAAATTGTGAATAGTATGTTTTGCGCAATGCAATGAGATATTTTGCAATGAGTCAGTTTAGCTTCCTTGGAGAATGTTGTCAGGGTTGAACAAGTTCTATTTCAAATTATCAGTATGGCTATGATAACCTGTACTGATCGCTTACTAAAATGTTTCAACTACCTATGCAAATTAGAAGTAAACTAAATAATGCATAGTTACTGAGATGGAGTATAAGCAGGTCATGCATATAGTTTTAGAGAACATTTGGAGTTCAGCGTGAATTTACAAAGTGTATCTGGTTTGTGACTGAGAAAGACATACTCCAGTAAAAATGTTTTATGTGGCCAATTGCCCAAAGTCATACTGACTAACTGCTTTTATGGTTTTTATGACACTACCATGTTCCAGCTCTTTAAAAAAGCATACTGGGAGCCTTCATTTTCTTTTCCTGTAAGTAAATCTCCATAGATCATTGCAGGTTATGTTACATGAGTTAATATCTATTAAGAACTAAAACAGGAGACAAACTCCCAGCCTGTGTCTTGCTTTCTATTTTACTACCTATTTCTAATGGCTTTAGTATACTTGCCATTGTTTTCTTCTCCTTTTTATGTTGTCCCCCCACTTCCTCCTGCCCCTTCTCTTTTATAGCATTCTCTGTATCTGGGTCATAACATTCTTGCATCCTTACTGTTCCCTGTCCTGACTAGTTGTGCTGAACTCCTCAATAGTCTTCAAAATACCTCTGCCACATAGATTCCCCTGAGTAGGTTTATTTACTATCTTTCTGTATACAGTCTAAAGCCCATCATTCTATCTCAATAGTCACCAGCAGCTTTAATGCGTTGTTCAACCTCCGAGTATAAGTTTGGTGTCTTTACTATGTTACTCTACCCTGAAATTAGTGTAGCTTGCTCTCTCTTTCTCAAAAAAGTCCTCTATCTGTTGACCTATATATGGACATGCAGCCTGAACACTTCTGTGGGTGTTTGTTCAGTTCAGGTGCTAACATTAGGTGAAAATTGGTTAGCTGCTGAGTGTCTTTTTGAAGTGACGTTGTGTCCAATAGGCTGCAGCCAATGAAGAGCTCTCTGGTGTCCTTGGTTAATACAGGGAAGAAGGATGAATGAGGGAAGCACAGTGGAGGGTCCCTGACCAGGACAGTATAGGCCTAAATAGGGTATAGTCTTGGGGTTTTGAGGTTGTGTGGTAGGCAGAGGGTTGTATTTTTGTTGGTTTTCCAGTAGTGCCTCTTTTTCCTCCAAGACCTCTCCCCAAGCCAGGTGATAGCAAGGGTGGAGGAAAAGTGTGGTCCCAGAGGAGGGAGAAAAGTGCTTAGTATTCCTTAGTATACTCAAACTGAGGTCTCCCCACGCTTGCCCCATTTGAGTACTGCTCTGTGGCTGTACGGCTGTTGCCATATAGGCATTCCAAAGACTTTTTTTGTTGAAATTCAGTGCTCCGAGGTAGAAGTTCTGTGCCTCTTCTGAACAATTATATGACCAAACTTTTCTGGAGGTTAGTAAACAGAATGGAAAAAAAGTTCTGATCTCCTGCAGGCTGTTGATGAAAAAAATCTATTGTAAAAAGAAATATTAACTGTATTTTCCCTATATCTTATTACTGATGTGCATTTGAAAGTCTCGTGGACCACTTCCAAGTGTTTTGTTCAGCTGCTCCTCCCTCCCCATCTCCTGTTCACAGACACTTGATCCTCCAGCAGTAAATGCTTCCTATCAGATTCAAAGAAATAAAACACCTTCTCTAAGACACTAATTAGCATTCTTTATTATTGCAGTTAATTAAGATGATAGTATTTTTCTTAACATTAATTCATAATTTATATTAAAGATTTACTTCTGCAATGTCTTAAGTCTGTCTTGCTCTAAAAATTGTTTATATTTTCTAGAACCAAGTATTATACTTGTGTTATCGTTTCGACAGTAAACCAAGTTTAAAAAAAGGTGAAAGATGATGTAGTTCTCCACAAGTTCGTGCCATGTTAAAAACTACTGTGCTTTCTAGAAGTTTAATAATTTTGAAATGTGTAGTGTATTCTTAGCAGAATAAAATGGCTATGTGCAAACAATTTAAGGAACTAAGCCTAGCTTTAGAAAACAGTAGTTTATTGTTGCTTTTCCTTGTAAAAATAGGAACAGAACTCAAGAAATTTGTATTTCAAGAGCCACACACCTATTTCAGGAATCGGTGTGAAAATGCTTAATGTTAGGCATTCCGCTTAAGTTGTGTAGTATGAAGGTCCTACTAACATGCTGTGTTTTATATACAATAGGGTATTATTCTTATTAGTGCATTAAAAATGATGTCCTAGTTTTTTCTTTATTCCACTTTGGTACCACTATCCCTGAAGATGCAGGAGGATACTATACATATGTTGCTGGTTTTTGTCAGTGTTTTTTTTCAAAAAAAAAAAAAATTCACTTATTTCTAATTTTTCTTCACTCCAAATTCAGTATCAAGTGAAGATCTTTAACCCTAAGGATAAATATCTGGAATTACTGGAACAGCTTTGGATAAAAGTGGGGATTTTGAGTGCAACTAGTGAATGCTGCGTGTGGAAGGCTGCCGCTGAGGACTTTGTACTAACAAACTGCACCTTCAGATGGCAGTGCTAGGCAGCCCTGAGCAATCTCTGGGCTCTGGGATTTTGGGTCTGCAAGAAGCTGCTGTTACCTGGAAGCGAAGATGACTGCTGCTTCTGAGCATGAATGGGTGGTTGTCCTTTTCTACTACTGGGCAAGACTACTTTTTTCTATCGATTTCCCCCATAACTATGCAATTGCTCTCCAAGACTGAGACACAAGATCAGATCACAGCCATCTTGGAGGCTGTTTTCTGCCTAGACCATAGCCATTGCAATGGCATAAAGAGAAGCGTGAGCTAATGGTGGTGATAAGCTATGTTGCACTGTTGAGCAATATTTCTTTGGCAAAGACTTTCAAGATTACCTCATCTCTGAAGCTGAAGTGTAGTCCTAAGGTATTTTCTTTTGAACCAAACTTTTGGGGTTATTTAGGAAAATATTTTAGTCACGTATGAAGGAAATCCAGATGGTGGCAAATTATGTTAATTTGCAATCAAAAAGATTGTTATTCAGAAACACTGAGAGCTCAACTGTATCAACACCACCAGACTAGTCTAATTACCAAAGCATCATTAACCTGTATATAGATTCAAAGATAGTAAGTGCTCTTTCTATGACAGGAAGGGACCCATCAGATGGTGTGATAAAAGGCTAACAGTAGAAGGACTCTGACAGAGATTCTTGTTTTTTCAAGCTTCAAATAAAGTCAGTGCCTCCTTGAACAATGAGGTACAAAATATTTGAAACATCAGAATATTCACAGCAAGATGTCTCAAAGCTCTGAAATGCTTTTGACAGTGCTCATTAATAAATAAGAGCAAAATGAATCCCTGGGTCTGGAGTGAGAGTCGTCAACAAATGACATATGCTGTTACAATGACAAACATACCTATATTTATGTTTTCCCAAAAGCAATAAAAAGGTTAGATATAATCTAATTCTTGGCCTCAGTCTTTACACTGAGTGAATGTAGGGAGAAAGGTGGGAGATGAGCTTGCTCAAAAATAGATAACTGAAAGTAACGTGTTCAGGAGAAAAATAGTCAAAACCATCCTTACGTGATGCTGACCTTGAAACTGACAGTTATGCCTCAGGAAAGAGATCTTGACAGTATCTTTGACGCTTCTCTGAATGGGTATCTGTGTGCAGTAGCATCCGGAAAAGCCAACAAAATGTTGGCCCTTATCAGGAGCAGAAAGGAAAGCATCGTTTCGCTGCAACTTAAAACCTGCTGAGCCTGTGTCTTGAATGTTATGTGCACTTCTGGTATCTGTGTCTCAAGAAAGGTAGCTGAGGTGTGCTAGGGGAAGGAATAACTGCCTTCAGAGGAGAAATTAAAAAGTCTTTAATTTATCACTTTGAGAGGAGAAGGCTTTTAGCGGATTTTTTTTTTAAAGTCTTGCAGGTGTGATGTTTACAGAACTGTGGATGTAATGTGGTGGACAACTTGGATGAGAACCTGTTACTCATCGAATGCTGCAACACTACAACTACATGGCATGCGTGGAAAACTAGTAGATTAGTGTGAACAGTTTGGGGAAAAAAGCAAAAAACACTTTTATAGAGCAGGCAGTAACTTTCAGAATTTGTTGCCACAAGAGGTTGTTGAGGTAAACAGTATCAGCAAGTTTGAAAGATTTTTACAAAAAAGGAATGGAAAAAAGTCCTAAACGAATGTCAAGGGACTTGGCAGGAGTGGTGTGCGCCAATACCTGGAAACCCATGATTGTGAGTACTGGTGGTGTAGGAGGACATGTACTGTATATGATGGCCAGAGTTAAGTGTTTCCCCTAATAGCATGTCCTATTGCCACTGTCACACAAAATATTGGAGTAAAGGGACTATCACTTTGATCTAATAGGCCGTTTCTTGCATTCTTGCATTATATAGGCAGAGATAGTTAAGCTTACACTAGCTTAACTAAAGCTAGGAGTGATCAAAATAAAGGGCTTTGTATGAGTGTGTGAGAGTACATGGAGGTGGTGGAAGGAGCTGCCAAGGTTAAAACCCATGTCCTAAGCTCAAATTTGTAAAATATGTTGCTCTTGGAGAGATGATGTGAATTGCATGCCACATTTGAAGGATGCCATACCCCGTGGCTTTTGGAGCTTCTTCTGGAGAGGTGTACTGTTTTTTTAAAAAAAAAAAAAAAAAAAAAAAGGAAAGGGAGGTCTTTGAAAGTTTGTTAGTAATCCAACTGGGATGTAGAATGAAATGATAATAAAAAGGAAAAAACACTGTTTGTTTTGCATCTTGCTATGAGTCATCTACAAACAGGATAATCTGCCCATAGACAATTGATTGTATATTGTACATATATTAAAAACTATGTGAACTATGTGAGAGATGGAGCTCAAGTTTCTGATTTGTCCCAAGTTGCAGAGCAGGCCTGGTAGAAGAGTGAAAACGTCCTGAATGCTTTTGATCTCTGACCACTTAGTAATATCAAGGCTTGTTGATGCCTCTCCCTGAGGTGAAATACAGAAGAGCTTGAGATGCAAAATCTTGGCCTGGATTTTGAACCCCATCACTTTCCCTCTTCAGTGGGAAGAAGTATCTGACTTAATTTGTGGTGAAGACTCTCCTCCTTGTGATATGCGTACTGCTATAACCACCAAACATCATTAGTGATTCCAGCTGTCAGAAAATGCTTCCGGTTTTACTTAGTGAGATGTCTGTGCTGTTTCAGTTTATAGGAAATGAGTGACCTCCACTGGCAATCAGATTTATAAAACACAAAGGACATGTTTTTCTACCTGGTACAGGTACACAAAGTTGCTTTAAGTTCAGTGTACCTTTTGTTTTTGTTCTAGATGAGAATCTGTTTCCTGAAACCTTTATATTGTGAGCAGTTTGAATGCTATCCTTCAACCATGGTACTTCTCATGCAGTCTCATTATTAAAGTACCAAAGATATTTGTAGCAAGTAAAATTATAATTTTTTCAGCTCCCTCCTACTAAATCTTTAGCACAAAAAGTCAAACAAATTTACAACAAAACTGCCTGTAATCAGTTTCCTCTGTAGGCCAAAAGAATGATGCTTTAAATAAGTCTTACTAGGATGCGTAAGAAATTGGAACTATGGCCGCTATGCATGCTGTCCAGTTTGTTCATTTCTGTTTCAATTTTTCTTGAATTTGGAGAATTTCTTCCTATCTAGCATTTCTGATTTTCATCTTTAATTTTGTTTAAAATAAACTGTGAAGTTAATCTGCTACTGATGACATAACATATTCAATCTCCTTTCAGAACTCTCACCTCCTGTACTAACTTCAAACTCTTCATCTTAAAAACTTAATGCAAGTTAATCTTTCGTGTCTCTTATGTCAAGTTTTCTCCATGTTTTCATCCCCCCCCCCCCGCCCCAAACGTTCCTCCTTCCATATTCATCATTTCATTTGTCTTGTGTTCTCCTGAGCCTGGAACTCCTTTCTTAAATTGCTGTTATGCCTTAATATGTGAGGGACACTTACTTCCTGTCTTCTAATGGAAAAGAAAACCTGAAACTCTAGCATTTTGCATTTGAGCATTTTGTCCATGCAGTATCACTTTTTCTTTGTGTTTAGCATCCCCCTCCTTGTATCTGTTGCCCTCTTCTTTTCTTAATGTAGACCGGAGGACTCTTACCTCTATACAGTATTCTGAAGTGTATGGTATAAATAACTCAGCACAGTTTGAGCTTTACGTGCAATTCTGCAACTTCTGTACTTAGCTGGCCTTGTATATCTATCCCTTTTTGATTGAAGCAGTTAGCCAAATTTTAGGTGTTGCTCCAGAAAAAAGGAAAAATGTTTCTTGCTTGGCCTTGCAATGAATATATGAATGCAAGAGTGAACAAAATTCAAGATGCTCTTACTACACACAAGGCTAGGCTCTCTCCTCCACCCCCCATCCCCCTGGCTTCCCCTTGCAATCAACAAACTCAGACCAAAGATCTTAAAATTCCCTTCAAGACCCACGCTGCTGTGTTTGCTCAGGCCCTCTCTCTAACTGTTTTGTGTTCTTATTTTGCTCCGTTTCAGTGAAGATCCTTCTTTCACATCATTCAAACTCACAAGCAGCCTTATTTTCCTTTGTTTTGCCAGTGTTTTGTTTCAGAGACTATTATGTTATCTCTCATAAAGGAATGCAATTAACCGCATGTGTAACATTTTGGTTGAAGTTAATCCAGCTGTATTACATCATTATTTTTGTATAATGACTGTTATGAACATTGCTTTTAATGAAAACAGCTAAGTGTGTTAGACTGTTTTTGACTGCTTGAAATTTGTTATTTACTATTAATAAAATTTTGCTTTAAAACAGCTCTCCTAACAGCCTAGAGAAACAGATCATGGATGTTCTTTTTGCTTTCAGGTGTCCACATTGCAGACATGCTTCTTTTCAGCTTTCACATTATCTCCGTACCTAAGCTATTGTATATTGTTTTTGTGCTCATATGTTCCCCTTTTCATGTCTTGTGTTCAGCTGAAGTAACAATTTGTGCTGCTTATAATGTTACATGCTTTCGGAGGTTTAACAAAACAGTAGTTTGTTTACTGTGGAAATATACTTCTTATATATTGAAGTGTAAGTTGTAAGGCATGTTAAACAGAGAGGAAGTTGAGGGGTGACCACAGCTGTCAGCTGGGGTACAGAGAATTACTATGAATTTTTTTTCTCATGGTAGTGATTTTGTAGGATAATTAGTTGTGGCATCCTCTTAGGACACAGGAGTTAAAAAGATTAAAAAGAAACCACCTCCCCCCCGTGGAATAGTTGATAACTTTGAGTTTTTGCTTACCATCATCTGTTGCTTGCACATGTGAGAGATGTCTCTGGAAATGTCCTCTGTCCCTGTACTGATAGTGTAAACTGCTTCTGCAAAGCATGCCTACTTGAACTTAACGTAGGGGTGCATGGTTTTGGTCTGCTATTAGTTAGTCATTGCCTGCCTTCTAATTTGTTCTCACGGATTAAAAAATAGCAAAATAGTAAAAGCATCCAAATCCTGTCCTGTTTCTGCCACCATTTTCGAAATGCTTACTTCTTACAGGCAAGTCTTTAGTCTGCCAGCAGAGTAGCTGTTTTAGTTGCTCATCTGTTTAATAGACTTACTGCATTTATTCAGCTGGTACCTGTTGTTTAAGCACGCAAATAGATGTTTGTATGTGTGTGGTCATGGAGCAACATTTGGAAAACAGTTTCTACTTGACTGTAGTATCTGAAAAGTGGAGTTCTTGACAAAGGTGTTTTGTTGCTGTCCCCTGCTCTCGCCTCTTGTACGGTCCAGAGGTTATGAAAAGACAGCCTATATTTCTTAAAGAGTATTTATGTGTGTATGTGGATTGTTCTTTAGGACCAAAGTGACCAAAACCTAGTGTTATCAGAGTAATGTTTCATTGATGGCAGCGAGATCCCCTTAGAGTCTGCCTAACGTTTTCTGCAGTAGCGTAAAAATACTTAGCAGGGGACATTGGAAACTACTGGAATTGCAGACTCAAGAGTGGTTGAGGTTGGAAGGGGCCTCTGGAGATCGTCTAGTCCAACTCCCCCTGCTCAGGCGGGGTCACCTAGAGCACGATGCCCAGGACTGTATCCAGTTGGCTTTTTGAATATCTGCCAATACCCACCCTCAAATAGAAGTTTTAATTTGCAGTGCATTTAATATTGCCTTTTATTTTCCTTTCATGGTAAGAATACTTTTTTCTTGTTTATGAAGAGAGATACTTTCTTCTGAGAGAGGTTTCAGCAAAATACATAGATATTAGAATTCACGTACCGGTGCTAGCGAGAAATGGTCTAGCGTACATCTGCAGCTGACAGCCTATATGCTCTGTCCTGTCCCCTCTGATCTTGCAGATCAGGGATTTGTGCAGGGAAAACGTGGGGAGGAACTCCTTAATTAATAAGGAAAAGCCTTTAATAAAGTGCCGAGCACTGCATAAGTTGTTTATCGCATAGGAAGGTGAGGGGAACCCTCTGGGCAGAAAGGCGCTCGTGCGCCTTTTTTTGGTGGCCTCATTTAGGGGTGAGGCGTGGCGGAGCGGAGCGTGCGCGCCCCTCCCGAGGCTGTGGGACCGCCCTATTTATTTTGCGGGTCCCTTTTTCGGGTCGGGAGTCTTTGGGGGCCCCGAGCCCCCGCGGCGGCGAGTGCTGCCCCGAGGCAGGGCAGGCGGCGGGGGTGGGGGGACCGCACGGCCTCGCCCTCCGCGCCCTGCGGCGGGCGGGGGAGGCGCGGCCGCCGGCTCCGCTCCGTCCCTCGGCGGCGCCGATGCGCGCCCTGAGCCGGCCGCGGGGCGCCGGGCCGCCGGCAGGCTGCTGCGGCCGCCGGGGGCTCCTGGTCGTGGGGTGAGTGCGGCGGCGGCCCCGGGGAGGTGGGCGCGGGTCGGCCTGGCCGCGGCGGGCTGCCGGGGAAGGTGCCGCTGGGCCGGGGCTCGTCAGCGCGCTGAGGGACGGGGTGGTAGGCGAAGCCCCGGCGTGTAGGTAGACAGCAGGTGGTTTTGTACTGTCGTGGTTTTATGCCTGCAATTGCAGAGGCTTCAGTTAAGGCTCGAGTGCAGTCGGGAGCTGCCTGCTGGAAGCGCCTGCCCGCGCTGTGGAAACGTGCTGCGCGTGGAGTGTGTGTCTTTCCTCTTTTTTTCTTTCATTTTATTGTAGTCATTTCCTGGGCCACCTTCTAATGTCACGTGGTCCAAAAAGTCAGGATGAGAAATACTGCTGAATGCAGTGAAATGATGTGGCAGAAACCCTTTTCTTGATAGCTCTCACTGTATATGACGGCATTAAATGTTATGCGTGTGCTATGTTTCATAGAGAAAGTCTGAACTTGTATTGGTGATATTTTGTGGGGGTGGAAGGGTGATTTCACGTATGTAGGTCTAGATTTCCTTTAAAGCCCCAACGAACTACTTGCGGTTCTTTGAGGGGTAAGCAAACTCATAGATACAGGAGGTCCAGTCAGTACAGTCTGCTTGGATTGCCAAAGGCCTTCATCAGAGTCGCCTACTGAATTCTTTTGAGGGAACTAAGCAGCCAGGGTACAAGAGGAAAGGTTTCTTGCACACGCGAATCGCAGTGATAGGAAAGGGAGGAGAGGAGTAAATGGTTTCTTTTCCAGCCATGGTGCACAGAGGTCTGTGCTGGGCCCTGGGTTGTTTAAGATATCCTTAGCTGCCGAGGTAAGGGGGAGAGCAGTAAAGCAAGAAGGCTTGGTGATGATACGAAGCAGCGGAAAGATACCCGAAACAAGGATCAGCTATGAAAAAAATCAGAAAGGCCCTGTAAGACTGATTGGGCACAAACATGGCAGGTGAACTGGCAGAGGAGGGACCTAGCTGTCCATGTAGAAGGATGGGCGGATGTGAGCTTACCAGTACTGACTCCAGACAGTTCTTGGTGTCACAGCAACATGAAGTTTTCATGGCACTAGACCATGCTAAATCGCTTATATAGCATCTTTTTTTCTGATGGTAGCCAAAAGCAGGTGTCTAGGGAACAAGGAATAAGATTAAAGTGAGCAACTGTTGTAGGGCCAATACCCAGTTTTTGGTGGAAGAAATCAACGGAGCTCAAAAACTGTAAGCTGTTTCCTTGCAGTTACTCATTCACAAGTGTACTTTGATGCAGTCATGCTGCTATTCATTTATGACCTGAGGGTTTAATGGAATGAAAATAACTTCTGCAGAGAAAGGAATCCATTTCCTAAAAGTGTTTCTGAGGAACTCTTTGGCACATCTGTGTATACTTTGAAGAGGAGGCTTTAGCGTGGTAATGATGGAACTTAACAGGATTGTAGAAATGCATGATTATAAGCAATTTCTGGTTTTTGTTTTTGAGAATATGCCCTTGTTTCTTGATGTTGGCTGTTTTGGTTAAATCAACTGTGATGTTAGTCCAAGTTGAGCATTCATAGAGTTTTAGTAAAGTAGTCGTTTTACTAATCGTTTGCTTGGCAGTGTATCTGTAACTTGTTTTTATGCAGAGATATATCTGGGAAAATTGGTTCTAGGTTAATGATTGAACAGAAACATGTAGTTAATGACTATTGTATGACTAATCAGTGTTTTATACCTTTCAACTGTTCCTGGAATAGTTAAGCACTGTTGCATTTGTGTTAGCTTCAGGCAATTTTTGAAGTGCAAAATCAAAGCAGAATGCTTGTGAAATAAAATAAATCTCAAATTACGTGTATGTTTTACGGAAAAAGTATTAGTAGTGAAAAATAAAAAACATTTTAAAACAAGGTAGTTTGTTTCAAGCAAACGTTTGTGTTCATGGACAGAATTGAAAAATTCAACAGAGATGCTTTCCTCTTTTCTCTGGGGAGATGTGGGTTAAGCTTGTTTAAGATTATGGAATGATGTGCTTTTATGTTTCAGGAAGGGGCTGTCCAAAGGTCCTACAAATGAATGTCTTTCAGAAAAAGACGGGGAGTCTCTTCCAACACTTTCTGAGAAAAACGTGCAGGAAGCTATTGACAATTATGCTTGGTATGCATTAACTTCTGAAATGATACTTTATTAATGGGCTGTGGGCTTAAATAATTATTTTGGTATTGGTATTCATTTTCACTGGTCATGCTTTTAGTCATTCTTATAGATGACAATTATTAGGTCAGGAACTTTACTTTTCAAATTATTTTAATTTGCAGGTAAAGCAGAAGTTTAAGCAGCTGAGATTGCGATGTTCAGCCTTTTACATATTAGTCAGCTTTATTATTATTGTAGGGCTAAGAAAACATCTGTCTGTTATCTTTACTTTCTCTAATTTACTTACTATTTTTGTATGGTATTTGTTGATTAGAATACATTTCTGGTTTTTTTTCCTTTAGCTTCTGCTAGCTAAGTAATTCTTCCCTAGGTATAGAAACGTGGAGAAATATGGAGATTCCACACAACGTAGAATATAAATTGACCTAAACTGTTGTTTAGAGGGTTTGAACTGTTTGTGTTGTGGATTTGCATATTTTTAGAGCATAGTGAAGGGGAACCAATTAGCCTGGAAGGTAAGTCAGACTTCATGGTTAAAGGCAGATAATGGTAGCCAGCTTCACAGGCCAGCTAATTTTGCAGAAGCTTCATTCCAATAAACAGCGGTTAGGGTTTGGCTGGCCTGCAGGACTGACTGCCCTTGCTTTCACTGTATCCCAGTGTTGGTGGTAGCTGGCAGAAGACTGGTCAGAGCTTTGTGAGAAGCTAGAATCCCGTAATTCCAGATTAAAAGTGTACCAAGTCCAACAGCCTAAAAAAATATTATGTGTACAGTTATATAGCTGGATGGAATTGACACGTTTGTAGAGATTTTATGCTCAGCTTTCCTGTGATAACATAAGCCTTCTTTAACACTATTAGAAGCTATCAGTAGCGTGTTTTTTGGTGTGCTCGCTAAACATGCTGGAGAACATAAAATAATTGTTAGAGGTGAAAAAGTAGGCACGTGCGCAAGTAGGTATGCGTGTGTATTGTTTACCTGTACACAGATGAAATAAATATTTAATTGCGGTTCTGGAGTGTCCTTACAACTAAAACGGTATACGTGCAAAAGCATAATACAGTAGAAAGAGTTGCCCTTAAGGCACTAAATGGTACCCATGAGGGCAAAAGATATTTGCTCCTTACTTACAAACGTATACTTCCAGTTCTTCACGTTGACTCTAATAGTATCTCCTGAAAATCATGTATGCAACAGGAGAATGTATCACAATCCATTTATATGATCACTTGCATTATTTTTAAAACATTGGTATATAAAACCATTGTATTCTTCATTTTAATTTGATTTCTTTCCACAGTGAAACAGTTTCATCACTTCCTAGTGATCATACGACACCCACAGGCTTGAAAAATTCTTGGTCTGGAATAAACAGCTATACTACTGGTTTGTCTACTGAAAGAAGTTCGCTTTACTCTTGGAGGGATGATGTACGTCCAAGAAGCTGTTACAGTGTGCTGTTTAAATATTGAGGAAAAGGTTAATTTTTACAGAAAATGGGTGTGCAACACTTATCCAGAAGGGTTAATCGTTTCCATCTATGATAGCTTAATGATTAAGTATATTCACTGAGTATTGAAAAAACTGTTTTGAGTGCAAATTGATATCAGTTCAGCTGATGTGTAATGAAGAAAAGCAGTATGAAACAATGAAATTTGGGGAAAGCAAACCTGTTTTACTAAAGAAGACAGGATTTAGGTTTCTCAGTCCAAGTGAATGATAAAATACCTATTTTCAAATGCTGCATAATACAGGAAACATCTAAACTGAACTATTCTGAACGTTTTGAATCGTGCAGTATGTTCGTGAGTATGTATGTAAGTGTCCTGATCTTAATAAACCAGTAATTAGCTCTTGCTTAAGCTCAGTTCTGTTTCACAGATGATCCATTAAGGCATCTTAGTGCACACTGGCAGCATTAAATAAATCAAAAGCATAACAGCTACTGTCACTCTCCTTTAAACAAAGCCTGCTGTGGCTGGTAGTGGTAGTTGTGCCATACCTTTAGCATAATGGCCTAACCTTTAAGGTACTGACCCAATCTGTCACCCTCCAGCAGAATGCCTGACCCTAGATTGTATCATAGCCTGCGTGAGAGTTACTTTGCCATTCCTGTTCGATGTGGTCCACTCTGTGGCCTGAAACAGTTGGAGCACTAAGGAGGAAGTGAACAGATATACTTTGATCCCTGATTGTTACCACTTTTTTTCAGTGCAATGAAGTGTCTCATGTAAGTAGCAAATAGCGTTTTGACAGTCACCAAACCTGGGATCCCTCGGCTGAGTGCTTGTGCCCACACTGCTGGATAAAGTCATTCTCTCCTCTGGCACCTTTGTCTGCCGCTGGATTCACCCATTTCTGGTTGCACTGAGTTATAACTTCAATGAAAAGGTGTGGAAGGTCATTTCTCAGACTGAAGGATGTTTCTTAGCCATCAGGGTATGTCAAGGAGAAGGAAGGTGCCTCCTCTTTGCCATCTTAGTATTTTTGATTGGAAAGGAAAAGTGCTGCTCAGAAAAGCAGGAAGCTTTGGGGCCTTCAGTCTCAGAGGTACAGTATGCATGTGAGGTTCAGGTTTGGAGTAGGGAGGGCACCAGTAGTCCAGGCACTTGATAATTGGTGTTTTCAGTCGGCTAATCTTAGGCGGCTGTCTGTTATCTGTTAACTTCATAGGAAATGTAGTTCCTTTTCACTAAATCACCCTGTTTAGGCCAGCTACCTATTGTTTTTGTGGAGCAGCATATCAACAGTGTGTCCAAAGTATGTGGTCTGAAGATCCTTCCTGAGATGTTCAGCCAAATCCGTCTACGGTTACCCTGCTCTTTAAATATGATTTTTGACTATAAATATAAATATGTATTTGCTAACAACTATTAATTTTATAATATGTAGGAATTTGATAAGGCCAACACACAGAGAGTGCATCATTTATTCTGGGACATCGATGAAATGCTGTTTGAAGGAAAAGTGACCTCTCAAACTCAGAGCCTGCAAGCGGAATGTGCAGACTGGGTTGAACGATCTCTTCATCTAAGGTAAGGAAATTTCTTGCTAATACTGATTTTAACCAGTTACCACTGTGATGTGAATTTGATTGGTATCTTAATGTGAATTGCTCATGATGTATTGTATCAGTAAGACTTTGCATTTGAATCTGGATCTCTGAGACTGAGCTGTGCTGCTGTTATGGTGCTAATGATATTTACTTTAATCAATGCAGTGATTATCAAGATGTTATAAGAAAATAAAAATCACCTATTTTCATAATGACTTTTTCCTAATTAATCGATGCATCTTACAAAGAAACACTTGCTTGTATGGTACGTGATGGCATACTATGAAATCCCAGGGAATTCAGTGTTAATCTCTTCTATTAATTGTTCTAAAAAGAAATGAAAAACAAAGGTGACCACGTGCTCCTGATCTGCTGCACAGCCATAATGTCTCCCTAGGTTATGTACATCAGTGTTAACAGTTTCTGATATTAGCAAAGTAATAAGTAGTCCAAAAGATCTGAGGATATATACGTGATTAATGAGAATTGTTTTAGATAGATGTGCAAAACATCCAGGAAGCCTGAAGACTGCTTCTTATAATGCAGAGGAAAGAAGTCAGTGTTGCACTGCGTTGTAGTGCTCCTGCCTTCATAAATGACGGTCTGTCGTTCTTAGTGAGATGTGGTGGCCCCAGGCCGTTTTAAGCCTAGATCTGCATGTGTCTAAGTAATCTTCTAGTCGATAATTTGTTAACACTATTAAAAAGAATGCTGTTAATAATGGCAGCGTGTTTTTAATGTTTTTAAGTATATTTACTAACAACAATCCTCTGCAAATTAAACTCAAATTAACTAATAACGCTTGTCGCACTTTGTCAGGAACAGAAGAGATTTGTCAATTAAACCTGAGGCAATTTTCACTAGCATTAAGCCAAATGTTTTAACTTTTTTAGATTGTGTAAAAATTAACAGAACATGCAGAAAACGGAGACAGGTTTTTGTGCTGTGTAATACATTCAAAATATTACATAATTCACTGTATTTTTAGAATATTTTCACTAAAAATAATTTTTGTAAGTGATCTCCTGTACTTTTGATTTTTTTTTTGAATCAAATCTGATGCTGGTGATATCAACCAAGTCCAAGAGATTGAAAGCGAGCCAAAGAAATCTTGGAGGTCTGCCTCACTTGGTACCAAGACATGTGGTACAAAATAGTTTTTTTTATTACTAAAGAAAGATTAAGCCTTAAAACTGTATTGAGTAGTTACTCAAAAGAATAGCTTCTGAGACTCCAGCGGTAGCTATTTCTGAGAGTTATGCTTCATTTGTGTGAGCAAAGAGCTCACTGGCTGTCTTTTCCTTTATTTGGTAAAGTAGCTATGACAGTATCTGAATACTTAGCTCAGTATGGAGAAGTAAATATGCTGGAAATTTGTCATCAATAAGAGAAGGATCAGATCTGTGTAAAAAGACTTTTTTTTCCTTGATTTATAAAAGAAAAAATAAAAAGGTTATTGCTTAGAGCTTCATGTGGCATACAATAGTGTTCTGTGAGAGGTAGTCTCAAGAAAACATGTTCAAATTTTAGAGAGTCTGAAAATTGCTGTTTGAGATACAGCTGTGACTAGCAAATTCTTCTGAGAATCCTTTGGGAATTCAGATGAAAAACAGTTGAGGAAGCAATGGTTATTAATTACATAAACTGCGATCAGAAATTGTTATACAGAGTAATTCTGTGTACAGAGTTATACAGAGTAGTTCTGTGTAAATGCTGTTGCTCTTTCCTTTTCTCTTCCTGCCTCTGTGCATTATGTATGCTGATGTTTGTGCATTTTCTAGTACCAGTGTATATTATTTCTAGCTTTGTCCATATGAGCATTTTGGATTATGACTTCTGCTTACACTGCTGGAATTGTTCACTGGAGTTGGATGAGTTACTGAAAGCATAACAGATGTTATTTGTGTACTATATCTGTTTTTAAACATTTCTTACAGACTTTTGAAAGAAAGTTTTACTTTATCCACCTTTATAACAGTAAAATGTTTGACTTCATTTGCTTTTAAAAATAAGTTAGAATCTCCTCTTGCATAAATCAGCTTAAATGATTGCTTAAATGATTGCTTAAATAGTAGTCAGTGTAACATATTGCACAAGGACCTGGCATCTGCATAAATTGCTTATTCAAAGCAAATGTCATTGTCAGCTGTTTACAGTTTGTGTTTTTTTATATCAGTCTGTAGAGTAGATTTTCATCTACAATCTTTTTCCCCTCCTTTTTTTTCCAGGATTCTAGGAAAGCAGCTCCTATTACCAAAGGATGAAGGCGTTCAGCATTTTCAGAGCAGGAGAGAGAGCTCTTTGGATACTAAAGTTTTACCTGGCCTCCACGAATATACTACTGATATAAAAGAGTATGTTAAGTGTTTTGTAGGTGTTCTTTGGTGTTTCTTTTGACATGACTACAGCTTTAGTTTTTGTGTTTATATTTAGAGTATAATTGAATTGCAGAAGTTATCAGCGAATTGCTGTCATCTGTGTAAGACATGCTGTCTGTATAGAGATGATAAAGTAAGATTTTCCAGTATATAAAAAAAGTCTCTTGATTGTTTTGAATTCCTGAGCACTAGGTAGAATAGTATTTCACTTGCATGGTCTTTGCTTACTAAAAATAAAAGATGCTTAGCCAAAAAAATCACTTTGTTCTGTCTTCCCTCTTCAGAGACTTGTACAAGTGTTACTTTTATTAAAACATTTAAATATAATTAAATATATGCTTGCTTCTTTCTTTGAATATTTAATTCTCTCTCTTTTTTTTTTTTTTTTTTTTTTTTTTTTTAGGCTCTGCATTTCAGGTTCTAAATTGATTCCCGCAGTGTCTCCAGTGCGTATATCAGTAGATTCCAGTTCCGCTAGGATTTCTGCCTCCAACTCTTCCATGTATTCATTCCTGGAAGAAGAAATCTATGATGTGGATGGAAGGATAGAAGAGTATCTTGCCTTTGACAACAAGGAGCTGTAAATAAGATATATGCATTTTTGAACAATATCATGAAAAAGTATTTTGTTTAGCCCAGTCAGGGTTCATAAAGATTTCTCTGCTGTAAAATATCATTCTCTCTGACCCTGTATTCAGTAGCACGGTGGCTAGAGTACTCACTGGTCATGTGGAAAATTACCTATGTTGTCTTTCTAGTGGTTCAAAACTCGGGTCTCCTATATCAGAGGAACGTGTCTAAACCACTAAGCTGCAGGCTTTTAGGTTTTTTGTGCATGGAAATTAAATAAAACACATGCTTGATTCTGAGACAGGCAGTGGAATGCAGGACTTCCTTTTCCCCTTGCTTGTTCCCAAGCTTGTTTCTTGTTTCCTTCTCAGGATCCATTCTGAGATGTCATGTTCTCACCAACTAGAACATTAGGCATTACAAAGCTTGTTAGAAAAGTGTCTGAATCATTTTGTGGATTAGACCACGCGACCATGTCCAGTTATAATTGAAGTTTAAGAAGTCCAGTTTGAGGAAGACTGAGGAGGGAAAAAGAGATGGTAGAAACCGTTATGAATTTGAGATTGTCCTTGTAATCTCAAATTTTCATTTCCTTGGAAGGAAATACGATGACATTAATGAAAAAATAAACATAGGTTAAAATGCTCTTCTCTAGAGCCTGAGCCTATCCAGATGGGAAGGAAAAAAATGTAAATGTCCACACATTAGTGGAAAGGAGGGAGGTGAACATAAGTTTATGGGCTCTGCTATTCTTGTCAGGCTACAGAAGTCCTTCAGTTAGTTCTCTTTGATCAGTGATGCATGAGTATTGCAGATGTTTCCAGAAACACAGGACCTGATATGAAAGAAATGTTCTGTTTGATAGTCCTCCTGCCAAACACAGGAAACAATGGTAAAACCATAGTTTTTTATGGCAAAAAGCATAGAATTTAGCCTCAAATGATGAAGTCCTATGTATAAAGCTGTTTCTTCTTGAGTTGCAAATCTGTTATAAAACCCTGACTTGATTTTTTTTTCACTTGCAAGCAGAAGAGTCACGATATGTGTTTGATAGATTCTACTCCCATATGTACTCAGTACATCTGAATTTGATTTTTAAAATCTATGTTTGACTTTTCTCCTCTGTATGCATGTTTATATTTGCTCAGTGTATTAGAAGGAAAAAAGCTTGTCCAAGAAGGTGGTAATACATTTGAAGTTACTTCTTTTATTAGCGATGATGAGAGTTTGGAACAAAAGAAAACGCATCTTGCTGAGAAGAGGAGGAAACATGGCATTCCCCCTGTGTCTCCTAATGCCTGTATCAAAGATGCTGTAGCTTCTGAAGTATTTGATCATATGTGGAGGAATATAATTGAAATATTGGAGGAACTGATTAAAAAAAATTGGGAAACTAATATCACAGGTACTTCATATTTTTAAAAATGGTAGTAATCAAATCTAACTTGGAAAAATAAATCTTTCTTAAAGTTTGGGAAACCTGTATATGTTAAGAAATCCATGTTTGTAGGACAGCATTTTAAGATATGTAATGCCTTGTCAGACATACCTGCCAACCCTGCCTCAAATAAGAGTCTTACTGATTGTTGGGGGTGGGGTGGAGAGGTGGATTAGAGGTATAAAGAAGAAAACATTGACCAAAAGAGCTCAATTGCAGGAAAGCACTAGTTCAGGATGCAAATCAGTGCTGCCAGCAGGGGATCTCCGACAACATGGTCTCAATCTGGGAACTAGGAATCAAAGTCTTCTAGTCTTATTACTTGAGCTTTGTTAATAAAAAGAACCCTCAGGGAGTCAAAGCATTAATGAGAAATACCCTTGCTGACATTGCTAGGGGTCATGAGCTTCATGTGGGATTAAGAAATAGCAGTGCACATAACTTTTTTGGTGTTTTAACAGACTGTAGTCAGGAAAGCAAACCCTAGAAAAATTAGCTGGTAGTGAAATTCTGTTCTTTAGTGTGCATGTGTTGTCCTTGGAGGCTCAGGGAAATTTCACTTCTTCTTTCAATATATTTTAAAAAGATAGTAACAGAAAATCACCTGGGGGCGGGGGCGAGGACGTTGGAAACTACTGGGGTACTTAACCTCAAATGCAAGTTTAAAACTAAGTGAGAAGCGGTAAAATTTTGGGGAAAGCTTGCAGCATCAGAACTTAACATGTCTGAAATGTAAAAGGGCTTTTCACGTCACAGGTGGATCGTTTAGCTCAATATTATGGTTTAAGGAGGATCACTTAGTGAGTTTTTGATATATATGCTCTTTTTCTTTAATGAATGGCATCAGCTTATGCCAAATAGCTAAGCAAAGTATTTGGACTAGGAGAATAAAAGAATTTAGGATTATAATAGAAATAAGAGGAGAGTATATGTCCATGATGAAACAGTATGGAGCTGCTGTCAGACAAGGATAAGCTCAACAGACTTTTTGTTGTTCTTATTCTTTCTGTTCGTATATTTGTTCAGCTTTGGAAAAAAAACATTATTCTTTCTCTGGGAAATTTGTTAATAATATTCCAAGAGTCTTAGCTTAAAAAACAGCATCTCAAAAAACCCAAAAGAAAACACTCCATCTGTATAGACCGTCTTGTTTGTCATTGTCAGAAAAAGTAAACATGTGAAATGCTTTCAGAAAGACATTTTTTATGGTAGATTTTTGAATATCATGGAAACTTAAAACTATACAAAAGTATTTACTGTGATGTTTAATATTCTTTGCATCTCAATAATTACTGACTGGTAAAAGTATACAAATGTCTCTACTCCCTATATTGCTTTGTTGTTGTGCAGAGTGTGACAAACAGGTGGAAAAACTGAAAGCTGTTACAGCTAAACTGTCACATTTGCCAGTTGTTCGTGTTACAGCAGATGTTGGGAGTATGCCTCTTTCCAGAGGCTCTGAAGCACGAAGCATGCCTTATGGTCCCCCTTTTGTTCCATCACAGGTAAAATAACTTTCCACCAAGCGGCATTCTGTTTTATGTTGACTTTGGATAGAGTCCTGACTGAAGCTAGAAAAGGCCTTTTTAAACAACTGATCATATATGCTTAAAATAAGTCATCTCATTTAAAGGAAAAAAGTTCATTCAGTGTGCATTTAGTGCTTACTATCTCTTATTTTCTTATAATTGTTCCTAAAGGCTTAATTTAGCATTGATATCACTTTGCAGAAAAAAAGGATTCTTAGACTCTATTCCCTCCTCAGAAAACAATTCTACTTCTATTGTGGTCCAGTCTTTTCCTCTTGGTAGAAGTTAGAAGACAAACTAGTCTTTTCCCTGGACTGCAGGGATGTGAAGTTGCAACCTCAAGTGCTTTACTCAAAACGCTGTGAGTTTCAGACTGTGTTACTCCTTCTCCTTTCCGTTCCTCCTTTCGAGAGGGAACTCTGCAGCACGTCCACTGCAGTGCTGGCACTAGGCCTTACCTGCATTTCTGGAGGCTTGTGTTTGTACTGATACAAACTTTTTGCACTTTTCTCTCCTGATTGCCGCCACCTCCCTCTGTCCCCTTGCTCCAGTTTTGCACAATTCAGTTCTGTCTCTGCAGTCAATTCAAACAACTTCATTCTCTTCCATGTACTCTTGCTAGGTAGCAAGATAGGAAACGCTGAAGAGAGAGCACAGCAATCTTCCTGCTACCAGTTGACATGCTTGGTTCTGTAATTGTACCAGCTGCCAAAAGAAGTGCTCAGATGAGTAATATTTCAGGTTCTGTTCCCCTGGGTTGGACTCTAAGTGAAAAAAAAAAAAAAGAAACTTGGACATGAATTCCAGTTTCAAGTGAAGCTTATATTGCAAACTGAATTCCAGTTCAGTAACACATTTCATTGTATTTTGTTTATAAGAATCTTTTAAAATAAGCAGGACAACATATTTTCCCCATCTGCTACTTACAATTCTGCTGAAGCATCTTCACTGAAACTTTTTTAAGTAAATAAGTACAAATATCTTCTAACTACGTGTTTTTGAGGTCCTCCTTCAAAAAAGTCATGAAACTGAAAGGTTTAACGCATATTTTTTGCTCTCACTAGGTTCACCGTTTCTCCAGCAACTTCTGTAGTGATTTGAACGGTGTCATGACAATTCAGGCAAAACCGCTGCAACAGAGGCATGTGGCCACAGGAGAAAAAACACGGTAAATGTTGGTCTGGAAATTTAAAAAAATGCCATGTAATTTATATTACGCCAAAGACATTTTGCGATTTTAAAAAGGTGACAGAAATGCAAACATCTCCTTTGTGCCCATCATTGTGTGACTGATGTTTGGGTTTGAAGAGGTTGCAATGCTACTATGTTAAGAAATCCTTTTACTTTTTTTTCTTTCTCTCTCTCTCTCCCTATACCATTCTCCTTTTTTCCCCTAGGAATGAGCAAGAAGACAAACTACATAGTATTGGCTCCAATGCGCCAAACTCAGTGCGCACTAAATTGAGGAGAATTACTGATAACAGTGTTCTCTCATCATCTCGGGTACTGCTGACATCTTCTAGGAAGCTACCAAGCCTTTGTAGGTTACCTTCTCTCACTTCTGACCAACCCTCCTCAAAAGCTCCTAATATGTACAATGATGAAATCCTTAGGGGGACTAAATTGTGAGTTTTTTCATTTTACTTTTTGCTTTCCTCAGAACTTTACTGAACTTACACCAGTGAAGGATTTGCAAAATACTTGAGAACTAATTGAGGATTTGTTACTGATTATAAAATTCAGACAGAAAATTACAGCAAACGGAACAGTGTTCTTTGAGGACTGGCATTTGTGTTATTTTTTGTTGCTTCATTAAATGCTGTTACTTTCGGTAGCTGAGCTCTATTAAGAAATGTGCTGTTTAGGTGCTTCTCGTTATTTCAACTAAGAAGTCTTTGAATTCTCCTAAAAGAGGATCCCTTAAAATTCTGTAGGGGTGCCAGTTTGGATCGTTTATCTTCTGCTCATGCACGTACAACTCGGAACAAGTTACCACCAATAAACTCAGGGGCTGTTGAACAATATCTTTCAGTACCTCGATTGCAACAGAGCTCTGTAAGTTATGTTCCTTTGCATACTGGTGAAGAACTTTGAAGCTCTCTCAAAATAAAACACAAATTACACTGCATCAGTGGTTGAAATGAGCAGTTTTCAAGTTCACGTTTTATCCTATTTTAACACATGGTTTTAACATGCTAATGTATGTTACAGTTAGAGTACCTTTTGAGTGAAAGAGGCACTGGCTTGTTACCTAAGGCCACAAACAGATCATGGTGCAAAACTTTTCTCTGAAAGAATAAAAACCTTAAAATATCAGATAGTATACTAGAATCTGAATGCATTGGATTTAAGTACATGCTGACATAGTGAAGGGAGCTAAGTAGTAGAAAATAATACTGACTGAAAGTAACATAAATCAAATTAATACTAGTCTCTTTTTGAAGAATAGTGATATAATAAGTAACCAGAATGAAAGTAAATTAGTGTTTTGATGTTACTTCACTTCTGAATAATATTTTGAATTAAAACACAGAAAAAACTTTTTTTTGAAAAAGTAAGCCTTTGGGGCTTATAGGCTAACATAAGAGTATAGTCTTAAATCTGAGAAATGCAAATAGGCTTATGTTACCCTGATTCAATGCTTTTGGATTAGCGAGAACATCTTTTCTGTTTTGTTCTTTGTATGTCAATTGAAAAGTTCTTATTTTAACTGATTCAGTAGCTGCATTCTCTCAACGCTCTTTTTAATTCTTTAGCATAGAGGACGTTACGCTTATAGCAGAGTTTCAAGTGCAGTACCTGGCAGTACGGAGCAACGGCCACTCAGAGAACGAACTGTTTTTATCGATCAATTTTCAAGGCCCAACACAACGCATACATTCAGGGTATGTTACAGTGTAAGCACAGACATGGAGGAGTGAAGACGCTTCTGTTCTTGCCTGTTGTTCTGTAAAAGGTCTTGCAGCAGTTTTTACTAGGTCTTTCCTGATTTCTGGTTTATAGGGATTTCTACTGCCTTTAGCGTACAGGAGGATGGGAGGATGTGGAATCTTGAAAAGCAGGACTAGTGTATGAAGAAGGGATTTCTTCAGGCTTAATGCATCAAGCAGTTCGTTTGAGGCAACCAATGCATGGAAGTGTACAGTTTTTAGTACTGCCTGGAGCTTTAGAGCTTGTTAGGGCTCACCCTGCTGGATTGTATAATAAAAATTGTATAAAACCGTTTTAGTAGATAAGAATACCGTACTAACTAATAGTACTTCTTTTCTTTTTACAGGCAGACGCACTTCAGAAAAGATCACTGACTCCCATGGATTTTGCTAACTGCATGTGGACAGGTGAAAGAATTTTAACAGGTAGGCAAAATTAGGATTACTTGGAAGGTATAAAGTCAACAAAACCTACCAACTCATACTACAGTCAAGAAATAATGAGCTCAGGGAGAGCTATCTCTGTGTACAAGAATGGGTGCGCTTAGTAGGATGTTTTAACTATTGATGTTGAAGTTTCTTCAACCTTTGTGGTCTGAAATAAACTGAACTGTTGCCTGTTAGGAGCCATGCAAAGCATCTTCTGGTTGTTTTGAACAAAGGTTATTGGAAGGAAAATAAGGTTGTTGGAAGGAAAAGGAGGAGTTTCCTCCTCTTCCTATTCTTCATTGATTAAGAATTAATCATTCTTACAATTACGTCAAGGCCATGTGATGTACAAACTGAATCAATTTTGCTGCTTATGGAGTGGCGACACAAATACCCGTTTATGAACTGTTCCATGATTTTTCTGGTTTCATGACACGAAATACAATTTTCTTTTATTTTAGTCCCTATGTAAATTCACCAAATTAGTAAACTTTTAATGTGGGGGGGGAAATAAAATTGAAAATGTATGGTTTAGAATATAAATATGAGATCCTTTTGAATAAAAAATACCAAGATCAATTTGTAGCTCAGACTTCTGTTTATAGCACCAACAAAAAGAGCAGGCCCTGCATATGACTAGTTTAGTTCCATTATTAAAATAAAGATAACCAGCTAATTTCTGAGGTATGTAAGTGCTTGTACGTAATCGTTATTTATGAGATGTATATATTTCCTTGAATTTGAATAATTGTGTGATTATAATAATTAAATAAGAGGTGATAAAAACAGGTTAGCAACCGTTTGTCTGAGCAAGCTGATGGAAGTAACTCCAATGTAATTGTGGCATGCCTTCCATATTCTACCACAATTAACAATGTTTTTTATGTTTTCTAGGCTCACAGCACTACTACAAATCCTTTCAGAGACATCCTTCAACCTTGAGGAAGAGATTTCAGGTTGCTTCTTAACTCAGCTTTAGAAAAAAAGAAAATCCCTGCACTGAAGTGCCAAAGTACTTACTTTGCCAGCTATCATCTTGTGTAGTAAAGAACACATGCAGTATGTTAGTTTCTGAGCTTTGTGATCCTCAGAATGCCAGTATTACCTTTTTTGAAAGTTGCCTGAGCAAGTTTAGATAAAAATTAGAGCAAAATGAAATAAATGGTTGAAATCCCCAAACTGCAGGTCTCTGCTCTCTTTGCAAAGTCAAGACGCTGCTCCTCTACTTCTTTCTCAGGCATTCCTCCTTTTCCGTCTTTCCTCTGGGAAATGTTATTCCACCTAAAGAAGCAAATGACTGACGTTTAGGTTGTGACATCCTGTTCCCACTCTTTCATGTTTCCTCAGTGCTCTGTCCAAACATCAGTAATGTATAAAATTCACGCTTTTTTTGCAGTTTGCTGCATCTCATCTTTAACTCCTGTTTTAACATTTCTCCATTTTTTAGTGTCTCTATTATTGCAATTGCTCTCTTCTAAATAACATCTGGTCCTACCTTTTCTTCTTCTTTTAATTCTTTTAAGATGGTGTTTGTTATTGCATCTAATTAAGCTGTTCTCTTTGTCAGTGGGGGTAAACTGGGATAAACTTTGCTTTACGAAGCAATGATTTTGCTGTTAGGCCAAACTTGTTTGTAGATTCCGAACTGTTGAACCTGCATGCTGACAGGTCAGTAAGAAGGTTCCTACTTCCTGAGATTTCTTATAAAATGTTGCTTGTTACTGTAGAAATCAATCATGTTTTTTTGTACCTGATCCTTCAGAGCTTTAACATGAAAAAATTTACTTTACTTGGTGAAAGCATTATTTAATACTTCCATGTGTGTAGACCCAAATGGGGAGATCAAGGAGGAGACTGGGATTGTGTTCTGTCTGGGGGTCACAGCCAAGTTCACGTCCCAGTGCATTAATGCTATGTGTGTACACAGTCAGGCATTCTTCCTTCCATCAGAGAGCGTACAGCTTGGATAGATGTGGTAGTAGAACTGCTGAAGAGGTAAAAGAGGAAGAGAAAAACTTAATTATTTGCCCAGGTTTTGCAGTTAAGAACAGAATCAATTCCTTCCACTTGGGAACTAATGCCAGTTCTCCTCCCTTCTCTTGAAATGTTCCAGGATTGGTAATCTAAGGTAAAGTATTTGTAATACATATTTTGTATCCATACTGTTACCAGATTTCTAGTTTGTGTCAATGGTTGTCGAACACTGCGTTCTTTTGAGTAAATGGAAGCTTTTAGAAATTTCTTTTCTGGTTTAGAATTTTCCTGCTTCAGCTACACTAAGTTTATTCTTTAGTGGTGTTATGATAATAGCTGAGAAACCAGTTTTGAGTTGCAGGTCAGCTTTGTACATTTTAAAGCCTGTAAATTTCTTAAGAAATTTGGATCAGAAAAGCTGTATGAGTTCAAAATTCAGTTAAGTCTTCAAAGGCGTGTCCAAAACAGTTTTGCAGTCGTGGGTCTTCCCTCCGGTACGACAGAGACATTGACAAAACTATCAAAAAATAGATGATAAATTGTGTTTGTTATCCATCCTGTGGCATTTGACGGCAGTCCAGCTCTTAGGTCGTAGAATAATAAATCAAGAGATGAACGTGTGCCTGTTTGGCTCTGTGATGGCAGAAACAGGAACTACCCTCAGTGGAGAGCTCATCCAGCGCTTCATGAGAGCGAGAATTGCTGATCTCTGTAGAGCCACGAGGGGTCAATCAGTCGATTTCTGAATAAAAAGAAGAGCAGAGCAGCAAGCATCTGGTTCTGAAACTTAGAGGCAAAGGAAAGATCCTGCTAATTGGAATGGCAAACTTGCAGGAGACAGAAAAGAGGGATGTTTGCTGGCTAGCAGAGGTGTTTCAACCCGTTTCTGCTTTTGGGTCAGTTTTCAGGCACCTGACTGAATCATGGGTCTCGTTATGCTGTGATAATCAATGTGACGGATAGAGTTCCGCGCTCTTGATTTTTCTTTTTCTCTTGGTTGTCGGACTACTGAGTCCGGCTTTCCGTAATAGCCGCAGGCCAGAGTATTTTCGCAGGCTGCCTATGCGCAGGAATAGCGTTGAAGTGAGCGTCTTTGTGAATCTGGACCTCTAGGGCCACGATACAACGGCTGCGGCTGTGAACTGGGTGCTGTACTTACTGGGGCATAATCCTGAAGTCCAGAAGAAGGTTGACGGAGAACTGGACGAGGTGTTTGGTACGTTTCTCCTCTTTCTTGGGGTATTGGGGTAGAGGAGGTGTTGGCCTTTGTGGGCGGGGCAACGGTGGATTGCCCTTTGTAAGCCTAGACGTCAAAGGGGAGGTTGGCACGTGCCCTGCGGCTGCTGTGGAGCTTTCACTAGCTGGAGGTGGTTGGGATGAGTTCTGGGAGATGCCTGTGAGAGAGTACTGAGAAGGCTGCAGCCAGCGTTGGGTCCTTAGGTCATGGCGCGTGGTTCTGATGTGTGTCGGGGTAGGAGCTTCCGCTGTGTGCTTGTTGGGACTTGGCGAGAGGTCCTGGAAGGGGGCGGGCTGGAGTGAGGTGTGCTAGGAAGAGTTTAAGAGTGTTGTGAGAGTCACCGCTGAGAAAAAGGATTCCCAACTTCCAGCACCAGAGTTTAGTGTAGTCTTGTGGCTGGTACTTGAGAAAGCTGGAAGCCTTTTGAGGGGTGTGTTTGGTTCCCTGAAAATGGGATGTGTCGGCCTTAATGCCCCATGCGTGTGTTTTGGACAGGTAACAGTGAGCGTCCTGTCACGATGGAGGATTTGAAGAAGCTTTGGTACCTTGAGTGTGTTGCGAAAGAAGCCCTTCGTCTCTTCCCTTCAGTTCCGCTGTGTGCCCGTACCTTGAAATCTAAGTCAAAGTTTGAAATCTGTACTAGAAATTTTTCATGCTAGAACTCATCAAAGAAGGTATTGCTTATCATTCTGTTGCAATTGTACCAACTGTTGGTCTTGTATATGAAGTAGTGGGATTTGTATCTTTCAGTCCATCTGGTGAATCCTCTCTGTCTCCCCTCTGATCTCTGAACCCTTCCCTCCCTGCCTATCCTGTCTATGTAAGACTAGTGACAGCAGTGTTTTTTGCGTTAGGTAAATGGCAGGTCCACAGGGTTGGCTTTCTGCTCCTCTTTGCGTGAGAACTGTGTGGTACAGGAGTTTTCCCCAAGGAAGGCCAGAGGTGTCATGCAGGACAAGTTCTAGTATTCATATAACCTCTGTTTTGGCCCACACCCGGTTCCATTTTCAAGGCAGACGAGCAGTCCTTGCTGTGCTGTGTGTCTGAGGTTATTGCTGTGGTCACGTAAACGCAGAAGTGGCTGAAGTTGCAAACCTGACAGTAACACCTCTTTTGCTGCACTGTGATGTGTAGGTCAGCGCTTTGCACAGATGGAAGAGAAAGCCCTTCTAGCCCTCATCCTGCGGCGCTTTTGGGTGGACTGCAGTCAAAAGCAAGAAGAGCTTGGTCTGGCAGGAGAGCTGATTCTTCGTCCAAATAACGGCATCTGGATCCAGCTGAAGAGGAGGCCAAACTCTGTATCACAGGGAAAGTTCATGTTTTTTTTTCTGAAAATAAGTGAGGTTTTCCGGTTTGTCAGGTAGTTCTTTGATTAATCACAAGTATTTTGTGGAGATATGAGTTGGTAAGGAATATTCCAGGATGTGTTAAGTTTTCTTGCTACCTGCAAAGTCAGGACCATGTCCAAGCTGTACTCGTTTTTTTTTGTGGTCAAATTCCACCCTTGAAAAACATGATTCAGAATTTTAGCTTGGTCTCTCAGAAATAACAGAAATAATGATGTCATGAATCCATGCTTGGTAATTGCCTGTGTCAGTCACCGTGGCAGTTAGTGATAAGTTTTTGGTGGAGGAGAATCTAGTCTGGTGAGGGGTATCACTTCTTGAGTGAGACTAGTTTTTCGTGGTGCTCTAGGATTTTGTAATCACTGAGGGTGTTGCTTGTCTTATTTGGGAATTGTGTTGTCTTTATCTTTGTTCTGGTTTCTATTTATGTTCCATTCATTCAGCAGTTGGCGTCATGTGCCAAACTGCTCTGTCATCTGTGCGGATGCATCTTTGCTAGCTTCCTTAAACTTCAGCCCTAAAAAGAAGGGGTGGATTTGGCCAGTGGCTCTGGGACTCGCAGTGGAAGGATGTCAAATGTCCTTCCCAAAATGGACTGCTTCTGTGTTTTCCGTAGTGTTGGATTCTTTTTCATGTAGTTCAGAGGGTGTATGTCCCCTACCTTAAAAGTTAAACTTGTTTGATATTTATGTATATTTCTCCTCTTCAGGTATCAGTTTAAGAATCTTAAGAACTTTACTAAATGCTTATTAGCACTGTTTGTTTATTTTCTGGTTTTGACAGTTTGTTCCTTAAGCTGCTCAGCACTGACAGCATCTTTTCGGGTGATGTGCAGTGCTTGTCCTTTCTTTGGGCAGGTGATGGCTGCTGTGGGCTACAAGTTGAGTCTTGCTCTTGCTTTCTTTAGTGCTTGTAGCCTTCTACATAAACAACAAATAAGCTCCCTTAAGCTGCTGTTGTAACCTTGTGTCTTGAGAAAGAGGGAGGATCTTGCTAAGGAAAAACACCTTGCATCTGTAAATGAATTGTGATGCTTGCCAAGTTAGCAGCTGGTTAGTCCTTGAACTTACTGTGAATGCTCTGTGTTTTGCAAGGGATGGCAAAAAAGGTCTGATACTCCTTAGCTGGAGTAAAGGACTAATGAAAGGAGCATACAACAGTTTTCCAGAATGTGTTGTGTACTACCTTCATCCTTCTGTCACATGGGATCCATTTTCTCCCTGCTTTTCTTTGAGTCTTTTTTTCTTCTTCCAGTAATGATGATTTTGTTGATTTCCTATCTAAGAATCCAGACCTGTATTCTAGGGACTAGCGGAAGCCTGTGTTAGCATAGCAGCTGTGGTTTGAAATAGCCGCCGAAGAGGATGCGTGCCTTCCGTGAACACAAATAAGGTTTCAATTACGGGAGAGGCTGAGTAAAAGCAGATTTGCACTGCTATGTACATTTACTAAAACAAAGCTTCAGTAACTGGTATTCCCCCTAAAGCCCAACACTGAGCAAATAGCTTTCCAGACAAAGAAGCGCAGCCCCACATGCTAATCACAACAGACCAGACGATCAAGTAGAAAATTGTACTGATAGCCGTGTGTCTCCCTCTGCCGAACGTCTTCCTTTGAAACTTGTAGTGAAGGTTCTTTATGAGGACACATCTTGATGACATAGGCCTCAGGGGTGTCACACCATTTCGTCTTTCTCAGCATTCTTTTTACATCTTCTTTCAGTGTACCTGATGCCTTTTGTTTGTAGCCACATCATCACTGCCAGCTGCTGGCAGGATTCTGCGGTGTCTTTCCTGATGCGTTTCCTGCTCTTCCCTCTCCCACCCATGGCTTTTCACCACCTCCTTGCTATAACACTGTTTTTTGTCAGTTTTTCCTGTAGAGAAGGAAGTAGCAGCAGACAGAAGAAACAGATTTTTGACTCGGGCTCGGTTTGCCACTTCAGCTAGCTATCAGCTGCAGGAAGGCAGTAAGCTGTGAGGTTTTTACATAGAACAAAGTATCACCCGACATGTTACTCTCCATGTCACAAGGACAGAAGGTGAACCTCTTAGTCCTGCACACTTGCTTCTTTCCTGGGATGTGACTTGAATGAAAGGAACAGGTTGCCCAGAGAGGTAGTGGAGTCTCCTTCGCTGGAGATATTCAAAACCCGTCTGGATGTGATCCTGGGAAATATGCTCTACAGGACCCTGCTTGAGCAGGGAGGTTGGACTAGATGATCTCCAGAGGTCCCTTCCAACCTAAACCATTCTGTGATTCTGTGAAAGAAGGGAGTGGTGACAGCATCGTTTGCCTTTGTATGTGCTGCTTGCGGAGCAGGGTATATATCTGCTACTTTCTGTCATGAACTAATACAAATAATAGCAGTAGTATCAAAGTTCATGTCCAGCTGTTTACTGTGCAGAAAAGTGCCAGAGCCAGCATTTGTGATTAAGCGTTTGCTGGGAGATTGCAGGAGCAAAGTGCCAAAATTTATCTCTCTCTGCTGGCACTGGACATCTGCCCTTCCTTAGCTTCTGATATCCTGAGATTTTTCTGTTTCTTCTCTTACTTGCTTTGTTTTTGCTGTTTGATTTACTGAAAATGCCAGTGTTTAGAAGTAAATTTGGTTCAAAATAGGCAGGAGAAGCGTGAGCGTGGATGTAAGAAAGCTTTTGAGATATGCTCAGGCCTCAGGAATAGGGGATGAAGTTTTGCCAATCTTCAGCAAAGCAGCCAGGGTCTTGGTACTGGTACCTCTGAAGTCTTTATGGTCCTCTGCTGTGGTGTATCCTGCCTTGGACTAAGCTATTGCGTATGTGAGCAGTGCGGTCCTTTTGCCAGACTTCTGTTTAGCCCCAAGGTTTCCGAGCACAGGAGGCTTTGAGGAACAGGCACTTAGCAGCTGGGCAGCAGCGAGAGCAGACTCTGGATGCTCCTGAGAGGAGGCAGGAAGAGAGCAGGGCTTGTGCTGGGTACTGCACTGCTTTTACCCAAGCACTTTGCAAGCTTCTTGTTGGCCTGACCCACCTGGAGGCTCAGCCCTTGGAGAGGAGCTGTGGAGGAACAGTGTGACCTCTTTCCTGTGCCTGTGCTCCCACCTGGCCAGTGCACCTGTGACACTGTCTGGTGCTGCCAGCTGTGTTACTGGCACCCTTTAGGCTGTGACTGAGCATTCAGCAGTGAGATCAGCGATGGTTATTTGAGCAGAGAAGCATCTCTGTGCTTTGCAGTGCTCTTGATCTCAAGCCTGTATGGGCTCTGGTTTGTGTGACCTCTTTCAGCCATCAACCCAGCACAAGAGAAGAGCGGCTTAAGCGCCTGAAACTCTTCAGATATCATGAGCTGGAGAGCATTGGAATGGTTCTGTGTTGTGGAATGATATTCCCTGAGCATCTGAAACATGCAGACATAGAGAGAAAGTGCTGAACAAACCCCATCTTCTCCAAATCAACAAAAAAGCCCCCGCGCAGCAGTTTGTGGCTTTTCCTTATATGTGATTTGTGAAGGCTCCTGTGACTTCAGTCAGGTGAGGGCAAGGAAGCAGCACTGTTTCCTGACACCCTATTTGCTGTGCCCTCCTGAAGTGCTTAGAGGCAGCTTCTCAGCTGCTCTCATTCCATCTTATCTGCCAGCTTGTTTGTAATTTCTTTATTTATTTTCTTGGCACAGAGCTGTGCCTCTGGGCTGTGTGTGCCAGCTCCGCCTCCTGCTCTTGAGGTTGCGTGCAGGCACACTACTCAGTGCAGGGAGGCAGCTGGCAGTGACACTGGCTGCAGGAGACAAAGGACGTCTGGGCTGCTTGGGGACAAGGCGTGGAGCAGCCAGCTAGGAGGTGGTAATGGAGGTCCTGCAGGGAGGAACCCACCTGCTCTCCTGGGGCACCGAGGTTGTTTTTCTGCTCTTGGCAGTTGTGGTGGTGTACTCCCTGCGCTCCCTGATGGATTACTGGTGGCGGTGGTGGGTGATGAAGCCCATCCCGGGTATCAGCCCCTGCTACCCCCTGCTGGGAAACGCTCTGCTCTTTGAGCGGGAGGGAGAAGGTAAGGACAGCTTACCCTGTGGCCCAGCTGTGAGATCCCTCCACTGTGTGCAGCTTTGCTGCAGGAGCCATGGCTGGTGAGGGCCTTGGGGGCTGAGCAGTGGCTGCTGTGCAAGTTGTAGTGTGTTCCGTTGCCTTTAGGTCACTTTGGGGCTATGGGTGACAAACTGGATGAGAAATGGGGTAGAGGAGAGGAGCTGTGCAAGTGGGATTAGTATCAATCAAAGATTAGATGGTGGCCAACCTGAAGGTGGCTCCCAAGTTTTTAATGTAAGACTCGGACCCAATTCTAATTCTTAATGATATGGAATATGAATGTCGCAGAACGAATTTTCGTGACAGGCAGGCCTGCTTGGCTGCTCTCATGGGAAGGACTGTTTCACAACACAGAGCATTGTTATTATCTGCAGTCCAAGCAGATTATCTGTTATAATCTCTAGCATTGTTATTATCTGCAGTCCAAGCAAAGCTTTTTAACTTGGGAGGAGATAAGGGTTTTTTTGTTTTTTTTTTGTTTGTTTGTTTTTTAAAGCAATAATCTTCCCCCAAGCGAGCATGTGCAAAGGACTTAACATGCTGAGTTGTTAGGTAGTTTGCAGAATTAGCTGAGTTTTAGTCGGAACAAAATAACTTCCTAAGTATTTGCAATACTTACTTCAAAAGCAAACGTTTATGTGTCAGCATTGATGAATGGTATTTTATTTTTGACCTATGCTTGAGAAGGAGTAAACATGGTACACATTCCTTTTCTCTTAGGCACCCTACTTTAAACAGGACTACATTTGTTTCTTGGAGTCTGGCATAGTATGAAAGTTACTCTGACTGTGCTGTCAGTAGAATAGCAGACTCATTCTGAGTGTGTTTGTGATGCCTATGTATGCCAGTCTGCTCTCTCTGCACTCACACGTGTTCCTACTTGTGCTGATCATTCAAGTATAAAGGACATGCTTTTTAACTTCCAGGAAAAGCCAGAGGAGAGAATTACTGGGTCATGGGAATGTGGTGAAGACAAGAATGCAAGTATGGGCACACACATTGTCCAGTGCTGACACATGTTGAGACATGATCCCTCTTGCCTGTTCAAGTGGGCGTACGCTTGCATCTTGTGACAGCATTGTTTCCTCTGGATCTGACCTTAGTCCTTCCAAAATACGGATGAAAGAAATCTTTATTTGATGGAAGCAAGGGCAAGCAGCTTCCCCTGAAGTTGACTTTGGGAAGCAGTAGCAGGATCACAGTCAGAATGTTATTATGAGGCTGACTGTGAGGCAAATCTTTTTTGAAAGAACATTGCTTCTGTCTCCAGAAAGCAATTTGAGGGAGACTTGCATTCTGTAAAGTCTCTAATCCCATTGGTTAGCAGGAGTCACATAGCTTCCGAGCTTAAGTTAAGCCCGGGACCTTCCTCCTTTGTTCCTGTTTATTTCTGTAAGTATGAATGAAGATTGTAGTTTAGATTTTTTTCATCAAAAATGTAAAAGTTAAGAAAATTTAAATTTGAGAGAAAAAGTGAAAAGTTGTATAGTAAAAAGCAAAATGACTTGTGGTCCACCTAAAGATGATTTTATTTATTGATATCCATATACAAACTCTTGTGCTTCTGGAAAATTGTGAACTTGCATCATAGTCATGTTAGAAAAAATCAGAAAATAGCAAAATAATTTGATGCAGTGTCATTAGAACTTGTACCTAAGACTAGATAATGCATTTCCTGGTCTGAGTATCTATTAGGAAACAAGCACTGTGTATATTTCCCAGGACTTAGGGACCTTTGAACTGCCAACTCTACAAAGGCCTTGGAAGGAGTCATTTATACTTTAGTCTGATTTCTGAAAGGACAAGGGCGGGATTTAATCCCTAAACATCCTGATAGTAGACAGCACCTCTAGAATTGTAGAACGAACCTGATTGCCTTCTGTGATCAGATAAGTGGATCTGTGAACAAGGGGAGAGCAGCGGATGCTGTTTACTTTGCTTCAGCAAGGTCTTCAAAACCATCTCCGATGGTTTCCTTATAGCCAAACTGGCAAGATAGCAACTGGATAAGTGGATGATAAAGTGGGTGGAGAACTGACTGGACTGCTGGACTCAACCAGTACAAAGTCCAACTGGCAGCTGAGCACTAGTGGTATCTCTCAGGAGTTGATGCTGGGGCCAGTGTTGTTTAACATCTTTATTACTGATGGGATGGAGTGCACTCTCTGCAAGTTTGCAGACAATATCAAATTGAGGTGAGTGGTCAGTGCACTGGAGGGCAGGGCTGTTATTCAGAGGCACATTGATAAACTGGAGAAATGCCCTTGACAAGAACCTTATCGAGTTAAACAAAAGCAAGTGCCAGGTCTTGCCCAGAAAAGGATCTGGGTGCCTGTGGACACCAGATTGAACAGAGGTTAGCAGTGTGTTCTTGCTGCAAAGGTGGCAGCTGGCATCCTGGGCAGTTTTAGCAATAGTGCAGTCAGCAGGTCAAGGGAAATGTTCATTCCCTTCTGTGTGGCACTTGTGAGACTGCACCTGGAGTAGTAAGTCCAGTTTTGGTCTTCCCAGTACAAGAAAGGCATTGCTATACTGGACTGAGTCCAGTGCAGTGTCAAGAGGTTGGAGCATGTGGCATAGGGGGAGAGGCTGAGGGAGCTGGATGTGTTCAGCCTGGAGAAGAGACAGCTCAAGGGAAGGTAACTGCTGTCTTTAGCTGCATAAGGGGGTGGGGGAAGAGAGAGGGGGCAGGTAGAGAGGACAGAACTGGACCCTTCTTGAAAGTGCACAGTGCTAGGGCAATAGGCAGCAGGCACAGGCTGCAACATAGGAAATGAGGTTTCGTAAAAAGGACAGAATTTTTCCAAGATAAGCATGATCAAATACTGGAACAGGTTGCCCAGAGAGGTTGTGGAATGTCCATCCTTGGAGATATTCAGAATTCAACTGGATGAGGCCCTGAGCAGCTTGATTTGAGCAGGAAGTTGGACTAGATGAGCTCTGGAGGTTCCTTCTGACATAAATGATTAATGGAGTCTTTGTGTCCTTAGAGGCGAGGACATCTGAATTGCCAGATCCACCAACACCTCATAAGGTGTCATTTATCCTTCACTAAGGTTTCCAAAGGGGCGAGTGGAGTTTAATCCTGGAACAGTCTGCCATCAGAGGCCTGTGCTAGAATTGTGAATTGTCACTGATGATTAGGGCTGTGAGAGAGTGAAAGCGTGTAGGCAGGTAGGAGTAAGAAATAATTTGTTTGCAGGTGAACATCGATGTCAATGTAAGGGCTCCTAAGATTTTCTTCAGGCGACCAACTATCAGAGACTGGACATTTCAAGTGATACAGATGTTCACTGCTCTGCTATTAGAATGTACTACAATGCTTCTGTGTGCATCACAAGTTTAGTACCTGTTGATGAGCTCTTGGATAAGAAAAGGCTTGATAATCTTACCTTGAAAGTAAACAAGTATCTTAATGAAGCATTTTGGCTAGTGTCAGCTAAGCAGAAATATGAGCATAGTCTTAATCAAGTTTGATCTACGTCAAGTTATTACAGAGTACAGTACAAATGAATTCTCATGCTGCAATTCGCTGAGATAGCTTTAAAGCTGTCTTATCTAGAGAAAGCCCAGCTTGCTCTAGAATACAATGCGTTCAGGAGCATAGACATAGTGCTGCTGCAATATATGCATTGTACAGCTAATATAGGAGTGCAAAAAATACAGCTTGGTTGTAGTAGCAAGGTAAAACTACAGCAAACATTGTGCGAAATATTACGAAAAGCGGATCATTACGGAATTTTTATCTATTCAACAAACACTTTTCTCTATTCTAATTTGTTTTTACATTCCAGGATTTTTTAAACAACTGCAACGTTATTTTAAAGAATTCAGGAATATTCCTTTGTTCAAACTTTGGATAGGACCATTGCCTGTGATGATTTTGTATGACCCTGATAGTGTGGAGGTGAGTGTGCTTGTCTCCTCCTTCCTACATATTGTGCAGTCACATAAAAGCAGTGCCCAACATGTTAGTGATGTCGTTCTTTCTGTAAACGTTTTGAGAATAAGGGCTTGCAATGATGTTGAGATGCCACTGGACGTTATCGTCTGACCCGTTGCTAAAGAAAGACTCAAAGTGTGAAAGAGAAGGCCTGATCTTGGAAAAATTCAGTACTAAAGACGGGGGCAAGCGTATGAGAGCAGCAAATCAGTATGTTTGGTAGAAAGAAGCGTCTCCTTCAGCTTTGTTTTTCACCTCTGGAAAAGTGTTTGCTCCCAAGAGTTGATCTGACTAGTAGATATAGCAGGGTAGACTGGACCACTGAAATAGAGGTAGAACATTGTGAAACGTTGGCTGCAGCACTGGTGTCTGTCTGACTCTTTTGCATAAGAACTCAATTGGCCTGTCTTTATGCCATGAAATGGGGTCATTAGTTTTGCTACTGAAAATGCTTGTCCCTGAATTGAGGTGGTAGAGTTCTTTCCTTTTTGGGGTATCTAGTGCCTTTTGAAACTGTGTGATGATACGGCGTTTGCCACAGTGGCCAAAAGTGCGGGGGAAGGTTGGGAACAAGGACTCATTGCCCCAAACAGCACTCTTGGGGAAGCGTTGGAAAATACCCAGGACGCATCCCTTGTGCCAGCTTGTACTGAAATACTGTGGATTTTACAAGGGAGTAAATGCAAGGTTCAATTCTGTGCCCTATTGACACTGAGTGATGCTGCTTTGGTGATTTGAGAATGCGATGCAAAGTGCATGCCTTGCTGGAGCTGTAGGGAGCCTTGATGTGTGCTTTGCCTTGTGAGCGTTAGTGAGGCTATTGAAGGAGCATGCAAGCAACTGAGCTGATTGTCCCAGACTTTCATCTCGGTGGTCTCAGGGTAGATAGCTTGGGTTCTTTTCTTGCTAAGAGCCTATTAGAAGGTGAGAGGAATGAGATCCTGTGTTATTCCATGTGAAATAAACAAGTGAATGAGGAGCACATTGCTTGGACCTTGCAGACACCTAGCTTTTCTGTAGATGTTAATGGAAGAGGAGGTAATCTTTGTGGGTTTGGTTGAGGCTGAAAACCATTGTGTTCTCTCTGAGCTCTGCCAGTGACTTGCAATGGAGATGCTTCATTTTGAGGAGGACTGGGGTTGTGGTAGATTTTGAGAACTTCACTGTTCCTGACGCTTTGCATGCTTACTGAAAGGGTAGCCTATGTAAGCTCTGTGTTTCCCTGGCTGAGGTATGGGGCATCTCAGTGGAGGGACTGAGGATGCGTGAAGTAACATCAGCTGATGTAATTGCTCTCCATCTAACAAGGGATGCTTTTTCCCCTCCCTTTCTTTTCTGACAGGTTATTCTGAGCAGTTCGAAGCACATAGAGAAATCCTACCTGTACAAATTTTTACAGCCGTGGCTGGGCACTGGACTTCTGACGAGGTATAGTAAAATGCAGGTGAAGAACTGTTTTTTTAAAATTTGTGGAGTAGTTGACAGGACGAGCGCTTGGTGGCAGCACTGCTGAGCAGTATCCCTGGGTAGAGGCATGTACATGATAGCTGTAGAAGTCTTATTTCTTTTGGTGGTCTTGGTTGCTCTTTAGTACCTTGTATCTGATAATAAGATTTTGGCATTATTTATTTCTCAGCAGCTTTTCAGCTCTTGTGGTTGCAGACAAGAGTGTTTGTTTATTTCTCTGCATGTTCACTGTCATTCCTAGACTTCAAAGGCCTTCAAGAGGGAGAATGACCATTGCTAGTTTTTCTTTCTGGAATCTTGGAAGTGGAGTGAATTTAAGTTCTGAAAAGTGATGTCCTCTGGCACATGGTATCTTTTAGTCATTGATGTTGCGCGCTAGATCTTTTGGCTGTTGTCACATCTGATTGTCCAGCATAGTTGGACTCTGGCAGACGTGTGAGTCTGTATTGCTTATCTCGGCTAGAGGAGTCCAAATCTGTGTGAAGGTCCTGAGGTTGGCAATGCTTTGGGGCGGGATAGGAGAGGATCCGCACCCTGTTCTTGATTTCCCTTGTGAAGTGGACGCTTGTAAGAAGCAAAGCCTGGGAAAAGAGTGCAAGTTGGGAGTGGGAAGAGGAATTGTTGTCCTCCGCTGCCTGGAGGGGTAGTGCAAGGTTTTCCTTATCCTTAGTAATGGGTCCATGGTGTTATAAGAGCCAGCTGTGGTCATGTAGTGCAGGAGGTGCAAGTATACGTGGGAGGCTGAGGCTTTATCCTGCTGTGTTTCATTTTTGCCCCTGGGCAATATGCTCTGGGTGACCCTGCTTGAACAGGGAGGTTGGACTAGGTGATCTCCAGAGGTCCCTTCCAACCTAAACGATTCTGTGATTCTGTAAGCGTGAAGGGCGGTAATCAGTAGCAAAGGGCAGAGAGTTGAGGTCCCTGGTGGCCAGAATGGCATATGCTCCCTGTTACTGTTCCTTCCTGAATGGTTATTTTATCTCCAGGTAGGCTTCTAGGGGTGTTCTGGCTTCCTTGTGCTTTGCAAAAAATGCAGTGAGAGGCAAATGTTCCAACTTCACTGATCAGGGCTGTGGTCAGAGACCATGAGCTGATGAGCTGGCTGCCCTGTGAAGAAGTGCACCAGTAGCAGGCTAGTGGGAGAAGAGGTGAGATTGTGCTAAAAGCAGAGCAGGAAGTTGTGTGTTTGTGGGGCACCTGACTCAGACAAGCAAACAAGAACCCCCGGAGGCTGGTGTCACTCCCTGGGGCTGCCTGATCTTTTCACTGATGTGTGGAAGGTGGCTGTCTCTCTCTGAAGAAGCACTTGAAGAAACCTGTCCTCGAGGCAATGGTTGGCCTGTTGTTCCTGGGCCCTCATTGTCCTCAGTGGCTCATTTCCTGCGTAGTCGGTAGATGAAGGCAGCCGTAGGTGGAGATTTTCAGAGAAGATGGGACGAGTTGGTGCCTCGATGCTGAATGCTGATTTTGTCCTACAGATGGATGCCTTCTGCTCACTCCCTCTGACCCTGTGTGCTGAGTGACCCCGAGGCTGTATTGCCTGAAGGCTTGCTGGCATGTCCTTTGGGTGACAGCAGCTAGAGAAATGGCTGCTTGTGCTTAGGAGAGAGCTGGAGTAAGAAGCGCGTCCTAGAGGCTCCTTCTGGAGAGTGCTCTGGACAGCTTGAAGAGTCAGCAAAAGCATGTCCGTGTGCGAAGGTGTAGCAGACTGCAGTTTTGAGTGTGTACTTGTGTGATGCTGGGAGTCTTGTCTCCGAGCTGAAGTTTTAACACTTCCTTCTGCCCTCTGAATTTTGCAGCACTGGAGAGAAGTGGCGGACGCGACGGAAAATGATAACTCCCACGTTCCACTTTGCAATCTTAACCGACTTTCTGGAAGTTATGAATGAGCAAGGGAGTATTTTAGTGGAGAAACTTGAGAAGCATGTTGACAAGGAGCCATTTGATGTCTTCTTAGACATCACTCTGTGTGCCCTTGATATAATCTGTGGTAAGTTCTCTTCGGTTATCGTGGAGGGGCTGTGAATGATGCAGAGGCTCGTGCGTGTGCTGCTGCTGTGTGCCAGTCTCCTGTGAGGAGCTAGTTGAAGAGAGATGTCCCTGCTTACTGTGTGAATGTATTTCCATGCCCTCTGCCCCACCACCCAGTCTGTGCTTTCTCTTGGGATGTCTTGCGTGCCTGTGAGCAGACGAGTGGTGAGCTGAGTTTGTGGGCAGGGTGGAGGTAGAAATCTCAACTGAGTCTGTGCTGAGGAGCAGAAGTCCTGGGTGTGGAAGTGTAAAGTGAGCCCATCACCTGGGAAAGGATGAATGTATTTACCTATGGAAGGGGATGCTGAGGTGCCAATTGGAGGCAGTGAGCAATAAGAACTTACTGTGTGCAGTGACTCGCCATTTCACTTTCCGCTCATGACCTCTTGGTCACTTCCTCTTTGTAGAAACTGCGATGGGCAGGAATGTGGGTGCTCAGGAGAATAAGGATTCCGAGTATGTTCGTGCTGTTTACAGGTAAATGGAGACCTTCCTAGGCTACTTTATAGTTGGTTTGGAGTTGCTACTGCCCATGTCCAGGAATACATTTACTGTGTGAGGAAGTGGTGAGGTCGTGGGGCGCAGGAGGAGGCAGAAAGCCAAAACGGCAGGAAAAACTGCTACAGTTTTTGAGACTCCTTCTTTGATGGATATATGCAATAGGAGGCTGAGGCTGTGAAGAGGGTTCAGCTGCCATTCACTTGGTCCACTGGCATTGGAGGTAAAAAGTGCTGCGGTGTTGCTTCTCAGCATGATTGCCAGAGCTGAGAGGGTGCGAACTTAGGCAGCGTGTTAAAGCTGAGTCACTGCTCCTCTGCAGTGGTATTTACCCTGTTCAAACTGTATGTGGCTGTCAAGTGGGTTAGGAAAAGCCATGGTCTGTGTTTGTACCACGATGCTGTTCCAACCCAAACAATAGGTAGCCCCTTGGGGCACCTGACTCCTTTCCTTTTATGCGACTTGTTGGGACAGGTACGTTATATAAAAGGGGTAGAGTTTAGAGGGCTTGATTCTCATTGGTTTCCTGCCTTTTTCCCAGTACCCAATTGGTACTGCAAGTGGGCCTGAAATGGGTCTACAGGTAATTATTGCTCCTGCAAGTCCCTTACTGCAGCCAAAAGCATGTGAAGGAGCTGAATAGCAATGACAAAGCCCTTAAGAGCATGCTCCAGTGTACTTGAACTCATACATCATGACTTATTGTTTATTTCAAGTACTTCTCATGTGCTGTGTGCCTTATATGGCATATCAACAGACAGGTAGGAATGTAGGGCTTCCAGACAGCTATTTGAGGTCACAGGGCAGATATTTTGGAGAGCTGGCACAAGTTGTAAATCTTTGCAGGATATGATCAGTGCTTTAAGGATGTGGAGAGGAACTGGATGCCTGAAAATGTCTGTTTCAAGAGGATTCCCCCTGAATGAGAGTTATATGATCTTCTTAGAAATCACTGCTTAAAGATGTAATTCATGGTGATGCTGAAATGCTGGGACAGGTACAGAAATTCTGAGACGGTATAAAAACAGGAAACAAAGACAGACAGCCTTCCCTTCAGATGAATGTGTTTAAACCCACACGTTATGGTTAGTTCTGCTAAACAGAGGCATGTACAGTTGGTTTTGTCTCTTAAAAGTGTACTGTGAATTTACTTGTCAAGCAATGTTACTTAATGCAATTGTTGTGCCCCTAGGATGAGTGATCTAATCCAACGGCGACAGAAGAGCCCTTGGCTTTGGCCTGATCGTGTATTTGTGCTGTTCAAAGAAGGAAGAGAGCACGAGAGGAATCTCAAGATCCTTCACGGTTTTACAGATACAGTATAGCTTCTTTCTTTTTATGATGCAGCCTAGCTGGTGGAGAGAAGTTCTGCGCTCAGTAGAGAGCTTCCAAATGGGCAATGAGGTTCATCTCCATTCATATAGATGTATTTAAGAGAAGTGTCTTTTATTTGGGTTGTCAGAAAGACAGCTCCTTACCTGTCTGTTATTTTGTCACTAACAACAATACTAATTAGTTAATTGAAGGACTCAGTTCTGCTGTTCTGAGAACGCTGGGGAAGTTAGAAGCTCTCCACCTGTCTCTGGGTCTTTAGCCTGAAAAGAGGACACTCAACTCTTTCTCTTTTTTAAAAAATAGTTGAAATAAACCTGTGTGGCGTAGACAGACTGTGTGCACGTGTTCCATGTCTCTTATATAATGTTTCGAATCTCAGGTCATTGCAGAAAAAGTTGCAGAACTTGAAAAACCCAAGCAAGGGAAATGGGATGCTGATGACAGCTGTGAAGAAAGTGGCTCCAAAAAGAGAAAAGCTTTCCTGGATATGCTTCTGAGTGCAACAGATGATAAAGGGAACAAACTGAGCTACAGGGACATTCGTGAGGAAGTGGATACTTTCATGTTTGAGGTACCCAAGGGGAGCTGTTGTCGGGTATTTTTTGTTTGTTTTCTGAACCAGAGACTCACCATTTACAGATGGTGACTGCTACTTAGCTCAGGAGGTTGCTTTTAGTGTCAATTTGTTTTAGCAAAAGTGTGGAGACTGTATGAAATGTCGGTAGTGCACAGATCCTTCAAAGCAAGGAATTACCCTTTAGTAACACAGTGTTGTTTCAGAAAGATGGAAAGCTTTCATATCCAGAACTGTGTCCCCTGGTGAAAAGCTGGACACACGCATCCAGCGGTTGCTGCCTATGTGAACAGGCACTACTTGTGCAAGCAGGCGAGCCATAAGAGCTTAATGGCCGATGTGGGCCATGAAACTCCCAGCTCCTGCTGTAAAGCCTCCTTTGTGGCAATGAGAGCTCTTGATGATTGCAGTGTTTTCCCTTGCATTTTACTGATTCTCCTCACGTTTTGAACCTTGTAACGTTAGCTGAGGGTTTTCCTTTGTTCTCCTGGTCTGTCATGATTCTACATTGATATTGCCCGGTTCCCTGTCCAATGAAGGATCTAAACAAGGATGTTAGTTCTCTACACATCTCCTTTAGGTGGACCTGATTTCTACCTCGGAGGAACTTAATTCAGAAACAGTTACTGCTTTTGTACCGCAGCAAAACTCTTCCCAGGTTACCGTTCTTCAGCTGCTCCATAGTGAGATTTCGAAGAGGCCCAGTATCCTGAACTTCATTACAAGTGCACTCTTTTAGTACCAAAATCCTATGCTAATCAACTTTTCCTGTTTCCTTCTTTTTCTTGTTTCCTGTCTCCTATTTGTTTCCCTTACCGTTCAAGTTTTATGCAGTGCCGAAAGCCTGCAGTAGCCGACCGTTTTTCACAGAAAACAAAGAACTCTTCCCTCCTGTGGCCACTGTACTGTCCGTCATTCAACCTTTTTTGATAGGTCTTTTCCATGAAGATTACATATTGTCTCATATTACTCCTGTGGTGGTTATTGGTGCCTCAAGTCTTATGTTGTGAATGTAGGTCCATCTTGCTGTGTAGATGTGCTGCCAGAATGCTCTGCTGTACCTCGTTGGAGAGTTTTATCTGACACTTTACAAGAGTTGAGGGTGGGTAGAGTGAAAGAGAATTGCTGAGCTGTGTAGAGCAGCGGATGCCAATCAGGGATTTTTGAAGAGGAGAGAAGAGCAAGCAGTGAGTGTGCCCATCTGAGACAAAATACAAAGGAAAGACCATGCTAGTTCCCCCAGCTGAAATGGAAAGCTTTCAGGAGGCAAAGGAGATGGAAGCAGGATGTTTGCTTGTTTGACTTAACCCTTTCCTGTTTTTGGTCAGTTTTCAGGCACTGAATCATAGGTCTCATTATACTGTGATAATCAGTGCAATGTGCTTCATACATTTTAAAGCCTGTAAATTTCTTAAGAAATTTGGATCAGAAAAGCTGTATGAGTTCAAAATTCAGTTAAGTCTTCAAAGGCGTGTCCAAAACAGTTTTGCAGTCGTGGGTCTTCCCTCCGGTACGACAGAGACATTGACAAAACTATCAAAAAATAGATGATAAATTGTGTTTGTTATCCATCCTGTGGCATTTGACGGCAGTCCAGCTCTTAGGTCGTAGAATAATAAATCAAGAGATGAACGTGTGCCTGTTTGGCTCTGTGATGGCAGAAACAGGAACTACCCTCAGTGGAGAGCTCATCCAGCGCTTCATGAGAGCGAGAATTGCTGATCTCTGTAGAGCCACGAGGGGTCAATCAGTCGATTTCTGAATAAAAAGAAGAGCAGAGCAGCAAGCATCTGGTTCTGAAACTTAGAGGCAAAGGAAAGATCCTGCTAATTGGAATGGCAAACTTGCAGGAGACAGAAAAGAGGGATGTTTGCTGGCTAGCAGAGGTGTTTCAACCCGTTTCTGCTTTTGGGTCAGTTTTCAGGCACCTGACTGAATCATGGGTCTCGTTATGCTGTGATAATCAATGTGACGGATAGAGTTCCGCGCTCTTGATTTTTCTTTTTCTCTTGGTTGTCGGACTACTGAGTCCGGCTTTCCGTAATAGCCGCAGGCCAGAGTATTTTCGCAGGCTGCCTATGCGCAGGAATAGCGTTGAAGTGAGCGTCTTTGTGAATCTGGACCTCTAGGGCCACGATACAACGGCTGCGGCTGTGAACTGGGTGCTGTACTTACTGGGGCATAATCCTGAAGTCCAGAAGAAGGTTGACGGAGAACTGGACGAGGTGTTTGGTACGTTTCTCCTCTTTCTTGGGGTATTGGGGTAGAGGAGGTGTTGGCCTTTGTGGGCGGGGCAACGGTGGATTGCCCTTTGTAAGCCTAGACGTCAAAGGGGAGGTTGGCACGTGCCCTGCGGCTGCTGTGGAGCTTTCACTAGCTGGAGGTGGTTGGGATGAGTTCTGGGAGATGCCTGTGAGAGAGTACTGAGAAGGCTGCAGCCAGCGTTGGGTCCTTAGGTCATGGCGCGTGGTTCTGATGTGTGTCGGGGTAGGAGCTTCCGCTGTGTGCTTGTTGGGACTTGGCGAGAGGTCCTGGAAGGGGGCGGGCTGGAGTGAGGTGTGCTAGGAAGAGTTTAAGAGTGTTGTGAGAGTCACCGCTGAGAAAAAGGATTCCCAACTTCCAGCACCAGAGTTTAGTGTAGTCTTGTGGCTGGTACTTGAGAAAGCTGGAAGCCTTTTGAGGGGTGTGTTTGGTTCCCTGAAAATGGGATGTGTCGGCCTTAATGCCCCATGCGTGTGTTTTGGACAGGTAACAGTGAGCGTCCTGTCACGATGGAGGATTTGAAGAAGCTTTGGTACCTTGAGTGTATTGTGAAAGAAGCCCTTCGTCTCTTCCCTTCGGTTCCGCTGTTTGCCCGTACCTTGCGGGAGGATTGCTATATTAGTGAGTAGTATGCTGTTCTGCCTGTGTTTGCCACTTTGAATCTTGCTAGCACCTTCTCGGCAAAGGTGTTTCCCAAGTAAATGGCAGCTTTTGTTCTGTACAGCTGCTTATCGATGTCACTTACTTTGCTGTTGAGTTGACTCTCTTCTCCTGCCTTTCTCTTTTCCCCCTCAGAAGGCTATCAGGTACCAAAAGGCACAAATGTTCTTGTTGCAACTTATGCACTGCACAGAGACCCAGAGATCTTCCCTGACCCGGAGGAATTCAGACCTGAGCGGTTCTTCCCTGAGAACTGTAGGGGAAGGCACCCGTATGCTTACGTGCCCTTCTCAGCTGGTCCCAGGAACTGCATCGGTATGTACTTGAAGAGAAAGCCCAGAGAGAATGTGGCAGTGCTGCTCTTGGTGTGGTGGCCGTTGCAGCAGTGAGCGTGTCAGAGATTAGGGTTGCAATGTACTTGATGGTCTTCCCTGAAAAATTCTGAGTGCTGTCTGACGTGTCTGCTTTGCACTTGAGCTGCAAGCATCTTTTGCGTTTCTCCCACGAGGTTCTTCTCTTCCCAGAGTGCAGTGTACGTTACACGGTTGTCTCCTTCCCATTGCCTGTGCAGCCTTGCAGCATGTTAATGGGCTGCTGTGTCAGGGTAGGATTGCCGCCAGCTTTCTGGTCCTCTGTCAGCAAGATAGATCATTGTGGAGCAAGAGAAGGCAAATGTTCTGCATTTGTTTTGCTCTGGAAATGTCTTATCCGTCTATCTGATGATCTCAGCTGGCTGTCCCCGTGCAGCCTGCAGCTGATGTATTCTTTTCCTTTTTCTGATACCATGGTTGCTCTGGTGTTTCCAATGTTTTCCTAGAACTTGTTAGCTCTTCAGGTCTCGCTGAGACACTTGACATTTTTCAGTGCCAGAAAAACAGAGATCACTCTTTACTTTACAGAACATATGAAAAGACATGAATTTTCCCTGCACTGTTCTTAAGGGTAAAAGGTTCAGGAATTTTTCAGGAATTATCCTGCTTTTTACAGGAATGTGAAATTTGTTTTTTTCTTTTCTTTTTTTTTAAGTTCTCACATTTGTCTCATTGGGAATAGATGTCCTTCACATATGAATAGTAGACTAGGTCTTCCCATGCGTTATGAAGTGGAATCTAATTTAGGGTAACGTATCTAGCTGGTTCATAGGTGTACAGGAGAGTGTATAGGAGAGTATGGGAGGTGGTTCATAAATATGTTTGCAGACATCCATCACTGTGTATGCGTGTGTACAGACTTCTATCTGTACATATTGTATAAAAAGGAACCCAGAGAAGATATAGAACACTGACTTTTTTTGCCCTGTTTCCATAATTTAAGGTTAGGTGAACTTCCTGGACTGTGACATTTTAGTTTGCTTTCCCTCTGTTCTATTCTCCTTCTTCTTCATCCAGCTTTCTCTGAAATCTAAGCTGAATTTTGGCCTCTATGCTAGCAGATCTTTACTATGTGTAATGTTTAATGTTCACTGAGAAAAGGGTTGTCTGTCATTCTGTTGCAGATGCATTTCCTTCTCTCCTCTTTTCATATATCAAATAGAGGGATTTGTCTCTTTCCGCAGTCAGTGTGCTCCATCTTCTCCTTTCCCCTTCTGCTCTGGTCTCTGAACCATTCCTTCCCTGCCTAGTCCATCCGAGATATATGACAAGGCTATGCTTTGTGTTAGGTTTGTGTGAAGTTCATGGCATTGACTACTGTTCAGGTGCTGTGCGCTGTGGGAAGGAAGATGGACTATATGTTGCCCCAGGAAGGCCAGAGGTGTCATGCAGGAAAAGTGCTAGTTTCACTAGTGTTCATATAACCTCTGTTTTGGCCCACACCTGGTTCCATTTTCAAGGCAGACGAGCAGTCCTTGCTGTGCTGTGTGTCTGAGGTTATTGCTGTGGTCACGTAAACGCAGAAGTGGCTGAAGTTGCAAACCTGACAGTAACACCTCTTTTGCTGCACTGTGATGTGTAGGTCAGCGCTTTGCACAGATGGAAGAGAAAGCCCTTCTAGCCCTCATCCTGCGGCGCTTTTGGGTGGACTGCAGTCAAAAGCAAGAAGAGCTTGGTCTGGCAGGAGAGCTGATTCTTCGTCCAAATAACGGCATCTGGATCCAGCTGAAGAGGAGGCCAAACTCTGTATCATAGGGAAAGGAAATTCAAGACGTTATTTTTCCAAAAACTGTTTAGGTTGGGGGATGTTTTTAAATCAGATGTTTTGATGGCAGTCCTGTTAGTGAGGCCTGGAATCTTTTGGAACTAAAGTTGTTACTGATTGTTTCATCAAAGATGATGTGATAGTTCTGAAGTGCTGTAGTCTTCTAAAGCATGGTAACTTCATGTTCATTTTTAAGGTGCAAGTCTTTAACCATCAAATCTTAGTGCCTTGTGTACTCAGATGAATTGCAACAATGCAAAGGAAAGGAAATGATGGGATGAGAAACTGAAACCAGAATTTACTGTATTAGTCAAAGCTCCAAACAATGAACCAATCTGCCTTTCCTTTTTAAGGTCCTGCAAGCAACATAGGTTCTTACTTGTTGATGTTAAAGAGGAATTGCAATGATGAACCTAAATGCCTCTGAAAACTTCTGACTGTTCCTACTTTAGAGTCTCAGGCAGAAGCAAAACACACTCAGCAGCTCTCTAAGGTGTTAATAATGACAGAAAAGCCTGGAACTTATTCAGGCAGCAAAACAGCAAGCATATTGAATAACGTAGCTGAAATATTTTTTTAAACAGTTTTGTTCACTTCTTCTGCCACAGCCTCAGTAACATGCTCATAGATGTTCTAGTGTTTTTTTTCCTGTTTTGTCAATCAGAATGCATTTGGGGAACTCACAGGGATAACAGTCAAGCCTGTAGTTCTATTTATTTATTTATGTCTTAGAGAATGCAGCAGCAGCATGCATCTACGAAGGCTGCTGTATTTATATCTCACCATCGCACCAAGTCAAGGACATAAATGATTTGTTCACTCATTCAATAAAATAAAGGTGTCATACTCTCAGTTTGGAGTTCACAGTGGTATCCAGATGTCTCCCAGAGATATTCACAGAACTTCAATAATTTTTTCCCTCCCCCCATATTCTTGCCCAATGAAGCTCTGTCTTTTGAAGAAGGATAAGGCAACCACACAGTAGACAAAAGCAGACTATCGTTAAAGATCATCTTTTCCTGAATGTTCCTCTAGTCATATTGGTACTATAAGCCCCTTGATTTAACCTATGTAACATGTAAAAACATGGCCTTAATCCATAAGCCTCAAGCCATGCCTCAAGACTTTGAAGGCTCCTAGGTATAAGTAGGTGACACTTTGGCCTTCCAAATAGTTGGGCTATTTCTCATGCAGTCATCAGCTGGCTGTAGTTTTGCATGTTGCAGCCCAGGTACAAGATTTGTTCTTCAGGTTAGATCTAAATCAACCATAAGCCCCACAGCTGGAGGGCAGACTCCATGGCTTTTGTAAACACTGGAGAAGAAACTAGTGCTAGACCAAGCTGGGGTCCTCCAGCTGGTCTGCCCTTCTGTTCTATACTCACATTTCTTTCGAGTGGTGTGTGTTACCCCAGCATTGACCCCTGGCACTGCTCGAAGGAGGGCATGTACAGATAAGCTTGTTTGTATTTTATCTGCTGATGCAGCTGCTGTTCTGACTCTCCTTAGTGAAACAATCTGCCAAGAATCTGCATCCTTGCTGTCCCTTGGATGGTGCCTCCTAGCCAATGGGAGGTGGTGCCTGCTGCGGCCCAGGGGACAGGGCCCAGTGTGGCCAGTTGCGAGGTCATGATGGAGGTCTTGCAGGGAGCTACAGGAGGAGCCCAGCTCTTGATGGTTGTGGCAGTGTGCTCCCTGATGGATCACTGGTGGCAGTGACGGGTGCTGAAGCTGATCCTGGGTATCAGCCCCTGCTATCCCCTGCTGGGAAATGCTCCACTCTTTGAGTGGGAAGGTCAGGGCAGCTCACCCTGTAGTCCACCTGTGAGGTCCCTCCAGTGTGTGGGACTTTGCTGCAAGAGCCATGCCTGGTGAGGGCCTTGGAGGCAGAGCTGTGGCTGACCATGAGGGTAGTAGTGTGTGCCATGCATCACCTTTAGGGCACTTTGGGCTGTGGGTGACCTACAGAGAGAAATTGGATGAGAAGCTGGAAGCCAGAGCTGATACAGCTCATGATGGTTTGGTCCACTTCTAATTAATGTGTTACTAAGAAAGAAAGATGTAATCTCTCCTTACTGTTTTTGTTGATTTTACAGATTCTTTTCTTTTGTCTGTTGTGCACTTCTAATAACACAAGGTGGTTTAATGCATAGGATGCCACTGTACTTCATAAAACATCAGAATAGAAGGAAAATATTTCCTATAATTTCCAAGTTTCCTTGAACCTGCTGAATTCTTTATATTTTGATAACTTAGGTTTTGCCTTTTTCTGAAGATTTTGGACAAAAAAAAAAAAGATGTAACTATCTAGTTTACATAAATGAAATCACAGACCTAGGCAAATAGTTTATTGTAATTGCTACCTTTCTATTGCCATAAAAAAGTGATGTAACAATGGATAATATAGCTTTTTCACTTCATTTTCAGATGCAGTTTTCATTGATGATGACGAGAAGTTAATTTTACAGGGCTGATTGTTAAAAGCATTTTCTTTATAAAAAGATAACTTTCAGAGACTACCTTCTTATGCTAATACACATCAAACAAATGACTCATCTTCTGTTTTCCCAAGAGATTATTTGGTAAAGAATTAGTTAAAAGTTCTGGGTACTTGGTGTACAAGATTTGCCTTCAGAATACATTTTCTCAGGACAATTCAGTATGTATCTGAAAACTGGAATGGTACCTTGTGTTTTGTTGAGCCCTGTCCTTGAAGTGAGGATTTTTCAAGACAAATCAAAAGTAATATTAGTTTCTTTTAGGATTAGTTTCTTCTAGGAGATCTATTTTGTGGAAACAGTTTTTTAAATTAACAAAACTGTAACATCCGTTTCCATAAGGAAATATTTTTTGAGACATCTGTCTGCAATAAACAGTAGTTTTGCTTGTGGTTTATTTTTTTTCCACATACTTTTAATGTAAAAAGATCTTAAGTAAACTATGACGATTTTATAACCTCTAATGAGAATAACAAAAATAACGTAGAGATGCAATGCAGTCTTACCAGATTTTCTGATAAAGTAAGAGCATAATAAAATATTGTGCATTGAAAAGTACGTGTACAAAGTAACTGTTCGTGGTTGTCTTCTGATGGCTAACTATCTCTTAATGCTTAGATCTGAATACAGTGGGTGAATTCTAAACCCAAATATTCCTACCGAGTATTGGTTCATATAGGGTAGTCCCAATGATGCTAATGATGAAATTTCCATTTCTCCATTTCTGAAATACAACTCTGTTTTGACCATAAGAAATTGATAGCCTGGTCTCATACAGAGCACCCTTTCTCATAGTGGCAGAAAAGGCAAAACTTTCTACTGGAATGACCCGAAAGAGTGTGCAATTTGTTCAGGAGCATGGGATTTATGGTAGTTATGAAGAAAACTGTCAGTAGACCCTTTGTGTGACTTCCTAGGCAGTGCTGCCTGAAAGTGCTTAGAGGGCTGCCTCAGAAGTCCTAGAGGTTTCCGGCCATCTTGACACAAACTGTTTTTTGGGCCCCTGACAGTCACATGTTTGGGACACTTGCAGGAGGTGGACTATTGATGGCTAACTGGAAACCCTCTTGCCTTCCTGAATTTTATCATCACGCACCAAAAAACGAACACCCTTGTGGAGATGTTGGTACCCTGCTGCATACAGATCCTCTTGGCATGCGTGATTGAACATGGTATCTGTTATCTTACTGTTTCGTTGGTACTTTCCATCATTCCCTCTGAGATGCTATTGATTTTGTTTCACCTAAAACCTGTTGGGCTTCTCATCACAGAGAGTCTATATGCTTTTTTTGAGGTATCTTGTTTTCAACTTTTATGTTGAAGTTGCCTTTCGAATAGGACTGTCATAAAAAATGCGAGACAGAATTAGACCTTAATCAGACCATAGTATTGTCCAGTCATTCATTTCCTGAGGTGAAACAATTTAGTAGTTCCTGATACCAGCTGCTGTGAATTTTTCTGCCTCAATTGCCAACAGATGAGATTTTGCTTAAATCACACGTACCTTAAGGCAGTATGAAATGAGTAGGCGGTTACACTGCTAGGGAGATTTCATCTTGAAGAACTGACTGGTTAGACTGAAACAGATTTTTTTCTTTTTCTTTTTTTTAAATACTAAGTCAAAATAAGGCAGGAGAATCAAAACAGAAGCAAACACTCCATTTTTATTTCAGATATTTCATTTCAATTTTGTAATTGTATCATCAAAAATTATTTCATTATTATCACAATATTTTGGTGAGCTCTTCCTTTAACCTTGAATTACTGTGAACTGCATATCCTGGCTTAGTTACTAGAACAGCATTGGTGGGTAAGTGAATATAAGGGAAGTCAGAAAACTCCAGTCTTACGGGGAGCCTTTGCAAGCCTAAAGAGTTATTTGATGTGATTTTGGAGCTATGTACAAATGATTTTCTAGCTCCCTTCCTACTATGAATCAGATTCCCTCTTTGGATTTCAGTGAAGCTCTGTAAATTGATACCAGCTGAGAATGTCTCAGTGTATTTAATAATTTGTCCTGTAGTAAACATTTTTTGTTTAATTCATTCAGGAACATAGGTTAATAACATGTTCTTTTCTCTTGAATGGAAGTACATCTCTGTAGATTTAATTGACAGGACACCAATGTAAATAGGAGTGAATTTGTCATGTGAATGGCAATAGATCCAATGAAAGAATAGATCCTTTTTTTTTTTTCCAAAGTGAACATGCTCATTATGATTCTCTTTGAAAATCATTGCTACCTTAGTTTTCAGTTTCACCATCAAATCCAGTTGATGACTATATAAACCTGGTGAAAATGATACATGCTTTTGGGAGGAGTGTGGTATATAAATTAGACAACCTCTGCTTTAAGAAAATCTTTTTTTTTTCCCTCCACTGGTTTGCTCCCAAAACAACCATAACCAAAAGATTTTTTCCTGAGACAAATTTCAAAAATACATAGTGGATTGTAGAAATTACATCTTACACAAGCTTCTGGTGATTGCTTATTCTGTATGACAAGACACATGATGAAATTTGTAATGAATCATCCCTGGTTTTTCTATGCATATGAACTACATACCACATTTTTCCAAAAGTTTTTATTTTTTAAGATGATGGTAATGAACTGAAATAACATTGCACAGTTGGAGCAGGAAAGCACAGAGGAGAAATATGAAGCGAAGACATTAAAAATCCTCACAGAGAAGTCTTTTGTGTCACTAAGCGAAAGGCACACAAAAATGAAAGAAAAATAATTGTTTTGATTACTTGAGCAGGTTGAGCAACACAACAGCTATAAGAAGTCCAACTTGCTGCTGTTTATAAATATTCAGGTAGTAGTTTGTAGTGTTTGTCATTACACTCAAGAATATGAAAATTTTGTAATTTAAAGTAATGTTGATAATTTTTCCAGAAGCATAAGGGATTATCATTTTAGAGATGGAAAAAGGAGAGACTATGCCACATACCGACATACCCAAGATCACATAGAAAGTCTTTGGCAGTGTTCACTAGAGACTTTCCCAGAGTTTATAATGCCATGATACCTCTAGGCCCTACAGGCATTGGAGAATATCTTCGGAGTTGAAGAAGGTCAAAGCAGTGCAGTACATCTTATTCTGAAAACGCTTCATGTCGCAGGAATAAACGATCAATGTATTGTACAGCAAAATCTTCCAGCTCACTCTGCTTGTCGCTGACATATACGTACAACAAAAGAGCGCAAAAATGAAAGATGATGTACTGGAAACATTTGAGTCCTTTCCTACCAGCATGAGACAAGCAAAGCAAGTTGACACACAAGAGGATATGAAGACTTTCTTTGAGACGTTTTTTGCATTGTAGAGGAAGATGTGGAAACCTTGCTGGTGCATAAGACATAGAAGTCAGTTCAATCATCAAAATGCTCCAAAGGATCACAGTTGGGCAAAATGGTCTGGTTTAACCATTTTTTGAACGGAACATATCTATTCAGATTTGTACATGAATTTCTGTCTTGCTGGCCTATTCAGCCTATTTCAGAAAAAGGGGAGGGAAAGCTGTTTTGACCATTTCACTTTGATGTGAAACACTTTGGTTTTTAGATTTGAAAGATTTTAATTTGAAATTTATTTTGCTTTGGTTACACAAGTTAAAAACGAATTCTAGAAATCAAAACAGGTGATAGATAAACTATAAATTAAATTTGATGACTTGTTGCATTTTTGTTTCAGATATGCAACAGTTCTTTTCTGGCTTCCTGCAAACTGAAGATGCCATTAATTGCATTTAACAACAAAACAGGAAATGTGTAGCAAGGGCCAGAGTAAAGCTAGTGGGAGAGGTAGATAAGATAATTTCTGGAGAGTATTGAAAAGAGAGAATAAGAGCTCAAACTAGTGTTAAAGACAACAGAACACGCAATATATAGCTAAAGAATATAACTGTCTCCCTTGTCATGGGAACACCTCAAGAATATGGTGTAATGGTAAGAAAACACAGATGAAGATTTGCTCTTCAGTTACATTAGTTTCATAATGATGTCTTTTACTTGGATCTGCATCTCTCTCAGTGATTTCACACCAGTGCTCCCAACTAGTAAAGGATTTACTCTTGAGATTTATGCTGATGTAGTATGACTCTTGCTCCCTTTTTTTTGTGTAGGTTTGTGTGCTAATAGCAGAGAATCTGACTGATCTGAACCAGGGATTAGATGTTTATTTTTAAAAAAGTCATCAAGAGGCTGATGCTCTTCTGGTGGAAGTAATGTATAGTGATTTCTATGCAGTGCTGGTGATTTATGCTCTGAAAACGTGGCCCAAGGTCAGTAACAATATTGACAGAGTGAGCACACTTGCAAAGTAAATATTAAAGACAAGCTAGCATTGCAGACACAGTAATATTTAACACAAATTGCAGACGATTTGATTTTATTTTCTTCAGTAGAGCACAAACCTTATCCATTCATCAAGACCTACTGTATGTTCAGGTATGTAATTATTATTGCAATTGATATTTAGTACAGACTTTCATAGCAACAAGGCAGTGTATGTTGGTCTTTTTAGGGATTCTGTTGTGTGGTTAATTTATTTGATTCTCTCACAGTTTAAGTGGTAGCATGTACAAAAAAGGAATATAAGATTTATATAAATTGTACCAGAAGTGGTGAGCATGAATCAAATGTCTGCTACGCTGATAAGTATCTATTTAACTACCAGGGCAGAATCATAGTTAATAACAACGTCTTGAGGAAATATTGTTCCCAGGTTAACCAAGAATAAATGTTCTGCTGCAAAACAAAGCAGAGATTAACCAAGTGCTTATAAGCCTTATTACTTCTTGGAACCCTAAGGATAAAACTTTTGCTGATATGGCATACTACTGTATATACGTCATAATCACACATCGCAGTGGTAATTTGTTACCCTTCATACCATTGTGAATTAATGGTAGACAGTACACATGTAAATCACTTAGTGATATGCATTGTGGTGCTTTATAAAATTAATTATTTACCATTTATTAAGCATGTCCTAAAGAATAATTTTGTGTTTTTTAGGATGGTTTGGATTTATCAGACTTTTTATTTCATTTTCTTAATTGCTTCAGTTTACAATGGTAAGTGAATATATAATCCCTAAAATGCGCATATAGAGTAATGTGACCCTTTTAGAAGGGGAGACTAAAGAGGATAATATTCAGAACAGCCTACATATTTATATGCAGACTGAGCAGAACCACAGAGCAAAGTGATTTTGGTGGCAGGATGCATATTAGCGTCTATAGTCTGATCCTGGAAGAGTTGGCTTGATATTCTACTGAGCTGCACTGAATTGAGTTTCTCATAACCCTATTAACAGAAATGGAGCTATCTAATGGGGCTTTATTGAAGTTGTCCTGCCAACCCCTCGTGCTTTCACCTCGCCCAGCATGCATGGGACCCCACTGCATGCAGTTGTTTTCCTGTTGGAGTGAAACCGCATCCAGCTATTTACCGTGAACCCAATGTGAGATTTAAAGTCACGCACCCAACAGCAAGGTTAACAATTTTAGCAGCAGCTTAGGAACAGAGAAGTTAGGAGCTGATGGAGTCCAAAAGGTGGTGGGGGCCTCGTGTTTCTGAGCTGGCTTTGCTCTAGACTAGCTTCCCCCAGCACAAATTACAGCCCGCTAAAGTTTGCTGTAATTTGTCCTGGCTGCCAGCGGTTCAGTACGCTGCATGGAGGTCAATGGGCTGCCTCTTCCCGGAGGCCCTGGGCTGCCTCAGCCCAGCCTGTCCCTCTCGGTGGGAGGCAGGGCAGATGGGCAGGGTGTAGGAGCCGCTCAGCCCAGCAGCCTCAGAGGAGGACAGAAAGTGAACTTCAGAATCTACATCTTTTTTTTTTTTTCTCCTTTGTGTGAAATTACTGTGATTTAAACAGTATCTGTGTAATACCATATACTATCAGACTCAAAAGATTATTGCAGTAAGCATGAGTAATTCAAAGAGTTGTTTTAATATATATGATTTTGTAGAATTCCGTTGAAACACTGGAAATCAGTGTATGTTTTTCAATGCCGCTCTGTATTAATGATTTACTTTGGTTAGCAAAAGTCAAACTACAAAATGCCATTGCATTTCCCTGAAGTTCCCTGTGCTGATAAATTAGAGCTAAGACCTAATACAGTTTTGTATTCAGTAATGTATTAACTATTTTCTCAGAGGACAGTTAGGTAACAGTTTTTTTAATCAAAATCTGTTTGACAAATGTAGCGTTATTTAAGAAATGTTTTACTTTCATTAAAATCTCAGTAAAACTAAGATCTTGAAACGTTTCTAAGACTCAAGAAACATATTCTTGTATAAAATCACAGTATTCGGAAGTGGCATAATTTTACGTGGTATTAGAAGTTAAACATTAAACAGCATAAATTGTATGTATATTTACACTACAAGAAGGTAAGTAAGATTGAAAATGTCTGGTACAGTAGCTAGTTGCAGCATTTTATTATTACTTCATAATTCATATAGAATGTTCGAAGTTATAAAAAATGGTTTCCCTGCAATGACAAAGTTGGGAAAGGAAATTCCCCTAAGAATAATAAAGACTAATTTTTAGATAGAGCTTATGAAAGTATATACTCCTGAAAATTTCTGATATTTATAAAGTACAACTTTTTGCAAAAAATAAGAGATTGCCTTGTTAAAAATACTAGCAAACCTTGCAAATATGCCTAATAGTTCCTTGTTTTTTCCTTTTGTTTATAAATTATACGTTTTACCTGTGTACAGGAAACAGAATTCCCAAAGTATAGTTTATTTCATATTATTTAGTACCTTATCAAATAAAATCCACTTGCAACATTTTTCAAACCGTAAAAAACAGTATTTATATGCGGTTTTATTTTAAATAGCTTTTGATACAGTTGTAGAGCTCTAAAACCACAAACTAAGCAGCTAGATAAAATCTTTTCAGTTGGATTTCCTCCTATTCTGTAAAAATATATTTTCCCTTCATTCTTGAGCTAAGAAAAAGCAATTTTATTGATACAAGCTACAAACTAGTATGCTTGCTACTGCTTCAGAAGGCAAAGTACAAGAAGCAGAGAGCGGGCTTCTCTGTGAAGCAGCCCTTATGTACGTCTTAACATGGAGATCTTGCATATTCCCAAATTTCAAAGCATAGGAATGTGTTGCCACTTAGATATTTTCATTTCTGTCCCACAACCGTACAATGTGAGTGGCTTTTATTACAGAGCGTTAGTACAGAATTGATGAATTCCTACAAATCTGAGATTATGGCCAAGCTTATTTTGATTCTGCACTATTCCTGAAATACCCCTCTCTTTTAACAGTCAGCATTTTCTTTGTTGTGAAGCAAGTTGGAACGGGTTCGAGGCTGGTTATGAAGAAGCAGGTTTATGAAATGCTGGGATCTATTGAAGCTATACAGATTGGCACCTTCTATGAATTTGGCTTTAGAACATCCCTAAACATTAGGATCTTCTTCACATACAAGTTTCTAACTCCTTCAGCCTCTGCACTTTCTTCTGTCTCCTGATTTCCTCTTAATGATTCTCTGTCCTTGGCGCTCTCTCAAGATGCCTCTGCCACTCCTGAAATCTGCCACTGCCACAAGTGGCTCCCCATCCTCTCCCCAGGTCTGCTGTGCTGCGTGCATCCTCCTTGCGGCCAGACCTGCTGCCAGGGCTTTGGGTTCATCTGCCACCTCAGCTCAAGCTATGCTCCTCCAGAGTTGAGCACAAGGCTGGGGAAGCGGGAGAGAGAGCCCAGAGAATTTATTTCTTCCAGACTGGAAAGCAAAGATGATGCCCTCAGAGGAACTGTGCTACTCATTCCCCTCACCCTCTTTTCCTGCCAAAGGACCGTTTTAAGAGCCTGGTCAATGACAGAGGAGCAGTGTCTTAACCGTCTCCTAGTGAACTGTGCGCGCTACCATCTGCAATAATTTATGCATTTTGTTATTCCATATCAGAATGCGTGACTCAGATCTATGAAAATACATACTTCCAAGGAGGAGACGTCTCTACAGTTTTTACGCCAAATGTCAATTACTGTCAAGTTGTGTGTACTTACCATCCCACGTGTCTGTTCTTCACCTATTTTCCACCAACATGGACTAATGATCCTACAAAAAGGTAACGTATTCATGTTTGTGCCGCTCTTGCTGGTCTTGTGTGATGTTTTTAGGAACTCAGTACCACTTCATCAGAACACAGGCAGGTGGTGAAGGCTGCAGGGTTGCCATGGAAAACAGTGTTACATATTTTTAAAACTGATGATTTAAAAGAGTATTTCCTGAACTTTGAAAGATTAGATTTGGTAATACTCTTATCTTTCACGCTCATATACCAACCCTTTCCAGGAAATAAAATCACCTGTGCTCTCCTTGCTCTGTGCCATGTGTTGCTGAGAGATAATGTGAGTAATTTTACATCTCCAGCAGTTCACTGTCTCCTCCTGTGTAATCTGTTCCCTCCCCACTGTCCACTCTCTTTATTTTTCTCATAATTAAGAATGACACTAGCCTGAAAGGACTGTGCTGTGATCTCTCTGTATGCCCAGTACATCCCTACCTTCAGAACCCTTTCACAAACCATTTGAGCCTGGATGTGTTTTTCTCTCTAAGAGCTTTTGGAGCTCCGACATAAACCATGTATTCTGGTCGGCCAGTAAGCATGCATGTGCCAACAAAGCAGATGCAGCTCTACCCTAGCTTTCTCTGAACTGCAGTTGTTGCCTAAATTTTAATGCTGAGGAATAAAAGATGGCCCACGTTTCACTTGAGAAAGAATTAGAAAGGACTGTGCTATACTGCAAAAGCTGTGAATTGCTGCATTTTAAAACACAGGTTTTCCTGCTACTTAAAAGACAGCGATACTGAAACGTTGCCAAAAGTGGATATGGAAGGCGCTATCTCTGGACATTCCTTAAAACAGTGTAACATCAAAATTAGTGGTAAGATGTGGTCATTCACATATATGAATTTATGCTGTGTATCACGTAGCATGTATGTTAGAAAATTATCATTTTGAAAACAGAAATGGAATTAGAAGCAGCCAAGCAGTGTTTAGTATGTCCCTTCCCAGATATCTTTCAAACACAGCTTACAATTCTTCCACTTGCTTCATCTTTCAGCCTCAACTGTCCACCACCTAGGCTCCCCAAACAAAGTAACAGGGAAATCATGCTCTGGAGTCACACAGTTTCATTTGCTTCAGGCCAGTGGGAGCATATGTTTCAACTCATAGCTCTAGTTGTAAAGATTAATATACTGGTACAGTTCTACTCTAATAAGCTGCTCATAAGATATATGTGACTGCCTGCTTTGTAACTTTATAGAGCAGATGCCCAGCAAAGCAGAAGCAATGGTAGTCATTAAGTGATGTTGCTGTCTTCAATGTAATAATTTATTAGCAGCTCTGTCTTTGAGTATATGCATGTTATATGCACAGTCTTAGTCTCAGCATGCCATGCCAGGGAATTACCAGTGGGCGCATTTTAAGTCTATTAAGTGTGTTGTTTAAACCTGTACCATCATCATATTGTTACGTGGAAATCAGCTCTAAGCATAACATGATGCTGTAGAAAATGTTGTCCCTGAATAAGAAATATTCAGTTGCTGCTTCTGAGGCCAAATATAGCCTTATAGATGTCAGCATAGTTCTTAAGTTTCACTGGAATAGCACCTGGGTACGCCAGGGCTAAATGCGTCTTGCTCTGTGTGAGCTCTATCTACATTGCAGATTACTGACAAATCAGTTGTGCTTGGTTTTTATGGGCACTCGCCCTTCAGAGCATTCAGGACTTTTAAAAGTGCTTTCCTGACAACATACTATCATATTTGGACTTCTGTGTAGCTTTGGCATAGGAAAATAGGTCTCAGTGGGATGTTATTTTTTAGTGCTGTTTAGTGTAGTTGATGTCACCGATGTTACTCTAGAATCAGACTAAAGTCACTAAAATCGAAAGCTATTTGGAAAAAATAACCCAACCCCTATGACTGGCTGACATATGCATTCTGTGAGGAGAACCCAGTGACTAGAAGGTAAAACATGCATCCTTCATTGGGGAAAGCTGTTTCAAACTCCACAGTCAAAATTCTCCCTTTGCAGAATATGAATTAAATCCTCTAACTGAAAGGGGAAATGGCTTTTGCTTATGACGATAGGATTTGCGTTTAAAACTGCTGTTTGAATTTAGAAATAGGAAAGTATGTGCCTTAGTATTAATCTAAATTACTTGATGATTAATCTCATCATGGTCTCAGCTATTAGAGCTATTAGAGACTCTCTCTCACACAGGCAGAGGCAGGGTCAAAGTCTCTTAGTTTTTCCTCTACCATGTGGTGCTGTATCCTGCCCATACTTCTGATTTTGTTAATAAAAGCATATGAGAAGTATAACATAACTTAAACGAGTACAGGCAGCAGATACTTTTTGACAATGGGTGTTGTGTGAACACCTACCTTTTTCATGTTTTTTTCAGTGTTTTCAGAATGCTTTCTCTCATTTGTTTTTCACAGCTTGCAGTCCAAATGTCCACAAAGGACTGGATATGGAAGGGAAAAGTTATGATGTTACTCTGGCTGACAGCTATCAACAGTGTCAAAAAAGATGTACCAATGACAACCATTGTCAATTTTTTACGTATGCCTCAGAAACATTTCACAATGCAAGCCTTCGGTAAATACAGGTTTGATCCCTCTCCCTGGACAGCGCTGCGGTTTAGTAGAGTAAATCTCAGAGCAGTCTAAGGTGAGAGAATTTATTCAAGGAAGTAAATTTTTCCTTGACATGTCATCCTTGAAATGTTGATTCAAACTGGCAGATAGGAAAAACGGCTGTAGTAAATTAGCTTTCATTCGTCTGTTGGGAGAAAAAATTGATTATCACAGCACTGACAAATTTTTTAATCCACTGGAGATACTAAAATGCGAATGATATTGATATGTGAGCAGCTTTATTGCTCTGTTAAGTCTTGCTCTGCTTATTGCTCTGAAAATAGCATCTTCAGTGCAGTCAGATAAATACTTTCAATTTTAGTAGTGCTATTTTTGAGCTGTTAGCCTGCTCGATTTTGCAAGTTTAACACTGTTCAGCAAGACCTGTTCCTCGTTTGAAGATTGTTCTGGAGATTGTTCTGGCCCATGGCCAGAATATACAGCATGGTAGGAGTTAAGGTGCCAGAAGGATATTGTAGGCCTGTTGTCTTACTACTTTCTTCATTCTTTGTCATTCAGTAAAAAATGCTTCTTGAAACATACCACTTTGGGAACTCCAACCAGCATAAGGCTGCTTGATGGTGTTGTATCTGGATTCTCTTTAAAACCGTGCCAGCTTTCTGAAATAGGTAATTGTTAAAATCTCTGTTGATTCAGTTTAGATTTAAGGGTTATGGATGACAAGGGGCTGTCTATCTCTGACATACATAAATGTTTCATTGTGTAAAAGAATTATAATATAAACTTATTTTTAATTCTCAGAAATATAGCTAGTACTCAGGCACTAAAGAGGTTCTGATCTTTTTAATTTTTCCATTTTATTATTCTATGTTACAAAAACAGTCCTGTGTTTTGAAGATCTAAAGAATTCTTTCACAAGATTAGTTTGATCAAATTGCATTTTATCTTGGTATCAGAGATACAAAAATGAAAGGTGAAATCTCATCCAAGTCAAAGATCAGGAGGAGTATAAAACTTTCTAACTTTATATACCATGTATGCACTTAGAAGAAAAGTTCCAGCACACTAAGGGTCCTACTCACAGACCTGGAGAAGAATCAGGGGACTGAAGCGCATGCACAAACATACAATTTTTAAGTTGAAAGAAAAATCAAAACACATTAGAAACTATCAAAGACGTTTATAGCTTATAACGGCGTCGATATGAGACTAATTAGTTTTCTTGAAGAAGGGAGGGAAAAAAAGGCAATACATTCTTTAGTCTTTCTCGTATCCTTTGTCATTAGCTTTCCTTCTCCCCTGAGCAGAGGACCAGCTCTTTTCCTAATCCTAATTGAGTGTTACTGAATGTTTTTCTTCTGGCAGTTTGTTTCTTGCTGTTTGGCCTTTCATTTTGTGTCTTTGCGTCTTTCTGATTTTGTCCTTAATGTGCTCATGCTATTACTCATCTATAGTAATTTGTCCTACTTTCTGCCTTTTGCAAAGTTTCTTCCTTGACGTGATTAAATATTGAATAAATTTATCAATGAACATTAGATCATGGGATAGCTTCTGTAAAATTCCAGATCCACATTTGTGCTTTAAATATTATTTCCTTAAGAAAGTCCTATGCTTTAGACCATTTTGTTTTTTTAAAAAAGATTCAGTTACATAATCTCATCTGTCTGGTTTGGTAATTTTAGTGATGTCCTCCATGTCATGCTGCATTCTTTTCCCTTTATATTATTGTATTGGGATTTTAACTAGGAGTTTAAGTATATCTTTGGAGAAGGCAACTCCCTTTTTTAAACCTACTGGTGCTTTCTATAACTTCCATATCTATAGTCTAGTTATGTGAATTATCCTACCAAGTCTTTGTTATATTATTTTAGTCATGTCATTGTGCAGAATTCAAGAATCTCCTGCTCTTCTGTCTACTTTTTAATTAGTATTTAGATAAACAAACTGTTGAGCAGATCAGCCCACTATTTTCTTTCTGATCTCCATGATCCTCTTAGATAGACCTGTCACCTCAATGATTTTAGACTTTGTCTGGGTTACGATAATTTATGCCTAGCTCTGCACTTGTACCACTGACTTCTGGGGATCCTAGTTAGAAGCTCTCCTCGTTAGATTAGATTAGCAAATCCTTATTCTAACGTGTAACTTCCCTGCTTCTCTACTTGAACCTCATCCCTGCTCAATAATCCTCTACACAAGGTGACACACTTTTCAAAATGTTCTTAAGAAATAGTTTTCTAGTTAAAATATTATGATATCTTTCCAGCACAAAGGAAGGGAACAGTGAACCGTGATACAAATAAAGAATTTGTAAGCCTTAATATTTTGATAATGTTATAAAATTATTGGAATTTTGATATTCTTTTCTTGTTTTATACAGATTGTCACATGGACATTTTTGAACATAAAGAATTTTCAGGAATTAATATTACAACTTTTTTCACTCCCGATGTCTCCGTCTGCCAAACTATTTGTACTTATTTTCCAAACTGCTTGTTCTTTACATTCTTTACCAGGGAATGGCAAATAGAATCCCAAAGGTGAATATAATGACTAACTTTAATTCTCTAAGTAGATATTTGAAAAAAAACCAGTCTTTTTTAACCACCTTTTTATTATATTTATGGAAATTCTTGTTAAAAGGTTATTTCTAGTAAAGTGTAGCTTTTTACATGTTTTATTTATATGGTCATAATTTTCTGTGGGCATTTAATCTGTTATCTAGTGTGACCAGGGGTCTTGTAATGTAGCTGCACATCTAGTGTTAATCTGAAAAGTTATATGCATCAAAGAGAGAACAAGTCTCTGGATCACTGTAATGATGTTTTCTAGCATTATGAAGTTATGTACTTGAAAGGATTCTGTATAAAGTAAATGGGTTTGAAAGTGTTTCCTTTTAAAGACTGAACTTCTTTTTTTCATATTTAGTAGTGAGAAGAGTTAAAAGCCTACATTCCACACAAAGCAGATGTGAAAAGAAGAATAAAGTTTCAAAGAAATTTCAGGGAGTAGCAAAACTGAGATGGCATATATCATCTGAAGTCACCTTTTCTATTTATATATAAATACTGTACAATCTTTAGTAGTACAGCCATATGCTGTTTCACAAAACTGCAAAAGCCCTGTTTTTCTATCAACTTTAGGTGTTGAGTTAGCATTTCGTTAATGCATTTTTATATGAAATACTTTTCTACAGATACAGAGGTGGGAGAAAAAAGCACACTGAAGAATGAACCTTCTCTTACCGGTACCTAAACCATCACTTTTAGGATGTGGGAAGAGAATGACTTATATTTAAAATTTTTCATTTTAGAAATCTTTGCCTTCTGAAGACATCAAGAAGTGGGATTCCGGATGCACTTATATCAAGAGAAAATGCTGTATCAGGCTTCAGTCTCCTAAATTGTAGAAGATCCTTTCCTGGTAAAGAATAAATTACAATAAAAATATTAATTTTGAATTAATCACATCGTTTAGACTTACTGATGTTTGGAATATTCATTCTTACAGCCTGCAGTTCTCGCACGTACATGAATATGAATTTTTTGGGAGAGGAACTCAATGTTACTTATGCTAAAGGACACAAAGTTTGTCAGCAGGTTTGCACAGACACGATCCGTTGCCAATTTTTTACCTACTTTCCACTCCAAGATTCGTGCAATGAAGAAAGGTGAGATATATTTTTAAAAATGTTTTAAAGATTGCTGAAAGAATCATTCTACCGACTTAGGGAGGGAGTAGTGTATATGTTTTGCATAAAGAGTGCAAACTGAATCTTTACATTAATTTATTGACAGAAAATGTAAGTGCCACCTGAAAATGTCCTCAAATGGATCCCCAGTGGGAATAGTACATGGAGGAGGAAGAATCTCTGGATACTCACTAAGATTATGTAAAAAAAAGGCCAGTACTGGTAGGTAAAATTTTCAGTTAAAAAAGGCATTGCTTACTGATTTCAGTACAGGAAGCCTAAACCTCCCTAGTACACATGAAGCTATATTTTTTAGAAAAATAATTGCATTGAAATGATAACGTGGCATCTTGTGAGGTTAAACCATGTTCTGAAAAAGTGAAGGTAGTCTACTATGAGCCTGCGTAGAATGTACAATGTAAACACAAATGCTAGCATCGTGAACTTGATTATAATAGACATGATCGGAGATTGTAAAGGGATTAGAATGTATCATGTTTCACCTTCTTAGTAGAAGGTCAACAGTGGTCTCATCTTTGTCTTTTCATTGGTGAGTGCAAATGACCTTCAATCACCCGTTTCAATTATTTCTATAGTATGTATGCACCATTCTGAAAAAAGTATAAGGATTGTTGGAGGGACAGACTCTTCTCCTGGTGAATGGCCATGGCAAGTAAGCTTGCATGTGAAGTTATCTCGTCAGAGACATCTCTGTGGGGGCTCTATCATCAGTAACCAATGGATTCTTACAGCTGCTCATTGTGTTGTGAGGTGAGTGCTAAATGTGAATATATTAAAGCATGTGAGGCAAATTAAGATTCATCTTTCAGAAAAATAAGTATACATGATAAAAATGAGGACTAGAATGAAGTAAACAATTTTAATATAACCAAAAGGGGACATTTTAAAGCAGACTTCATATTTTTGTTGTAACTGGAACTCCGCACTATAACCTTTCTCTGTTTGTAGCATAGTATTGTATTACTGCTGTTAAATTATTTTAATGTACCTAGATACTTTAGATATTTACAGTAACTGAGACATCCTCATGTGATATATGCTTTTTCTTACTCTAATACCATTATTATATGTCATGATATCATATAAAGGAAAATCTGTTGCTAGCGTATTCCATTTCATAAACTTCAAATGACTATCCCAGAGATTTGACTGTGGCACTTAGGTAATGGTAGCAATCTAGCTTCAGCATTTGATTTTGCTCAGGAAAAAAAAAATTGCTAAGATTTTGCTCGGCAAAATCTACCTTATTTGGCCAAGATGTAAAGTTAGGTGGTGCTCCAATTTGGCTGTTTCTGATACCTGAGTTCTAAACTGACTCTTTTATCTCTGCATCATATGAAATATCCAGACCCTAATTGTGTTGGCTTTCCTTTAACTTTTTTTCTCACTTTATCAGTAAATCAATTAATACTCAATTTTTAATGTGTATTTCAGCTGTAAGAACAAAATTTAGAGCAGCCAGCACCTAAGGCACTGCTAATTTGCACTGAAACATATAGTGTGTATTGTTGATGACCACCAAGTTGCCATCAGATTTGGGTAATGAAACCACTCCTGTTTTGAAGAGCTAATTTAACTGACATGCAAATGATCCCTTTCCCTTGTTATGTTGTCTGCATCGGTAAAGGACCTTATCTTGTCACTTACAGAGTGAAAATTTTAAGGCTATACGTTGATTCGGACTGATGGGACAGAAGGGACAAGTAACAGATAACATGCTTCAAAGAAGAGAGCATTGACCCAGCAACACAGACTGAAATCAGGCACTTTTATTCAAGCAGAGTAATCTGATTTTAGTGTGAAATAGTGTTGCCAACTATAGTTGGCCTTTAGTGACAAACCCTATTAAAGTGGTTATATTCTTTAAGCCCCCTAAAAACCTTATATAAAGAATGTCATTATCTCTGTGCTATCCCATGTTTGTAGAATTTGCCAGCGTTTTAAAGGGCAAAGAGATAAAGTATGTTTTAAAAATAAAAAGCAGACGATGTTGGTTGGAAATTGTTATGCCTAACTGGTATTTATGTATCCACATATAAAACTTTCAAAATTTTTGGAAAACTTATTTAAAACAAATTTTATACCTTCTTCCTTGCATATACCTAAACTTAGCTTGCCTTGATAGCAAAATATTGCAATGAAACGTCCCTTAAACTTAGTCAAAGTAAAGCTGAATTTATAAAGATTAGCTGGAACATTACATATAGATCTATATTATTACACTTTCTAATCTCTTGTTTGCAGTCATTTTGATGGCTACAGTCATTTTCATATTAGACAAGTGTCTGAATAGACTCTACTTGAATTTATATTTTCAGCTCTGTTTTGGTTAATAAGAAAGTTCTTGTACTGAAGTGAATGGAAAGAATCTTATTTACTTTGTCAAGGTGTGCATTAGGCCCTTAAAGGTAAAAGTAATTTGAGAAAGAGAAAATAAAAACCCAGAAGGCAGAAGTGAAAGAAGGATGAAAAAGGATCAGGAGGAATGAGTCTGAACATAAAAGAGAGGGAAAACTGGTGTGGGATGAAAATATAAATAGAGGAATAGGAGAAATGAGAAGTGGAGGGAATGGCTCAGACAGATCTCTTTAGAGTTTGTGTGTGTAAAAACAAAAATGGGAAGGATGACCTCAGTGCTTTTCACTGTACGTTCAGGAGTTGGCACCTGCACGCAAACTCTAAACCAGTGCAAATCTTTGTGCCTCAGACTGACTGTTTGTCTTTTTCCCTCAGTCTTGAGAATCCCAACATTTGGCGTGTTTATGCGGGTATTTTAAAACAATCAGAAATAAAAGAGGAAACGCCTTTCTTCAAAGTGGAAGAGATTATTGTTCACCCTCAGTATAAAATCGCACAGACTGGATATGACATTGCTTTAATGAAACTTGATAAGCCTATGAATTTTACTGGTATGTAGAGTATTACAGAGGAATTCTGAAAATGCGCAGGATGCCATAGGGCTAGTTTCGTTATCGCAGTGCATGAAACCTGGGCTGGTCTCCTTTAATATGTGTTTAATGGGTTTTGAAGAGAACCTTATTCAGTTGGCTTTGAAGCAAATATGGGTGGCTTTTGTTTACGTGACTGGGGCAATGTACAGTATAAGGGACAAAACATAGCACGGAGACTATCATCGAGAGTTGTATAAGGTGCCCGTGAAACCTTAACATTGCAACTATTTCTGCTGGCCAAACTAACATTTTAAATCATATTTTAGATCTTCAGCTACCTATTTGCCTGCCATCAAAAGAAGATGCTAACACACTTTATACCAACTGCTGGGTGACTGGATGGGGTTATAGAAAAGAAAGAGGTACACATTAATATTTAAACAGTGAGTGCTTATATCTGCAAAATTTGTATTACTAAAAACCCCCCAAAAAACAAAAAACCTCTTGAGTCCTTGAAACAAGGAATTGTGGTGACACGCTACACAGAGACTGTGCATTTGCTCACAACTTTACCCGTATGAATTTGCATCAGTCATCAGAGTCAATGAATAGAGCTAGTCCTGTAGACCGATGCTCTACATTGGGTTGTCAAGCTTTCTCGCTGCAGCTAGATGAATGCTGCAAGTTACCTAGTTTCACATTACTTTGTATGCTCACAGATACTCCTACAGTTAAGAGGTGATATATTACATTGAGGAAACTTACGCTAATCTGTGAAGCTGTCGGAGATCTGCTCCAGACACTACTAATATCCTTTTATACAGTTGTGTAGTGTGATCCTTCATTTACAAATGCTGAACGGTTTGGGGACTCTGTGAGCTAGTCTACTGAGTTAATGCAGCTTATCTGCCAGGGCAGAGAAAAAAGAGAGAGAGAGAGAGAGAGGGATAATGTCTTAACTAAGGAATTTTAGGGATATAAGATAGACTGAGATCTTTTGGTTTCTGCTCATGATGCATGTGGAAGAAAAAGACTAATTTTTTTTTTTCTAAGTAGTATTCACTTGGGTGTCAAATCAAATACAGAAATACAGAAAATACAGAGAAACAAAGAAGTTTCCAAAATAGGCTTTGAGCTCATGATCTTAATATGTGATTCTACTGTCAGTTATTCCAGTGATAACTGCATAACTTCTTTACCTTCACTAAACATTTTCCTGTTCTACACTGGTAGATTAGAGTCAGGCCAAAGCTTTTTTAAAGCAAATTATCCCATGCTTTTGGCTAGTGTTATTGCTATTGAGCAGGCACTATAATTTTCTTAACTCTCAACTACTTCTATTAAGACTTGTTACAGAAAGCGAATAGGACAGATTGTATTAAATTATCAACTAAACTCTGCTCTGACACAAAAGTCACAACAGGCTACTGACAAAGATTTATAAATTATTTGATTCAAGAATTTGAAATCTGTAAGAATATAACCTTAAATGTATCCAGTATGGCCCTCAAATACATTTCCTTAGATTCTGTCTCATTATATGGACAAAAATTATATATAACTGGAAGAACTACTACTTTTCAAGCTCCCAACCAGAAAAGCCAATAGACTAATTGCTGAGATTTTGACTTACAGTCTGCATGTAGCTAGTATACTTGATTATGTGATTTTACTAAAATGAATTCACTTCAGAAATCAGATTGAAAAATGTTGCTTTTATGATTCTGAATGTTGTTTATAAACATCTATAAATGACTTTTGTGGTCTGATAGTACATCTGATTTGAATGCCTCTGATCTCATACAGAGGTAGGCCAGGTGGCTATTATCAAAATCTGCTTTTGTATTGTAATTTTTTCATAATCTCCTTAAACACAATGTCCTCTCCTTTACCCACCTTCCTATTCGAGGGCCAGAGTTCAATGTGAAATCTATTATATTTGGGCAGATATTGTACAGACTATATTTCTTCTCTTGATTTCTAAGAAAACGCTGACTCAAATAGTATTTACTCTGCATGCATGTTTCTCCACTCAGTGAACTACAAGGATATTGAGCAGCCCAGAGTTGGCAACTGAGAGGTTCCAATACTCTTGCAATATGCTACTGAGATAGAATTGTTAAGGATATGAAGCAATGCTTTTAATTGGGAGTATGAGTTCCAAGGGCTTGTCTCCTGAAAGTCATACTCATAAGAGGATTCACAGAAAACCGTAAGGGAGTTTTGAGGCTTGCCCAGTCATATACACTGATAAAATGGTGTGAGTGGAATGTTTACATTAACAATCAACGTTGTTTGCTAACATAGAAAAGGAGTGTGTCATAAAAGTCCACCATGACTCCAAAAGCAGTGGCCTCCAACTTTATAACATCACCATATGAGGATTTCTAGAATTTAATTTAAATTTTTGTTTTGCTAGAACTGAATGTTTCTCTGTTCTTTCCTGCATGTTACATAGGTCGTGTAGAAGATATTCTTCAGAAGGTTACTGTTCCCCTCATGTCAAAAGAGGAATGCCAGGCAAGATATCGGGAGCGCAAAATAGATGACAGAGTGATTTGTGCTGGCTATGAAGAAGGTGGAAGGGATGCTTGTAAGGTAATGAAAAGTATATAATAATATATTCAAAAATATAATTGAAAGCCATAATTAAAGCCATTTATAATTATAACAAAAACATGATTATGAACAGAACTATCGTTTAACTTGTCAATTTTGTATGCTACAAGCACTGACAATTGAAGTGTATGTAGAACTTTTCTTATGTGATAGAAACCATCACGGATAGATTCTGTGTATACCCAGATAAGAAAAGGCTTGAGTATAAATACACACACTCTCTCTCTCTCTGTTTCTCTCTCTCTCTCTCTGTCTCTCTCTCTCTCTCTCTGTCTCTCTCTCTCTCTCTCTGTCTCTCTCTCTCTCTCTCTCTGTCTCTCTCTCTCTCTCTCTGTCTCTCTCTCTCTCTCTCTCTGTCTCTCTCTCTCTCTCTCTCTGTCTCTCTCTCTCTCTCTCTGTCTCTCTCTCTCTCTCTGTCTCTCTCTCAGAAACCTGCTTCACCACTGTGTTAATCAGCTTTAGGCAAAAATAATTGAAATCTAGGCAGTTATGCTGGTATAAATATACACTGAGTGATGCTGATTTTTATCAAGGCTTTCCTTGAGAGAGAAACACTGACCAGAGCCATCCCTTCCATTCTCTGTCTTTTTCTCCTGTGACGCAGGGAGATTCAGGAGGGCCGCTGTCATGCAAGCATGAGGAAGTGTGGTATCTGGTCGGCATTACCAGCTGGGGCGAAGGGTGCGCTCGTCCAAAGCAGCCAGGTGTCTATACAAAAGTTGCTGAATACGCAGACTGGATTTTAGAAAAAACTACGTAGCGTAAGAGTTGCCTACAGGCTTAAAGTGATGCCATAGAATAGTAACCGCAGGAGCAAATGGAGGTGTATTAACATTCTGTAAATGGTGTTTCCTGTTGCGCTGAAACATAAAAGACATGATTAGAAAAGGAAGAATGAACAGCTTTACAATTACTAAATAAAAAGCAATAATAAAAATACTGTTTATTGTCGCTGATTTGGCAGGAAAAAAAGGTTGTCTGACCATTCTATGGGACTTGATTCCCTGACTCATCAGGGTCAATGAAGAGTTTACAGATGATTTCAGTGATAGCAGGATCTCGCTCTCTTGTGTAAAAAGAACCTAAATGAATTTTAGGTTCAGATAAAGCATTAGAAATTTAGGAAAATCCTGGCTGACATTGCTACTGCAAGGATCTGGGGACCATTAGCCTCAGATAGGAATGCAAAATATCAAATTATCATCTATTTTCAATTTCTGTGATGCTGTAATTGAGGCTCTGGTGATATCCATTTAACATCAAGACATGAAAGGGAGTAAATAAGATAGGAAATTATTAGCTTATGAATTTCTCTGTGATCGTATAGTATTTCAGTAATTACTGACAGGGAGAAAGTGTCCAAAGGTTTTGGGAACAAAGGCATTTCCGTAGTGTCAGTCACGGAATAAGCTAAACAATGCAATCAAATTATTACATTTTTGCTTTAGTTTTAATTTAGATTAGTTGCTACAAAATTTATTTTACTTTTGTGACAGACTACCCAGATAGGTTTTCTTGATACGTCTTTGGTGGGATTAACTGTAGAATCCTTCCTTCATGTGCAATAGTGTACTTGACTATGTCTGGAATGATACAGGACTGAATAAAAATTCAGATATTTAACCCAATTAACTCAGAAGCAGCACTTTCTTGCCCTGGCGTGCCCATGGTGGTTCTACAGATACACAGCTTGACTTGTTATTGACAGTGCCTTGATGGTATCATGTTTTGGGGAAGTCTGAATACCATGAGCTACAGCTAAAACATGGTAAGCAGAGTTTAAACATAACCAATCTGTACGATGCTATTAAAATTTTCGGAGATGAGGCCATAGTAGTACATGATTTGAAAAACATATGGATAGCAAAGAAAGGAGGAAAGTTATGTAAGAATCAATGTTGATTACTTGTCTTGGAAGGGAGAAATGAATAGAGGCACACAAGGCCTTCTGTGATCTGTAAAATACATAAAGCCCAACTTTCTGAGCTTTCCTCTTAGTGTCTGATAACGTGGTTGAAGATGACCTGCAGTCTTTCTCTCAGTGAGGACGCTTAATGACTCCTCCCAGGCTGTTTTCACATGGAACGTGTAGAAATTGAGTAAAGTTGACTGTAAGCAAAATATTTGGTAGGTGCATATCTGGGGAGCCATGGGGTCTAATCTGCTGCTTGTCCAGTCTGGGACCTGGAGCATGCCAGGATCACTCCTGTCCATGTGTTTTAGGGAATGGAAGTAGACGGCAAGAGTTGAGGTCTCCCCACACATGTAAGTGAATGAAGTTGCAGTGCGCATATGGACAGGGGAGCTGGGAACTGCTCTTGGCTTTTCAGGTTTTGACATAGCCACGGAGATTTCTCTCCCTTGTCTGAATTTGGCTGAAAGGGGGATCACTCAGTTTAAGATTTACTGAGGGGTAGAGGGAAAGGAAGGTGACACAGGAGAGGCATATACATGGACAACATATGTGTAGACCTTGTTTCCTTAGGAAGCTGGGTGTATTAGAGGCCAAACGAGTGGCAGTATTAACTGAAAAAACAAACCTGAGGTAAAAAAAAAAAAAAAAAGCCTTGGTAAGGCTTTTCAGTAGTAATTTTGCAAGTATATGGTAACAGAGCTCTGTTTTGATTGTTCTGATTTCTATGGAACATTTTGTGATGAGAAGAATAGCTTGTGTCATTGATGCAGAATATCTGGAAAACTGATTAAAAGAATCATCCCGTTTAGAGACATCATATGTTATTGTTCTTTAGCAGAATATATTTTTATTTTCCAGATCCCTAGGTCCCCTTGATTAAAGGAATAAAAGTATGAAATTTATGGACAAAACCAAACAAGCTGCCTAAAAATGATTTCAGTATTGATTTTTTAAAAACTTTATTTGCAACTCATACTGAGGAAAATTGAAATTCTGTAACTACAAGCTTACAAACAGTTGTACCTGTACCTAGCTGTACAAAGAGCCCTGGCAGTCCGACTGCTTATGGGGGTACGTAACACTGCGCTGGCGACCGACAGTGCAGCTGAGATCAAAGCTGCGTTCAAGGGCTTGGCGGGGGGAGGGATTGGCTTGACTCTTTTAAGAATAAAGAGTCAAAGCTGGGATGAAAACAGGCCAGATGTAACAGGAGGGGAGGGGGAATGGTGCTGCTGCAGGTGTATTACAGCAAAGAGGAGCTCTGCCTTCGCTCCTCCCAGCCGTAGTCTCCTAGGGAGATGGTCTTGCCTTGCCGGTGGTACGCAGCGCTGAAGATCTCCTGCTTTGGGAGTCCACATGCCGGCTGGAGGTGATCAGCGGGCCAAGGGCGGTCTGGCACGGGGCGGGGAAAGTGGGGGAGGCAAGTGTCAAAGGAGAGAGGGGAGGCATATGGTGGGGTTTGCATGTGACGTTATGTAGTTGACCTTTGTCGGACCCCCCCCCCAATCAGACTGCCCAGCCCTAATCAGACTTCCCGCCAGCCTTCGTTTAACGTCATTGGCGATGAGAAGTCACCTGCTGCGAGGGTCCCTGGCTGTCAGTCACAGGGAACTTTCCAGAAAGGAGGCAGAAACAAGGCTCAGCATGACTGTGCCCACAATTGTGCCTCAGCTATAAGAAGGTGGCTGCTGGCGCCGCACCTGGTTCGGTTTGTTGTTGCTGGCGGTCGGCGGTTGGAGTCAGCGTGGCGACGGAAGAAAGAGAGGGGGAGAGAGAAGAGGCAGCAGGGCTCATGAAGAGCGAAGTCATTTTAGGCTGTAGCCTCACCTTAATCGAGGGGGGACGTCGACCTCCTACCGAAGGCTGCCGGACAGCCGTCAGCGGAGGAACCCGCGCTCCCCCACCGCCCCCCTTTACCGCCCACTCCCTCCTGGGACGGGACGCCCGAGCGGGACGCACCTATTCATGCAGCTGCACGAGGACCCGTGAGTCAAATAGCGGCGTTGCTCCTGGGGATCGGCACACCCCATTCGGTTTGGCCAGGTGACGTATGCAGGTTACGGTGTACACCGGGGATCAGCACACCGTCTGGCGTGGCCCCATGGTTTACGGGCTTAGTTCCCAGGGCTCGGCACGCCTGCCCAGCACGGCCTGATCAGAGCAATCCTCCCCCCCCACCTTTTCCTTTTTTATATGAAGGTGTAGATACCATTCATAATCACATTTACTTTGGAACCTTATTTGCCTTGTTGTTGTTTTTTCTGGAAGCTTCCACTAAATACCACTGTATATAGTTACTGTATGTTTGCATTGATTGTTTAACTGGAGTTAGTAAAGTTTTGTTGTTTGTAAATCCGTTGATCTGAGTACTGTAATCCTATACTGCCTAAACGAACCCGTTTCTTTATATTTGGTAAGTCCTGAGGAGAATAATCAGTTTTCCAAAATGCCCTTGAATTGATGCGGGCGCTCCTCCGCTATGGACCGGGACAGCGTATTGCTGTGCTGGGACTTTTTCCCAGCGGTGCCGCGGTAGAATAGGAGATAGAAACTAAGGGTGGGGGCTGATGTCCTTATGCTCTGTTTAATCCACACCTGGTTCAAAATATCAGCAAACCTCAGATGTGCTGTCAAAAAATCCAGAGACTAAATAAGAGGCTGAGAGAGAGAGTGGGGAAAAAGTAGAAAGTGTGAATACGGCGAAAAGAGAGATTTCTGGCATTCAAACATGGGTCTGTCCTCCTGGGGAAGGAATGAAGACAGCTGGAAAAGAGCTGCTGAAGAAACAAAGAAGAATAGAAACAAGAGACGTGAACTAAAGAAGAGCCATCAGAAGACCATCTGAAATACCTGTTTGTCTGCCAGTATTCCAGGTTAGTATCTGCTACAAAGAGCATGTGCAATGTCAAACTGATAACCATTAATACTGTCTCATAATAGTGCTGTCATTAGCTTCTTTTTCAAACATGCACAAAATACATGCCCTGTGGTTTTTGGTTTTGTTTTGTGCTATGAGATTTTCTGGGCTGTGGGTATTGACATAATGAAGAGGAATGGCAGGAGAGTTCTGTAGTCTCTGCAGAGTTCTGGACCTCTGTATTTTGTTTCGTAGAGGCAGACCGGGTGACAGCGCTACACCAAAGGAAACTTAGCTGTCCCTGTGGAAAGGGTAAGGGATATCAGTTAGCCTCCAGTGCATCCCTCACAGACTGCTCCTGCATGCAGTCGCTATCTGCTCCTTCTTCCCATGAAGGTACTTCAACTTTCATGGCTTGCTCTTGACCAAATAAAGCATCTTACTCTGTGTGTTCAATAAACACCTAGAACAGAAATTATTCAGTGAAGTTTTGCATTAGCTGTGCATTCATCCACAGCAAATTTCTGATAGCTAAAAGTGAGCAATAGGAATAGGTTTTGTGTGGAGAATGCAGGAGTGGGGGGCAGAAGATGAGAAAAAACATTTCTATTTCATTTAAGTACCCTTGACCTTATATTTAAAATGTGCCTCAATGTTTATGTTAACAGGAAATATAAACATCAATGCTTTAGCTGTTTTGATTAATGGCAAGTATCTTTGGCAATATCTTATATACAAGTCTTTAGTTATTCTGAGAATCAGTGAAGCTTATAATCCTACTTACACTAGATGAGTGGAAATCTTGCAAAGGGCAAGCATCCCTGTTGATGTGTTGTGCAGCAGCATTAGTCTGCCCTGAGATTTTGTACAAATAAGGTCCCTGATCCCAGAAATTTACAGTCTCATTGAGGTGCAGACAAAACACTTCATAATACAATGACTGCCTGCAGGCAAATAGTGCATCGTAAAGTGAGGCAGATTGTAGTGCTGCTCAAGTGAGTTCTTCCGCTTGTAGGAGACTTCTTTGTAATTATTATTTTAATGAGATAGTAAACCAAATAAAACCAGCTTCCCATTCAACTGGTGTTGCATCATATTTTCTGTCACTGCTGACACACTGCCTAATAGTGTTCTGAGGTATGTTGTCTTCAAAGTGACCTGAGCTGGGAAGAGGAAGACATTAAGCCCCTGATTGCTTCTGTATGGAAGAATTAACTAAATATCCGTAGAGATCAACAAGCCAACCCACCTTCTCTGGTTCCACGGAAGAGAGAAAGTTGCTCTGGCATTAACATGTGCAGGAGAGTGGAACCCAGGTACTTACGAGTGATTGCCGCCTTTGTTTAGAAGACAAGTATTTATTTAGATAGGTACTTATAGAGCCATTATATTTTTAATATCTAGATTTTCCTTAATTCTTCCAAAGAAAAAGAGAGAAAAGGGGAAATAAAACACTGAGGTAAAGTGGAATAGTTCTTCAGCATGCTCTCATTCAATGATGTTGCAATTCTGAGGATCAGAACTTTCTCATTTGAAAGATAAATGATTTCATGGCTAAACGAAATCTTTTGGTATAGCTTTTATTTGTTCTGTGAAGAATGATTATTCTGCTATGATGAAAAATGCATCTCTGAAAAGTAAGGAACTGGATGGAATGAAAATAATTCGTAGTGTCTGTCTTTATAGTAGGAGAACTTGGTTAAATTAGGATGTGGATTTTTATTCCCTGCTTAATTTTGAGTAGGTATGGAGAATTCTTTAGAAAACTATAGCTCATTTCATTTATGAACTATCTGCATTATACACTATAAAAAATGCATTTCCACTGCAAATAGAGGGCAGCATGAATTTGTTGGAATAATAATAGCAGAAATGAAATATTACGCATTTATAAGCAAGCATTTCCTGGAATAGTAAATTAATTAATTCTTCTGTGTTTTTTTTTTTTACAGTTGTAAACTGTATTATGGGTATTTATAGATCTATTATATTTACTATGGAGTATTGTACGTTATGTGAGGGTTTTTTTGAGAGCTTTTGTGCTGTGGAGATATAAAATAGTTGCCTTATTTCTTAATGTTTCTTAATTTTCATAGGATCCTAGAAAAGAGATCTGGAAAAGGTCTTGGGAGGTCAGCTAGGGCACCATCCTGCCCTAAGGCATAGTGAACAATTTCTGTCTACATCATTCATGACAAAGTTTGTCTAGCCTCTTCCTTACCACCCTTTAGCAATACAGATTCTATAATCACACAATTTATTCTAACACTTACCTATTTTTATCGCTACTAAGTTCTTCCTTATGGCTAAACTAAGTCATCTTTTCTGCAGTTTAATTCTATTAATTCTTGTGCTAGCCACAATGGAAAAGAACAACTGTTTCTTTTTTTGTAGTTGAAAAACTACACACGTTTGAAGACTTTCACCATATCACCCTTCTCATTTCTCTTCCCTTGACAATAGAACCCTGATCCTTTCTTAACCACATTTATCCTGGCAGCACCTAGGGACTATCCAAAAAAAGGAAAAATGTATAGAGATAGTATAGGGAAAGATGCAAACAAAGCTAGTAATGCTATATTAGGAAATGTTGAGTGAGTTCAATCATTTTTGTTGGTTTTATTTTTTCTTTTGTGAAAGAGGAGGGGAACGCTGAAAGAAGAGGACAATAGGCACAGGGCAGGCAAGAAGAGACTAAAAGGAGCTGAGATGAAGTAAAACCGATGTGAAGTAGTTGAGAGGAGAGCTGGAACAAACCAGAATCAGTGCAAGACGAAGAAAGACCAGCCCAAAGGGTAGGTACTCATCTGGTCACCTGGAACTGAAAACATGATGGAGCACCCTGACCTCTCTTCCAGCTCCACACAGACTTACCCTCCAGGACCTGAAGATTAATGAGGTATGGTGCACAGACATGCTTATCAGTACTTTGTGTTTTAGGAAGATGTAGGGCCAGCTGAGGTACAGCACTGCCCTGAAACCCTTGTGTTTCTGAACTGTGGATGATGCCCTTGGTCCTGGGCATGGTTTGCCATTTAAAAACTTTATGCATAGGTAATATATTTTGGAATGTTGCCCAACATGTTGAGTAGAGGGTATATTCAACATATCGCCCAATGTGATGGGAAAGTGGTGACATTCCATGAGGGAGGGAGAGAAGGTATACTAGAGGAAAGACAAAGGTATGCCGTTTATGTTTTCTGGGCTTTCTGGGGTTTGGCTGTTTTGACAGATGCCTTGAAGCCATAAACCCATGGGTGATCACTTAATGCAGCTACCCTTCTGAATTCTCTTGTTGGGAGAGCTCTGGTGAACCAGCTTTCTGGTGAACTTAAGATTTTTTAGAGTTCATACTAACAGAGTTGACGTAGTACAAAACCTTGGACTTCAAAGAGTCCGGAACTTCAAGATGGGCAGAATGGGCTTGTGGCAGCACTGAAAGAACTACAAACATGGAAAAAAGCCAAAGAGGACAAATGTTTCTTTCCAAAAAACGTATTCTACATTTACCTATCTACAGAACGCTTACAATGGCTCTCAGTAAACTTCTGATTTCTTTAACCTTTACTGCATGTTCAGCTAAAATCACAGGGTAAAACTGTTTTCATATATTATAAAATAACATGGAATTGTTTTGTCACTAGGTGGCACTTTTACTCTGGTTTGTCTTGCATTTAATAGCTATATGAGTAAAGGAACTTTATTCTAGAGTAGCGTTGATAAGAGTAAATATGTTCCTTAGATCTAAAATAGATATTTTCATTCCTACATTTATTGCTGAGAAATAATAGCAAATAATATGCTTAGTGCCTTCATGCATAGAACTCAGAGTTCAAAGACAGTGGGATTTTTAGCTCCACTTTTCTGTATGGTATAGGGAGATTAAGAGGCAGTAGCGCATGAAAGATGATAAAATCAAGCTAACCAAGCACTGTTCACACACAATTCCCTGCCTATGGAACTCTATGGTATTGCGCATTTTAATAAATACCTATCAAAAATATTAAAAGCCATTGTCAAGGTCTTAAAGCACATCTGCTCATTTGTGGGGATTTGGCTGCCTGGGCTCGAGGCCTCCTTGGGTACAGCACGGTTGTCTGGCCCTGAATCAGAGAGGTATGTGAGATAGCTGTGGGAAACATCAGTAAGGGCACCCACTGTTGCTGGGGAGCCCCGGGGAGCCCTGGCCATGTCCTTGTGAGCCCCAGGGCCACGCTTTCACTTGGGTGTGAAGTGGCTGCTTCACCAAGTCTGCTCTGCTCACCCTGGCTGGCTTCCATCTCTATGCGTATTGGCAAGTCTCATGAAAAGCTGAGGGAAAAATATAATGGGAGTCAGGAAATGGGACGTTCCCCTGGAAGTTATTGTATGCCGAGGGTGATGCTGCTGACCGGAGAACAGGTTTTTCATTGTGGTGGAAACGCTGAACATGTTAAGCTTTGTTTCCTCAGAAGCCTTTATCAGAAAGTAATTATCAAAATTACTGCACCTTATGATCTTTAAGCAAAATTTAGGTCATACCTGAATAATATATACCTACTTCTTATCACTCAGAAATATGATTAGCTATTGAGAGTTCTTTTTGCCAAATTTTCTTGTCTGGAAAATCTCTAGTGCAATTGTTTGAATAAATGCTCAGGCCTGAACATGGATGGACTGAAGTTCTGAAGTATTACTCTCCAGCATTTGTTCTAGATACAGTCAAAGGTGCTGGTGCAGAATGACGTTCTAGATACTACAAGTTCTTGAGAAGAAGATGGTAAATAATATTTTTCTATTCTAGTATTATTCTGTTATAGGCGCTGATCTCAGTAAAGCTAGCACGAGTCAGGCAGGAGAACAGAATTTTTTTTGTGTGTTGGTGAACTGATGAAGAATCAACAACAAACCAAAGATGAGAAAAACGTTTGTGGATAGAACAATAAGTAATGGCCTTAAATTACCAAAAGGAGGATGCTGACAAAAAATATTTGAGGATAAAGAGAGTGAAGCAGTGGGTAGAATAGTTGAGGGTCTTGTGAAACTTCTCTCACTACAAATACTTAGGGCTAGGCTACCTAGTGATGTAACCGGCCCTGCCTTTGGCAGGGGAGATGGACTAGACAATCTTCCTTCCAGCTGCTGCCTGTGATCAACATCAGCAATACAAAATCTTGGGTTTATTTTTCCCTGTAATACCTGTGACTTTTCAGACTTGAAATATCATCAGTAGAAAATATGTTTTTTCCCTTACCTGTTGCTCAGCTAGTTCAGTTCTTTCATTCTGCTGCAAGTATCAGAGTTTTATATTTTGGATATATCTCTCTTCTCTGTAGTTGTGTTCACTTTAGCTTAAGTGCATTTTAAATAATAACACAAAAGGAACTAAGAAGAAGAAGAAAACAGGCCTCGGCAGGATTAACATAAAGGCATAAGCTTGTTGTGCTAGCCCAGTAAATATTGTGTTTACCATTACCAGGAGGAGGCCCCAGGCTTTACACTGACCAGGCGGTGCAGGGTCTGAGGACTTGTCAGTGCTTGTCAGCGCTTGCCTCAACCTGAGCTGGCTTTAGCCTGGTTTGCCAGTGGTGCAGCGGTCGTTGCCTGCTGCCTGACCTGCTTTAGCTTCAACCCTGGGAATACCCTGCGTGGTGAAGGCCTGCCAGCCCAAGGAGTCACTGGGCAGCAAACAGCCCCTTTAGCTACCAGGGGCTGGGGGAGGCTGGGGACAACTTCCAAATTTCACCTGGAAAGTAATGAGAAAAAAAAAAAGAATGATTAAAAAAAGCACATAAAAATAACCTCAAGTGGATCCCAAGACTGAGGAGGAAGGGACCCCCACCATGAACACTATATGCCTTCCAGGGAAGGACTCAGGGTGCTGATAGTTGTAAACATGCCCTCCCCTCCCGCCTCTATTCCTCTTGAGGAAGCCTGGAGCCTTTGGCCTTAGGACGCAGAGGGACCCTGGAAGGGTGAGCACGCGCCAGAGAAAAGGGTAGAGAACAGGAAGAGTTATTTTCTTTTTATAGCAATTTAAACTTTATTATTTATGAAGCTTTTCTTTGTCAATTAGATAATATAGATTATTAGACTGCTAAAACGTTAGTTGGACTAGCAGTAAATTCTTGGTGTTGTGTGTACGGTGCATTCACTTTTGCCCTTGAGAAGATTTTCTGTGTAACATTAAGTAAATGGAGATCAACCTGGGTACCCAGAGGCATGAAAGCAAGAGTAGAAAACCATCCCAGGTGGTAGCAGAGCTTCAGTTTGGAGTATTGTCAGCCATTGAGTGAAAACAAGAAAAATACTTCTGCATCTCTTTTTATTGCTTCTGAACTCTTATATTGTAATACTCTGCTTAATACAATGGAAACTGATCTCATTTAGCCTCCAGGTGTTATGTGATGAAAACACACTGGAAAAGTAAATAACTCGTAGTGTCCGTATAATATAGTTGATATCGACACGTAAAGATTTTGTATCGAGGTGGTATTGATTATCTTTTAATTTGCTATAGAATGTTCTGTATTTGATATTTCTCTTCAAGCTGCAACTGTTGGATTCATAGAACTGGGTAAGAAGGTCACCTTTACACATGAAAGGTACACTTCTGTCTCTTGTGGTTGCAGGGAAAAAAAGCTAAAAAATGTGACCTGTGGTCATCCTGTAGGCTTATAAGCTACAGTTAGTATTTGTAAGCAATTTTTCTGAACAAGGTCCTCATGGTATTGAAACATTTTTTGTTGTTTTCAGAAATATGACTCAGCTGTCACGCATGTGGTACTGACAGTATTACATAAACCTTCAGACAGAAGGCGAGTCTACTGAAGTAAGAGTGTAAGCTGAATATTCCATCAGAACTTAAATCCAACAAGATTTGACCTGAACTTCTTGTGGATTTCAAAATATTCCTTTGTCTTCATACAATTTTTGTAAATGATTTTTGTAAATGAGTTTTGTAAATGATTTAGGTCACTGAGACTGGTTGCTCGAAGGTAAATGTGCACTGCAGAAAAACACTCTAAGAGCAGCCTCAGTAGGTAGGCCACAAATGATATGCAGAGACTTGGTGTTAATTCTTCATTCCAGAAGTGATCTTTATCAACATTATGTAGACCTACATATATAGATAAGTGCCCTTGGAAGAAGCACACTTGGAAGAGAGATGGGTAGAGTAACCTTCCAGTTCAAGCTGGGATTTGAAACAACTTGTTATTTGAAGCCATGTCACTTTTTCTTTCTTTGCTTCAAAGACACTACTAATGATGCCTCTCTATACTTCTTTGCTCTGGCTTGACTGGGGGGGGAGGTCTCCCAAGTAAATAATTATATAATTTTATCATTTAGAAATTATAGCAAAGTTTCTGTGCTATGATTGATGGTGAGACTGCCAGTTTCGTGGGCATAGTAGAACCCTGTGATGATCATCTATAACGCTTTAGGGCAGACAAGATGTTAGAGAGGTAACTTATGCTTTCTAAATGTATTATCTGAATGCAAGGCAGAATGACTCATGCCTGCCTGGTGAGACACTTATTTTTCAATCAATTGCTTTTAAAATCTTATTACTTGCAGTTGTATGAGGCATCTAAGTAGCTTATTATTTGGTGTATATTTTGATACAATGCAAAAGACTGCTTTATAACACATCTAACACGTGCCATTTTTTTTATTCAGCCAAAACCTAGATTGTGCCTGTGAATTTAATGGAAAGGATTTGTTATGACTTTAAAAACCTAACCTCTTGCAGTGTGGAGTGTTGCAGAGTAACTACTCATTATGAATAGACTAAACAAGTATCTTGGACTCAGCCTCAAGTCTGGGGAATTAAAAATCCAGGTCTAGTTTGGACCTGACCTGGGCACCATGAGTAGAGCTCACTTTACTATCACTTTGATTCTTTTTATGTCTGGTTATGTCTTGTGATAGTACTTTAAAAATATTTTGAGGCCAGCTGGATGGGCAGTGCAGAGCTTTTCATAAGATAAGAATGATGTGATGTTTCACATAGAGGTGCAATTATATTTCATAAAGCTGGACTGCAAGAGCAAAAGAAACAAGTACATTTCTAGATTGTGATTCTGTAATGAACTGCATAATTTATACGTATATGAGAGGGAAATTAGAGATGAATGTAGAGGTTAAATGAATAGGTGTTATATGTGTATGTGACAAGATTCATTGGAAGTTTCTTTTTAAGAAAATAAAGTAAGAAATAGGTGACAACGTATAGTCGATAATAAAATTATCTGCTGGAACTTTGAATTATAATACTGATATAAATTGTGGACTTGCGTTTCAGAAGGTAAGATCAGCTGTGTAAGTAATTGATCTGAGATTTTGTGCAGTGTTGCTTATGCAGCTTCAGTCCAACATGCAGTTATCAGACATTTTTGAGTGGTGGGGATCATTCCGTTTTCCATTTTGTTAGCATTTAGAGTGTAAAATGTTCCCATGAATCAAGGCTTTTTTAAGCGTGGTAGAGACATAGCAAACAGACTGTGGCAATTTTAGAATGAATTTATAACCTTGTCAGTTTTATAGCAGCTGTGAATCAGTTTTGCTTAAATTTATAAGGTTATGAAAAATACAAAGAAGAAAAGTCTCCATGTAAAGAATGAATACCTAGAGAGATATTAGTCAAATCAGTGTACTTGATGACTCTTCTTGCTATGACATTATAGGAGCCTTTGCTAGTATGTTCTATAGTTGTTCTAATAAGGCAGGAAGTAAATAGGCCTACAAGAACGTGGGTATATTTTTAGACTGCAAATCTTCCTAATGAGAATTATGATATTTTGATTAAGTATTTAAAAAGTATTCATATGATAAGAATTTTTTTAACGTTTGAGCTCAGTGTTAATTTAAAAAGTTTTAATTTTTCAGGCCACTGGACAACTCAAAACATTAGAAAAAATCATATTTTACTAAATGAGTGATTTTTTGTAAGTTTTGATGGCATTCATTCCTTTCTCATAATTAAAGGTAGACTTGTACAAAAAGTCCAATTTTAAATAAAAAGAAACTGGAATATTCTGATTTATAAATGCCAGTGTTGTTTTTCTTTTTTTACTTTTTTCATTTTACCCCAGTTCCTTTGGCTGAGGCAATGTGACAGATTTGACCCTCCCACGCCAAAAAAAGAAATTGGAGCACCTGATTGTGTACTTTGCAATGTAGGAAATATTTGACATTTGAAAAATGTCATCCGAATCTTGTTTTGAATCTATCTTGGCAAATTTCCATTTTTACTTGAATGATTATTTTTCTGGTTGTATTTGTACATCTCAAGTGAGCACATCTGGCATACGTGCGAGGCCTTTAATGGATAACAAGAAATATCAGCAGAAAATATACCCTGAATTTTCAAACCTAATATGGCTATTATAAACACCAGAAGTTTCTGAATGCTGATTATTTCTCCCCATTTTCATACATGAGCCATTCTATCTGAATCGACCTCTTAAGTCCTTATCTTCATTGATAAGGAATAATATTGTTTATTTACAATAACTGGAGGAAACTGCCCACTGGTGGGTGTGGGTCTCTCACTCTTTTGTTGTCTCACAACCTGTTTGAGAAGAACCTTTTTGGAGAACAGCTCACACCTGAAGTACAGAAGACAAAGGAGGAGGACAATGATGCTACTGACAGCTGCCTTCTGGGAAAAAAAAAATCTGGATGAAGCAAGTGGGAAGTTGGATTCTCAGTCTCTGTGACAGTCTCAGCTTTAAGTACATATCTTTTTTACTTGGTAAATAGGATTCTTAAGCTTTAGTGGTCTCTGATAAACTCCTTCACTCTAAATTAGAAGCTGTTGTAAGAACACAAGTCTAGAAAATCAAATAATCTTTCAATTTTCTGGGCTTTTATTTATCATCCCTTTGACTCCTGGCACCAGCACCCTGACCTCAGAGATCATTTTTGTAGTATCAGAAATGTTCTTTATACCAAAAGGGCTATGTTGCTTTTCCTACCCTGTGACTTTACAAAGAAAGTAAACAGCATAGGAAAAATATTTTTGTGGAAGGTTTAAATAAGCATTCTGCTAGAATACTTTTTTGTTAAAGATAACGTTGGCAGACTTCTTTGACATCACAGAAGGAGTTAGAAGAAACTAAAGGATATAATGATACTAAATAGTACAAGCAGAAAAATTTGCCATTCCAGTACAATTTAAAACCATAGAAAAGATTAAAATTTGTGGCTGAAGGGAAGATTAATGAAAGAGCTTGCACAAAAATTACTGATGAGGAAAAAGAAAGGGAATAGACTGAAAGAGCTAAATATACTTTGGAAGTTAAAGCATGCAAGCATATAATAAAGCAAGGAAGAAAAGAAAATGAAGTAATGCTGACTTCTAGACTTTAACTATTGCGTAAACACAAGAAACAGCAATGTATTAAAAAAGAGGGAATACAAAGGCCCAGTTCTGTCCATCAGCACTATATGGTAGTGTATATAACTATATAATGTAGAGAGAAAATAGAAATGTAGCAGTACAAATTATACTTTGTTGATGGATGTTCAAAGTTCTGGGGAAGCACAATCAAGAGCATTGCCCTTTTTGGTTACTCTGACAGTTTTTTCCAAGAATACAACTGCTAACTTGAACCATCCTACCTATATTTCAGCAATATTTACAATATTTACATTCTCCTCCTCCACCTTCTACTTGCAGTTTCATTTGCAAAATTTTTTCTTTCCTTCCTGTCTGAAAAGTGTCCTTGAAGTATTGCAAGAATGAAATGGATGTCAATGCCTTTCAGCCCTAAGGGTTAGCTCATTTCAGATGTGGCTAAAATGATCCATACTCATTAAGGAAAAATTCTAGCTGCAATAAAGTCGAAAGTAAAGCCTTACGACTATAAAAGTAGCTGATGTTGACATATAAAGTCTGAGTCTTCCTACAGTGAAAGGGAAATTCTGACCTTCTTCAAGTCAATGGGTAGTTCACCTTTCAGTTTAGTAAGGCCAAAATTCACTCTGCAGGGTTACATACTATAACTTCCCTGTGCTGTATATTCTGAGCTGTAAAGTGGTGTGAACAGAATGATTTATCAAAGTTCTTTTATATTATCTTTTATATTATAGGCTGCCTCCTATATGAAATCCCTGAGCTGAATCTGTGTAAGGTGGCACATCTGAGTGGTGCCATGGGCTGTCACAGTGTGCTGCAAGGGCCCGGCTTGGGGCCTGGAAGCAATTTGATGTTCTCCCAGGACAAATTAGCTCTGCTGAATGGCAAGGCTAATTAGCCTGGATTCAACTTGGTGCTGATGCAGCGGAATTTCTTTATTGCTTTTTCTTTATTATGCAGCTTATTCAGAATTTGGGTATGTCTTCATAGTGCTAAATTGCACTGTATGGGGGTACTTAAAAGCCACTCCCTGGGCAGGACTTACTGTCTACACAAGTAGTAAACAGGAGCTATTCTGTGATAAATGTCTGTCGGTGTTTCTCAGTGGTTTTATCTGTTGCCTTTCTCACCGTATGAACTTTCATCGTTACTTATTCCACAGAGCTTCTGTCTTTCATTTGACCTTGTCTGTGTTGGTTGAGTTCTTCAGGATGTTTGTTTAGCTGAATGAGCATTGGTTAGATGCTACGGTACATTTAAATGCGAACAACAGTTCAGAGAATTCAGAGAGGCATGAATTAAACCATGCCTCTCTGAATATGATATAGCATATGTCCTCAGATACAAATTTTGTGAATCCTTTGTACTTAACAGCCTAACTTGCCTTTGGAAATTAGGAGATTTACAGTGGCAAAGTACCTGACTGCAGCAGACTAATTCTTTATTTCACCAGGATTAGATTAATAGAACACTAACGTGGGATTTAAAAATATGTGCTAAAGGAAACACTTAAATACACTACAACTTTTATGTAATGGGCATTAGCTCAAAATCTACCTTTTTTTCCAAGATCATTTATATATTTGACCTAGGACAGCCATGTGTTTTGAAAACTTAACAGATACTTCAGAGATTTTCCTTTGCTGGTGGGATCATTGTTTAGAACTTTCCTGAAGCTTTTGAAGGTAATGATGTATGTGCTGAAACCACCTCATCTTCAAAAATATGAAGAGACATTGGATAAGGTAAACAGCAAATCCTTAGATATGAGTGTAGGACTAGGTCTTCAAGTCCATAAGGGGTATACTAGTCATCAAAACCCAGCTACCTAATCTCAATAAAGAGTTTAAAAGTTGTAACACACAAATGGAAGAGGTATTTTGTTAAACAGCTTCATATGAGGAAGCTTACACGCATCCATCTTCACCACTTAGGTCTACTATGCATCTGCTCAGCAAGCTGTCTCTTTTGGTTTCATGCTGAAGATTTTCACTCTCCTAAGTGCTCTGTAGGATAGCCTGAAAACCTGTACTATGTTTTTGATATCACACTAGGGGCCAGAAGGTAGCTGTCAGAATAAAAGTAAATGAGCAGGTTGGAGGGGATTGGTTTGTCCTCAGGCATTACCCTGACACTGAGTTAGGCTGAATCTGAGCTGTGCTTCCGAGACCTGGCAGCCTGGAAGCACTTGCAAGTCCTTCAGCTATGACATAATCTTTACAGGCCTTTACCTAATCTCATGCCTTAAGCAGTTTGTGCAGAGAGAAACAAGAATGGAAGTTGAGATAATTTCATGAGATTTAGCAGTGCTGAAATTAGTTGTAGTACGTCAGATAATTTTTTTGTGAAATGGATGCTTTTGAAGCATCACCAGTTGGTGAATTCATTTCACTGAGCATGCTTAAAAATACTAAAGTTCAGAAATGCAACAGTTATGATAGTTACGATAGAATAAGCACTGAAAATGAGATCCTATATGAGTATGGGTTTTTGTTTATGTGTTTGTTCATGTGTGTTGTTAAATGAAGTCTGAGCTCTTACTTCTACCAAACATGAATTAAGCAGCCTACTTGTTTTCAAAGTCTTTCTGATCACGTGGCACAGCAACCCAGATGGTAATTCTTAGTGAGATAATTTAATTTTCACTACTGAGATATCTGTCTGTAATTTACAGTCCCTAGGAATTGTGGATTGTGCAATTAATCTATCTCCCCCAGCTACGCAATATAGAAAGCAGTCTTTCCACTAATAAATTCAAATTTTATTTACCAGCTATGGAATCACATCTTAATTACAATTAAGCCTGACTACTTAGAAAGGAATAGTTATATCCATCCGTTTGTTTATCTACATGTGTGTATCTAACAAGAGAAATTTTATTTCCTTTTTTTACTATCTCTTGCTCTCTGGGTTCCTAGGTTTCTTTTTTTTTGATAGTGGGGGAAAAAAAAAGACTGTTAAAATTCAAAATATCAGAGTTTTGTTCTTGCTTTAATCAAATCTTAATTCACAATAATAGGGCTCAAATATACAAAGAATTACCTTTTTTTTTTTTTTTCAGCCTATCTAGATTTCTTTGATGTTTCTGGTGTCAGTTGTAGTTTCAAAGCACTGAAGTTCCTGAAGACATTTTTGGGGATATAAGGAATCCTGACAATTAGAATCTATGGTAGAAAATTTTGGGTAAGAAAAATTTTTAAGACTTCCAATCAAAATGATGTTTCTTTTCATAATCCTACAGCATGACAGACTAGGGCAGGCGGAAAATAGAGCAAATGATTCTTTCATTTCTTAGTTCAAATGAAAAATAAAAAAAAATACTGAAGATGATTTGAAAATCATACGATATTATTTTTTTCATTTTGAGTTTGGTTAATTTGCCATCTGTTTTCTGAGATTTTTGTGTTCCTGTTTATATGTTTGCTTGGTAACATTAAATGCTAGACAATACTCTTACATTATTTTTATGGAAGCAGTTCTCACACCAGGACTCTAGGCTGTCAGAGGAACTTAAAATATCGAGAGAAGTGTGATTCAGACTATGAGAACTGCCAATACTGCATCACTGTTGTGGTGGCATGCATCCTGTTTACTCAGTAATAGATAGCTTTTTGGCTCTTAACTAAGCCTAGGATTTATATAAATGATCGTGATGAGTTAGACCCTGATTCTGCAGTCTCAAATTCAGTTGGATTTCATTTCTGTGAGTGAAACTGAGTGTTTCAGTTAAGTATTACACATTTAAAACCAGTTGCCCTGAGAAGGAAGTAGCTTCTTGAAAGTATAACAAGCATAAGAAAGACACTCTAATGTTCTGTTCACTCTAATGTTTATGAAAGAAGCTGATTAGTTGCAAAGACAATTGATGATTTAAAATTCTGGGTGCCCAACAAAATTTTTTCTAGAAAAATGAACTCTGCACTGAGGAGCTTATAACATAAGACTTTGCACTTACAGAAATACTGCCAGATGCACGTACATAAGGATGGACCAATCTGATTACGCATTGCTTGTGTCTTGATAGGCAAAAATAGAATGGTTTGCAATCATGTATGTTCAATCTAGTCATTTTAACAATACGGAAGAACCTCAATAAGATGGAGACCAACTTAGGTGAAGCCCCTCTGTCTTGATTGAGGCAAAGGAACCCTGAGCTAGGGTTAGGTTTAGTACAAGTCTAGGCATATGAGACAAAATTTAAATGAACGTGATGAACTTAAAGAATTGTGAAAAATTCTCACTTAGAAGATTATCCAACCATACAGGCACTTTCCCATTTGAAGTTCCCTGATCACAAAACAGGTTTGTTGGGTTTCTTGTAGGACTGGTGGTGACAGGTGGTAATCTTGTGGTCAGAGCACCCTTATGGAAAATGGGAAACAAAGGATCCATTTCCTCTCAGGCTGAAAATGTTCAAAATTGCATGTCTGGTCTCTGTGGAGAACATCCTAAACACGACGGGGAAGAGTGCTCTCTCTCGCTCACGGGAGTTGGTCACTACGAAGCAAAGGGTTGTAAGGTGTGAAGGAGAAAAGACTAGTAGTAGTTTGTCTCCTTGGGCTAGCGGAAGGCAGAAGGAAGTTTTTTGGTTCCTGTTCCTGCCTCTTGTTTATGCATTATACGTAATGGCTGGACAATGTCAAAGAGACAAGATTTGTAAGATAATGTAATAATATTCATTAATAGATGGACAGACACACTTGAAAAGCATCGGACAGACTTTCAGGCATGTAAGCCCTTTGTCAAATCTGACACAGAGACACCAAATACCCAGCTAAGCAGGACCACGTGTCCTGGATATAACCAAATTGTATTAAAAATAACTTAAAGGAAGAGGAACTTTAGAATCTGTAGAGAAGGGGAGTTGGATTAGCAGAAGCGAAAGAAATTGTGATGTGCGTAAAATAGTTTTCCTTTCAGTTTGTACTATTTAGTTAGAAGTTTTTATCCCTAGAGTTGTCTTCAGAAAGTATTTTGTAAATGTTCAAGGAGATCCACTGTGATTTGAAGTCCTGTTCTGGCTGTACAGGTCTATCTCCATGCCACTCCTGAGGTTGTGTTGGCATGACTGGGGCTGCGCTGTGAGCAGTGTTAGGGGATAATGCTGGGATGGGAACAAGAAGACAAGAGAAAAGAGTAGTGGGGAACTGTGGTTTAAGAGGTCAGAGATGTTGTGATTGTTTTCTGAAAATTCTTCTCGGAATTGGATGTTGCTTCAGTTGCTCCACTGGGCTAAAAATCTTTATCTATAGTACTTGGTATAAAACAAAATGTATTTTACTTACACTGTGCAAGATCCTGGGAGCTGCTGAGGAATCTAAGACATAGGCATATTTTGCATGAAATGTGGGGATTATGTTAGGTCCTTCCAACAGGAGTTAAAAATACTTGTTTTGCATTTTTGGAACATTAATCATGCATTGTGACATGTGACAGCTAACAGTGACAAAAGAACTGCTTTGATGAAAGCTCAGTGAATGCTTGGTTTTTATCACTTGGCAGATGAACCAAACTTAAAAGAATATTCGAGTCAATCTTCAGTGAAAATTGAGCAAGTTTCTTTGGTAAATGAAATCCATTTCATGTCTATGTTGTCCATTTTTAGCTAAAAATGAAAAAAAAAATTAAAAGACAGTTGGAACCAGAAGGTTAAGTCCTTGAGGGAAGCTGGTCACTATTCAAGAACACGGAGGAACAGAGACCTGACCTTGGGAGTGCTCCCATATTGGTAGACATCCTTGGAGTGGGGCTGCCCTAGTCTGTCATCTCAAACACATTCTGTTCGATATAAATAAGTATATTACAGTTAAGAGTTAGAAACCCTGATTAGGACTTTTACCTGTGGCCTGACCGACTATACTTCTATATTCTTATCACCATGTTTCAAGAGATAATAAAAACACTCTCATAGTTTGTGTTACGTCATTATGGCTTGCGTGCAAGTTTCCTATTCCAGTGAATGAAGCTTAGAGACATATTGAATATAAAGAGAGGAGAATAGTTGTTCTTCTTTAATTCCTTGCAACTCTGACCTAGAACACTTCTGTAAGTGTCAAAATGAGAAAGAAACCTTAAAGACTACTCCCCAAAACTACACTCTTCACTTGAAAAATTCATGGGGTATTGTGTCCCCCATATATCACTTAGCTTACTTGAAAAAATTTGATGTTGTCATTGTGTGTACCTGCACAGATACACTTAAATGAATCTCATATTTGTGTTTGCTTTAGGTCTTAATCTCTTGCCCCATTCTACTTCTGTCGTCCCCATTCAGACTATGAATTGTTGTAATAAATTAATGCAACTACTTTTGCAAATGAGAATTATTTCAAAAATATCAATTTGTTCCAAATCAATACTTCCTTAATGAAAATACTCTTAACATCTACAAAGGCTTATAGTATTCCTGTTTGGTTTTCATCCATTTTGCATGAAGTTTTAAGCGTTTTTGCAAGCAATTAAATTCCTAAACATGTAGACTTTATGATTTCTTCTAATAAAACTAAGGCAATCTTCTTGTAGTCTTGAAGAATTTTTTTTTCAGTCTTTTCCTGAAGATTACTTTTTGTGGCCAATACACCGATTAGAAAATGAATGAGAAACACGGTGTTGTTTTCCACCAGCATGAAATGATTACAGAGGCATTCACCTTAAACTGTATAATTTCTTCAATTCTATTTAATAACCAGTATTAATTCCCTGGGATTGTGCATTCAGTAATATATCAAGTTTTATAGTCGGTACGCTTATTAGTTTGGATAAAAGAAGACATTTGATTTTTATAATAAGAATTTTCATGTGCTTTGTGGAAAAATGCTATGGCCAAGTTTGCGCTCCTGCTCCTTCTGATGAAATACCTATGAATTCATTTCAGGATTCACATGTGTAGCTGCAGTGTTAACACCAGACGAACTAACAGCTCATTCAGTTGGCCCTGGCTCAACTACTTTACCAAGGATGTGTCTGTTTCTGAAGTGGCTGCCACTGGGACTGAACAACTAACAAATTCTCTTAAGTGAATGCAGTAGTTTGAATAATGAACTGCTACTTCGTTTTTGTGAATCAGCAGGGAAAGGCTTTAAATACGAGATTTACATTCACCAGGTATTTAGAGCTTTTTTGGGAGAGTAAGGGTGAATGTAGAAAGTATGCAGAATCCTTTCTCAGGTTTTACATAGAGTTCTAGATTCTATGTCATGTTGCATCTCGTTTTTTTTCACAGCAAAACACCCAAAAGGGAGGGAGCAAAACTAACAGCTTTTACTTTGGGACAGTCTTTAAGCACCATAGCCTGAAGTTTCAGGAAAAGCAAATTCCTTAGTCTTTCAACCAGTCAGCCTAGCAAATCCTAAAATGTCTAGACGAGCCTCATGCTTTTCAGTCTAACTGGCTTCAGGACTGACTGGACAGCTGAACTTTAAAGGCAGTGTACCGTAGACCTTTGTGAGTAGCATAGCTCGCAGCACAAAGAGCTCTGAATTTTTCCGTATTGCATTAAACTTGCTTTCTCACCTCCTCACAATGCTCTGGATTCAGTGGCTTTCTGTTCCTTTTTATTCCACTCCAACTCTGCCTGCTTCATAATAGATAGGAGAGAGTCCTGACCTTTCCTGACAGTTTTGTGCTACTAAATGATGGTAATAAATTGAATTTTAAAAACTGCAAAGTAGCATATTGGGTGTGTCAAAATTGCTGATCACCAGCCAGAAATAGTATTACACAAAAGGTAATAAAGGGAGTACGTTCATGCACAGGTTTAAATGTGAGAACGTAATTAATCTGTGGGGGGGTGTTGATTTGAAGCTGTGGAACCTTTAATGTATAGCGTATGCAGGCCTTTTATATGACAAGGGAGAATATAATCATACTAGAGGTGAAACCCTGCCTCCTCTTGGAGCCAGGAATTTATCTCAGGACTTTACTTAGGGAAACAGAGCTCTCTTTGGTGTGGCTAGCACTTTCTAGCAGCCAGCCAAGTGGTGCTCTGACTTGCACTCTAGCTATGTAGAAAGATGCAAGGATTAGAGGGAATGGAAGGGTTTGCAACAAAGACGGACAGCGTCTGTCTAGCAGATAAACTTGAGATAAAGCCAGGATCAAGAAGAAGCTTCAGCTTGAGGTTTTGAAATTCTTGTTTTATCTGAATAAAGCCTGGTATGGTCTCAAACAGCTTTAGTTGGCTTTCCTGGAAAAAGAAGCTTCTTGGTTTGATCCCTACGTGGCTAGAGTGCTACTTGCTGCATATTAGGGAGAGAAGCAGAGGTGACATTTTGCTGTGAAGATCATAGTATGCTCAGCATATAATCCCATGCTGACAAAAACCGGCAGAACGCATCACATCCTAGCCAGGACTTTGTCTGCTCTGGCATTAGAGATAGAAACGATGGGCAATTCTATAGTATCTCTTCTTCCTTCATGAGAATTGTCCGAAGTCCCCCGAAGCAACGCACTGTTTCCTCAGTTATAGGCACAGTGTATAAGGGATTTAGCAAAAGCAGGTTTGGCTGTCTAGGTTAGTTTCTGGTATGAGTGCTTTAGAATTCATAAAATGCCAGGGAAGGCTTTGGCCTATTGCTAACTCATACCATCACAAGATGAAAATCTTTAATGTGTGTGATGTCTAAAACACTAAGCATTGTCTCAAATGATTAAAAAACCTTAAACAACTGTAATTAAAGTTTAATAATTCGTAGCTAGCTATACAAAATGACAATTTATTTCATCTTGTAATTTTCCATTAAATCAATTTTGATAAGAAATAGCTGTTCCCAAAAGGATAAGCCAGTTCATGGAATCTCAGCCAGTACCAGCGTGTGCACTTTGTAATTCACCCCAAGTAATTAAGGAATATTTATGAAAGAGTGGGACAGTGGGGAATCAATTTAGGTAAAGCACTCCCATGAATAACCACGTGCTTAAAGTTAAGCAGATACTTAAAATGTTTGCTGAATCCAGATCAAACGACCTAAGGAGATATTTGACGCTGACCTTCAATCTAGAATATAAAAAAGGAACTTCTACTGCAGGAAGAAAAAGAGGGGGACTCTTCTCCCCCCTTCCTCCCTGCCCCAGCAGCTCAATTTTATTCAGCGCAAGTTGCTTTGTAGTGCAGGCTATTCCCTGCAGGATTTGTGGAATTGCAATGCTCACGCTCCATTTCCTCATTACAAGGTGATAGGGCCACACAAAGTTTAAGTCAGGGCGGAATCTGACTGCTGAAAGTTATTCTGGCAGAGTAAAAGAAGACAAAGGAGAAAGGATTAGGAAGAGGAAGAGGCAGAAATAGAGGAGAAAAGAGGGAGAAAGAGAGAGAGAGAGATTGTAAATAGTTATTTGGGAAATAAAAGGATATTTTGTAACAGATTCGACTAGAAAAGAGCATTTCTTCAAGCTGTTTTGGGGTTGTTTCTCAAGATAAAGCTTGCTGCAATTTGGATTCAGTGTTCAGATGGACATAATCTGTGTTTTTTTTTTTTTTTAAAGGTGAATAAGAGATGTTAATGCTACAGATGTTTATGCTAGTTTCTGGGGAATTAGAAATGAGCATGACTTTAAGAACTAAGATATTAAACAATTGCCTGGCTCTAACCCCAAAGGGGAAATGCTATTCCTTGTTCAGTGAAAATATGAGCAAGATAGAAACCAAGGGGAACCAGTAACAGTTCACTGAGTTTCAACTGCCGCTCAGTCAGTTTGGCAGAGTGAATTTCTGAAGCTTTCAAACAGTAGCTGGTGAAAAAAAAAGGCATTTTCATGTAGTAGAATGCACATAATGCAAAACCAGAATTTAATAGCCTTTAATTCTGGTGAATGAATAGGTTAGCTGATGGCTTGCAAGTCAAAGAACGACTACAGAACGCGTCTGCTATCTTTCCTGAGTGGATGGAGATGCGGCAGGCTTTGGTAGCACTATGTTGTTTGATTTTCTTAGGCTATTACCTTAAATGTTATGAAGGCAATGGGATATTGAAGGGCTTTGAAATGAAGAAATGTCTTACTAGTTTCTTATGAGTAAAACGAGAGGAGCTATGTTTTAGTGTAATACATTGGGTAAATGCTCAGTAAAATAGGGCTGTAATCACTGGCTGAGACCTCTGTGAGGAAGTGTAATAGAAGTTAGTATCTTAGTAACAGAAAACACAACCGATTATTGCCTTATATTTACCATCTAGAAGGTAAGGCTGGGTTTTTCTAGACTGGGTGAAGGAAAGAGTCACTTGCAGAATGACTCATCTAAGAGTCACTTAGATGTTTCAACTAAATGTCAGATTCTGATCCTTTCAGAGGTTTGCAAAGTAAACCAAACCCTGACAAACAAGGGATCGCAAAAAACACTGATGATCCAAAAATCAAATTCTCAAAGCAATCCCTACATTTTGAGTTGGAAACATCCAGCACAGTATGGAATTTTTGAATAACTCTTGTTTCCTGTGTGGAAAATGATGTAGAGCGACACATATATATGGGCTGGTGTAAAGAGGTCCATTTTCGGACACAATTAATAGTTCTTAATTGCTTCATGTTTTCCCACAGCTGGCAGATGAAGTGATTTAGTTCATTGTGTGTTTGTGTGAAAAAAGTTGTTATGCAGTCAGTTTTGTTACTAGAGCTCAGCTTTCCATTTTATTAATACACGTTTATAGTTTTGGCCCTTTCCATTGCTGTTGGAGGAGATATTGTAGATTGTGGATAGCACTGCAGTTCTAAAGTAAAATTCTGAATATTCTGTATAGAGGTAGTTCTAAAATACGCACCGTTTACGTATTTACAATGATTTTTAAAATTCTTGTATTAATGGACTTTCAACATTAAGCAAATTCTTATTCCTGCGAAAAGCTTCGTAAGCTTCTGCATATCCTCATGCAACGTGTGTTGAGGCATGCCTATATATAGATAAATGTAAATAAATATGTGTATTCATTTATTTTTATGTATTTAATGCTTTTCGTGATTTTACTCAAATTTATATATATTTAATTAACTGCATGGAGTGTTCAATTTCTCCTCTCAAGCAGATCAAAAAGAGGATTGATTTAGGCACAAGTGCCGCAATGGGAGCAAGGCATTGAGGTGAACTAACTCTTCCAGTGCGGTAGCATAGAAGATAGAGTACACGTGGGCAGTCCGACAAGATTTTTTGCTTGTTTCATTGATGTAACAGGGGAAAGCTACTATGTAGCTGTGGTTTTCTAGTCTAGATGTGAATTGTTACAAAATGATGAGTGGTATAAAGAAGATACATCAGGTGACCCTAGTCTCCCATTTTCTTTTAGTAAAAAAGCAAGAAGTGACCAATTCAGTAAGAAAAGTGACAATTTAAAATGAAGGAAATACACAGGTTATCTAAACTGTGGAATTCACTGCCTCAACTAAACTAAAGAGAAGTTAGTATAAAGCAGGCGTTATGGATTTTGACGACAGCATCAGTCACAGCTGTTCAGGAGGCAGGTATTTTTACATGAGGTGTCTCCATCTGATAAACTGTCTCTGGCAAAGACCAGGACCTGATTTCTAGAGAAAGGAAAAAGAAACTGGGTAGTGGACGTTTACTCCTATTCAGAGTGACTTGCTTGGCTCATGCCCTCAAGAGTGATGGCTTGTATTAGATAATAATTCGTTATAACAGGTCATTCTTCTTCTTTTTTTTTTAAAAAAAGAACTGAGAAGTATGTTTTCTTGCCAGACAGAAGTATCCAATATATCTCAGTCTGACAGCAGAGCTTAAAAGAAAGTGTGACCAAATTGTTTTATATTTTGAAAATTTAGTTTATGAGATACAGGAAAAAGATTTTACATGTGTAACAGAGAGTAACTGTTCATAGCTCTCAGCATATAGAAATTGGCCCAGCAATCAGAAATGTCAGTCACAGATAGGTTTATGTTTCACTTTATTATAATGCCATCAGCTACAGTATTTAACTTTTATTTTCAGAAGTCACTATAAAATAGCTATGTGTTTTGAGAAATTGCTAATATTGAGTGTGCTTTGGTCTCAGTTGGCTACCCAAAATACAGAAGAATCAGAACAGCAGCTGGGTAGGCGACTGTTACAGGCATATAAAGCTTACTTGCAAATGTCTTCTGACTTCTGATCTGTAGGAAGGCCCTCTGTAGAGCAGAATCAATTTCATACATGTTATCAGCAGCAGAGATCCCTGCAGAAGTTCAAAATAAGCAGTGCCAAGTACTGTGAATTCAAAGCACAAGTATGTTTACCGGGAGAATTGGCACCTGCATGGTACAAATACAATTTTGATTTGAAGGTATTTTATTTGTAATGCAGATATGTAAAACGTATAGTAAATGTAGTTTCCGAGAGAGCTCTGGGACCTAAGAAACATATTTATTGTTTATTAAGGAGTATGGGAAACCTTCCCCCCTCACCCTCACCTTCCCTCATCCCCAGGACCTGAAGCCTTTGTCCTGAGAAGTTTGGTATCTTGCCAGAACAGCAGATTATCATTTTTATTTTTACTCCTGCATATACATACAGGATATATATTCATAATTAATAGTAACAAAATCTAATATGACTTGCAGGAATCATACAAGTAAACAGACAGGTGGCTTTCCATGTTTGACTTTTATCACTGATACCGTCACTCAAAATCAAATGTTACGGCCACAGTAATAAACAGTGTATCTTTTATACTTCGACAGTCAGTGATGGGGCTGAAATTGTCAGTGTCTCCTCCCCTTCCCCTCCTAACCTCCATTTTCCTTTTTTTGTCATCCCCCAAAAAGAATAACGAGGCAGAACCCCAAGTTTGGGGCATTTTAGTCAGAGTGGTTGCATCATATCATTGGCTATAAGCTGGTCTGACCACCAGGGATAGATATTAAAGCCACAGCAATTTGTAGCATTTTCTCTATTAACGTCATTGTTTTTTGGAACAGGCTCCATGACTGCTGTTTATCTGTGCTCCTTCTGTTCACGTTCAGACTAGCAGTTGCCCTAACCCTGAACCATTTGCCATGGCAGGCAAGCAAGCATACCTATTGGTACCACTCCCGTAGCCTGAGCAGCTCATCATTTACCTTTTACTATTATAATCTCCATCCAGGTGCTGTAATGTGCTTGATGGCATTCCTTTTTAATAGAAACTGAAATTTACCATTTGGTAGGGCTGTGGAGAAGATTCTGCAGGACCTTTGGCAGCTGCAGCATCTGCAGATATTATTTTCTTTCAGTGATCTGCCAGGTATGGACTTCCACAGTTCTCCATAAAAGAATTTATGTTCCATATTGTTTATGGAAAAACAGGATGTGCAGTATTTCCACATATGAACAATTTTTTAGGGGCGACTGCAAGTATTATAAACGATTTTCATCATGGAATAATGATGGTTTGCATTTTATAAATTAAACATAGGATTTTAATGACCATTTTATTATTATAACTAGACATTTTACAGCTGTTTTAATGCTGAAGCCTTGTGGATTCATCAGCAGTATGAAATGAACAGTAATCAGCATTGCTGCAGTGCTTCTTCTACTTCATGATTTAATTGAGAGAAGCAGTGATGTGCTAGTAACATCATTTACACATTGAGGTTTACAGTGCCTGAGTAACTCTTGCAAACTAGTTCTGCTAGCGTGGAGTTTCCTTTTGTTCATGTCGAAAAATTCAATAGCAAGATTTTGTCACATCATGAAAAAATGGAAAGCTATAGAAAGCTATAGTTGGATATTGTCATCTCAGGTTACACAATACAAGAACTGAACCTTCTGATTCCTGAGGGAATCTCAAATCTTAAAAGTGTCTACTCACTACTCAGGAAGACTGAAAAAAAGGGTAAAGCCGTTGAACTAACAGTGATACCACAGCAGTCCCTTTCCCTTTGTGTACATGGGAAAGAAAGGAATTAACAAGTAAGAATTACGTGATAAACTTCCTAGGAAAAAAATGTCATTTTTCTGGTCATAAAAAGCAAGATATTGTAGTTATCTTGTTATGTTTTTGTGAAGAAACTGTGATTAATTTATAGTTGTATTATAGTTATTTAAAAAAAAAAAGTTTACTTACACCATCACAAATAGCTTTTTTAAATGGAAAACGTATTGGAAGTAGTCTTCATTCAGAACTGAACAAAACAAATAAAAGAAGGGAGCTCTGATACAGTGGCCAAGTTCTTAATCTGATGATTCATTTGAAGGATACTGAATGCAAATGATGAAAAGTTGTCACTCAGCATATGAGAGCTTGACGTAACATGACTGTTACTGTCTAGCGCTGAAAAATTCCTCAGCCTTTTTTTCCTAGGGACCCTAACCAAATTTTTGTGTGTTTCTATCAAAGAAAAAGTAGAAGTATTTCTGAAATGCTATTGAATTTTCATACTTAAAATATTTGCACAGCATGCAACCTCTACAGACCTTTATTTGCAAAAGAACAAGCACCATATGCGAGATCAAATGCTAATTGATTTTTTTTTCTTTTACCCTTTTCTATTAATGCAGGTCATTCTTGAGGATAAGCACAATTACAGTAGCATATCATTCAGACTCTGAATGAGCAGAGTATAATGAATGATTAAATGCAAGGGCTCACTAATATGGAGGAAAATTGAGCAAACAAAATGTTAAAAATGATCCTCTTATTTTTGCAGATTTTTAATAAAGGAAAACTATAAGCCAAATATTTCTCCAGCACATAAAGCCCTTTATAGTTTACGTCACACAAAAGGAAAGCAAGAGTCATGATATCAAACCTGTTTGAAATCTACACATCTCTGGAGAATGTGATGATACCGTTTGTACCACAACTTTAATGCTGATATAACTGTCTGATGACAATATGAAGTAGAAGAAACCCTTTGTCACCAAAGGTCTCTTAACTCTAAATAGACTTGTAGAGGAGTTTGTCACTTCTGTAGCAGGGAAACGTGAGTAAATCTACAATTTCAAAAGAGAACACAGCTCATGTTACTTGCGCATCCAGCCCAATGAAATCAGTGGTAGACTGGGCATAAGGAAGTGTTACAGGGAGGTCAGGCAAACGCTTCCTGTTCCTCATAGCTAACAGCACCTAGGACAGAGCTCCAGAAGTTGGAAAAAAGTTATAAATTGCTGCCGCTTACCTGCTTTATGCAGAATCAACATTTTATTAAAAAAAAAAAAAGAATTTATCATGAGTTCCAGTGCTGCTGTGTGATTTTTCTGCATTAATTCAATTACAGAAAGATAGAGTAGTAACCTCCTAATCAATGGTAAACCTTCCACTATGGTTCAAATATGGCCACTTTACTACTGTACCAAGGGTGACAAAGATTGTATGTAATTACAATGGTTCGATTACTTTTTATTGTCTCTGAATTTCAGTTATCACAGTTGGATATTTTCCACTCGACGACAAGAATTTTTGTGTTTAGCTGTGATAGGATGTCTTGGATTGTTTCTTGAAGATATATACTTTTTTACGCTAAACGGTATAGAATTGTGACATCTAGTGTGACTGCTCAGAAATCATTCATAGTTAACAGCACTGTATTTACAGTCCAAGCAATATTTTGTGTTTTAAGGTACTGATTATTTTTCTTTTCGCCATCTGTCTACAGCTGCTTACTCGAGCCAGTGTAGCCAAGGTCATTTTACATTTCTTGTTTGAGGTTGTCAGATTTATTTTCAGCCTTGTCAAGTTCGGCCTTTGCTTTTTCTCTCTGTGCTAAGGAGACATTTAGTGTAAGTGTGCTTCTGTTGGCATTTCTTTTTCTGTCTTACTTTTGACATTATTGCTCTTTGTCCCGTTTATTGCTCTGTGACTGCTCTTGGTTTATTTTCAAACACAAACTATTTTCTTTCTATTCTTCATTATCTCTCTTACAACCTCTAATGCAACCTTAAAAATCCCTTACAGCAAGGCAGATATTCATGGTACTAGGTTTGCTATTCTTGTTTCACAAGAAGTGGACTGAGAAATCAGATTGGAGGCATCCTGAAAGGAAAATTATGTAATTCTGGCTCAGGACATGGGAAAGATTCTGTTGCATCTCTGAACATTTGTTAATTCTCTGTTTATTCTTTTATTTTGAACAAAAGAAACTGCTCGGTAAAAAAATCTTATCTTATTCTAGTAAGCAGTATAGCTGAGATGGTACTTAAAAAATCTCCAAGAAATCTCTAAGAAGTATGTAACCAGAGCACCGCTTCCTGCATCAGTATACATGGAACTGCATGGTGTCGATGTGCATGATTGATCCAGTTTATGATGAAAATGTGTATATTTCCACATTTGTGCCGTTCAGCTGCAGATACTGAGATACACTGAGCTAAGCTTATCTGTACCACATGAAGTGGCTTATTGCTATATTTTCCTATACCACACATCCAAAATAAGATTGGGCCCAGTTGCTTCGTATAAATTGCAATGCCTAGCGCCCAGCCTCAGCTGCCTTAGCTGCCCTTTAGGTAACCTTTAAGGGGATTACAAACTGCACAGCAGTGAACGGATGAGGCAGTGTTTTGTCTACTCCTTGCTTTGGGGAATTGCTCTGGCCTAGCTTCAGGACAAAAACATTTGCGGTGCTGCATTCAGCACAGGAATACTTTGCTTTGGGTAGAGTTCAACTGTAACCCCCTTCTGATAGGCTCTAATACCCGTCTTGATGACGCAACACAAACTGTGAAGGTTACAACATTTTTATTTATTACTTTGTTTTCATGAAATATGACTGATCTTGGAAATACGATTGTGCCCTGAAGTTTTTCTCCTCTGGAATGATCCTTCTAGAGGTGAAATCGTAGTGGAGCTTTGCTTACTCCCTTTCTGAGCTCAGCGTGGGCCCTGCACCCTGGTGGCCCCACTGTGGCAGCTTCCCTGCAGGAATAAAGCGATTTCCTGCAACTATGTGGGACTATGCAAGGCCAGGGGGAAGAAAAGGAGAAATACTCTGAGAGGAGCGTAGGGCTGCTGCTGTGAGGTGACATGGCGATGTGCTGTTGCCACGCGAGGAGATCTCTGGCAAGACTGAGTGGAGAGTCTGAAAATCCCTGCACAGCCCAAGAGTGAAGACGGGATGAAGGGGAAGCTTCGAGAAGCGTTTGAATGTGGCTGCTCAGCGTGTTTGGGTGCCTGGCTTCCCAACAAGGTCCTGGCCTGAGGTAGGCGGGTTTTGGCTTTCCCTATAGAGGGCAGCTATGGGCCTCCAAAGGGGCTCGGGGCCACCAAGTGCTGAGCCAGCGGTCACTGGGCACTGTGAAATTTAGAAATTCAGGAGTAATAGTTTTGCATCTCTTCTGGGAGCTGCCAGGGTAGGGAAGGCTCTCTGTGCAACCCAGAGCCCTCTTTTGAAAACAGAGTTTATGCTCTTTCTTTTAAAAAGGCAAGGTGGTGGGATGGTGCTCTAAGACATGCGAGTCTTGTTTTTAATTCCTCCTTTGCTTACAAAAACCGAAATCTGCTGTCTCATTTTGAGTGTTTGGGGTCAAAAAGCTGGAGAGAAGAATGAGGTGTGGGCCTGACAGGTACCCTGGGGGAGTCACCCAGGCTGGGGAGGAGGAGGGAACGGTGGTGACAGAAACCTGTGTCTGGCGCAGGGGCTGCTTTGGTATCACCTATCAATCAAGAAGTTGGATGCAACTGATAAACTGATAAGCTGTCTAGGTAGTGGAGTCTGACATTTAGGATTCCCTGCTCCCACCTGAGTGCCCTAAAACTAAAATAATTCATCAAATTCATGTTTTCTTTCTCAAGTAACTTTTTTAAGGGTTTCTTTATTGTGTGGTATAATGGCCTTAACAGAAGAGAAAAACTTCTTCTGTCAGGATGATCCGTAGGGGTTTGCACGTTTTCCTGAAGGAAGGCTCTTCCCTCTTCTGAGGGGTAGTAAGGTCCATGGCCAAGCCCAGGTTGCTGTCTGTGCCCACTCCTGCCCAGCTCTTGGGTCCTTTCCCCTCCTAAGGCCGGATGATTCCTCAGCAGCTGGTGTTGGGTTAGTGCTGCCGGTGACGTGAGTTCACTGATATCTTTCCGTGGTGCCTAACAAAAGAGAAATAAACTCAAGGGCTTTATATTCTAGGCATTATGTGATAGGGATTAGGTGTTTTGTTTTATGGCTTTGAATGAACTGGAGGCTGCTGCAGGATTTGTCAAGTTGTGCAGTGCTTCTGATGTCTTTATCTGCTGGGAACACCTATGGGGGTTCTGATGTGGGGAAGATAATTCTAGCTATATTTATTGAAGACCATCAGGGAGATTGTGATGACTTTGGAAAAAAAGAAAAGGTATCTTTATGCTTTCGGATGGAGGAAAAGACAGTTCCCACACTGGAAGAGCTGGAAGTACATCTGTCATTTTAGATGAAGTTCCTGAAGCTGCGTGAAGGCTTGGAGTTTTGCAGCTACATTGATGCAAAAACTCGACCTAATGATTCTGCGTCTTTCTGTTCACTTACCTTTAAATGAATAAACCACGGAAATTTTAGGACACACGTTCTTAACCATTCCGTTCATCTCCTAACTTAGTTGAGTTTATAACACTGATCAACAGCTCATGATTCTTTTTTGATATAAGATAAAATGTTCTCAGGGTCACTACTTGTAGCTAGACCATTAAGGATCAGATCATATGCTCATTTACTGAAGTATCTTTTCCGAAGAAGATAGGCATATAAAACCCGGAAGGCTGTGAAGTAACACATCAACAAAACTGAAAGATAACTTGTAGAAATTTGTTCAAGAAATTCAGTGGTAAAACTTTTCAGGCTCTATCCTCTTGGTAATTCCATATTTTAACTGAAGAATGAGTACAGACACTGCTAATTCGTTCTGAAATCTTTCTCTGCCTGCTGCTCAACAGAAACTAGGTCCAGAGGCAAGAAATTGGATGTGAAACATATCCTTGCTTTTGATCTGAGCTCTGTGACGCCATGTTGGAAACATAGCTTAAAGATCGCCACCTGGTTAATTTAAAGCAACACAGAATTTATTTAAATAAAGTAATAAGGAGAAACTCTCTAAGATGTTCTTCTACTGAATTGGTGGTGATGATTATAACAATCGCTTTGCTCTGCCATTGTAAGCAGCTTTCTTTTTATCTGTTTCAATCCACAAATTGATCTAAAGGGAAAATTACAGTCCACTGCTTGCTTGTTTCTATGAAGAGTTACTGATTTCTCTCATATTCTTTGGAAAGCATCTAGCCCACCTGTGGATTCTAAAGCACATAATGAATGTAATGCTGATGAGTGAAAGACTACTCACTTCTTAGGCTTTTGCCAGACGCAGAGCCTCAGATCTTCAAAGCTAGAATAATTTGTCAGACAGGGCTGACAACAGCCTTTTGCTGTTGATCTGCTGTTTTTGCCATCCTTTAGTCATTTACATTGGCATGTTTCCCAGCTGTGTGAAAACAGGTCTCCCAAAAAAGAGGATATGGATCATGCATGAGCAGAACGTGCATGTCCATGTTCCTGGCACAGATGGATCAAAGGCAAATTTACTGATGCTGGTTTATTTCATACCTTTGCTGGAAGGAGTGTTTCTGAGCCTGAGCAAATTTTGTGTAGGCAGTACTGAACTGTCTAGATACTGGTTAGATGAGTTTTCATACACTTTTCAGTATAATTAAGGATCAAATGCACAGTTCTTCATTCAGGGTGATCCTGGGGATTTATGGCACTCCCTGAAACATGCTGGTTTCACGAACAGCCATTTCTGTCGGGCTTCTCCTCTGGCAGTGTACTCTTTATACTCAGTATGTAATGAAATGCGTAAATAACCTAAATCTAATAGGACAAATTAGAGTCATTTTTCGAAGACATGCAGGGCCAAGTATGATACCTTTCCTCTGTTAAGAAAGCTACCAGATAAACCTGATATAATAAATCTACGGGGGAATGGGAGTTACAGCCCTACTGCAAATAAATACATCTGGTTTAGAAACTATATAGATTTGATTTTCCCCGCTATCTTCATATTCTTCCTCCCCTCCCCTCTTATTCTGCATTTCTGGAAGATATGTCTGTGATTGCCTGTTCATTACCTTACAATTTCCTTTAGTGAGAGTCCATTGAATGGATGGGCCTCCACAGGTCTCACCTCCTCCCTTTTCCCTGAGGTGGAGAGGAAGGCTGGGTTTTCATACTATTCTCTCGGCCCTGCTTGTCCTGCACCTGCTGAATCTCCCTGGGGACTCTGATGGTCATTTTGCAATTGCATAAATTGCATTTCTTTCTAAATTAGGGCCATCAGTAGCCCACAGGAGATAAAAATTTACATAGATCCACGTATTCGCCATTTTAGGTTATTCCACTTCTACTTGTATGAGGCTGTTTTATTGTGTAGAGTATAAAACAGAACTTTGCTACTGTTTTGGGCAGTTTGTTTCCCGGAACACAAGCCAAAATGGTACAAGAAGTGATTGGACTTTATGTGCATATACTCAAGTAGACATTTTTACATCTAGAAACCTAGAAAAATATGGTTGGTAGGTGATTTCTGAACCTCTTGCTGAGCGCTTTCATGTCCAAAACACAGACCTAATTCCTAAATTACATTTCATCTGTATGAGCTGAGGACAAGCACTATGAAATTAGAACATCAGTGTGTCACAAGTCATTTGTTCCTACTAGAAAAAGTCTAAGATGCTGATGAAAACAAGTATCTGAAAACAAGTATCTGATGTGTACAAGTATCTGATGAAAACAAGTATCTGATGTGTACAAGTATCTGAAGGGGGAGTGTCAAGAGGATGAGGCCAGCCTCTTCTCCGTGGTGCCCAGCAACAGGACAAGAGGCAATGGGCAGAAACTGAACCACAGGAAGTTCCATCTGAACCTGAGAAAAAACTTCTTCACTGTGAGGGTGACAGAGCATTGGAACAGGTTGCCCAGAGAGGTGGTGGAGTCTCCTTCGCTGGAGATATTCAAAAGCCGTCTGGATGTGATCCTGGGCAATATGCTCTAGGTGACCCTGCTTGAGCAGGGAGGTTGGACTAGATGATCTCCAGAGGTCCCTTCCAACCTAAACGATTCTGTGATTCTGTGAAAACGACAGGCTTGTTCAGCCCTTGAAGGAGGAAAGTGCTAAAGTGAATAAAGCATCTTTCATTTCTGAAGTGACAAAGCATTTCCCTTTTTGCTCTGTGGGGAAACCAATCCATTGGTATTCACTGGAAGACCTGTAATCATTAGGGCCTCCTTCAACAGTAACTTTAGACATAAAAATAACAATGAAAATTTCACGTAGTCCGGTGACTCAAACAAAGGAAAAATAATTTAAGCATTTTGCGTGACAAACCTCTCAATCCATTCAATTATTTTTTCATAAAATTTGAGTAATTTTTAAACTTGCTGCATTTCAGGTGTGTTCTGCCAGTTTTGTTAGTGAGAAATGGAAGAAATCTGTATGGGTGGTATTATTTTTCACTGTTTTTCTAATGTCTAGAACTTAACTTGATCAGCTTTGTATTTTCTTTTTTTTTTTTTTTAATTACTGTCATCCTAATTTCTGAGTTAATAACCAGAACTAACTCATATATTATGACCCATGTTATTATCTTTACTTCTATAGCATTTTTTAAATCTAGATACAGAAGGAGGCACAAAGGAGACTGATTATTAGACTGATTAGCTCCGTCTTGTATACTCATCTCAGATCAAATATCCTTCAGAGTATCATGAGTATCTTTCAGGTGGGATCAAATAAAAGTTAGTGGTGAGATGATGCTTTTATTTCTTGGATTTACGCTCTCTCCCATTATCTCTGCTTTAGTTACCTGAAGGCTGGTGGATTGCTGCCTAAATGGGGCAAATTGAAGTTACAATGCTACATCTATGAAGTGTGTTAAGTCAATCAGGATAATGTAACTGCTATTCTACATAGTATTCCTCATCCTCACCTTTAACTCAGTGATACCTATAATTTTTTACCTTAAAAAATGGTTGAAATCTCAACCGAGGATAGTATTATGTAGTCTGGAGGTTAGATTTAAGAAGTGCATGCTTGTTAGTATCAGAAAACTTGAAAGAGAGAGTTGTGCGTTATGTCCAAACTTCATCTTTTTGTTTGAACTTTCTTTTAACTGACAGTTTTTTTCAGAACTTTTTAATGGCTGAAAGATGCAATAGTGAGATTAATAGCACTCACCAAATGCTTTTCACCTCTCCAAAATGTGGATTTCAGGGATTAGTAATCCTTCAGGGACATCACAAGGGAACAGTTGTTCTCATAAAGTTCTTTTAGCTCAGCCCTGTCCTGAGGGAGCGTTCAGGAACTCTGCGTTGTGAACTGATCACTTGCTATTCTAGTACTGAGAGTTGAGCTAACTGAAACATCCAACTATGCATCGCGAAAACTGACACAGGCAATTTGTAATGAGCAGTTTGTTGAGTTAAATCATTTATTTTCAAGGGATTACCAAAAAAACCTGAACATAAAACATCTGTCTTTTGAAAAGTTGAATAATTGTCAAAAGCTAGACTTTTTCCAAAAAAAATAATAGTTTAGACTCAACTGCTATGCAACACAGCAACACAAAAAAGATTAAAAATAGTAAATTGCTACTTACAGAACATCAACTTGGATTTCTATAACATTCTGCACTTGAGTTTCATAGCATGACTAACGAACAGTACGTGATATTGCCGTGCTCTGAGCTATTTATTATTTTACAGAATTGGGCCTAGAGTCAGAAAATCATCCTTATTTAGAACCGTGCAAATTAAATTTTGCAAATTCAGTAATACTTCTGCATATGTTTAAAGCTCAATGCATTCTTAAATGCTGATCAGAATAGAGATGGACTTAATGTGAGGGCGTCCCTTCATGAACCAGGGTCAAAGACAGGGGAGCTTAAGTGTGAGTCCTCTGCTCTTCTGTACGACTGTTCTCAATGGTACTCATTAAGGCTCTATACCGCAAGCCCACATGTCCTGTCCATGTGAGGCTGTCTAAATGAGGAGGCTTAGAAGACTTGAAATAGCATGCAGAAGCCTAAGGAATGGATAAAATAATTGTGTTAGCCTACTGCTTACGCAGATTTTTATTGCTCAGTATTTTACTGATTTAACTTATGTACATGTAAACCACACTGACTTTCTTTTGTTCCTCATGAGATCACTGTTACGAAGTTGGTGCTTATTAAACCTGAGCGTATTTCCATCTGTGTAAAATTACACATTCAAGAAGGTGTGAATTCCAAAGGAAATTACTTATTTTTATTTCAGTCCCCTTTTGACATAACGTTCTTTTCTAATTCTCCTCACCTTCTACATTAGTTCTTGATGCTGAATTGTGTTATATATATCTGGTAGAAATAAAATGTGAAACTTGGTATTTGGGGAGTTGAGAAAGGAGCCGATGTAGCTATGTCTATTTTTTTTAATTTGAAAAAGAGTGTGTAGAAACTACTTGCCAAGATGCGTACACAGCTGAAAGGACTTTTTGTACAAATTTTATTTCAGGGAAAAACTACCCATATTAATAGTCCAATATTTTTTTGGTGAGTCTTTGTTTCACAAGTACAAGAAGATCAAAGCCCATATGTCATTTTTTTCATCTATAGCTGGGCAATACCACGTTAATAGTAAACTACTTGTTATTTACCTACTTAGACTTTTTGTTATGGCATCTCCCTTTTTTAATAACACATGCAAATATAGAGAAACTGTTATATATTTAACTTTTCTGATTACCATCCTCTTGTAAGGAGGGTAAGCTATGTAATATTTTATGCAGCTTTACAAAATGAAAATATTTTTACTATTCTAGAAGTTATTAGTAAATACTGAAGAAATTATGTGCTGAAATGCTTGAGGGAAGCCTTCAGTTCTGCATATTTCACATAGTTGAGTATAAATCTATAAATGAGTTTTATATTAAAAAGAAAAGGTTTGGTTGAGGAAATATAGATCGAAGCATTATAAATGAGCTACATGTTTTTAAAAAGCTTTGGATGAGGGCAGACTGCAGTAGACTGACTTGTTCTAACTCAACAGTATGGTTGTTTACCTTAGAGTGGCCTTCTACTGGTAACGGCAAAAGTCACATTTACAGGGCTACATGGGCCTGATGCAAAGCTGGGACTCCTCCTAAAGTGTGAACTCTGACCAGAAATTGGAAAATGCTCCTGGATGTAGTAAGTTCCCCGTAGCTTCTCTGCTATCTTTGATACTTCTTTCCTGTACTGGGTGGTTCTATTGTGATAAGTACCAAGGACACATGAACTCTAAATGAATGTGACTGGAGTTATTTGCTGTAAGTTACAAGGTAAATGTCAAACACTACATTTTTTTTCGAAATACTTTGGGTTGCCATTACAAAAAATTCATAAGAATGTATCTACCAAAGTCTTTAACTTTAGCCACCATTTATTTACTAGACACACTGATCATTTCTGATATGTTGAAATTAAACAGCAAGGAAAACTTTGGCAGAAACTGGACTTTCTTGCCAAGTAGTGTTCTACCAAATAACATATGTCAATTTAAGAAGATATTATGGGCTCAGTGGACACCATTGTAATAGTGTTTGACCGCATTCATGACTAATAGATGACTCTGAATTAGGTGATATTGCTAGGGATCAGGTTATAAATATTATATTTCTCAGTGTATGATTTGTGTAAGATCATTTGAATTTGCAGTTGCTGTAGAAGATATCAAAGCCTTTAGTATGGCAAAACTAATCTAAAAGAATTACTGTTTTTTTAGCCATATACTTGGTTATCATCAGGGAACTGTCTATATCCTTACTTAAATTCACTCTTTTTTTGAGCTATATTACATCTGCAGTTTGCCTTTATTTACAAACAGAAGCCAAGGGAAGTCAGTTTAATGTTACAGTGTTGTTGCAGTTTACTCATAAGTGAAAATGAATGATTTCATATTGAAAAAGATACAAATAGAGTAATCGCCTTCGAGATAAAGAAAAGCTACCAGCTGCCTTTTTTACATTATTAATATAAATGGAAAATGAAATTGGACCTAAAATAGACTGTACAGCCCTTTGGACATCTTGCTGTTCTCCAGCACTGAAACGCTTAGTGTTAATAACATTTGATGAAGAAATCGGTATTGGGTTTGACATGCTACTTACAGTGATAGAAAGAGCTCCCTGGAACATACGCAAGGAAATGGGATATTGCCAATGTCTTTTAAGTCCATTTAATAAAAGAAAATGGTTTAGTGCTTCAAGCAGCAGAAATGCATGAAAAGAGACAGCAGTACAGAGTAAGCTCTCACTGATTATTGCTACTATTAATCTATCATATTAATGAAATCATTAGTTATTTTCATGTCATCTGAGATAGAACTATGGTGACCTTTGTTATTTGGCATTGATCAGGAGGGTGTTTATGTTCAAGAAATCAGTGAGCAATGAGCCAATCTTCTCAAAATGCTGGGTAGTGCTAAGAGCAACAGGGTATGTCAAATTTGTAATAGACACTTTGTAGTGTTTGGAAAAAAACCAAAAGTAAATAGTAGAGGAAGTAAACTACGCAAAGGAGTTTGGAGCAGATGGTCATTTCCCGGAGTAATTACCTCCTGTGCTATAAATGTCCATGTAATTTAGATATTATTCTATGAACTCTTAGTATGGCTAGGATGACTTATAAATCTCTTACTCAATTCATGGTAGGGGGAGATGATCAGTCTCAACAGCTGTGCGGTCCTTTTTGGAACAAAGTGGGGAACGAGATGGTACCTGAGGAGTTGCAGCAAAGAATGAATGAAAGAACAAAAAAGTTAGCGTGTGTTTCCAAGCTGTTTGCATACCTTTATTACTACCTATTCCTATTAAAAAATAGAATAAATGTTCTTCCAAGTAACACTATGTACAAAACTGAATGTTTCTTAGCAAATGAACATGGCTGTGTACGATGACCTGGTGAATGTACTGCTTTTGCAGCGGTTACAGTCTTTGTGTGCTATAGAGATATTTTCTTTTGGAGGACATGTCTGAAATTATATAGTAAGATAAAAGCCCTTTCTAAAAACATGTGGTCTGAAAGACAAAAAGTAGCTGACTCTATAGGTTGTTGAAATATACCAAAAAAAAAAAAAAAGAATTCAGGTTAACATGCTTCATTTAATGATTTTTGTGTATGTGACAGTTGTCTCCAGTTAATCCACAATTAAACCACAGGTAATTTCTTAAAAAAGAGCAGAAATGGGCCTTCAGTGGAGATGTGAAGGAGAAAAAAGGTGAACTAAAGGTTTTCCCAAAAGGACCTGGGAAGCCTGTGGGAGTAACGGAAGTGAGGTGTCAATATTGCAGTAACAGTGAATGTTGGGAAAAAAGCTAGTGAAGGCATACTATGGCATATATTATGAAGGGCTTTTTTGTTTTGTTTTATGAAGCAAAACATCTCTGAAAGTATAGATGATAATCTAATCCTGTGATAAGAGATGGCAGTGTCAGAAGGATTGAGAGTTTTAATCCACAGGTGGTATCAGTTAAGTTTTACAAACCTTCACTCTGGCTTTTAGCAACAGCCCAAAATAGAGAGTATCAAAGTTGCTGGAGGGGCTCAAAAGGGATGTCCCTTCCTAGTTTACTGCAGCTTTCAAGTACACTGTGGAAATTTGTAAACCTCGTGGTGGCAGCTTGCTCCTATTCCATCTCTGCCATCTAGTTTACCTTTGAGGGGGCTGCTTTATACAATTCCTTTTTACCTGGGCACTTTAAGAAGAAATGTGACCAAAAGACAGGTGGAAAAAGCCCCTGGCCCTTGAATTATTCTAAGCTGAGAAATCGGATTTCCCTTTTACTTTTGCTTTTTGTCTTTTCCTTTGCTTTATGTACAGGTATTACTTCTTTCTCTTTCTTGCTAGGAGAGAAAAAAAATAGCAATAGGGAACTAAAGCTTGTATATTTGTTAAAATTTGCAGGAATATACTGCATGGAAAGGTGTTCTCTGCACTACAAGAGTGAAAATTACCTTCTCAATGTCAGAATTATAAGATTTTATATACAAAAATAGTCTTTTTTCCTAAGTATTGGAGCAGGGGGGAGATGAAAATGGACCCAAGCACAAGTGGCTCTTGAGTGCTGGCTGAACTGTCCCTTTCCAGTCTGTAACTGGTGAAGAAGATGGGCTTACAGGTGATGTCTGTACCCTTCCTTTCTCCTCATTCAGGCTAGCCATGTTACAAAGAAAGCAAGAGAAAAAGCAGGAAAGCAAGAAGCTTGTTTGCCCTCTTATTTCCCTGTAGGGAAGCGCATGATCTTGCCTGGAAGCAGATAGAATCAAACACTTCAAATGCATGTCACAGACAAGGCTTGAGAAAAAGGGTAGAAGAGTCAATGCTGCTATAATTATTCCGGTAATAGTGCCAGTGGTAGAGGCAGACACGGATGTTGGAAGTGTAATTATGGCAGTGACTGTATCAATAACAAAGGCACTGTAACAGCAGGCACGCACTTTTCTTTTTCCTTCCTTTAAACAGAGCCATCGGAAGAAATGAATGACAATTTTTTTTAAAAAAGAAAAAAAGTATTTTGATTTCAATCACACATCCCCTTGCTGCTTTCCCTTGCCTTAAATTAAAAGACTGGGCAGGAGATCATGTTAAAAGTAGAGAGGCTCAGTCCTCTAGGTAATAGTGCCCATATAGATGATTCCACAGAAATCAATAGCATGGGGAGATATGGAAAACTTTACTTAGTAAATTGTCCCAGCTGTATCTTTTTTTTTTTTTTTTGAGGGGTTTACCATGCTTAGTCAGTTCACTGTCTTAATTTAGGTGACATGGGCACATGAAATGAGGCATGGCCAGGTCACTTCTTTTTTTTTTTTTGCCATTTTCTCTAGTTGCCCTGTTTACTGTTTTAGATTGATCTGTGGGATCGTGAAAGAGCTATGCCTCAGAGGGCAAACAAACCTTGGAAAGAGGAATATTTGAAGTCTGAAAGCTCCTGAAAGTAAATATGTGAATACTTACTGTGTTCATCTTATGGAATAACTCAGAAACAGACCTGATGTCAAAACACACCATAAACCGCTTCAGCAATTTACTACAGGCTTATCTGTGCCTTATGTTGAAGAGGGAGAGCAAGAACACTGTTTTCCCTGGGCACCATTTTTATCGTACAAACACTTTAGTAAGGGATTAGTATTTTGAAGCAGCAAGTTTTATAGTTGAGAAGGAGGTTAAGCCAGTGAATTTTACTTTTTCTAAGACATGCATTTTAAGAGCTGGGAAACCTTTTTCCCCATTGAATGCCTTTTTTAAAGCTGAAGAGCTGCTGTTTATGTGCATGAAACAGGTAATAACCTGACTGATTTTCATTAACTCTGGACTTGCAGCTTCCTTCAGGAGGCAAGCAAGAAGTCATAGTTGAGCTTCTCTATAAAGTAGTTGAAAAGCCAGACAGTAAAGCCCTGGTAAGCTGTAGAGAACAAGGAGAAATGTTGCAGCCTGACTGGGGCAGCAAGTGGTTCATTGTAGATATATGGTTGGTAGAAAACTTCTGTAATTGGTTTTTTTTTTTTTTCCAAGTAGATTGACATGAAGGTTTAACAAGAGATGTTCATGACTGCTTCTTTAAATATCTTAGAACATCAGAGGAAAGGATAGGGCTCAATGTGAAACTTACTGGTTTGGATGGTTGTGGCTCTAGCTGTGATTATGATCGGTCTCCAGATCTTGCTCTCTGTGGATTTTGATCTGTATCTGGTCTATCCAGTGGATCTCTAATAACTTTGTGGTTTGTAGTAAAAATACACAGCATTCAAGGACCTGCAACCCTGGAACTCTTCCTGCTTGAGAAGTCTGCACATCTTCATAAGTGTGACCAACTTTTTTAGAAGCATGCATTTCTAATTGGAATTTGAGTTCCACATATAGCGTGAATTGCTTTTAGGTTTTTCTTTCTTTGCCAAAGGAAACTGAAAAGTAAACAGCAATTCAGTCTACTAAAGGATACGTTTTTCAGTTTTTAAGACTATTAATCATATAAATATTTCTTTCCATTTTGAAACATAAATCCTAATTAACTTGTAGGATTTCTGTGCAAGTGGACTTCTGGGTTTGCTCTCCCTTCTGATCTGTTTATAAATCTTAAAAATTCAGTAAGGACATATATTTCACAATTTTTAATGGGTATTTGAAAAACTGTATGCAACATAGGTAAGAGTAGAATAATACAGTTTTAACTCCTGGCTTGTTTTACAGTAAGAAAATACTTTGGATGTTGCATTTTTTTTCCAGATTTTTGTCTTTCTAAAGTGCCTGTGATTTTCATGTAGTGGACAAATCTAATTTAGAAAGAACTTAGTAAGAAATGTGGGAGGAGAACGTCTCATTCTTATTCTGTTTAAAATTCTCTGATTTTTAATAGCACACAAGATAAATTGGCAGAAGTAGGTGGAAAATAATTATATACAGCAATTAAAAAATAAATTCAGATGGAAAATTATAAATCTGTTGTTAGAGATTCCCTATGTGAGAGAGTAATAAGTGATAGAAACACAAATCTGATCCAGAAACAGAGAATAATACAGTACGGATTCTTTGTGGCGTTATCCAGTGACTGGGTAGATCAGTGTAACTGATTAATTTGCTAATGTCAGGTAGAAGTAGTAAATGTTTAAGTGTTACAATTCATCAGATCCTAGGTGAGATCCTAGTATTTGTTGTCTGTCTTTCTACTTGTGCAAGTGTATTTTGAGACTTTGCAAAGAACATTGCATAGTAAAGGAAAAACATATGCTCTTTCTGTGACCTGATTTTACATTGTTTAAGTGAGGGTTAGGGTCTACACTGCATCTGGAGCAGGTCAGGAGGAGTTAACCTTGGTAGGAAATCTTGCAGAAGTAGCTGATTCCAATATCTTTCTATAAGTAGCCTTGTGTTACAGGCTGTATAGGGTGACTGTCATACGCATTGGTAATGAGCACGCCTTCTGCTTCATTATGTGAAGATGAACTCTATGGAGAGGGAGGCTAATCTGATGTTGCCATAGAGAAAGCAAAGAGAAAGGTGTATTCTTCAATTCCTTATTGGTAAAGACATCTTAATCCAGTAATGAATCAAATCTGCTAGGAGATCAGTCAAAATCTTTAGGTACAGATTTTAGCTAGGGAATAGATCTGTGTGTGGATTTATGTGACTATGCATGGGCATAAGAGGAAAAAAATTCCAAGTGTACGTTTTAGCTTGGATTAATTACTCACTTCTCAAAGAGAAGCAGCTTTAAAGGTGGGTTGTGATGAAGGGCATAGATAAGGAAAAGGAAGGGGCAAAGCCTATAGTTTTTGCTCTGTTCATCTGAGCTTGCTCTGTGTGGTTGCTGCTGATAAAGGCCAAAATACAGTATGCTTCTGAAAGTAAGGAAGAATCAGAAGGGGCTTTATCAGTTAGATATATCTGAGTCACAGTGCTTCGCTTGGTTTTCTTAGGGTAACGTAGCTTATGCAATGCATATGACCACAGGGCTAAATAGAGAATATAGTTATTAGCCTTGCTGTGGTTGCAACATTCCTGGGGCTTTCCTTGCATGCTGTTGTGCTAGACAAGCTTTGGGGCATATTCTGAAGAGGATTAAATTTTCCCTTTGACTTCTTGTGCAGGGTACCGCTTGATGCTGTAGCAGTAGTGCAGTGGGTCTGCTGCCAATCCATTCTGAGCAACTGAAGCAGATTCTCAAAGACTTCCTGCATGCTTGCTGAACGTGCTCGGACTGTACGTGGAAGAGGTGGTTTTAGCTTAAGGATACGGACCAACAGGGCAAAGTGACAACTGATTATGTATTTCATTGCTTACTTTTGTTTTTGCTTGAAGAACAAATACTTTCATAGCCTTCTTTGTGCCCTCTTGGCCCTTCTGCATCTCTGCCAAATAGATGAGCGGACGTTAAAAAAGTTAGAAATGTTTCAAGATGACAGAAAGGGGTAGAAAGGAAAGTGTGTACTAGGTATGTATAAAGTGCAACTTACTCAGAAGCCCTTTAATATCTACAGAGAATAAAATTAAGACTTTCACACATACTAATAATTAATAAGACAGGGTTCCAAACATTGTTCTGTGAATCAAAAGTCTTTTAGTATTACTGTTTATTAAAAAAAAAAAAAATTACGGAGAAATAGAGTAAAAGCCCACTGGCTTAATGGGTTTGTTTCTTGAGTAAAATTTGTGCTTTTGAGTTATTTTGAGTAAAAGCTTCATTACTGATAATACCCTGAACATTTTCATCATCCATGTCCCCAGCAAGGGAGGGGTATTATCTTGCATCAAAGCTGATGGCTGACTTGCTGATGAGTTTTATGTCTACCATGTGCAATCCATCTAAAAAAGGGAACTTCCTTTAACATTTTAGCTACTGAAGTGGTTCTGTTTTTAGAATACCATTCCAAAGGAGTGGTTATTTCTTCGTTTAAATACAATTCACATTATTAATCTAATCCATCTCACCCTCCGCCATTTTTTTCCCAAGCTCTTAGACCTTCTTTTTTGCTGGCTACAGAACTGCAGTTCCAGATTCTCTCTGTGCTTTTCTTGGTGTGGTGTCGCTGGTTTCCGTGGAAGGGGTGTCTGGTCACATGCGTGGAGGTTTGAGTTCTTCACTGCTGCTCTCCTTCTCCTTTTCACTATATCATTTTTTTTTCTTTATGTTTTGAGGTATTACTTATTCCACAGTAATTTTTCTATTAAGGCAAATTTGCTTCCAGCAAATCTATATTTAACTGAATGCTGTCTAGATGTTGAAAAGAGGCAAATAGGACACTGTCATGCAAAGCTGCATGATTTCATCATTCTTTCTGCTTGCAAATGTGTCCTGTCAACTAATCTGGAGATGAGACTGTCAATATGATTGCCCAAATTGGCAATAAAGGGTGGACTCAATTGTTATATTGGAAGTCAAACATAATAAGCCACAGTCTAGCTAACAGTAGTAAGCTGCTTCTTCTCATTAGAAGGCAGATTTTTAATCTTTGCTAAAGAAGCAGCAGTGGCAATGAGGGGGCCAGAACTGATCTGAAAACAACCATCCTGTGTTAATAGTAAGACAACTTACGTGGCATATTCAAATACATTTGGAAAGCTGGTGAGATTACCGCAAAGAGATGGTCTGTTTGCTTGGCTTTAGCTGTGTGCAGCAGGTCGGTCATCAGCAGTGATAAGGGACAGGGGCATTGCCCCTGCGCATTGGCATTTGGCTGATGTGCTGCCTGCATTGCACAAATATGCTAGCGTTTCTCTGAGCGTTCTGCAGACAATGTATTCTTTTTCTTTGGTAGAGAATAAGCTTCCTAGTTTTCCTTCACCACTTAAAAAGCCATAAAAACTGAGCTTTGTATTTTGTAATTTTCATCTGTCAATGGCAAAAGAATTAATTATTGTTGTAGATTTAATTGATATACCTTTTCTGGTCAGTAGATGGAGGTATGCAACCATAATGAATACAGCTTTTCCTGCATCATGTACTGTAAAATGAAAGAGATCTTCCTGTGCTGGTTTGCACTGCAGGGAGTGTACTTTATCACGGGAAATATTATTATTCTGGTACCACACTGCTTGAGGATAACTCAAGTACTTGCCAATCCACAACCTTGTATCAGAGCAAGCTTTGTCACCTGAATCAATTTTGATGTGTTAAATGAAAAAAAATGTAGCGTTTAGATATAATTTAATCTGAAGTATGTTTAGACAAGCATGAACGTTATTTAGGTCATGCTTAGATGTATGTGTATACAGTAAATTACTGCATGAGCTAAGGAAAAAAGAGAAACTTAGAAATATGTATCTCATACCTAATATACTCTGGAACCAAATACATTATTTACCATGTACCCTTTTGCACTGGCAATTATGAAAAGCAAAGTTGCATGTTTTACAGAGTGACTGTATTTCCTGACTGCTGCATCTATATCACCATGCAAGAAATAAAAACATAAACAGCCTTTTCAGTACTAGCTTTCAGAAAATGCTCACTTATAGTCACTTCTAGTTATGGCATCTTTTCACTAATGTTCTTGATCTTTATCTTCTGTTACCTGTCATACAGAGGAGGCCTACAGTGTGCATCCTTGAGCTTCCTGGGAGATAATAGATTTTACTTTTCTAATTTAGTGGATGAAACTAGTATATAGGCCTTTTGTATTTAGCTAAAATGATTAATTACTCACCATCCTGACCCTTCAGAAACAGTGGTGTACATACCTTGATAGTCTAGGTATGTATTATTACCATGTTTACTATAAATGAAGTTAAGCAGGGCTGTATATTGGCTACAGGATTATTTAGAATCATGTTGGCATCTTGATGTTGTAGCATACAGATCAGCGGCATCCACCTGGGAGGTGTGTCTCATTAAAGAGTTAAAACTGGCTGGTACTGCTAGAGCTGTTGGCAAAAGCTTAAGCGGAAGATGTTGGCAAATGGAAAAGATGAGGTGGCACTGGCATAGAAATTGAGAACTTACTCCGCTATGCGAAACCACAGAGACAGTCAGCAAAGTAGCTTCTGTCTGCTCTGTATATGTGTGTGTGTGTGTGTGTAATAATGGATACTTTGGAAAAGATGATAACAGTAGGACTTGGATATGTAGGTACTTCCTTTTGTGTGTGATCCATGTTCTGACAATTTGTGGGAGTCCTAATCAAGAGGTTGTATCTGCATTTGTGTTTTGTTCTTGAGATTTTTTTTAGCAATTGTCTTTTAGCATTCACACCATCCTGTGGCAATGAGGTTTGTGATTCACTTATTACTGTGTGGAAAAATGTTATCTCTGTTTGTTTTCTTCTGATTATCCTCAAGTTCTGACACTTCATGAAGCAGTAAATTGTTCCTCATTCACCTTCTTCATGCCGTTCATAATTTTGTGTGCTTCAGTAATATCCTCCTTACAGTATATGCATGGTTATGCGGATTGAGGAATAGAAGTTAACTGGAACATAGAGTGGAATGTAGGTGGAGAGGTGGAGGAAGTATCATTGGGTACTCTCCAAAACTTTAGGAAAACTCATTTAGTTGGAACTACTCTAAAGAGTTGTATTCATCTGCTTGAAAGGGTTGGTGATTGTTTGTAGACACTTGTGCTCTATATTCTAAAGGACATTAAGATGCTTATTGACTTCTCATGTTGTGCAAAGTACTTTGACCTCGCAGTCAGGCTGAATCAGTCTCTGTAGAGGTTAATGGTATGGTGCTGCTCAAATTGGTGACAAACCTTTTTAATGTGGTAAAGCCCTAACCTTTACAGTGGTTTGTAGGGTGCTCCAATAGAGCATAACTGTTTGCATAGCGCCCCGAATTTTTCAGACTTGTCAAAGAGAGGTTTTGTCTACTCTTTCTCCTACACATGGTACTCTCCTCAAAGCCTAACACAGTTTCACAAAGCTACAGAGGTTTCTTACCAATGATTTTGTCTGCAACACCTGCAAGAGGAACTCGAGCAGTAGGGAATGGGACTTAGCGCCTATTTCTGCTCCCTCATTACCAGGGTATCTGAAAAATTTTTCTCAATGGTGATCGCTACCTCCTTAAACTGTTTTGAGGAGCAGTGGAGGTTGTAAATTTTTTCTCCTCAGTGTTTCTCCTTGAAATTTTTAGCCATTTTGACTTCTATGGGTTTTTGTTTGCTGTTGTTGTTAGTTCGGACTGGCCCTACACTTTCATTCCAAGCATATCCTGCATCTCTGAGTTGGGTATTTCTATTTGACTGAAGAGGACTGTAGACTATTCGTGTTCAAAGCTAGTTTCTTGAATAGTCTTGACTCCAGTGATTATTATATGCAATAGCTGCACTTTCTTTTTTTCCTTCAGCTTTTGTTTTGCTTCTCTCTTTCATTCCTGCTTTTCTTGATTTGCATTCTGTTCTCACCCCTGCCATTGCCTTCCCTCAGCTTCCTTTGTGTAAAGTAGAATATTTCCTTCCACACAGCTGAACACACATGCAGGAAGCATGTGCCTCCAGCCTTCAGTTGCAGAACCCCCTAATGTTTGGTAGGAGCAACACTGAGCGAGAGCAAACTGCTTGCACTCTGATAGGAATGCCATAACCATGCATATAGTAGCAGCTGTGAGGAGAATGCAGCATACTTGGAGCAAAAGTCAGTCTTGGAGAATTTGGCTCTCATTACCAACTATAACAGGCCTTCTTTTCTAATGCTGAAGCAGTATGTATATTACAATGCTGAAACAATATGTGTCTGTCTAGCTTTTGAGAACTGGAATCTAATCAGGGACAACTTAAAAACTGAGTTTTTTTTCAGATTTTATAAAAATGCTTCTCTTGTAAGTAAGTGGAAGGACAGGACACTACCAGTAGGACTTTATTTGCTAGGAAGAATGTAGCACTACGAGTTATCAGCAGCTACAGTGAAAATGAGTCTATTGAGATGTAAATGAGCTCATTATTAATTTCTGTGAGCTTCCGATTTTAGTTTTGAATCACAAAAATGGCCATATATGAAAGCACAAGAATGGAGTCCATAATTATTTTCATTAATCCAGTCCCTCTCTGCAGAGCTAGCTGAGTGTCTGACTGGCAGGCGTTGTCAGGGAAAAATGCCTGCAATGCCCACGTGCAAAATGTGTTAATGCTCAGCAGTAAGGACTCCAGGCTGCTGCCTTCTCTACGGAGTTCCTACAGAACTATTAAAAATTAAAATCTTGCTTGTGGGCATAAAAGAGGAAATGATCACTGGGGCACTCAAAGTATTGTTAAGGTGTAGGCAAAACTCATTGACCATTATAATTTAGTGAGCTGATTTTCTTTAATTCACTTCTCTGTATCTGTGTATCTCGGTGGTTGTAAAAAAGCCACTAGAACCTGTAAAAGTAGATCTAGTGCATTATGCATGTTTGAAGACTGACTCTCTCTGCAGGAAGGTATTTTTGTTGCTAGCTTTGGCTTCTAGATTAATTCAGGAGAGGGCTCCAAAGAGGAAAGCCTTTAAAAGCTGTACTTTACAGGGCTTGAACTTCAGCAGGAGTCAGCAAGTGCATCTGCACTGATTTCAATGACCCTGTACAGATTTTTAGCAAGTCTGGCCTTTCTCATTTAAAATAGCATGAGGTTTGAGAAACTGTGCAAATAACTCTATCTATGCTGTTGTTACCTCTTTTCACTTCTGCCCTGGTAGCCTGTGTATGTTCCATGTTTAGGCTGCAGACCAGAATGTCTCTTTTAGTTGCAGTATTGAAATAGTGGAGGTAGGGTTTTATTTGTTTAAATAACACAGAAGTCATGTTTAGAGTATTGATGCTACTGACCCCTTGTTTTTTGGTCCCTATGTCTGCTGCTTGCTCCTCTGAGTATGTGTATATGTCTGTGTGTCTGTGAGTTAAGAAGTGTGATATTGATTGCGTAGTGTAACGCAGAATATATGTCAGTGTTCATTTTCAGCTTAATCTTATCCTCTTAAAGAGCACCCTTTCATTTTCCATTATTAAATGAATTAACAGCCTGAGTGAGTTAAAACCTTTCTGGCCAGCTGTTTTTGCAAGAATGGCCTTTAGATTTGCACTTCAGGTAGGTTCCAAACTTTTTCACTGTTCAGCAGATTTGTTCTGCGGCTAGTGCAGGTAACATCTGTGGCCTTAGATTTGATTTAGTCCCTTCAAGGGGCAGTTCATGAGCAGTTATTCTCCTCTACTGCTATTGTATTTTTCGTGACCTGCTGAAATCTATGGCAGATCATTTTCTCTTACTGTGTGAGAAGACATCCTTTTGTAGTGGTCAGCTGGTCAGTTCTAGCATGAGAGCCTGTCTCTTAAAAGTCTCTCATCTTGAGTGCTCCCTGAGTTCATCGGTCTAACTTAAGCTTGGATGAAATCTGAGTTGCATTATAAATGAGTGGCAAAAGGAGGTTAATGAGGCAGTTTGTTATGTAAAATTTTCATTTATGAGCTAAAGCCAGTCGAGGTTAGGAGAACAGAGCTGGCCTTCATATGTGAAAATCAGAGCGTTTAATCCACATATAATTCCTTTTCATCTTTTACTGTAGTGCTGATGATATACTAGAGCTATGCTTTTATAATGGCATTTTCAGTTTTTTCCAGATCCAGGTTGTATGTTGCTGAATGGAATGTATGCTTCTGGAGCAATCTGAATGGCTTGATGATGTCTTGATGTCGAGCGTTTCATCATATCATACTGTTCTAAAAACATTACTCTGCCTTTGGTGGGGCAGCTTTGAAAGCATAGAATTACAGAATAATTGAGGTTGGAATGGACCTCTGAAGATCTAGTCCAGCACCTAGCTCAAAACAGGGTCATCAACCTGTCCAGTTGGGTTTTGAATATCTTCATAGAGACTCCACAACCTCTCTGGGCAACTTGTTCCAGTGTTTGACCACCCTTGCTGTAAAAAAAAAAATGTTTTTCTTATGTTTAAATGGAACTTTTTGTATTTCAGTTTGTGCCGATTTCCTCTTGTCCTTTCACTGGCTACCTTCTTGGCCATCTTCTTTACTCCATCCCTCAGTTATTTACACACGTTGCTAAGATCCCCTTGAGCCTTGTCTTCTTGAGGCTAAACAATCACAGCTGTCTTAGCCTCTCTTCGTATGACAGATGCTCCAATCTCTTAATCATCTGGGCCCTCAGCTGGACTTGCTCCAGTATGTGCATGCCTTTTTTGTGCTGAGGAGGCCAGAACTGGCCACAGTACTCTAGTTGTGGTCTCAACAGTGCTAAGGAGAGAGGAGGGATCACCTCTCAACCAGCTGGCAACGCTCTTCTTAATACAGCCTAAATACTGTTGGTCTTCTGTGCCCATAGGGCATATTGCTAGCTAATGTTCAACTTGTCTATCAGGACTTTCAAGTCTTTTTCTGTAAAGACTCTCTAACCAGTCAGCCCCTAGCCTGTTCTGGTGCCTACGGTTATTCCTCCCCAGGTGCAGGACTTTGCATTTCCCTTTGTTGAACCTTGTGAAGTTCCTTTTGGCCCATTTCTCCAGCCTGTTGAGGTCTCTCTGAATGGCAGCATAAACTTCTGGTCTATCAACCACTTCTACTGATTTTGTTTCAGCTGCAAACTTGCTGAGGATGCACTCCTTCCCGTTGTGCGGGTCATAAACGAAGAAGTTAAACAGTATTGTAACACCTTGGGCATACCACTGGTGGCTGGCCTCCAGCTGGATGTCATGCCATTGATCACAACCCTTTGAGGCCAGCAGTTCAACTAGTCTTCAGTCTACCTCACTGGCTACTTATCTAGTCCGTCCTTCATCAGTTCATTAATGAGGATGTTATAGGACACAGTGATGAAAACCTTGCTAAACTTCAGATAAATAACATCCATTGCTCTCCCCTCCTCCACCAAGCCAGTCAGCTCAGTGAAGAAGGCTATCAGGTTGTTCAGACATGATTTCCCCTTCAGAAATCCATGCTGATTAGTCTCAATCACTTTCTTGTCCTTGTATGTTTGGAAGTGGTTTGCAGGATTCTTTTAGTGGTTTGCAGGATTCTTTTCTCCATGATGTTCCCAGGGGATTGAGGTGAGGCTGACCAGCCTGTAGTTTCCTATGTCCTGCTCCTTGCCCTTCTTGAAGACAGAGGTGACATGGTCACTGCTGTCAAAGGGCTGCCCTCAGTGTTTACATCTTCTACCAGTTTTTCCTTATTTGTGAGTTCCGGGAGAGCATCTCCCCTCATTGTCTCCTGGATTACCTGTGTCAAGAAATTATCATCAATGCACTCTAGAAACATCCTGGATTGCTTGTGTGCTGCTGTGTTGTCTTCCAGTAGATATCAGGGTAGTTCAAGGACCATGGCCTGTGAACATGAGATTTCTTTCAAGTTGTCGGAAGGCCTAATCTGCTTCTTCCTGATCAGATGATCTGTAGCAGATACCCACAGCAACATCACCCACTTTGGTCTTCCCTCTAGTCCTGACCCATAATCTCTCAACTCCCTCACTCTCATGCCTTGCAATAAGGTGTTTGTGGAGATGCAGATGTTCTCCTTTGTTTTTCGGTTGACCAAAAAATGCAACATTAGTGCGGATGTCAGCAGTTTCATTTTTTTTTTTCCTTGGGCGACTCCACAGTCTTGAAGTCATAAGATGTATAGTTGCATATAGGCACAATGCACATTCAGTGTGCTTTGCAATCACTTTTCAAGCTTCTGGTGTCTTAATACTCAGGATGATTTCTTCAAAGATGGAATCATGAGGTAACTTTTCTCTAAAATATGCTGTTATGATGTTTTGACACTAATGGTTGGCACTTCGTTTAACTAAAATAATTTATTGCAACGTTTAGCACCTTCTGCAACTATTGCTGGGGTTTGATTAGCTGCTCTCATGCCTCCTTTCTTATACATTTGAAAGTTGTGTAGTTGTCAGTCTTCAGCTATTCCATCATCTGAATCTCTAAGAAAACTACTGAGCAGCTTCAAATCAGGACAGACCTATAGGACTCTCTTTGAAAAGCCTAACCCAGTCTGACAGTAAACTGCTTCTAACTGTTCCTTGGAAATATTTTTGTCCAGTTCTACACCCAACTTATGTACTTTTTATACTCTATATTTCTCCAAGTTGTTTAAGAAACTGTCATCTGGAATTGTATCAAAACCTTTCTAATACCGGGATATATCCCATGTATTCCTTCATTTTTACCCAATAGATCGCTTTGTGCGCCTGAAGATTCAGGTTTGCTTCCAAAGTTTTACGTTAAAGACTGAAAAATTAGGAGGTAGTTTCATGTAAAGCTTTCAAACATTTCAAACCTTTTTTTTCATGAATGTTGATTTTTTTCCATTTTATTACAAATGAAACCGTTCTTGTAGAAGTCAGACTCTTTCACTCTTTTTAAATTTCTGTTGTTTATAACTGTGATTTTATTTCTTTCTTCTTCTCCTTTCTTATCTCTTATTTTGCGACAAGAAGTGTATCTGGTATGAAGGAAGATCAGGGTATAAGTTGAGGAGGGAGAGGAAATAAAAAAATGGGGGAAAAAATCTTGCTTTCTGTCGAAAAAATATGCAACAAGAAATGCCAGTGAAAATTTTCCACTTGAAAATGTTGGAAGTTAAACTTTTCTCTTTTTAGTTACTTTTTTCTGCTTTACTGGAGCATATATGCTCTTGCCAAGACCCAGCACCTTCCAACCAAATTAGCGCTATCACAAGCTCCTATCCTGCTGCTTTCCTATGTATCTCAGTGATTATTCCTAGTTATCCCTGGTTAACAATTTGCGTTCATATTAGGATTTCAGTTTCGCCTGTGCCTCTTTAAGCATCTAAGGAATCTTTATGTGTATTGACTGCTGTGACTATTTGCTATGTCAATTTTAGATCATTTGAGGATATTTGTTGCTCATTCTTTCTGTTTGCTGTTTTTGAAATGTTTATAGAAATTCTCTTAGGTGAGGATGTTAAGACTTTTTTTAATGGTCCATTTAACATCAGTGCCTGCATATTTTGTTGCTAACTACTTGAACTGTTTCCCAAATGGCCATATTCTGCCCTCATGCTAACAGCTGTGCTGTCGACCTTATTCTGATTTGACTCTATTTTAACTTTGCATTTTCTTTATTCTGCAAAATTTCATTTACTGTTTATCTTCTGGTATTTATGTGTGAGTATTTCTGCTCTTTTGGGGGCATCTGTGCTTCCTTTAAGGCTCAATTAACATTTTTCCTTTTACTGTAGGTTGGCCTATGAATATTGCCATATCTAGGTTTATGTATGCCATTTCACTTTGCTATTTTTGTTAAAGAACCCTAAAGCATTAGAGACCTCTTTGGTCTCTAAAACAGAAGTCTGGTACTCGAAATTCAAAACGCAAACATTTTACAGTCTAGTAACTGGAACAGTGGCTTTTAGTTACTGTATTAGAAGTCAGCGCTCTTGAATTCCAGCTCTTGGTTCTTCTGCTGAATCAGGAGGTGAGCTGGGGCAGGTCTTTCATTTTTCTGTGTCTCAAATCCTCTATGTGGAAATTTGGACAGCTGCTGAAACAGCTGCCATTTACATGTATGTCTGAGATCTCCAAAAAATGTTCCAAACTAAACATAAATTAGTGTATATCTATATTTTTTGACTATAGGAAACTGATTTTATTGTTCATATTTTCTGTGAGTTCTTACCTTCCACAATAATCATTTCCTCTTTGGAATGCATGGTTCCTAATGTCTCTTTCACTGATTTTTAAGTTTCTTCCCTTTCAGTACTATACTGAGTTTAAAACTCTGTATATATTAAGCTCTTCAGCATGATCAGCCTTCAAAACCAGTGCATTTTTCTCACTCATGTTCCATTTTCTTGCTTCTGTGTATTTCATCTACTGTCAAAAATGCTGTTTGCATTATTTCTAGCTCTCTACATAAGGCTGATTGGAGAGGAGGAGAGGAGATGGGGTAGAAAGAAAGTGTATTTGCAACAATATGAATTTCACAACTGCCATTGTTGTTTCTTCCTGTATCCTTGTAGTCAGCATCACTTTCATTATAATCAAATCTGAGTATTCTTTTCCTGCATTTAATGGCGTTGTGAAACAGATGGAGAAGTTAGGTGTCATCTGTATAAAAGAAGTGTCCAACACAGAGGAGAGAAAAGGCTGAAAAAAGGAGCTAGGCAAATGACATTTTTGCTCACCAAATGACGTTTCTTGGCTATCTGCAGTTTGATTCACGTTTATAGCAAATCATGAGGGTGTGTATTAATGGGAATAGATAAGAGAAAATGGAACCTAGGTAATTCTACAGACAGATCTGGTTTATGAGACAGTTTTCTCAGTAAAAATTGAACCACAGACCATAATTTGTGAAACCTTTAATGACATTTTACGGTTAGTTTAGGGGAGGTCTATGCACCAAGGAGCCTATAGCTATAATTAGAAAGACAATACCATTTAAAATATTAATGTACGATGAAGGAGGAGAGATGGAAAAAGAATATACAATGAATTCTAATACAGTGATGTTTACAGACAGTTCATCATGATCTACTTCCGATCTCCACCACTTCTGTCCTTGGAAACCAACTGTCAAGTAATCTGGTTAAACTGAGAATCGTCTGATCTCATATTCATCTGTCTGCAAAGGAGAGATCTCCAAACTCATTTGTAAATGTTATTTCTTCTTATTATTTATTTATAAATCTTTGAAGTACATGTAGTAGGGAAAATACGTTTCTACATGGGAAGGAAAATGAAATATCCCAACAGTACCTGCATTTGAAAAGAAAAATCTGAAGCTTCTATCTATTAAAGCACAAACTTCATAAATAAATGTACAGAGCATATTATCAGTGCATGTTGAGGTGAGTGGGGAGTTCTTGAGAAAGTAATTGCTACTCCATATCCTAAGGAGTATTATCCAATTTACCAGCATTAAAAATTCTGCTTATGAGTCATTTTATACCTATGACTTGTCAGCTGTTCATATCTACAAAAAGACTGCAGAAAAAGGAAAAAGAAAGAAAATTACTCTGCTAGTTCTATAAAAAAACATTCCAATTAAGGAATTATTGTGGCTACACTGTAATCAGCATGTTAATCAATATTGCCTAATTTCTTCCTATGATCTTAAAAAACATAACATTGCCAAAACAGTGTTAAACCCCCCAAGTCAATGATATCATTCTCCTTTAAATTATTTTTAATTTTTCAATGGGGAAATGTCATTTTGCATTTTGAAAAGGGTACTTTTTTCGTCTGTTCGATATGAGTCTGTGTGCATGTGCATGTGCCTGTGTGTGCACTGAGGTGATGGCAAGTGCATCTTTTGGCCCCAGGGAGTGAGGCTGTCTCCACAGTCTAGCTGTTGTCAGTGTTTCTGAGGGAATAAATCACAGCAGAGGGAATTTCAGATAGGGTGAGCCTGTTGTCTTCTGCAATTTTTGTGTTTTTGCAAAACTGGTCACCGAGATTTAGCATCAAACATAAACTTCTGTAGCTGCTTCTTTATGGCAGATGATTCACAGAATGACTTAGTGGAATACAAATGAGGTTTCCCTTTGAATAGCTGATTCAAAATCTGGCATTTTTTAATTCTTTTTCAGAGGTGGCCTCCTGAATGCAAGTTGATAAAACTTATAAGTTTATAAGTATGCTAAGTGTCCCTAATTTGCAGCTAGAATATTTTGAGACCTGAAGCTGCAGTCATTAACAGCACTGTGCACTGTGTGCAGTTCGTGGTACGTGTCTTTAAATACATTAATTTGTACTTAATCTCGACATTCTCGTCACTGAGTATACGGGGGTCCTCTCTAGACTGTTATTAATCATTTGATGGACTAGGCACCGAGCTTAACTAATCTGTGATTTAACTACTTACTAGTCATACCTCAAATACCACATCACTTCTGCTGGACAAGAGAAGTATTTAGGTTTTCCAGTTTTCATGCTTGTATTGTAATGTGTTAGCCTGCAAAGGCAATTACTAGTGCCAGCGTATAAGGAACCAGTAAAAGTACTCTAGAACACTATTTGCAGTTCTGGTCACCGATGTGCTTGAACTTTCTTTGGAACAATGCATAGAAGAGCTAGTTTCAAAGACTCTAAAGAATATAGTGAGTATACACTATAAAAACAGACTAAAAAAAAAGTCCTCACTTTTTCATTATCCAAAACAAATTGTGAAAGGGCCAATAATTTTTTTTTTTTTTATTTACACAATGTGTAAACACGGTGCTAGTATTTTTAAAAATTCCATAGCTGAATATCTGTAGGCGTAGAAAATAAAATACTCTAGGCATTTTTGACTGTGACCTAATTCCTCTGTAGAGAATCAATTTTTTGATTAAGTAGTGTTTGCTAGCATGACCAGTAAAACTTGTTAAGGAAAAAAGATTGACATTTTTTATCATTGCAAAGCTATGTTAAGATAAGGAAAGTCAAAATGTATTTAAATTAAAATAAATTTTGCTAATAAAAATATTTTATTTTTAGAAAGTGAAAGATATCTAACATTTTCAGGATATGTTATTCCATAGTTATGAACAATTAAACCAAATAAGATTAAACATAGCTTATGGTGCAACACTTAATCTAAAGAAGTTCCACATCTGGAAGCTCTGATGCTGAACCAAGAATATATGAAGTTACAATTTTGCCAGATTGGAGTTTGAGTGAAATTTTATATTTGTCTTCACCTTTTAAAGTAGCTTTATATTTTTATGTTCCACTAAAAGATGCTTATGGATATGCCTGAACTTCGTGAGTTAGGATCTGAATGCATGCCTTGGCCATATCCCAGTGCTATGTAAAGATAAAGATCTTTCATACACCTGTCCTCTTCCATGCCCTGTTTTTTTGTGGAAAGGAAAACTTTGCCAAAGAGTTGTTAAATGTACTCTGACTAAAGCTCCGATAAGGATTTCATCACTCACTGTGGTGTAGGCCTCCAACTCAATGTCTGTGCAGCTTATGTTCAGCAATAGAATAGGAAGACTTTTGGCTACAAGAATTTCATATGTGGCTGTCTCTGACTCGAAGTAGATGAAAAGCTAAAGAGGGAGGAAGGATCTAGAAGAAGGGATTTTAGAAAGTTCTCAGCTTGAAAACTGAGGCGCTGGACACCCATATTTGTGCTCAAATGGTGTAAAGAATGTATCTCGGGGTCTGGTTTATTGGAGGTGGTACGGTACAGGCAGGTGTTCCAGATGGCTGGGATCTGAGGGCTGACAGTCTGTTAGTAGAAAGGTCTGAATTCTGCTTAATCTTTCTCTTACTTTTATAGCAGAGCTGAAATGGATCTATTACTTTCAGTACTACTGATGTATTGATTTTTATACCAAAGCTAAAAGTGTAATAAAACATTCTAATAAGTTATTCATGAATCTAAAATGTCTTAGAGGTTTGGTCTGAGAAAGCACTTTATAATTTGGATGCTAATCCAACTCTTATTAAACCGACCAGGTCTCTTTATGGTATAAAAATAGGCCATCAGCCCCACACGAAGAAGGATCATTGCATGTTTAGGTCAACAGCATGGCTGGTTCATTAATTTAAGAGGTGACTGATCTCAGGTATATATTAGTATGTTTGGATGTTGGCTGTGGCAGTTCAGGAGTGGATGCGTAGCTGTTTCAGCCATCTCTGCTTTGAGAGTGGGACCTTCCAGCAATGGGCTGGGCCTAGGAGCTGAAGACAACCGATGCTGTAGCCCATCTGTCTAAATGGGTCTTCAAACTGGAGTCAACACTGACAAGACAGGTTTCCTTGGCAGCCTGATGATGAAGACACGTGGTAAGATATTTCCACTTGAATGTGCAAATTCCAGGTATCTGTTTCTACCTTCCTTTCTCTTCATGCAAAGTTTACAACCACAACTAAAACCCTTAAGGTTAGATGTCCTGTATTTATTTACTTCTGGTGAGCAGGCTTATGCAAGGTGTCTAAACTCTACTGAATGTCTCTGAACTCTACTCTCTGTGCAAAAGTCATAACCTTAAACCTGCCATGGGAATTTCCCTTCTTGTGTAGGGCTGTCAGAGCTCTCTCTTCTGGCTCGTGGGTGCCTTTTAGAAATGATGGATTCACAAGAGGCAGGAGACACAAGTGCATTGAACATGTGCTGCTGATAGAAGCATCCTTCATCTCTTTTTATTTTGCAGTTAAGAGGTGCTCAGAGCCTGAGGTAATTTGGGCAGATATCTGTGGGGCTCAAGTGGTGATATTAAACTAGTTTCTACAGATTTCGTAAAACGTCTTTTCTCTTCTGCAGACCTTTTCCAGCTTTCTTTTATGTTTTCTCTTAATCCTCTTGTTCCCAATAACATTTCTCCTACCTTCTGTTTTCCCTTGGCGACATCTCCTTCTCCTCAACAGACCCTGTTTTATTCGCTAATAAATTCCTGACACAGATCCATAAATTTAAATACCAATCCTCTGCATGAACTGCTAGTTTCTCCCTGGAACTAATCTGAAGCTTATAAACCGTTGCTCTTTTCAGTCTACTACAGTGTTACACCCTTGTATGCTGAGTTTCCCAAGTTACTGAGCTCTGATACCACCATCAGAGGATATATTGCTTTCTGGGCCTCTGATAGTCCAGTATCTAATTAACTGAACTGAGCAGGTTCTGCATTCCCCTGAGTACAGGGTCTTTGGTTGTTCCTAACAATTGTATGACTTGCAGAAGCCCATTTGAACCTAATGTAATCCTTGTAATGGCCAGCCACAATGTAACTCTTAATTTCTTTTCCCTGATGCACTGTAGTTAATTAGAATGTGTGCCCTTGAAGTGAGCCACTGCTTTTACATTTTAATACAAATTCAGTCACAGTCACCAGCATGTCCAGATAAAAACTTTGAAATGTCAGTGGAACTCTTAACTTTCTTATATTTTTTTTATTTAAATACACTGTAGTGAATACTGATCCCTTTTAAATAAATGTTGCATAATCCCATAGCAGTTTATTACACAGGCAACTCAATCTCTATACTTTTCTAGGTTTTTAATGTTTAACTTTGCAATCCTAGGATTTTTACTACTTACATGTAATGCAACTGCAATTTTTTATTGTGATTATATTAACGTGCTGCTAAGAGTACTCATAAGCAATAAGATCAAGAAAATCAAGATTTGACTTGGCATATGAACTACATTTCTATCCTATTGCACATATGTGTTAAGATTAAGTCTTTTATTGCTTAATATAATATTGTTAAGGAGATATAATATGATCAGTGCAATCCAATAGTTTCTGGAACACTGCTCAAACTAACAATTTATTTCTCATATGAGTGCAGAATTGAGAATAAATTGGGAATAAATTTCAGGATGTTGAACACAAAAAGAAGGCTGGGTCTTTGACTTCTCATTTTTCTTGTAAGTAAAAGCTAGTCTAGGTGCAGATCAGAAATGAACTAAATTCTAACATATTGTTCAGGATCTTATTTTGTATTTTGGAATTTTCTGTGTTCTGCTGCTTCTGTTCTCATGTTGGGCCCATGTACCTCTACAACACTAGTTATGCTACACAGTGCAAGTGTAAAATCAGACTATTTTCTTTTCAAAATTTCTATGAAAGTGAATGTCTTATATTGAAAATGCAAAGAAATCTTTTATGCGTTGCCTCTCACAGCAGAAATATCTGTATTTAGAGGAGTGAAGTGGTTTTCCACTAACATTCAAATAATACATTTTTAAAGTCTGAAGTATTTTTTTCATGGAAAAAAGATCCTGAATTTAATAGGGAAATGATTTTGTGAATAAAGATCTTTCAAATCTGGTTTAGAACAAGGGAATTTACGAACGTTTCAGTGCTTTTAGTGATAGTCCACTTTATATAAAGATCATATATATCTCCCCTCTTTGATCCTGCCACACAACTTCTGTTGTTGAGAGATTGTATATGGAATTAAGCTGTTTGGTGCTTTTAGTCATGCCTATGTCATTTCTCTGACACAAAGTCTGATTTGCTTGGAAAATGCTTGATTTAGAAATAGCTTTTGAGAACCGCAGTGTTTACATCTGCACTGCAGTTTCTCTTGTGTAACTACAAGAATTGCTAAATGGTTCTTTCGTGTTTTTGCACGTGATCAACGAGTAGACCTAGCTTCCCTTTATGGTTGTTTACATGTTAGCTTAAAAAGTGAAATTACTTAATTACACTTAGAGAATCTATGTACACTTGCTTTCCTGACAGTTGTCCTTGTCCTTCCAGTCTTGTTTCCTTAGAGTCTCATCTCTTACAATGAATCATGTGGGCTGGTCAAAAGGGAGAGCAGAGTGAACCACAGGAGACAAGAACAAGTGACCTGGACTATAATGTTCGTTGAGCTGTTCAGTGTTCAGATACGGCCATGCTGTGGTTCTTGTGCTTCTCATCTAATCACATTAATTTTAGACAAAGTCGAAATCATTTTCTTTTTTAATCATAATTAATTAGTGGGATACAGTCTGGCAAAATCCCTGGTGTTTGTTTTGTTGCTTCTTTTAGAAGGATATCTTAATAGAGATTTTGCAGAAAACAGTCCCAACTTGCCGCAGTTGTATGTATCTTTATGAAGGAATTGTAAAGTTAATGCATCAACGTTTTTATCAAAGTCTTGTTATAAAATGAAGGTTGTACAGAATTCCTATACAATGGGTATAGGGTAAAGGTGGGACACTTTTCAAGCAACAGAAAATATCTGTCTTATAAATGTGAGCTAGATTTCAGAGAAGTGACTTTCTGTTGGTCTTTAAAATACTTACAGTTTTTTTTTCCTTAAAAAAAAAATCACAATTATACTAAATCCTTTTTCAGCAAATGTACTGATAGCCATGTCTGGGTAGTTTAAATTCCTGCTCAGTCTATTTACCCACTATTACCTAATGGATAAGTATGCTGATGCTTATAACCAGCCTCCCGGCACAGGAACTGAGCTTTAATGTAGGTTAGGTGAATATGGTCTTCAGAGTATACCTAAACAAAACTGAGTTCAGTCCTAATTTCAGTGGTGAAAATGAGACTCAGTGAGACTTAAGACTATTTGCAATATCTAATATTTAGGCTTCTTCCTAGAAGAATGAAATCTAGAGCATGTTGTTAGATACCAGAATAACTGGCACACTAAAGGGGAGCCCCATGGACTGAGTTGGTGGGGAAGCTAAGGGTTAAGGTGTAGGTAAAAAAAGTTATGTCATTGTCCAGAGCATGCACGAGAGCAGGAGACTTGCTTTGCTTTTAAAGCACATGTCCTCCTGCAGCTGTTACGACACTCCCTCTAAATGTATGAGGTCCAGGCTCAGTTTCCTCCTCGTGAGAAAACTCAAACCAACGTCTCTGGTGAACATCTGATGCTATTTGAAACTTGAGTAACAGGAGTAACTTACTGCCTTCCCCTGCTGAGGCAGACGCACACTACAAAGATTTCACTGGGCTCAGAGGAGAGTCAGAGTAAACTTAGTTTAAAGCAGTAGGGAAGCCTGAATTCTCATCCCTGCTTTACTTGCTTTGTATTTTATACAATGATATTTCATTGTAAGACCACAGCTGGATAGACACTGAAGAAGATAAAGCTCTGGATACCACAGGCAGGGCTGGTACTGCCTCTTTCCCTTCCTCCTTTTCCCTGCCCCCTACCTTGTAAAGAAGACTACCCAAAATTTCCTATTTTATGACCCTATTTAAGATGCTTATAATTTTGTCTGACCTCAGCTGTGTGGATTGAATCTCTTCACAGTCAGCCTTTCGTGCCAGAGATAGACATTTAGCTCTTCCTGCGAAAATATTTCAAAGGCTGGCTTTCAAATTACCCTGGTTTGTACGTGGTCTGTAGAGAATTTAGTAACTGATGTCTCTGAGCAGTCATTCCTCGGTGGCTGTGTTCATATCCTGTCGTTCTGAGTACCTCTCTAGCATTAGATATGTGCCAGCTTTGCAGAGAGACTCAACGTGCTTCATTCCAAGGGCTGTAAGACAGCGGCGCTGGGCTGGAGTGAGACCACTCAGTGGGACACAGACCTGGGATCTGGAAAGGTGACATATTAAAAAAGGGAAAATTGCGCCTGCAGTTGGGTGTTGCTGCTGTAGGGGTGGAGGATGTGTAATGGACAGGTATATGAGAGTATGGGAAAGTTTACCCCAAACGTTCCAGACTATAGCTGAGAGTTAGGAACAGTAATAAAGGGGATTGACAGAGAAATGTATTGTAGATGGGGTTCAGAAAGATTCTGTTTGGATTTGAGGTTGAAAGAGCAAATCAGGCCTGGGGAACCTGAGACTTTATGAAAAGAGAAGAGAGAAACCCTGGGGAGAAAGTAAAACTAGCTGCATGAAAATGCTTGAACTAGAAGGCAGTGGTGTGGATGGATGGGGAATGAGACAGATCGGCCAGAAGTACAAGAACAAGCGGAAGCTGGAAGGGAAGAGAATCTGGGAGAGGACAATAGCAGTCAAGAGAAAGAGAAAGAAGTGAAAGGCGAATAACTAAGATCAAATCAGGAGCTTGATGCAGATGACTGGGAGTGGAAACAAATGAAGGAAATGGGTGAGGATGTCTAGAAACTGGCCAAGCAGAGGAAGACAAATCGTGTATTAAGTAGGAAGAAACAATAGGAAGTTCCCCTGTGTGTTTATGTCTGTGTCCTTTGGGAAGGGGTGAGGCAAGCCAGGAGGTGTTGGAATGAGTAGTTTCTCTTGATGTCATGGCTAGAAGCTGCCAGTTTTCTTCCTCCTCTCCTCCCTCTAGCAGACTTAAGTCATGAGTCAGCCTCATCTCAGCTCTTACCAGATTTCCTGAAGCCTGTAAAGAGTTGTTATTTCCTGCTTGGACAGGGCCTAGTTAGTTTTCAGTAAGTTCAGTACAGTCATAGACATCAAATCTGATTCCTGGGGTACCAGGAATGTGCCTATATTTCACTAAGACAAGGTAATATAGTCTTTAAAACAGTTGTGTTTTTAGAGCTCAAACCTAATTTTCTTGCCTATCTATATCAGATACCTGTCTCCCCATGAGTACTTCCCTCCTCATCTGAATTTCCCCACCATGGGAAAGGTCTCATTCCCCTCTTATCAGTCTCTCCCGCCTGCAGTTTTACAAACTAGTCACGGAGAGGACTATGGAGATGACAATGTGAGGTGTAGGTAGCAAGAGCCTATAGCTTAGGCCTCCAAAGCATATCTTTCGTGAAGGCAGTGCCTGCTTGATGCTGGTTTCCTGCGCAAGCCATTTCATAAAAGCAGTGAGCCAGTGGGTGTTTAACTACCAGAAGAACAAGATTTAGGTGGGGCAAACACGTCTCATGTGCTTAGTCCCAGCAGCTTGTAGTCAAACTCCAGACTTTTACGCTGTCACAACAAAGCTAACAGGCAGACAGCTCTACTGGGTGTCAGAGTTGTCCAATCTTTCCCATTCAGTTCATTCATTACAGTTTATAGAACTGTTGAATGTACACAAATGGTAAAGGAGGAGGAGATTTTTCCTTTCCCTTGCAAAAAAATAAAGAGTTTCTTAAGGTTATCTATATTTCATATACTGACATTTTGCAAAACTCAGCAAGCCAGTTAAATTTTAAATTAATTTCTTGAGCTATAGCATACACATTAAATTTCTTCAGGAGATAGGGAAGATGCTGCACGAATGTATTCCTGCGTGTGGCAAAAGGTGTATTCATGTTGCTCTGCCTATATAGTTCTCAGTTGCAATTTTCAGTATGAAATCGTAATTTTTTTTTCCACAGCTGAAAAACCAAAACATATTGTGTTAGCATTCTTAATCCATTTCAGTGAAACGTCATATTAGCTGAAATCAATGACAGCGTTTTACTGCCAAAGCTGATTATTTTGCTTGTGAAATTTTGTTTCCCCAAACCCATAACACTTTCTTTAAAGTCAATGTTTTGGGAAAATATCCCTGCCATTAAATTAGCTTATTGAATATCACAGCAAGCAAATTTAAAAAGATGTGAACACAACCAGGCTTGAAAATACAATAACTGATTAAGAAGTAGGGTGAATGATACGACTAGACAAACTTCAAAGGAAAAATTAGCATCAGTGCTGTAAATAAGATGCCCTGGAAACTGGATTTCAATCTCCAACTGAAATATGTCTGTGTTACTCCATGGCTTTGATATGATAGCTGTACATCAAGAAACACTCCATACCTGACGTATTTCTCATCATCTTTGTACTGTATTTTTTGCTCAATAGTCAAAGCACTTCATAAAGTGCTGTATGCCTTTATATTTTCCAAATGTTTTCACATCAGACTTTCTTTTGTTATGTAAGTGATGTTTGAAGTTCCTCCTAGCCTCTGGGACTTGCTCAACAATTTGCCTCTAGTTAAGGAGGACAAAAAGGAAAAAAAAAAAGGTAAAATATTCTGGTTCTAATTCCTCCTTCCTAACCGTAGAGATCCTGCTGAACTGCATAACAAATCCCATGTTGTTACCACAACAAAGAGATGGAAACTTACTTTATATATACCTATATAAAAAAAATATATTTATGTCTTTTACTCAGTCTCACTCCTTATCCCAATTAAGACACAAATAATGCCTAGTGCTTTAGACCCCTACTTTAATGTGCAATGTATGATTATGTCAGGGATAATAGGCCCAAGCATAGTTTTGAGATCTTACTAAACTGTCCATGTAGACACACATTCTTTCTCTCTATAGGTATGCATATTTTTTCTAGGTACTTCTATATTATTTCTCTGTTTTCTTCAGCATTTTCAGGTCTTATTTGCAATGGGGATTGAAGAGATTTGTCATATCTCTTTTATATTTATTTATTTTTCTTTTCGATAATTACTGAAAATGTTGAAAATTTAAGGCACAATAGCCTTCACATTCTTGGACTACCTCCCTGGATAACTACTCGATGTGCTTATTTTACAGTATTTGTTATGTGTTTGTTCTCTCTCTGTCTAGCTGTACATACCCTGAGGAAATTGAATTTTCCAACCAAGGTGTCATGATTTTTTTCAGCAATATATCAAAAAACTTTATCGCTATCCCAAGAGATGGCATTAAATTGAAGTAACTTTTATTATTAAAAGGTGGTTTTACAGCTTAATTTAATGGACTGCAGACAGAACCTGGACAAGATGAGATAAGTTGAATTTCACTCTGGATGTACGTCATCCCCTATGACTACAGAGGGACTCCTAAAAACTGGATTTGTTTTAGGTAAAGCTGAAGGTTTCAGCTTTTCAGTGGCTAAAGTTTGGTGAACAAACTCATCGTTCTTCAGTTGCACCTCATTCACTTACTGCTTCTGTAATTTTAATAAAAAGAAACTTCTTTCCTGAGCCAATCTAGAATTTAAACGCTGGAGTCAAAGCCCTCTCAATTTGATGCAAATGTCCTGTAAGTTGTGAAATTTGGGCCAGTCCTTCATCTCTTACAGTGTCTTCTACTTTCCTTCTTCTGTTTTGCTTAGTTTTTCTCCTTGTAAAATAAACACAGTTACCTTTTTTCTAAACCGGTAGCTAGTATTAATTTTGCAGGAACCTATATCCAGATAATGAGTTCTTAATATTTGTTATTGAGGGATCACAAAAAAACTTACTGTTCCCAAGTCACCATTTTGTAACCCTGCACTTTGCAGGGGATCTCCAAGTAATCTGGCATTTACGGTCTTGCTAAAAGTTCTGCTTAGTGTGTTTGTACTTCTTTTTGTCTGACAACTCAGTAGGAGTTTGTGGGTGGGCATATTTAGCAGCTGCAGCTTTTTAGTAATAAATTATATTTTCGTTCCATTTCATTGCTAAGATACTTCTAGGACTGAGATGTAATAACGTGAGGAGTTTGCAGCTGTTGATGCAATCTAGTTATTTCTCTGTTGCGATGTAATTTTCTCTTATTGTGATTCTGCTCGATGATTATAATTGGAAGCAAATTCATATGAAAAATAGGAATATTTTTAATTCAAAGGCTATTGCAATCAGTATTCTCCTGTATAATATATAAAACTATACATTTTCTACTTACACAATTTGTGTTTTAGCTGAAGTAGAAGTGAACGTGCATCAAGCTTTGCATGATGAATTATCGTGTCTTGCAAAAGTTATATCTTAGAAGAATCATAAAATATAAGCGTTACATTTTGTTACTTCTAAACAGCAGTCTTCTTGCTGGCTCACAAAGTCACCTCAGCTCTCATGTGGTATTTAAGATCTCAATATCTATTTACAATTATTAAAAGGACGTTTAATACCAAATAATATCAAAATCAGAAACATTCTGTATAAGGCTATTGGCCTAATGCCTTGAATATTGTGGAGCTGAATAGCTGAAGACTGTAATGCAGTTAAATGAAAGTAAAGTGAGCATATTGGGCAGATGACTGCACGTAAAATGTTCATTTTAAGCAATACTAAGAAATGATTCCCTAAAACTGAGCTAAATGTCACCAGGAGAACTAGGCGGCAGAGTTGCAGGCCAACGTAATTGTCGTAGCAAAACAGAAAATTGTTGGCTTAGGTATGATAAATAGTGAAATGTTTTATTTCATCAGTGTCTTTTGATTTTGACATAAGATATATCCAAGTGTGAAAAATGCAATTTATTCAGATTTATTGACTTCAGAATCAGACAAGCCTTGCTTGTGCCGCCTTCTGCTGCTGTCGTTCTCTCTCCCCTGTGATTCCTCTGATAAGAAAACACAAGAATATGCTGCAGAACTTGTAAGACTGTATTGTTTTGGAATGCTCGTGTCCACGCAAAACCTGAAATGAGAAAAAGTTACCTAATAGTAGTTCCTGAACAGCTATGGGTTACTGTATTATCAAGTTAAGTGCTTCTTATCCAGAGTCCATGTGAACAGGACATGTTACATCATTTACAGATACTCTATTTGTTACTAATCCTTTTTATTTACTTCTTATTCCCTTAAAACTTTCTTAAATGCTTAAGGATAGAAGGCCACATCTGATTCTCAGTTTAATTAAGACAGCCTCACTAGAGTTAAAAGTAATTGCCTATGCTAGAGAGAAATGTGTTCTAAAAAATCTAATTTTTTCTTGATAATATTCTTAATATGGCTATCAAGAGGAATACTTGGGTACTTGTATTTCAGTTGATATAAGTTACTTTCCTATTCTGTTTCAACCCCAAAATAGCCCAAGAAATCAACCCCCAAAACAGACAGTGTGATAGATTTTACAGGTTAGACAGTAAAAACAGCAATGATTCTTAAAAATTCAGTAAAGGAACGGAAATGATAATGCACTGCAAAGTACAGAATTAATTGGATTAGGTGGGAGGAAGAGGGGAAAAAGTTCTTAGCTAACTGCAGAAGAAATGGTTTCTTGTGGGAATTGAAATTCTATTTAAAATCTTCTAAAGTCCTTCTTCTTGCGTAATTTCTCCTGCTAATCAGACTTACGAATTCATCAGGACAGATAGTACTGACCTACTCACAAATCATTTTCTTAATGAAGTTATCTTAAAAAGGAGAGAAGTAAATCTCTTGTTTTTGTAAAGCTATGATGTTTTAAGTAACTTGGAAAAAAGATTTATGACATCCCATAGACTTGGGAAGGACACATAATCACTTGACACACTTTCGCAATTTAAAAATACTGGAGTGATTATTACATAACTCTGTTACTGGTGAATGATAATTTCAAAAATTTACAATTATTCATGAGAATATAAACGCAGAAAGAGAAAGCTGATTAATTTTTTTACTTTAGAAAAGAAGAAATCTGAAATTAATATATAGTCTACTCAGCATTTTTTTTCCATGTTTCTGTCTTAACGAAGAGGAGGGCGATCCCATTTTGCTATCTGAGGAACAAACCAGCAAAGTAATGAGTACTCTATTTGACTGATTTTAGGACATTTCTGAAGGAGAGTGATTATTACAACTATCATTGCTTGTTATCTTGACAAACTCCAAAATGTTCTGTGCAATAAGCCAGAGAAGCGTCCTAAAGCAGTAGGCTGCTTCGAGGACTATGCAGTTGCGTCCTGCCACCACTTAGAAGACCTAGTTCTCGTTACAAGTCTCAGTCTCTGTGTTGTAAAGCAGCACAAGCACTTTCAGCAATATAGCAGCTGCCCTACTTAATGCAGCTCCCACTGAACATATGCAATATTTTTTCCTTCTGTTGAAGTCTTCCCCTCAACCCTCTGCTGTGTCATGGGCATTGCACCTGCACAGCCCTGTGCTTTGTAAGGTTGGTTAGCTTGTATCTGTCTTAGGGTGGTGGTTCCTGTGTGTCAGTGGGAGCAGGCTGCTGTGGTCCTGTAAACAGAGGAATTACTTCTGGCATGACAGAAGTTCAGCTACTTAGGTCTAGACACAATAGCTGCTTTTAGTGACAGTGACGAACATTTCAATAGCAAACTCAAAGGCAACATTTAGGTATGACCTCCTCCCACCAAATTCCCAAATTAACTCAGATGACTCTACAGAGGCAAAGCAGGATGATGATGCATGACAAAGATGGTACTCGGTCAGAGCCTCAAGGATTTTGTTATGCTATGTTTATGTTACGTTGATGCTTTTTGCGTTAACGTTGGCATGAGGTAGGAATCTCAGTTTGTCTGTAAGGCTGTGAAAGAAAAAGGCTTCTGGATGTAAAAAGCAAAGGCTTGGGGAACAGAGGATCTTCAGCATTCAGGCTCTGTTCCTTGCTCTGTGACAGACTCGCATGAAGGCTCACCAAGAAGTTAAATTACTTCTTTATATGTGAAAGTAGGATACTGAATGTCATTTCTTAATTCTGTGTCAGGAAATAAGTGAAACTTTGGACAGATGATTATTACAGAAGTAGCTGAAAACTCTGGGAGAAGAGTTCTGCATGACCGAACTGCAGAACGTACTGTGCGGGTCCTCAGCTGTGTCCATGCAAGGCCAACAAGCCAGCTTTGAGCAGCTTTCTGTGAGCTGGCTACCCATTACCCTGAAGAGAATTGGGAGTGTGTGCGCGATTCAGTCCACTGGCTCTCCTGTCAGATCAGAAACTTTTAGCACAGAGGTGGTTATGAAGAAAAAGTTTGAGGCCCTAGAATATCTCAGCCACTTCTTTGATTGTTGTCTGATAATAGTGTTATGCATGCTAGCTTTACTACCAGTTAATGCAAAATAGAAATTAAGGTGCAAATATGTTGTTAAACATGATGATGCATTGTCATGAAAGAATGAAGCTTTGATAACTTAAATGTCCTACTGATCCTACTGATTTCACTGTTCCAGAAAGTGATACCAGCCTGGGAAATGCTATATATAAAGCTAACTGGAAACTAAGTTCTTTCAACTTAAAATATATAGCTCATTAAATTACCGTCAGAAACCGTGAAGGTTGGTACATAGTGATTTGGAAAAGAAACCGTAAAAATTTGGAAATAATTAGCGGGGACATTGTGGCCAGAAGTTCTTTACTCTTCTACAACCCGCTCCCATTCTGAATTTCTCTGAAGTTGTTGGTCCTTCTAGAATGACAATAACCACAGTAACAAAATACTGTAGTGTTTCTATAATAATCTGGTTGATAGATCATAAAATGCAGTTTTTGGTGAGATAATTTATCTATATCTTTAGTTAATCTATGAATGCTGTCAAAGTGATTCACCTAGTTTTAACAATATAAAGTAAAAATTTCAGTAATTGCTTTTAGGACATTCAGAGGTTTCCTTTAATTGCTACTACCAGCAAGGCACAGAGTAAGCAAGTACTGCATTCAAGCTTGCTTATGCAAGTAGTTTGCTCTGACACTGGAGTGCAGAGCAAGAGTACTGCTAAGCAGAAACCTTTTATTTAAAAGCTATTGTTCGTGAGATTAAGATAACTGAAAGGTTAATATCCAAAATTAACTTGTATTATGCAGACTATAATTATCTTTTTTTTCATTTCTGAGTGCTTTGCAGACTAGTATAAGGCTTAGTAGTTCAAGGTATTTATTAAGTTTGGAGAGAGACTCTTTAGGAAGTCAGTCAGTCTCTCCTTTTCCAACCAGAGAAGCAATAAATAGTTCACTTACTTCCCCCAAACAAATAAGTGTTTCAGGAATAACCCAGATTTTTTCTTCAGAATATAATAAAACATGCTCTTCTTTTTCAGGTGGAAAGTTCCCTGAGGGGGCTGCAATAAGTCTTCTGAGCACATCTTAGGGATTACCTCTTTGAGAGTTTGGATCTATTAATGGCCTAACAGAATCTCATGGTTTCCATTTCTTTTCACCCTTCTGTCTCTGTACCAGTCTTCTATTTTAAGTCCTGTCTCCCCACTGCGTGCCCTCTAGCAGCAGAACCACAAGAGAGAGATTATGGAAGTCAGCGTGCATCCTGGTGAAGAAGTTGTCCTCTTATATTTTGTAGAGCTGAGAGAGCTTTATTCCCAGCAAGCACTGTAAACAATGTCTTCTTTGCTGCTTTGGAGAATGTGTAAATTAAAAGAAAAACCAGTTTTGGATCACACAAAAGAGATTTCCTTTCAGATTTTGGAAGATTTTTCTTGATCTACTGTTTCTTCTCTTGGTCCCAAACAAACTATTCTATGTTTCAGTTCCTACTCAAAGGAAAGTTTTTGTATTAGTATCATCTACAGAATCTATCAACTTTTATAAGACAAACAGATTGCTGTGATACTTGATCGTTATTGTCGTTTAGTTGACTAGATTTTGGAATGTTTAATAAATTAACCAGCTTTACTGTGAACTAGATCATATCCTTTCTATTTAAAATGCAACAAAACTTTCAATTTAGAAATTCAGCATGACTTCAATCTGCTATTAGCCGCTTTTATAAAATTGCTGAATTCCAGATAAGTGCTGTGCAAAGCTGAGCTTCTGCAGTATGAAATTAGATTTCAGTACTTAAACTGGCACTTCTGCTCAAGCTGTTTTCTGGTATTCTCATTGTTCAATATGCCTTCTGATGTCTTTGGCTAACTAAAAGTATAATACATATACTGGAAGTCAGCAATTGAAACTCAAATAACAGATCTTTCGTTCTTCAAGTGTTTTCCCTTATCCCTACACCATTTCCTAATACACCACTTTATATTTTTCCTGTTAGTTGCCTTTTAGTACTGAGTATTCTTTCCTTCCCTGAGGAAAAATTCTGCCCTTCTTTGTGACCCTGAAGGCTCTGAGTACAATATTTCTAATGCATCTTTATTCCATGGATAAGAATGGAGGTAGCTGGAAACTACAGAAAAATCTTTGCTGCCCACAGCTCCATGGAGGCTGTCTGCAAAATCAGCATGCAAGCTGGGACTATAGTGAGATGTGGTGGTGGATTTGTGATTACTTTCTTTAAGTGAGGGCATAGAGGAGTAGCATTCAGAATACCAGGTAAGCGTTCGGAAGAGGAATGTGAATATTTTGGGAAACGTAGGTAGCTAGTTAATGGTAGTGAAACTTGGAGATCTCATCAAAAACAAAGCCCATGAATAGGCCTCCCTGAGGAAGTAGTCTCCAAGAGACAACATGGGTGGTAGCTGAAACCCAGAATGCACGATCCTCAAGGTGATGATAGCAATGTGTTTCTTGAAATAATTATTGTAATTACTTGGCAATGACAAAGAGCTATGGGCCATACTCAGATGCAGCTGGACTGTTATTAAAAACTTGGATAGATAACTAGATAGGTACTGACTATTCACTGGGTTTCCCTTGACCCTCTGGCAAAAGTAATCTGCGGAGTTGAAATGCACTAAAACTAAAATCTAGAAAGGTTCATACCCTTCTGTTCCTTTATATTTCATTTTATGAGGATGCAGATTTATTGTACCAAGTTAATGTATGTACAGAGCAATTAAATCAGAGAGGCTCTGAGATGCCAGCTAGGACATCTACTGTAAGATGTTACAAGATCTACTAAGATCTTACGAACTTCATAACCCTTCTCACTGAGATGGTGGTGCATCCTTGTTCTGTATATCGATGCTGTGGTTTTGCTCTGAGGGTGGAGCAGGCGGTGTTCACAAGCTGAGTTACTCAGGCTTGGGAAATGTTCTCATGGTATTTTAGGCTTGCAAGAAGAGAACCATCCTATACGCAGCTCCCGTTTGCTGTATAGTTGTCCCTAATAACTGCCACAACTGAGAGCCCTGTGAGCAGGGGCTGCAGATAAGGACCTGGCAGTTCACGGGATGGTTCAGGGGGCAGGGAGTGCACAGGGGGCCTGGGATGCTGCTGGGGTATCTGCTCACTGTTAGCACCTGTAGTTTCTGCAGTGTTTGGGCTCTGCTTCCGGTTCTGGGAACTGATTCCGGTGTCTTCAGATGCAGGTTACTGCTGGGAAGGGCTGACTCCTGATTAGGGTGGATCGAGTACCCCTTTGACTAGTGGTGGGGGAAGAGCTATATAATTGTGAGGTCCAGAGCGTCCATCCCAGGCTGCAGCTCTCAGGGTAACACAGCAGGACACAAGCAGTCTAGAAGGTTTCTTGAGGGTGTCAGGGATAATTTCTTGATACACAACTAACCAGGTTTAATGCATGTCTTGATCTACTTGTTCACTAAGCAGGAAGAACCAGCTGGGGATGCACTAATCAATGGTAGCCTTGGTTATAGTGACCATGAAATAGTGGAGTGGATCTTAAGGGGAGTGAGGAAGGAGGATAGCAGAGTATGGATCTTCAACATTAGGAGGCCAGACTTCAACTTATTCAGGGACCTGGTAGTTGTGATCATGTTGGGGGGCAGCTCTGAAAGGGAAAGGAGGTAGGGAAAGGCGGGAGGCCTTTAAATACAACATCCTCCAAATGCAAGAATAGTCTATCCTAATACTCAGGAAAATGCATAGAGGTATCAGGAGACTGGCTTGGCTAAGCAGGGAAATTAGGACATAACTCCAAAGGAAAAAAAAAAAAAAAAGCATCCACAGCAGGTGGAAGCAGGGAGAGGCTACAGAGAAGGAATTTAGAAGCATTACCCAAGTATGTAGGGATGATGCTAGGAAACCCGTAGTGCAGCTGGAATTGATACTTGAAAGGGACATCAGTGGCAACAAGAAAAATTTCTGCTCCATTAGCAGTAAAAGGCTTAACAGGGGGAGTGTGGAAATGCTGAGTGGTGTGGGTGATTTAGTGGACACAGACAAGGCTGAGGTACTCAATGGCTTCACCAGCAAGGTCCCCCAGGCCTTCGTGCTTGGTGAAAGCTTTCAAGGAGGAGAGATACAAGTAGTAGCTGGATAAGGGTTGAACTAGGGATTTCGTGAGAGAATTCAATGCAGACAAGTCCAGGGGAGCTGGTGGGCTGCAGCCAAGGGTGCTGAGAGAACTGACTAATCCTTTCGAGACTGCTCTCTGTCATCCTCTCCTATGGAGGTAGCAAGAGGTCATGGATGGTTGTCGAAGGGCAAGTCTTGCGCCCCTCTTCAGAAAAGGCTGCAAGTTCAACCCTGGGAACTACAGGCTGGTCAGCTTCACTTTGGCACCTTGGAAAATCATGGAGTGAGTCCTCTTGGAGTACCTTTCTGGCCATGTGAAGGACAAGGCAGTGAAGGGCAATAGTCAGCATGAATTTATCAAGTGTGAATTAGGCCTGACTGACCTGATTGCTTTCTAGGATGAAATGATCAGATATGTGGAGAGTGATGAAAGTCATTTAGCTTACCTTTACCAAGGCTTTGGACACTATTTTGATGCAAAATTCATGTTTGGAAGTTAAGATTTTATGGTATGCCTGGGAAGACAATCAGATGGGTTAAAAACTGGTTGGATGGTTGGGCTTAGAATCCGGTGGTTAATAGATTGTGCTCTCCCTGTAAGAGGCATAGTGCAGGGGTCTAGACTGGCATCTGTCCTGTTTTAACATCTTTCTCAGTGATCTGGAGGAGGCGATGGCGTGCACGCTCATGAAGTTTGCAGAGGACACCAAACTTGGGGGACCAGTTGTTATGCTCAAGGGCAAGGACTGTCATCTGGAGGCACCTAGAGAGGCTACAGGAATAGGTCAACAGGGACCTCATGAAATACAGAAAGGACAGATGCGAACTCCTGTGCCTGGCAAGAAAGAGCCCCTTGCAGTTATACAAGCTGGGGTGCAGCTCTGCAAAAAAGGCCCTGGGGATCCTGGTGGGCAGGAGCTTAACGTGAGCCAGCAGCGTGCCCCCACAGCAAAGACGGGCAACAGCCACCTGGGCTATATTAGCAGGAACAAGGCCAGAAGATTGAGGGAAGTGATTATCCCCCTTTACTTGGTGCTCATTAGATCACATTTGTAATCCTGTGTCCAGTTTTGGGCCCCCCAGTACAAATCAATAAATGGGAGTGAGTTCAGCAGGGAGCCACCAGGATGATCAGGGGCTGGATCGCTCACCCTGTGAGCAGAGGCTGTGGGACCGGGGCTTGTTCAGCGTGACTTCCAGGGGACCCAACAGCAGCCCCCCGGTACCTATGGGGAAGCCATCGAGAAGACAGAGCCAGGCTCTTCACAGCAGGAGGACAAGAGGCAATGGGCATAAAGTGAAATAAGAGAGGAGAAACTTTTTCACCACGATAACAGTCAGGCAGTGGAGCAGGATGCCCAGAGAGGTTGTACAGTCTCCATCCCTGGAGATTTTCAAGACGTGACTGAATAAATCCCTGCTCTGATCTCACAGCTGGCCCTGCTTTGAGCAAGAGGCTGGACTAGAAGACTTCCTGATGTCCCTTCCAACCGGAAATATTCTGCGATCCTAGGGTTTCTCCTTTAAGTCATATCAAGGCAAACTGCGAGCAGTAGTGGAAGACAATAAATATCTTAATGACATTTTTAATATTGCATAAAATCTCATACTACTCCTGGAGTTAAAAACAGCAAAATTTATGCACTCCTCTCTGTCATAGTATGTCTTTATGAACTAAAAATTAATTGAATCTTTAAAATTTATTCAAAAAATTGTTGAAAATCATTATAGGACAAAGCATCATATCTGCTGCCTTGAATGTAGTGATTTTCTTTTCAGAGACTGCCGGTGTCAAAAGCTGATTTTTCCCGTCTTTCAAACAGAAAGAAAAATTCTCATCTGGCTTCTTCCAATATTTTTAAACTTTTGCTTACATTGTGTGGTAGGATTTTTGAAATTTCTAGTCAGGGTTTAATTATCAACATCTCCTCCACTTTCAGGAGGGAAAATAACTTTTGAATGATAATGAGACCATACCCTGCTTTATGCTACTTTGCTCATGCAGATAAAATCTAGGTCCTGGAGTATTTTTCTTGTCTGTGATATCAGGCCACAGTAGCTTTTAGGCAGCTCCCTGCTCTGTGGTGGAGTATGCAGTTGTGCAGTTCCGTCTGTACTTGTTTTGAAAACTGGGGCTGATAGATGGCTGGGTAAAAGGTAGATTAGCCTGGATGCTGCAGTGCTAAGACTGTTGCATACTCTACCTGGCATAATCCTAGCATGCTGGGCAAAGCTCTCATCAGATGCTGTGGTAATTTAGCCTTTATTAGGGAATGCCAGTGTGCAGCTGGCTGAGTATCTTGTGTAAATACTTACCATATGCTGCTCTCTATGAGGCAGAATGCAGTTGTCATCAGCGTAAATATTCTATCGTTTCACTGGGAAAGTGATGATTTTTTTTTCATATTGAAAAAAGTCAAGGAATACTATTGTATAAACTTTCGCTATTTGATGGTTTTGTTTATTCCTTGAACAAACATTACTTTTACAAGTTACAAACCTTGTTTTTTTCTATTTAATTCATGATAGATAGAAAAAAAGACGCAAAGAAGCCATGTCTCTACTCTCTGATGGATTTATCTTTCTAATTTTAAATAATCTGAGAATATGTACCAATACTTTACAGAATGGTGTAGGTGTTTATGAGTGAGTATAGATTTATACATACAAAACGTGTACCCTGATGCATCTTTATAAGTCTTTCATGTGGGGGACTGTATAATATCTTGATTATGAGACAAAAATATGTATATTACTAATATCTATTTATACTTTATCTGGTATCATAATGCCCCTGCCCTAATCACTTCAGGTTTTCAGAATATTACCTATGTTAGATATTAGGTTTAGGATCTATATTATTTAAGTTTTATATTACTTAAAGGTTTTAACTCTTTAAAAATATTACACCAAAAAGAAGACTTGACAGAATAGGAAGAAATAAGTTATTTGGCCAACTGATTCTTCTTAGTGAATCAGGTGGTCTGGAATTGTATGTACATTAATGAAGCCTGTGAAAAGGTGGTCACTACCACAGAGATAATAAACTGAATGTCGATAAAAGTACTTCCTTTTAGAGTGTCCAAACATTTCCAGACAATTTGGTTATTTTGTTATAGTTTTGTTGAATAATCCTGTAAGCTGCAGGACTTCTACCTTTTCTAAAAAGTGGAATGGCAATGTGAAATTTTGATTTATAATGACACCCATCTGCCACTTAAAAAAAAAATGTGCCAAATTATAAATTCTAGGTAATGATGAGAAATGGTAACAATTCTTAGGAAAAAGTCTGAAGGTGGATTTTTTTAAAAAGACTGTGTTTCTGAGCATTGCAATAAAATAGTTCAGTGTTCTTTGTCTTCCACCCTCTCTCATAGTTTTTATTTGTGGGAGGAGAAAAAGGGAGAAGGAGCTTGCACAAATATCTGTATAAAAAAGTGGGGAAGGAGAGGGCAGTTTCAAGCAACTTCTTAGTTTTCTTGCCGTGTTATTGCAAACAGAAGTGCTTGTCTTAAAAAATTTTTTTTTTAAAGAAAAAAATGACTTTCATTTTTGAAGAGCTGAGCATGATTCGCATCCTTTCATTTGCAATCAAAGATACCTGCTTTGCTCTTACAGTACTGAGCCTCAGACCTGACAGGCTTTGAGAGCACACACAGTCAAGAGTACGAAAAGTCCTGGCTTCTGTAAAGTGAAAATGGTGCACCTCTGCAAAGAAGTGCAAGGAAGGCCTATTTCATACTGTGCTGATAGACTTAACAACAGGGGAAAATATTCCTCTCAGAGAGGAGCATAAATACTAGCACATGCTGTGTGACTGCTGAATTACTTGAAAAATCCTTTTGCTTCAAATGATGCAGCTTGGCTAAAGTCACTGGTGTTGCATTGATGCACGAAAGAAGAATTTGCATATGACTTCCCTTGTCCCATACACTGTATTTTGCATAGATCTGAGTCTCCTTTGACCCAAAAAGCAGATTAAAAAAAAGCAGGAAAAAAAAAGAAAAACGTAGTTCATTCTAAGGCTATGTTTGGCAATGCTTTTCCTCCTCTCTGCCTTGGATGAAACAGTTGCTGTAGAGCAGAGTTTGAAGGACTAGAAAACAGGAAAGGGAGCTCAATTTATTGCAGGCTGGACTTTTCTTGACTCAGGTATTCTGGGCCGTGTCACAGAGGTGAGAACGCTGAGTCCTGCTAGGCTGACGTCCTGAAACGCAACCTTCTTAATGCCCTACAGTTTTCAGCATAAAACATTATTTCTAAGTCACGATTTTGATAAACGTGGCAAACATTAGAGTCCCCCTCTGTAAGTCACGATTTTGATAAGGATGGCATACTGCTTTTTGTTCACACTGTAATTAAGAATGTTCAGGGTTCTCTTTGGGGACCTCTATGAAAAGGCCACCAAGAGTTGATTTTTTCACCAAAATCCCTTTTAAATGCAAATTGTTTAATTGGGGACGACTATAATTTCATTTAAAGGTAAAATTCTGATATACAGTGTGAGATTTGGGTTCAAGCCATGGTTGATTGCCTCAGGAGACAGATTTGTTGCAACAAATTTGGGAGCTCTCTGATCAACTATCTATGTGCTCCCTTATATTTCCTACCTGCTCTTTAACAATATACCTAGGAAGATGCCAGTGCTGTTATCCAGCGAGCCCATGGAGGTGTTAGGAGTAAAGTGATAAGAAAGATATTTGACTCCGTGATCCCACAAAGGTGAGGCATCAGCTCTGTGATGGGGAGTAGTCTGGCCCCTGACTGTTCTGCTGGGCTATGAGCAAGCATCGGGGTGTTACTCGGTGTTGTCCGACTGTGAGTAAGTTGTGCTGCACCTTTCCGACAGCCCTCCCTGTCCCACACATTTCAGGTGTTAGGAAATACCGTTCTTGTCTCCTCACCTCTATTTTACAAGCAACTGAAACACCGGCACCTATATGGAAAGTATTTTAGCATAGACTTTCAATACAAAAGTTCTAAATTATAGGAATACGGAGTTCACATTCTTTACTAACTTCCTGCAGACTTGTCCTAACAGTAACTTGTCTATATAATTAATAATAAATTCAAAGACAGATCCTTCCTTTTTAAATATATTTTAAATTTTATCTCTTTTTCTCTAATATTTTGTTTTAAGATGTTTTTAAGATGCTATAGAAAATCACTTTAAAATGGAGTTAACTGAAAAATTAAATGTTGTATGCACTGGACTTTGTAGGTATCCACTAAAAGTGATGCAGTGTGAATTGTGCCAGGGAACTATAATATGTGACCAAATGTCCATCTGGTTTTCTGTAATTATCACTGTAATGTTTGTGTCTTGGAAAGAGGCTGAGCCAGATTCCTTCTGGGATTTTTTTGAATATTATTTTCTAAAATCTGGTGGTTTAGCACGATGTTATGCCGGAGCTAAGTTAGCTCAGCCTTTCTGCAGCTTTGTGTGTTAGTTCATTCAGGCTTCTCAGGTGGATTTTCTGGTGCTTTTTCTTCCCTGTCTGACAATCCTGAGATAAAGAGATAAAGAATGACTAAATATTCCCAAGGGTGAAAGCTCACCAGTTTTTCTCTCTATTCCATGTCTCATGGCTACTAGTATTGTTTATAAAAATAGAGTCCTAATGTTGTATAAAAGTTTGCTGAGTCTAGTATTTTTTGAGAAAATTATTATTTTTTGTAGAGATCTTACCAGCTCTTTTACTACATTTAACATGATGCCAAGTTGAAAGTAAATGGCTTGAATAGAATCACTTGCACATTTTTCAGGCAGATCTGGAATATAAACATTACTCATAGCCAGACCTATTACCTTAGGTGCATGTCAGAGCTAGCTGTTATTGTCTTTGAAAGAATTTAGGGGTTCAGTGAAAATATAAACGTAGAGGATGTCCACCCAAGGTAAGCAAGTGAGGTGGTGGGTATTCCATGAGGCAGCTTTGGAACCAGAAGCAGGACACTGTAACTCAGCCACATGGCTTTGGCCCTGATATTTGTATCCTGGCATTGCAGACACATGGCTTGCTTGTAGCCCATTGGAGTAGTTTCAAATGAATTGCTAAGTCTAAGCCTACTCTTATAGCCTTAAGCCTTTAAAGTTCGTACATACCAAAACTGTGTGTTTGTCACTAGACCCTGAAGATGCATCTTTAATGCAGTTTGTCCCATGCTCTCCTTGACTTTTCCTCACTATCAGAATGGGCACTTAAGTGTAACAAATGAGGATGATTACCCTGCAATTCTTCTGAGAGATGTTTCTTCGGTGTAGCAAATGTAGCATGGCAAAGCTAAGAACAGGAGAGTGGTTATTTTTTTAATTTGTTGGAAACGCTGTGTGTGATACAAGCATTCTTTTAATGACTTATTTTTGAGTCACTGCTCGTTTACAGCTATTTCCTGGCAGCCCAGAACATTCATGAGTAAAAGGCTATTAATGATTAAGAAATTAGCTGAGTTCTCTAAAGCAAAATTCTATTTACTGACAAGCTTTTTTCTGTCTTTGGTCTCTAGGAATACAACTGTATCTGCTTCTACTAGAGGATGCACTATTTGGTGTCGTGCCACTTTCTGATTACACATCAGGTGAAAGTGAGGAGGAGTGAGTCTGTGAGCTACCGAACCAAAGCTGTTGCAGAGAAGTAAGTAACTTTTGTGTATGAAGTTAGAGAATAGCTGCTCTGGGTGCCTTTCTGTTTCTGAGTTAAGCATAAATTTGTTACTGGAACCAAAAAAACTTAATTAAAGATTCATAAATATTAGAATTTTCCTGTGAAAAAATTTGCTCCTAGGAAACTGGCATTTTCCCAAGGGAAGTCATGATATTGAAAACCTTCTAGCAACACTTTTAGACATACTTCCCATACTTATTTTGAAGCAGGTGCACGATGTTTTTCTCAATGCATCGTCTGCAATATTGTTTTTTCATATTATTTTTAATTTTAGCAGAAGAGTATATAGGTGCTTCTGCTCTGCATTGAAGGCATATGGAGTGTCAGATGTTTTGAGATTAGAGGGATTTGTTATGCTGCTTAGATGGAGGAGGAAGAGGAAGAAACAAAGATTGTGCTATTTTCCCAAAGTCAGAGATAAAAAGGAAGGATTGAAATTTCCCACCATTAATTAGGAACTCCATTTTTGTTTCATATCGTTCTTATTCGGGTCTGCTCAGCAGTTTTCCTCGCTATTCTATGTGTTGTGTTTCTTCTTTGTTGACTTTTTTTTTCTGTATACCGTTTCCTGCCCACCCTTTTCTTTTTCGCTAGGCTCTGGTTGTGATACAGCTGGAAAAGATACTGAGCCCCAGTAGCTGGGAAGACTGAAGCCTCCCACAGTTTAGGCAGAGTTTTTGAGAGGCAGTGACACAGCAGTGACAGGTGCCTAAAGCCCTGCTTCCATGATGTGTGACATAGATCACCATCAGTAGGGAAGAGAGAGAAATGGCTTTTTAATGAATCAGTAGGTCAGCTTTCCAGTAGGCTAGTAAGGGATCCCCAAGAGGAGCAGAACTGAAGTTTTTATTTTGTCCATGTTTATTTCATACAAAAGGTGTCTCTCACTTCTTTATGCACAGGATTATGTGGTAATATTAAGATTTGTAGTAATTTGGTTTCAACTGTTGAAAGGGCAGGAGATGGAATAAAGCTAGAAGAGACTGGGAAATAGCGTTATTCAAGAGGTGAACAAAGAGGACTCTCACAGTGGAGTGAAGGTGCCTGCAGGAACAGCCAGCTTAAGACAGTTAGGTATAGTCACCTAGAGATGTCAAAGAAACTGTATAATCTAGCTCCAATTTTTTTTCCCTGATGAATTTAATTTTTATTTCCACCCTTTAAAAATAGTCACATTTATTTCTGTAAAGTACCACTTACAGCAAAGAATTTTTGTTGTGATAAACCTACCCAAGACAGAGACCTGGGGAGCAACTGGGTCTCATGCTCTCCATCATGAGACATAAGGTGATCCTTCTCCTCGTCTTTCCTTCCACACTCCACACTCACTTCACCATCATAACAACATCAGACCCTGATTCTCCATCTCATTCATCTTGAGACAGAAAGATCTATTTACTTGGAATTCTTCTGTCGCCTAGTTCAGCTGTATTCCTGAGCTCTGGCAGATGCTTCGCATTCCAGCGTATGGTTTGCTAACCTTGTTTCTGTGAATGCTTTGTTCCGTTCATGTCTCCGGAAATGCTAATTAAATGGAAAATATTCCAGCTCATGTTGAGGCACTGTAAAATAACTTCTGTTATTTTTGTTACTTCTGTTATGTTACTTTATAAAAAAATTAGGCTTTAATTCATCTAGCCTTGGTTTAGCTAAAGGTAGTAACAACCTCTTTTGCATTAAAAAAAAAAACAAATTTAAGTTGGGTTTGCCAGGATACATGATTTGACATTTGTCGTGACTCTTTTTTCATTTTTTCTTCTCCTGAATTTAGGTAGGGAATGCAATTTTGAAGAAGAACTTACTCTAAGAGATTGTGGGCAGGATAGAAGTCAGTGTGATATAGAGGTCGTGCAGACATCCATTCAGACCAGAGGTGGATTTAAAAATGTCCCACTGTAGCTACATGCTTTTATCTCCCTAAATAAAAAAGAAATAAAGAAAAAAAAGGAAACTAATAATAAAGAAAAAAGCAGTGTCTGGGGCAGAGGTGGGATGATGGGTATTTTTTGTGAATGATGCTGGATCCATAGTGCTGGAGGAAGGATGAGTGAATGTCTTTAGTTTATGCTTTTTATTGAAATTTGCCAGGTTCTGTTATGGGATTCTAGCACCGGCATTCCTTAAGCCTCTCTCACAATCTCAGGCATATTTTACTCTAAGAGTGTTAACGTAAGCTATCCATTATGTGGGCAGCTTTCAACTTATGTGTAGAAAAACTGAAGCACTGAAAAAGTAGGTTGTTAAGACAAGCAGAAAACAGTAGAGCAATAGGCAGGGTTTCCGTGCCCTTATTCTGCTAGCCAACTCCTTGCCTTCCTTCTTGCTGTCGTTCTTTGTGAAGAGGATGCTTTGGAAGCAATGCTTTTATGGTGCTTCCTTTTCCCTCTTCAGTTTGTCTGTTCTTCTAGTTGTTTGACAAGTTAAAAATATTCTTTTAGGTTTTAGAAAACACATGCTTGCTGTTTCTCTTCAGTTACCCGCCAGTCTTGAGCTCCATTAATCACCAGCTCCTACCTCAATGCATGCACGACTTTTGGAATGAAACGCAGATATTGTCCTTTGTGTTACGTTTCATTTACACATTTTGCAAATGTGATCCCATGGTGCCAAACTTTGAATTCAAGCATTGTCTGCCATGCTTGTTTTTAACTTTCCCTCCTGGTTTGTGTTGGTTTTGTTTCGTGATGATTGATTTATAAGTCTGGCCTTTATATGATTTTGTGTCTTAGTGGACAGACTTGCTTACATATTTAGAAATTCATGACATGAAATGACTTAGTATCCAGCTGACATGACAAGTCCTAAGTTCTATCTTTTATACCATATGTAGATAAGCAATTGATATAGGTATTGTGTGTTTATACATATGTTTTGCTAAGCATGATTGCAGGAAATAAATTGAATGCTTCACAGGTTCATTAATTAAACTTACTGCTTCTGCTACCTAAAATGGCAGAACAAATGCTCATTATAGCATGAAATTTTCTTTTACAACCTCAAACCACTGAGATTTAAGAATCTGGTTAGACAAATCATTTCTATTTCTGTTACATTTTAAGTTATATTGAAAACTTGTGGACTGGAATTGGTCATCAAAATCTTAGTAGGAATTTTCTCACAAATTTATATTGCAAACCTCAGATGTTATCTTTTGATTTCAAGATAACAGTGACTAGAAGGATAGAGTTAATTAGTACATCTTTCTGTTTTTCAACATTTATATGTATGGCATGGTCTTAGACATGAAACCTTTTTTTGGGAAACTTCTGAAAAGACTGCAGTGAGCTCACACTGTCTGTGTAACTTTACCTTGTATCTTTTAACCTCTTACAAGAAAGGTTCTCCGTCCTTTTCAGTTTTTACTTGACAGGAGCACGTGGCCCTCTCAACATTTATCCATTAAAGAGAAGTACTCTGCATTTCAAAGACTGTGCCTGTGCTCTTGTTAAGCCCTCTGCCTCAGTCCATCCTTCCAGGTAAGACGACTTCTACAATTATCAGTTCTCAAGTTTTTTCCAATAGCATGGGTGACCTGCCATATAGAGTCCAGATTTATGGATTCACTGTGGATATCTGTCCTACTACAAGATTCTTTTCCATCTTCTCCGCCTCTCCATGCTGAATCTTGGGCCACATAGCACCTGCAGAGAGAACAGTCTATGAAGTTGCTGTCCTGGTCATACCTTTTCCATGTGACAATGGTGTAAAATCCCAGAAAGCGTAGAAGAAGGACTGTGGAGAGGAGGACTCAAAGGAATTAGCCCTTCTGTACACATATTAAATCAGTGAAGAGTAAGAGCAGAATTTTAACCCTTTGAATTTTTTTCTCAGTGCAGTTTTGATAATGCAGCAGCGTAGGTCACGCATCCTGCTTGCTCTTGTACAGGGAATCAGGGTTGTTTCTGTCTAGATTTACTGGAGTTCCCTACTGCCTGTTGAACTGCTTATCTATAACATTTATATTACATATGCATATATCAGAAATATAAACCTTGGAGGTAAAGAATAACATAGTAATGGTGCCTTGTCCATGTAGTAAAAATTTAGTAATTCCTTATAGTGAAAAAGTTTTATTGTTTTCAAAACAAACCTACCAGTGCTAGTCAGATTTGTTGGATGTAGATATGGGTCAGTTATGGAAGCCCAGTCAGCCACATTCAGAATGATTTGAGTTTACTGATCATGCCCAGTTTGATTTTCTCAGCTGCCTCTGTATCCAGTTCTAGCGTGTGCTTTAATGGTGGTGTTTGTTGCACGAGATACAGACTTGGCCTGCACATATACAGTGGCTCTTTGTCCAGGATTTGTAGACCCATTGTGGTCTGGGCTACTGTAAATCTGTGAAGTCGCATCCAAAGCAAAAGGTGATAAGTAGTAACTAAAAGCAATTGTCTCCCTGGCAAATCAGTTGAGTTAGCTGGTCTGAATAAATGTCATTTTTTCTATAGGACTCCAAAGGCTACTGTACAGAAAAGAGACACTTGTTTACAGAGGTGCAAGACATCTTCAGAACAGCCATTTTAGAAATGGGTAAATGTTAGAAGGAAAGTGAATAATTTTTCTCCTGCTTCTCTCTTAGATATGCTGCAGAGCAAATGAATCTCAGTTTGTTTCAACAAATAAAAAAAAATCATTCTTGCCTGATGGAGACAACCTGTCATTTCAACACAACAAAGAGAGTTAAGGTTCAGCATTATGCATTATTTGATCTGGAGAAAGTACTCCTACACCCAAGAGCTTCTCTGTACATAGAGAAAGAACTATTTTTAGTCCATACTTAGGCACGGTGGCAATATGTAGCTTATTCAATTGTTGTTGAATTGTTGAAATGAAGGAAAGCAGTGCAGAGCTGATGCTTTGCTTCCTGTTATTCACGTGAACACGAGTGGAAAGTGTCCTTTTTGAATGATAAAGAAGGTTCTTCTCCCCTTTCTTCCTTGCAGTCTAGAGCACTGTCTGTGCGATTTTTGGAAAGCCAATACATGTCGTCTTACCTATATGAATCTGTTCATGGGAGGAGGAAGGCAAAGGAGGTCAGGGGCTTATGGGAATTTTTTTTCTAATTCTTTTAGTCTGATGTTTGAGGTTCCTTCATGATAGCATTGAATTCTTGCTAGAATTTTAAATGGTGCATTTCTAAGGTTGAGTTTGGAAGACCATGGTCAGTTCAGATTGCTAGTTCCTCTTCAGGGTAATAGCCTGCTATCATGGGAGTGAAACGTCTGCAGATTTTGCTACCTGGCAAACTCTGATCCTGTTCTAGTATTTGCTTTAGAAGACAACTAAGTGGTCACTCTTTAAACAGAAATCTGAAATGATTTATAACCAGAGAGCCTGTTAAACAGGTTTAAATAACAAAACTGTAAGTGGCACTTAATTTAGAACTCTTAGGAAATCCTTTAGACTATCTAGACATTTATACATTAAAATAAAACTTTACAGATTTCAATTCATATCTCAGAAACCTCGATGATATTTTAGCAGAAATAGGGTGGAGTAAGAAAATGAGTCAACACATGAGCCATGATTCTTTTCTGTGCTGATTTTCCGAAGGGATGAGGATTGCATCTCAATTGATTTAGCATATACTTGTGTGAATGAGAATAAATGAAATCCCTAGTTAGAATTATTTCTACTAAAGCCTGCAGTATTTCTGGCATGGGTACAGCAACACATTTACGTTAAGCTGTCCATGCAGCGTCAATAAAAAAAAAAAAGGTCCTATTTGCATAGATAATACTTGTCCACAATAAAAAAAGAACAATTCTGGGGATAGTACAAAAACACTAGGATTAAAAGAGAAAAATTGAAGTCTGTGGGAAGGCTAAACCTTAAGTAGCTACAAACTGAAATATATACTTACCAAATATGAAGCAGAAGTTTCTTTGAGTGAGACAGATTGAATGGCATGTTTTGGTTACTTACAGCGGCTCATGATGATCTAAGAGTTCTGACATTGCCTTCCCCAGGGCCAGGTTTTACCTCAGATATATTTATCCCAACAAATGCTGGAGATCTTAAATTAGAAGTAAGGAAAGTTACAACATACATAGATTTAGAAAGACAGATTGTATGAGTTTTATATATATTTCCACCCTTGCAAATAAGTCACATCAGCAAGGCTAAAATGAGTATCCCTCACCAAGCTGTAATTCAGGAAGACATTCTGTGAAATACACTGTATCAGAAAAGGCAAAAATCAAAAATTCTCCGTGTAAGAGCTGTACATAGGCACCTATTTTTACTTATGGTATCTGAGGACTAATGCTAGTGACTGGGATCTTTGGATTTATTCATGCTACTTCAGTAGTATGAAAAAGTCCTGCACGTTGTACTTACTAGCAGCTTAGTGTAAATGTTCTAATGCTCTTCACATCATCTTTAGGTTTGGGTTGAATGAGAACATCAACCAAAACTTTTATTGCATTGTTTTCTTAGCAGATCTCAAAATGCTTTAAAAAAGAGGTTGATAATGTTTTCCGTATGGGGAAGCTAAGGCAAAATGAAGTGAAGTTATTTCCAAAGTGCATTCTACTGGCAGATAGAAGAGCTGGAAATAGAGGCTTGGTGTACAGAATCTTAGTCTGACACTTATCCCAAGATCTTTCTAACAAAACACTTATTTCTGTCTGGTCTTTTTTGTATCTTCGTAAATGCTGACAAATTGTTAACTTTGCAAGTCCCGTAAGAGTATGGATTTCCACGTGTCTTATTTCACAGAGAGAATCAGATTGTGAAAAGCATTTAGGTGCTTAATTCCCAGAAAATTGGCTGAGAGGTTTAACCAAGCTTCCACAATAAGGTTATGTGTAAGCAAGCCACTGAATCTAGCTCTCCTGAGTCCAGTACAGTGCCCTGGGGCCAAGCATGGATGCAACATGATGTGACATGTTATATCTTCAGTATACAAAATTATGAAGGGAGAATCAGAATCATGTCTTATTTCATGCCTGCCTAGAATTCATATAGCTGACATTTATTACTGGTAATTCAAAGCAACCTACATTCACAATTAAAAAGTGCTTTTGTAGATTGTATGCAAAAACTTTTCAGGCTGCGCTTTTAGACTCATTGATCTGAAGTATCCTTCTACTTCCTGTGTAATTGCATGAGAATAATCCAATAATTTTGACCTTTACATCACCTATAGTGAGGTGTTATTTCAGGATTTGTGTAATATCATTGCTCATTTATTACTCAATAATTAATTAAAAACCTCCTAACTCCCTTGAAACTTCAGAGGACAGACTTCTGCTTTCTGTCTGCAGGTTCTATGGCTAAGAGGGCATGAATCCTTTATGATCCTTTAAGATAAACTAAGTTTCTTTTTTTTACCAATAAATTTCAGGGCCTGATTCATCTCTATCATATTTCTTGCAATCCTTTCTGCCCAAAACTTTTGCAGAGTTATTCCACTCTTACTGTGAGAGCCGAATTCTGCTTCAGACTTCTTTAACCTCCAAAATGGGCTGAAAATAAATGCATTATCTCATTTTGTTCTTTTAATGCTTCTGAAGAATTCCTTAAGCAAGCTCGAGGCATTTTTTTTTAAACAGCCCCCTCCGCTTATCTGGGGCAGCCTAGAGTATGCTGGATAATGGTAGCTGTTACATCAAGTACAATGCTGTAAATCTCACACATCACTTTACACAATTTTCAGACAGTAAACCACCAAAGTAAAGCCTATCACACTAAGCTACGTTCCTCATTTCAAGTCGAATGCTCCTGCATTTGAAGACATAAATACAGCACTCTGCAAGCCCAAACTTCAAATATAGACAGTATTATGTAGTGTGACACACATGTTTCATTTGAAGTGATTTAGTGAGAAAATATCATAATGCAATTAGCAGCTGTAGCGAGAAACCCATGAGATTAGACAAGCAAGGCAACCAGATGGTGCTCACAGCTCTGCATATTCAATCAACATTTTTCATATTGTATCGTAAACTTTATTTTCTGGTGCAAGGGGCTGTATGATGGGATCTTGACCAGCATATATGTTAGTATGCATTAACAGGAGATACTGTTATATCTCATATACATTTTTATTAGAGAAATTCACAATATCATATACCTATTGAAGCGCCAAGTGAAAGAGATGAACCATCACTAACAAAAAGGAAAGAATAGATAGTGCTTTCTTTTTTTTTGGACTAACAGAGGCAAATCAACAGACACTGCTGAACAGTGACCTAGATTTTCTGCTATACCCAATTGCAGTATGGTCTGCAGGTGCAAAGGTGTTCATTGGCACAGTGTTCAAAGGGTTGCCTTTTCACCAGCCCAGCGTCTTATAAATTTAAAAGCGGTTAATGCTTAATATGTTCCTTTTCCATCTTTATTTTGCCATTACTTGTGTGGTAATGAGACTTTGAAATGCTTGACCTTGTCCCCAGCTGTGCTTTTTTGCAGTCTGGAATAACATTTTTTTATTTGCTTAACATAAGTTAATCCAACTAAATATATTGAGTAATTATAGTCTATATACTGCAAATATTGAAGTACTCATTTTAAAGTTCTCAACTGGTACATTTCTGGAGGCATTTCTACTTTATTTTACTAAGTAAGGCTGGAAACTTCCACTGTTATTCACACTGAGTAATGTTTATTCACAGAAGTCATTCCACTGAAAGAAAAGTATCACTCAGAATGAGATTTTATTCAATACAAGAACAGCAAGAACTGCTGTGAATTCCCTCCTACGCCAAAGCTTTGCTTGGGGCAGGGGAAATAGGAAAGTCTGATCCTCAGCCTTATACCAAAAGTTTCTTACCCTAAAAGGATAGTGGTAGATAGGCCCTCAGAGGAATTCTGCGCAGGATAAGCTAAGGCTGGGATCCTAATTATGGCTTTTTCTGAACAGTGAAGAAGGGACTGTAATGTGGTTTGGACATCTGCCTGTTGGTTAGTGTTTATGTCGGAGCAATGCTCCCATTATTAGTGACTGTTTCTGCTAATACAAGAAAAAAATAAAGAACAGAAAACTGCCTTTGTAAATACCAAGTTCAAAAGTGAGCTGCACGGGATAGAAGATAGCGCAATAATGAAGGGGAGCAGCAGTCCCGTGGCTGATGGACTGCTGTTTAAGGACTCCACTTGGCTGCAAACATCACAGAAGTCTGAACTTCAGATTAAAATATCCAAAAAATGTTGGCAACGCTTCTTCTTGTGTAAGAGGTAAGCAGTATACTTTCAGGGTATATAAATCTGCCTGACTGCATAAATTACTTGTGCAGGCTGCCAAGGCCTCATTTTATCATGCTCAAAATATAGTTAAGAATCCAAAGTTGAGCTAATATACTATACCATATTGAAAAACAAAATGCAAAGAAATCACAAAGCATATAAGCAGGTGGATAAGGGCGATCCATTTACCAGTGAAGTCCCACAGGGATCTGAGTTGAGGTCTGTATCACTCAGTAATCCTGATATCATAAAATATATAATTTTAGGTAAGGTTACATAATTTCCAGATAACAGCAAATTACTCAGGGTAGCTCACATTACTGATCAAATGAGCAATTGTGAAAGAATCTCAAAAAGCTGAATGAGTGAGAAATGTCAGATGAAATTTAATGATGACAAATGCTGGAGGGGGAAGGTGGAAGAGATGCACATTCAGGAGCAAAGTCTTGGAGTCACAGTGGGCAGTCACCTGAGAACATCAACTTGCTGTGTAGCATCAGTCGAAAAAGCAGATGAGGAATTATTTGCAAAGAGTAGGACGCAAGCCAGAAGACAGCAGAACGACACTGAATTCATAGCGCTTTCATAGCTTGAATACTGTACGTATTTTGGGCATCCCTCCTAAAAAAAGATGCAGTAGAACTAGGTGAGGAAGAGATCATTTTAAGAATGACAGTCAGAAACATGGAAAAACTTCCACATGACGATAAGCTGGACTGAATAGGACACTTAGCCTTCAACCGGAGTAGGTGAGAGAGGAATACGATACAGATTTATTTAATTTTGTACCATGTGAAGGAAATCAGTGGGGAATTATTAATTTATCATTGCTTGTAATACAGAAACTTTTGCTAAAGTTTGCTAAAGGCTGAAGGTTTCGAAAGGAAAGCAGCATTTTTCATGTAACACAAAACAAAAAGTCCTCTGTTAAGTAGTTTCTGAATTTATAGAGGTCACAACCGTAAAAGAGTGAAAAAAATGAATCCAGCAGGAGAGAAGATAGCTCATAAAGTTCCTAAACTGTGATTACCATAATTTGGGCAGCAGGGAGGGAAGATGCAGAAGAGAAGAATCTCATGCATCCGTTTCTATTACTGTTTTACTAAAACCTCTTCTACTAGCTACCTTCAGAGGTAGAATACAAGTCACTGAGGTTCTCAAAATCACAGAATCACAGAATCACAGAATCGTTTAGGTTGGAAGGGACCTCTGGAGATCATCTCGTCCAACCTCCCTGCTCAAGCAGGGTCACCTAGAGCATATTGCCCAGGATCACATCCAGACGGGTTTTGAATATCTCCAGCGAAGGAGACTCCACCACCCCTCTGGGCAACCTGTTCCAATGCTCTGTCACCCTCACAGTGAAGAAGTTTTTTCTCAGGTTCAGATGGAACTTCCTGTGGTTCAGTTTCTGCCCATTGCCTCTTGTCCTGTTGCTGGGCACCACGGAGAAGAGGCTGGCCTCATCCTCTTGACACTCCCCCTTCAGATACTTGTACACGTTGATGAGATCCCCTCTCAATCTTCTCTTCTCCAGGCTGAACAGGCCCAGCTCTTGCAGTCTTTCTTCATAGGAGAGATGCTCCAGCCCTCTAATCATCTTGGTAGCCCTCCGCTGGACTCTCTCCAGGAGTGCCATGTCTCTCTTGTACTGGGGAGCCCAGAACTGGACACAGTACTCCAGGTGAGGCCTCACCAGGGCTGAATAGAGGGGCAGGATCACCTCCCTCGACCTGCTGGCAACACTCTGCCTAATGCACCCTAGGATCCCATTGGCCTTCTTGGCCACAAGGGCACACTGCTGGCTCATGTTTAACTTGTTGTCCACCAGCACTCCCAGGTCCTTCTCGGCAGAGCTACTTTCCAACAGGTCAGTCCCCAGCCTGTACTGGTTCATGGGATTATTCCTGCCTAGGTGCAGGACCTTGCACTTGCCTTTGTTGAACTTCATGAGGTTCCTCTCCGCCCACCTCTCCAGCCTGTCCAGGTCCCTCGGAATGGCAGCACAGTCTTCTGGTGTGTCAGCCACTCCCCCCAGTTTAGTATCATCAGCAAACTTGCTGAGGGTGCACTCTGTCCCTTCCTCCAGGTCATTGATGAATATATTGAACAAGACTGGACCCAGGACTGACCCCTGGGGGACACCACTAGCCACAGGCCTCCAACTTGACTCTGCGCCACTGACTACAACCCTCTGAGCTCGGCCATCCAGCCAGTTCTCAATCCACCTCACCGTCCACTCATCTAGCCCACACTTCCTGAGCTTACCTAGGAGGATGTGATGGGAGACAGTGTCAAAAGCCTTGCTGAAGTCCAGAAAGACAACATCCACTGCTCTGCCCTCATCTACCCAGCCAGTCATTCTGTCATAGAAGGCTATCAGATTGGTCAAGCATGATTTCCCTTTGGTGAATCCATGCTGACTACTCCTGATCACCTTCTTGTCCTCCAGATGCTTAGTGATGACCTCCAGGATGAGCTGTTCCATCACCTTTCCCGGGATGGAGGTGAGGCTGACAGGCCTGTAGTTTCCTGGCTCCTCCTTCTTGCCCTTTTTGAAGACTGGGGTGACATTGGCTTTCTTCCAGTCCTCAGGCACCTCTCCTGATCTCCAGGACCTTTCCAAGAGGATGGAGAGAGGCCTAGCGATAACATCCGCCAGCTCCCTCAGCACTCGTGGGTGCATCCCATCGGGGCCCATGGATTTGTGGATGTCAAGTTTGGACAAAAGATCTCTAACCCGATCCTCCTCCACCAAGGGAGAGTCTTCCTTTCTCCAGCCTTCCTCTCTTGTCTCCAAGGTCTGGAATTCCTCAGGACTGGCCTTAGCAGTGAAGACAGAAGCAAAGAAGGCATTCAATAACTCTGCCTTCTCTGTATCCTTTGTCACCAGGGCACCCGCCCCTTTCAGCAGCGGGCCCACGTTTTCCCTAGTCTTCCTTTTGCTATTGATGTATTTGAAGAAGGCCTTCTTGTTGTCCTTGACATCCCTTGCCAGATTTAATTCCAACTGGAAATCAAATCTCCTTGCCTAAAGTTCAATAGTAAACTTAAACTCCATGTCGCATTGTAAAAAATATGTAAATATTTATGAGATTTAAACACAGACTGTTTGGACCAGCCTCTTAAAAGTAAACATGTTGTGATTGCAGGGCCTGTATTGCGCAGGGAATGGGGGTTCATTAGGGGCAGGTTTGAGTCTAACCTAGCTTCTGCAACTTGCCTTCAGCTACCCTTACGGAGAAAGAACAGTTCCATTAATTGATGCAGTTTTGCAGTATCCTTGAAAAGTCCCTTTCAAAAAATAAAAACGAGGAGAGGAAGATTTAGCACACATCATGTTAGGAAATCCATAAAGTTTTTTAAAAAAAAACAAACCTGTTAATGTAGTGTCCAGGAATTACACCTAACTAGCTCCCCAGATAAATGACTTTCTTCAGGCTTAGCCAAAAGTTTATGGTAAGTTTTGTGGCTGAAATTATTTACACATGCAATTATATTTTTACAGTAAATTATCTATGTTATGGGCAACAGTTCCCAAATCAGTGCCCCCAAGAATATTTCCTTCGTATTTAGGAAGTACATTTGGAAAATTGGCCCATGAGGATTCTGCAATATTTGGCCCCCTACTGCTGTTTCTCTAGTATGACTGAAGGGAAATGCAATTTCAACACAGCTTAATTTTTTTTTTTTTCTTTTAGGATACTCTTAGATTATATTTAGATTACAGGAGCTCAAGCTGGATTGTTTTTACTCTGGTAGGTTAATATCTGACCTGACATTCTGAAATTTATTTGTTAGATTAATGTAAGAGAAATTCAGACAGGCATTAGTCATTTCATAGCTAAAATGGAAACTTTTCTTTACTGTTGAGATTTCAGCCTGTTTTGTCATGTAATGTTAAGATGGCTTTTGGAACACCAGGCCTGGCCACCATACTTGGTGGCAAAACTCCCACAGCATTGGGTATGTCACTATAGCACCCTCTTCTTAAATACGTCACATATCTGATTTTATCTACTTTACACTTACATATGTCAAGAACTGAGATGTATTATCTTTCCTGTTTTATTTTGCATTTTAAATATCTCCAAGGAAGGAGACTCCACAACCTCTCTGGGCAACTTGTTCCAGTGCTCTGTCACCCTCACAGTGAAGAAGTTTTTCCTCAGGTTTAGATGGAACTTCCTGTGGTTCAGTTTCTGCCCGTTGCCTCTTGTCCTGTCCCTTGGCACCACAGAGAACAGACTGGCCCCATCCTCTTGACACTCCCCCTTTCAGATACTTGTACACGTTGATGAGATCGCCTCTCAGTCTTCTCTTCTCCAGGCTGAAGAGGCCCAGCTCTCTCAGCCTTTCTTCATAGGAGAGATGCTCCAGGACCCTCATCATCTTTGTAGCCCTCCGCTGGACTCTCTCCAGGAGTGCCATGTCTCTCTTGTCCTGGGGAGCCCAGAACTGGACACAGTACTGCAGGTGAGGCCTCACCAGGGCTGAATAGAGGGGGAGGATCACCTCCCTCGACCTGCTGGCAACACTCTGCCTAATGCAGCCCAGGATCCCACTGGCCTTCTTGGCCACAAGGGCACACTGCTGGCTCATGCTCAACCTGTCATCCATAAGGACTCCCAGGTCCTTCTGCTTTCCAGCAGGTCAGCCCTCAGCCTGTCCTGGTGCATGGGATTATTCTTCCCAAGGTGCAGGACCCTGCACTTGCCTTTGTGGAACTTCAGGAGGTTCCTCTCCACTCATCTCTCCAGCCTGTCCAGGTCCCTCGGAATGGCAGCACAGTCTTCTGGTGTGTCAGCCCCTCCCCTCAGTTTAGTATCATCAGCAAACTTGCTGAGGGTGCACTCTGTCCCTTCCTCCAGGTCACTGATGAATACGTTGAACGAGACTGGACCCAGGACTGAGCCCTGGGGGACACCGCTAGCTACAGGCCTCCAACTAGACTCTGCACCACTGACCACAACCCTCTGAGGTCTGCATCCAGCCAGTTCTCAATCCACCTCACTGTCCAGCCCGCATTTCCTGAGCTGACCTATGAGCATGTTACAGGAGACAGTGTCAAAAGCCTTGCTGAAGTCCAGGTAGACAACATCCACCGCTCTCCCTTCCTCTACCCAGCCAGTCATTCCATTACAGAAGGCTATCAGATTGAATCCATGCTGACTGCTCCTAGTCACCTTCTTATCCTCCGTATACTTAGAGAAGGCATCTAGGGTGAGCTGCTCTGTGTTTCCCAAGCTCTTAATGGGAGATCTGAAGTAGAAGGCTTGCCTGGGCAAGTATAGAGCTTAAGGGAAACTATACTGTGGAGATAAAATGGATGTCACAGAAGGATAGTTGCAGACTGGGACTTGAATATTTGAGAATGCTAGCATCCCGATCAGGAGGTAAGCGCATGAGAAAATACTGCTTCGCTAACTCCTGATCTGGCTTGGAGAAAATGCAGTACAACTGTTCAGTCTGCTACTGACAGTGTCCAGTAGTGTGCAAATTCAAAACCTGAGTAATTCATGTCCTGACTGGAGGTAGAATATCATTTCTGCAATCGCTATGTAATGTTGAAGCAATAAGTGGAGACTACAAGCACTATTTCAAAAAAATACGCTGAGGAGCACTTTACTCTGTCTTCCAAACCTATAGAGAGTGTAAGGGGTATTGGGCTTTAATTTATGGAGGAAACAATCAGATACAGATTAAAAAAAATAAAGATGCTTTCCAAAGTGCACTCAAAGATATAAGTGCATCGTTATTAAAACCTCAGATTTTCTGAACTTGCTCAAATATTTTTGGTATCAGTTTTGAAAGGGAATTGTGAAAAGCAATGTCAGTAAGATAAATTCTGATGGTGACTTTGGGCTGAGTTCTGTGATCATAATGGTTCCTGGGGGAGAGCAAACTTGTCCCTTTACTGTCTTGCACCCCTTAAGACCTTAGCGGAGGCTGTTTACTTGCAGGCAAATAGCTGTGGCTCAGTGACTGTTCTTGCTGGCCAGGTGTAAAGTTAGTATGTAAGCTGCAGGAGCATAAGAGTGAAGTATGGGGGGGAGTAGGAGAGATTTTGGGGTGAACTGGTTTATTCTGTGTCCTGGTTATGTAGCAGTGCAGTCATATACTTTCTGCTGCTTGTAGCAGGTATTTATCTGTCCTACTGTCTCACAGTGCAGGAAGTACATAACCAGAAAAGTGGAAATAGAAGAAGCGTAATCATTTTATAGAAATTTTCTCATATTTTAAGAGGGAGAAAGTTCTTATCAGTGTGCTAATAAATCCATTTTTATATTACAAATATTTTCACAGTGGAGGCAGCTTTAACCCCTTTCTCACCTTACAGTGCACCAGAGAAATCTAAGAAGCAGATTTCCTGTGCTCATTTTATTCCACTTACTATGATATCCTAGATGCATGTATCTGTAGGAAGCAAAAGAAACTATTTGCTGGGATATATGTGATAGCACAATTGGATGAGTTAAGGGTATAAGGAAGGTAATAACATGTTTCAACATAAATAAATACAGTGATGATGTTCTGTATTCCTTATACAGTTTAAGGTGCTTTAAAATCCCCTCTGGTAGAGTAGCGTGATGCGTAAGGCTGAGTCACATAAGGGATTCAGTTTTTCTTTGGTACATTTCTGTTTGCATCTTCTCCATGACAGTCACTTAATGCTGACGGTACTTATTCTTTCAGTTATGTGTGATATGTCTCTTTTATTCATTTGAAACATCTCACTTTTGGGTACTTCAGATTAAATTGCTCTTGTTTACCTTACTCCAGAAAGAAATCTATTGGGCTACATTATATGTTGCGATTGGTTAGGTTTCATGATCTGATTTTGAACCTGAATTTGAGACTTAAACTGATCTATGGAGAAACATCCATGTCTAATACCCTCATTTAAGGCAGGCTTTGCTAGTTTTCTTGTTTGGTAATATTCGCATGCTTTTTCTAGCTCATTCATTGTTTCTGTTCTGTTTTTGAAGAGTTAAACATGAGTTTTCCTCCAGATTAAACTGAATGTCATTCTGCCAGTTACTTCGCTGACTCTCTGGCTAATTTCTTTACTGATTAGTTGGTCAGCTGGGGCAGCCTGTCTCTTTGGAGTTACCAAACGTTGCCGAGTGTGGTCTGGTGAAAAGTACTGCTATAGGGATCTTACAATGACCTTCAGCTGAAGTCTTGGTGAGTGTTTTTATTATAAAACACATGTCTGGGTGTAGCTACAGTATCAGATATAACCTAGGTTTAAATTTGAGTGTTACTATGGATTTAGAATAAGCCATACCTGCAGGAACCAGAATATGGCCATTTCAGCTTTTTTCTTAAAGATTTTAAAAGTAAAAATAGAATGGAATATTGAAGCTGCAACCAATCACAAATTCACTAGTTAACTTGTGGCTGATTTAGAATGTATCACTTAGATAAACATTACTTATTGATTCAAAGATTTCAGACATTGGAAAATCAGTCACCTCTTTCAATGGTTTGTTAGCCATGGTAAAAGATTATGCTAGTTTTAATATTAGAAGCTTCTGTTTATTAATGCTTATAAAAGGAAGAACCCCTTATCCCCTTAGCGCTTATTGAATTATTGAATGAAAGATATCTGTGTAGGCTGGTTTAAGGGTAAAGCCCCTGCTGGGCAATGCCTGGACTCCCCGCAGGGACAGCTACACAAACACAAAGCACACTAGGGTCGATGTCGAGCGTTTATTACCTCTGCGTCTGAGTGGGGGTTCCCCAGCGTTTTCCCAATCGAGGCAATAGCGGAGCGAGAGAGTCCCCAGCACTGCTGAGCCTCGGTCCATGGTGAGGAACGCCGGGGAGGGACACTATATAAGGTTTTTATGGATTCCATACATGCGCGGTAAGCACACTGTGCTCACTGCTAATCTCAATTCAAAGCCCAGGTGCAGCGCCACACTGGCATGGGCTCAGCCTGAGCATGACTATGGGTCGATGTGCCTTGTTGATGCTCCTTTTCCCACAGAAAGGTCTGGCTAGCTTCCATCGCCTATCTCCTCCACTTTCTTCCACATTTTCCCTTACAGCTGGTATTAGGTGCAGTGGCTTGGAACTAAGCATCTGTGTGCTGTAATTTTCAATACTTTGTTTACAAGTGGAACTAGTTTGTCTAAGTAAGCCTTACCAGCTATCTCATTTATTATGTTCTTATTATTTTCAGTAAAGGGTTAATGATCTGCTCAGGTATAGACTGGAGTCAACAAAATAGAGAAACTGGTATAAAACTATACCAGGAAAAGAGAATCAGCCCCGCTACAAACAGTACACCAAAATTGCTTCTGTCTTTAGATATAGCATAAGTTTGCATTTTCTCCCTCAAAATGACATTTCAACATTTAATCTATTCACATTATGACTAAAATATAGCTGAGACTGCAGAATTTCCAGAAAGGCTTGTGCTACCCTTGCTCTGATCACAGAGTTCCTTTGAGGAAAAGGCCTACTTACAAATTGTGCTATGGCCATGAAAGAAGAATATTTTAAACAGTTTTAAAATAGATGAAATGCTACACTCCATGCAACTGACTGTTCTTGCATCCCAAGTGATTGACTGTCCTCCCACACCTCCCCAAGCTTGGAATTTCTGAAGAAGTGGATATTGTTAATATACAGAGAATCCATGTTTTGGGCGATAGGCTGCACTGATGATTTGGCAGGTCCCAGAGCACCAGACCTTATTTTCATACCTAAAGCCACTTGGAACTTTCCAAATAAAATGCTGTTGTGGAAATACGTTCTTCTACACTTCTATTTTGTGTTTGTTCCATTACAAACACAAAATATAGAATACCTATCACTTGTTGACCAGCATGCACTCTCTCTCTGTGTCTCTATCCCTGCTTCTTGCTTCCCGCCCCCTAGCCCAAGTGTCTGTCTTTGTACTTGATCTTCTTGCCACCCCTGGGCTATAAAGAGAACTGCTCTCTCTGAATTCATAAATAACAAGCAGTCTCCGGTTTACAGCTTTACAGACATTGCTGTGTGATTACAATGAGAAAGTAGACCCAAATTATGCTTCAGACTTAACAGATTATATTTAGGACATGAATTGTATGCTTTAATGAAAAATGGTAATGGATGGTAATCAGGTTAGGAGTGGACTGAAGTGGCTTTGATAGCTTTTGCAAGTTAGAAACTTTGAACTGTCCTGTGATAAGCCACTGTTGCCTTATTGCAACTGTGCTTAATAGCATGATTGGTGCTATTCAGGACCTTCTGTTAACCTTTGATAGCACTCTTGACATGGTCCTCCATCTTGTTGCCCTGCTTATGGAGGAATTAAAAGGGCAATTTCATAGCTGTCGTCTTAATGTCCTACAGACCTAAGTGTGTGGAGACTACCATGGCAAACCTTAAGACTTCCAGCATTTTGTTGTAGCCTTTTAACCTATATAAAATGGATTGAGGGTGTCACTCCAGGTTCTGATAGTCCATTTCTGATTTAGATGTGATACAGCACACCATGTTGATACATGCTGCTACCTTCTTTGTCATTCTACAATAGCACCTTATTTCCTCTCTTTTGATAAAACATTTAACTGAAGAGACCTCTTTGTCTATGACTGCTAATTGCACCATTACAGTTCCCTAGAGCGCTACAAAGCAAAGGTGGTGCACTGAAAGCTAACATTTCCTCTTTTTAAATACACGGTGACATCTGTCCTCTATTATGTGAACCGCTTTGGCGTTGGAAACCTCAGCAGGCACATCTGCATGGTCAGATGCCCACATTTTTGAAAACTCTGAGTCTACAGGGCCAAGTCTTGCTGGCCCCATGCCCTGTATCCATGTTATTAAGTCCTCTTGAGAAGTAGCACTTATTTGTATGGCTGTGTATTAATGAAGAGGCACAAAACCAGAACTGACTTTTGCCCAGCTGCCTGTGAGCAGGGACGTCCCTTGCTCCATCTGTGTAGGAGTGCTCCATGTCACCTGCCCTAAGGTGGCAAAGGCAATTCTGAAACAACTGTCTTCAGTATAGTCAGTGCCTACCTAAAATACTAGTGTTTCCACTGGCATCTGTAGCTAACATCTGTACAGCTGATTTTAATGTAGACATACATAGGCATATCCTTGGTACTTTGAAAGGCTGTACGGTCACTATCATGACAGAAACTAACTGGTAAAATGTCTTCAACATTAAAAAAAAAACCTAAAATAGAATTTCCTTAATGTATATTAAATTAAATCACATCTTTTGCAGTGTTCAGCAGGCAAGCTATTCAAGGACCATTATTTAGCAAATTATACTTCTTACTGTTGTATAGACCAGAAATTTCAAAACAAGTTCCTCTGCAAAATATATATATGCCCATTTAAAGTTCCTCCCTCTTGTACTAGCATATCTTACAGTTATCAAATTAAAAGCAAGCAAGCAAAAAAAAAAAAAAAGCCTATAGCAACAGTAGTCCCAGTATCTAAATGGCAAAGCATCACACACTGCAGGAAGTAACTGACTAAATAACTGAAAATAGTTTAAGTCTAAATATTTAATTGTATAGATATTCATTATATGTCTAAATATTGTGGAAGATCAAACATGGATATGTGGGGTTTTGATATTAAATATGAATTTCATGAAGCTTAGAGTTGTGTCTACCATGATATAAGATGCTTTAGCATGGCTGATCTAATCTCTAATGTAGTTACTTATAGTGAGTTACATGGAAATAATCATAGGCAAAGAGAAAGTAGCAAGGTTTAATTAGCATGTCTGTCTGTTGGATACACAAATACACAAAGTAGCAAGAAGCACAGCAATTTCTTGTTGTGTAGCTTGTAGTTATTGCCATCCTTAGAAGTAATTGAAATATATAGGCTGACGCATTGTGTGTACAGCTGTGCAGTACACACTTGGCCATTGCAGTATTTGTTATGGAATGAGAGTTTGGGGTTGTTTAATCTTGCAACTATGAGTCTTTCCATGTAAATAGACTTTGGAAAAGCATTGGAAAGAAGAATTATTTTTTTGATGAAGCGTAAAACTATGATTTGGAAATTGGAGGTTCATTTCCTGGCTTTCTGATAGATTTCCTGTATAAGTAAAGCATCAAATCTCTCCATTTTGCCTCTTTTCCCAATGGAGAAGTGCATAGTAAAAGTTTCTGTCTCCTATGTTGTAAAGACACATGTCTCAGAGTCACAAACTCTTCTGGGAATATAGTTTGGGTTACTTTATGTCCTAATATAATCAGAGTCTACCATATTTTACATATGTGACACGTGTTTCGTAGCATGACTCTGCTTTACACTGGGGCCTTGTGGGGACTGTATAGTGCAAGTAACCCAACTCCAGGCGATGAGCTGGAGTTGGGCAACATTTTGTAGTAATGTTATAGGTTGTGATGCGTAACAGTGAACAGTCACAAACGGTATTCCCTCTGGCACTGATATTTTGTTAAGTATTGATTCCTAAATCAAGACACTGTTTTTTCACCCACTCCTTTTGCATTTTCAGGGCTTCTCTAACCCTTTCTATGCAGATTTCTTTTGCAGTGTGGACTGTATCCTTAATGGCAACAATTGCTGGTAAAAAGGAGACAATAACTGGGCCACAAATCTGAGGCATTTTCTGGAGTCAGCTGGAAAACCATAAATAAGGTGGCAGAGTCAAATCTTCAGGCAGTGTAAATATCAAATGATAGACACTACTGTATGGGATGAATATATGCATGTCTTTGACTGGTAGCGTCTGCTGCACAATTAAGTTTAGTATCCTAGTAACAAGTGTATGTGGCTCCTCCAGGAGAAGCACTGACAGTGAACCTTTAAAGGGCAGACTTCAGAATGCTGAATAAAATGCAGCAGGCAGAAGGGCAAAGTAAAAAATTTAGAAAAAAGGCTGCAGGCTGTTTTTTTGAAGAACGTTGCATTAAAGGGGCAGAAGACCGGTATGCCTTCTAATGCATTTAAGAAGGAGGAGAACACTTAAATGGAAAAGGACATGACTTCATTAAGGCCATTAGCATTTGCTAAAATCGCAGATCATGCCAGAACACAGCATGTTTGGCTGGAACACAGATCACCATTCAGCAAGAAAGTATAAGGGCAAAATGAGGATCAAAAAGGAAAAGCTAAAGGACATAACTAGATTGTCAAAGTGCATGTATGTAGCACACACAAGCTATTTTAATACTGACTGATAGTACTGGTTCACATACTTACAGCCCAGTCAAAGCAGTATTTTATAGGCAGTTGATTAAGTGTTAAGATTTTTAATGTATGAAAGTCTTTGTGCTGATATAATTTCAGTGTTATACAAGCCCCCTCCCAAAGGCTAGTCAAGTCCAGGTATGACCTACAAGCAGACTTTGATTGGATGTTGCCAAAGCCCTAGACATAAGAAAGTTATGCCGTACCTATAGGAAATCCAGTATTATATATATAGGAAATCTCACTGCTCTCCTGTGCTTTCAGTGAGTAGCTATAGTATGCCCTGGAAGTTTTCAGCTTTGAAAAGCAGTACAAAATATGTGCCCAGCAGGGCTGGAGCTATCATCTTTGTACTGGATCCCGCCATAAAAAGGAAATCCAGTGATCTTAGTAAAAATGTTTTGGCCTCAGTAATATTGCCTTGTGATCTCACAAAAAATCAACACTGGTAGCCTGGAAATGTCTACTCTCAGACAATTTTGCTCGTTTGTGGAATGTAAAAACAAACTACTTCAGGTCCTAATAACATTTTTCCTCTTGAAAATGCTTATGAAATGCTTTTTATATTTCTCAGCACTCCCAGACTGATCACAGGTCCTGTTCCTTTCAGTTTTGGAAGTAGTATGTTCACTGAGTCTGCAGAACTTTCAAATGCCAGATATCTTGGGGGTCTTTAGAAGCGTCAAATAAACTAGGAAATTGGAGGATAAGGCTCCTTACTTGTCTTTCCTTTGTTTAAAATGCAGACTAAAAACATACCCAAACTTGTTATTTTGTGATAGATTTGTATGAATCAGCCTGTCTGGGAATGTTTCCTGCACTTGTGTGGAAACTTTTTCCACATAGTTGCTCATGTGGAAGTGTTTAATATTGATCTGATACATATAACTATTATTAAATATTCTCCTGCTGAAACTTCTTAACTAAACAGTTCCTCCATCAATACAATATATAAACCTTTAAAGAGATCTCTGCAGGACTATGCTTAATCTGTCACTGAAACTCGCTGTGCCAAATTACCAAATTATCCTAACCAGAAGTTCTTATATCTTGAAAAATATTTTGACATTTTGCCATCTGAAATTTTTTACCTCTCTCAGGGAGGAGGAATGCAAAGTCTGATTGGGATTCATGTCTTATTAATTAAACATGCTGATTATTTTATACTGTTTATGATACTTAATAATGACTATTTAAGGGAATAATTAGTAACTCAAAATGCAGATGGCTGGGACACAGAAGAGTGTAGATACATTGTTTAAAATTTCTGGAAAGACATATCTGTGACTAGCGATAGCAGTAAAACTTGAACAATTTAAACCAATTAAAAATTAAAAGCAAAAGGCTCAAAGAAAACCTCAATGTAGTATGAAAATAATTAATTTTTTTTTTAATTTTTAATCTAAAGCTGTAAGAAGCAAATATATTTTAACTGAACTTTGCAAGAAGGCTTAATTATGAGGTTGAGAATTTTTTCTCTAATACATATTATATTAATTTATATTTAATGGCAGTCATTACAAAGATGCCTTTTCTGTGTGCTGGGTATCTTAGAACAATATAATAATACAAGAAACAAAATAACATACCAGCAAGAAAAAGGTTTCAACAGCAACTTAGATTGCCATGAGTAAAAACTGTTTTTTATCTTTTCATTACTATGTTGCCTGGAAACCTGAAACTGGTGACACTGCCAAAGCTGCACGTTTGGAAAACAGAAAATGAGGAGCATTCTCACTGCAAGAAGGTGAGAACGAATATCCCGTACTTCCACATATTCAAGGGAAGTTTGATAAGAAGGAACTCTGCCCTTACAAATTCATGATCGTGAAAGAACTACTCCCAGTGAGGGAAGGCCCATAGCTGTATGATAAAGAAGGCAGAAGGATTATTGCTTGGGCCTTGTCACTGACATATTGTCCAACTAGTAGCCTTAAAAGGGTTTAGGAGACTTGCTGAAAATACCCTGGCCAGAGAGGTTATTTCCTTCAAGAAGTCATTGGTATTTCCCCTTGTAATGCAGGGATTCATGCCTCCAGGTGACAAAACCTTTCAAAACAATGGAAACTGTTTAACTGGGTCCACAGCATCTAGTATTACCAACTGACTACTTGCACAGCAGCTAAGTCCTTCTTGTCCTGCACTTTGTATAAAGCAGCTTCCCAGGCATACTCTGTCTAGTTTTAAAATACTGATCAAGAGAAGACATTTCTGTGTTAGAGCATACTTGCCTCCTATGTATAATATAAAGACAAGTACTAACACATAAAAGAGCAGCCCCCAAACCTACAAGAATTGCTCATTGATTCTGCCTTGGTTTTTATGACTCCATCAGGCCTTTGTGTCTGCTCGTTAGGCACTTCAGCCTAAGGACTTTTTACAATTCAAGCCGCAATACTGAGCAGATAATGCACAGCCAGGCTGAGACTTCATGTCATATCTTTTGCAAAGGTCGCTCTGGGGTCTTTGTTTCATCTTCATCAGTGTTTTAAATGCTGTGTACTCGTTTGAGCAAATTAATGTTGGACTTTTTTTCTGAAGGCAAATGCGCTTCTAAAACAGTGCGATAGGATTTTCTCTGGCCTGTGTGCATGTGTATGTATGTGTATTTCTTTTCTACTCATGTTCCCTTCACATGTTATTCTTAGCTGCATATTTATTGTGGTCATCCCATTTCAAATTCAGCAAGTCTGATCCGACCACGTGTGAAAAGGTTGTGTTAGTGAGAAAGTGTGATAAGGACATGTGATAGTTCTCTGACTGGGTGTAAATCCTCTCAATGTTAATGGGAAAAGAAACTCAGTGGAGTATGACACAGCACGCAAGAAAACACTGCATAACGTTGACCTGGGCAGTACTCTACGAATATTCAGGTCAAGCTCAGTTCAAGCCTATATAGCTACAGACTGTGAAGAAGAGAATGAGTGAGAGCTTCTGCTTTAGTGATTATCTAAAGTGCTGCTGCCCACATGCCTGAAGTCAGTAGAATTTTAAGTGTCAAGCACCTTAATTTTTAGCTCTTCTTAATTATACATGTATATTCCATCCACAAAAGCTACACTGAAGGAACATTATCAGGGCTGCAAAGTCAAGTACTTGAAAATTAAGTCATGGTAGATTTCTGATTGCCCATATAACTTGAATTCTGCCTCTTTGTTTATGCGCTGAGTGCAGTTAATGAGAGAGCCTATGGCAAAACATTTAATCACATAATTAGGGACTGTATGTGCAATGAGCAAGCATAGCTGGGGCTGCCGAGACAAATACAAAGCTAGTGTTTCCTAAGTACAGAGGGGTTAAATGCAAGTGAAATAACATTCTTTGAATTTAATGCTTTTTTGTGTTAATTTCTAGATCCATTTTTTTAAAGAAAAAGTAAAATCAACCTATATTTTAGGTACAGTTACATGTGTGTATGTGGTCTGTGGAACTTGTCCTGCTCAGGTAATACCTTTTTGTTGGAGTTTGAAGCCCAGTTCTTAACATAGCAGCACAAGTTGCTGGCTGCCGTTTTCAGAAAAGCAACATTATCTTAAAATGGAAACGTAACTGTTTCAACACGGTTCTGAGGGAGCAGACTACCTTTCCTATTTTACTGCTGGGTAGTCTGGGCTTGTAGAGCTGCTGACTCTGGAAGAGCTATATTGTGTGATTGCCAAGAACTGGAGAACGGATTGAATTTCTTCCTGCTTCTAAGTAAGAACTGGGGTGGCCTGGAAGCGCTGAGTATTGGATCTAGTTGTCAAACAGTAGCCTGCCCTGTGAGGGAGTCTGGGAAACTGAAAATGTTCCAAATCAGGATGAGTTCCGAATGTTTGCTAAGGAGAAAAAGCCTTAACAAATGGTCGTTATCGTACCTAGCGTTTTGTACAATATCCTAGTTTCTGCTTTACTTGATTCAGGCTTGAGCCTTAGGCTACTGACGGGCGCCACACTGGCAAGTGTGGGACTGCGGCCGCTGCAGCCGGTAGCAGAGGGGTTTGCTCTGGGGGGTCCCCAGGAGTTATCGAACACCGGGTGCACCACGGCCAACGCCACCACACTGTGGGGTCCCTGCAGCCTGGGGGGTGCACCCTCGAACGACCACGTGATTGACAAGGCCAGACAAAGGCGAAGTGAGACCGCAGACCCACGCCACCAACATCTCAGAGCTGTGGAGCCGTTCCCCGCAGAAGGACCCACTGATGGGCGCATTGTCACTAACAGAGCATCGCTGGGGGCTGAGTGGGATTGCTGCTGCTCCTTCTGCAATATGGTGCATTCACTTGTGGGGAACATGGTGGTTTAGTTCTTGCTTTGGAGTGCTGCAGCCAGGTCCTCAGGGGAACCCTGTGGGAACTTGGAAAATGCCACAAGGTTGTCAAACTTGACTAAACCATGAACAAAATAGCCTTAGCAGAGAGAGCGTTTCTGCATCTCTGTCCGTCATAGGTCTGAAATATCTTTCAGAAATGATGGATGCCTCATAACCTCTTATAAATACTTTTTATAACAGAAACAGCTGGATTACCTAAATAGGGAGTCACTGCCGTTTGCTTTAAGAATTCATTCATGTTGATGAAAATGATTTGGCCTTATGCGGACAAACTTTTTAGGTGAGAGCTTTGTGGAGATTTATGTAAGGGCAAGCTGTTTACAACACCTCTTGTGATGTGATGATGCTTTCCACTGAATAGTAACTTTTCTTCTGAAGCTAGATGCAATCCTGTAGCAATCTCCCATGTGAAATATGTGGATATTCTGTACTGCTAGATATTACCTTGAAATAACTCACATCTCTAAAGTCAATTAATAGAAAAGTACATGTTGTGCCATGGCTCTAGCTAAGCACAAAATCCACCAGCGCAACGGGTAAAGGATGCAGACCCAGCACTGAGGGAGGTAGCAAGTCAAACCGCAGCATTGGAGTTTCAAGGGTTGAGACCTTCCTCACTGAGTTAAGGTAGTCAAAGATCTATGTGGATGCCTCTCCGTATTAAGTCTAAATACTTCTGAGAAGTTAACCCCTTTCCACCATTTCATTATTCAATGCCAAAATTTAATCTTTCCTTTCTTAACCCTAACAGCTTTTTTTCAGTGAAAAGATGTGACTGGCTGCATGTGTACACCTGCGTAAATTGGTTTTGTGTGTATCCAAAACACATCAATTGCATCTAGGATATAATTATCTCAGACAGAGGTTTCCAAATCTGCATGCCTATGCTTTTTCAGGCAACTAATACCTAGGAAATGCTATGTGTTAGTAGTGTGATTACTTTAAAATATGGAAAGGTTTATCCTATATACAATTGCTTACACAAACATGTAAAACTAATAACATATTTTGTATGCTTTCTGATAATATACCGAATGTACTGAAAAATTATTGCTTGTTTGTGTAGAGTTCCAACCTGTCTCTTTTACTTTCCTTGTTAAAGTAACCAGTCCAAGACTCTAACTATATCTGTGTTAGGTTTCTCATGTTCATTTTGTTTTTGGACAATAGCTTTGATCTTTCTGTGGAGTCCTGGAAGCACAAGAGTGCCGGACCAAGAACAGGAGGGAAAAGAAATACCAAAGCTTACCTAGCATAAAGACTAACACACCTAAACACGCTTTATTTTTTAGGATTAATTTAACAAGTTCTGTCTCTTTGGGGGAGCATTTCTGTTTTGTGTGTGTATGTTTTTGGTTATATTCACTCTTCTAAAGGTTCCAGGATGCTTTGATCTGACTTGTAAGAACCTCCAGCATTCCTTTAATTTGTTTGTTTGTTTGTCTGCTTTGATTCATGGAGTTTTCATCTCTCTAGTGTTTCAAAATTACAGTAAATGAAAATAGGAAATACGAAGCAATCCATTTTTTTTTTTTTTGCAACAAAGAGCTTTGCTGCAATTACTTTTATTGTAACCTATTCAAGTGAATGTGTGTTTTATTCTTTCTAAAGTTCAGTTATTCTTTTTTGAAATGTCATAGGAGTTAACTTGCATTCTGGCAACATAACAGTAGCTAAAGGCAGAATGTAAGGATTTAAATTTACAAAACACAGGCTTCCTACAGATGAAATGAAAATATTTAATTCAAAAGAGTAAAAAATGCACCATTCAGCTTTCATGAAATAAAAATATGAATGAAAAATCTCGTGTCGGGTGTAGTCATAATATTTACTCACTAAAATGTCAAATTTTCCACTGAATTGCCCCACACATTTTTGGCTCTGCAACTGTTACATTATGTAACTTTAAGAAAGAATGAACATATATCACAGGCGAGAAGTTTACAAGGTTTTAGATTTTTTTAAAAAACTTCATAAAGAAAAATTATTATGCAAGACTCTCTCTTTCACTTGTTACCAGGGCTTGTTAGATGTATTTGCCCCTCTCTACAGGGCATATATGTAGTCTGGAGCTGCAGCCTCACTAGAGAACTTGTCATCTGAGCTTTAAACCTGCAGAGAGAGAGAGCGAGAGAGAGAGCGCATGCAAAGTTGAGCTTCTTTATCAAGACAATTAACTGAAAAGAGACTGATGGTGTCCCTGCACAGGCAGTTTTCTAGATCAATTCAACTGGCAGAAATGAATTTGCTTAAAGCAGCATCTCTTGGGTTTCAGCCTTACCTCTAACTCATGCCCATTTTGCAATGAGCCAGGGAGAAAAATGCATTTTGTAGCACTTCCTGAAAGCTCACAAAAATCTGGAGCTGCTGTGCATCCGAGCTAACAAGCGAGAAGGACAGAGTGAACTAGGAAAGCACGACAGTAGCGAGTTGAATTCTGCATTTCTGGGCCCTAGAAACATAAGAGAGGCTGTAATGAGTCAAACTACAAGGTCGTTTAGCAAACCACCTGTCTGGCAGTGGACAGAGGCAGATATGTAAGGGAAGAGCATCAGAACAGGGGCAGTACAGAGTGACACTTCCCCCAGGTTTTCATCCGGATTCTAATAGGATTCACAGTTTAGGACCTTCTTTTTAATCTTTTTTATACTTATTTATACTTTTCCCTTCAAAGCATGTTGTGTTAAAGACTTCGGCAATTTATTGTGCTATGCATAAAAAATACTTTTCTGTTTTAAACCTTGCGATTTTGTTTGGTGTCTTCCACTTCTGTGTTGCAAGAACAGTGACTAATCTTTCCCTGTGCATTTTATCCATACCATTCATGATTTTACAGATCTCCCAATTAGTTGCTTTTACAGGGAATACCCTGCCAACTGCTTCTCTGGCACATCAAAGGGATTTTCAGCTTTGATTGTTGTGGCGCCAGGGAGAGAGAGAGTCCTTTAGGTAGGGAGATCCTGGACCATTTTAAGATCTGTGCAGCTGTGCTTTGGGGAATGTTCCTAAATTATGATGATCCAGCAAAGTTATTATTAACTTGACATTTTGTATGCCTGAAATAGAGCCAAGCCTTCTATATTTGTTGGTGTTGAACAATACTTCAACTGGCCAGAGGGACTGACTGCTGCTCAAAATGACATCCACATTTAGTTTAATAAGCAAAATCACTGTTTTATGGGAAATGCTTTCTGCCTGCTGGCATGTGTGCTGGAGGCGGATCAGCACCTGCCAGTGATGCGGTCTTGCCTGGGGCTGTACTGTGCTCTTTGTCTGGAGGCTCTTGGGCGGACGAGGACAGGGATGACAGACTCTCACAACCCTTTTGCTGAAGGGAACATTTCTGTCACAGACGCAGATGCCTTTGGTGTTCCTTCTGGCTACCCACATGTTTGGTCACTTGGCTGGGCAGTGGAGGTGGACCCCCCTCTTGTCTGGTTAAGAGCCGGAAAATGAGCTGCGGATGGGAATCCAATATGCATGTTTCTTACAGTGAGGCTGTTAATTTACATGTGTGTGAAATATAAGTTTCAGCAGAGTTTCACATGGACATCTGTGTATTTCCTTGCCAGGCCGGAAAACTCCTTCAGTGAGTTGGCAGTTCACTGATAGCTGAGCCGAAGGGACATAAGCAGTTCCAGAGGTGTGAGAGATGAATGTCAAAGCTACCTCCCAGGGAAATCACACTGAGGGAGAAAGAAAATGAGGAGAAAGATATCTGAATTTGACTTAACCCTCAAGCAAATCTCAAACAAAGGTGGGATATGAAAGGCAGCATGCTTTCCCAGCCCACGTTTTTTTGTGGATGCAACCTGACACTTCAGGGTGAGCACCAAGAGCCAGCTCCTACCTTAGGAGCTCACCCTACAGCTTGACAGGCTGAGACAGAGATGGCTGAGGGGCCTTTGACTCTGGGCTTGAGAGAAGTAGACCAAGCATGGATTGCTCATGAAAGATTAACATTTTATTCAGAGTCGTGTTTAAGGGAGCTGTAGTTATTTTTGTTTGTTTCTAAGAAAGGAAAAATAGCATTTCAGACCCAGTCTGTTTAAGGTAGGTTGTAAATCATTACAAACTATTTTGATTTTACAGCATTTGTTTTTATGAATAAAATGAAATCTTCCTGATTTTTAACAGCAGTGAAGATTTCCAAAAACAAACCACGTAAAGCAAATAGTTTTAAAAATTTCCTTACTTTCTTAATTGTGCTTGCATCTCTAAATGCTTGCTTAGGTAGGTAAAGATGGTGTTAAGAATTCCAAAATTGTTGTCGGAGGGGTTGCCAGATTAAATAAGCAATTATCTAGCTAAGAAGAGCAGGAAAAACGTGTAACAGCCTGAAATTATTGCAGAAAGGATTATCAATTAAATGATGCTGCCATTATGACCAGTCGCTCTCATTGTATGTATACAGACTTGAATTTCATGTGTTGATGACTGAGTATTCTTTGGACTCCCACACCTGTACTTTCTTGTTTTGATAAGGAAGATTTGAACCATTAAAAAATGTTTTCTATTTGTGGCTGTTTTACCTGTATTTGTTTCAGTGATGGTGAATCATGCCTTTTCTTTTTTTTTTTTTAGTGGTAATTTCCTGAGTGTTTTATTATTCCTACTGTTAAGAATTTGTCTTTCAGGGCACATTGGCAGAATGTATTTACTGCTGTAAAATGCCTATTCTGGTAGTACATGAACACTGGATTAGGAACAACAGAAAGATTGTTAGAGGATGCTAATTAAAAGCTAGGTTGGATATAATAAGGCCTTTTTTAGTCTAAAAGGAACAGGACGAAAATTGTTAGTTCTGTCTAAGCACCTATATTTGTACATACCCTGACACTCACACACGAAACCAAAGACAGCCTTTTCTGAGGTAAGGGGATTAGAGTCCTGTGTTTATATGGGTCTCTAAAGCTTCATGTTACCAGATGAATTTTAAGAGGATGGATAAGGTGAAGATATCTCACTGAATGGAGCTCTTGGCAGCAGCAGAACTGTGAGGCCTTTTCTCTTCAGGATTTTCATTGTTCAGCAAGAGACGTCATGTTTGGCGGACATGAGTTTTCCACTACTTTGTGAATTCCTGGGGCAAATATCTAGACTCTTTTAAAACCTTGCCTGACAAAGCTCTGTCTGTGGCTAGTCTCTGCGATCTCCCCGGTTCAGGAAGCCTTTCCATGGACACTGCTCTGGCTGAGAAAAACTCACAGTTTTAGGAAGTGCACTGCTCAACCAGCAAGTAGCCAGAGCTGTGAAGGGGGTGCTGAGCGGTGTGAATACCTCAGTGGTAAGCACAGGACTGTCTTTTCTTAAATGTGCAAAGTGATGGAAGACAATATATGTGCCAGGTGTATAGTGACGGCTGCTGCTCCCACTGAAATACACATTCCTAATGGCAGCAGTGTGAGCAGGGCTTGGGTCCAGACAAGACAAACCATGCATTAATAAGAAATAATTCCTATATATTGTCTGATATATGTGTTGCTATATATTGTCCATGCATTTTGAAGGAATTTATAACTGAGGAATTACTTAACTGTACAGGATCGTTACAGTCTGTGAAAGGGATTTGAAGCAGAAGCAGAAGAAAGAAAACCAAGAAAGCCAATGGAAATAAAACTCCACTCTCTCTTCTCAGCCACTAATATTTTCCAGGGCAAGCCAATTTTTCAAAAAGTAGGAGTAGAACTGGGACTTTATAATGGAAAGCAATTGCAGTTTTAGATCTGGTTAGAATGAAATCCGCTTCTTTTACCTCTGCTGATCGGAACTTGCTACCTGGAAAAAAATGAAAAACAAAACAAAACAAGCAGGAAGCTGTTCAATGGCAATCTGACTCATGCCTTCGCTGATACTTCAAGAGTATTTTACAAATACCCACCACTACTGAGAATTTGTAAGATGCATGAATTAAATCTGAGCTTATGAGCGCCAACTGTCAAAGAAGTTTTCGCTCAGAAACCAGTGGAGCGTTCTGGAAAAATGTGAGACAAGCACTTGTTTTCCAAAGCTACCTGAAATGGACAGGCACTGCACATCTTAGGAAGTTTAAACATACGAAAAGCACCTCCTCAAATCTGAAGCAGACACGTGTCAACACAGATTTACAGCTTTGGCAGAAACTGAGGCTTAGCAACCTCACTGGGAAGAGGTGCCCCGCGCCCTGTTCTGGGAGCAGGCAGAAGCTCTCCAGAATTGGGGATGGAGCTTGGGCCTGTAGTATCTTTGCTGCAGACCCCTCCCCAGCAGGAAAGCCCATTTGCTAGAGCCCTCGTAGAGCACAGAGCTGTGATTTCGGGGAATTTAGATGAAATATTCTAGGGATAGAGGGCAGTAGCTGTAGCATATCATGGAGACAAAGGACTTACGGAGCTTGACTCCTGTGGCTATTTTCTTTTTCTATAATACCTGGCGGTTTGTCTAAGTATCTGTGAATTCTCAGATGATAGTAAAGGTCACTTTGTAATCAACTGAAGTTATTTGTAATGTAAATAGGAGGATTTTTTTAAAAAAAAGAGAAGGGTATTTTAAATACTCTAAAAATAAGTGAAGAGTTTTTAATCTTCTTCAAAATTAGCATTTATATCCAAAATTTTATAGTTTCTTTGAAAATGAGACCAATTGGTACAACACGTCTACATGTCCAAAATGTTAATCTGGATGCTAACTACAGCACCAATACTTTAATCTGAAAAAGGAGTGCTAAAATAAAAATGTCTTTATAAGTATTCTTACTTCTATTTGTATTTAGAAGATTTAGTTTAAAAAAAGGTTTGCATTGTTAAAATGCTAATATGAAACTGGTGACAGTAATGATAGAAAGATGATTGTGTTGCTCAATTCTCTAAACTACATTTGGTTGTTGCAAGTTAGTAACAAATAAGGCCACTGACCTTCACATCATACATAATCCTCAGGACATCTTTTCGGTAAATTTACTATGCATGCATTAGTTCAAAGCCCTAGAAATATATCTTTCAGCATAAAAAGGCTTAGAATTGGTAGGAAACTTACTGTATCAGTATCCTCTGTGACTGTAAATAAAGAGGCTGAATATTAACAAAACAGCCTCATGGAGAGAAAAAGATTTTTTTAAAAATAATCCTCTTGAGGTTTGGATTTTTTGGGAGAAGAAAGAGGAATAACCCATTTATGCCTTAGGAATTTAGGATCTGTCTTTCTAAAGTATTTAGGTACATCTATATGTGGAGAGAGATCATTCATTATATATCATACAGTATATCTAGATCTTTCGTACTACTAGGACTACTAATAATATGTGCTATGTACTGACGCGAGTAGAGTCCTTTTCAGTAAGTTCTTTCAGTAATTTTGTAGCCCTGAAAGACTCTTTACTGAATTTTAGATCAAGATTATCTTTGACATGTTTATTGTTTAGCAAAACTTGATACTACATCCAGTGTACGCAAAAGTTGCTTGTGCGTGTTGGCTGCCTCATTGTCTCGTCAGTTTTGCTTATACCTTTTAAGAGACTCACTGGTTTCAGTGGGAAAAGTGAATTCCTAGGACCTTGCAGGATGAAGCTGTTACTCTATAGGGCAACATCAGTGTTATAGTGATGGCCATATTCTGCACAGTACTGAGAACTTGCAACTCCCCTCTGGAGTAGTTGCTGCAAAATGTTCAGCAGCTTAGAGGCTCCGACCGTATAATCTATAGATAACGTTACCTCAGTAAAAGCATTGCCTTTTTAATTAAAAAAAAAAAGTTAGAGAATCACTTGATTTAAAAACTTTTTGTTTGTATTGTTTCTTCTTTCTTTCCACAGTGCTACCAGGCAATGTAGCAAAATAGAGCTGCCAAACAGAAAAACAGAAAACAGCGTTATTTTGATTCTAAATGATGGTTCACAAATGGAGAAGAGGGGAAAGGGCAGAAGTAAAGGAACACGTTGGAATGAGGCTTGGAAAGAATAATGGATAACAGACCACCTAATATTCTGTACAAAAGCACTCTCTACTGTGCAAACATTTCCTAGTAAGGAAGTAATTTATCTTGTTTCCTTAAATGAAATTGCTCACATGTAACAATACACTAACGTTAATGTGGAAATGTACAATTTGTCAGCAGTTAAGGCTTGGCTGGCACTGGGTGAAAACAAATTGAGCATTGGGATTTTTTTGAATTGCAGTGGTTTATTCAGGCCCACTCATCTCTCCTGGTCCCAGTGTGCTAGATGCTTTATCCATGCTAAAAAATTACCCAATCCCAAGAGCCCTTTGTCAATGGCAGAAGACGGGAAGTCAACTTCAAATTATGGTATTAAAGAGTTCACCATAAGGGGCCTGACTAGATGGGCTTGTAGATCTCAAGGCATGTATAAATTTTGAAAGAGAAGAAAATATAGATGTTGTGAATATCCACAGGTAGTTTTGTCCTTACCCGGTAACCACGTGAGAGAGCACAGAAGTGTCAGTGGGGAACATTCAGTCTGGCATTTTTAGTGAATCAAAGCCAGGGACTTGATAAGCTGGGTACAAGAATAGGCTACAGAAGTGAAATAAAGCTGTTTGAACTCATTGCAGTGGAAGGTACTGAGACTGCAGGCTGAGTCTGACCCGGATAATTGTTTGGTTTACCCTTCCCCTGCTTGAAACAGTCCATCTCCATGAAGAATATATTTCTGATGGGAGCGAGTATAACCATGCTCGTTTTCCCAAAGGTTGTACTTTGCACTCTATTTATAACAGATGTATTTTTAGCTGTGGAAATATGATGTACTTCTTGTTTTCACAGTTGTAAATGTGGTTTTGGTTCTCTTGCATACATGAGAAAACAATGGTTATTGAAGCCACTTACTTAAATGTGTTTAAATTAGGAAATCATCAAGGACAGTAAGATTATTTTCCTAAGTCATGGGAACACTTTAAAAGTTTTTCAAGTCTTACCCAGCTTAGTATTTACAATATATCACACTCATTAGTAGGGCTAAGCATTAAGAAGTTCACGAGATCTGGTAGAACAAAAGCTTATTGAAAGGGCTTCAGTTGCATGAATAGCTCCATGAGTAATGGAATTTACTATATCTCATTTCTTGAGCTCTTACATTTCCTAATTGGATTGTTTACTGGGACTGAATGTCATCAAGTGTCTCTCTCTTTCATATAACTATTCTTTTCCAAGCTGATTCTGTAATGTCTCATATAGGTGAAGTAACGCAGTAACCTTCCCCTAATTTGAGAAAGGGACACTAATTTTGAACTCTCTTCTCTACCCTGCTGCCATTTTTAATGAAGCTGTAGAAATAGTTTGCTTTTGATTTGGTTTGAAAGTGGCCATCAGATCCAAAAGTTATGGAAAACTGATGGGCAGGCAGGCAGAGAGGGCAACTGGGAAAAAAGGCTGAAAAGATAAATTGAGTGAGTCCTTAACTCACTGTCCTGGGAGTCTGTCTACTTGGAGACTCTGGGATAATTTCACACATTCATTGGAGAATCCTTTCTCCTCTGTCAGTCCAGAAGAGATACATGATAGTGGATGATCAAGCTTTGAAAAAGGCATTTTAAATAGTTTTCTGCATAATTCTTAAAAGTGTAAATTGTTACTAAACTTTTAATACTGAGGTGTCCGATCTGAATGGTCTTTAGGAACTATTCGTAGCCAGAGAAAGTTATTGCTGTTGCTTTGGTAATGAAATGGAAGATAAAATGTTCTCTACTGTCATGGCATTTTTATCCAGCAAGTTCTCCAAGGCATTGCTCATACCTTTGGTGTCTTTCAGTGGTGTACAGGAGCTTCTGAGGTGTTTGATGTTTAATGGTAGTGATTTAAAAGGACTGTGTGCACTCAACATCTGCTGGTTCTCTGTGATCATCTTTGATCACCCAAGCATGTTTTGAGGTAAAGCTCTTGTCGTGCATAGCTGCAAACTCTTCCTGGGGATCTAGAACGAACACATCTTTAAATGTCGTATTTTCTGAACAATGCATTGCCCAATTTAGCATGTAACCTTCATTGGAAAGGGATAATTTACATATCAACAGCAACAGGAAAGATATTTCCTGTGGAGTGTTGCACATATAGAAGTAGTCATTGAGTCATGATCTGAGTCTGATTTGTAGCTACTGTAAGTAATAATTATTTCAAAGTAAATATTGCTACAGCAGTTTGGAAGCTGCGTACTGTCTTAGTTCATCAGGACATGACAAGGCCTGTTTTACAGTCAAGGTCAGGCTCCTATTTTAATGAGATGGTCATTGAAATGGACAAGAAACACAAGTTAAAGAAAAGAATACATGAATACATGAATGCTGTCTTCTCTTTGCATGACGATAAGTAAGGTGGAACAGCCTCAGTTCAGTTAATGTTTCAACATACACAAAGTTGCTTGTGTGAGTAGTTTTGTCTTTCTGAAGCCTACGTTTTTGGCCTTTATTTTTTGCATTTGAAGTCTTCTATTGAGTTTCAGACCCTAAAGGGGAATACATTTACTCATTTCCTAACCTAGTTACAGGACTGAAAATAGTGTTTAGAACTAAATTTTAAAATAAATGGTTGTAATCCACACACCTTCTAAAGCGTGAAATCCATAAACTGGGACATCTAATACCCAGAAAATGTACATGATGTAAAAATAGAGAAATACTGTGAGATAAATGAGCATGAGCCTTCTAACTGTGTAGAAATATGTTGCACTAGGAGACCTTTTTGAAGCTGGATTAGAAAATATTAACTATTTTTCTATAAAAGGCCAGCCTGCTTTAAAATAAGAACAGCCTAATCTTTTTAAAGAGATAATCCTGATGACCTGCACATTTGCATGAAAACAGAATTTTAAAAAAGATTTTGCCTTAAACAGTTGACTGTATGCCTATATACTGCTGAATAACTACAACAAAAAATGTGAATAGCTTTTTTTATGACCTACTTCATCACAGAAATATGGCCTCATGGAGTCACAAAGAGTCTATTTTTCTTTGTGTAGTGCAGAAGCCTTATGTGTAGAAGGCATGGTATTTGCTTTCTTGTTTCTTCTGTGATTTTATTTTTACATGTAGGGTCATTCAAACCATCATTATGAATACAAATTCTTCTGAGCTCTTTGAAAAGGACAAGAACTGAGGGATATGCCAAAAATAATGAATGTCAAATGTTTCCTGTAGCTAAAATAATTTCTGGTTTCTATGCAGTTTCAAATCGCAACTTTGCAGAACTCATCCAGTTCAGAAACTTTCCTGTATCCCAAAATTCATATCCTATCAGGAAGATTTCTTCCAAGTTTTATATATGTATGTATACATATTGTATACCTACAATATAGATTTAGTATTATTTTTGCTGCTTCTAGATTTCTCCAAGTAAATATTACATTTTTAAATACCAAGTCTTTTCAGTTGAAGAAGAGGATACATTCGCAAAAATACTGTTCCATCAGCCTATACTCCAGCAATTACTCAGTCAAGACTTAAACAGTCAGATGGCATAAGTAGGTGCTGAGGTTTATCATATAGCATACATTATAATATATTATCATCTAGAATATGTCATATAGACTATGTTCAGGCAGAATTCTAGATAAACTAAATTTCACTTTGGAGTACCTTAGGTCTTCTATATCAAATTACGTTATTTGCTAAATATGGAATACCAGCAATCACTGCCTACCTCTCAAAAAATATCAATGCGTACTTTCAGAAGACATCTTGAGATGTTATCAGAAACATATACTTTGAATGTATGGTTCCTGATATATTCTCATAATTCTCTCTTGAACTGCAGCATGAGAGAACTTCTGCTCCTCTTACATTAATAGACCTCGCTCAAGGTTCAGCCAGTGCTCCTAATGCATGAAAAAAGCCTTCAGTGAGCACCCAACGAAATATTCCCTTATTTGTACCTACGGGCAAGTAGACCTTAAAGGTTAGATGGACCGTGATGGTTCATCTGGAAGAGAGAAGGTATCTTTCTTTCCCTACCTCACTTTATCCTAGCCAAAGTTTGTCTTTCCATCCAGAAGACAACGTGGTGACACTATCTGAAGATAGTCCTGCCCTCTTGTTACACTTTAAGGAGTTGACATTGTTTCTTCTCAGTGAATCATACATAAGAAAATACTTTAATTGGTTAAATAGGCAATAATTATTTAAAAGCTTATGTTTTTAACACAAATGTGTATTTGGGATCTTGCTTGCAAAGGAAAAGTTAAAACAAAACAAAGCAGACTGCTATGCTCCTATGCGAGTTGCCCTTTCAAATGCAGTTGAAAGAGATGGTGAAACTCAGTGAAGTTGATAGTCCAGATTTAAGAAATGATAGAAATAACAGAACTACCTGGAGAGCTCATAGTGGGTCCATTTGAGTTCAAAAGGATTTTTAAAACAATTGAGACTTATATAGACAAGGAGAATGCTAATGAAATGCCAAAAATTAAAAGCAAACCCACCACATGGTACAAAGCAATCATGATACATATCGTCAGAAAAATTGACTTAATGTCTGAGACATTAAAAAGCCTCTGACTGAGGAAGGATTGAGGAACAAACATTAATTATAAGTGTTTCGAAGGACTGGGATGTGCTCACTGAATTAGCTGAAATGTATTCTAAAATAACATGAGTTGGTGTTCCTGCTTTTAAAAATGTGTCGTGTGTCCAGCTTCATTCCTACTCTGATAATTCCAAAAAACTGTCACCTGTCCTGAATCCCCAGGCAGCTAGCCTTTTGCAGCTACTTCTTTTTGTCCTGCTACCTTCAGCAGAATTAGCTGAAAGAAAGACATCTCTTTTTCTAGCATACTAACTTGCCTGACCTGCTTGCTCAAATACAAAGGTGAGCCTTTGGACCTATGCTTTGAACTGTGAGAAAGTAATTATCAGATAGTTGAGTGGGATTTAAAAAGATTAAAGAAAAAAAAGCGAATAAGAAAAGAAAAAAAGAAAGAGTATCTGACTGAAGCACAGGGCAGAGAGCTGCTCTCTTGGACGATTTAATTAACCAGATGCAGCCTTGCGCTGGGCTGGGCTGCGTCGGGTTTCTGTGGCCCTGTTGCTTCTGGTTCCAGCTACCACAGCTGTTGGTGGTGGGGAACTCAGTCCCGTGCTCTGCGCTGTGCTGGACAGACTGTCCTTGTTGTCTAATAATGCAGAGCCACAAAGGCTGGTGGGCCTTTTTTTTTTTTTTTTTTAAACAGTACTTTACCAGAGTTGGCTAGAGCAGTAAAACCTGGGTGTCTTCCTCCTTCTGTGGATTTGGCTCCTTACCCATTCTGTTGTATGAGACTCACACAAGAGTTCCATGTTTTCTAGCTAAATACAAGATTTGAACTGTGTATTTACAAGTTCTGTTGTGTAGACGTGTAAGCCTGTATAACATCACTCACATTTTCTCTTTCTTTGGCTGAATCTCTTTCACAGTTGATACTTTTTTGATGCTGTTTGGATGTAGCTTACTTCCCTTTATCCTCCTCCTCCTTTTCTAGGGTCATCTCTCCCTTGCTCATGCATAAATGCTCCCTCCCATGGAAATCACTCCCACATCATGAAAGCAGAACAGTGCTCTGACTCATCTTGCTTCCTGGCCTTAGTGCTTGTACGAGGTGAAAGAATAGGAGAAAGAAGGGGGAGATCTTGAACTTAGTCTGGCAATAATGCAATCTGAGCTGAAACAAAGAGTTGAAGAATGGTCAGATAAGAGCTGGAGAAACCCTTTTGACTGTAATAATAGTAGATTTTATTTTTCTTTTATTGTGTGAAGGAACTGTGATCTTAACTCTAGACACTTTCTCTCAAAGAATGGCCTGCATTCAATTGCAGGATGAAATAAAACAATGCTCAAAATATTTTCAGAAAATCCTTAGAAATGTGAGCAAAAAATCAGCCCTGAGTACAGCCTCCCATATGTAGAACTCCAGATGAAATTCTGAGATTTTTCTCTTTCAATGTGAGTAGCTGGTTCCTAGCAAACTTTCTATTTTCATAAAATACAATAACCGTGATGGCTTAGCATCAGCTATTTCTGTCTCTCTCCATGCTGTGAACAGATCACAATCATGAAACCCAGCAATCCAGTATGAGCTGATAAAGCATGATGAGAAAATATTCCTGGTAAGTATGACTGTAATCTCTCCCTAAACCAGAGATACTGTTCTCATGTTCTAAAGCTTTGGGTTCCCCTTAGGAAAAGGAGGAAATTTCCCTTTGGCATAGGAATATTTCTGAGGAACATAGGGTATTTTGTGTCCAGTAAAGTGCCTCAAACAGAGTGGTTAGTGATCTTAAAGCAATTCCTAGGTGTGCCTTTATTTGTTTTCATTGTTGGTCACAAGCTGGGCATACATTCATTAACTGAACTTCTAAATAGCAGTGATCTCAATAAAATCAAATTATTTCAGGACAGCTGAATTAGAAGCTGGTGTCAGTGTAACACTGAGTTACAGTGAGTATGTGTATTTGCATGTGCATGTGCGTGTGCGTGTGCGTGTGTGAGTGTGAGTGGTCCATTTTCATCTGTGCAGAGGAGGAGGAAATTCATCCAAAAGCCAAAGAAATCTGCTGGGGAGGGTGTGCGTGTGTCCGTGTGTGCGTGTGTGTGTGTGTGCGTGTGTGTGTGTGCGTGTGCGTGTGTGTGTGTGTGTGTGTGTGTGTGTGTGTGTGTGTGTGTGTTTGTCTGTGTGTGTGTGCGTGGCTGAATAAATGGGCTGAAAACAGGTAATATCAGAACATGGGATGAAGATAACCAAAGCCGCCTTCCTGTTCTCTTGCAGAATTGTGTTTTCTTTTTGGTAGAGTATCTAGTTCCATTGCCTTGATAGTATGATACTAATATTCCTCTATTAGTGCAGCTCGGACTGGAAAGAAGATAGAAAATGTTTTTACTCAGGCATTCCCTAAACACAGAGGAATCATGTTCTATACAAGCAATTTCCACATTAATAAAGAATCAGACTTATCTGATGTGTTGCTACTCATTGGGAATTGCTGAATGAGTTAGAAGAAAATGATTAATCTGGACAGCTTTGTGCTATGCCTCATTTGAAACAAAATTAGAAATTTCTTTGAAATTTAATAGAATTGTGTTGTTTTTTCATTATCCCATTATGATTTTGAAACCTTGCTTTTCCAAAAAATGGTCAAAAGTAAAAAGGCAAAATGCCATAAAAGGATCTTTCTCATGTAGTTTCTAGATTGAACCTGAGCAAGTGTTACTAGGAATCTGTTTTAAATGTGTATTCTTCTGAGACTTGGAGGTGTGAGATTTTTTTCCGATGGAGCACAACAGATTCTAGTAAAATTTCTAACTAATGTGAATTTGTTCAGATATTAGAGCTATATCCAAATCGAGGACTAACTGCTGGCATTTTGGTCCATAATAAACTATAAAAAAAAGTGAGTCAAAAAAAATCTCTGGCTTGTAGCAATGTGTTCTTTTTCACCTAAACTGATTTGAATACCTGCTGTGCATGTTGCTGACTCATCCGCCTGCTAACACAGTTTGTACTTAGCACCTACAAAGTCTCTATGTATATGACATCTCTATGTATATGACATAAAAGTTAACATTGTAATATTTTTTTAATCTTTCAGCTAGTTTTGGGTACATTTTTTGGTTTGCTGTGTCTCAGATGCGCACAAAGGTAAATCGTAAACAACACGGAGACCGCAGTTGTACCAATTTAGATCTGGCCGAAGAGATGAGAATGTGATGAAACTGTGATCTCTAATTGCGTTTCTTGCTCTACGCCACACAGCAACACACTGCTTTTTTTTGGACAATACTCTATTGTGTAGTTGTGTCAAAAAATTGACAGGCGTTCAGCAGTTAAATGATTTATAAAGGAAGCTTACAAAAAAATGAGGTTTGGATAGGTGAACAAATATTAGAAGAACCAAGAAGATATTTAATGAAAAAGAGGTTGTACTCTCTGAGTAAGACCTGACTGATGGGTGACTATGCTTAGTAAAGTCTCTTCCCGTGAAATACGAAGCTCAACATACTGAGCACGTCTGTGAATAAGGAGTTCTGTCATAAATGAATGAAGGCATAGGTCAGAGAGTCCTCATCAAAGTTATATGCGGTCAGAACATGCTGCTTCCTTAAGCTCTTGCACGGCATTATTTATATATTTTCCATATCGGCAGCCAGTTGAGTATTGCTCCTGATGTTGTTGCCATGATTGCCTTAAAATTTGGATGCTAAATCAAACATTAAGAAATGAAAACACTGAAGTGAACAAGACAATACCTTTAATTTGCTGCATACAGCAGAAGAGGAGAGATACTCTTAAAATCTTTTGCATCTGTATTATTATAGTATTAATTACTATACATTCACTATATACTTATTATTTTAATTATATTATATTATCGTATTATATAAATAAATGTTGTATTTTAAAAATACAAAAAATAGAGAGGATGCATATTAAGTTTCCATAGTAATTTGCGTACCAATTTTTACAGTGGATTACCTGAGACTCATTTACAAACTGCATTATTGTATTATCTCTATATTGGCAATGTATGTATGTGGCCAGCTGCTGGAGGCAAGTATCACATGTCCAGCTATTATCCATTCATACTGAGGAAGGACCCCAGGATATGTTGGGTAATCACCTTGGTTGACAGAGGATATATTGTTGTATATTCTCTGTATATTGTATATTCTTGTACAAGAATATATTCTTCAGAATTAATGATTTTTGTTCCTGGAAATACTGCCTGCATAGAAATGCTTTAGATCTCAGATATTTTTTCTATTTATTAAAAAAAAAATTATTACTTAAAATGGTTATAAATATTTTTTTACAAAAACTGGAGCTCACACCACCTGCACGAATTGCTGCGAAGCAGTACAAGAATACACGAGAGATTTACAGCTAGCAAAACCTGTGTTCCTAAATTCCTTTTGGAGTTTGCACAGGATCCATTTCTAAGGTGAAATGTTTTTAACTTGCATTTAATGTCTTTTCCTTGGCTGACCTACCTTTCCTATTTGTAGCTGTAAGTCTGCCACCGGTGCTACTGAGTGGTCGGATTACACTTCAATTAGGATCTCTCTGGCTAGCCTTTTCAGCCTTTTTTTTTTTTTTAAATTACAAGTGAAACTGAGGTGTATTTAACAACTCTGTTCATCCTCTGATGGCTTCTGTCCTTTTACGGGGAGAATTGCATTCCAGGCCTTTTATTCATTGAGAAGTTTTTACCTCAGTAAGGCTAATCTCTTCAACCTTGTGTTTGCAAATCGCATCCTGATTAAAAGGATGGTAGTTTCTCGTGGTATAGTCAACTGAGATGCTGCAGTGCTGGAAGAAGAGTAGTATAATTTCATTTCTAACCTTAAGATGAAAAAATAGAAACCCTTATGTTTCTTCTGGAGTGGAGCAAACAATTTACTGTAAGAATTTACTTAATGAATTTGGCTTTATTCAAGTCATTACATTTTTTCAAGCTCATAGTTTCTTCAGAGAATTTCTTCTTCTAAGCAAATTAATTCAGTTGTGTTGGAGGTGTTTGATACAACCTATTGCTTATCAAAGGAAATAAATTGTTCACAGCTATCCCTCCCTGATACACATAATCAGGGTTTGATAGCACTTGTGTTACTTAGTTGTGATAGGTCACAAAAAGCACGTACTATTTTTCTCCTCTCAGTGGGTAAGTACAGAGGTACTTCCACAAAGGGGAATTAGGTGTGCAACCTCTAAATAATTTTTATATGTGTACAATAATGACATTTCTTTACAACTTGCCAAAAAGGGTTTAGATTCATTTATTTTGAAGCATTGAACTGTATTATTGCTCTGTGTAATTTGAGCTTTTTTTTTTTTTGTTTATATTGATTGGTTGGATTTCTGGTGTTACTAGAAAACAGTTTAGGTTTTGGATACTGTTGTTAGTCTACGCTGTATTTATGTTCTACTTTTTAAGAAGCTACTATGGCTTGAATTTATTACTATCTTCATGCAAACCATTTTGCACATTTGCTATGACAGGCTCAATTATGATAAATGTGCTTACCAAAACCCCTTAAATCTAAAGATATATGTGGCCTTTTAAATTAGTCACTAGATCAGAAAAGTATTGCAGCAGCTGGTGTGTTCATTATCACACGTTTACACAGAGGCTGACACATATAAGCAGACACTTCAGACTGCTGAGTAAAGCGTTTAGAGAAATTGCAGAAGGCTGCTTTTACTTTCATTTTGTAGTAGCTGGTGCTAGGTCAAATAAAACAAGCTTACATGAGAAGAGGTTTATGTACACAGGAAAATTTACCTATAGTAAATACTTGTATTTTTTGCCCTTAAGTAGTATATTCCAAGTACTGCTTGAAACTTGGGAAGTATTCTTCCTTCTGTGCAAACCAAAAGCGGACCTATCTAGTCTCTGTTTGGAGACTTTGAGGAGAAGTGGCAGATTCTGAATGTTTCCAGTTATGTTGCCCCTAAAGTCACACCCTCTGCGACAGGCCTGAAGCAATGTTCAGTGAGGCAGGGTCATGCAGTGACTTCTAGGGAATATTCATATTCTCTTAAACTAACACCTGGAGTTATTGGTGGTACTATACTTAGATGTAGCATTTTACTGGCAGTTACATGCAGGGTGTTTTTTTTTTAATGCATCATCCCATGTGCAGGTGTAAAAGGAATATAACTGTGAATATTTACTTTTTTTTTTCCCTGAAAAGAGGTAGGAAAAAGAGCGTTCATAAAAGTTTTCTTATTTAATTTTCTTCTGCTAGTGGCACATGTTACCATACGTAATAGTAATTCTGATATTCAGCTTTTGTTCCCTCTATGCATCACTTATTTTGATAAGCATGGGATGTGTTTCTCTTACAAAGGAATGTCCAGCTTCAGGTAGAAGTCATACATGCTTGCGATTTTGACACATAGATCTTATTATTAGCTATCTTAAGAAAACGCTGTGTTCAAAATCTGAATGTGATGGTTTCCTCAGTGCTATGTTTTCAATCAGTGGACATACTGATAGGGTTTTTAAATCTTTTTTTGCCCCTTCAAATATTAGCCAGTAGGTGACCTTAGGCATGTTGGTTCTACATGTTGTGTGTATGTTTATACCATGTGTCATAAGTCTACTACTGTCAGCTTTACATCAGTAAATTGCTCTGTGTTCACCTTCAAAAGCAAATTGTTTTTGAGGGTGTAGCTTTTGTCTTGGAAAAGCCAATCCCATCACCACCTGTGCAACTAGCTGAGATGTATAAGGAGATGCTGTTATTTATGTGTGAAAACTTCAGCATGTTGACGGCCAGAGAATAAATTGTTTAGAGAGTTTAGATTGTTTAATGTAGTCACATATGCTTCCATTTCTGTTCTGCTTCAGAACATGACAGTGGAATTACACTAATTCAAAATTGCCCATGTACAGCCATAGCTATAGTATATGTATCTATTGATATATACACATGAATAATATAATACATTACACAATGTCATGTGTAATAAAATATATGCTTGAGCTTTCTTGCTTAGCAATAAAATAGATCCTTGCCCTTTTACAACTTCAACATAAAAGCAGCATTCAAATTTCAAGAATTACTAAGAATAAAAAGTTTTTTACCAAGTAAATAAACAAACAATATATTCCATTTGTTTATTTTAAAGCAGTCATTTGGGACTGTCTCCCTTTTTATACCAGCCTTTATTTCGTTTAAGAAATACATATTAGATATTTTTTTCTGAATACTGCACATTCCTAACGTTTTTAGCATGTGATGAATTATTTACTGAGCTCTTTATGATGCAAATGCAATGTCAAAGCTTGTCGTACAGGGCATAAGTTGCATTTCCAGCTTGAGGTAGTTATATGGATCTTGGAAGGACCTCATGAGTCATATAATGACTTCAATAATGGGATGTGATCAGTTTGTGAAGGGATTATAAGGCATCGTGGGCTGAGGTTGTTTGGGCAGCAGAAAATCACACACTGACCCAGCCCTTTCCAGTCCTGTGCTCCTGTTTGGAAACGTGAAGTCTGTTCCCACTGTCCTTGCTGAAACACTATTCCACATTTTAAAATAGCATCTAATAATCATAGCACTGATTTCCAGACATGTTATTAAAGACAGTTTGACAGGTCTCATGATAGCTGTTGATATCTGGCAGTTACAGCATTGTATAAGAAGTTAAAAATTCCTATATTTTTTGTTCAAATTTGTACGCAGTTCCATCTCCTTCTTATTTTTTCTTGCCTCAAACTTGCTTCTCTTAAAAGATCTACAGCTTCTTAAGGTAGCAGGCCTTCTAAATTTTTGACATTCAACATTTTTCTTGGTTAAGGATGTTATCTTTTCTTAAGAGAAGGAATCTTAAGGCCATGCTTATTGAATTCTGGACCTTTTCTGAGTTCCCAGTTTTCTGGTCACCTCTAGCTCCTAGATAAACCTTACTATCAACTCTTGCTTTTTTGTAGCAGAGCCATTGTTTGGACAAATGTAGTCAATACATTCTTGCTTTTGCTGTTCCAGACATTCATGAAAATATTAAATAAGGATGGTGTTGAGACTGATCCTTGCCATTGTTTGCTGTCCCATTGCCATTTCCTCTGACATATAGTTCTGTCCTGTCCCTCATATCTTCCAGCTTCAATAATTTGCCATGTTTCACAGTGCCAGTTTATTACTCAAGTTTGAATAAATCACCTCATTAACTTGAATGGCATTCCCTCACTTTCTTTTGTCTTGTGAAGTGGAAGAAAAAATATTTTGAATGCAATATGTTCAAGCACATATGTAACCAAACATCTTGTCTTGCAAGGGAAGAGGAGTGCTCAGGCAGGTTAAATCTAAACTACTGTTTTAGTCCAGTTCAGGAATGTGCTTTTGAAGAAAATACCTGTGTTTTCTCCATTTACTGTACTTTAGTTCTCATCATGGAGCACACTTAATGCAAAGGGACTAGATTTCTTTCAGATGAAACTAAACCAGAAAGTGGTTCCATGCATAGCACCAGACCAGAGTCAGTCTGCAGCAGAAGACCATAAAATGTATATTGTATGGGTGCCATGTCCTCAGCATCAACTGCTTTGGGTGCAAATCCGGCTCCCTGGTTGTGCGCTTATTTGCTAATGGAGAAGTAGCTCCTGTCAGAGCTACATCTCAGCTGAGAGGCAGGAACAAACAGCCGAGAAAAGATAGATTCTTAAACTAAATCCTAGTTATAACTCATCTTCTGAATACTGCTTGTACAAAGTCAAACATCTTACAAACAGGTAAGGAGTCCTCTTAAGATCAGTATTCTGTTGCAAGATAGACGATCTGGCTAAAAGGTGCAGTAGATTTTTAAGGAAATATTCTTGGAAGAATTGTGATATTTGAAGTTTTATGGATCTGTTTCCCTTCATGCAGGAGCCAGTTATCTTACATAATCTGCTTTTAGTAAAAGCACACTGTAATTTATCATACTTTTCACTGACACTTTGACTCCTTGTTCTATGACTAAAGAAATTAGTTTTAGCCTCAGAGTGTGTCACGAGCTCTTGCATGCTACTGAGCTCAGGTTAATAGGCATGTAGTTTCATGAATCCATATTTTAATTCTTCCTACGCATACACAAGTTGATTGCTCAGGTATAAGTAAGGAAGGTCAGCTGGGAACTGTTTTGTCACTTTGCATTCCTGACTGGCTCCCAGTCATATTTTGGCATCACTTCAAGGTTATCACTAACATCTTAAAAATATATGCTTGCTGACTGCGGAGTCCATTCAGTTCTGTGTAACGTGCTTCCTTAGCTTTCAGGGACAAACTGTAAACCAGACTGCTGGGGGGTGAAAGGTTTGCCGCCATGAAACTCCCTTCCAGTAAAGGTGTTTCAGAGTTGCCTTGGTCTTGTCACATTTTAAAACATGCTGAAGAACATCTGCTTGTAGAGACTGAGCATTATTAAGAGTTACTCTGCATCTGTGTTCCTGCAGTCAGTGCTTGACAACTAATTTAGAGAGAAACTGGAAAGATGAGTCACTATCTTTTACAGAGGGGGCAATAAGGTTTCTTAAATTTGTAAAGTACTCAACCAAGTTGATGGCCATTCCAAAAATACCAAACTGATTTTAATGTCAATGAAAATCTTTCCAGCCTCTGAGACATATTACATACAACAGTCAAGTTGAGGGAGGTAGCTCGCTTGTTCTTCTAACTCAGAATTAAACTTTTTTTCCCTATTTTGAAATTTTATTTTGACATAGCTCATGCTCTTCTCCCCACAACCCCCCATAATAACAGTGAAAAAATATACCTATTGGCACTTTGTTTAGCTGTTGTTTTATAATCTATTACTTCAGCAGGCCTATTGTACAAGTATATTTGCTTGTTGCCAGTCTTACGAATTCACTTTCCCAATACTTCTTCAACAGGATATTTGTTCAAATAAAATAGACTGTGATGACAAAAATTGATAGGGTATCATTTCTTACCCAGGAAAGGCTAAAATAAGATGCTGACTTTCCTTTTTTAGACTTTGTAGTTCCATTGATAAATACAAGCATTAATCTACATTGCAATATTTCCTGTGTATACTTTATTTTAGTGTTTCCTTTTTTTTTCCAGTTTGATGTACTGTAGATTTTCAGAAGACAGTGAGTAAAAATTGTTTGCTCTGTGACACTTCCTGGAGCCAGTTAATTTTGAATAAGGATAATGTTCATTGAAGTTTAAGGAATCAAGAGATGGTAAAACTGTTTTCCTCATGATTTCAGCTTGAAATGGTGAATAGCAAGTTTTCTTGAGCATTATTCATTTCACTGCACACAAGGCAGTTCCAAATTGGAATTTCAGGAGTTCATAGAGGGACAGAGAATTATGCAGACTTCGTAGATATGTTCTTTTGACAGATAGTGCCCTAATGAAAAAGCAAATACACTGTGACAGAGGGCAGTAAATAATGAAGCATAAATATAGCTTAGAAAAGTTCAAATACATTATTTTACAATAACTTGAAGCTCAAGAGCTGGCATTTCCCTCACTATTTAGTTGTTTGGATTTTAAAAACAAACTGCAATTTAGCAACTAACTAAGTCACTTGACCCTGTCTGGTCAAGTCTGAACTGAAGCAGTGAAAGAGCAAATAATGTATTTCATTTAGCTTTCATCTCATAGCACAGCTGTCTGGATAAATTCCATGGTCTTTCCAGTAGGTCTCTGTGCGGAATCTTTGCTTAATGGTTTCTATGTGATATTGAAGGATTGTGATGGGATTTTATCCTGCAATCACGACTGAGGCAGAACTCGAGCAGGAGTTAATTAAAATTTTATCTGAAGAAGTTTCTAAGATACAGTTCCCAGGCAGCAAAGGAAGACAGGGACCTGGCCTCAGGCTTGCACAGAGGTACTAGCTGGAGCTTTGGCTGGTGACTTGCAGTTTGTAGAAAGTCATATGCATATGCATTTGGGTCCACGCTAACTGCCAGTGAAATGATAGGAAATGACTTGAATGCTTTCCACAAAAGCTGTCTTCTTTCACTGATCAAAAAGCTTTAGATTTTCCCTATTTTGTTGAGGAGGGTTATTCTGCTTAGAAAACTGCAGTAATCTCTGCTTCCCTCTCTTCTGACTATCTTCTCTGCTACCTGTCCAATAGCACTGCCTTCACTCTCACTTTCAAGATGGCAATGAAGGGTTATGTGCAATAGTCAAGAGATATCAGTGCATGAAGGATCTTCTTTACATGTTATAATATGGGATCATTGTAGCAGAAACATGTTCCTGTCCTCTCCTCTACTAGTAATGTTATTCCAAATGCAGCTCAGCTGGTTTTAATGACTCTTTAGTTGGGTGAAAGTACAAAGCACCTCATGCCACAGTCTTTACATTAACACTGTAGAATATAACTACTAAATATTTTATTTTCCCAAACAAAATCAGTCATTTGCACTGAGGGTCAACTTTTCTTGAACAAGGAGCAGGAATGTAGGCAGTTTAGATATGGTGCTAAAATTTCCTGCTACCCTGTGAACTTGTAGATATTTTCCAAGTATTAAGGACTCCACTAATCATGAATTGTTCTGGTCACAGACAACTTTGTAACAGAAATGCTGAGCAGAGGGGCCTGTCTGAAAACATGATAAAAATTTGGCTTTTACTTTATCTTGATAGATTATCAATTTCTTTTCATGGCTTCCTTTTGAGAGGATAGTGGGGCCTCTCCTTGACGCTCCATCTCTGAAGTGTTGAACTGAAGACCACAAAATATTTTTCGTTTGAATTCTGCTTCCTTATCCACAACCAATTAACATGAATGTTAGGTGGATATAGTCCTATGTATCAAAAGAGTCGCCCTATGCATGCATTCACAGATACATTGCATATTAATAAGAAACTAAAATTTCATATGACTCAATATTTCTAAAATGCAGGCATAAGGAAAAATAGCTATTTTTATCTAAAGCTTCATTCATTTTGAACTAAAATTATTGATACGTGTATCAAGCATTATAGGTTCCCCCTTTTTTCCAGTACAGATAGTATGTAAATGTAGCTCAACCATCTTCATTACAAAAAGTTGCAGTTGCACCTACTTTTCAAGTTCACCAGTTTGCCTTTTCTGAACAACAACGCTACAAATAAAAGGGTCGGATGCTGTGGTTCCACAAGGTGAAGCTGAAAAGTGAGAAAAATAGACAAATAAAGTAAAATTTTCTGCATGTGTTAGAGAAATTACTGACTAGATGAAGTAAAAGGTGCCCTTGCCAAAGACACTGTAGCATATGTTGACATCTCATATCAGTATTTCCCTTAGTTCAGGCATATGTAGTATATCAATACAAAAGGCATTAATGGCAGTTCCTCTTCTCCCATTTTTGATAGATGAGAATATGGTAGGAGTGTTCTCTGAAGAAATTAATAAGTACTCTTAAAGGTAAAATCTGAAACTTGGACATTTCTGATAATCACTAGTTTTTAATAACTTGATTTTATTGCTAATAGTTTTAAAAACTTCATTTAGCTATGACTAAGTCAAGAAATTAGTTATATTAGGAGGTAATGCTGAATCAAGATTACTGTAAATAATTCAGAGTCATTAACTTGGGAAAGGACTGATGAATATCTCAAAGGGGCAGATCATCAGCTAGTAATAATTAGCATGTCTATTGAAATGTAGTTTGGCATCTCCAGCGCTCCTAAAGGGAGTCCCTTCTGTAGGTACAGTTGTCCATTACTTATATCGTTCTTATAGGAAGAAGCATCTGTGAGAAAGATGCATATCTTGGATCTTTCGGTTCACATTATCTGTGCCTCTCACCCTGCTGCTTTCCCTGTAATTTGAAAGCTATAGAGGTACTATACAAATAACGTCCCATCGATTGCTAGAAATACAATAGTCTAGAAATACAAGAGTATTGGTGTGTAAGTAAAGCCTAATGTTAATGCCCTAAGTTTGCACTGTTATTGAACTTCAGCTAATGTATTTGCATGTAAACAATACTGTTATGAATATTATAGCTTAACCTAATGTTATATACAATCTGAATGTATATATATTGCTGACATAGTAATAAGGGACCTTTTTCAAAGATAGTGCCTTTATATTTTCTTATGTTACACTTTTGGGTAATCAAAACAGGAGAGAAAGGGAGCAATTTTATAAACTCCGCAGGAACTGGGATTTTTGTCTCCTTGTGTCTGCATTCATAGCTCATTTTGTTGCTAGCCAGATGCATGACCAAGGACCCAAATATAAAACAAAATGCATTTAATCCAAGACATGCCAAATTTGGTGTAGTCTGTTTTAGGGGTACTTCTCATGTATCTACACAAGGATTTAGTTACCAACCTGGGTAACGTTTAAAGACCAGATTTCTAATGGTAAGTGAACAGTTACTTGAAGTGCTTAGATGCACTTGGCAGTAAGCAATAGGCATATAAATACCTGCCTGCTTAAGTGGTTTTGGGAATTCCAGGAGGGTTTGAACATTTCTGTAACTCTGCTTCTTGACAGCTTTGAAAAGCCATCCACAGATATTTTGGAAGAAATAAGGCACATGGCTTACTTTCTGTTTATTATAAACTTAAAAGATAGTAATATATATACCTGAGGGGTGTTCTGAGGTGGTAGTATGTCAATATTGTATTTTAACATGCTTGAGGAAAAAAAGGCTGGAGATAAGAGTATCAGTGTGACTGTCCAAATCTTTGGAGCTCCATATTGGGGAAGAGATTTGCCTACCCACCGACATGCCTATGAAGTATGAAACGTTTTGCTTCAGCAGGCAGGCTGGAAGAAAGCTGAAGTGCTCAGTCAGTGATATAGAGCAGCATCAAGACAGTATGAAGCACTATATCATATCTCCAGGGCACTGCGGGAAATACATGCAACTTTTTATTACCTTGATGCCAAAGATATAGCATCTGCCCTTCCTCCCCACCCGCCATGACAGCAATCCCTTTGCAATAACCTCATTGCTGCCTTTGTGCTGAAGGCCTCACACAGTTAAGTCACTAGATGAAGTTCTGAAAAAAGCGTGAGGTCGAATATAGTAATAACCTGTGTCAAGTTTTCATTTTTTCTTTTAAGCTTCTAGGGTTTAGTTTAATATTTAGCTATGAGCAACTAGGAGATTATCCCATAATTGGCCAGTGTCAGTAGAGTAGCTCTGTGTAGTCTTTTGAAGCAGCTGTGCATCTAAAAGGTCCAGCCCTACTTGTGTCAAATATATGTGCCAGTATGAAGCCAGCTGGTGGACTTTATTTTTCCCTGTTTGTTTTCATAAAAATGCAAATAGTAACATTAGTTTAAAGTGTAAAAAACAGCAGGGAATAAGTTTTTGGAATTTCCCTCACAAATGTGCTTGCATTGTTGTGTGACCACATGTGATCTACATCGTCCTCAAAACTTCTGCTGAATGGAGTATGCTCTGGATATGAATCAGAATTGTCTATGCTCCTCCCGCATCAAGTGCAGCAGAAGTTGGATGGTGTCTAACAAATCAGGTTGCAGAAATAACTGACTTAGCAGTTCTTTAGGTAAGAACACATTTAAAAAAGAACTATTTGGTTGACCTGAAACATTTTTTTCCTGCCAAAACAGTGTAAATTAGACATAAATTTACAGGAATTCATATTGCAAACCTCTTCTTTGTTTCAGTATCTTCTGGAAAGCTTTGGTATGGGCTTTTTGGGTATAATAGTGGGACATGGAAACACCAGGAAGAAACAGCAGTCACTGCTAAACCCACAGCAGTGGCTTCTTGCAAGGAGGAGGCAGTCCCTCTGTGAAGGTCTTGTATATTTTGAGTATAGCCATGAATCTCTGTCAGGCCACTGTTTCCCATGGATGAAATGCAATATTCCAAAGAGGCACAAATGGTTATATGATCATGGGAAAGGGTGTAGTCCTGATCCTAACATGTGCAAATTTCAAATACCTGCTGAGGACAGGTCAACAGACAGAGCTCAAAAAAATCAGCAAGCTGTCCAGTGGAACACAACATACTGCCTGCTGTTTTTTTTTTTGCTATTTTTCCTAGCTTCTTGCGTTTAACATTCATTCATAAATGAAACACAAAATGAAGATATCAGCATACCGCTTAAGGACATGGAAGAAAGAAAAGTGTCACACAGACTTTTATCTATATTGGGAATGGCCAAGGTTAACACTTTTTCAGGTTCTTACATGTTGCCTGCTTACATAAAAGCAACGCGCTTCTGAGGGGAGGAGGGGAAGCCCCCAAAAACCTAAATACTACCTAACTTCCTTTGGGTGTTTGGGTGTGCTTACTGATTACCCTTTTGAGGCTGTACCCTCTCCTCAGGAAAAAAAAAGATTGAGGAAAACAGACCAATGCGGCACCAGTGAGGAGTTCTTCCAGCTGGAGGGACCTGAGGTGTAACCGGCAGTGACAGTGTTCAGTGGCTTCAGTGGAGCTGGCGTGTCACCAGCACTCTTTTCCTAGAAACTTGAGAATGATAGCTCAATCTATAATAATTAGCTGTTTTCAGACCTACACAGGTTTGCATGTCTGACACAAGGATGAACAATACTAAATCAGAAGAATAAACAATGCTAAATCAGAAGAGTTAAAACTTAAATTGCTTTCACTAGCTTTGATGGCACATTGAATATCAGTACTTTTAAAATCCGTGCATAATTCCGCCAGTCTTCACATAATGACAAATGAAAGTATTGCAAAATGGTAGCAGCTGGTGCAGGCAATTTAAAACCATGGCTGTGCCAATAGAATTACTTTTCTTTTCCCCTGTCATTGTAATTTGACTTTAAATTGCATTTTTAGTGGCTATAGCTCTAGGTATAACTTTTTGCTTTTCTCTTTAGAATTTTCCAGTCCTGAGAAAAAAAATTAACTTCCTGACTCACCCCTTCTTTGACAAAACAAATGTGATGCTTTTTTTTTTTTTAATAGTTTCTTCATAACAAAAGCCATAGCATCCTTTCTGTAAACGTTCTGAGATCTTGTGGACTATTGAGCATGCTCATAAGTAAACTTACGTTTCATAGTATTTTTTTTCTCTGAATTTCCACATATATATACTTATTGGTTATAAAGTAGGATTGGGTCAATACTTGGATATAACTAGAGTCTTTCAAGGAAGAGAAAAATTCAGACTTTGACGAATGGCTAGATATTGGGAGAATAAGAGACATAGGTGTAATGACTTGGTGCATAAATTTGAAAGTAGAGTGGAGTATGTATGTAATAACTGGGTGGTCACTCTGGTTTAGACTGTATGTAAAACAGTCTAAACTCTGCTGTGGGTGGAGTAATTTTTGGAAGTACGCTGTCTAATGCACTTCGGAATTAAAAAATCCTGGAAAAATATATAAATAGCTGGATTCTGTGTCCTCCTATCTACCTACGTCATCAATTCTTAGCTTGTTTAAAAATGGAGGAGTTGGCTCCTCACCTCTTTCCATAGCCTGGTTGAGGCAAGAAGGGCTGTGGTGAGGCCTGGCTGGGGGCTGTTGCAGCCTGGCGGCTCCTAGCTGCAAGCATAAGAAGTGGAGGACTAGCCTCACTAACGTGGGGTGCTCGCCCCGTGCTGCAGACTTGCTCACCTGCTCCTCAGCAGCCCCTCTGGGTGCACTGCTGGCCGAGCAGGATTGCACCAGCCGCTTCAGCTGCTCAGTCCCTCTTCAGCTGCTCAGTCCCTTCTCTGCTCAGGCAGAGAATTTGGGAGCTAGGACCCCTTCTTCCGTGGCACAGGCAAGCAGACCAAAAAACCTACCCCCAAAAGCCTGACATCCTCATTGTTCCAGCTTTACGTTTGCGTAACTCCACAGACATCAGAAACGTGACTACTGTTCTGCTCATGTACGCAAGCTCCCTTATTTCTGTCTCTCCAGCAATTGTGCACCACTGACCTGGATGCAGGAGTCGGCATCCAGGTAAACAGGTATTTATGAAACAGGAACTTCCCTGTAGTTTGCCTGCCTTCTTAATGCAAAACTCAGGAGAAATCCCTCAGCTTTACTATTAAAATGCAGAAGTAAAGTGATAGCTTCTCTTTTATAATAACTGTAAGGAGTTCTTACTGGGTAGGCTCTGAGCTACCTTGCGCTGGTCACTACTGGAGCAGTCTGAACAGTCAGACCCGGTGTGGCCACAACCTAGAGGCATGCCAGAACTGAGGTTTTTCTAACACAATGAATCAGGAGACTTCTTGTCCTTGTTCCTAACTAATACCCATCTATTTGTTGACCTGTTCATTCATCTGTCCAGGCTTTTACATTATTTGTATCCTAGTTGTATTTCAGTCTACACTTATTTGGGCTTCCCTTGGATGTGAAGAAACACACGTTTGCTGAAAAAATAACCCCTCTAGCAACATTCCATGACTCGGATGAAAATTTTAGTTTCAGATATGTAAAGACTTGTGATTCATAGGCAAATTTCTTTTGAGCATCTTTTGGTTAGTGTGAAAACACTCTGTGACTCCTCTTTGACAGCAAGACGTTGCCTGTTGGAGTTTAATTTCAAATGTTTGAAAGGGTGACTTCAAGGTAACAGATCATGTTAGTATTAAATATACAACACAGTGTATTAAACAGTAGTGAATGCAAGGAATGTTAGTTCATAAAAGTGTCTTCCACATGTACTGATATAGTTGGTGGAAAAGTAAGGCCTTTAGAAGGACCATGAAGAAACCAGCAGAGCTAAATAATGGAGTAAAAGAGGCCCTTGGCAATTAAAAAGAATTCTCTTCAAAAAAGCTAATGCCCAGATGAAAAAAGTAGAAAGTACCATGAACCATGGTAGATTAAGTGTATATATATGGTAAGGCAGGCCAAAAGAAGTTTGAGGAATCACTTATGAAAAGCATAACAACTACTAATAAATCCTTTTTACAAATGCAGCAGAAGCAAGAAGCTTGCCAGAAAGCCTTTAGGGCCACAAGAAGAGTTCAGAGATGATAAGGCTGTAACAAAAAAATTAAATGAACTCCTGACATCCATTCTGTGGAGGAGCTTTGGCATCCTGGAACTTGTCTGCATAGGCGATCTATTAGAGGATGTATCTGAACAAACTGAACAACACAACAAATCGACAAAATGAGCGATAACAAATTGTCAGGTCCAGACGGGACCACTTAGGAATTCCAAAAGAACTCAGGGAGGAAGCAGCGGCACCACTCATTCTGGTATGCAATCTCTTTTTAAAAACTCATTTGCTACCAAAATTAGGTTATGTGACACTAATTTTTAAGCAGGGTTCCAGAGACCTGGGAAACTATAGGAAGATCTGGGGAACTAGTGATTGCTGAGCCTAGCATCTGATAAAAACTTATGAGAGGAAATAATAGGCTTATTCTGTACAAAACTACTGGGCATCTTGTTTGATGTGCTCAGTGTCAGATTCAAAAAAAAAAAAGTTTCTCACACTTCTGTAGGCATCTGATATTCTGTTACTGACCACGGTCAGAGACAGGTTTGTGATCTAGATGGACCGTTGGTCTGATCTTGTATATCTGCTTGTATGTTCGCAACGTATTAAGCATGACAAAAAGCTCATATATTAAGGAAACAGAAGCAAAGGTGTTAGAACATGAAGACTAAAATGTACAATATCTATGCAGAACGTTTTAAAAATATAATGATTAAGTGCAAGGTAAAAGTATTGCTGATAGGACCAAAAATATGAATAGAAATATGTGTTCTAGTCACGCAGATGCTTTTCTCAGTGACATGGAAAAAAAGTCAGTCATGCAATTTTTAAATTCAGAATTAAACACTAAATGTGCTTTTAAGACCTTCTCCTCCAATGAAGGATTTGTAAGACCTGCAGCTAGTTTAGTCATGAAAGCATTTATGTGACACTTACATCACGTATTTCACAGATACTGAAATATGAAATGTCTATAAAAATAAGAAATATCCAAGATTCTCTTTTCACAAAGAAACTCTATTGCATGACTTCACTGCTTCCCTTTCCATTCACATCCAGCACTGAATATCTCTTTGAAGAAAAAATGATATATAATTACTGTGTCTATAAAGATAAATAAAACATGCACACATAAAAACACAGAAAGAGCAGATATATTTCTGCAGTTTGTTGCATTAAAACTGTAAAAATAAGAAACACTTTTCCTTTGTGATTTCTTTGGCTTATATTTTCATGGAACTGGCCATGTAAGCATTTACCTATTTGTGACTCACCCCTAAATTTTCTTTAAAATAGCATAACTATTTCCAACTTCATGGAAAATGATGGAGTGTCTTTCTTAGTAGATGTCATAGGTGAGGGCAACTGAAATATATTCTGTCCTTCAGAAGTTTACTCCAAAAGGATCAATCGTGGAATTTCTGTTAAAGGAGAGGGAGGAAGATAAGCAACGCTCTCTGTATTCATTTGTATTTGGAAGCCTCAGTTAGAAGGAGAGCTATCTTGTATTAAGTAGTGATCCAGAACCCCATAAATGATATTTCTCTCCCTGGAAACTCTTCAGTATACTTATGGTAAGAATTTAATCAGGCATCCTGCTTTGGGGTAATGCAAATATTTGGGCAAACATTAGGTAACCTCAAATGAGCATTAAAACTAAAAATAATGTTATACTGCATAGTAGCTCACTCCTTAGGCTTCACTGCTTGACATAAGATTTTGTAATTCAGTGTACATAATTGTTCACTGAATGCTTGTTTATAAAACAAAATGAAAAAAACCAAAAAGTCATTGGGCAATCCACATTTGCTCTAAATTAATAGGTAAAAAATTATAGAACAGCAGAAGCCTCCTTTAATCTAGCTAGTCCAGCATACAATAGCTCCAAAAGTACAATATGTACATTCTTGATTACTTTGTAAATTAAAGGGATATATAAATATAATTACCATGTAAAACTGTCTTTATTTTTCAGCCTACCACTGACATGCCTATATTGGCTTTTGTACTTCTAAATATAAACCGTATTGCATTCAAGGAACCATCATCATAATTGAAAAGTCTTGATCTACGAAGTCTGTTAGCTAGAACGAGAAGCACTGGATCTGGTTTAAAAAAAAAATCAATTGGTTGCAACATGCTCCAGGACTTGGGATTTTTTTGTTTTTGGTTTGAGAAACTGAGGGGTGATCCACTGACTGTGCAAAACCAATTCAACTCCAGAAGCTGGTTTCAACTAGTGCAGCTGAGAGTTGCTGAGCTGTAAACATAGAGAAGCAGGGGTAATACCCCAGCATCATTGTTCAGATAATACATACTCACCCATTTAACTTAATTCCTATTTCCACAGAAAATTTACATCTTTGATCTGGAAACTGAAGTTAGTTTAAAAATACAATACAGTGTAATTGTTGCAGCAAGAAACTTGCCCATAAAATCACTACTTCCTTAGCTGCTATGGCTACAGACCAGAGGCTAAATATTACTTGCTGGAATGGGGCAAGGGTAAAGTTTCTAGCATAGTCATTTTGCTCAGCGAATGTACAGGCTGGCATGAGTATGCTCAAAAGACTGCTTCCAACCTGATGACACTGATGACATACTGCTGGAGAGAAGTCCCCTGGAGCTGCTGACATTCCCAACGTACCTGCGAGGACATTCTCCATCCCCCGTCCTCATCTGCAGATTCATTGCTAGAGGTAAAAAATAATTGTTGTTCTTATTATGCTACAAAGTTTGCTTTTGCAGATATTTTTAGACTGAAGATAGTTTTCATTGTACGAGATATAATAAGACTAAACTTACATTTCACAGATTTATACCTTCTTCTCTATTATTTATTTACATTATTTATAGGCATAATTGAAAATGTCAGGGTCAGAGTTATGCCTGTACCTATAAGCCTAGATGGAGCAGATAATCAGCTTGCATTTCAAAACATATAGTCGCAAATGTAAACTGACTGTAACTAGTACAGTGATGCTGTCCTGACTCTCCAGGGACCTTGTAAATCCTGAGAAAAAGCAGCTACTATTGTCAGGAAAGAAAGAAATCTCCCAAATATTAATTTGCCATCTGTTTGAATCGCGCTCATCCTTGTCTGTAGGGTCGGACATGTTAGATAAAGCAGTGCTGATAGGCTTTTTTTTTTTAAATATAAAAACTTGTTAGGAACACAGAGGTAAAAAACCTTCGGAAAATAGTAGATTTATTAGGGAGCAATTGTTCTGTATTCATACATGTAAGTGCTGCCATACTCTTCAGCAGTAAGACTTTAGAAACAAATGAGCCATAGAAGACCCCAGCCCTTATGGTGAAGTTTTAGCTTAAGTTCTGAGGTTAAGCTTATGTAAAGAATAAGCTTAAGCAAAAGCACACAAAAACACCACTTCCCACAGCAGGATCTGTACTCCAGGTTCATGACACATTGATAGGTACTGCTAGACCCCTTGAGCAGCAGTTAGAGCATATTCTTGCTTAATCTGCTGAATGGCTGCATTTACAGTCACTGCATGAGTTATTTGTTTAGTTGCTTGTAATCACTGACTGAATGTACTTTCAGTAAAACTCTGTATCTCCAGCCATAAACTTGTCTGAGTTGCAGCTGGTTAGGCTGCTTGTTTTGAGTAGCAGTTTGAATGTGATTGCCGTATTAGAAAGTACTGATAGTGACACATTGAGTAGCGTCTTTAAAGTATTGCTTGAAAATAGAAGAAAAGGAGCAAGGGGCATCCTGTTTGTCCATATAGTCTTGAATTTCTCTCTGGAAATGTTTACAGCTGCAATCAGAATGACACTTTCCTAAATGCTGTCTGTTTGCTCATGCACCTTTCAGAATACTGTTATCCTGAATCATTTGCTGAAAAACAGGTCACTGTGAGATAAGTGACCCCTCATATTCTGTGGTATTATGACTCACTGAGATTTCTTCCTCATGTGTACTTTAATTATCAAGGCTTGCTGTGATGTCTGCTTTGCTCTTTACTTCTGAGTTGAAGTTGTTTAAGGATAGTAGAGATGTAAATACCATTGACAAAAGATAATCCACAAACATAAGCGGTGACTCTAACTCAGAAATGCTATTATTGTTTGAATTTAAAAGCCAAAAGGCAAAGTAATTTTAAGTAAGTGTATCAATATGAAATACTGCATTTTAAATAGAACAGGTTTTTTTTATATATGCTGTAAGAAGTACACGAGCTTGCAAAATGTGCAGCTATTTTATATGCTGCTATGATGAGATGTTAATACTATCACTTTGGTTATGTGAAGAATACACCTTCAATTTCTTAAATATTTTGATAAAGCTTTTACTAGTAACTTTTTTTCTCTAAAATTAATTTGAATAGGAGCCAAATTCATCCCTCTGCTATATAGGATAATACAAAGGATTAATTCAGCTCTGAAATTATAGGGTAAAATCTCATCTTCACAGAGCTTTAGTACTTAGATTACATATATCCCAAGCTATAGTGTTGCGAGACATTTTCTAAGCTTTTTTACACAGCAAAATTTGATTTTAAATTTATAAAATTTAATTTGCCTTTCTACACACCTGTGTAGATCGTATACATATGATTTAAATGTTTCCACGCTACACCTATGACAGACGTTGGAAAAAGAAAGCATCTCATTGTTCTATATTTAAAACTGTGTCTTGACTGAAATATAAACTTAATTTTTCTTCAATTACACTTTTGACTGAATCAGCTGCTAAAAACAATAATGTAGCTTGAATTATATTCCAAGAAGGTTTTTGAAAAAAAATATTTTAGTGAGGAGCTGGGAAAAAATCCTTGAATATGATATGCACTGACTTTCTGAAGCTTCAAGACAGAAAATGTTTAAACAATTCCAGACTGCACATCCTTGTGTGTGATGCCTGAGGTTAAGCTAGTTTTCACAGAAAGCATGTGCTAAAAACGTTGTTAAGGAACGGTTATAGTTTTGCATGGGAGATTTGATAGCTGGGTAGTAAATAAAATTTCAGTTTCTCTACCATTAAAGGCTTATTTGCTTGGTGGTTTCATTTACAGCTCAGTGTTTAACAAAACATTGAGGGCTTCACTGTTTTTCCTGGTGCTGGAGATGAATGGATTAGATTAGAGTATCCCACAGAACACCACAAGGCTTAGAGAGAGTCTGCACTGGGAGGACTTAACGGCTTTTATTACAAGCATCTTTATGGCTGCAGACAAATTTGCTGAGTTCCAGGGATTTTCCTATATACTCTAGCAGAAGACGACAGTGGCAATACACAGGCTGTGGGAAGCAGCAGGAGATGCTAGAGAAGATGAACCTGCATGGCTGGCTGGAGGGTATCTTGACTGGACACAAGCAGCTGGTGAACTTCCTCAATCAGAAATCCAGCCAAGAGAGCCCAATCAAACTTTACAGCTCCTCAACTGATCCTGGATGTCTTATTGCTAAAGCTATAGCTGATGTTTCAGACTACATCAGATGATGTGCAGAGATCTCTCTGTAAAGCAGCAATAGCCATCGATGCGCAAATCTGAGTTTAAGGTATTCAGTGCAGTTTGAGAGAACTGCCACTGAATGCATCTATTAGCATCATTTCTACTAAAATTATTTAATAACAGAATTATAAGTTGTTATCCACATTTACATACCTCCTGCAATTGTAGTTCACATAGTCATTATCTAAATACCTGTGATCCTGTTTGCCTATAAAAGGAGAATGTACAAAACTGTATTTCCAAGCCATGTAGGGAATCTTCAGGACCCTACCCACAAAAATGTTGCAAAAAAGTTTAGTTTTCTGTCAAACCACACATAGCTGCAAGATCACACAATCACAGAATGGCCAAGTTTGGAAGTGACATCTGGAGGTCATCTAGTCCAACCCCCCTGCTCAAGCAGGGTTGCCTAGAGCACATTGCACAGGATTGCATCCAGGCGAGTTTTGAATATCTCCAGAGAAGAAGAGTCCACAACCTCTCTGGGCAACCTGTTGCAGCGCTCAGTCACCCTCACAGTAAAGAAGTTTTCCCTCATATTCAGATGGAACTTGCTGGGTTTGAGAAAAACAAAAAATCAACAATTAGACATCCATCTGGATTCCCATCTTAGGAAATACCATACCATACAAATATCAACCAAGCCAAGTAATTCTATGAAATCTTATAAGTTAAACATAATGAGAACTCAAGGTACTACAGGAGCATAGAGTCAACAGTGTTTTCATAGCTGTTCACCACATATTAAAATTAATACCGCCAGTCATATAGGTGAGGTAATTTCACATCAGATTTTTCAACAGTTTACTTACATTGTTCACATTAATTCTGGTAAGGAAGTCAGGCCAGCAAATTTCTCCAGTTATAGGCCAGCAAATTTTCCTTGTGTGAGGGAGAGAAGGAAGCAGCTGAATAGTGCACAGGAACCTGACGAGTCAGGAAAGCCTGGCAGCAGTGAAAGAACAAGCTGAGTGGGAGAGGGAGGATGCGGCCTAGAGGTGGATGGAGAATTTTATGTGGTAGAGAGAGAAAAAACTTCCCAGTAATATGAGAATGTGATTACTCTTATGGAAAAAGAAAGACCATTGGGAGATATTGATTCAGAGACCCTCTCATATGCTCTGACTGGTGTGACTGCTCTGACTTGGTAGGTCCTTAGAAGACTACTTTGCCTATGATTAAACTCTTAACAACCAGTTCAAGAGTCCACGGAGAGGCGAAAATGCAATTTCCAGAGCAGAAGGTGTCAAAATAATGCAGTGCAGAGTAACAGAAATCCCTTCATATAATTAGGTTTCATACACAGAGCTCCTTTCATTCAGGCTGTTCTTCTCATCTTTGTATATGTCTCTCAAATGAGAAAGAAACCATCGGACTGAAACCAATACCTAAAGAGGATGACAGCTTGTTGGAGTGTACTCACAATATTGTGAGTACATTCTAGACTTTAAAATGCTTTCGTTACAACAGATGCAAGTTAGTTTAGTTAGGAAAAAAACTGCACTCTCTTTCAGAAAATTTCCTTTCTCTTGACAAGACTCTTGTTTGACACTTAAAAATTTCAAAGCACCTTAAAATTACCAGGCACCAAAGTACCTGGTGGACCTCGTAATGGTCCTACCAGCCCTAACTTGCCAATACTTGTGTCATTGACATACTTATTAATTTGCTCCTTTGGATCTTTTTCTATGAGGATGTGGCTTTGCATTTATATTGTGCAGTTACTAATAGACTGGAGAGATGTTCAAATGTAATTTTTTGTTATCATTTTCATATCATTTTTATATACTTTTTGGCCCAAGGGATTCTTGTTTGATTGTCACTTTGGTACATTCAGTGTCATGGATAGAACTATGTTACTTTAAGTAGTGTTTTTTTCCTAAGAGACTGCAATCCTAATCAAGCCTGACAGTTAACTGTGGCCCAAGAACTGCTGTCTTGGAAATATTGTAAATATTAGAAAACAAATTTCAGCAAGCCATATACAGCTTGAGATTTTATCATCTCCTTCAATTATCTCTTTTAAGGGCATTGTTGGATTCAGACATTTCATAATCAGTGTTAAATCAATGCTTTTTTATATGATAAGGGAAATAAAATTCTTAATTTTGTCCTAGGATGAGAATGCAAAAGTAGAAGAAATTAAAAGACAGATAAGTATATTTATTAAAATATAACTTTATGCAATATTGTAGTTGAGGCCATATTACAGTAGAATATCATTTTGTTTCAGCTGACCTACAGAAAGATATTTTAAAAATAAGGTTTTTATTATCTGTATAAGAATATTTTCCTAGCATCTTGGGATAATGCCGAAGGGAATACAGATGACAGGCAGGCAGCTGCTGGGCTGGGAACACTACTTACCATAATGACCAATATTGTCTCATTGCATCTTTTGTTTCTTGCCTATTATCTTTTGACTTATATTTAAAATGTAATTTAGGATAAGAATATTCTTATTTTGTCATTTTTTTTGTCCTTTTTGGCTAGCACAACAGGGAAACAGTTCATTACCATAATACTAGATAGAAATAAATAGAATAGATCTAAAAGTATTTTCTTGTCGTCAAAAGCAAGTTTAAAGTGCACAGAAAAATCCACTTCTGAATTTACAGAAACAATTGCTTTCAGTGCTCTGATTTAGATACAGAGTATTTGAGTGAACACTAAAAGTTTCTATCCTTTTCCTGAAAGTTTTGATAATTTCTCTCTTTGCTTACCATAGGAAAAAAAGCATAGCTGGAAAGGGCCTTCTCTATAATCTTTGGATAACATTTGATAATTCCAATGAAATAGTCAAGTAACCTAGAAATTTCAAAACAAAGTCTAGCTACATTGGGTAAGTTTATAGAAGTATGCAATTATGTTTGTTCTTTGATTTAAAAATAGCCTATTTGTAAATTATTCTTACTAATTTAGAAATATAATATTTTAAATAATTCTAAATTATTCTTAATAGTTCTGTTGCTGATCTATAAACCATTTTATGCAGATGTGAAACAAAGTTATTTAAATTGAGTGATGCTCATGTGTCCTTGGATTCTAATCTCACTGACAGCACTTTTAGGGGGACCAAGATGCTGATATATCTTTAAAACCTATTCTTAATTATTGAAATTGAAGTGCCCAGGGTGGTCTGGGCATGATGATCCTCAGTGCTGTAATACCTCATTTCTATGTTTGCAGGTTTAGGAAGGTAACGCATAAACCTCATCTAGATGCCTGAATGCTAGATGTAGTACCTGGAGAACATGAGACTCCAGTGACTGGGATTTATAGCAACCAGGCAGCTGAGCTGGCCTAACCTAAGCTAGCCCTAGGATATCAAAGGCACCTCCTGGTGAATATGACATGGGACTTTGTGCACCCCTAGCCCTCATTCTCCTGGACTGGCAGTGGAAGACCCTGTAAGATAGACCCAAGGGCATTTCAAGTGGCGTTAGATGCCTGCATTGGGGCAACTGAATTGAGTCCTTAAGTAGTGCATAAAGCAATGCTGCACAAGGTGTTCCGGCCTTAATGATGTACTGGTTGCCCTGAGAGATTGTACCCAAAAGTGACTGAAAGCTCCCGCCTAAATCCATCCTAATCTCCATAATTATTCCATTGGAACAGTCAACTCTTTTCTTTGGCAAATTGGATAATCTGGGTTTATTTATCTTTTAACATTTTTTTAACCTTTTTTTTAGTGAAAATAACGTTTTCCCAGGAAGTAGAAAGAAGCACTTACCACCCTTGAGAGTGCTCCTCCTGCCATGCTAGAGGATGTGTTGAGAATTATGTTTCAGCACATGCCAGGCAGAGTAATCAAGATGAGAACATGACTGTGTAGCCCAGCAATAGAACTGTTCTTAGTTGTCAGCAGGTGCTCCTGGATTCTGGTACCTACTCCCCAAACTGCTCCTGTATTTTATCCAGTAACCTTCTTTTCCAGGCAGAATATATAAACATCACGAGGGATAATGCCTTGGACGTCCCTCTTCCACCTGAGTTCCTTCATTGCTTTCAGTACTCCTGGCACTTTTTCTGCCCATGATTTGAGACGTTTTAATCGCTGGCTGTCCAGCAGCTCTACTTCAAAAGCACATCCTGGATACCAATAGATTATTAAGTGTCTTATGCTTCTTTTCCTGACATATTTGTGTATAGAAAGGGGAGATTAATTTCAATAATAACTCTGTTTTTGTAGCATACTTCTTCCTTTCCTCTCCTTAGTTCACAAAAAAATTCTGTCCAAAGGCTGCATGGGAAACTTGGTAAATTTGGCATGGATGCTTGTGATGAATTTTGTTTCCTAGATTGGAACAAATTCTCTTTTAATTGACTCCCAAGTCTGAGAGAAGGAAGATATATTGGCCTAGAGTATTATGTGTACTCTGAAGTACACACACTTATTCTTACAGAAGAGGCTGTTAGAATCCCAGCAGTACTAGATGGAGACCGGAAATGAAGTTCATTCATATGCCAAGCATACCCAGTCATCTCTAAGGTCATTATCCAAGAAACTGAATGAGGAACACCAACTCAGCTCTAACTTCAAGCAGTATGTATATTAGTCCTTGCCTTCACAGCAGAAGGTATGATAAAATGATGGAACTAAAGGGAGAATTTCAAGATGGTGTATGGGTTTTTTTTGTGGAAGAAATGAGAAGAGGCAAGGAAACGTAAGCAGGTTCCCAAAGAAGAAAGACATAAACCTTCCAAAATCTGTTCTTCATTTGTAAACCTGGTAGATTTTCATGTGTGGCAAATTGATGGACATAGGAAATAATTGCTTAGCATGAAAATTCAGTCATCACATTGCTAATACTTTAATTTTTAGCAGAAATTTAAGGGTATTTTCTTTCTTAGATATGAATTACTTGAGAAGTTCCATTTTTCTTAAAAACAAACAAACATACTCTACTTCATTCAGAATTACAAAGAAAGGCTGAAAATATGCAGTCATAAAGGCCCAAAGATCAAAATACGTGCCTGCTGATCTAGGAAAGACACTATCTCCCTAAAACCTACAGCTCTATTATAATCTTTCACCATTACACCTACAGCAATACTATTCTTAAACTCCACCTGTTCTTTCCAACTGCTGTTAATTTTGGATAAGGAAGGAGGTTGATTAGTTTTGAAGAGGCGTACTGCATTGCTTTGGGAACGTGACCAACTTGCAAGGCTGGTGTGTAGGTGGGTTTCTGTGGTACCTCTCCCTCCCCAACTGCTTTGGAAACAGTTGCAATGAGTGATCTCACTAGAAGCAAAAGAGAAGAACTGAGACCTGTCTTTACTCAGAAATTTTTCAGTAGCACATTAGGTCCTGGAAAACATTTCCCAAGTAGTTGAATTTGAAAATTAAATCTTTCAAGTCCCAAACTAACTACCTGACTGGGGTTTGCTTTATTCTTATCTTACAGAACAAAATGATACTGAGTCCCTTTCAGAGTCTGGCTGTGACAGAGAAATATATTAAGTGCTCGTGGGGTGACAACTAACGGGAACTTACCTGGTCTGGCATCTGTGTGGGCCAAAAGAGGACTGGCTCAGCTCTCTGAAGTTCATTAACCCCATTGCTAGAGTATCAAACATGCTGAACTCAGAATATATTTATTCACTATTTACAAAAATCAATAATAATAAAAAGCAGTAAGAAATTATTTGTAGCCTATACAGGCAGCAAATGCCTGTATAGATGTATACAGCAATTGGAGCAATGTATAGAGCAATTGGAGTTAGAAAGACCGTACCAGAAGCATATGTATAATGTTTGGGTGGGAATTAGAATACAGAAGCTATATATAGATAGTGAAGAGACTAGGAAAATAATTCAGGTGAAATAGAGGCCCAGCATCTTCACATAAATTGTCTCTGGGTTGTGCAGTTAATTTTCTTGCTAATTTAAACAGCTGAACAGTGTAAATTGCCTCATCAGACTTTTTAAGAGTAGGTACTTGAAGAATCCTGGAGCCCTTAAGCAGTAATTTTAAGTGATTTTAAATTGAGTCTCACTTCTACTAGAAATGCACTTTTAACTTCAGTCTTCTAATTCTTGTCCACCTCTTTCGACAACTGTCTGACCATTGAACAGTCACTCAATATATTTACCTGAGCTTTCTTTTTTCCTTTAGGATGGCCCCAAAAATGCCAGAGGATATCTTCTATCCTGCGTGGTCTTTCTATGAATGCAAGCTTCTGTTATATTGAGCATAGGCTGAAATCCGTGGCCACAGTAAATTTTCTTTCTCAGTGAAGCCCTCTCCTTGTTAGTCACAGAGGATGTGGTCTGAAGAATTAACAAGTACTTCTGGAATACCATCAGTTTTGGTGCTTTGACAGTTCTAAAACATCTGAGCCAAAAAAAAAATGGTAGTATCTTCATAGAAATGTCTTTCCACTAATATTAATGGGTCATAGCACTTCTTTAGCTTTAGAACAGTGACAAGGCCTCATCACTTCCAAAGTCTCTTCCAAATTAATGTTTTTCAAATTACAGGTCTGTTTGGCGCTCTGTATCTGAGGCATGATCAGAATATCATGGTTTGGATGAGACAGTGGGAAACCATTTAGTGTCTTGTGCTCGTGTCTGATATTGAGAATTAATAACTTATCTGTCAGTATTTAGGATATGCATGCAGAATTTCCACAGCCACCCAGCTGTCAGTGAGCCTTTTTTTCCTTTTGGGAGCTATCCATACTTTTGGAAAATATATACTCCAGAAGTAACTTTAAGTCATCTCTTCAGAAGAGAAAGGTGGTGGAGGGTGTCTGGAAATGGGATTTCGGTCCTAGTTGCACTGTCTTTATAGTTTTGGGTGCCCACAGGATGTTGTTACCTGTGACTGAAGTGTGTTAGGCACAATTTCAACTTCACCTCAGATCTCCAGCTGAGCGCTGGAGTCCTTGGCCTCTTCCCATGGAGCCCACCTTAGTGGCATGCACTCCTGTGCAGGTAGATTAAAATCACAGTGGTCACGCGTGGGAGTCTGAAATTGCCACAAACTTCTCTGCTTTAGCTAGGTGCAAACACTCTGATTTTGACACTGACCCCAATGCAGGATGTTGCTGTGTTGTGATGCAGCTGTTCCTCTGAAATTTAGTAATGTGTTCAGAGAATGGAGAGCTTGGAGGTAAGGATTAAAAGTTTTTATATACCAGCTTGACTGTGAGAATGGAAGAATTGGTACTTCCTTCGGCTGGGCTGGCAGTGCCATAGCTAAACTTTTGTTATGTCCGTAGTGGAACCGGTAAAAGGTAGGTCCCTCTTAGATAAAAGTCTACTTCATAACAAAAGCTATTCAGGAAAAACAAAAACATAAGGTCTGTTAGGAAAAGAGCTGAAACTAGCCTTTGTGGACCTCAAAGTTGTAATCTTGTGCTAGTTCCTCTGGGCCAGAGACTATTACGTGGAAGGGTCTCTTTTTCTCTCTTGCTCCCTGCCAGTCTATAAAAATGTGCTCCAACTGTATAGGCTCTTGCCACTATTAGTATCTATGTGCTCAAGCAGATTGCTCACTAGAACTGTGGGAAAGGATGCAAATTTCTTAGGCACAAAAATTGTGATGATTACAAAATATAATTGATCTAACTTAATTACTAGGGGCAATCTAAGAAGGTAAGAAGGGGTGCAAAAGGGTTGGGACAAAGACGCTGTCTCTAAACCATACTTCTTTGTCAGCAAAGAGTCAGTCTTTGCACTGCGCTCAAGATTGATCTCTTGAAAGCTCATTCACACAGGCTCCCAAGATTTTATCTTTCACCTCTTTAGTTCACCTCTTGTTTCCTATCCAGTTATAGGACCACTCTCCTCTCAATGCAAGCTACAGCTGCATTTCTGAGGTGCTACTGGCTAGGTGTAGAACTTGCGCCCAGAGTACCCAGCAGCAATCCCCCAATATTCAGCTTGTATTTCCTGTTTATTGAATGAAACATTTCTCTATCCTAATCAGGTAATATTTGATTTTGGGGTTTCCTGGAGTCTGTCGAACAGAATGCGTGAAGGATCAGGTTTCCCAATCTGTGTGACCCAGAGGTCAAGTGCTGCTATAAAGTGTTTGGTGACTGTGTGTTATTTAGAAAAAAGGAGTAGGTAGGTAAAAAAAAAAAAATCCCTGTGTGTCTGGCAAAAATTACGTGTTGAGATTGTTTGGAAAGCGTCTTATCTCTTTGGACTTTAAAACAGGGGGGAAAGGATCAAAGGAGAAGACAGGGAACCGAATCCATTCCCAACCCTTTGAAGTTCTCAGTGCGCACCGGGAGAAGGGCAGGCTGACCCAGAGCAGCGTTCAGGCATAGCAAACGTGCAGCACGCCAGCATCAGACCTAGGATATTGCAGTTTGCTTCAGATCAGCTGCCAATTTCTGAAATCAGGTCATTTTGAATAACACCACTGATGGGCTATTATACTTGATTTTGGCTAGCTATGGCTTTTAATATTGGTACCTGCTGTTTGTAAAAGGACGGAAATGGCATGGCTACGCACACAGCCCTTAGAGCTCCTGTTGCTGTGCATAGAAATGCCATGGGGAAGGCTAGGCTGCGTATGTCCAAACTGCCAGTGAACTATCAAAGTAATCATCTCCTGGATTTTTTTTTTTTTGCATACCTTTGCTAAAATTATACACACAATTGCTAGAACAGTCTTGTGAACTCATTTTATGTATATAAAGAGGTTGTGAATTTCCTTTCAGTTGACAGTGTTCTGGTTTTTGATTCCCAAGAATCTGTTCCTCTCTCAGAATCAATCCTGATAACACGCTGTTTAAGATTCTACTGTAATTTCATTTTAGAGTTTGTGAGTGGGTGTTGAAAGGTTTTGTAAGAGCCAACAAATCCAACGCATTTCAGAAATTCCTGCTTGGGCTGCTGCAGCGTGCTGGCTTAGTGTGGCTACTCTTTGTGACTGTATAATGAGGCTCACAGCACTTGAATTTTTTATTTGCTTCTATTTTGTAAATTTCCAGCTCCTACAGTTAGCTAATTACATGATATCCACTTTCATTTAATAAATAAATATATGACTGAATAGAGAGTCTTGCCTCATGCAAGCAGATAAAAGCCTAAAATGCTGAACAAATGTTACCTAAAGGCTCAAAACCAGAAGGCACATGGGAACCAAAAAATATTTAGAGAGCTTATTAAAAAAAAAGGTCCATGATTTTCTTAGCGCCCTAACTTACACTTTGTGAGTAAATGAAGTTGGCAAGACAGTTGACTGCTCAGAATACCTACCCTCTAACCATCTCCATTTTCACCTCTAAGTCTGATGTAAAGGAAAACACGTCTCTTACATCTCCTTCCAGTCAGCTTCTAATTAATTTGTAATGAAAAATACTTATGGGAATGCTATTTTTGTGCTCAGAACGTGATACTTCAGACTGCTTCTTTTTATTAGAACCGAATGTTTTTTTTTTTTCCTCAAAATCTGCAGTCCCGTTAGTGATCGGTCCTTGGCTTCTCTCTGTGCCCCTTCTCCCCTCACACACATCCCCAGCAATTAACGGGCCCTAAGGCCTCTTGGGCAGACGAGCAGCTGTGGTCAATATGGACAATACTGAGGGGGCCAGTACTGACTTTCCTCCCAAAGCGTGGATGGAGGGAGAGAGATTCAAAGCAAACCCTACCTCACTTCCATCCACCACTGGTGACAGTACTAACTCCAGCAAAATGCCGTAGGGTCACTGGTGCTCTGGCGGAGTGCTGGTGAGGGACATCCACTCCCAGAGGACTCGAGGGAAAAAAGGTCCCGGAATCAGTGCGTATTTTCAGCGTGTGCCATGGAGGTGAGGTCCCTTGAGGATGGGGATTTTCTCTCCTCCATGGGGATGACTAGACACAAGAGCTCAGTTCAAAAAGAGACAGAGACTCTACTCAGCCTAGTCCAAAACCAGGATAGTGTTGCAATGCTCAGGGAGATCATAGCACTTTTATTTGCTATCCAGATCATGAAAGTTTCAAGCATGACACACATCATTACACCCTTACTTCTCCAGACTGGGATTTCATTAAAAGTTTTGATTTGTTCATGAGAGGAACAGCTCTTTGATGTGAAAAGAATGCAAGACTGTTTGTCATATGCTTTACCTACAAAAGTGTATATAATGCCAGTGAAACAATTGTTTTTTTATTCTACTGTTTTCTTATATACATACTGAACTAAATGAATTACTGCCAACTTCAAACATTCAAAAATCATGACTCAAGTCTTTAAAAATACTATGAACTTCAAAGGATGTATTTTCTGTTTTGTCTTCTGGTTTTGAGCCACTGGAGTTCACATTTTTAAGCTTTTCTCTGAAAGCAAAGGAATGATTTATTTCTTGCTTTGGTTTCTAAATGAATATATTCCTATACTTTAAAAAAACAACAAATAGCATGAGACTTGATAAAATCTTGAGGATTTGCAGTATTCTAAGGGACTGTAATTTTCTATCTTTGGTTTTTCAATATCCAAACTTTGTTTCCACTGTAGTATGCTGTCCACTACAGGACAGAATATTGTATCCACTACATTACATATATTATCATATAATGTTCAATTAAAATGGAGGAGTGTTTCAAAACAGCTTTTATTTTATCGTCTTTCACTTAATTCAGCCTGCCCACTGTGCTGCTGCCTGGCAGCAGCAAAGTATGTTGGGGCCTCATTCAGAGCTGAAACTGCAAATCCTGTTTTTTGCCATGGTGGGGGGACTGTTCTGTGCTCTGACCCCAACCAAATGATTGTTCTGAAATTGGCCTCAGGCTGTCACCTTGCCATCTCACTTGGCTTTGGCGGGAGCCTAATGCTGACTGTTGCTTTGTCCTTAAATCCTGAGTTCTGGGAGGCAAGGGAATGGGTAAAGATCCTCACTAACCTACATGATCACAAGGAGAAAATACAAACCAAGGCTCCAGCTTGAAAAACGTAACAGAGGCACATGGCAAAGACACAAAAATCAAAAGGCAACTGAAACAAACCTGATAAAAAATACCATATTTTTAAGTCTACTACTTAATTGTCGCAACTTCTGAGAGTCATTCTGAAAACCTTGGGTGTATTTTATCAACATCTGTTTTGAAGGGAAGAAGACATTATTTATGGTTTACAACTTCCTTTCCTTGAATCCTAGGGGATGGACTGCTGTGTTTTTCACCGGTGTTCAAACCATTACAAATCACTGTAATATTATGTTAGTTGCATATAGCTAGTTTTTTTCCGATAAGCTGAAGCCCTATCTCAGTTTTAATTTTGAATATGACGCAAAGTGACATTTCCTTAATCATTTTTGAAAAGGCTGCATGAAATTGCTTTACCCTTAGTAAAAAGCTGTTAGGTGTTTTGCTGTTAGATAAACAGAGTTTCTGTCATCAAAATCTACTTTCTGATAACCCTTTATTTAATCAGTCTCATAAATGCATCTGTTGCTGCTTAGAATTCTGTATTTCACTTTGCAAGGTTTTGTGACAACATTTTCTTTGGTTTTAAGCCACAGAAGGGCACACTGCAGACTTTGAGTATGAGACTTTGTCTTTGAGACACCAGATTTGTCAGAGTCCTTTTCTAGTTGTGACAGTAGTGAATGCCATGATTTCAGAGTTTTAATGCATATCCATCATACATATATATGTGTGTGTGCATGCGTATGGTATATTAAACCTGTACATATTGCGTATGGTATATTAAACCTGTACATATTGAAAACTAGAAGTAAGAGCATATGCAAGAACTGAACTTTAATTAGTCATTCAATGGACATGGCATGAGCTTTGAATTTGAAACAAATCCTTAGTCAGGGTGAGTTTTTTGGCAGGCTCTTCCCAGAGCTCTAGCAATGGCACTAAAAGGACACTGATAAGGACAACAGAAGTATTGCAAAACAATTATCATCATTTGACATTGACATTTTCTCTCTTCCTTGGGAGAACTGTGATCTTGTGCTCTGAGAGCGCACAGAAAAAGAGATTAGTAGTATGTGTTCTACTGCCAGATGTGCCGCTTATTTGTTATGCAACTTCAATGGAGTCAATACTTCCCTGTCCCAGTTTATCAGGGCTAGAGGGAAAGGTTATCAAATAGCTTCTCACCAAAAAATCCTGTGGTCTTCTCAAAATTGAATGGTCTTCTCATCTGAGTTACTACAGACTTGTTGTGGCCCCGGATTTATATAACGTGGTACCACTGATGATTTGTTATATGAGCTTTATTTGTATTGGGACATCTCAAGATCCGCCAAAAACCTTACTTTGCTCCTACAAAAGCAAAGACCTCTAGCGCTCTGAGGGAAAAAAATAATGTGTATAGATCTTCCACAGAAGGCCCATATACCTATGGAAATTTCACTATCTAAATTAGCAGATATTTAAAGCATGTATTAATTTGGGTGTTTGCCAGATTTCAGCCTTTGACTGAATAAAGATTCATTCACCCAACAAAACAACATGATCCTGCCAATAGTTTGTTTCTTGCCTCATGTTAATGCAATGAGCGTTTCTTGGCCCGTGCTAGAACTATCTTTCAAGCTAGTGGCCTAAAACTTGATAGCAGCCTCATTTAACTGCTAAGATAGTGAAAGAACTGTTTGAAATGCCTTTTATGCACCTCTTGTTGTTTCATTAATAAAAAAATCAATACCATGTATAAATATATATTTTAGGCTGGAAAATAACATAACTGGTAATTCGTAAGTAATTTTGTGCAAGAAATACACTAGTCCTTATACGCAACCTAATTATAATCTTCTATTCCTCATGAATTCCATGTTTTTAAGCTCTTTCAGAGAGTTTTGGTAAAAGTCATGTTTCCACAATGGAGTAATTAGGGAAACTACAATGAGAGAGGCAAATGATGGGAGAGGAAGCTGAATTCTGAAGCTGACCATTTATGCTTCAGTCTTTAGCAGCTGATGTGACAAGATCTAATACGATTTTTCGTGACTTTACAAAAATATAAACTACTAGAGATTAAATTCTAATCTATATATTCTTTAATAACTGTATCTTTTATCAGTTATCAGTTCCTAATATACCTTAATCCACAAGAAAACATTTCTACAGTTACCTTATCCAGTTCTGTTGATTATTTTTTAAGTAGGTGTATGTTCTTGTGAGAAACAGAGGTGTTCACAATCTATTCTAACTAGAAAACAATTTTAAAAGACTAGAGTTAAAAACTACTGTTTGAATTCATTTTTTTTTCTGGATCAACTGCTCAAAGCAAAAAGGAATAAAATTGCTTCAGTAGTTTTAGAATACTTAGAGCAAGTACTGCCTTTGTAAAAAAGACTAAAATAAATTTGTGCAGATGTTGATGTCAGACTCATGTAAGTGGCACTTTAGCTACACTTGTGCATTTTCAGCAATCAAAATGAAATAATGTACTTGGCCTTCCAGTGGCACGTGATGGGCCATGATGCTGTACTGCTACTGGAAGGAGTGATGGCTAGTGATGCTCCTTTGAGGATAAGGCTTTCTATAAGCCACCCTTATGCAGCAGTGGCACATGAACTGAGCCAGAGGAAAGGCCACTGTGTTGAGCCACAACTGGGAAATACACCTCCTATCTCTGGCCTTTCAGCAAAAGATACATGATTCACAGGTTCCACGCATCTCGAAGGAAAAGTCAGGAGGCCTAGATTTGGCTCCTCCAAAGCCAGTGCTTCTGAGGCAGTGTTCTGCATTCTGCAGACATGGGCTCCTCCAGGTGACTGGACAGAGCAGAATATGCTATTTCTCTGCTTGGTGTTCTTATCTCTGAGGCAACAAAAGTTGAATTTCCGTGATGTGAATTGCTCAGTAGATATCTGTAAGTGAAAAGCTATTATTGTAACTGGCCTCCTACCTAAACAGAGAAAAGGATTACAGATGCTCCAGTAAGACAGGCATGTGCAAGGGGTGAGCCAACCAGGACATAAGGGAGCTCTCTTCTTTGTGAGCATTCCCTGGTGTGCTAACACAGTGCTGCCCAGCCCAGCTGCGGCACCCCAGCACCCCTACATCAAATCGGTTTTCTCTCTCTTCCCTGCCTGCTGGGCCATGTGATGTCCTTTTCCCTCATTATCTCACATAGAGAAATTTTATATAATATCTGATTTACCAAGAGCATATAAAGCTGAGACAGGAGGCATAATTTCTGCTCTCCCCCCCAGTTTAAAAACTGCTATTTAAGGTGTAGACAAAAAGCTGGAGGGAGTAATCTTGTTAAAAGCAGATTTCTTTTACAAGCATTCTATTATTTTGATGTAAATGTAAGGAAAATATATTGGTGGGAAATATGTCATAGGAAACCTTTATTTTAACCTTAAAAGATTTAAAATAACATAAGTGTCTTTGAAATGTTATTTTTAATGACTGTAGCCTAGATCCAACCATCTACACAGAAATTACTGAAAAAATTATCATAAGACCGTTTGATGTCATAACTGGTTGCAAGCAAGAATAAATCTGAGAATTCAGGCATTTTTTTCATTGTGGAATTGTGACCTGACAGTCTTGAAGTAGCCTTCCTTCCAAAGCAAGAAAGGCGAGTCCTCTCTCTAACAACCATTAAGAAAATGAGTCGGTGTCTTCAAGGACTATTTAAGCTACAGATTCATTATATAACTTTTAAAAATTGTTTTAAAACTGAAGTGCTTTTATGTAAACAGTGAGTTTGAATTTGAAACATTTGAGTTCGAAACAGAAATTCATCTTGTATTAAAGCTGAATTGAAACTCGACTAAACCTAGTCTGAAAATGGACTAAATCAAAGGAAAAAAAAAAAAAGATTTATGCCTTTAAGGATTTTTCCTTCACAAAAAGAAAGGTGCTTACCAACAAACTGCATATACATTAACCAATTTGAGAGAGACCCAGAAAACATTCCATGGAAGTATTCACCCAGGAAACCTTCATCTGTAGCTTCATCAGCCACTTTCACCTGTGGCATCAGATGTCTATTTCTCCTAATTCTCCTGTCAGTTTGCTCATAAAACACCTCACAGCTGAATCTGAGACTAGTTTTCTCTCAAAAACGGTTCTAATACTCCATTAGAATTTTGTATTTCGCAGTTACTTACCTTCTTGTTTCCCATTTGTTCACTAGTTTATCAAACTGAGTGGGGTAAATCCCAATGAGATACTCAAGCAAGAGTCATGAGAAGAATCAGGAAATCTTTCAGAGGAATACCAAGCAGGGTATTTGCAAGGGTGCTGACAACCAAGAGAGAAAGCAGGGGCTTTGCCTTTCTGTATTTGGAAATATGACGCAATGAGACGTAGTAGAAATGCATATTCTGCAAACTTGATCTTGCTTTATGAGAACGAAGCATCATGTTTGGGGATAGACGAATTTAATGGGAGGTAACGTGACGTTGTCCCTACACTACCTAACACTTAACAGGTGTAAAGTCTTTTTTCATGCCCTCTGGAAGAACTGAAGCCGTGAAAACTGGAAGTTGAGGCATATAGCCCCAGCAAAGTAATTACAGCACAGTGGTGTTCAGCATTGTTCAAAACAGATAATTTTTGAATAAATATTGTCTCCACTCAGTGAGCCATCTCTTGATTTCTTAAAGCTCACCAGTAATTATAGAATGAAAGAGCAAATATTTGTGCTACACAGTGCAGATCAGTAAATGGAATGCTAAATCATAATGTTTAAGTAACAGGATAGTACAACCCTAGCAATATAATATTTATATCATCATAATAATTGTAATCTATGTTACAAACTATAGCCAATATATGTATATATGTGTATGTAAGTACATATATTTAGGCAGAAAGAGAGAGAAAGAGAGAATATATTCATATATTGGATTTTGGTACTGAAGATTATACATGCAGTAGCTCTACTTTAGTTTACTTCTCTATATATCCAAAGAGGCTTGATTTTCAAAGACATGTTAGGAGTGTCAAATATTTTTTCTAAGCCATCTTTGCCATCCCTTTGTTTGTTAAATTAACAACATATGGAGTGCTGCATTGTCTTTAGCTTATATAATGCTTCATTGATCATTTGTGCTGGGAGCGAACCAAAAAAGTTCTCTTTTATACTGAAATGTCATCATCCACATGCATTTGCTTGATTCGTCAGAGTTTCTAGTACTAAAGTAATTTATTGCTTGAACTACAGTAAGCTGAATGAACATGCTTACCCTTCACCCCACTGAAAACATACAGCAGTGGTCTGGCAGGCGTAGCAGTTGCCAGAAAAATTCCTATTTGATGGGTAGGATCAAATTGGATGTGATCTCTTGACTGAGGATTGGATTTCATGTATGATATAACCTTGTTTATTTTTCTAGCGCTTTGGGATATTTCCAGACATTCCCTGTGAGGGGAGAGAAATAAGACAGAGGAAGAAGGGAGTAGAATTTCTCCATCATTTTTTTCCTATTTTTACAAATTTTTCCCCTCAAATATCTCTCCTATTTCAAGCTCCCCCTTTACAGAATTTACTTTTGAAGGCAGAGCCTTTATCTTTTTCCAAGTAAGGATCACTTTTTTACTTTTTAATACAAATATCTGAACAAAATCATCATTATTAATTTGCTTACCATCTGTGGATGCAATACATCTACACACATTTATGCAACTGACACTTTTAACAGCTTGGTAGAATATGAAAATGAAATAAATCAGTACTTTACACTTCAGCGGGGGGACAACACAGACAAGATATGTGAAAGCAGGGAGGAGAAAAGAATCGGGGACAGGAAAGTAACTGTGGTACCACAGGCCTTGGAGTGTTTCTTAGTGAGATGTTTCTAGAAATGAAACCCATAAAAACTTACATAGTTGATCCCCGCAGCAAAAAGTGACCTTTTCTTCGGCCACCAGGTCAGAATATTGTTGCACAAGTCTGTTTATCAATTGACTTCCACTTCAGCAATTTCATCTGCTTTACAACCGTGTCTACTCCTACAGACTGAATTCTGTGCTGACTCATAAGTTACCCAGCTGCATTAGTAAGTAACTTGAAATTAGGATCAATTAATGATTAACTGATGAAGCCTAGAATAATTCCTGCTAGTGTCCCATTTTATGGCAGTTGCCTGCCATGCATAATTTCAGCCCAGGTGATTACTGCTTAATTACATCACAAGCCATTGAAAATAGTGTGTTAATGGAGAGCGCCAAGCAGCCTTAATAAACTGTGCTACTAACCCTGCAGGTATTAACTTGTTGGCTTTATTAACAGCTAGTAAAGGTAAGATAAAATTCCAACAAAGACTTTTCATTTTGAATTTATTTCAAGATGATTATTATTTGCTTCCCCAGAGGCCATACAAATTCAAAGTTACTGGCACCCCGTGTTCTGAGCTATTTCTTCTCCTGCATGCCTTGCCGTTGAGTTACCTGCCCAGCTTCTGGGCTACCAGGAACAGAGAGCCAAAAGGCACGCAGCCTCTCCCTCCCAAGGGCCACAGCTCCCCCGAGCAGGAGGATGGACCCTTCTGGTCTTACAGAAATCCGAAGAACTCTGGAGAATTTTGAATTGTTCTTATTTCTTGTCCCAAATCAGAACCAAGCAACTCTTCAAGACTGCTGAAACTCTCCCTCCTTGCTCTAATAACAGCATACTTCAAATTTACTATTCCTTATTCCTTATTTAATATTCCTTATTCTAAGGAATATTTGATATGGGAAAATAAGTAATTAATCTGTAGTATAAGACTATTTCTGTATATTTTTAGGCAATTCAGCTTTGCGATTTAAGTAAATTCTATTTAATTATCCATTTAAAATATGTTGTTGTTTTTGCTTCAACAGTATTGAGATTCCCAGCTAGATGCTTTCACCCTGTTTTGAGAAACATGATCAAAAGATCATCTCTGCCCTAAGCAGAAAACTATCTGTGCCTCTTAATTTCCTCCATGAGGAAACCTATTTATTTCAAAAGAAGTAAGCCGAATATAGACTCAAGATGAAAATGAGAGCATTCAGTAAATCAGTATTAATGATGATTTGCCGAATCACTTAAAATGCTATGTATTCATTTACAGTGTAATGTAGAAATGTTAATATTTCTGACAGTCAACAGTTATATCGGACTCTGAATTTTATGCATGAACTATCTATGACTGAATACCAAACACTGACAGCTTGATCGATGTCTGAACTGCAAATAAAGGCATAAATTGATCTAATCAGACTTGATATTTTAAATGTCTGCTTCATAAAATTGCTGTTTTGGTCCGGCTGCTACTTCCAGTATTCAGACATTGTTTCACTGTGCACAAAAATTGACCGACAAATGAAGAAAACAAGTGTCTATTTTTAACCAATTCACTGGGAATTACTTTGTGTATTTGCTCATCTGTACCACCAACATTTTAGCCTATTTTGAGTGGCTTGAAAGGTATTCCATCCATATGCAGTCTCATGAAGAGTTTTTGACAATCTCTACTTTTTTCCCTTAAAGAAATTGGGGAAAGATGGCATTCTCATAGTTACTTAGCCCATCTTATATAAAAAAATAGAACTGCAGAAAATCTTAGCTTTTGAATCATATGAAATTTAAGGCTGCTATAGACCAGAATTCATGGCTGATTTAGGGCATCATCTGGGGCTTCCAAATGGGGTTCAGATACCTCTGTTGGTATATAAATTCCTCATTCTGAGTACCGTCTTGCATTTGGCACACTGAGTGCTGCAGAATAAATACAGTTGGGAAAGTCTAACTTATTTCCAGAGTGAGTTTTAAAACAAATCTGTGTATTGGAGTGGCAGCAGTATATCTTTTAAGGGATGTTAAATAGCTGAATACAGCTCTCAAAGTTGCATTAGCAACTAATACTTTCTAGGCAAACATGAAAAACCGTTGTGTTGGTAGCACTGATAAAGGAAAGCTAAGGAGAGAGAGGCAACTGAGGGTTACAGGAGCCCATGACCATGGAACAGGAAACATAACTTATATTTTAGAAAAAAAAAAAAAAACAAGCAATCCAGTAAAGATTCATTGTTTTAACTTCAGACTTGTCTGAAGGTTTAGAATATATTCTGAAGAAAAGAAAAAACCAGGGCTGGATATAAATTGATAAAATAGGGTGGGATAAAATGCAAAAAATGGGATTACTGAGGATAGGTTATACCAAACAGAAATGATTGATTTTTTTTTTTTCTCAAAAAGTAAAAGCATATGATGCATTATCTCATGGAAACTGTGGCAAGTATGGATTAGATTCATTTGAGAAATAATATGGTAAGAAAGATAGGGAAATGAGCAAAGTGGAATCAACAGTGGGTGATGTAGAAATGTCCTTGTGCCAAACAGAATTACTGATGAATTTCAGGGACTGGTATCTCATATGCTTGTGGGAATAGGGAATTAATGCTATTGTAAGCGAACTGATGAAAACCTGTTTTGAAATCCTCTGCATAACACTGCTCAGCTAAGTCAGGTCCTCATTTGAAGGCCCCTCAAGGTGAGCAGGGTGGCAGAGGTAGTGACTCATACGAATGGGAACTAAAAAAGCTTGGCTTCCTTAGTCCAACAAAATGAAAGTGCAAGAGATGCTCTCGATAATCACTGGGTGCATAACACAGAGGATGGAGAGGTATTTAAACTGAAAAAACAAATGATAGCATGGGAACCAATAGGTATGGGCTGGCTGTGATTAATAGAGAAACTAGAAAATTACAGAAATGCAGTTCTGAAGCAGGCTATTCTCTACAAATATCAAGATTTGTTTTAAGATAGTTTGAGCATTGAGGTATGATATGTTATAAAGGGAGGCTAAATAATTACCCAGAAGGCCTCTTACTGTCCTGTGTCCAATGTGTTGACAGCTTGAATTTTTTGTCCTTTCTGAGGCCACTTCAGTTTGCCTAGTCTTACTCTGTAGATTGAAACTTATGACTAATAGGAGCATATGATACTTGGTGTTTCAGTAGAGTGATTGAGTGAAGGGACTCTGCCCCTACAGTGTATCCTTTTTTCCCAGCTATCTCAGCTAATCCAGTAAAACGTATCAGATTTCTCTACAAGCTTTGCACCTGCTACCTAAGTTAAAGGGTTGCAAAGCCCAGCTATCTAAATATATGTTTACTCTAAAGCTGAGAGTATTTTGCAGTACAAGGAAACCTACACAGCTAATGCTCATGCTATGATTTGTTTTGTCAGTAAATAAGAATTCATTCTGCAATGTCCTTTGTCTTGATGAAAAGAACATTAAAAGTTTTTCAAAAAAGAATAGTCCTGTTGCACTACTTACTGTAATCAATGCTTTTCTGCCAGTGTGGAAATCCCAGGCTTCTCCCGGTAACACTACATGTTTCTAATTCTGTTTGGCAATGCAATAATATTTTTGAGCTTGAGATCTAATTAAAATCCGTGTGCTCTTTGATATGAAACAGATCAAAGTCAAATTTGATATTCTTAGCACCCAGCTCTTCTGTTTCCAAATACACTCTTCTATTGTCTAAAACTGTTCTGCAGATCTCCAGCACGCAGTTACCTTCTCTGTTTGAAGATTTTTTTTTTTCCTGAATCTGACTCTGACACTTTGATAGTTAGACTCAGTGGAACAGATAACACCCAGGCACTGGGATTTGTGCATAAATAGAGTAAGAAACAGGATGAGGCATATTCTCAGCTACTGTAAATCAGCAATGAAATAGCAGAGTTTGGGTGATTGATAACTGCTGAGAATATTGCCTAATGAGTTTTACATAGGAAAACTGAGACACACTGGTAAACAGCCTTTGCCATTTAGAAGGACCGAACAAAGGACAATGTAGATGAAGGTCTGTTTATATAACCTGAGACACTCGATGTAAACTCCTGGAAGCTAGAAGGATTATTCAGAGACAAATTTTGATACCATCCAACTGTGGGAAACACTGCCCTTTGCCTGAAAACCTATTTCAGCCTTTGGTCCAATTGAAAATATTGAAGCTTCTATGAATGAAGAACTTTCTTGCTTATCATGACTACCAAATATGATCTGTATCAGATTTTGTTTAAGCATTACCAAAAATGCTTTCTGCCTTGTTCAAAGTGCAGTACAACAGGCAGATGAAGAAATTACTGGCTTTTGCTGTCCATTTCAATGAGGGCCATTCTGTATCTTGCCAGGATACACTAAGTAGGGAGGTCTGAATAAAAGAAAAAGGGACTCAATTAAAATATATATTTCCTAGACCACAAATAGGGAGAGCAGATAAAGAGAATATTCAGACTAATTGTCTGTCTTCCAGCTTTTCCTGTTGATAAGTGAGGCATCTAGCATTAAGTGATATTCTTAACATACAGAAGGTGCAGTACCTCTTTGAACACAGTTTCAGCTTCAAGAAAAGTAGAAAGTAGACCCTAAGATAATTACAGTGCAAGAGGATCTCATTGCTCAGATTTTTCTTAGGTGATAAGCCTAGTGTCTAATCTTCCTTTTCTTGCCATGACAGATATTTTGATAGGAGCTCCTGGCAGTTTCGCCCTTTCAGACCTCATAAGTTTCAGCGTCTTTGTGCATGGATGAATCTGCCTCCCCTTTCAGTGAGTTGGGAGGGTTTTGTGTTCTTGATCTGCTCATACTCCTTGTTGTAGGTCTAGAGCGTGGGAGAACGGAGGAAGTGCCAGCCCTTCCAATCCTTCATTCTCCACCAACAAGGAAAAGTAGCTTTGTGAAGCAGGTAGAAGCTCTGATTCTTTCTAATGGATCATGAACAATTTAGATGCAACCTGAATACGGCTGTATTTGGTGTTGCATCATTTCATTCACAGGTACTCTTTTGCTTAGTGGAATCCATAGACAGGAGTCAAATGACTGGGTATAGCTCAGAATATGGGACTGGGATCTGCAAAAATGAGTGGCCTGGTGTAAAAATGGCTAGCCTATCAGTGGGAAATCCTGAGGAGAGAGGTGTTTGTCAAGACTCTTCTATGCTACATGATTCAGACTCCTTAATCCATGTTGTGGGAAATCATCACTCAACTCCACATTTAACAACAATAAATTCTCTTCTGAAACTGCAGCATTCAGTGGGCACACTGAGGGAAAACTAGTCTTTCTGCAATGGAACATTTAAATATATTGTTTTATCTATTGGGCAAGAATTAAATGTTTCAAGATATATATGGCTCTGGCTTTTAATAGCCCAATTTCTCTTTCCCCTTGGTTAGACGTAGGGGGTGCAAGTAGCCAGTGGCAGCTCCTGTGAATAAGGAGATTCTTGTTTAGCCATTATTGAAGCTGGATCTAAATATTGGTTTCTTCTCCATTTAAATATTGGCCTCTAATTCTGTGCTAGCTGGATGACATTGTTTCTCAAGACAGAGATTGGAGGTGATCAGACACCATCAAACTGTGCTGTTGATTGGTGACAGAATAATGTTCTTGTTTAAGATTTACAGATGAAGCAGAAGAATGATCTTGACAGTCCACCAATGCCTTTGACAGATAGCTTAATCCTCCACAGATTTAGCTGCTTGCAAGCATTTTACTTATACAGTAGCTATCTGGCAAAACTAAGGACAAGCAAAGTCACCAGTAATATGGGCAGCACAAGTAAGGAGCCAGAAGGACAAAAAGTCAGCCGAAAGATATGCCTGTGGAGTTTTATTCTTAGATTTATTTCCGGCTTCACATGCACAAGCTGTTTGTTGTTGGGAAATGGTCTATTCTATTTGGCATTGCATCACTGGTAATATAACTTACACCAGTAAACTATTTTTGAAGATGTATTTAATTATAAGGTCTATCTCAGATATTAACTGGGTGGATGTGAGAACCAAAAGATTAAAGTTGTGTGGGAGCAACTTGAGGCCAGGTTCTCCATGACCCTTACAGAGAAGAGCAAAAACATTCAAAGAAACCCAAAGCATCTCCTTTCAATTCAAGGTTTGCATGAAAGTATTCAGAACTGGAGGCTCACGTTTGCTTAGGAATTGCACTTTTTTTCCTCTCTCCCAGCAGAAGTATAAGCACTCTATAGAGAAACGGGAGGAAGCACGACCTTTTAGTCTCTTCTTGTCCTTGGCTTTTGGAGCAGAATTAGTTAGCTGGGGGTTGAGAGGGAAGCAGCAGAGGGAGGACAGAGAGCGGGTAGAAGCCATTAGAGTTGTAGAATTCTTGCTTTTTGACCATTAGCAGCTTATAGCTGCTCTATAAGATGCCACCCAGACCTCGTTTTGGCAAGAATTGTTCCTCAGCTTCCAAGTTCCACGTTGCGTCTAACAGGCGTGAGACTTTAGATCTGGCTGACCGCCTCTGCGTGAAAACACCTAGAAGCCCTGACAGCTGGAGGCAGGTTGAGGCTAGGTCACTGTAAGGACTACTTCAGGTTGTTTCTTTATTTTGCTTTGCATTGGTTTTAAAGACTCTTGGAAAGATAAATGTTCACAATATGCTGAGTCAGCATCTGTTTTGTTACATAATAAACCAATAAGAACTCAGTATGAGTTTTGCGAACAGCATGTTTATATTTTTTTTGATAATTTCTAAACTTCTGAGAGCAAAATAAGTGTCTGAGCAATATGTCAGATTGAGACAGAATACCAGATAAATTAGTTAATGCACTAGCTTGACAGTGGCAGAGTAAAACTCCCTTCTTCTTTCTCTGTTTGTTCTGAACGGGAGAAATCACCTTTTAGAATGAAAAGCAATCTATGGCATTCAAATCTTCCTTGGTCTCCCACTGGAGTGTCAGCATTTTTTGATAGTTACGTGAGTCTTGACTTATTGAGAACAATTTTAACAAGCAAGTAATAGTAATAATTCTGTGGTCATTACTATCCTTTAAATGAAAAACTGACTGTCTGCACAGAGATAGATTTTCTGAGGATAAAACTGGCAAAGCCTGAATGCAGAAGATAAATAAATGAAGCGAGATGCAAATAAACCCTTGTTCACTGCTGGGGGTAATTTGCTCCTAGTTGTGGAGTTCAATGTGAACACAGCATCAATATATGCCTGTGGGCTTCTGAAAATGAATGATTTGATGTAGCGTCAAAGCAGGCTTCCTTCTTTTCTTTTCAAGCTATTTGGAGTCATGAGTGGTTGAGGTTGGGAGAGAGAAAAGGAATACTTCACCTAGCTGACATCCATTACTAATTTCAGTCAACTAATAAATAATTGAGAAAAGGAAAGGAAAGCGCTTAGAACAGTTTTTTTCCCGTAGGAACAGTTTTTCTTTACTTTTCCTGTGTTCACTGGAAATCTGCAGAACAGAATAATTTCTGAGTATCCTAGTAAATACAAGCCTGGTGCATCTGACTAGCAATACTAATTACTTCCTTTTTTTTATTTGTTGTTCTTTTCTGCTTATGAGCTTATGTGGCAATCCAGCCTTACTTCCTTTACATCTGTTTGATTTCTTGTTTCTCAGTGTCCAGCGGATGGGGTGCTTGGTCAGCGTGGTATTCTACTCCTGTTCAGAGTTTAGACTATAGCCCTTTGGTTAACACTTCTACAGCAGTGGGCTGAATATACAGGCATTTTGGTGAAATATAGTGACTTGTGGTATTCAGGACATCAGAATTCATTGCTCTTTTCTATTCCTAATCTTGGAAGACCTCTCCTTATCTTGTTCACCTTTGGCTGCCCAATGAGATCATAAAGCTTTTGGCTCCAACCTTTATTTAATCTTTTTTTTTTCTTTAACTTTTTAAATGTCACTTTAGAATTCTTGAGATAAGTGCAGAGCAGTTCTGTGTCAGTGTAAACTCAATGATAGCTGTATCATCCATTTGATACCAGCTTCAGTTAACCTCAGTGATGATTTAAGCATCTTTTCTGTTACACTGTCAAAAAAAGCCTCCTCTATCCTGGAAAAATATTCAGAGTGCAATAGTGACAAGGTGCATCAAAGTAGAAAATGTCAAATTAGACAAAAGTGATCAGAGAGTCATTATAAAAAATGTGTGAAGCATACACAAAATAAATTGAATTATCTATAGCCAAAATGTTGCAAGCAGATATTCTCCTACATAACAAAAAGCAAGGGGAAAAGAAAATAAAGCTTGCATAGTACTTTTCACAGCGCTTTGAACCAGAGGCAATTGTTGAAGATTGCTTCTGTGTCCTTTATGTCAAGCTCTATTTGACACAAAAGTGTTACCAGCCAGTGGTACTAGTGTTAACAGTGTTACCAGAAGTGTTACCAGCAGACACACTGTTTTATCTTGCAAGCCATAGAAAATTAGAAGGTATGAGACTGAAAAGTCTTTTTTTTTTTAATCTGAGTCTATAGTGACCCTCTCTCTCTCTACAAAGAAGTACTACCATATGGAAAAACAGGTTAACATGTGTATTGTGTAACTTTTATGGTTCATAAAAGACGGGTTTGGAGGTATATGGACAAACTAGTACTATCTGCCCTGGAAGCTCTCTTTCTCAGATTCTGTGTTGTCTTGCGGAGTCCTTCATCCTATATAATTCCTACAATAGCTAAATATAGTGCCATCTAATGGCTTTAACAATAGAATGATAATTATTCAGTACATCATGGACTGGCAAAGTTGTTCTAGCAAAATTCACTGGTTTTGAGAATAGTAGTAATCAGCACCATTCAGAGACAATAATGATCATTTTTTAGGCCCCTTAAGGGACATAACAAGGATTCTGTAGGATGCTATCGTTCCTATTTGCCTTTTATGCTCAGAAGCTGACCACCCACCCAAGCTATGGGATCCTTGGGTTTCATTTCCTATTAAATGCCATCTGCTTTTTCTGAATAGTGACTGGAAGATCTTTCTCTTGTTAAAGCTTTTATGTTTCTTATAGATTAAAGAAATACTCAGAGAATTAGAAAGGCAATGAGCATGAAAGCCTGTCTAGTCTAGAGGTGGGATATTGATGCATGAGAGGAAAGATCTAGGCTCCAAACTCTGTTCTAAGGACTCTCTTGCTGTGTTTTATTTGATGGTAGTTGAGTGCTGTGTGAGAAGACCCCTTGCTATCTACACATTCGCTTCCACTGAACAGAAGTCTGTGCCCCCACAGCAGCTCCAAAACTGTATTTGCAGAGTCTAGAGTTTTTATAGAATCTGCAGGGTGGTGATCCACAAAAAAGCTCAGCTTTCTTACAAAGGTTAGCCTGTTATCCAAATATCATGTGGTCAAGCCTGCAGCTAAACTATGGGTTCAGTCTCTCTGGGCTTTCAAGAGTCAGAAGATATCAAATAATTCTAATTTCACCTGATTTATCTAGATAACCAATTCCTAAACAGTGACATAAATATTAACCTCTTCAGATGATAATTGACCTGTGTTCAGATATTAAAGAAAATGGAAGTTAATATCCATGAGAGCAGAACTTCTACTACTCTAACATGTCTCATCTTACTAAATACATATAATATAATTGGAAGACTGAGCAATTTTGCTGAAATCTAGTCTGTGAATATTGGCATAACATGCAATCTCACCCAATATAAATCCTATTTAGACTTTCCACTGTTTTGTTCTCAAGTATATCCAACATATTTCTAAAGCAAAGCTTAACTATTATGCTAAAGCAGGACTGAAACAGAAACCCTCTTTTTAACTTGAAATGTAAGGTAATAATTAAACTTGACTTGGTAAGTAAGGAGAGAGAGTATTAGCCAACCTGCAGCACTTCAGGCTGTTCACATTCTGATTCACTTGTCAATATGTAGTTTCCTGGGGCTTATTGCAATCAAATTTACACCAGCATAGTTCAATTTCTGCACAGTTGCTCCTGAGTTACACAAATAGCTGGGAGAGGGGAGCAATGCCTCTAATGTAGACTCCAGAAATATTTGGTCAGACATATTTTCTTTCTTGAGTTCTGCTTGTGGAGGTAGCATCTCTGCCTCCCCTTGCCTCACGAGTCAAGTTGCTTTATCTGCACTTAAGTACAGGCCTTGATTTTAAATTCGTGAGGCATGATGAGCACTTCCATCACCATCCCCACATACACAGTTTTACCTACTGTGAACACAACTTTATTTTGTGATATCTCATTTCATCCCACTAGTCTGAGGGGTTTTGCTAATTTTTCTCCCAAACCTAACATTAACTATTTTGGCCACAAGTCAATGTATTTGATAGAGAATCGAGATTACTTGCTAGGATCATGAAATACCATTACAACTATTAATCTTCCCCGCATGTTTGTTTTTCTTCTCACTTTTTTTTTTTTTTTGCTACCATATATGTTAATATAACATATTTGGTACAACAGTAGTTTTCCCATACCTGAAGCAATCGCACTTCAAGGATATAAAGGTGCAGTTCTTTCAGTAAAATTGCATACAATGAAGACAGACCAAATTCTTTCTATTTTCTTAATTTGGATATAACTTCAGCTTTGTGAGTGAGGTCTTCTGAATTCTAATTACCTCCTTTACTTATGCTAAGTTCCTTTTACCTTTTTTTCAAGCTCTACAACATGCTATATCCTGGTTCTGCACTTTCAGTAAATTGTCTTTCAGGAATTTCTGTGATGCTTGTAAGAGATTAACTCTTTTATGTATCTCTTTTAGCTTTTTTAATGTAGTTTTTCTCTTTAAGTTTTTCCTAAGTGTACAAGCGCTTTTGTTGCTCTTTTAGATATGGTGAATCTAAGTACATTATGGTTACTGTTAAGAAGTGGAGCTCCCAGTGTGGGATTCTGAACCAAATCAAAATTATTCAGTACCGAGAACACGTTATTCAGCCCCAACTCAAGGGTGCACTTTCACCTGTGGACTTGTTAACCCCTTACTATATGAGGCAATCATGGAAGGCATCTAAAAATTTGATGCTTCACCTTCCATTGAAACTTCTACCCAAAATATATAGGGATAGCTGAAGTCACTCACTACAAATATGTTTTCTGCTTTCCTGACCTTCCTGACTTTTCTCAGCAAAGCACAGTCAGTGTTACCATCCTACTCAGACAGAAAATAATACAGGTCTGATAATGCAATCTGCCTAATTAGGCCTGAAATTTTAATCCTTACAGGTTCTATGCTACTTGTTGAGGTGGCTAGTTTGTTAATTTGATTAGATTTTACGATTTCCAAACACAGTGAAACTCATAGCATAAAGACAAAATTACTCACCATGAGAGTGCTCAAACCCTGGAACATGTCGCCTGGGAGGATGTGGAGTCTCCATCGCTGGAGACTTTCAAACTTAACCAGACAAGTCCCCAGGCGGCTTGTTCCTACTTCACTCCTGACCCTGCTTTGAGGAGGGCTAAAGGGACTCGAGAGGCCCCTTCCAACCTAAGTATTCCACGATCCTATGATAAGGTTACTCTACAGTTGGTACAGACATAAATTATTATATGTTTAATGATTGTGATTATCAAGCAGCTGACATTAATGATTGATTTTATTTTTACATTTTTGTTTTGTAGCTGGACTCTGCACAGCAGACTAAATGGACATAAGGCAGCTCCTCTCCACTGGCATGACTCAGCCTTTTCTCTCTGCAGGATCAGGCCAATGGTGCTAGGCAACTAATACTGCTCTACTTAATTTTTGCTGAGAACTTGTAATCTAAAATCATGCAGACTTTTGTGTAGCTGATATTCTCTACACACAGAGCACTAATCCTGCTGCACTACAGGACAATACTGTGAATGACTTTTTAGTGAGTGATTTGTGAATTTGAAAACACCGCTACTGCCTAAGAACATTGTTTTTCTGAGTGAATATAAGAATATAATGAATGGGTCTGTCCCTCTCTTTTTTTACAGTGGATGGTTCTAAAAATACTCAGTTGTGATGAGGGGTCCTTTTGTGTCTTCTACAGAAAGATTTAAGGATTTTATGATAATCAGATCTGTAAAGGCTACCTCTCAAAAATAATGAGCTACATTGCTCTCAGTTTTTTCTCATCAGTATTCATTCTGTTTTTGAGAATGTACACTTGTGAATTATTTCAAATTTGGGAGAAATAAAAATTTATCTCAGAGGATAAGCTCGTACCTTGCAGAATACAAGTTTAAGTAAGAGAGAGGAGTTAAGTGTTTATCTTCTGACTATTTAGTATAATTAGCTGTAGGCAGGTGAACTTTCAGAATAGTACTCCTTGCAAAGAATTTTCTATTAAGGTTGGCTGTGGAAAGTTGCACAAATTACAGTATGAAACAAAAAGCACAGGTTACCATATATAGGCAGCCTTCAGGATTGATGCAGGCTATACTTCAGCTCCATTCCTGTGACAGAAATAATATATTTACATGACATTGTGTAAGGAAAGGGTAGATGTTCACAAACAGATGTAAAACTGAATTACTTCCTCCTCTGTCCTGAAGGCTTCCTATTTTAATTTATATTAAAAACAAATGTGGTTCAATAACTGCCCATTCTCTTCAAGCCTGGGTAGTATATAGCTGCTGGCATTCCAAACACTGCCTCAGACGTCACAGCACTCGTTAGTTATCATTTACTGGCTTTCAGGCAAACAAAGTTTGAACTTCATGCTCTTTAACAAACTTCCTTGGGACCTGAATTGAGAAAATCAGCTAATTCCTAGTCGATACTTATCTGTCAGCTGCTCTTCCGTCCTTTTGCGTCCACTAGTTGCTCACAAATACAGGGCTTTTAGTCATTATCCCATATAAATCCAGAAAATCACCTGGAACAGATAGTGTACTTCTTAGGCCCCTAGAGATTGCTAAATTGTTGCCATAACTTTTCTCAAAATGTTAGCTTCAAGTTGATTAAATAAGTAATTATTATTACAGTTTACATCCTCTGTTCGTGATGACAAGTAGATGAATAGCTGTACAAGGACGTTAGTGTATGATGCAGGTGGAAATGCACCTGATATGTCCACGTGTCCCAATCTCCTAGAGGCAAGAGGTGGATATCAGTGGTATAGCTTCTCCGTGGCAGACTTTGATATCAGGGATTGGAAAAGTAGCATAGTTCCCATGCTGGAGTTCCTTGTATGTGGTCAGCTTTAGCTCAGGTCACTGGCTCTTTCAACCAGTCCGCGGCTCAGGACAAAAATCTCTGATAACTTATCCTGCCTTGGTACAAATCCACAGGGTAGGTACACACGCTACTGGGTGTCCAGTGGCTGCTGCTTCTTCCCCATGGCATGGTTGTACAAGTGGTTTGTTAAGAATTCCTATGGAAGGAATTTATCTGTGTAAAAAGACCTAGATATCTCTGGTTGAAGAGAGAGAAAATAATATTTGTGCAATTCCCTGGAGCCGTGGAAGCCAGTGATCACAGTTTTGAATGAGGTAGTTGCAAAGATTATGTTAACAGCTGCAGAAAGTGTGTGGGAGAATGACTTCATATAGCAATTGTCTGATTTCCATCAATAGCAAATATACTATGTTCTAAGCTTTAAGTCAAAGTTAGCACTCGTAAATCCATGGCATGTAGGCATGGCACAGAAACTGATTCCTTTCTGCTCCCAAATCACAGATTTTGCTGAGAAAAGTGTCCTTCCAGAAGAAAAAAAAAAATACCAAAGCAACGTGGTGAATACAGTTAATCTAGGACAATGATAACAGTATTTCGTTCACAGCATGCATTCCTGGAAGTATCTGAATTAAACAAACATTTTGTAACGGAGCCCTGAGTTAGCTGGAGTGTTGAGCTGGAACTCTCCCAGTTTTTCATGAAGCGAGGAGGCCTTAGAGACAGCAAAATGTATCTATCTTAAAAGTAGCCTTTCAAGAGAACACAAAATACAAACCTGAAAAAAATAACTCCTTTAAGTTAAAAAAAAAAAAATTCCTCACAATACTTTGGTGAAACAGATCAAATTAACAGATTTGAAAGTAAATGTAATCTGCCACACTTCAGTGTCACTTGGGAAATTATTTCTTTACAGTTCTGCTCTGTAATCTAGAAAAGTTGAGCTAAACCAAATCCTCCGAGTGTTCTCTGGTTTCCTAGGAAAAAAAAAACTACTGTCATGTTTGAGGCTAGGCTATCGCAAGCAAAGCCTCTTCCCTCACAAGCGTCCCAGCCTATAAGTAGGGCTACTGACTTGCAGCTTCATGGGTTTCTTACTCTCGTTGCCCCACACTACTTGAAAAACATCATTGCTTTTAACTCTGAATGCTTATGTGTTGCAAGAGAAGATACGGCCCTCCCTTTCCTCCGGAGGCTTCTGCCTGTCCTGAGGGGGCATCACAAGACAGAAAGGCAACCCAGCCACAAAATCAGATATATAGTACTTATAAAGCACACTGTGTGCAAACAAGCAAGTTTTATAATCCTGACCAATATCGTAACTGCAATATTTATGGTAATAAATTTATCACAGGCTCATAAGCGTACAATACAATTGATTAATAACACTGGTGCAGGGAGATTTCTGACAAGTCACATTGTTTTTACCTTTTGCACCCAGCAATGCCTGTGGTCTACTACTACTTTTAGTTGAGCTCCAAGGCCAATGTGTCCAAGGAGCCTGGTGGTGCTAGAACGCTCTCCGTAGGCTTTGCTGCCTGCTGGCAGGGGAGAGCAGGGAGGCTGCAGTAGAGGCTGATGTATAACTCACCCAATCAGGCTGCTCAGCAATCATTTTGGGTCAGTACTTCTGGAGGTTTTTGGTCTGAAAACCTGCAAAAGGTAGGTGAGGGGGGATGTAATGGACAAAAGGTGGATAAGGGGCTCGTAAGGGGCACTAAAAAAACTAAGAACTACCTCATTTAACTGCCCTCCTCAGGGTTACACTGTTTTGAACTTTTTTCATTACATTAACACAGATACTTTTTTCTCTAGTATTAGTAAGTGTTATTAATGCTTTTCCTGACTCTGGAGGGCTTTGTGGAAGCAAGTGTGCCTTCCTTTTCTGTTAACTCATATACACATATGACCGTTTTCTTTTGCTGCATGCATTCACAGCCTTTTACCTTCTGTCTTATTCAGTTGTTATTTGCCCACGTTCTGCTTACTGCTGACTGCTAGCTTATACCTCCTTAACTTTCAGTCCAGGATTATCCCCTCAGAACGTTTAATGCACTAGGAAAGAGAAAGTCTTACAGTGCTTACATGCTTCAAATGAAAACGTGAGGATGTTCCCATCCCTTCCCATCCCTTCAGGGATGTTTCCTGAAGGGAGATAATTCCAAGGGTTTTGGGTAAAGAATCTACTACTATCTATCTACTTTATAGTTTCTGGTGGGCACATATTCCTTTAATACCTCCACTACCATGGCACTTTGATACTTTCACTTTTTCTGCTTTCTCTACTTCCTCCAGCCCACAAAGGATTAGCACTTCTCTTACCTTTTGAGCCATTATTGAGAATTCTGTTAAAAAAAATTTTCATCTCCAGTCCGGACGAAACAAATGTATATATCCACGCCAGTCTTCACCCATGAGGGCACAAGACATTAGGGCTAATGCTATAGGTAAGTGCTGTAATAAGAGGAGAGTCCACAGCCAAAGTGATTGCCTGTAGCTTTTTATGTTTTATAATCTAAGAGATTATGAGGCTGCAGTAAACTCTATATTATTAGAGCTATCCTGCAGACATCCCCGATATATCAGTGGTGTTATCCATGAATACAGAAGTTTCTTGCAAGTACAGGAATAAATTTACCACAGTATACCCAGATCTTTTGTGTCTTATGAGCTCTCAGAAAGCAAGAGGTACTGCAGTAATTGATGGCAGCTGCAGTAATAACATCTAGAAAAACTCTGCGCTCAAGGGGGCCATACTGCAAGTAAGTTCCTTGGGCAGCAGCACAGTGAAATGATCTCCATCATATGACCTGGAACACTGAAGAACAAATGCTCTACAAATCCATCTCTACATGTATCTTTATCCCATGACTTAAAGGACTAGACACCTGCCTGGATCATGTGAACCAAAGTGTTGCATTCAGGAAGCTGAGAGATCTACATGTTAAGCTGGGCAAATATTTACAGATCTTCCTATATTTAAGGTTAATGTGTAGCCATGTGAACTATTTGTTTTAAAATTTCAGGTAGTGGAACAGCAAAAAGTAGTTTATTGCTAGACAATTTTGTATTCAGTCAAATCATTCAGTGATTCTTTTATCATATTTGTATGCAGTGAAATGATTCAGTGATTCTTCTATCATAAGAGATGCAAGGAAATGCTTAGCATTCCAGATAGGAAAAAGAAATCTCTTTTGAAGTAAACCTGTAAAAGTGCCATTCTGAGATATTTGACTGATAAAAACATGAAAAAAAAAAGGATGAGAGCTGACCCACAGGCCAGAAACTGAAGAGAAAGCACGAACACAAAAGGATGTTGATATAACAATATCAGTTGATTTCAGGTACAGAATTAACAAAGAAAAGGGAAAAAAGAATGACAGAAAAGAGACAGTACAGTTTTTTTCATTTCATGTTATTTTCTATGCTACTGAAGGCAGAATCATTATGACAGATTACTTCTGCCAAGAAAAACAGACCGGACCATAAGAACATACTTTATTTCTTTTTAAATTCAGTATTTAAATGCTTTACTTGTTTGAGCTATGTTTGTATTTGTTCCTAAGGTTTTTGTGAGTGTTCTTCCTTTTTTTAAAGCATACTGCTAGCTAGGCCCAGGAAGCTCTTGTTACTTCTTAACTAGTCCCTGCTGCTACCCCCTCTAACAAAGTACATATAAAGATAATTGTGTGCTTTATGTTTTCCAAGTACATAGTGGAATAAAAGATGGGCAAATGTTCACTCATATAAACTTTTATTTTCCCCAGCTCTTTTATGTTTACCCTTTTTGAAAAATAAAGATACTAGGTAGCTACAGCCTGCTGTAGCTGACGTCAGTCAGCTTTTCTTATTCAAAAGTCTTACTTAGTAAGGAAACATTTCCATAGTATTAGAAAAATAGAGTTCTCCACTTTTCTTTAAGAAATAGGGAGTGTACAGTTTTGCAGATATGTCTTCAAGGGCAGTCTTTGTAATTGCACACAGATAAACCAATAATACTGGTCTTGGAGACTCCTATTTTCCTGAGACATGCTGTAGTTGTTGCTTTTGGTTTCTTACTAAGGGTCAAAGGTTTGTTGTTTGCTGTTGAGGAGTATGATGTCACTTGATGGATACAGGCACATGTGTACTCTCCTTGACAAAATAGAATCATAGAAAAATAGGTAAGTTTTCAGTTCTTACATGCTAAAGTTTATTTTCCAGAAATATATAGAAAAGGTTGGATCTGCACACAAAAGGATATGCATAAGGAATTAAAATGCTTTTGAAACACCTTTCATCATGAAAATTAATATTATTCTCCTGACAGAAATGATGTAAGACTTGTAGTATGGGAAATATGTCGAACTACTCATACACTGAAATGTTTAATCCTTATTTTAATCAAGAAAATCAGTTTAAATTTTATCCTGGAGCTGTTACTTTGTTTTCAGAATACGCTTCAGAACAGTCTCTCTGTTATAAATTTTTCATGAACTTTCCCAGAATAAGAGTACTCAAGGTGAGTTCAGCTATCGAGGCTTGGAACCATTCAAATATTTTTCCTTTTGTATGCTTTCCACTGAAGAACAGCCAGCATAGACAAAGGGCTCTGCTTACCACAATGATATGATATTTCTCAGATAGCTCTTCCCATGTGATCTCCATTATACCCCGTATCTCCCAGGTGTGGAGAGAGGAAAGCTCATAGAGCTGAGCTTTCACTTCTCTCTTTTCTCTCCGAGTGATAATTTTGTACAAGGCTGCTCTTGGAAATAACCTTATTTTCAAGTGTCATGTTTCCCCTGAAATAAGTTCTATTGCTAGTTTTGTATTTATAGTATGTCTGTGTAGTGAGTGACCACTACAGTAGATAATCCTACCAGAAAGCATAAGAGGATCCCATGGACTTCACAAAATGTCTAAATATGTCTCCACATCTTGGCAAGTTACATTAATGTAGTGTGAAACATTCTGAGACATTATACTAAAAATTGTTTGTGCATTTTTCCCCAAGGAAAATGAAAGGCTGCTATAAAGAATAGGAATTGTGATGGTGGCAGTGCAGAAGAATAAGGGGAAAGCTATTACTACATCCCTCCTCTCCCCTCAGTCCTTTTGAGGGAGACTGAACCTGTCAGCCTTTGGACCCAGAGGCACATTGGTGGGACAGGCTCAACAACAGAGAAAAGAGGTAGATACTAGAAAATTATGTACAAGAATTATTAATGAGATTTTTCTGTATTAATTAGACAATTTGGACTATTAGACTGTTAAAAGATTAATTAGTCTCCATATACATGCTGTGTTTCCTTTGCCCAAAATAACATATTGAATGTAACATTTTGACAGCCCCTATCCAGCCCTGCTCTCATTGAAGCTCTATTTTTTCTGGTTGTCTCAGCCCTAACCCTAGGCAGTGCTTTGGATAAGGCATGACAACCTTTACACTAGGTAAAACTTCCTCCAGGGATAATCCTTTGTTGCAGTCTTCTTCCAGCCCCACTCTAACTGGTCTGGACTTTCTTCTTCATTCAGCTTTAACCCTAACCCTAGGCTGAGCCAAAGGCCAAAGGGCTCTGCTCCATGAAGAGACTCAATATTCCTCAAAGGAGAACTCTGTCAGCAGTCCTAAGTATGATTTGGAGGATATGAGTTATCTAAATATACAATAGGAGCTGATACTTCAGTTTTTGTCTGAGGAATATTTAGGCTCTGTACAGAGCAGGATACCTAGATCTAGTATTTTACCCATCTGAAGTCAGCTTTGAATTTGAAAGATTCAAGACTGTCAAGATTTACATAATTGCCTTCTCCACCGTTTTAAACACCTTTCTGTGTTCTGGTGAGTTTTGTGCGTCCTTCCCTCATCTTCCGAAAAATGGCTCCAGGTGCCTCCATTTTGCTTTTTGGTTCCCAGTTAGAGAAATAGTCACCACAATAAGAATTCATGATATATATATACAACACCTGAAGCCATTTTCCCCTAAAAAATACATTTAAATGTTTGAAGCATTATATATAAATGTTCCCTAAATACTTACTGCAGATTTACAATGACATAATACTGCATTTACATTGATGAAAGAAAAATAGCTGTGAAGCAGGTACAACCATTTCCCTTTCAGAAATTCTTTGAAAATTATATTTTTGTTTATAAATAAATATGAGAATCTGCTGGTCCCAATCTTACACAAGAGAAAGAAAGCAAAGTGCAGACAGGAGACAGGATCTCTAATGTGCATGTGACTGCAGATGCTAGAAGCTTTGTAGCCCAGGGGGGGTATAGCATTAAAAAAAAAAAATCCGTCAGTCAGGTCTATACATGCAGGGGAGCAGAGGCATCACTGGGGAAGGCAGATGGGTCAAAGAGCTGCTCAGACTAAATTGCTACATGCTTTTTCTCTTAAAGGGCTTAATCTGATCTGGAAGAGGCAAGTCATTCCTCCTGAGGGAGAGTCAATGCCACTCTTAAAGAGTGTGTTTATGAGGAATTGGTTTGAACAAGCATTAAGAGAAAAGCCAAACTATTCGAGGGCTTGGGACTTTTGATTTTTCTTTTTTAATGCAGTTATCCTTCAGCCTTTCCTAAAAGAAAAAGGCAGTGATGGGGAAGCAGGTAGAGACAATTAAGAAGAACAAGTTCATTTTATAGACAGGTTTCTATCCTATCATGCTGATCACCACGCTCACTTGCTTCTGCATCTTTCCTTAAGTTCTCTCAGAAACATGAGATTCTCTGCATCAGCTTAACTGATCGGCGTCTTACATTGCAAGAAAAAGTAAGACTGTGGTATAAGTTTTCTGCTTGTATGGTACCCTACTAGCTAGGTTGCTTTGAAGGCAAGACCCTGTTATAAGGCATACGATCTGTAGCTTTTATGCTGCACAGAAGCTACTCATATTTATTCCTTTTTTAGGAGCACACTGCCAGATAGATCTACTAGAGTGCAAGAGAAAGGCCACCGTTTTATTCTACACATGTCTGAGAGTACTTGGCAATGAGGAAGGGAGCATGAGGAAGGGAGGTGAGCAAAGGTGACAATCTCATGACATTGTCAGAGACTTGACGAATATGATTGCAGCTTGCTATAGAGAGAGGACGTTAACCTCTTAGAGCCTCTACTCCCTAGGGCAGAATATGAGCGGTCTTGTGCCAGAATGGGCACAAGGTGCCTGGTTAATGCAGGTGAGCACCTCTGAAGAGGCTGTGCATTGATCAGGAAGCTGTGCCTGAGCTATTTTCTGCTTCTTGAGATACAAGTGGAATTTAGTGAGGTTTTTATGGAGCTTGGTCAAAAACCAATGAATGCCAGTTAGCACATAGGAGGCTTTCTCATTTGAAGATCCCAAAGTGCTTTTAATTATTCAAATATCTGATTGCTATTTTGAAGAAAGCAACTGGGTCCATGTTACAAGCAGATGAAGTAGAACACAGGTTTGTGCAAGAACACGTTTAGTGGCTTTTGTAGCACACACAGATGAAGTGAGACATGATTCTTGCTCTACTAGGTATTTTGAAAACAAGTGACTGAGTTAAAATTTAGATTTCCATTCATAGGGAGGAAGTTTCCTATTTACATTCCTTACAACCAAACAGGAATATTGATTTTGTTTTAGGATACTGCAGGGAACTACTTTAAAATAGAAGTTATTCATTGCTACAACCAAGCAAATTATGATTTTACGATTATTCTTATGTTAGCAGCTGAAAGGGAATAGATTAGAGATATTTTAATTTATACAAATATTTGCTTTGCCTTATTTAAAGATTCCATTATTAGAAGTGAGTAACGTTTTTGTATTTGAGGGGGACTATGTTACTTACTATATACAATTGCAGTTGCAGAAAATAAACAGCAAGCAATGATTATGCTTGAAGCTGTTAACCGCTCTGTAAGAATTAGTTCCTTCAGGATTTTGCATCCAGTCAGGTACAGAATGGGACAGTTATGTTATCCTGTAGGCAGGATTTCATGCAATGTGCACAGTGGGATAGTTAAAAAAAATTGTGAGGGTGATAGAATCAGCGCAGCTGTAAACAATTCTAAAGGGTCTATATCATTGCCAAACACATTTTATCTAAAATTTGGCTGACAATGTTAAGATGGAGCAGTAAATCTAGGACTAGTAGAAAGGGTCACATAGTTAGAATAAACAAATAATATTTAAAAATACTTACCCAAACATTTTGTTTGAGGTGGACAGGCGATTTAGAAACACTCACTGGTAAAATCTAGAATTGGCAAATCTGTTTCATGTTTAATCAGGGTCACTAGAAGCAGTGACAAAAAGTAAATGCTTACATTTTTCTTATGTTCCTCAATTCTTGGTGTCTCATCCACAAACTATTTTCATCTATGTCTTTCTTAAAGACATGTCATAAAGCATACAACAGAAGAAGCTAGAAGAGTGGAAAAGCCATCTAAATCATTCATCTGGATACATTTTGGAATTTTGTCTTTTACAGTTTGTGACTTGTTAGTACCTTATAATTCTTTTCAAGTATATGTGCTTCATGCAGCTATTGAGGAATTTCTTCTGTGAATAATTCTTGGTCCCATTATTATTTGTAAGCAGCTGATTAGAAGTATTCTTTCCTGAAAGAGAATTGCAATCAAGGTTGCTTGTCTGAGCAGACAAGTAGACTTCCATTCTTGTCTGGAGCAGCAGTATTCTTAAAGTAATTCTTTTCAGCCAAAATACTTATATGTCAAATATTTTCAGTTAAGAAATTCAATAGCTACACTTTATTTCAGTATGTTAACAGCCCGAAAGAAAATGCAGGTCTGTTTCAGTGGTTATTTGGAAAATCAAACTAATATTGTATATATTAAGAAGCTATTTTGTGTTATATAGTGATGGAAGCAGTGGCCCACATAAGGATCCACTTTATAGCTCTTAACAGTGAAATGCATAGTGCAGTATTTCAGATAGGAAATACTTTATCATGTTCATCGATAAGGTCATTGAGATTAAACCAGATACGATAGGCAGAAAAAAAGCTATTATCAAGGGGATAGTGTACAAACTAACTTAAACACAAACCCATAGAGCTGTTACAGAGAATAATAGAAATAATTGCTTCACCCTGTAATAGTGTCTGACACAAGATACCTAAAAGCATAGAATCGAATTGATTTACAAGCCTGTCGAGGAAAAGATTATTTTCTGTAGAACATAGGAGATAAATCTTTGAAAGATTCATTTCAGGAATAAAACTTATTCCATTGTTGTAATTTCAGATTCAGTTTAATATTTTTTCAGATATATATCAAGAAGAAGTCATTTCTTTTGTGACAGATTATGTATTTTTGAAGCAGCATACTGAATTACTGAATGCATAGAATAATTATATATATTATATATACACACTATATTATATATATATAATTATATATATATATACACACACACACTATATATATATAACATATAGTAATGGATCTTCTTTAATTTCTCTGTTGTAGTTGCTACATTGCAGAAAAAGAGCTACTGATCCCTTCTGTGATGCCTTATAGAAGAAAGGTAACAGTAAAACAATTCATGTATTCTGTCACTCAGGTTCAAGATACAGATGACATCCTCAGATACACATCACATTAATGCAGACCCTGAGTAGCGTAAGGATTACTTTTAATAAACATATAATTCAAAAATAGCATTAGTTTTCACGATCTTACTTTACAATTCATTCACAATGTGTTTGAATATGCATTCATAAATTCTGGATGTCAGTTTTACATGTGCTACAAAAGTATTTATTCTGTTCTGTTGATATGCTGAAACATTGATTTTAACTGGCCCATTTTTTTTGACATCAGGAACCTACAGTAGTCAGAGCCTGATCAAATTGGAATTATCCACCAACTATCCACAATGATGTTCCAAGGTATCATTTTTGAGGGATATTGTCTATACGTATATTCAACTATTGCCATACCTTCAAAGAGGTGCTGAAGACCGGGTAATTTTTGCTGCAGTAATATATATATATATATACGCAGAGACACATAGAAACCTTATCTTCTTTTTATGACTTGTTAAATGGCCAAAGCAGTGGTGGAGGCCCTTCAGTTTCCCTCAAGTTTAGGAATGCAGAGAAATAGTCAAGGTAGTAGAAGAGTGTGCTGTGAATGTAACCATCAGCAATCCGTCTCCGAAGGGAATGAGCCATCACATCCCCTTTTTTCCCCCAGCTGTCCCTGTGTCAGTGTAGTGGTACTCGACACTTTGCTGAGTTTGTTCCTGTCTAGTCAGGCTAAAGTTATTTCAGAAAGAAAAAAAATAAGGTGGCAGAGTTAATATTTTGAGAAATTATTGCTTTATTTTTAGCAATAATGTGTCTTGCATAAGGATAGTTTTCAGGCACATGATATGAGGAAAGCTCCCAAGAACCAATTTCTTCATCACACTTTTTATATCCTATTTAGAAAATGAAGAATATTTCAAGCAGATAAACTTCTTGATAACACTGGTTAAGACACTGGGTTATCTCTACTGGCTCCATAACTCACTTTGGTCAAAATATATTAACCCTTGTGATAGGATTACATAGTATAAAATATATTGCATTCTACTATGATATTGCAATTTCACCTCTCATTGACTAGCAAGCATCCCAAACTTTCCAGTGTAACAACAGCAGCAACAGAATAATGTCTTTATTTTCCTTACTAATAGAAAGTTTGCAGGAAGCTTTCTGGGTAATAGGATAACTTTTATGTTTCAGAATGTCTATGATGCAACTAATTTGCTTCAACCCAGCAAAGAGCAGGTATAGGAATGTATAAACCTGACTGGTGGAGGTGAGTGAGAATTTAGCAGGGAGAATCAGAATAAATGAGCAGGGCTTTTAGGCAGTGAGGAAACAAAGGTGTTTGTGATAAAAACCTCATGGAGGGGGAAAAACCCTGTCTGATTTGTTGCTCTGATGTAATATGAAGAGCAGGATTGAGGAGATCCTCAAGAATGTTGAGAGAAGAAAAACTGTTGTGTTTTGCTGCTAGTATATCCTCATATTCAGGCTTGGAATAACACCTTGCTGTATTTAAAGGTGGAAGGAAGAAAGATGTCTGAAGAAAGTAGTGAGAAAAAAATCATATTAAAATAGTGGCTTAAACGCTTTCAAGAAATATTATCAAAATATAGGTGTCTATAAAATGCTGAAACCATTTTCTTTGATGCTTTCAGTGAAAAAAAAGAAAGTATGACTTGTCTAATTTCTAAAAGCATTTGATTTTAAACATTTAAAAAATGAAAGTTAGCAATTCTTTGATCAAAAAGGTTATACAGAACATATGATTGCTGAAGAGTTAGTTCATTATATTTAGAGACAAAATGTAGTCCTTTAAAGCTTAATCCAATATCTGGTTTTCATTGAGCATGAATCTCAGTACAGTTCAGAAGCCAAACTGTGGCAATTTTAAAATATTAATGATTGTAATTATCAGTAATTTCATTGCCCTTCTTCCTTCTTCCCATTCCCCCTTTTTTCTGCAATTATCAGAAGTACTTCAGTAAACTTTAATTTGGTGAAAATTTTCTTTTAAAAACTTTAAAATGTTGGACTGTGTTGCAATAAGGCTGTAACAGCTTTGTGTGATCTCAGGCAAGAGCACTTAAACAAAGTAAGGCCAACACAAAGCATTTTAGTGTCAGAGTGGTTTTGAATGGAGAACAGTGAACATTTTGGCACTGGGACATGTTTACTTTGATTAGAACATCAAAAGAAGAAACTTTGAGCTAAAGAAGTGCAAAAGGAGTCTTTTTAAAATGAAAAACGTCTTTTTATTTAAATCTCAGTAACTAAGAATGATGTCATTACTTGCAATATAGTTCTTTGCTAAATTATTTATATATTCCATGTTGATAACTGACAATCCATGGAAACAATACCAAAGCAACTAGCAAATTGCTGATTAACTGTAGTCAGTCTACGTTTTATTCTGTAAGAGGGCTTTGTACCTTCAGCTGCCATGGAGCTTCAGGAAAAAAGAAGATGCTTAGCCCTGTAGCAATCATCGCTTTTCCATGCTGTTAACAGAACCTGGGGGAGGGAGGCGGAAGTCTGTGAGGAAGTAGAGCAGAAGCTACTGAGTCAAGGCTACATTCTGTGGTATTACACAATGTGTGCACGCTTCTAGAATAAATAGTAATTTTCTCAACAGGAAAAAAAGTTGCTGAAGTAACAACATCAACAGTCACTGCAGGGAACCCAAAGCCTCTGACTTTGCTTCTTTTTGCTATATTTTTCTACTTTGTTATTGAGATTTCCCTTTTCACGGCCTTACCAATAATTAGATCTATCCTGATTGTTCTCCTTCACCAAACTAAATCAACCCACAGTTCTGCTTTTCTGAAAACTGATTTTGTTCTCTGATGTCTTTTGAGGTTGAGCTGGACTTCCTTTGTGTGACTCAGCCCCCCCACTGATATGCAAGAGTTGATTTGAGTCATGAGAATGACTTTGTTAAAGTTTGTCTGCTGATAAAGTCCAATTTCCTTTTGCTTTGGGGGGTGGAGGGAGGAGGGAAAGGGGGAATTCAGGTAACTGAAAATAAAAACACTTTAAAGAAAGAACAGAAATAAGTAATGGTGCAGCAACTAGGTATCTTTTGCTACCAACTTTACTCTGATCCTTCTTTTTTTCCTGTCTCCTCAGTTATTTTTCCAAGTATTATAGGATCCTTTCCTGCCTGCACACTTCCCATTCCAAAGAATTGCAGTTCCCACATGTTCTGCATGGGAATGTGAGAGTATTCACTTGTCTTTTCCTCACCTGCACCAGCATGAACCTGGCTGAAAGATTTCAAATATGCCCATGCAGTGACGGTGATCATTCAGGGAGAATGCTAGAAAAAGGTATTTCTAGCATCTCTGAGGAAAGAACAGAGCTGGAATATAGGAAAAGGAGGCCTGAGCACTGTCACAGTCTGGCAGAGTTTGGATGCAGCATCTCATGGTCGCAGCTACCTTCAGAATAGCTACTGAAATCTACTGGAAAAGTCAGAATTTTATACTGAGATGATTACCTAAAATGTGAACAACCTTCTCCATTTTGTTTTAATCACCTCAGAGATTTTCTCTTGCCATTTGTTCATGCCATTTCACATATTCAGGTGCAATAAATACAATACTCACGTTGATCCACATGTGTAGCACTGTCAAAAATGTTGCAGAACACTATCTGTTTAGCAGTGACAACTACCTACTATGTGTGCACTCTGAATACCTTGCCTTCTGACATAAGATCATGGACAGAAATAGTCTGAAAACCCACATTCCCACTAACATGACAGCTGGAATCAAAACACCTTAAAAGACGGTTATTCTATTCTTTTCCCTGTTCTTCCCTGAGAAGAGGAAAAAAACCACTGACTTTTAAGAAGTGTTTTGTACAGAGCTGAAACACCAAGGCAACAGGCAAGTGCATGAAAATCTGTATCAATCTGTATTACTCTCTCTAAGTTTGTTGCACTAGTCCAGAACGAATCACAGTGGTTACACCAGAATCCCATAAGCAGCCATGGAAGAATCAAATACCTGTAAACTGTTATCATTTGTTTTTGATTCTCCCTAATGTAAATATTAGCCACTCTAAATGAGTTTCTTTTCTCAGGGTACATGTAGCTTCTACTAAAGAGCAGTAGCTAAGAAAAATAAATCAGATAGATTGATCTAACAGCGCTTCCCATGTACAGTTCTAGCCAACGCTCTGGGAATTCAAGGTGAAAAAGTTATGCGAAATTTGTGGTGAGGCACAGAGCCCAGGTAGTAAGAACAGAAGAGACTGTTTGGTACAGAAGAGAGAGAGCAAGACCTGGGAGAACTTTTTTTAATCCAGTTCAGGGAGTGGATATCTAATTTTCAGCTTTTCCTAGCTTATTTTATTCTTGTGAAGTGCATCTATGCAAAGGACTTGTAGTGAAGTTTATATCCAAAATCCAGGTTTGAATGAACTCACAATCTGGAAGTAAGAGTTCCCTTCAAAAAGAAGATTTACTTGTTACGAGACTTAACAGAAGAAACAGAAAATAGCACTTTAAGCCACTTAAAGACAGGTAGGTGCAATCATCTGCCATGAGTCAGCTATCAGAGGCTGTTTCAGAGGATAAACTTGCACTCTGTGATATTATCTTACCTCCTCCCTCTTGCAGCCACGGATGTAAGTGCAGCATCCACCTGATAGCTAACTCTGGATGACTGCTCAATCTAGAGCTCCTGAGACTTGTGCTCCCATTTCACACAAACGCAGAGATATGACTTATGATTTCTGACAGTTTAAATGACTAAACTGCACCTGTCAGGGAGCAGTGAAAGTGGGATGCTCTGCAAGGGAAGGTGAGCTGGGATCCACCAGCGACAGCACGGCAGAGAGGAGCAGTGTCCTCACTGACAAGGGACACGGTCCCGCAGTAACCAAACAAGACAGTGACAACAGGGCTAGTGACAGTACCCAGGGTCAGCCAGAGTCCAGTGACTGCTAGACATGTCCATCGTGATGAAGCAGGCCTAAGGTGAAACCAGGAAGTCCAAACAGTTTGGCACGGTCAGTGAGGTACATGACCTTGCATTGCACACTGACAGCATAGCTCAGGTGAGAACCAAAGGCAAGGGTCTGAGCTTAAATGCAGCTACCAAATGAAGTGGCGGGGACCCCACTGAGGTTTCTCTCTGCTCTTTCTCACAGAGCTCTTCCTTGAGCAGTCTGATCCAAGGTCACACAGCTGCCCCGTATCAGAGCTGGCCTCCAGCACCGGCTGCCAAACCCCTAGGAGAAGGGGAAAGGTTGCAAGTCTGTAGTGCACCAAGGGTCCTGACAGCCCCTCAGTAGTCCAGCCTATGAAGACCTAAACTGGAGCTTAGCCCACAACTAGCTCATCCAGACATGATGAAACTGAGACTGTTAAATTAACAAGATTAAACTGACCTTATATAGCACTAATCCTGTGCATGTTTGTACTGGTTGTTAATAACTGAACAGTTTGTGAAGGGGGATAGAGGAAGGAGAGCATTACAGTATTTATTTATATCGTATTGGATCTGTGTTTGGATTAGCTCAGAGTTATGTTAGATGTAGCAATAAGAGCTAATGGAGACTTTTGAAGGTCAGAAATAAAGCAGCAGAACAGCAAACTGGGCATCTGGACAGGGAACATGGAGAAACTACGAAGTGATGGAGGATGACCCTTTGAGGTTAGGGGTGGATGTGCCCACATCTTTAAACTCAATGGTCTTGATAGCACTAATAGTTTATGGCCCGGAAGTAGTCCTGGGTTCCTTAGCAGAAGGAACAGACTTATGGGCCAAATTGCTCTCTCTGTTCTTCCTGCAGCAATACTGATGAAGAATCACCTGACACTTCTCCTGAGGTCCACAAATGAATAGCCCCAGAGGTAAGATAAAAATATTCCTGTAAGGTTTACTTGGTTTCCTTACTGCTTTCCAATTCCTTGCCACTTCTGCATGTGCTTGTATTAGTATGGCACAACTGTGCTGGCTATCTAACAGCGCTAGGTAGCCTCTAGGAGGCACCTAGAGGTGCACCAACTCAATGAGATGCATGACTCCAGGTTGGATGTCTACCTTCAGCTGGTTTAGTGCTATTGGGTAGCCAGCCTCTTCCCAGCGTCCAATCAACAGCTTCAGGTATGATGTGGGTGTGAAAGAACGGAAGGATTTCCTTCTTTCCTCTTCCAGGGCCAAAAAAGAAAAGGAATCCATGAGTTTAGGATGAGAAACATTAGAAGGTAGAGCTGAGCCACAGCTGCTCACCCAGATTCTAACTTGGGGGAACTCTTAAAGAGGGTGCAGAGGATCTTCTGAAAGACGAGACCCTATTTCCCCTGCACCACTGTTAAGAAAGAATATTTTATTGGTGAGGGGCTTATGCTACAGTTTTGGGAAGGTGAGGCATGTATGAACTGTAGAACTGTGCATTGTCTGGGCTGAGAAAAACTGAATACCTGGCAATTCTTTGATAATTTTCGGATTACATGAAATTAAAGTTTTCTATGAGGGTTTTCCTCCTCTTCGTGTAGCTAATGCCCAGACGTGTATTATTTTATGTTTGATATTATCTAATTTTTTCTGGATTTATTTTGGGAAAAGTTCATTATTCTGCAGTTGTTAGCCCAACAAAATTGTTTCTGTCATATTTTTTTTCTATTTTATGAGAGAGGGAGAAGAGTCATTTGCATTCATCTTCCCATGACTCCTCTTTATATTCTCAATTAGTACAAACATAGCATATATGCATAATAGCCCAGAATGCATTTTACTAGGAATATTCTTGGATGTTGGATTAAGATTTAGAAATTATGTTTGTAACTCTGAGATAATTAGTGGAAGCTAAATTAGAATAACTCCCTCTCTCAACTAAGCATGATATGAGCAGACCAATATTTACAGAGGGCAGCAGGTATGGTGGCACGCATAAGTGCTGTTTGGTCACATACTTTAAAACATACACTTTTTTTTCTAAACTAGTATTGAAAGATCAATGTATTTAGAGGACATTTCATAAGACTCTTAAATTGGAATGCTTGTCAGATGTCCTCTTAGTCTTCTGTTTTGTGGCCTAGAAAAACCCTCCTGCTTTCTTATGTTCTGATTTCTGACTGCCTTCCTGTGGATTCTTTCAGATTTCTCTGCCTTTTTATTCACTGGAAAGTGAATGCATTTTTCCATGTTTAAGCAGAGCCAAGCTGAATGGAACAATTCAGCTTCCTGCTTTTTGTCATACGAGGACTATTTTTATGAACCTTTCCTACAGCAGGACCACATTATTGACTCATATTCAAGGACTTTAAGCCACTCAAAATAGCAAAATATTTTTTTCTGAAGTTCTCCTCTTTATCCTAGTTCTCGTTTAGAATATGTGCATTTGATTTTCCCTACCATGTGTAGCACTTTATGCTTGTTTTTATTGAAAGTCATTTTGTGAATTAAAGAGTATTTAAATTATCATTTCATATTCAGATTCTCTTCTCCTAAATGCTAGTAGTTCCTTCCAGCTTAGTGTCTTCTGCATGCATTTCCTTTATTCCATCAGTCCAAGCTATCATTGCAAATACTGAACAGAACAAGATAAAAGCCAGACTTTTGCACAATTCCACTTTAAATATCTTGCAAGCTTTACAGAAAGGCATTAGTTCCTTGGATTTTCTCCAGTTTTTTAGCTATCTCACTGTCATTCATTTAATAATGTGCTGAAATCTAAAGATGGTGAGCCTAATAGCTAATTCCTAAAAGAATACCCTGAATTCTGCTTCTATGTTTGTAATAATGAGGTCCAGAAGTTTGCCAACACTGCCATTCTCCTTCATCAATGGGTAATGAAATTTTCTTGTTAAATAATTTTAAATCACCTTTCATAGGGAAAATTCCTCTAGCTTAACATTCTGAATTATCCATTCCAGAGTTGATGAAACTGCTTCTTCTCTTGAGCTGTCTTTTGATCAAGCAACTCTAATGAATAACTCTTCTAACTGTACATGCATTTTCCTCTTCCATAGGGAGTCCATGCACGCTGTTCCTCAAAGTATTTCAAAAGAGCAGTTGTATTTTATATAGATATATATATGTGTATGTATGTATATGTACATATAAAATGTAGCAATTGTTTATTTTTAAACCTCTGTGCTAATGTCAACCTGGAAAACATACTGATTAGACAAAGATTGTGAAATAAGAATCCAAAAAACTGCCGAGGTCACTATATCAAACCCACTGCATCATGCTGTGCTGCTCTCCTCATTCAAATAAAACAATATTTCAGGTTCATGCAACACTCTCAGGTTCTGGTCTCAGCAGTATGACCCAGTATACTTATTCTTGAGCAAAAATACTTTTGCCAGATGGAAGCTCCTGCCACCAGTAATAGCTCATAAAAAGGAAAGGGTTGCTTACAGTATCATTAACAACAACTCTAGTCCACACAGAACTCAAACTCTTCTAGCATCTCTTACCCGAGTCAATAAAACACTAAGGCAGAGTCAGTCTCTTAGTGAGTGTGTTGCACACTGGTCACCAGAATTTGTTTTTTCCAACTAAAGGCATTTAGAACAGAAACTGCTGTGAGAGAGAAGCTGTGACAAGTTTCACAAAGAGCTCCCCATATTATGTATGGGGAATCCTTCCTACAGTGTGCCTTTAATAAATAAATTAATGATAAGGTAGTCTTCAGCCCTCTTGAGGGCTCTTCAAGTGGTTTCTACATTCTTCCATCTGTCCCTTGGGCAAATTGGTGAAGAGTTTAGCAAGCTGTGTCTGCATCTGCAGATCTGAATGGTGCTGCTGGCAGCATTAGCGCCACGTATTTATGTGACAAGCTGATGCAAAATGGGTAAAGGCCTGACACACATCTACATGTATGCAAATCCACTGACAAAATCTCCTCTTTCTGCTCATATTTCACCTCTGTCATCTCACTTCACTGTTAGGTTATCAACAATTGCCAGCATTGCTAAGGTCAGTGGGCAAGAACAGTCTGGCTACTTCGATACTCCACATAAGCGAAAGCGTGATTTCACTGGATTTGGGAGGTTCAGAATCCCAGCTGCAGTGTTTTTTTTTTTCTTTCCAAAAAGATTTGTTAGATGAAGATGAACATACGTTATCATCTCAAAATCTGTGCATTGAAGCATGGTATGCTACTAAAAAGATACAAAAAGTTATATTAAACTCACACCACTGGAAGTGATGAGATAGAATGTACAAGTTAAACCCTCCAAATACATGGATGCTTCAGTTTGGGGATGCAGTCATGCAACTATTTGAAACTTTAAGACAGATGAGTTTTAGGAATGTAAATTCTAATACTGATACATGTGAAGGCTTATCCTTTACAAAAGAAGCAGAGACCTATGAAAATAGGATTATTTGAAGACTTTTGTGTATGCACAAGTTGAACTTTGGTAGGGGTACTTGTATAAAACTGTATAAAACCTACTTATTCTAGCTAGCTTGCACTATCTCTAGCATTTTCTAGGTATGCTTTCAGCGTCTAAAAGAAATGCTCATCTGCCAAGAGCAAACCCTATAATAGCATCATATTAACCTATCCCATAGTCAGAGGTACTGCAGGGTGTCAAGGCACAGTAAGTAATAACACCTAAATAATAATTGTCTTCTCGAAGTCAGTGACTGAAAATTCCTATTTACAATTTTTTAAAATAAAGTATCAGTTCTCTACTGTTTTACAGCCAAGTTACTGAGGAATGTCTCCCAGCAGCATAACCTACAGGCAAATTACATTGCTAACAAGTCTAATAATACCTGTCAGATTCTGCAAATGATCTTTTCTTTTCTACCTGAAGTCAAAAGAACTTATAGGTTCTTTGGCAGATTATTCTCATGAAATAGGTGTTGTTACTTCCTCCTCCAAGAAACAGACAGTCTGTGAATTTTATCTGTGAATTGTTGCCTAGCCTATTTTTAAACCTAAAAATTGAAATCTTTTCCTATCAGCTTAGGGCACTTTATTTTTAGATGACAACCTGCTTCTTTCTTTCTCCTCAGGTAGACTCTACGCTCCATATTTTTGCTTCCATAACTGCAGAAGACATAGAACAAATATGAAAGGAAATGACTAAAAAAGCTAATATTACTGAGTATAAAATTGAGGAATGGGTTCTTTTCTATTTGGTTTTCGGTAATTAAATAAGACTTCAAAAACTGCAAAAGACTTTATAGTATGTTTGCAAATTGAAATATACTGTTATTCAGTATTGTTCAAGTGAACAAAATAAGAGAATAAGTAGAAGACAAGGTCAGTTCTCAGTAAATCTAGATGACACTTTCGTTCACTTAATGTCCTTTGTCATTGACTGAAAAAGTGCAATGTAATGTACCACAAAAATGACTTTGCATTTGGAAGACACTGGACTACCTTATCAAGTCAAATAATGTTGGCTTTTGGTTCAGCAGTGAAATGTAGGTAAGTCCAAAGGGTTTCATTCTGTAAGTGTTTAACAGTAATGATTTACAAGAATGTCTGTGAACATATAACAGCACTGTGTTTGTGCTAGAATTTGAATGAAGAACGACCAGCTCTCAAGAGTTTCTAGTGCATGGAGCAATGGCTTGCTGCAGAGCTATCAAAATTTAGTCTTCATGAATATTGAAATGGGTATTAAGCATGCTTTGAGAGGTAAGAATGGCAAACTGCAAATATATTTGAGCATGAACTCCAATGCTAAATATGTATATATATATTACAATACTCTCTCTCTCTCTTCCAGCATTATGCATTCCAATACTATGAATTCCAATGCTAAATATGTATATATATATTACAATACTCTCTCTTCCAGCATTATGCATTCCAATACTATGAATTCCTGTAGTAAATACTAATATTTGAGCATGAATTCCAAAACTAAGTTTGGACAGTTAAATTGAGACCTGTGGAGACCATTACCATTTTTTAAATATTTACCCCCCATGCTACATGTAATGCAATCTGTAAACAAGTCATTAGGGTTTTTTTTTTTTTTTTTTTTTGCAATCTCAGTCTGGGGAATAGCAAATTACAGATAGATGTTAGAGGTAGATTACAGACAGCTACATGATACTGCCGTGGATGTAGAACATCTTCTGGAAGGTGATTTGAAGTATCACATTAATCTAATGAAGTTAGAAATGGTACCTGCAATGTAATCTACATGTCCAGGTAGGCTCTCATTTGGCTTAGCACAAACCACAGCCTGCAGGAAGGAGGAGTATTACAGTCTATGTCCATCATGCTATCCCATCTCCCTTTACATTTAGGAGCTGATCCTTACATTCTTCACCTACTTAAAATATTCAGAAGAATTAAACCTTTTAAGAAAATGTAATATTCAGTAGCTGAAGCCCTAGATTTAGGGCTATGACTAACTGAGGCTGTAACTAAGGTGAAAAAAAGATCTATGCAGCCTTTGTAGCTCCCAAAAGAATAATTCCTTTTTGGCCTCCAGGATAAACACTGCTCCTATGCTAATACTACAGGCATGAAGGCTGCAGAAACCACAGACAACGAGAACCACAGAGTACCTTGACAGCTGCTGCATTACTTGGGGTGTGGGAGGGGAGTACAGAGCTGGCAAAATCCCCTCTCCCTCGGGCTAGGTGGGTGGCAAGAGGGACGACAGCCCACACAAGGAGCAGGACTTCTGCTCTATCCTCTCATTCCTTCCTATCATCCTTCTGCAGGCTGCTTTTCCAATCCTGTCAAATCAAGGTTCCCACACTGAGACAGGTGGTGAGTATTTTATTCTTAAAAATAGTGACTCTAGATGAAATGAGCCATCTGTATTCTGTAGGAGTAGTACACTAGAGGCTCAGAACAGGAGAAAACAGATGGCTCAGGGAAATCTATAAGGAAAAAAATAATGAAGGAGCTATAATAGTAGGATAAATGAAGAAACAGTGTCAGCTAACTGTTAAAATACTGGATTTCAGTAAGGCAAATGGAGTCTAGGATGGTATGATAAAATGAATAAGCAAGAAAATAGCAGACTACGCATGAGGATATATTAGCAGTAAGCTGGTGTTCTTCATAAATGGTAAATGAGAATGACAAGGCAAAAAAGACAGTATTAGAGAACCATATTTTAGAAAATCAGTTCATTAATCACGTGCTTCTGGGGCAAGTTTCTTATTTTGCTTATATTTTACTTATCACAAAGGAAAACAATTAAAGAAAGAAAGTTAAGGCGTGGGGTCTTAAAAGTGTTAGAAAAGTGTTTGAAATGACTGGAGGTGGCCTTCCATCTCAGGACGATGTGGGAGATATCATCTTTCTTCTTACATCATGGTAAGAAACGCATGCAACATGAAAAAATCTTCTCATTCCTTCTTTTGGAAGTGGTCAATGACATTCGAATTTTTTTCCAACAAAATTTAATTAAAAACGTCATAATGAAAAGGCATTTTGACCTTAAAAAAATCAGTCATTTTGTTTCTACAAAAGTGAAGAACCATTCCACTTGTCACTGGAGAAAGTTATGGGAAGCAATTATTTCTTATAATTAAAGTAAAAAAAAAAGGGATGTATATGCTACAATATTTTTGTATGGTACAAGTATAGCAGAAATAACAGGTTGCAGTCAAACATATAAATTCTAAACGTAGATACCTAGGGATAAATACATCGAGATTATTGTGCAATACTATAGCAGTGATCAAGAACTTAAATAAATAGAGAAGAAAAGAGCATACAATAGTATTAAGAATGTACGAAGGCAAGAAACACTGTGATTTCGATGCTGGGAAGAGCCAGGAAAAAAGTGATAAAAATATATAAGCTGATACAGCAAAGAAACTCACGGTGAAGGACAGTAAAGTCATGACAGTCATTTTTAGCATTAGCAATGGTCTTTAAGATATATATGGAAGCACTATTAAAAATAGAAGGTATCTAATGCAAGCTTTAATTTATTTAAGTGCACGAACTGGAATAAGTATACAATAAGTAAGTGGAGAAGCACACATCTAACTATGTTCAAAAATCTTTCCAGGTTGCTATCCCATGCAGCTGGCTCTCCACCTAATCCTAGACAATGTGCCAAGAATTAGGCCACAAAGATGATTAGGGGACTGAAGCATCTCTCATACAAGGAGAGGCTAAGAGAGCTGGGACTCTTTGTCCTGGCAAAGAGAAGGCTCAGGGAGGAACAGGAAATTTGGACATTTTGTGAGGAGTGTATGGTAAGAAAGGAGAAATATTGCTTTGGATGTTAAATGAATATTCAGAGTTTAATTAGGCCTGTATTTTCTACAGCAAATGACAGCAAAATTAGTTGCAACCTGTGAAACACTGGGTATGTTAGTAAGAAGTGAGAAGCGAAACACTGCTAATTTATAGTCTGTGAAACAGAGAGAGGTTGCAAAGCAGGTAGGAGGGGAAAAAAAGAGGGTGGAGACTATATTGTACCATAAAATCAGAACGGAATAGGAAGCATTCAGAAAGACTCGTAAGAATAATTTTGGACCGAACTTTTACAATAAATCTTATCTAGTTTATTACTTTCATTTTAAGAAAGTTCAAAATTAATCGGAACCCTAACACATCTTTCTATTCTTCATGAAAAAGTGAAGCAAAACCCCTGAAAAGTCTAGTATTATCCAATGTATTTACATATTAAACAACTGGTTAAAATGCAATATATAAATTCACTACTCTTCCTGAAGTATGCTGTGGCTCTCTGCTTCCATTTTCCTCAGTTTGCAATGACCTTTGGCTCTTGGACTATTGCTGCTCTTCCTTGTAGTCTCTTTTTCCTTATATAGTACACACAGAAGTAATTGTCCTCGTGTGGGGAGCATTGGGGCATAATTTTAATTTTATTTTCAGCCCTCAAAATTCTTTTACCCTTTGAACATCAACCAAGAGAAATTCTTCATTAAATTTCTATTTTAAATTCATTAATATTTTTCATTAAAAAACTAAATAAAGGCACGTTGTGTTTAAAAAAATCTACACTAACGAGACAAAAACCTCTACTCTGAAAAAAACGGAACATAGTTGCACTTCTGCCTTTCTGCATGCATCTGCTGAGGTAGGGAGATCTCTGTAGGAAAGAAAAACAGAGCAGAAGGACTTTCTGAAGGGAACACAGGGCATGTCTCCACAGAGAATGCAGGCAAACCACAGCTCTCCTACTTGAACTTCAACCCAGCTGTGAGACGATAAACTCTGTTAAAACAAAGTTATATTAGATGTGTGATAAACTCTGTCAAAATAAAGTTATATTAGATGTAATTTGAGGGTGTTGGGGCAGAGCTGCGAACACATCCTGGATCTCTTAGGTCCTATTAGTGCAGCTAAAGCACAGAATGAGTCTTTCTTTAAATAAAACATATATTCTTCTTTACCTAACTGAAAGCAGTCCATCTTGTCGTGCTTCAAATTCTCTGAATTGATGTCCAAGTTTATGTCACTGAGTGCTAGCAACTTAACCAGTAAAGTAGGACTCCACAGCTTACTTTCTTGTTACCTCGCTTCTGTAACTTTTCATATTTGCAAATCAGCTGACACTTATTGAGACAAAATAAAGGATATCCTTCTAAAATACTTTTGAAGGACCTAAAAAATTCTTTTGCTACTAATTGACTGGAGAACCCAAATATCTTCAAAATGGTTTTGTAAGAAACTCTTCTGTTTTTTAGATCAAGGAATGAGATGTTTTACATTGGCATTATAATACTGTTTTTTAAGAAATAAACCTTAGTTTGAACCCTCACTTCAAAAGCACAGAAGACAAAAATAAACATTTAATATCCTTTCATTTTCCCTTTCACCTTTATTAAATTAGAGTGCATATGAATCAAAATAGAAAAATTAGTCTTAAATATTCTATTTTGATGACATGTCAGAGGTTTGTTAAATACAGATCTTAATGGCAGCTAGTGTTTTGTATGTTTGTTATTTGATGCACTTCAGATCCATTACTTCATCAGACTGAACAGAATAGCAAAATACTATCCATAGGAAATATTATGAATGGAGAAATGTGTTACTTGTAGGTGGAGTTACTCCTAGTACCCACTTTGGTCAATGCTTAAAGTCTCTGACAGAAGCCTCCATCCTGGCAGTACCCACAAAGGCTAATTTTGTGCACAGGACTACACTCACTGGTGTGCTAATGATGAGAGATCACTTCTGTAATTCCCATGAACTGCTTTAGGGCTCATCCTTGTTCTGCTGACTGGTCAGAAAACCTGGGAAGATCATCATTCTGGTCTTAAAGTGAGCCATTCCTGAAAGGCGTAAATCAGGTGTTCAGACAAACACTGAAGCTCACCGAAAAAAAAAAAAAAGCCCTTCCAAAACACCACCCTTCCACACCCTCTCTCCCCAGCTCCCCTTTCAAAAAAGAAAAGTAACATAGGGCTCATTCAGATAATGGGTTACATAAACAATCTGAAGGTAAGAGAAACAAAAAGAATTGCCCATGTCACCCTTTTGCTAGTAAGTGGAGGGTGTCTGAGCAGTAGGAATCTTAAAAGAAATTCATAAATTTTCTACAAATTTTAAGATAAGAGAAGGTGGGGAGACTAGGTGACAGTCAGCTACCAAACTATCATCTAAATTTCAGGTAAGAGATGGTGGATCACATGAAGCTTTGTCTTCCCTCTCAAGTGCTCCAATTGTGGATATGGCCTGCTGGACCAAGGACATCCACAATCTACCAGAAAGTCACAGGTATGAGGTAATGCCCTAGGTCAGCAGCTCTCTCTCAAGTCATGATCACTTCCTACTCCCTCTTTGAAAGAATTTACATGTATAAAGGAGAAATCAACAGCAAAGGAAATGCTCAGGAAACTATGCTTGTTACCTCTGATATAATATCTTAAAATTTACAGATGTGAGAGAGACATTGCAAGGCTATATCAGTAATATTCTTGAGAGCAGTCCTGCCTCAGATTTGGTCTAAGGACCAGAAATTCATGTGCATGCATATACGACATCTTTTTACAAAGACTACCCTATCAAAGAACCTTTGAGAAGATCTCCATGGAAGAAGCACATTTTGATGCCAACCACAGTTCCTTCTTTGGTTATTTCTACTCAGTAACAACTCTGCTTTAACAGCTTGTCTCATGTTTTACATGTTTTTTTCCTCTGGCTTCATCTCGCTGAGCTTGATGGAAACCTTTTCATCAAACATGATTTAGTGTTCAAAATCTTCTCAAAGATCAACCAGCAGAGGAAGTTACTAAAAACTGAATACTCACTTGCAGCAGTATTTAAAATTACATTTTTTGCCCAGAAGAATCAGACTGTAGAGAAAAAAAAAATTATTCCTGATCATATCTTAGCCACTTAAAATTTTGTTTTATGGGGACATTTTTGCTGATGTTGCAGTTTGGCTTTCTCTTGCTTCTTTAATTCGTATTTCCTAATAGAATACAGGTAGAGTAAGTGCTATTTTTCTATTGATGATTAGTCTTCTCTCTTGTCCCCTGCTGAATGACCTAGCTTTCATTCTTGAAATTTTAGCTGGAGTAAGGCAGATTCTCTCAGAGACTAGGGTACATTTTTCATTTCTCAAAAATGATTGAAGAATGTAACTATTTCTATCTAAAAAGTGATTAGTTTTGGAGAGATTTATAAATAATACACATAACAACTCACTGCAGCAATAAATAAAAAATTGCAGATATATACATATCCTGCTACAAAGTATTGGGCTACTTTATTCCTTACTCTTTGTGGTCTGTAATTTTACAAAGGGACTTACAGCAAAGTGAGACAACACACAGTAACCCCCATGTCTTTTTTGTGCCATATACTATTAGCAAGGCTTGTACTGGAACAAGGGTGGAAGATGGTAGTATTTATCTGCTTCACAGTAGACAAGGAAGACAGAACAGGTACCAATTACTTCCCCGCATGTAGAGGCAAAAAAGACTGAATTAATGTACACCAAAAAGCATGTTTAGTCTCCAAAGGGCTATAGCAAAATGTGTGCTTTTCCTACAGATGTGGAGTTTTGCCTCTAGTTAAAAATATTGACAGTGCTCATAACAAGAGTGCATCATCAGCACAGCATAATTGATTTTCTGAGAGGACTTATAAAAATAGTCTTGCATCTTTAATAATATCTGTAATCCACAATGACATGACAATTATTTCAAAATATGCCTGAAAAACTATTTGCTATTATTTCCAAATGACTGATTTATTCATTATTCATTTAATTAGAAGAATGTCAATCCTTACTCTAAGACTATCAATCTTTGTATGCATACAACTGTAAAAAAATGAGCCTACTCAAGACAAAACAGGTGTTATATTTTAGTATCACCTGAACAACTCAGCAGCTCATTGAAAAAAATCACAGAGCTCAACAAAATGTTTAGACTTTACTATAAACAGGAATGTCATTATCCACTGCCCCCTCAAGAGTAAATTTTATGCCAAAACAGGAAAACTATCATCAAAAATAAATTCAAAGAAAGGTCAGTCGAATAAATAAAAATTCATTTTAGTGAACGCTATACTTAGAAGGGCATCTGTTCTCCCATAGCACATATGGCAACATGAATGAAAGGAAGTATTTTTGCTTTTGCTTGGGGCTTTTTTAGCTACATAGAAAAGTTATATTTAAGCCTCTTCTACCAGTTTAGACCTGCAAAGTATGTATTTTTAACTATTTTTTCTCCAAACTGAAATTTATAATAAGTTTCACTGGGAAATGAAGGTTGTCTTTCCTGGTTTTCCAGCTGAAATGAGTTAGCCACCTCTCTCTAGAGACATTACTATCTGCCTTTCCAACAGCCATTATATTACCATATCATCTGAAAATATCACATCGATGTAAGAAATATTGGAACTTAGAAACAACCTTTTCAGTGCTGGAGCTTTCATGGCTGGATAACATGGTGGAGGGCAAAGCTGTGTGTCTATGAAAACTGTTTCCTAAAATGCTTATCTATTTAAAAAATAGCATGTGATTACCTCTCAGTCACTGGACGTGTACACTACTTGATGGAAAAATGCATCCTGCTTTCCAAATGCTGAGCCAGCAAAGAAGGTGGATCTCAGTGCCTCTAATTCAAATCTTTAGCTTATATGTCATTTGCGCAGAAATCACAGGAACAAACAAATTGCAAAGTACTTTGAGATCAAAACTAATTTCAGATGGAACACACTTCTTTGTCAAAACCACTTTTGAGGCTGGACATTGTTAACCTCGCATTTGTGGAATCAAATGACAGTACCTCAAAATAAAGTGTAGACATTGGATTTAACACAATAGTTACAACTAAAACAAACAAGAAATAGCTATGAGTGGTACATTGCCTCAGATCAGTGTATCACGATCATGGACATTCAAGTCATCATACACACTCTCAGGTATTGACATAACCTGCAAATATCAAAGAATAAAAGACTTTGCTGAGTTCTCTCTCCCGTGAGGGCTGTACTTGCCCAGAGGGTATGCATCTAATATTGCGTATTAAACGCTGTAGTGGTTACAGTCAAGGCTGGTCATGCACAGCGCAGCAATGCTCTCTTCTCCTACATGACATGAACTTCTCTGCTGGAAGTAGAACAAGAAAGCAGAACAGTTCTTTGTCTATCACCCCATGCAAGCCTTCCTGTTCTGTCTAGACGAACAGGCTGCAAGGAACAAATAAGCTGTTAAGTATGGCCTAAATAAAGAAATTGGCTGTTTGACTAGATATTGATCTAGGGCCCATGTATCAGGGCTTTCAAAGATAATCAAATACTCCCTTTTCTATTTCAATTGAATATCTTCAGCACAGAACACACAATGCTGCTATAAGGTGTCTAATGTTCTTAATATTTGCAAATAAACAGGAAAAAGTGCCCAAGGTCATATATGAAGATGATGGCAAAGTAAGAACTTGAATCATGGTCATTTTTTTGGTTTAGTGCTCATCCTGGCCAAAAATATTCTCTAAGCTGAAAAGTATATCATATATAATGGATACATGAAGCTCTATTTTCTTAATACTTTGCTGGTAACAGCTCTCAGTCTCACTAGATCTTTCCTTTCTGCAAAGGAACCTCAGAGTTTTCTATAGCTCATTAATTTTGAAAAGTCTATCATTCACATAGGACCTGTTCTGAAGCCTATTACAATTATTGAGAGTTTTCTAGAACTCTAATAGCTTCAAAGCAGTTGAATAAGGAAGATGTTTGGTTTGTAATTTAATAGTTATACTTCCTCTTTTTAATGGATATAAACCAGCTGAACTTTCCAAGGTCTCGAAGAGCAAAGTTTATCTAGTTGACTCACCTAATCATAGCACCACTGCCACTCACTGCATTTCATTTCTCTGAAAAGGAACTCATGATGCTGTGATGACTGTTGTCACAAGAGTACTTGTTTCTTTCTAAATTTTTTTGTACCTCTTTTCTAAGCATTGCTCATATCACTTAAGACACCATTAATCAAAAGCTTACCTTCTTCTTCATATTTGTAAGTATAGTTCTGACATTTTATCTGATTCTAAACTAATCAAGCTTTCCTTCATTTTTGCTTGAGTATACTAGGTTTGGACTTTTTCATTTTTTTTCCATTCAGCATTATCTATAAATTTAATAAACGAAAAAGCCCTCTGTCTAGTTCAGATAGTTAGGAAGGGAGATCTGGGGTTCTTTGTACAGGCAGAGTAACGTAGATTTGGGTACCCTCTAAAAGTTTTAGTGTTTCTTCCTACAAGTAGTTTGTATTTGTTCTTTTCCTGCAGCATTCTTCCTCCTCATGATTTTGACTGATCTCTAAGGTTAATGATTGTAGGAAGGAAAAGGACTTCAAAAATAAATAAAATAGAAAAGACAGTGCAATGTGTGAGCTTCAGAACTTTAATTCTTTGAATAAGGGAATAATTAAATCACATAAAACTTTTCAGTGTGCTACTTGAAGACAGTGGTGGGAGGCAGATGAAATAATCTATGTCCTAGTTGCTTTATACTTGGGACAGAAATATTAAATTTCTGAAGCTTGCATATAACTGCCAGTTTATTTTGTTTTTGAAGCATCTTATATCTTCCCTATATGTTCATTAGTCATAATGTCAGTCAAAATCATTTTTTTAAAAGGACAAATATAGATTCTACAGGAGACAGAACTGATGCTTACTTGGAGGAAATGATATGCAGCAAACTTATAATTTAGTACTGCAGCAAAATCATCTATTAAAAGTAGCATTATTGAATACTTGGAATATACATTTATCCCAGCCATGATTGTTTATTTTATTTTTAGAAATCTGTGTGTGTGCACAAATGCTTAGAGGGGTTTAACGTGTACATGCTGTTCACCAATATCTCCTCATATAAATAAGACAAATGTATACAACTACACAGGGGCTTGTGTCTACCTAACGAATCTCCCATGGTGGCTCATGCGGATCTTGAGGCTCCTTGGCTGAGTCAGTATTTTCCCTCTTGAGGCAGGTGGGAGTTTAGAAACCGGTAATCTATCCATGGAACAACAATTTCAGGGACTGCAGCGATGAATCCTTTGCTGCTTTATGCTTTATTTAGCCCATTCATTAGTTGACATGGAGAAGAAATAAGTGCCCTGTCCCTCAGTTCCTGTCTGAGTACACTGTGTGAGCAGAGTACGGATCTTCTCAGTCAGTTACTACACCCCTAGACTCACTTTTGCCCTACTTGTCTTAGACAATTTTAACCAAAAGCTGAATTATAGTTCCCCATCTACTTAAACAGGAAAAAACTCTCAAACATTTTATAACCTCTCATGTATGCAGACTTACCTCCATAGCTATTGTAGGCCCCACAGCTCCTTGAGTAGACTTTTATTAACTCAACATGGAGTTTCTGCTATGTACTGATGGTAGTTCATTTGGCAAACTGTTTTAGTCATGAGTAATGTTTATCTGGTTTAAACCACATTCTCATTTGTTATCTGGCTGCTATTTTTTTCCATACACTCATATTAAGTGGCTATTATCAGATAAAGAGCCAGGCAGAGAGCTGCCAATAAGACTTGAGTGTTCCCCCTCTGCTTTGTGTCCGTTGCTTGTACTCAGTGCCAAATGTGAAGAAGCAGAAACTCCATCACTGACAGCTCAGGTGCGTTTGCATTCTAATATTGGGAATAAAATTTATCAAGATAGGTATGTTTAGAAGGAGGAAAAGAAGTTAATAGACTCTTGATGAGTTCACTGGGAAATGCTATAACTTCTTGATGATTTTTGGAGAAAGTTTATTATTTCTTTTTGATGCCTGCAAACAATTTTTTTCTTGTTGGACCTTCTTCCTTGGGAAAGAGGTGGCTATTTTTAATTTCTAGGGGTCTTCTTCATTCCAGTCCAGATTACTCTATGATTTTGTGTACCAGTGTTTGTAAAGATATTGTCCTAAGAAAAATTCTTTTAGTGATCAAATCTATTTTGTTGCCTCAGTCACTGAGGCAAACAAAGAACCATACATAGCTCTTGAACATTGAAGGCAGTGCTACTGATACGCAGAATAAAACAAGGCAGATAAATAACTCCTTTGGGAAGACACTTTTAGAAAGATTTAAGTCGTTTCCAACTTACTCATTTACCCAAATCCTGGCTTTCATGATTGCATTGTCAGCAGTTATCAAATTAATTTCAAAGTTTCTAGAGCAGGTATGTCTATTGCACAAATTGAAGTCACTGCTGTTCTGTCTTCCTAGGATGTTGTTTTCCGTATGTTTATTTTTTGGTACTATTATACAAAAGGATGCTTATCCTTAAGAAATCTCTTTGAGGTAAGGGATTGACAATAAAGGAAAGTCTGACAATAAAGGAAACTCTGATCCCGGAGTTTTTACAGTAGAACTGAAGAATTCCCAGAGGGTGATTTTTCATGATTCTAGTTCCAAGTTGGGCCTAACATTCTTCTTTCTTGCTCCTTCATTCTTCTCCTTTTCCCTAGTCTTGTAAAGAAATAATGTTATATTTGGAAATGATATTTTACTTCTAGGAAATCTGTATCTAGGTATGTTCAGATGATGATTTTTACTTCAGTACTTCTGCAACTTTTGAAGAGGGATAGTGATGAAAAACCATTATATTCTATTCATGGATAAGAGTAACTAAACATATTTTTAAGCCTTGAATTTGTACCACGCCTTTGAGCTATAAAAGGGATACTCTATTCAACACAGCATAAATTTTTACTTTAGCAGCTCTATGGGAAGTATGATGTGTTGTTTATTCCATATGAACAATCCCCTGTTTTCCATTAATGCAACAGAAACCTATTGGTCTAAAATTCATTTCTAAAGTTATTATAAGCAATATAAATTTCATACTATAGACCCATCTTCAAGGAAGTTCTACGTGCATTCCAAATGTTTTGACAAGTATTTGGAATAATAATGTAACTTATCTTTTGCTTGAAAAGAGTTGTTTCATATTTTCATTAAACATGAACAATAAAGAAAATCAAATGCCAGAGTGAAGGAATTCATTGGATATTTAGAAAAAAAAAATTAAATAAAGGACCTAAAATATATTGATTTCAAGCCTTCTTATCATCTGAACTGCATGGTAGGCTCTTACACTAGAGAGGATTTGATTGACACCATAGGAATTTAAATGCTTTATCCTAACTACTAAAACATTATTTTTTTTTAGTAATGCAATAGAATGCATTTATAAAAAAAAATCATTTAGAGCATATCCTTTTAAATGACATACATTCCTTCATTCATTTCACTCTCTTCATTTAGGAAAATTTAATGAAAAATCAGATTACTGATAGAATACAGCAAAGGGGATTTTCCTGTATTTTAGCTAAACCTCTGGCTTAATGCTCTTCATTTATACTTAAGTCCAAAATAACCTAGTTCACAGAAGTCTTATGGGCTTCCAAGGCTCAGGTTTCTGAATTTAGAAACAAAGATCTCCTCCATTAGAAGTGTCCCCAACTTTTCCACTAGTCCCAAGCCCAGGCTAGGAACTAAACTGTAATTGCAGCATATTAGAAAAATAAGCCTTTGAGACTGTTCATAAACTAATCCTTAAAGCAGGAAAGGCCAGGTCTTCTACTGCCAGTTGCCCTGAAAGACACTCCAAGTCATTTGGTGGAAGTCATATGGAAGTTATCGTATGGAAATAACAGGTTCAAAGGTGACCTAAACTAATGCTAGGCAGAGAGGTTCACTGCTTCAAAAGACTTGCTCTCAAACATGTGTCATGAAAGAAAGTTACCTTGCAAACAGAAAAACAAGGTTAAATAAAAAAATTGATCTTGTTGATTGAAACTATGGAGATTAAAATGAGATAACAGAAGTACAGTCTGTTTAAGCTTTTTTTACTCACATTTTCTACTTACAGGCACATTTCTCAATTACTCTCCAGACACAGAATTCTGATCTATGCATTAAAAGACAGTAATTTTGGTGTGTTAGTTTAGTTTCTCTTAGTACCTCTTGACCTTTGAGGCTCTCCTGTAAGCTAGAAGTGAAATGTGAGTTTTCTGTGAATATGCTTTTCAAAAGACCTGTGTATGACCAAGTGTCTGAATGGTCTTAGAAAATGAAGTGTGCTTCAAAGGGATAGAGATAATAAATTAAATGATTCCTGTGGAAAAAGTCATTCCTTCACGACTTCAAACCTGGTAGGAGGCTTATTTGGTGTCTGTGAACACTTGAATATTGTCTCAGTAGCTCTTTACTTGTACTAGATGCCTGACTTTCAAAATAGGAATTTTGAGTGTATTCAATTTCTTCTTTGCGTAAGGTTCCAGAAAACAGTAACAGTTACTATGGTGGTTAGTAGTGGGACAGTGTGAAAAAGTAGTATGTATAAGTTACAGTTGCTCAGCTCCAAACATAAGCTTGGGTATTAGCACGTTTAAAAGAGATAGAATTTTTAAGATGTTAGGATTATTCCTGTACTTTATGAAATGTGTTGAGAGATCTCATGAAATTTCGGTTTTTTAAATCTCCTATAAATTTGTGATTCATTTGCAAATATTATAATTTAGCTTAAGGCAATGATATGTCTAAGTAAAATAAAATGGATGTGACATTTTTCCAAAATCATGCTCTGAAAAAAATTCTGATAATATCTATATGCTATGACAATATGTGCACGCTAAAAGATTTTTTGCTTCTTCAAAATTAAGTCATTTAAACTAACTCCCTCCTTATGTAGAGAGCTAGAGTCAATAAATATCCTAAACTGTCAGTGTAAGTCAAATAAAGAAAGGCAAATGCTATAAATTAATTTATCCTTCAAGCTATCTGAGAAAATATGATATGATTTCTGACTTAGATCATTTTGAATGGTGGGTTTTTTGGAAATTTGTTTTTTCGACATGAGAATCAGAATTGCCCAGCTACTGCTGCTGCTCACTGAAAGTGATTTTTTGATTTTTTGAGTATTACTGCTAAAACTAATTGGTTTAATCAAGAAGCTTTAAGAACAATTCAAGGTCCTTGCTTTAGGGGGGGAAAGCTTACTGAATGCAAGCAAAAGCTAATGAATATAGCATTTTAGTGTAGCCTCAAACTCACGTTTTTATCTGAATTCTATCAAAAAAATTTTGATTAGCTGATTTCTGCACCTGATGTTCTTTAAAAGAATAATCCAAATATCATAAATTATACCAGTACACATTTTTGAAACAAAAAAATACATAAACGGAGAACATCTTAGGTGAGTGATTCGATTTTTCATTCCAAGTAGCCATATATATATCTCAGTATATGACTCCATACGACTTAATACATTTCACATTCTAAAAAGCCTAATGACATATGTTCAAAAAATACTAAGGTTCAAGGGGAAACTCTCAGAACTTAGGAAATACTAGAATTAGTATTAGCTTGGTCATCTTTGCCTAATACCCCTGCTTGCACACACCTTGTAGTTTTTAACTGTTTAAGTGCATGCTACTTTCTTCCCAGAGATTCCTGTCTCACTAAGTATACCTGGAATAGAGTCTCTTTTCTTTTTCTCTTTTTCTCCTTCTCTCTCCTTCTGCTCACCCTCATTATCATCTTGGTATTCTACGCATTCTACGCAAACTATGTAGAAGTCACCCCACTTTCTTCCTCCCTCCCCTCCAATGAGCAGGTATTTAGGGAGCTTGTGGCTTGGAAAGACTGTGGACGCTTTGGCTAGCTAAAGGACCAGGACTGAAGTGAGTACTGCGGTATGACCCACAGCAGCTTATACTTGTCTCAGATGGAGCCTTAGGACACACATGCATGCAGTGATCACTGCAGAGGTGATTCTCCTTTTACAATCCAGGTCTGAAGTGTAACTCTCTTTGGAACACCTTAGTTGCCTGGGTCAGCTAGAGAGCAAAGTTACCGGTTTGGGCCGGGGGGGTGGGGGGAAGGACCGTTACACAAAACTTATGGGAAAGTAGTTGGTAAAGTTCTGCTTTAACTTTCAGTAAAATAAAAAACTTTCCTAAATCTTTTCTCAGAACCCACCCAAGGATTTCAGTTAAAGACTTCCAAATAACTCAACTGAAGGTGGATAATTAGCGCAGCAAATTTCATCTCAAAACCTACTGGTAACAGAAAATGGGAAAATCGGACTCGTGATCAGAAGCTTGGAGGAAACAATAACCCTAAGTATTGAATTACTCAACAATTTTCCAGGTATGACAGTTATAGGGGGAAATTGATTTCTTTCTTTTCTTGAATTATTTTGCCTTTCTCCTAGAGGATATTTGAATAGGACACATCTGAAGCCCCTTCTTCACATGGGTAAATGTTTCTAACTGCTATTGATTATTTTAGCTGAATTTTCCAGAGTTTAGTTGCACTTTGCAGAACACTCAAAGATTAAAACCAAGCATGAAGGATACTGGCCCAACAGGAGTTTGGTTTACAAAGGTAGAAACTGTTGAAGAAATGACTGGATGTGAACAGGAGATGAATCTCAGTTCCACAGATAGCTTTCTGGAAAAGCTATTCTCTATATTCTGAAGTGAAACACCTTCCCATGTTTCAGGCACAAGTAAAATATAAATCAAACTGAACGCTCTCACTTTAAAAAAATCTACTGGATTGAAAGCTGTTTGACAGATTGTTCAAGTTAGTGTCACTAGGAAAGCGAATAAAAAAGTAGATATTACCTGAAAAGTGATTATTTAACAGAGAATTGTGTCATCTAGTATTTACTGCAGTATATGTGAAATGGATGTTCATTTTTTGGAAACTAGTCTTGGAGCTAACGTTTGTCCATTGAAATTCTTCTGCAAAAGCTAAAAATAAGGCAAGAAACATCTATTTTCATGTGTCGTTCAAAGCTATGCCTGCCCTTGCTAATAGGCATATGTATAAAAAGTAAGGTTTCATCAGCTGGAAGGCTACCCACTTTATTTCAGTCATAAAAAGATAGAGTGCAAATAACTTGCCTAAAGGTCAGAGTAGACATTTGAGACTAGCATGTACAGTGAAGATAACAGTAGACTTGTGATTTGAACAACCTGCACTGACACAGTCAGGACTCAAATCTGAAAACGCTCAGAACTCCACATAAATAAGTTTAACCACTTGGCTCACTGGCAGAAGACAGCGAATGGACTTCTTCAGCAAAGTTATACTCAATTCTTGCAGAAAAAGCTCACAGCAGTTAATTTAACTAACTTCCCTCAGCAGTGTACTTACAGAGGCCTCCATGTGTTACACAGACTAGTGAACTACTGGAAATTTTTCCAACCGTTTTGGGTAACTCTTTCACTTTTTGTAGATCCAGCTAAACGAAAAAGGATTTTTTAAAGCTAATTATTTCTTGCCACAAAGATAGTAAATATTGACTTACATATCAGAATTTATATTAATATGGACTATATTTAAAACATAAACACACACACATATGTACACATGAATATAAATTACATTTTACAAAGCAATTTATCTTTTCTGTATCATTAAAAAGTCATCCTTTAACTGAGGAAATTGCATCCAAAATGAGAGCAGCCTTCTAGCCTGATTACAGCAGCATCACACAGTGTACAGCAGCTACAGTCTAATTAAGTTTAAGAATGAGTGAACAGCAGCGACAGAGCAAAACCTTTGCAAGTCAGGGGTCAGTTTGAAAGGGGACTATGAGTTTGGAGAAAAAAAAAAAGGCAGGCAACTTTAGGGTGGTTACAAGTGCAGGCTGAATATGCTGGGACAGGAGTTTGAAAAATACCTTTCCTTTGACTTGTCTCATGCATTATACAGCTTACAAATTCTTCCACAGACTAACTTGTGATTCCTACAAGCAAGTTTTCATAGCAATTAAGTGCTTCCAGAGCGGTTCCACTCTTTTTTATGGACTGAAGCGGGGAACTTTGGAAACATAAATTCTTTGTTCATGTTCTTCCCACAGACCATAAACCTGTTGCATACCACACTGGCATATTGACAGTCTCACTGTGTTACGTAATTTACTGTCTTTGGGGAGATGAGATTTGGGTAAGTTGATTCTTTTATGTTTGCAGCCAAGCCAGAAGGCATTTTCATTTGTTTCAATGGCAAAATGGAAAAAATTCAGGCGAGTTGTTCAAAGATGTATGGTTAATGTAATTTATCAGAACGGTTTGCAGTTTCTCCTCATTCTTCTCCATCATTGCTGTGATACATTGAACCTGAAAACTCTTAAAAAAGCTTAAATCCTGTTCCACTAAATGGGAATTAAGGCTGTACAGGCTTGACAATTAATAAGCTATATTTATAAATGGCATAAACTAACAAACTCGCAGAAGTAATTTGTCTATGTGTTAGTTTATATTAATACATACATCTGCAGAATAATTTATTTGAATCATCTATTTCCTATTTTGTGCAACTGTAGTTCATACATTTCTGTGTTTAGGAAAAATCTGAAAATTCTTCAGTACAACATTTTGTTAAACTAACCTTACATTTAAAAATCATTTAGAATAAAGCACCACAATTATCTAGCCTACCTTGAATCTGTGATATTTCAGTTGCTCAAACAAACGTCAAAATCAGTATCAGTATGAAGGCAGCAGTTGTTCTGACAGCTGAAGCATGAACTGAATCTGTCTAGCAAAATTAGCCTAATATAGTCAAATTACTTTTGTTTTTTAACTGTATATGGGCAGCAGAAAGACACATTTTGTACAACTGCGCCATCAAAAGATGTTTATTTCAAACAATATTTTACATTCAGCTTTGCTTACTATAAGAACCATCAATTAAGAAACATATACTGGAATGAAGTAAGAAATTACTATGACGATTAAAATAGGAAAAAAATACTTCTGAAATCACAGCTATTTTAGTATCAAAGCGTTCACTGAAATGTTTTATAATTTCCATTTTCCCTCCCATCAGTGGTAATTAGAGCTCTATATAGAATCTTATTCCTCAATTATGTACAGAAAAAAATTCCTGAATAATGCTTTGTTTTCTATTTATTGTATTATGATAGCTTGAAGTTTTAGCTTTGTTAGAAACCCCTCCAGTTCTTAAGGAAATGAGTCATTTTTCTTTATTTAGCAAGTAGCATGACACAGATCTATCTTGAATATGTGTGGAACAAGTAAATAACCAAAAGCTTCTGAACCTTGTACTAAATTATTTCATTTGGATTCACATTCTTCAAATAAAAACTGCAGAATCATAAAAGTGGGCTTATCTTGAAGATGCATTTTCCTTTCACTATCTCTGACATGATATTAGTAGTTTTCTATAGTTTTATTTGTGCTCTCTTTTTTGCATATTTTTCTCATGAATGATCATTAGCTTTCAAAATAAGAAAAGTAGGAAGGACAATAACTTGACAGCACAGCTAAATTCAGAAATTTCCAATGAGGCATAGTTGCATTAGGAAATATAAACCACTCAGGTCGAATCATCTCAGCTTCAACAAAACTGCTCAGCATCCATGGCAGGATTCCCAGAATTTTTCTGTTATCTTTGCTGAATCTCCAAGTTGATAATTCCAGTAGTAGATGCATATATTTTCAATTAGTGGAAAGAAGGGCATATGCTGAATATTTTAGTCCTAAATATTAATTTAGTATGGGAAAGTGCCCTCCAACTCAGCAGTCTGTATCATCTTGATTCTACTTTGACTAAGTTGTTGTCAAAGATGAAATACAGTAAAGGGGACAGAACTTAAAATCAAATGCCACCGTTCATGGCTTGTGATCTGCTGCTGTCTTTCAAAAGCCTCAGGCAAATGCTCACAGTCATCTAGAAACTAAACCATCTTGATTCCAGAAAGCTCAGGCATATTTCATGTGATAATTTGGAACTATATGGATCATCCTCAGAATGACAAATGGAATAGAAGTTACAATTCAGTATTTGGCATGTGTCAACAATGCATTTAGATTACAAAACAAGTGACAAAATAGAGTGTCAAGACCCAGATGGATATATAGTGTAACTATAGTTATTCTAGGTTTAAATTAGGTACTGGCTACAGGTAGATTTTATAAGTAGCTCCATTCCCTCCTAAGAAGCTGAGTAAACACTCAGGCAGTTAGGTTTTGTTAATATTCATGTTACCATGAATATTATTAGTAGTCTATTGTACACTGTATTTGCTGCAGTGTAGACTCACTCACAGAACAGATAAATATCAGGGACTCTTGCCCACACACTGGTCTCCAGCCTAAGATAAATGACCTTCCAAATAAAAAAAATAACCTTCTTTATGTCTCCAAGGATATTTTTTGGCCATTACGTTCAACTAGAGGCGAAAAGAAGACCATGGCGTCTTGCAAGCTTTAGCTTATGAGAACTAAGCAACAGGAAATGAAAATGGATTGAAATCCATCATGACAGGACTGAAAGTTCAGCAAAATTTTTCATTCTTTCTTTCTTTTTGCACACTAGCCTCAGCTTTGGTGCATATCAGGAGCACATCAGATATGTTCTACTGTTTTCAGACTTAATTATGTTTTACATAAACCAAGAGGAAACTACTTTTCTTCCCAAGGGTGAAGAACTATCAGTGTGAAGAAGTATATTCACTGGAGTAAGCCTATGACACAGCTATTGATACTCTAGCCTTTCTCTTACAGTTTGCAAACCAGTCAGTATTCTTTTGAGCTACTCCAAAGAGCATCCTGTGTCTGAGACCCATGATAGCAGCAAAACATGCTTCTTAATATTGCTACTGCTGTTTCAGAAGGAAAACATAGATGGGAAAAATGTGTAGTCATGAACATCACACAGAGAAAACAGAGCTGCAATAAGAATGCCTCCAGGCTGAGCAACCTTAGAACTGTCACTGTTTCCTTCAATTTCAAATGCTTATTATCCTCAAATTGTTCTTTTCTAAAACAGAAGAATATAATGACGATTGCTGTGGATGAAGATGACGCTCTAATTGATAATGTCATTTAAGTTGCGCTTATTAGGAATCAAAAACTGACAGTAGCTAAATGTAAATGGTAGATGTGCGTTACTGTAAACTGCCAAGATGCTATGAAAATTGGCAGATCAGTTGTCAGAATCTGCAGCTACGCTTTGGAGATTTGCTGAATTATAAGCACCTGAGTACGTATTCCTTTCCTGCCCACCTGGTTGGCTGCTCTTGAATAAAGGGCCTATCATTCTTTTATGAGTCAATTTATAGTGTCCTTTTGAGTTTTCTTTCACTAGGATAGGGAAAAGTGGTCTGAGATGGGTAGGAGATTGTCCTCCTACAAGTGTGAATTCCCCCTCTGTACAAGAAAATTGGGTCCATCTGTATAAAGAAGGCTTATATCTTAGCTTTCTACCCAGAATCTTTTCTCCCATTGTCTTGCCTGTTACAGCAGTCATTTGCCAAAAGAATGCCACCTGATGGGGGTAAAATGTGTGAATAAAACAAGATAAAATCAATATTGAGGACGCTAACACAATCCTTGTAAATCCTTATAATCTTATAGGATTCCCGGGAAATTAGACTACATCCTTTTCTACCTCCTTCCTTCTTGACCAAATAAAGCCACAATTTTGATCATGTAAAGGAGATACATGTGGCTGGGGAAGAACTACTTATAATGGTAGAGGTATCTCCTCTGGGCACCTGTGGAATGAAAATGAAGTTTGTGTCTTTCCCCATGCTCTTCATCAAGATGAAAATAAGACATATTGGCCAAAATTTCCTTGATTAGTTTTATCCTAAAAGGTTTTTTGGAAATTCTGCTATGTGAAAAGATTATGAGGTGGCAAAAGATAGCCGCAGAAAGTACTGAAGCAAAAGTAGACAAGCAGCCCTATGTCCTATTATGTCCTATCTCCTTGCTCCATAGATAATAATCCCGTAAGTGGTGCTAAAAACAAGAATCTATGAGGTTAGGGAGGGGAATGTCTATAATTCTGAGTGAAGACTGTATTGCTCACATTTTCCGTGATTTGATCTTTCTCTGATTTATACTATAATACATTTTTTCAGTTACCACATAGCGGCAAAACCACTGAATCTGTGGGAAAGTTCAATAATGTATAAAAGGCTTTGCTGAAGCAAGTCTATTTATATACTTCTTATAATGCTCAGCACTTCTAGATGTAGTAAGAATATGCCTCACCTCACATAATTTTCTAGTCCCTTGTTATTTTTTGCACTTTTATCTCCAGATAAAAATGACTATATTATCAGCAGCATCAGTATCTCCCACAAGTTAAACTATATATGTCGTTTAAAGGTTAAGAAGACCTTCATTGTATTTTCCTATCTCTTTCCTTTCTCCTAACTGACACAGATAATGACTTCTGAAAGGAGAGGGAAAATAGGTTAACAATGACCTCCAAGGCAGGAATTCTAATGAGATTCAAAGTTGTCCATGTCTCATCTTCATTTCCTTTCCTGGCAGGTCTGATTGCTTAAATGTTTGATGTTTTTTATGAAACGTTTCTTCAGAAATTGTTTTTTAAAGGGCATGACACACACAGAAGAGGAGAGGGAGGAAAACCTTGATTAAAAAAATCCAGAGTTGTGCTGCATTTGTTTTTAATACATCTCAGGATTGACCGCTTCCTGTGAATATCCTGAATAATTTTTCATCTTTCTGTGTTTTTTGAAAGCTGCCAGCTTTTGACCGAGAAAACACAAGTAGCCTTTCTCAGTTGTGAATAATCTCATTTGTTTTCTGTTGTCTCAATTTCTTGTTATACCTTATTGCTATTCAAGTACTCTGAACTACATCAACTAGCTTGTAAAGATTTTTTTCTTACCTGGTTTCATTTTATTGAGTATCCAATATTCCATTGTTGCTATTCATATTACATTGTGGGAATTTTGACAGCCAGCTGTACATTTGTAACCATAAAAAGATTCTATTCGTGTCTATGTTCCTATCTGTTCTAGCTGAGAAATCCTTAAGTAAATGATACTAAGAAAAAATATTTCTATTCCTAAAGCAGTTGTTAATTTATTGTTGGCACTTTTTAAAGTGAAGGTGTTCTCACCAGTCATTTCAATGATTGATGGTATTTTTCACCTCCCTTAGTCATCAGTTGCATTAAGACTAGTTGCTGGTTCTGATCAGTATAGACTAGGGTTGTGACAATATTTTGCCCCAACCAGAGGTAAGTCAGATGATTTGTCAGATGATCTTTTTTAATTAAAAAAAAGATTATTTCTAGATCATCTTACTAAAATGATCTAGAACTAAAATACTAAGATCTATGTACACATACGAAAACATCTGGTAAAGATACTTCACTGCTGTCTGCTGTGGTGCTCCTTACCCACGCCTTGAAGGCTCATTGACAACACTATCACCTACAAAAATATTGGACAAGATGAACACTAATATGATCTTGAGATCTTACATATCTTGCATACATAAGAATTAAATAAATAAGGTCTTGTATATGACTCTGACAAGAATTCTCTCATTTGTCCTCTTGCCTTCTTCCACAATTTTTCCCACCAAAGCTGATTATTTAACATAGTACAGCCATTCATATACACTTGTGGGAACAAATGGCTTTGGAAAAACTAACTATAAAATGAATGACAGCTTTTTGGTGAAAGATCTATTGCTTTCACATTATGTATAGAAAATGACATCTACCACATTGTTGCCCAAAGTAGTAATGATCCAATTACAAGTCACATTGAACTATTTTTTATAGATAGATGGTAATTCAGTTAGAGGGGAGAAATGCACAGAATCCAAGGCAAAACATACATACACTCACACAGACACACAAACAGGCACACACACTAAATGTAGTCCTGAATGATCGCCTGGTGGAAAGGTCACTGAAGAGTTAGGGTTCTTGAAGCAGGTGCTGTATTTGCAGGTTCAATACAGTGTGTCCAGCAAGATGATCTCTCCATCATATTGAAATCTTATCCTCTTACACTATGTTTGAGTCTCTAGGCAGGTTCTTAGCCCTTTGCCTCCCACCTCCAGACTATGCGCTGTGTGACATCTGATGGATTAACTTTCCCAAACTGGATCAGGTGCTCTATCCCCTTGATTAACTATTTTCTAGCTTAAATCTTACATTCTCTTTGTTGTGGCTAAATTATTTTTACCCAGCATTCAGGTTGCATTTCTTCAATGATCTAACTGACTATTAGTGACCTATTTGGTCAACTGCTTTCAGCCCATGCTCATATTTTCAGAGTTTCTGCTATTACCCCTTACTTGTACTCCATATCATAACAGAAGATAACTGGTACTAAGGCACAACAAGTTCACACAAGTTGAGACTGATAACAAGTCAAAGAAGTCCCTCTTCTGAGGCTTTGCTAAGTTAATACAAAGCCTGGCCCGCTGCTTTCTGGTCCACAGGGCAACAACTTGATGGAGTACTTCACCATACCACAGGGACTCTGATGGCATTTGATTCTTCCACATCCACTGTGCCTCAGAAATTTTCAGATTGACTCCTTATCAACGGCTCCCAGTTGAATATGTTTGATTACATGTGGGCTCAAAGTGTTTAAGGAACCATAGACAATTCAAACACCTATAGTTAATTTTCCTCAGTACAGCTGACCTATCTGCTTTCAATGGGCTCAAAGTAATTCTTTTGCCATATTTCTCACCTGATACAGATAAAGGAATTATATCATATGACATCAGTGATTAGAAAATGGTCTAGGATATATATTACCCTGTACCTTCATATTGCATGAATTTGGAAGGAATTCCTTGCACCTCCTTCCTCAGGTTATTTAATAATCTTAATCTTTGGGGGAAAAGTGAAATTTTTCTCTGAAAGAGAACTGCTTCTTCTAGACATCAGGAAACACATATTGAAATATGACCTAGTTTGCATTCCTCATAGCCTCTCACAGTAGCATATGTCTAGTGACTATCAAGTGAGCAGTTAATGCCAGGGCTCTTACCAAATTGAAATCCTACACATTTATAAATGCTGTAGGGCTAGCCTGTTTATATGACTTCTTCAAATATGATGAGTTTGAAGTAGGAAACTTCAGAAGCTCAGAAGTAGAAAGCTTACAAGCTCGATCCTTTACCTGAATATTTACAGTTTTTCTAATTCTCAGTCATTTCCTTCCAGACTATCAAAAAGAGAAGGAAGGAGTCATTAAATATTAATGTTTCAGTTCAGCTAGGGAGGGCCTGAGACAGTGAATATTCTAATGAGACAACATACCTGATCTGGGAACAGTTGGACCGAGCTAGTTCACAAATGTGTATAATAGTGCTGTTTCCCCAGGAAAATAAAGAATATCAGAGGTAATATTCTTACTCATTCAGATTTTTTTCCCATGATCTTTAGTAGCAAGTGCCTGAAGAGATGCTTCACCTCTTATACAGAGTTCAAGCACCGGTTCTAAATTTTATATTAATATATTTTTTTCAGTTTGAAGGATCTCAAAATGCTTTTGAATTCAAAAGTCCCTATAATCTTACCATATATAAGATATCAGATATAGGTGGATAATTGGAAACTGATAACGTAGAGGCACACACACAATTCCTTGGCTCAGTCTATAGGTGCAGGGTCACACAGACACTTGGCATGGGATTTAAATGTTTCTGTAACAGCTGGAGAAAAGAAATGATCAACTCATGTGTCTCTGAGTATAAACCCTCTTTCACCTCTTCCTGTGGATCTGGAGCCAGTGACTCATTTGGGAAGATCTGCCCCCCAGATACTCAGTAGTAGCATGAGGGAGCTTAGCTAGTCTAGCTAAGCAAGGCTTGGTTATAAATTACTGACTTTGTATATAAGTCTATAGAGAACCCTTAAAGCAAATAGATTTTAGGCAGCAAGGTAAAATAGCAGCCAACACTAGAGAGAAATTTTTGGTTAAAGAAATTGAAAGATGGCCTTGCTCCTATAAAAAGATATGCAGACTCTTTTTAGTTGCTCTATAGATTAGCCAATATCTTATCCTTCTAATATTTCTGCCTCATAGTGTTGTGCACCCTTGAGTTGAATTCATAATTCTGGAGTGTACCATGTGCGTGCCATACAGGGTTTAGCTCAAAGCAGGGTGTTTAGAGGGACACCTTTTTGATACAGAACTGGTTGAGTGTCCTGACACAGAGTCATGTGTGATAGGGCCAAATCCGGTTCCTGTGACAAGAAGTCCTCATTGTGTACAGTTGTAGGGGAGAAGAGGTACCTGACCCCTAGCTGCAGTGCAGCACTGCAGCTTGCTTCAGCCGTCACAGGGAGGCCTGGAGTGGGAAAAGGGCATAGCAGTTTGAGTGACAGTGTGACAATCAAACTCTGCAGCACGTGAACAGGAAATAATCACTCCTGGGAGGGATTAAAGTCCTCATAGCCCCATACTGTAAAAACATGCCTGTAGATAGGGCACTTCTTGAGATAGCCTGAGTGCTTTTGGAGAAAGTAGAATTTCTGGTATCACGTCTCATGTATCTGGTGATACAGATTCCATCCACAGTTTTGTTAACGTCCGTATGATTTGACATCTGAGAGGAACATAGGCTTTTTCATTTTTTCTTCTTCCTTGATAGATAGTTGCACAGATGAGCACAGATCTTCTAGAGAAATATTACGTCAGTATGAGAGTGCATTAGAGTTCTATCCAACCTTACTGTAATCATGCAAAGTAAAGGAAGATTTCCTTAGCTTCTTGGAAGATGATGATTATTTCCACTCACGACATTTGCCTCCATACCTCTTCTCCATTTGAACTTTACTAACTTCAATTTCAGTCTTATTTCATAGCACCTGAAATCTTTCAGGATTAGTTCATTCCATTAAAAATATTTTTACTGTACTGCTGTTAAGGTATTTTGGAGATATAACGCTGCCAGTCTCTTAACTCTGACAGGATAACTAATGAATCACTCAGAATATGACAGTATATTGACTCAGTAACATTCTCTGTCACAAACACATCTCAAATATTTTGAAAAGGGCTTTTCTAGAAAAGAAATTTGGAGTGATGGATGTTACCAAATAGAATATTTTCAGAAATCTTTCATGCTGATTCATTAAGCTATTTGCTTCTTATAAAGCAATTAGGAATCTTTCCCTATTATAGAAAACTGAAAAGGAAAGTGATGCTTGTCTGAGTGTACTGCCTTCTTGCTATGCGTTTGAGGAACTTCCACAAAATAGATGGAGATGCTCTTTGATAAACATGCACAGCATATTGGGAGAACGAGACAATTCTTTCCAGTGAATTTCACAACCAATTTTCTTCCTCTGTCACTATCTGCTAGAATCTATACTGGCTGTGTTGACATAGTAGAGTCTGTCTACTCTGGGTTGCAGCTTGCAGTCTGGTCCTGTGTATGCAGTCAGAACACATCCTGATTCTGTACTAGAACAAGAATGAGTTGCATGCCATCTTTCCATATACTTGGCTTTTCTTTGGGAGCATTCCTGAACATACAGGTAGAGAGGAAGCCATAGTACAGTTCAATAGGATGGTCAAGGAAGTAGGACTGTGAGTTGCAAAATGAAGAACTGGCTACTTTCTAAGTAGCCACATCCATCTATTGCCATCCAGATTTGCTGATCCTCAGTTAGATGTCTGGCTTCCTCCATCAGAAGTGTATTTTATTCTTTTTTCCTACTATTTATACTCTTATACTGTGAATCTTGGATTAGAAATGTCAGGCTTTTACCTCGATGAATTTAAAGATGTTTTGTGAAGTTTTCCAGACCTGATGTAGTCTTAAAAGTTCCTTGTGTGTAGTTGTTGGTAGACATCTTGACTTTCAGTAGTCAAAAGATCCCTCCCAAATATACCTTTGTTAATTGCTGTTTATTTGTCTATGTTGTAATAATTGGCCTTTTTAATGATAATATTTTTAAGTAAGTTGCTTGAATCGACCACCTCATGGTAATTCTGCAGATTGTATTTGAAGGAACGTATAGCATCGTCAAATGCATGTGAAATTTTATCAAATTTTCACTTCCAGGAGAAACATCTTTGTTGCCTTCATTCTTTGACATATTTTGTACTCAGATTGCACTTCTTCCCTTAACTCAGAGAAAATATTATGGAAAATAATTGTTACTTCTGTTCCTGTTGTTCCTGTGAGAAGGGATGAACCAGTCCAGTCTTCTCCTCAAGACCTTTAGGTTTAGAAGAGAGAGATAGGATTTCAGCTGTGCCAAACACTGGAAAACTATGTTTGGCATAATGGCCAAATATAACTCCAGCAAGGAAATTGTGCAATCTCTGATATTATGAAAAGCTTACATCAGAGATGAGAGACTGCAGAAAATATGGGACAGGTCTTACACAAACAGGTGCAGAACAGATGAGAGAATGAATGAAGGCAGAAGTTCATAAATGCAACAAAAATGCCGTACTGCTTGCACTGCTGGATTTTCAGTGGACTGTTCTCACACTAAAAAAGATTGAAATACCATGTGAAAAGATTTACAAGGTCAGCTCCCAGATGCATGGCTTTTGGTTTCATACACCAATAAAGTACTTATGGAAGCTCTTAACTACTCTTTGTAAGGGAGTACACAGGGAAAGCAAGTCAATGATGGAATATAGATAACACAGCGATTGCAATGGGAAAATTAAATGTTATAATACACAGTAAGAAATTATATTTATATGTAATGAATAACAGATCTGACTTGTAATTACTGAGAATTTTTTTTTTGTTTTTTAATGTCACTGTCCGTGTGTGACAAAACAACCTATGAAGAGCCGGTATGCCTACAAAATTGATCATATGAACTTTGGATGACCAGAAATGAGTTATTGATTTTATTTCTACTTCCTCTTCTTTGCTGTCCTCAAGTCTGGCTGTATGAGTCATCCCAAGGGCAGCAGCAGCAGCAACAGCCTTACCAGAGTTTCAGCTTCAGATTTTTTGATCTAAGACTTTTCCCAAGAATTACTGATACTCTTCCATCAGCTTTCAGGATTAATGCCCTCATATTAGTTTCTAAGTGTTTTTTTTTCTTTTTTCTTTTTTCTTTTTTTTTTTTCCCCATCAACAGGCTGATTGTGAAAGACTTGGATAGGCATCCTGGAGTCTTATTAATCCAGGCCTAACTCAGCAAAAATGGAACCTTACAAGGCCTTGTCAAAGGTTTCAGTTTTGAGAAGGTGTCAGTCTTTTACCTTTCTTCAGTTATAGCTCTCAGTAAGGTCTGAAATGAAGGTGTGTTGGAAGTAAGTTCGGAATGGGATAGTTTTGGAGCAGGCCAGAAGTCCCTCGCTTCTCTGAAGTACTATCTCAGAGGCATCTTTCTTGTAGCCAGTTTTGTAGCCACCTTCTTAGTATGCTCAGAGAAATAATTTAAAATGTCAGTTATTAATTTCTTCTTAAATTATTTCTTGATTTAGTTATCATCAGACAGATTTATATATTTTATATATATCTATATGGTTTTAAAAATGGACAGCTAACACATAGCTAATGTCTTAGTGGGACACTGCTCGCTATTTACCAAGGTAACAAATAACTATTTCTGAGAAAATATCATGTTTCTTTCCCATTACTATTCTCTCTATTTTAGTATACTTGTGTCTATTTATTTTATCTGTAGTTGCATGCATTTCTCCCAGCCGTATAATTTTGCTTTTGCCATTTCTGTTCTGAGATTTCATTTTTGTTTTCTTATTCATCCATTAATAATAAAGATTGTCAGCAGACATCCCTTGCACTTTTGCCTACAAACAAATGAAGATGAGACGGTCAAAGGAAGAAGCAACCTGCTATAGCGCAGTAAAATATCAGCTGAATGTGATCATATGATTTACCTGAAATTAAAAGAAGAAAATCCACACAAATTACTCTATTTACAGAGGCACAAGAGGGCAGTGTTTCCTAAAGTCTAAGCTCAGCATTACAATGAAGCCAGAGATGGCATTAATCTAGCATCAGCAAACACCCAAAAGATACGTTTTAAATGCAAATAGCTCACTGGCAGAGAATCCTAGCTATAATAAGAAGAAAGGCTTCAAGCCAGTAAATTAATCTATTCCAAAACTTGTAGAAATTTCTAAAATACTGGTAATATTGCCAGTAGGAAAAAAAATAGCAACAATGAAAAATTCAATTAAGAAAAATTAGGTTCAAAGCCTGAAGTATTTAATGTTATTTTTTGATTGATTAGAGAATATGGAAAGACAACAGAGCTAGCCAAAGAAAAAGGACATCAATATGAACCTTCTAAAAGAAGTAAAAAAAAATGTACATGTGTGCATGTGTGTGTGCGCTCATACGTGCGTGCATTTGTGTGCCTACATATATACAGGAAGAAAGACAGAGATAGAGAGACAGAGAGACAGAAAGAGACACATGCAAGTATTGAAAAGGTAATGGCAGAAGACAAGAGATATTCATGCTGTTTTAAGTTAGGCACCTAATCTGAATCATTCCTTTTTATATCTCTCTGAGCTAATTTACACAATTCCTCACTCAACTTTTTTTTGGAATATCCATTCATAAGTGTCACATGCTTTCTTTGCATTGCACTGCAAGTTTGAGCATCTGATTTAGGGTGTGGATCCCACAAGAGGGAAAGATTTGTAATCAGCTACTTTTGAGGCTCCAGCAATAAATAGACAACAAATTATTCAAAATAAAAAATATATATATCAGAATTACTATCAATCATTCATGATGATTCCTCCTCTAGATGTTTGTGGTCTTAAATTTGAACCAGAAACTTTCACATGGTTTCTTGAGATCTTGATGGTTTCATAATACCACCTAACAGGCAGATCTCCAGTTCCTCTTTAGAGGAATACTGATGTCCTTGATCAAAACTCTGCAATGTATATTATTTATATATTAACTATAATATTTATATATATTATTATAGTTTAGTGAGTCATCTCTTGACCTTGGAATAAGCAGCAGCTATCTCAGTTTGTCTTATAAGTACCTGCTTGGCTTGAAACCATGCAATTGTTCTACACAAAAATAGATACTGGTCAACCAGTTTTACCAGCCTATTTTACTCTAACTCAGGAAAGCAGCTTATGTGCTGCCCTTGAAGTATTAATTTTCTAAAATGGATGTGTACCATATATTTTTGATGAACTATTAGCATCTTTGTTTTGGCATAGATTTGTGCTTAGGATGCAATATGTTTCCTAGCATAGGAATCAGCATCTTCACCTACACATTAATAATCAGCCATACTGGACTAAAATTAGTCCAGTATTATTTATTATAGCTGAAAAAGTAATACTTTTTATAGTAGAATAAAGCTAGCAATGGATTCTTTGTGTGCTGACCAGTTCTCTTTGCTTTGGCATTAGCTAGAGGCTAAAGTAATTTTTGTCTATAAATGACATGAATTGTTTCCCAGAAAACTGTGGACCATTGCATATGACAAGTTCCTAGATTTTTCTCACCATGCAAAAACATAGTCTTAAGGCTATTTATGACACTTGAAATAGAAAGGTCAGATATGTGTTCAGTTCCTAAGTATTTGGAAAAGCTGTAAAGTGAATCCAAGTGCTTCCACCTCTGCAACTCACAGCTGTCAGTCTCTACTTCTTTCCAGGTTCTGACAGCAAATAAAGGATAGAATTCCTTTGGACAAGTAAGCAAAACGTCTTGGCTAACCTCTGAATTTGTTATAAACACTTTGATATCTTTCACTATCCCATATTACGAGGGAAGTATTCTTTCCGATGCTGAATTATCATCGTGTACAAGCCTGTGAGTATTCTCCTTCTGCATATGGACTGCTTCTGTGAAGCAGTATAGTCGTGGATTGTATAAATTTACTTACAGGGAGGAAAGAAAGGCACACATTTATAAATAAAGTAATTTCCTGCTAGAGCTGCCAACCTTAAGCAAGTAACTGTATTTCCATACATGTCAGTAATTCTACAGCTAATTTTATCAAATAGAAATGCAGATGACTGATTGTAAAACTGCAAAGCTGTCTATGCATGGTTTTACATATCAAAATTTCAAAGCATCAAGCTGCAATGGTAACCCCCCCATAACTATAATACATTGTTTATAGGTTTTTATATTGTTCCTTAGCTAGGAATCATTTTAGTAAATAGTTCTACTAATTTACTATAGGTAGTGAAACTTCTTTTTGTCTTTTCATTGAAAAAAATTCTCATTTTGAAATTTGCAGGCACTGACGTTATACAAATGATGAAGTTATAAAATTGCCTTTCATGTACTTTAGTATTTCTCATTTCCTGGTCTCATAGCTACGCCTGAGAAGATAATAAGCAGGATTAGCTTTGCTTCTGCCCAGTTTAACATTTGGGGCTGTAAAGTCACAAATGCCAAAGATGAACAAAGTTGAGAAAAGAAGCTCTGACAACTCCAAGAAGACAGCTGACATAATTTTGATTTCAAGATATTTACGACAGTTACTCTCTTGAACCACAGAACATTTTGGACTACCTCATTTTTTAGCATTCTGATTGATTATATCAATTCACTGGACATTAATACAACTTTTGGAGGTTTTTAATACGATTAAATGTATTGGGTCATTTATGCTATTGTTGTAACAGTCACTCTGAAAGTATGTCTAGACAGGTAATTGGCAGCTACCACAGCATTACCAACCACATGAACTGCCTGCAGACTGTACCTTACTGTGTAGAACAGCCTAGTTTTCTAACTGCATTTTATAAACCATAAATTTAAAAAGGAAAAATATTTCAATGGAGGTCTACAGTCATCTGTTTATGACTTGAAGCAGTAGGCTACTAGTTTCCGCTGATCATTTCTTTCAGTAGTTCTTCCATCAGAATGGCTGGTGCCATAGTTGAAGTGACTGGTTTAGTAGAACCACAGCCATTCATATAGGAAGCACTTTACACTACTGAACGCTTATTTCACGCTGTGTTTTCCGTTCTCAGAAGTTTACTCATTGGCTATATCATTTCCAACAAGAGCATAGAAAAGATCTTTTCAATACCTGATCGGATTTAAGAGACTGCCTTTTTTTCTAGGGAATTCCAATTTTGTACCAAACAGAGTCTAAAGTATAACTCACTCTAAAGAACTGTATAACATCCTATTCCTATTACACCTGTCATACTGATTCTTTAGAAAAAGCATTACCTCTATGGAGTAAGTTCAGAATCTTTAGAGCATCCATAAGGTGAGGAAACATTTATGTCCAATGATATCATAGAGGAAAAGTGGAGCGGATTGATTAGTTCACTGGGAAACTAGAAAGCTTTCCTAATGACCATGGAGTCGCATGGACCCTTGCCTCGTTGCTCTCGAATTTGTTAATGTGTTATCTCCATTACACAGAACATCTGTTACCACTGACTCTTCTCTAAAAATCAAGACATTAATACAGGATGCTGCCTAATGCTATTTATCATGATCGTATTTTTTGAAAAAGATAAAGACATAACATAATAGTAGGATGCTGTAAAATATTCCATTTTCTGAATGAGAAATCTCTGTCCTAGAAAAAGGGGGAATATACAGCAGAAAGAAAGATAAATCTATACGGAGAGACTTACAGAACGGGGGAACTCCTGCAATATTTACACAGTTTGAAGCTATTTTTCTATCAAGACAGAGCAAGACTTCAAATCACAGAATCACAGAATCACAGAATGGTTTAGGTTGGAAGGGACCTCTGGAGATCATCTAGTCCAAGCTCCCTGCTCAAGCACGGTCCTCTAGCGCATATTTCCCAGGATCGCGTCCAGGCGGGTTTTGAATATCTCCAGGGAAGGAGACTCCACTACCTCTCTGGGCAACCTGCTCCAATGCTCTGTCACCCTCACAGGAAAGTTTTTCCTCAGGTTTAGATGGAACTTCCTGTGGTTCAGTTTCTGCCCGTTGCCTCTTGTCCTGTCCCTAGGCACCACAGAGAACAGACTGGCCCCATCCTCTTGACACTCCCCCTTTCAGATACTTGTACACGTTGATGAGATCGCCTCTCAGTCTTCTCTTCTCCAGGCTGAAGAGGCCCAGCTCTCTCAGCCTTTCTTCATAGGAGAGATGCTCCAGGACCCTCATCATCTTTGTAGCCCTCCGCTGGACTCTCTCCAGTAGTGCCATGTCTCTCTTGTCCTGGGGAGCCCAGAACTGGACACAGTACTGCAGGTGTGGCCTCCCCAGGGCTGAGTAGAGGGGGAGGATCACCTCCCTCGACCTGCTGGCAACACTCTGCCTAATGCAGCCCAGTATCCCACTGGCCTTCTTGGCCACAAGGGCACATTGCTGGCTCATGGTTAACTTGTTGTCCACCAGGACTCCCAGGTCCTTCTCTGCACAGCTGCTTTCCAGCAGGTCAGCCCCCAGCCTGTCCTGGTGCATGGGATTATTCCTGCCTAGGTGCAGGACCCTGCACTTGCCTTTGTGGAACTTCAGGAGGTTCCTCTCCACTCATCTCTCCAGCCTGTCCAGGTCCCTCGGAATGGCAGCACAGTCTTCTGGTGTGTCAGCCCCTCCCCTCAGTTTAGTATCATCAGCAAACTTGCTGAGGGTGCACTCTGTCCCTTCCTCCAGGTCACTGATGAATACGTTGAACGAGACTGGACCCAGGACTGAGCCCTGGGGGGCACCGCTAGCCACAGGCCTCCAACTAGACTCTGCACCACTGACCACAACCCTCTGAGCTCTGCCATCCAGCCAGTTCTCAATCCACCTCACCGTCCACTCATCTAGCCCACACTTCCTGAGCTTACCTAGGAGGATGTGATGGGAGACAGTGTCCAAAGCCTTGCTGAAGTCCAGGTAGACAACATCCACTGCTCTCCCCTCATCTACCCAGCCAGTCATTCCATCAGAGAAGGCTCTCAGGTTGGTCAAGCATGATTTCCCTTTGGTGAATCCATGCTGACTACTCCTGATCACCTCCTTGTCCTCCAGATGCTTAGCGGTGACCTCTGTGGCAGAAATTCACATAGGAGTGGACAGAGGAAATACAGAGAGAAGGAAAGAAAGAGAAACTCTAGGGAGTTTCTCCCACTGCTTTCTTTACTCCAGGAGTATCCCTTGCTTGGCATAAAACAGAATAACTCTAACTGAGATTCTCTATCACTGTCATATTAACTGGAAAAAATGTTGCAAGCAACAGTGATCATATGTGTGAGAGCATCTGAGGAGAAAAAGATCTTCAGTATTCATTGCTTATATGAAGGCCAGGTAGCAGATCAGCACCAGCATGCAAACCAATACAGTAGTTCATGTCAGGGAAAAACGTCTTGATGTTAATCAGGCAAAGCAATAATTCTAACAACAGTAACTGAACAATGTTCAGTCATTCAACAAGCAAGGCTTGCAAGAATTAATGTATTTGCATATTAATGTCTCCTCTCATGCTAAAAAGACAGGTATGTATAACAGGAATGTATAACAAGTTGTCTGTTTGCTCAGTTTTTGAAAATGTTTTAATATGGTAACACATGTCATCTCAGATTCTGGGAAATATAATGCAAATGTGATGTGTGGAAAATGTGCAACTGTTGCAGTCATTACTGCATGCTCACTGCATTTTGTGAGATTTCAAAAGCTGCAAAGTCTGCTGCTGAACAGCCTTGAGCAGGCGATGTGTAGCAAGTGAAATCATATAACCTAGTCAGAAAGCAGAGAGAGAAAAGACACTGTTTGACCTTACAGTCTGCTGGTGAGGGCACTCTGGGAGACCTAAGTTCCAGGCCTTGCTCTGAAGAGCAGAAAGCAAAACAGCTTTAGTCATGGAGATTAAGCCCCTCATCCCCCCCACCAGTTGTTGCCCTTTGCCGTGCATCATAAACATCTTATCCTGCATGGTACATCTTTTATGGGATGGGGAAATGGTGCTCCAAACTCAACTTCAAAGAAGGACAGTACGAGATTCATCTTGTAGCCTACTAACATTAAATGAGTTTTTAAAAGTTGACTGAGTTAACTCATATGTGTTGATGAAGCAAGTGCAAGTATTAGAAAAAGCTGTATTTGCTGAACCGTCTGCAATGTTAGGCTTACCACATCTTGCAGTTAGTTCAAGACACAGAGGATATCAACCACTGTGTACATGCCTATGCACATAGAGGATCTATGGAAGAAGGCAATATGCTACGGTGCTTTTGAAAGAATCACTTCAAATACCAGGAATTATCTAAAAGGATATCCCAAAGAAATTAGGGATTTCTATGATAATTTAATCTGCCTCCTACATGGGGCAAAATATAGATTTTCACCAAAAAAAATACTATGTAATCCCTTACACTGTTTGAATTGCCATTTTGCTCTCTTGAATTCAGATTGCACAAACTATTCCAGATCTTTTTTTTTTCTCCACAAAAATCGGTTATGTACTCTACATGAAGAGGTAAGGAGAGAATTTATTGGATTCACTCATTCTCAATTCCTTTTCATCCTATGGTCAAACTCCAAATTGGCATTCTGTTCTGTAGTTATTCTGTTGTGATTGCTAGTGATACAGAAATATTGATTCTAGCTTTTGATTAGTTCAAAAAATCAGTTATTGATGAGTGAGACTCATCTTGCCAGACTCTACCATCTGAAAGTTAAAATTTGGTCTAGGCTTAGGCCTCCTCAACAATGAGGGGAGAGAAAGGTATTTCCAGAGGGTAAGTCATGCTACCTTTTCTAGACACAAAACTTAACTCAGCCTTTTCTTTGACAACAGAAGGAACCTAAGAGTCCAGTTTCCTCTCCATCCCTAACTTTCACATAGCTTATAAGGAGAGAAGAATTCCACCCCAAAATACATTGCAGTATCTGAACTAATTAGTTAAAGGTTCAACTCAGTATGATCTGCAATTTAATTCCCAGAATGTAGACTAAGATAAATCCCAGCCCACAGCAGCAAAAATCTCAGTAAGAGCTCTTTACAAGTTCAGTGATTCGTCTTTTTTTGCAGTCTGCTTTGGGCTCTTTGATTAACATCACTACATGATTACTGTAAAGGCAAGGGGGCATATCCACTGCTGTGGGCTCCAGCAGCAGGACTATTTATCACATTCAGGACGTGGCCCAAAGCTCTTCTTCTTTCCTTTTCTACTATATTCTTTCTTCTTTGTTTCTGTTGCTGTCCAGTTTATTTGAAAGAATCAGGAAGCCAACTTTGAAGTTTTTAACCCAATATTTTTCAAAATGTTTTACCTGTGCATTCTTTGCCAAGAATACACCATAAAACCTTTCTCATCATGGAGAGCAGAGCAGAGCAGAGCAGAGGAGAGGAGAAGAGAGGAGAGGAAAGGAGAGGAGAGGAGAGGAAAGGAGAGGAGAGGAGAGGAGAGGAAAGGAGAGGAGAGGAGAGGAGAGGAGAGGAGAGGAGAAGAGAAGAGACAGGTAAAATGACCAGGACCTAGTCAATGCCAGAACATCCTTGTCTAAGGCATTATCCATGGAAATTTCGAGATTTCACTATGAACATTGTCATACTGTTCCTAACTAAATGAACACCCATCATTTTCACAGTGGAAAAAAAGGACTGAACAGTATGTGAGAGACATATTTCTGATGTTTGAGATCTGAGTGCCTTTCACTGCCAGCGCCTTCCATAACGATGTAGTGAAGAAGGAATGCAGTGCTGCAGTATCAAGGTAAAAACTGAAAGTTTTAAAATTACAATGAAAAGGTAGCAAGTGTACAGGCTACTTGGGGCTGGCAGACATGACCAAGGGCTTATGGGATAAGCATGACCTTCCAGAGCCTCAGCTGTAGGCCAGGTAAGATACCCTGGGGCATCCCAAATGCTGTTACATACCTGTGTTTTGGCAGCTGAATTGAACCCTTAATGTGGGCTTTGAACATCAAGTATAATGCCTATAAAAATGAAGATGATGCTACAGTACATTTCCTTGAATTTCAGCATCCCAGGAGCTAAGCATTAATTTTCATTGTGTGTTACAATAAATCTTAGTTTACAACCTTCTTTGTAGCGTTCCAGTGAAATTGTTTGTTTTCCAGCTGGTCTCTCACATAATATTGTATCCTAGATGATTCTGAACAGTGACAATCCGTAAACTATGCTGATTTTGCATCTCACTTTAATCTCTCCGCTGGGAATTTGACACACCGTATTCCCAGATGAGCATCCTTTACGGCATGCATTTCTCTTCCAACAGAGCAAAATTTTAGAACTGACGTAAGTCAATGGGATGCCACTACAATGTTTGTTTTTCTATCTTTTCTTGTAATATGCAGCCTAGAGGGAACTAGTTGAGCACCTCTGAAAAACTGGTGTCAATATTGATCAAAAGTTGAAGACTGCTTATGTAACTCCTTTTTAAAAGGGTAAAAAGGAACAACCACGCAGTTATAAATCATTTAGTGTGACCTAAAAGCTGAATATCTAATCAGGTGATCAATTTAAGACTCAAAAAAATGCTAGTCAGCATAGTTTCTTGGAAAGTTGATCTCCTTAAATAAATGCATCAAGGTTTTTGAGGCCAGCTTATGGGAATAATTGCTATAACTAAAGACACAGGGATTTCTTCAAGGTATTGACATATGTTTTGATTGAAAGACATTGATTAGATGGAATTCACATGCTAACTGGACTACAAGCAGGTTCACTGACAAACCTCAAAATGTGAGACATACAAATGAGTAAGTAAGGTCATTTCAAGTAGGATCCTTTAGAGACCAATTCTCTCTATGACCCTATTTAGTTTCCTTGCCATTTGTTAAGATGGTGAAATAAAATACTGCCTGGAAAGCTCTGCAGATGATATACAGACTATTATGGTAAATAATATGTACATTACAGAGTCATAGTGATCTGAATTATTTGGTTAAATGGTCACAAATATGTTTTAATACTAGTCAGAGACAAGGAAGCAAAAAATGCAGATTAAACCTAATAAAATGCAAGAATCTCTTCAAAGAGGGAGACACACAGAGAAGGACTATGATGTAAATACAAATAGTCATCTAAGAATAAGTTCTCAATATAATATTGTGGCAAAAATGCTACTGTATTCATAAAAATGGGAGTATCACATTGCAGGTGGAAGTTGAAGTTTGTAACTGCACACTACACTAATGAACCAAGATATTATGTCCCTTTCTGGGATCCATACTTGGAGAAGTGTTGAACTCATAAAAAAAAATCAAATGAGTGCTCCAGAAATGATGTGAGGCAGGAAAATAAGCCCATACGGAGCTCATCAAGGAGGAGTTTGAAATATTTCTTGATTCCTATGGAAATCTATTTATCCAGAGGAAGAAAAATCTATCTGATAATGGAGAACTTTTCAATCTTGCTGATCAAAGCATAACAGGATCTAATAGTTAGAAGTTGATGTTAGACAAACTCAACCTTGAAATTAGAGGAAGTTGATGTTAGACAAACTCAACCTTGAAATTAGAAGCAATTTCCTGCCTATAAGGATTTCAGGTAAAAATGCTAGATTAACCATCCCTTACTGTCTTTTGGATGAGATAGATTTTTCTTTTCTAAATAATGTAGTTTAATATAACTTTTGGGAGAAATTCCAGGCCCATAGTGTTTGAGTTGGCTAGGATTATTCTTTTCAACTTAAAAAGCTATGAATATATGAGTCAGCTTATTCATCTCCTTCTTTGCTGAAATTCAAGGAAAGAATATTGCTTCAAGGCTTCCCCACTGAGGTTAGAAAGAAAATTCTTCCCAGAGACACAATTGATCAGATGTATTCTTGATTGCTATTTTCCTCCTTCTTTCTCTGAAACACCACACCCTGATGATGTCTAGAAACCAACTGCTGTAAAATTCAAAATGGTAAAGGAAATCCTTTCTCTTGGCTATCTGGTGGGTTCGTCACATTCATGTGCTCAGTAGGATAGTGATGACTAGATGTAAGGGCAGGAAGAATTTTATCCCCAGAAATCAGTGGTGGGGGTGGAGAGAGAGGAAGAAGAGGGGAGGAAGGAAAATTTGACTTTCTCTGAAGCATGGATGGGAAGGGAAGAGTTTCATCTGCTTGGACCATACATATGCTTGTCATAGTCAATCAGTTCTTTGCATTCTCCAGGCATTGGCAATATTTTGATCTCTGCTGTTCCTTATCTATAGAATGCAGTTTCGTGCTGTGCTGTAATGAGAGACTGTATATGTAACACAGATGTAACTGGACGTACATGGCTGTGTTAGAGCAGAGGTCTGAATGGATGATATAATGAGCTTTTTTGGCAAAGATTATTTTTATTTGGTTTGTTTTTCCTCTCCTAATTCATTGCTCCACCAGTCCACCAAGTAATATAGTCATGGTAATCACCTTGTCTGCGCTATTCCTTGAACCTAATGGCTCTTCACTGTTTTTTTTTTCTCATTTGCACTGAAGTGGGGTCAAAATCCGGCCTTTGTGTCCTTCTTCAGATAGAAATTGAATCACTGGTTTTCTTAAAAGACTATGCAAAGTCTTGCTGATGTTCACTCATCACTAAAGGCCTAAGAACTCGAAACAAATTGTAAGGAGCGGATCTCTTTATAGCAATAAGTTGGCAGTGATTTTTGATACAAAAGAAAAGAATCCACAAGCAACACAAAAAAGAGAATGTTTCTCTGTTTCTTTCAAAAGCTTAAAGGTAAACACAGTAACAGAAGAATTTCAAAAAGAATCTTTAAGGAATGTTTGCCCTTAAACAAACAGAAAGAGAACCACAGTTTACCTTTATTTGTGCATATGCAATGTGCATAGTTTTTCAGACATTATATCCTGTCTTATTTATATGGTAGATAACTCCAGAGCTGATTAAATGACCATAAAGAAACCTGGTATCATATATGGTCTATGATTTCCACTTGGAGCATTCTACTCCTCAAGGCTGTTGTAAAAGCAAAGTAAAAGCTTTTTCATCTCATGACTTAGCAGTCAATCCAATTCAGAATGGCTTCTGACAAGAACCTTTGATTTTGTTTTAAATATATGAATCTCTGGCATAAGTCAGATTTTCCACATTTTGAGTTGAAAAATATTCATTATAATCAAAATATAGCTTATAAGTGAATTAAAATACAATGACTAGACCAAGGAAAACTCTTCAGCAAAGCTGTGGAAAATGTATTAAAGACATTTGCACAAATTATTGGCTGTAAATAAATCTTATGATATTAAAATAGAACAGTGGAGTACAAATCACACTAGGAATACCTTATAATTTTTGATTGCATATAAAGAAGGACATTTATAACAGCCAAAAGGTACATCAGAGGCTGAATCAAATGATTCATTCAGGTCACTGCAAAGAAATTATGATGAGAAGGTGAGCCATCAGCATGTGTGTGTGTGTGTGTGGTTATCTGGTTGTGTGTGTGTGTATATATATGTATGTGCATATATATATATGTATGTGTATACACACACACACATGCATATATATAAGCAAAGACAAAGGGATTTCCTAGGCAGGGACGTTTCAGAGAGCATCTCATTTTCTGCCTCCTCAGCCCTTTGTCTTCGACTGTAGCTTGTGACCTCATGTTTTTGAAAACAGTACTGTCCTTTAGAGCAGCTTATTAGCATTGTTTCAAGGTTTTTTTCCGCCTTTGAGATACAGTTGAAGGGAGCTAGCTGATCCTTACAATGGAAAATCAAAAAGCTATATGAGACAGGAACTAACTGTTAAACAAATGTAATGGACTGAAACAGAGGTGATATATCAGTTAGAGGCAAACTGGGCTAACTGTTTCATAGCTGATGGACAGCAAGTACCAAAGCATGCACCTGAAGTACTGTATTGCACAGTACCTTCAAGAATGAGCTGAGGGTGTATGTATGAGAAAAAGAAGAGAAAACAGGCAGACGAGCCACTTAATAGACTTTTCAGGATTATTATAAAAGTAGGATGTTAATCCCTTCTTCCCTGCTTCCTTTTCTTCCTTCTTTCCTTCCCTCTTTCCCTCCCTTCCAGACTCTTTCCATACCTAATCTTAGAGTCAAAGTCTTGAAAAAATTTGAAGTGGTTATTGGAGAATTTTGAGGTTTTTTTAAACGGGAAAAAAGTCCTCCTCCTTTCCTTTTTGCTATTCTCACTCGTTTGCCTTTTGTGTAATATTCAAATGGAAAGCTTCATTGGCACAGGAACCAGATATATATAGAGTTCATGTGGGACTTCTGTAACTCTCTTTCTGCTTTTCATTCATCCATTATCGTTTAACTGTTGTTATAACAAAATTGAATTTTAGTATCAGACTTAAAAGAAAAACTGCATGTACAAAGGGAATGCCAAATTGTAAGACTCCTAATATGCCTAAGATATGCATTCTAAATGACCTAAAAATAATTTGATATTCAAATTAAAGAAATGCAATATCAACATGCTGGTAGGCTAAGGATTGTTCCATTTCACTCATATGTAATCAAAGCTTGCAATTTACTGATGAGAAAATATTTCCTACCCTTAAAATCATTCAAGGGTTGGCCATGTTTGAATGGCTAATCATTAGTAACAAAAGGACAAAGTAGTTTTTGATTTTAGAAAAAACAATAAATTATTTAAAGACAATCATCTTTAAAAATGTTGTTCTTTACTTGACAAATATGAGGGTGAGATGAACTCAGCATATTTGTGAACTATAACCCAACCGTTACAAAGCTGGCATTAACGACAAATGACAGCAGTGGATATGAAGGAGGATTGAACACAGTCATATGCTCTATAATAAAAGTACCTGAAATTGTTAGTAGTGTTTTTCATATATATAAAGGAGGGCCATCGCAGATGTGCAAGTTACCATTTAATACATTTGGTGACTTAGTGAGTCTAACAAGCAAAGTTAACAGCTTTCTTCCCAGAAAAACTAAAGTAAGCAAAACAACTCTTTAATTTCAATTCACTGACAGATTCACTCTATTCCAACAAAATTTGCAATTCCAGCAAAGTTCTAAGCTTCCTGACAAAAATCAAGTCTTGTGTAAAACCAAAACACCCAGAAAGTTTATTGGGCAAGGCTGAGGTTGATAGTGGGGGTTGATTACATTTTAATAGGCCCATTTTATCTTCCCATCCTAAGCAATAAAGAAGATTTAGATGTAGGACAAGTAATTTTTGTTTAGAACATACTGAACTTAATTACTTCTTTGAGGAATTCATGAATATCAATCCAGAAAAATCAAAGGCTTTCCCTATTTTAATTCATAGATTTATATGAGCAGTTATTTGGTAGAAGTTATTTGTCTAAGCTATTTTTATTTTTTTCAAACATGTGCTTCCCTGAAATACTGAGCACTCATAAAACCCATTGACCCAGCAAAAAGTGGAAATGACACGTTGGTTGTGTGATTGGATCCTCCTGAGCATCTTAAGACAGTAGAATAAAACAGTGGGTACAATCATGGATAAGCTTTTCAAATAAAAAGTAAACACCAGTTGTAAGTGCAGCAACATTATTTTAAACTTTAAAAAAAATTGCTGTAATCTTTGTTTTGTCCCGTCTTTTAGTGAATTGAAGTTCTAGGCATCTTTTTAAAATCTTGTGTGGGGGTGTCAGGGAGAATGCATTTCAGAGTGACAAATGCAAACTTTTCTTCACTTGTCATGGCTTTAATTTAGCATTATCTGGAGCATGCTTTGTGCAGCTAACATGAAAGAACTCATGATCTGACTGCATTTTATTCCAAGATTGAAAGACTTGGTTAGATGATGTGCATTCTCCCCTGTTCATTTTCCTTGAACGTGCCCATAATTTTTTAGTTATTTGTCCTCTACTTCCAGTCATCCCAAGGCAAAGCAAGCAATTATCATCTGACTCTATTTCATCACAACTGAACGATTATGCTGCCAAGCGCACTTTGGAATTGTCAAGGCTCTCAGAGAGAAGGACTTTCAAGCTCTCTTTTCAGTTTACTGTTGCACCGTTTTGCACATTGGTAAAAAACTATGTATAGGGTTGTGCCAGTTTGATGTGGTGAGTGAAACAAACCAATACTTGTTCTAACTTGTGATCTGTTACAGATCTGTAAAAAAAGATATTATTACAGTCTCAGAGAAGGGACACTGGTGTGCTGATAGGGAAGAATGATTGTCACAGCAGATCTTTGTAAGATGCTCTGAAAAATTAGATGGGACAAAGAAAGGCTTCATTACTGATAGAAGGCCCCAGGCTTTGCACTGACCAGGCAGCACAAGGTCTCAGGTCTTGTCAGTGCTTGCCTTGGCCTGAGTTGGCTTTAGCCTGGTTTGCCAGTGGTGCAGCAGTCAATATCTGCTGCCTGACCTGCTTTAGCTTCAGCCCTGGGAATACCCTGCGTGGTGAAGGCCTGCCAGCCCCAGGGAACCACTGGGCAACAAAACCCAGCCCCTTTGGCTACCAGGGGCTGGGGAGGCTTGGGGACGACTTTCAAACTTCACCTGAGATGTAATAAGAAACAGACTCATAAGAAAACATAATAATAAACACAAGTAGACCAAAACTGAGGAGGAAGAAACCCCAAGCATGAACATCATGTTCTTCCTGGTGAAGACCTTAGGGTGCCAACAACAAATTGTAACCTTTCCTCACTCTTCTGAAACACACTGAAATTTTCAGTCTTAGAATCCAAAAGAATATTAATATGGTGAGTACAATGCCAGAGAAGAGGGGTAAATACCCCTCTTTTAAGCAATAAAGTTGCTTAATATATTAATTTTAACTGCAATGCTAATGAGTATTTTCTGTCTTAATTAGATAATTTGGACTATTAGTCCATTAAAATATTCACCGGACTAACAATAAATTCTTATAATATATGGTGCATTCTCTTTGAGCCTTAAGAAGATTTCGACTGTAACACTTGAAGGCCTTCTGCTCCTTTATACTTGTCTTGGAAAGCTGTTCTATAACTTTCCTGCCCTGATGATTAGAAGCCTTCCCTAGGATTCAAAGCATATTCATTGTTAGTTTATTTCCAGTTATTTTTGTGCCAGCATTACTCTTTGGCTTTGATAATTTTTTAAATCCCATTTTCCATTTATATTTGTAATCTTAACTTGATATTCCTTCAGAATGTATTTGGAAGTTTGCAGAATCCCAGACTAGTTAAGCAGAGAGAAATTCTCAGTTCATAGTTAAGGTACCATTAGCAATTAGTGATATAAGTCTATTTAGGGGCTGATCAAAGGAACAACCAAGCAAATTAACCAATACAGATTGCCCCTTGCAGGGACACCATAAAATAGATTTATTTATTTACTTATTTATTTTCATAGATTGAGTTGCAGGGATAAATTTAGGCTTATCAGTGCTTGCTGGTAAATATAAAGCATGAATAAAAGCTTCATACTGAAGACAAATTATCACCGTTTCTTTATGTATTATGGAATAGCAATTTTAAGTACAAACTCTTGATTATTCTCAGAGATATTCCAAAAATGTGCCCTATGTGATGGTACAAGTAGGATAAATGCTGCTGCTGCTCTAGCAAAGCGATGGAACTGAAAAAAAGCAACCTAAAAACATGGACTGACATTTAGAGAAGGTACATGGTATGTTAATGATCCATTATACAAGTTATGAAAGAGAGCAGTTAAATAGAAAGATGAAAGGCAAGACAATAGCAAGACAGAATATTTGGGTGTAAGATTAGCTCTCTTAACAAAGGAATCACACTGGCATCTTGCAGTCTGTTGGGGATCACAAATTCTAACTTTATGCAAAAGCTGTTTCAATGCTACAAAAAGGGAATAGTTTCTAGTACAAGCATTTAACAAGAAGAACAGGGTCAGACTGAAAATTTAAACCTTTAGAAGATTTCCTCATCTCCATAACTCTGTAGCTTCTCTGAGCAGAGGGAAAGTTAACATAAACAGCTTCTGTCTAAAATACAATGGAGAGAGAAGTCTCAAAATGCCATCAGATACGTAGGTTCCTTTTTGAAGATAAAAAAATCTTAATTGTATGGATTTGAAGCTGAAAAAAACCCACTGTGGAGAAAACATGACTGGGGCATTGTAAGGCAGAGAGGTCAATAACAGAGCCATATCAAGGATGCAATGCCTTTAAATATCTACCAGTAATTAGATTTTAAAACTCCTAATTTTGATGGAAGTTTTTGAGGATTATATTCAGACTTAAAAAAATATTAATTGCCCTGTAAGAGGGTTTTTTTTTTTTTTAAATAGCGAAAGCTATCCTTTCTGTTTGAAATTTCAGCTTCACTGACTTTCAGTGATTCCTTGTTCACAGTGGGGCTGAAAAAATGGGAGAACCTAACTGGTGTAGGGATAAGGCATTTAGATAACTGTTACTATTTCATGCATTGGTCCTTCCCCATCTGAATACAAAACTCTCCTGGTCCTCCTTCAGCCTTTCCGGTGCGCTCTCATAAGGTTTGTGAAAGCTGGCCAAAGAGGCTTGGTTACTTTTGCAGAATGGGATAAATAGAAATGTGCTGAGTGTCGGCTCAGATTCTTGTACGAATGTCCCATTCTGTCACTATCAAAGTGTGCTTCCCTAACACAATATGATAGTCAGGGATAATCAAGTGTTCCCATTCCTTACTATTAGAGGAATATGTACTGCCACTCCTCTGTTAGAATGGAGCAGGAGGATGCACATCAATATGCAGAGAATCTGCTCTTTGGAAACAGGAATAATTTGTTAAATCAGGCAGAACAACTTGATAGAGTCTAACCTTATCTATGAGATTAGATATTCTGAGAGGTAACAAAATTAGCTATTCTGAGCAGCAACAAAAATATGAGGTAGGACCATTCAAAACTATTTCCACTTTATGCATATATTATCAACAGTCTTGGCCCCAGAAATCACATTTCTCTGCTCACCATTGTCTGAACAAATCTTTAGAGTTCTCTTTTTCAGGACTCAGGCTGTAGCAAGCATTTTATAAACATACAGACAATTAAAGAGCTGCTTAGAAGGTTCCTATATGACACTTTTTAGATCCAGACACAGCTTTTTGTGTTATCAGGAGCACTTGGAAGGAAATGGTGTTTTTCATTTTCTTTGTTCTAATTACTGGTGTCTCTGTTCTCCAAAGATTTGTAACAAGGAATCTGGCCCTCGCACCTTAAAATCCTTTGCTATGTTTCTCTCCTGCTCCTGAAGCTTTTCATTGTGATATTCCCTGTGAAAATATCCAATAATAGAATGTTAGTCCCATAGAGAGTAAGATAAAGTAAAAGAATTTTGTTTTCATGAATATTTTCATCCTGCTGACCTTGAGGTCTGGATGTGATCTACCAGTTCCCAAACCTGTAACAGTCTATCAATGTGAAATTCCATAAAAATTACAGCAAAGCAAGGTGAAGAAGTATAGGATAATGAGCACAATTTTCAGAAGAGGAAAACTAATCAAACCAAAACAAAACATAATCGTGTTACATCAATGGATCAAAGTGTTTTGTCCTAATATGTAAGAAAAAGTATCAAAACTCTGCTTGCTAGATCGTCTGTGAAAAACTCATGATTCACTAATACATTCCATAAAAAAGAGACTACAAGGTTTCTTTTACATAACACAGAATTATAAGGAAAATGTTAATTTTGTCATTAAAAATAATTAACAAGCAGCAGCATGTGGGATGACTTACAGCCATAGAATCAACTTGTGTGAAAAGAAGAAATTGAAGGATATAAGTATTGCCTGAGTCTAAAAAGCTGTTAGAAGGAAAAAAAGGATAGCTGAAAATTATTAGAAGTGCAAACACAGTAGTAAGGGTATGTCTACACATCACATTGCAATACCTTCAGGCATCAGAAAGGACAGAACTATGTCTCTATGTCTGACAATTTTCACTGCAACACACGGAACAAAGTGCTACTTCCTTTACCCACAGGATAAATTATTGCAGTAAGGTGCTTTTCTGTTTCTAACTCAAGTAGTTCCACAGATCACTGTAATGTGCAGGGTAGGCATAGATTCAGAGGCTGTCATTTGAAACTGATAACCAAACTACTCTGTAGTTTCCTGTATGCTCTCATTTTACCCAACTACTTTACCCAACTGCCAGTGGATCAAGATTTCGAATGTGCTTTGGTGACTATTTTGGTTCAGATTGGGGTTCATTTAACTCATTTAGAAGTTGAAAAGTCAATCTAGAAATTGTGGTACATTGTGTCAAATTAGGCCAAAGTAAAATGTAAATGAGGCATCAGTAGTCCTGTGAAAATCAGTTAGAATTAGGAGATCTGATTTACTGGTGGATTTTGAAAATCCCATGCCAGATATGTCATACATGGATCCTACCTTGCCCTTTACATTACATAATCATATAGCTCAGTAGATCAAAAATTGAACTTCCTAATCTTTCCCTTCTTTTGTCAATGTTTCAGGATTAAAGACAAATTTTCAGGACTATGACCAAGAGTGTGGGAATTCACATGTTAATGTACTCTTGGGAATTTCCACTTTGCATCTGTGTCTTTTCTGACAACATACATGGATGTCGGTATGAGATCTGTCACTCTTAATTGGTTGGGCCGAGATCTGTTACTCTTAATTGGTTGGGCCAGATACTTTACTGCTCTACCCTGAAATACTGATTCATCAAAATTAACAGGGCTCATAGATGAGGGTAGTGTGTCCACTTGTCCATTTTGTGGGACTCCCCCCCACCGGCCAAAACTTTTCTTAAAGTTAAAATACTTTTTTGTATAAATCATTTAAACTCCAAGCCAAAACAGGCTAAAAAATGAACAAGAAGGTCAAAATAGGAATAAAAGTAGCAAAATGAAACGTCGCTCATGAAGACAAGCCTTAACGTAAAACTAAAATAGTTCTAAAAACAAACTGAAGGGCTTAACTGAGGAAGAATTTCATCCTGAAAAAGTTGCTCTTAGGATAGGAAGTTGAACGCTTCAGTACATAAAAGACAAAAGAAATAACAGCCTAATCTGCATAAGTAATAACTTAGAAATAAAACTCAGTGATCCCCAAAGCACACAAAAAAAGAAAATCTCTATTTTGATCACTCCCCCCACTCAATCTTTTAGGTTAATAACCTAGCTCTCTAAACAGCAGTTATTACTATGTCATATCATGACTGCATCTTAAGAATCCATGAGGTTCTACGCATCAATAGCAAAAGGAAGACTAGGGAAAACGTGGGCCCGCTGCTGAATGGGGCAGGTGCCCTGGTAACAAAGGATATAGAGAAGGCAGAGTTATTGAATGCTGCCTTTGCTTCAGTCTTCACTGCTAAGGCCAGCCCTCAGGAATTCCAGACCCTGGGGACAAGAAAGGAAATCTGGAGAAAGGAAGACTCTCCCTCGGTGGAGGAGGATCAGGTTAGAGATCTTTTGTCCAGACTTGACATCCACAAATCCATGGGCCCCAATGGGATGCATCCTCAAGTGCTGAGGGAGCTGGCGGATGTTATCGCTAGGCCACTCTCCATCATCTTTGAAAGGTCTTGGAGATCAGGAGAGGTGCCTGAGGACTGGAAGAAAGCCAATGTCACTCCAGTCTTCCAAAAGGGCAAGAAGGAGGAGACAGGAAACTACAGGCCTGTCAGCCTCACCTCCATCCCTGGAAAGGTGATGGAACAGCTCATCCTGGAGGTCATCGCTAAGCATCTGGAGGACAAGGAGGTGATCAGGAGTAGTCAGCATGGCTTCACCAAAGGGAAATCATGCTTGACCAACCTGAGAGCCTTCTGTGATGGAATGACTGGCTGGGTAGATGAGGGCAGAGCAGTGGATGTTGTCTACCTGGACTTCAGCAAGGCTTTGGACACTGTCTCCCATCACATCCTCCTAGGTAAGCTCAGGAAGTGTGGGCTGGATGAGTGGACAGTGAGGTGGATTGAGAACTGGCTGGATGGCAGAGCTCAGAGGGTTGTGGTCAGTGGTGCAGAGTCTAGTTGGAGGCCTGTAGCTAGCGGTGCCCCCCAGGGCTCAGTCCTGGGTCCAGTCTCGTTCAACGTATTCATCAATGACCTGGAGGAAGGGACAGAGTGCACCCTCAGCAAGTTTGCTGATGATACTAAACTGAGGGGAGGGGCTGACACACCAGAAGACTGTGCTGCCATTCCGAGGGACCTGGACAGGCTGGAGAGCTGGGATACTGGGCTGCATTAGGCAGTGTTGCCAGCAGGTCGAGGGAGGTGATCCTCCCCCTCTACTCAGCCCTGGGGAGGCCACACCTGCACTACTGTGTCCAGTTCTGGGCTCCCCAGGAGAAGAGAGACATGGCACTACTGGAGAGAGTCCAGCGGAGGGCTACAAAGATGATGAGGGTCCTGGAGCATCTCTCCTATGAAGAAAGGCTGAGAGAGCTGGGCCTCTTCAGCCTGGAGAAGAGAAGACGATCTCATCAACGTGTACAAGTATCTGAAGGGAGGGTGTCAAGAGGATGAGGCCAGTCTGTTCTCTGTGGTGCCTAGGGACAGGACAAGAGGCAACGGGCAGAAACTGAACCACAGGAAGTTCCATCTAAACCTGAGGAAACAGAGGGTGACGGAGCATTGGAGCAGGTTGCCCAGAGAGGTAGTGGAGTCTCCTTCCCTGGAGATATTCAAAACCTGCCTGGATGCGATCCTGGGAAATATGCGCTAGAGGACCGTGCTTGAGCAGGGAGCTTGGACTGGATGATCTCTAGAGGTCCCTTCCAACCTAAATCATTCTGTGATTCCATGATCATTTACAACACTGTATATGTTCTGCATGTATGCAGAGTACTGGATATTCCATGCATACTAAAGGATTTGTAGGTTCCTACTTATGAAAACACCATGCAAATCAGGCACCGATCTTGTAAGATAACTTTACATCCCACACAGTCTATCACTGAATTCAGACCTGCTGTTTTAGTTATCAGAGTGACAAAGCCTAAGATGCAAGGCTGAATATAATAAAGATTAGTGCTCAACTGATTATCAGCCTTGAAATGTTAAAGCAAGTGCACTGTCTGTAATAGCCTGAAATATTTTAATTATATCTCATAGATTCTATGTTACAACTTGAAAAGGCTTTAAAAATTGTACATTGAGCAGAAATAAACCAACAGTCTTACTCTGTAGGAGATATCACTCCATTTGATTAGTAATAGAATACTGAAAGCACCTGAAAGCAAATACAAGTTTCATGGGATTTGAGACAAAGATAATAAATGGCCTAAATTTTAGCAGAACTTACTAAAAAATAATGATGGCTGGTTGCCACTGCGGTAAGAATTTAACTTCCTGAAATACTTAAAATTATTTTCTGTGACATGCTGGTTCATTTCCATACATAGCCAGGTGACATCGTTCCTTCCCTGTCTTCCCCAACCCACATATCTAGTGGATAGTACAACTCTTATGTAAGGAAATGTTGCACCCGATATATCAGATCTTTCACTATTTACTCCTGTGTGGCACGCTAAAAGAATAACTCTCTGACTATAGGAAGGTTTGCATTGCATATTGTAGATACAGAAGCTAAATTCATACTCAGTAGAACTGTTAGGTTTTAAAGACCTTTTCGTGGCACTGATCTGAACAAGATCTCATCAATTCACTCTGGTCACTGCAGGAAATCAAACATTTAAAACAAAGGCGTTATATGCTGCAAAGTTTGTCTATACTGTCTACATAACATTACTTTCAGTCTAATCAGTAGCTCATTTAAATCTCCTTTTATTAGCATCTGCTCCATTTTTTAGGAAGTCTGGGAAAATGTATTCATGATTTTCCTTTTCCCTAAACACCTGTGCTTACAGTAATTGCAGGTTGTTTTTACTGTCCTCGTGCTTTTGTGTTTCAGTTCAGCCAATGTCTAGTTTTCAAAAGCTGTGGTGAAAGAATTTGAAGATGGCTTGTTTAACATTAATTAGATTTTGTCCTATAAAGAGCATAACAATGCTTTCTAAATGTATGATCACACATTCTATTCTATTGATCCTCTATTGCATTCAGTGCAAACAATGCCTATTTATATACATATTTAGTGCGCTATGCATCATAACAATTCTGTGCTGTTCATTTCCACCTGAAAGTACACCATTTCACATAAGACTTAGCAGTAAATACACTTTTTGGATGGTGAAAGGCAGGATCTATGAGCAGAGATTCAGAGAGTGCCCTAATCACTGAACTATACGGAAAAGGGGGCACAGCCAGTACTACCTTCCCTTCGCGATAACTGCCTTTTTTGAAAAATATGCCATTTCTGTTATCTTAGCCATGTCAAAGCCTTAGATTCCAACATGATGTACTGCAGCATAGAAGCATCCTGAAGAGTGAGCTGACCTTTGTCTTGGATACTCCCTATTTCTTGCAGTCCTACCTCTCTCAGTTACCCTAGTGTTATTTTTCTCCCTTCACCTCATTCTACAAAATAGCTTTACAGTTTTGTCTAAACCACCAGGATGGGGAAAAGCAAGTCAATCTGAGGCAGATACCTGGCATGAAGAAGGTCAGGTCAAACTGTTAACATTTGTCAAAGTTATATACAAATTAAAAGAGACTATTACAGGGGAAGATGCCTGGAAACTTAAACTACTTTTTTCTACTATATACAGGGTTATCCAAGGGCCATATGCTGCTTTTACTTACATGACCATAGGGATGCCTGTAACACTGGATTTTCTTAAGATTCTAGGAGGGATGCAGAGCACTGACATCAGTATGGGTACAAACCTCAGCTCAAGAAAGACTCCTTATGTTTTCACACAGCAAAAAAAGAAAAGATAGGCAAAGAGGGAGGCAATACACAAAATCAAAATAGATTATAATACTATCAAATTAAGTAGGTGTCTCTGTAGGGCACTATTGTGTTAAATACATATAAACTCATGTGAAGACATATTCCTTTCCACTTCTCAGCCTTGCTATGAATGTGCAGTTACAGAAAGCCTCTATAGATCAACTCTACTATTTATTGTCTAAGAAGAAGTCTTCCTTTTGCTTTCGTGCAGCTGCCTGTCACTGAGCCAAGCATATAAAACATATAGATTAAATATATGAAGGGAATGCACACCCCAGAATTAAAACCAAGGTGGGTTAAAAGTCCTTCAGCAGGCCTGAAAAAATGACTTTACCTTTACAGTTAATTTCTTTAAAAATATTTTTCCAATGTTAATTTCATTTTTCAAAATAACTTCAGGATGGCAAATTTCTAGTGTGTGGGTGTTCTGAAAGTATGTTTGAAATCTAGGCATTTCCAAGATTTTCTTTGTGAAAATAGGCAAAATAGGCTATCAAGTTTTATTGCCCTGAATTCTGCTTTTTTTTTTATTTTATTTTACAGGTAATGAGTGGTGAGACAAAATTTTTTTAAAAGAAAATAACTTTTCTTTTCTTTCCTCCTGTCTTTACGTGAAAGAATGTGACATGCAAATTTTATTTTTAGAGAGGAGAGTTTAAAAAACAAATGAGAACGTAAGAAAGCCAGTAGCTATCCTATGAGTTTATAAGTGTAACCTGCTACCTTACAAAACATATGGATTCAACAAACATCCCTTCCCTGGGGAGACGGGGAAGAACAAGATAACCAAGAGATGAACATGTTTAGCATAATAAGCAGCAGTTACAGCAGAACATCAATTAGTGAGCCCCTTTTAAACATTTTGTAGTGATCCCGGTAGAGCTAACTTTTAGTAAGGTATTTAAAGAAAGATAATGCACTGTTATTATGTATTACCATGCATAAGTGACAGTATAGGATAGAGAGCAAAGATGTATGCATCAAAATTAAACTAGTAAGAGACAAAGACTGGCGTCTTTGGCACCATGATGATGGGTATGACAGTTTGATGGGTTGTTACAGCTAATAGCTTAGAAAATAAAACAATGTTGGATTTATATGTAACGAACTTAAAACATATGATAGGCAATTTTCGCTTGCAGATTTTAATTACCTATTTTAATTACCTATTAGCCATGAGTGTTATTAGTACCTGTACTGTATGGTGGTTATTCTAAGTACGACCATACTGAATACAAACATATACATAGGAATACAGAATCAAAATTAATCCCCTCTTGTCATCATTTCAATCTCAGGCTAAGATTATATTTCATGTAATTCCTTCCATTAATTTATTAAACACAATTTTAGAAGGAGTCATGTAACTTTGGCCCCTTTGCTGTTAGAAAACTTTTCAGAACTTCATCAGTCTAGTGTTTTGAAATCATTCTTCAGTTTCCTAAACGCCCTATTTCTTCTCGTATTAATACTATGTTTATAATTCAGGTAACTCTTGTCCTTCCCTGGTATTTTTAGAGACCAGAGTCATAATCCCACACTACCTTCATTTTGCTTGGCCAAAACAACAGATTCTAGACTCCTCTACACATACCCATGAGTAACCTTTCCCTACAGCTACGTGTACCTGAAGTCATCTTTTCTGGGCAAGATGCCTAACTATGGGCACTATAGGCAACCAAAACTGTCTCAGTGACGCCCTGTAATAACAGCAATACTATTTGTTTCCACTGGATTCCAACAGATTCATTTCTTTGTAATTCATTTAGCCCATATGACATAACAGACATCTGTAGAACTGACATCCCAGTTTGTGTTTACACCCCACTGGGGCTCTTCGGTTTCCTAATCTTCAACATGGCTGAGGTCACTGACATCCACAGCTGCCTCTTCACATTCCTTGTATCTGTTGCTGAGCATATTTTCTTTCTGTGACATGTCCATTTAAAAGAGTATGATTTAGTGCATGGTGACATTCATCTCTAAGGTTTTTGCTTATAAAGAAGAAATTTAAAGTATTTTACAGGCTACACTTATAAGCCAGCCACTTCTTGACATGTCTGTCCTCAAGCAAGGGTCCAATCTGGTGAACGTGTCCTGTCACCCTAACAGATGACCACTGGTCCAGACAGCTGAGGGACATGTATTCACATTTGAGTGATGCGAATTCATTCATCTGGGTGTTAAATGCATGACACTGCCAAGAAAATCAAAACAGTTGTCTTTCTTGAGGCTTTGCATCTTTAATAAAGGAACTGAGAAGTTTTAATCGACTTCTATCATTAACAATGCATTCATATGTATGCATGCTTTGGTCTAGAAGATTGTGGTTATACACTGAAGTATACAACAAAAGTAGATAGATCTATAACATCAGAGCACATTAATTAAATCTTTTGGACTACAATCATTTATGCAAGCAATAAAATTGACAAAATGGAGGACATAGTGACATGATACTGGTGATCTCAGTCCAACTCCAAGCAGAGAAGTAGTCACATGTCTTGTACGGGTTATACATTTCTCTATATTTTATTTACTATTATTTATATTACACACACACACACACACACACACACACAAACACATGCATATACATATATACACATGTATATACTCACTTATTCACAGGGTGCCCAGTCTTACTGTCACTGCAGCAGGATCAAAACTAGTATGTAGGAAAGGTCATGGTTTTAAGTATAACTCAACGCACTAAATGGTGAATGAGAATGTGATCTTTTTTTATTGAAAATATTTTAATGGTAGAGTACACTGAAATCTCTGAAGAGGATATTCTGAGAAGAATTTTGTATACTTGATTTTTGTTTTGTCTGCTGACCACATACTATAAGTAACACAAATATAATTAGTTGCAACTGGAAAAGACAAAGCAATCCTATTTAACAACCAAAAAGTGCATATGCTTTTGTCTCTATCTGCCACTGATTACAAAATGTTTCTCTTGAAAAAAATCTATTGACCAGGGTAGAGCATAAATAAACAAAACCCAGTATGTCAGCATAAACAAACCAAAGTAAATGTTACATGATATTTAGAATAGCTGCTAACATAAATATGATGGCTCTTGCTTTACATGTTTTTAATCCTGTTTGTTTTTATTGCACGTATTTTGTTAAATATTAACTGATTCTTAAGTCTTCTGTAAGCCTATTAATCATTTTACTTAGTAAAAAAATTCAGTTAGTTCCTGTTCCACATCAAGACATTGATTGATGAGATTTCTAGCAATTCATTTTGGATAAAATTTATCAACCAAATCATGTATTCAATATTTGGTTTAAAAAAAGGACCTAGTGAAAAAGATTCCCAGCCTGTATAAATTCTCATTAGGTTTTCTGGTTTGACAACAGATACTGCAAACTGAACTAAAAAACTGCACATGGGGGCTTAATTTAATGTAAAATTCCTGCTGAAAGGCAATTGTGCAGATGTTTTATCTCTTGTAAATCTCTCTTAATCCAAAAGTCACTTAGACATTGTCATGAAATTTCAGACCAACTCTAAACTGTAAATGAGCACATTGGATGTTCTGTTATAGGAAATCTATCCCCATCAACCAAGTGACAATGAAAGAAAATATGACATTTCTATATAGTGACACTAGTACCAACAGTGCATTCGGAAGAAATAAATGCTGACAGCACTGAGTTTACACAGTTGTGCTGGGCATGTATTTCAGGACTCTTAGCTCAGTTACTGTGCTGCAAACTAGTTTTGTGATTGCTAATCTCTTTTCCAACCATTATCATTAAAAATCATATCCCAAAATAACAAGATAAAGTTTCTTCTGAGCTTTAATGAAAACTTATGCTTGGCAAACATTACAACCTGACTATACAGTTCTTGCATTTTTTGGTACCTTTTTTACCTATATACAGCATCCCTGACAGGTGTGTTGGCAGTAGAAAGGGTTGGATTCAGTCATTGGAGAAGCAGAGCCACTCAGTTTTTTCTGAATGGCAGATATGTTAGACCTTTTGACTGAGGTGTGGAACACTTTATAATGAATTAAGCCTTCTAACAGAAGACTTGCTAACTGCCCTTACTAAGATCTTCCCATGCCCACGCCCCCATTCCAGGGTCCAGAGATCAGCAGCTGAAAAAAATCATGGATTTAGCAGGTTCTTTTGAAACAGTTAACAAACAAGTCACAAAAACAGAAAAACCATGAATAAATCACCAAGTAATGCTGCTCAAGCACCCACCTAGAAATCACAGATATTATAGGCAGATGCAAAATACCTCAATAGCCTAGTGATGAGAGCACTTGCTGCCATAGCAGGTCACTGAGGTGTCAGGCCTTGTGTCAATGATCATTTATGTATTTTTATAAAAAGTAGAGCAAGAAGGCTTTAAGGAAGGCCATACCAAAAAGCTTGTGGTCTGGGGGTTTCCTTGGAGTAGGATCATAAGCTACTTGAATCTCTTGCTCTCTGCCTGACTGTGCAGATCCAGAAACAGCTCAAGTTATAGTAGCATAAGAAAATGTGATTTTTCTGCTTTGGAGTTTAGGGATTGGGTCAAGTCTCTTTAGTGACAGGAAGGTGAAGGGAAAGATGAATGTGCAGTATTAAAGTAGAAAGCTGGGGGAAGCTGTGAAGTTATGGTTGCTGTTTCCCCTGCTGCTGGGAAAAATGAGAGGAAAAGGAGAGAAAAACTGAGAGGGATGGGTGCAGTGGCTAAGGTAAGGGGCACGCCTTTGGCATTATCTGCCATCCCCGATCTGCCTGAAGCAGCCGTTACCAATTCAGCCTCCCAGAGCTCTGCAAAGAGCCAGGCAGGTACAGGGCTCATCACCTTTTTGCTGTCCCCAGGAATGTGCTGCCTAAGGAACTGCCAGCAGATGACGTTACCACAGTCATTAAGCTATGGAAATCTCTCAATCTACCTGGGAATCCACTTGTGCTGGGAGCAGATAATACACAAAATTGTGTCATGTTATAAGGAAGGCCTATGGTACTAGGCTGCTGCTTAAGGAATGTGTTTTCTACTAAGAAACTCTCTGTTTCCCAATAGGAAATAATCTGTTAGCCTCCTCCTCTGTGAGCCCATGTATCAGATATACCTCAGAAGGAGAAAAAATCACAAGACTACAAGGCAGTGGTCTGAGATACGGGAACCAGAGCTGGAGGGCATGAGATAGACAATGAAGTGAATGACAAAAAAAATCTTTTGTGTTATCTAGTTTTTCCATGTTAAACATTCAAAGTTCTGGTAGAAATGTCTTCCTTTTATGACTGAATAAGAACAATTGTAGCTTACAGTAATACAGTTAATAATGACTGTAGAAGGTGAGACTTTGTAGGCTTTTTACTGCATGAAGGACATAAGAACATAAGAACCTTATATCTATAGCCTGACTTTTAAAAATGTTCCTAAGCTATTCACCTCAATAAGAGAAGACAATTAATATTGTCATTTTATTGAAGAACAAAGACAATTTTTCCTAGATACAGGTTGAATAGATATGTGTCACTGGGAGGGGATATTGATCTGGAAAGCAGGAGTGAAAAGTGGTTTTGATAACTACTAATAAAGTTTGAAATTTACAAAGTATTTATTTTTTTCTTCAGTTTGCAAAATGAATTATTCTGCTGGACTGCAGCTGATCATGTAATGAATTTACATTGGGACAGGGTTTTAAAAATTTCTTGAATTCCCTTGGATGTAACACATAATAATTTGGAAATCTATCAGTAGACATTGCTACACTATAGACTGTCAGGGCTCCCTGAGAGTGTATCTGAATCTTGATTGGCAAGAATAACATTTTTTTTTCTTTATTCAAGGTGTGAAATAAATATTAATTGTCACAGGTCTTTTTGTGAGGTACAAGGAAAGTTAAGAAAGAAAAATCTTTTCTGCTAAACTGCATACATTTATTTTGCTTCAGTGAAAGCATAAGTCTCCACATCCTACATTGTCAATCTGACTCAGATTTCTTTATGTTGGGACAATCTTCAGTTTTAATTATCTCAACTGCAGCTGTCATTCAGGATACAATTTGGATCCAATTGGGCTATGACTATCTTGAAGCCTGAAAATGTCAATTACAACTTTTATAAAGTCATACTGGCTACAGACCATGTTTCTCTAGCCATCCCTAATTTGCTGCTGCTGGTCAGTCCTAGTGGGCAATGACAGTGGGGAATGACAAGTGTCTGATGCCATTTCACAGAATCAAATATCGCCTTTCAAAAAAAAAAAAAGAGCAAAAAAGGCAAATTATAAGAATTGAAAAGCAGTGTTGGGGAGGGAAGAACAGATGCTTTTGGAGGTGGGGTAGTGGTGGTGGTTCTGATTTTGGTGATGGTAACTTTTTTTGAGCCTTGATGGGGAAGTAAACTGTCAATGGACCCAGTTCTGTGGAAGGGATAGTATCTGTTAATGACCTCATGGTGTTTTACTGTATGATAAAATGAAAAAGATTGGTTTTATCTTTAAAGATGTAGGCAAGGTCTCTAAAGATAAGGATTCAATTCATGACTGTTCCATAGATTCCTCTCTACTTTCCATTGGTAAAATAGAATAACACTTCCTATTTCACTGAGATAACGTATTAGTGATGTTTTTCAATAGTATGTACTATCTACATACTTCTAAGCACCATGGCCTTCCTAAAGTTCTAGTTCTGAGATTTTTACTTTAGTATATCTTAGCTATTGTTTTACATTCCAGTCTTTGTTTCCTGCCAGTAACATTTGGGTTGCTGTTTCACTGAAGCATTTTGTATACTCCAAATTATTTCTGTATCATAGTTCAAATAATAACAAGCTACTGAAAGATAAAGGTCTGTTTGCTACTTCCAACTGACTACCTCAAAACTAAGAACAATTGTAGGCCATTTAGGTCAGAAAGCAATATTTATAAAATATTTATGATGTGACTTGTTTCTTCTGACCTAGATAAAAGAAAATGCATGGACTACACAGGAATATGGGCTTCACTATCGGTCAGGTCAAAGATAAACTGAAAATGAACTTTAGAGTGAAAGCAAAGTGTAGGGACTTGACTTCAGACAGGCTTTTTAAGAAAAGAATCAAGGAAAATAAAGCTTTAGAGCTAAACTTGGGATGAGAGTTTATACTCATCTGAAGCTTTGAAAAACCTTAGGCCTTTTTGTAAGTGTTTTTGTTAAAGAGCAGATAAGTCTACTTCTTCATATTTCCCTATTTCTTCTTCTTTTACAGTAAGACATCTCTTCCCTGGATCTTGACATCTGATCTATCAAGTTCTGGGTGAAATGGAATATCCAGTGAAAGCATGGGAGCCTATGCACTGGAGAAAGAATTTAAAGAAGAGATAAAGGGAGTGTTTGCAAATATAGGGTAGGTGTTGCGAAGTTTACTGAGCTTAACTATAAAGGGCATGTGACTATGCAAAAAATTGCTCAGTAGAGGGGGATGGAAGCATATTAGGTTGATAAGCAAAAGGGAAAAAGAAAATCTAGAAGGATGGACATTCACAGAAGATCCTATACTGGTGAAAACCCCTCCTCTTTGAGAAAATCTTCTTGCAAAATACAATTAGAACAGTCCTTTCATCCAGAAACCCCATGAGTGCTGACCTCATCCCAGTATTTAAAAAAATGTTTTGTGCAAAATTTTCATCTGGGAGGTAAGAAAGCAGCAAGTTCTGTGTCTGTGTGAGGAAGTAAGACTTTGGAGAGAAAGAGTCTTTCCTACCAGAGAACTGGCAGCAACAGAAAGCATTTGCATGGGTGGGAATCCTTCACCAGTCATTTTACAGAAAAAATAAGATGAAACAGGGTTCAGAAAAAGCAGGTTCTCCACATTTCCTACATCCAGGAGGAAGAAGAAGAAGGGGCATAGATGCCTTTGAGGGCTATAATAACCAACCACAAAGGAAGCTGATACACAGGGTGTTTAGGCATGTATGTATTTTGGCATGTGTTTAGTTCTATGTAGTTTTGATGCTGTCTAAAGAGAAGCATGCCTAATTTTGAAATGATTTCAGAGTGTGTTGATCCATTTGATTCCACCATCATGTGTTCTTGAAGAGATGAACTTTAAAGATCCATGAGGTTGAAATTTTCAAGAAAAGCATGTCTAAGCTTTTGGGAAGTTCTACACTGACTTGTGAAAAATAACAGGTAGAAAAGCTTTGCCCCTAAAATTATGCTACAGAAATGTATAAAAAGTAGTGATTCAGTTGATTCATATAGCAAAAATTAAATCATAAGGTCTAGGAGTACTGGGAAAAAATGGGCTTCCTGAAAACAATTAATCACTAAAGCATGTAGCTGAAATTATTTGCTAAATAATTTTAACCAAAAGAAGGGAAAATATTTCTGAAAAGATATACTACTGCTGAGAGAGTTTTAGAGCAAAATGTTGTAAGTTTTTATGTGAAAGGTAATCCCCTTTTTAATTTTAAAAGCATATAACTCTTTCTTAATTCACATAACTCTTGGTGGCACACAAACATAGAAGCCTGGTGAATATCTAGTTGACATCTGCCTTCTAGGATTGCGTAACGGAAAGGCAGACTAAGATTTATCCTAACTTAAACAGAATTTATTTTTGAATCTTCTGTAATAATAGTACAAATTGTGTTATCAGAACATGAAGCAGACTGCGTAAGATTAGCTTTCTATCAGGTCTATTTTTCAAATAGTTTCAGAGCTTAGGCTACGCTAAGCAATCATATATACCTTTCAGGTTTTTGTGACGTTTCAAGTTAAATAGAATCACTGTACCAATCCCACAGCAGGAATATAACTGATTTCCAGTATAAAATGTAAGCCTGCAAAGCTTTAGTATCCTGTAGAGTAGCTATCTCACAATCATCACGGAGCTGACCAGAAAATTAGGACAGTATTTTCAATGTGCACTATGAAGTTAATTATATGGCATAAAATCCGCAATATTTCACAGATAATGTCAAAGAAAAAAGGATGCTGTCACAAAATACGAATTTTCAGGATTAGATGAATATCAAGGAAGTCAAGTCATTCATTCTCAAAGCTAAAGACACTGATTCTGTGACAACGCTTTATTAAAATGACTTTGTTCTGCTACAAGTGATGGATGGAAATGTAATTTTCTTCTCTCATAGATGATGGTGAAGTAGCACGATAGTTTCTCAGTGGGTCATTATGATAAAGACACATCTTAATTGGTCTGCAGGGTGAACGGTACTGGAATGCAAGTGTTTGAAAAACTCTCCATGAAAATAGACTGCTTTATTTCTCCAAGGTACATATTGTATTTCCTTGTGATGAAGCTCTTAATGAATTTACTCTTCAGCACTCGTATCCATCATTACCCCACCCCCCTGTCATCACTCTAAATGGCTCTGAACATCTTTTTTATCTAAATGTTCTCTGTATTCTTCTTTAACCAGATAACGACAAAATAACTATACTGAAAAGCTCCAACTAGCAGTGCCAGCAGTCCTCACAGAACTTTATGTCCTTTGTCATGGCTTGACTTTGTGGGAAAGAAAAGGGTTGAATTAGTGTTGCATTCAAATAGCATTTGCTAGTTGCAATACCTTGTCCTGTCACATGATTCAACGGTTTGCTGATGCTGCTTAAGTATTTGGGAAGGACACTCAGCCATGTGCCCTGAAAACCAGACGGTGGTCTCATGATAATTACGTGATGTTTCATGCTAATACTTGCTTTTAATCAGTCCTCAAGCAGTCAGAATAGACTATGTGAATGCTTCTCATGCACTCCTGTGAACACCCAATGGGATGGACACAAACTTTTAAGCTATCAGAATTACATTACCTCAGAGCTTTAAGTTAATGGGGCTAATCTGACACAATTTGTTCCACTGGCATTACTGCAAAAGTAAAAAAAATCTGTGGCCGTCATATCAATTTTTGTCTTGTTTGTGAAGATGCTGTTACCCTGTGCTATGTGCAGCATGTACAGAGTGCTGAGGCAACACAGCTATATAAGCCTTAAGGTGAGCACTTGTTCATTTTGAATTGTAAGATAAATTGATTACTTCTGTTTTGATGCTTTCATGGAACACAGTGAAAAACTGTAAATAAGAACGTTATCCAAAGTAAATACTACATTTCTATTACCAAATCTACATATGTTTAGTAAATTTCCTGACAGACAATGTTATAAGTTTTGGATCATTACAGCAATATCAAACTGTGTTATATCAGATTTGGTGTAGTTTGGCATAATATAATCTGAAATAATACAATGAAAATGAGCTCATTTTTTAGTTCTGTCCTATGAAGTCAATATTTACTAAAATATGGAGTTTTAATATTTGACATACTAGTAACCAAAGACTATCCCAGGTTATTCTCAGTGGAAAAACATTTTCAGCTCTAATACCATCAAATAACTTATTTGTTCTTGGGACAACCAACAACATACATGTAACCATAGACCACAGACAAACAGACAAAGATTGTACTTGCTGCAAACTGCTTATATCATTTCACGGCAATAGTACTGTATGATAGTAACCCTACCACAGTGTGAAAACTGAGTACATGTAAAGACATCAGGTACAGTTATGCCAAATTACCAGTGCAACTTCATGAGTAACTCATGTAAGGACTCAACTGGTTAACATAATTTAGAAAAGTGAGTCTTGTGTGCTCATAGACAATAATTATTGCTGATAAAAATGTCATATGGCTTTTTAGTACATAGAGGTACAGAATGTTTGAGAATTTGTAGATTAAGGGCTCGTTCTACAATTTTTGATATGGTAGATCATAAAGGCTGCCTTTGAGGGGAAAAATGAATTGATGGAGTAAATGAGAACTTTTCAGCTCATGGATTTTTGATGGTGGGGAAATTTTTGTGGCATACGGCTGAGCTATCCTCAGATTACTTCAAAGAAGTCTTTTAACATATCCTGTCTATGATAGTTATTGCATTTTCTAGACAAAATAAACAAATTAGCCTTCCAATCTTATTCTTGTTTATTTGCCAATATGGCTGTGAAGGGAATTCTAACACAATGTTTCTGAAACAAAAAGAGGAAGAAATGTTACAAAGGTATTTTTTCCTTTTTTTAAAATCAGTCTTTTTTTATTACTACCAAAATTAAGGTACAGGAAGGTAAGATGAGAATAAAGTAGAATTGTGTAAATGATAGATTTGTTTTTTTTTTTTTCCCCCTTGTAGTTCAAACTCAAACTGAAAGTGAAAGCAGTTCAGGGAGGTGTGAGCCAGATTTTTTTTTTCTGTGTTGTTGCCAATAAGCAAACTTAGTATCCCGAAAAACGAAGTTTCAGTTTCCGGAAACACATCGTGATGAAATGAGAAATGTCTCTAAACTGACCAAAATATTAGTTGTTTTTCTAGTTCTCTTCTGTCAAAACCACTATTCCCATGACGACCTCTCTGTTTTCTATTTTTGAAACAGTTTTGGCTATGTTATTTTTTATTTTTACTGACATAAGTAGTGCCCTGTTTCACAAGTGTTTACACTGTTCTTCTGCAGCTCTGAAATTCCACATTATTTCCTTTTTTTTGGTGTTTCTGATATTTGGATTTAGCAGCTGCATCTTCTGCTACATATTGTTTCATCACACGTAATCTCTGTCTTCATCTCAAATGCCTGTGTGAGTTACTTAGATTTCCTGTATTGTATTTCTTGAGGGAAATTTGTATTGAATCTCTTCATATCTTGCATTTATTTTTGATTATTATGCTTTCCTTTTCTTAAAAAAATTCCGTGGTAAATATCTCTGCTCTCTAATAAAATAGAGCATCAATTTCATTCTTGTTTTACATATTCTTCTTAATTTGAATTAGCTCTAATGTCTTAATTTGCTTTCATTCAAGTGTTTAACTATCATTGAAATAGAATCTGAACTGTCTTAAGGGGGAGCCAGGCAAGCAGCATTCTGAAGAATTAAAGACCTTTAAAGAAATCACAAGAAGACAATAATTCTGTTGATCATTATAAAATCATTTTTAAATTTCTTTTCCTTTGTAGACTCCTGATTTATTGCCCCTCCGTTCACCTCTGCAACATCACCTGTTGGTTTGACACCTTAAACGCACCTTGCCTTCCCCTTTGCAATACTGTACAGGAGACTCCTTTTTCAGTATGATCTAAGCCTTCTTGCACTACCTGAAGTCTGCGCTCCAGGCAGAGCCACTTTTTAAAGAAACTTTGTTTTTTTCTTCTTTGCAGGCTTTTCACTTTGCTTCCCCTACAGAGTGGGATTTCTTTTTCTCTCACTTGGGAGAACATTTTTGCCTTCACTGTAGCCCTCAAAACAGAATCTGTTAGAGAGCCTGCTCCCATGTCTGAAAGAAATTTGACTGTTGAGGGAAACAATCTCTTCTATCTCTGCAGAAAAGTTTCATTTCATTTGTTCCATATTTCTTGCTCCTTCTGAGATGTGACTTAGCCAGTATCTACTCCCTATGCATATGATTTACAAAAATCAGGCGATAACTTAAAAGTTAAAGTTAAAATTCATAAAAGTTAAAATTCATAATTCTTACTGTGGTTGTAAGCTTTGTAAAATACAATTTCACTTGATTCCACCTTCTCCTTTAAAAGATTTTTTCCTCTGATTTTCATTTTTTACCTTTATGCATTCTTCTCTTCTGCCCAAGTTCACTACCCAAACTTTTTTCATTTTTTTGACATATTCTCTTTGTATAATACTGAAGATGAGTGACTGAATATATAGACTTCAAAAAATTTCACATTTCATTTTCTTCTCTAGCTCTCCTCTGTACCAACCCTTGCTGATTCTAATGGGCATGGGAACAGAGTCACATTAGGAACCGAGGTCCATAGCGCATGCTGTTTAAGATATAGGATTCTGACAGCCCTATGCTAAAACGGGATTACCTGCCAATTGATATATATTACCTCTGTCTCCAATCTGGCCTCTGACTTACTGTGAACCAGGCCTTCCTCTAATATAATTCAAAGCAGATCAATTGAAAATAATGGAGCCATGCTGGTATACGTCAGCGTGAGATAAGCCATACTCGAGATCGTTTCTGCTCTCCAAAATTATGCTTTATGGCTACCGGAATGCAAAAACTATTGTACCATTAAGAAGAATAAATATATTCTGTGTGAATTCACGTTGAGATTAAGCAAATATTTGTGTTTTCTGTTGCTTTGCAGGAGAAATAGTTGTCTTGAATGCCTTGTCAATTCCCCTTAATACCTGAGAAATAAATAAAGCACTATGAGTCCTCTTAAAAGGTGGTGTTTGTTTTAACATCATGTTGTTTAGTTTCATGACTAGTTTCAGCCTTTCTAAGCCTGTGTTGCTGCCAGAAACACAGTCCAACCTTCCCATCCCCATGTGGATATTCGTGTCACCTGCTTTGTCCTGGCATGACTGCTCATATAGGGTTGCACTGTCAGCTGCAGGAGGGACCAGATCCACAGAAAAACTAGCTGTAAAACAAAATTCTTTTCAGACAAGTACGGTTCTGATCCTCCTGCCTAAGCTGCCACAAAGTGCTAGCACAAAAGTGACAGAGATGGTGACAAGTGGGAAACTGTCTCTTTGTCAGTAGCGTGTATGTAACTCCACTTACATTCAATAGCATTAAAATTTGGTTTGTATTTTATATTAATTTACATCTTTTTAAAATAAATAGGAAATAAACATGTGCTTAAGTGTTTTTTCAGAACTGGGACAACTTCCTGAATAGAATTTAAATTACTTTTTGAGTGAATTATTTCCTTTATTTGTATCATGACTGCTTTTACAATAGCAAATTGGAACCATCCCCAGTAGAGGGCTAGAAAATTTCAGCATGATGTAAAATCCTCAGCTGAGTTTAAGCGTCTCACTCAATTTTTCCTGCACCGTTCAAAAAAGCTTACACGGGAGCTAAAATTTTTGTTCCACCAAGTACGGGACCCACTAGGGATTCTGCTACTAATTTCAGTAGAATAAAGATGGCTTTTTTTAGTATCTATAAGACATCATATTAAGAATGAATGCTTGAGCATCAAGTATTATATTTGATATTAATGTGCTTGTTTCTATTTCCTTTTGTGTTTAATTGGAAACTGAATATGAGTATTTGTTTTCTTTCCATGAATACTTACTATATGCTGTATTACTTTTGCTCATTTTGTTATCATACAGGTTGAATAACTGTCCCTACTCCTCTCTCCTCAGTTGATGCCATAAACTACATAAGGAACAGCACAGACAACCACACCCTCAGGAGGAAGGGCCTCAGTCTTTTCTCAGACAAGACTGCACAATGATCACAACCTTTGCACCCCTAAAAGACAGTAATAAAAAACCCGATTCTAGTCTAGGAATACTTCAGAGTCAGAGGTGCTGTTCTTATAAATATGAAGTGATACTCACGTATTTCCCACAATTGATAGGAACTCAAATATTACAAGTGTTGAAAAATCTCCAATTAAACTACCAGACAAAAAATGGTTCCCATGCACCCATCCTTCTCTTTGATTGCAAAATACCTGCTTAAAGCTTAAAGCTATCTTGAGCTTATGTCTGAATCTGCACTTTATTCCCTGCTAAAATAACACCAAAAAGATGGTTGTTTTCTTCTGGAGACAGCGCCTTTATCCACAGCAAGGTGTTTGCCACAGGCCTGATAGGAACAGAGCAAAAAGCAGCAAAAGAAAAAGCCTACCTTAAAATTCCCCAATTAGGGAATGTGTCTATTTAACCATAATTATTGGATGAAAATGTGCCAACACACACCTAGCTCTGTTATAGCTTAAATAACACAGCATGCAATACACGGCTGAGGAGAGACTCCAGCACAGCACCAGGGCCTGGGGACATTAGTGCTGTTCGTGTTGCATTTGGTACATCCTGTTTCAATGCCTGTCTCTATTGGTAGGCATTTCTGGCGAATGGAGAAGCAGAGGAGAGATGATAAACGGTAATGAAGAGTCAGTGGAGGCAGAAGAAGGAAGGTTTCAGAAATAGAACGTGGGGGTGTGAGAGCGAACACGCACACAAAGTCACAGTCTAGCTTGTCGTCTGGCTCTGCAGGAGGCAGGGTTTCCCGAGAAGCGAAAGCCTACTAACATGAAGCTACAGACTGAGAAAAAGAAATCAGAACTTGTAGTAAGCATCTGTTCAATTTTCTTGCTGGGCTTTTCCCTGCGCTTCCATTAGTTTTGCAAACTGTTCCCTGGTAGAGAATGTAATCTTGTATCTCCTTCAATCAGTCAGCTGTCACTTATCAAAATGCTGCCTAGAGTCAAATCCCACAGTTCTAGTCAGACAGTACTCCCCAAAGAACCCACAGGGGAAATTTTTGACAGAGGAGATGGTACAAGATTTGGTCCCTCGTTTATAATCCTGATTCTCCTTTGGACTTTTCCCTTAACATCAGCCTAGTTTCTTGTTTGGTCTTTTCACCTGACATAGGCCAAATTTTTTGTCACTCTTTGTGGTTAACAATATTTGGTTGAAACCAATCCATTTACAAGTCAATACCGCCAAATCCTTAGTAGTATAGCCCTGTTCTTAACAAGATTAAGATCATTGCAAAAGACTGACTGTAGCAGTATTTACATTTTGATATATCTTTTATTTCCTTCTTTCTCTGAAGTGCTTAAAGTATGTTTTACTTCTTCATTAATAAAAAGACTTCTTTAATTTGCTCTAGGCAAACTGAACTATGTGAAGCAGTAACGACATGACCTAAGATTGAAAGTCTAATAAGATTTCTTCAGCTAAGCCTGAAGTCTGCCTCAAGTAAAACAAGCACTTGAATACAGTAATTAGTGCTCCTCAACAGGAACTTGATTTCCTTTAAGGCTTCTCTGTGCACAACCTTTATTGATCACTGAAGTAGATTTAATTATTTTTTACCATTTGAACATAGTTTACAGCTGCTGCTTCAGCAGTTAAACAAAGCAATTAACTGCTTTCTTTGCTATTCAGGCAGTTGGAAAGAGATGGGAAAAAATGAGTTTCAAGCATCTTGTCACTTGTTTTTATTGAGAAAAGCCTGCTGCCATAGGGGTCAATCTGACTGTGGAACTGCAACATGTTGTCCTGCAGACGATTCAAACTAGGATCCTGATCTTCATGAACTGGTAGGGATAGGAAAAAAGAGAAGAAGCAGATGCAGGAAAGGCATGCCTAATGTCCAATGATATTTCCAAACAAACACTCTAACCACTAAGCCACTAACCTGAGAATGACTGTCAAGTTATGCAGTAAAATGTACAGGCATTTAGAAATTCAAAAGATGGTAATGACAATAAAAACTGGAGAACTATGTTCTGCTCTTTCACTTTAGACTGACAAATAAAAACAAAGTACTAGGCAACAGATTCCTGACATACTTTGGAACAGACACAACATTATATCATTGCTTAAACTGGATTTAGAATTTTTTTCCACAAGGATTTGCCATAAAAATGTTAATTGACATTTCTCAGCAAAAATTTCAGTTTTCAGCCTTAGGTAGCAGGAACAGAAGCAGAAGAGAAAATACAAGAGTATTTCATATCAGAGCAGATATTTACACATTATTTGGCGCTGGAGAAAGTTAAGATGTATCAGGTCACCAAACCTACACTCCCATAACTCAAATCTATCCTGATTATTAAGTCTGAGACACAGTTCTTCAGTTTCCCTTTAAAAAGTATACTAAATATTGATTGAAGGAGATAGTCATTGCTAAAAGACTGTTTCTGTCCTCTGAGCAAAGGACAACATGTCCCATTGACACTTTATTGTAAATGCTAAAAAGCCTTTCCACCTGAAGCTATTTCCAGGGTGAAGTACGCACTGCTTATTAATAGAGTTGTTTGCTATAAGAACTTTACTGTTTGAAACCTGGCATCCTTTTGTTTTTCTTCTTCCTACTACTATTCTAATGCTCTGTTAGCAGTATCACAGCTGCACAGCTTCTCTAGGAACAGGGTTTCTCTAGGAATGCAGGAACAGACGTTAGCCTTCATTTACATGAGTCAGATACTACACTCACATTGAGTCATATGAAGTGATCCTAGTTTCTAAATAGGATCTTATTATTGGGATGGCTTTACAGAGCAAACCAGCAGAATATACGGACAGCATATGGGATAGGACACATCATACATACATGCACACACTTTCATGTGTTATGAAGCAGCTTTGAAGGAGCCAAAGAGCAGACATAGCACTATGCAGACTCTGACATCATATGATTTGCCACTGTGGTAGGTATGCAGGAAAGATGATTAATCAAGGGAAGGGGGAAGGGCAAAGACAGCTCATGTCCCCGTGGTTCAGCCCATAAAGCTGCCATTGAAGTTATCCCTTTAAGAAATAAAAGGGATATTTCCTATTCCAGGTAGGAGACCAGGCTTTAGGAAAGTTACTTATACCATATGACACAAAACAACTTTTGTAAAATGTAGGATTCTCACTCAGGTGGCCTGTCACTTCAAAGCCTTCATAAAGGGTTAAGCTTCTGAGTGTACATGGTGAGTCCAAACTAACTGAGATCAAAATCAGAAGATAGCAGAATCTCTGATACAACTGTCCAAACAATATAGTCAGAAATAATTATGATAATTCAGAATTTGGTTTGAATACCATGGCCTGTAGAAACATACTTAAGAGGCTACTTATGGAGTCACTTGCTCAGATATCTTCTAAAGCACCTCGTTTAGCTGAATTATTAATTACTATTCTGAGGAAATGATAGGCCTTAAACAAACAGAAAAACTCAGTTATGGTCAATATGCAGAGCAACTCCTTATTTTGACAACTGCATACATGACATGAGTATGACAAGAAGGCAAACGGGAGCTTATTTATGAGTCAATCACAGAAAATGTTCTGTATCCTTGTGGAATTCCTTTCATAGGATCAAGTCTAGCCCACAAGCTTTGGCTTCTAACTGTAACACCCAAATTGGAAGCTCAATCTGTAAAGGAGGCAACGCAGGCCTAGTTGGAGCATTGGTGTATAATCATTATAAACCTTTTAGTCAACCAAGTAGGTCTCAGCTTTTGAGGCTGTTGCCAATAATGAACTCTTTACACAAGAATGTGCTAACAGTGACAGGAGAATGGTACAAAAGGTGTTGCTTTTCCAAAAGGGAAGAGGGGAAAGAAAATTGCTATGAATAAACTGTCCTAAATTCTAAATATAATGGCTTAGGTGAGAATGAAATCTGAACATCCTGGTCAGGACACGTGCACGATCTAATACACATCTATTTTGATGAATGTAAAGAAAAGTGAGGCATGCCCTTGAGGCAGGTGAGTGGGGATGAAAGCTGAGTATGTTGATAAATGCACACTGAAGAGTTAAAAAATGAATCACAGAATCACAGAATGGCTGAGGTTGGAAGGGACTTTTGGAGATCATCTAGTCAAGCAGGGTCACCTCGGGCGCATTGCCCAGGATTGCATCCAGGCGGGTTTTGAGTATCTCCCGGGAAGGAGACTCCACAACCTCTCTGGGCAGCCTGTTCCAGTGCTCAGTCACCCTCACAGTAAAGAAGCTTTTCCTCATAAATGGCTTCATTCTTTCACCTTAGCAGGTTTTAAATTAATGGTATTAATTCCGTAAAGGGCCTGGTCATCACTGCAGGCAGCTCATTGAAAACTTCAGCTCTCTGAGCAGTTTCAGTCAAACAAATCATCATGTTACATAAATACAGGATGTAGGATGCTATTATGTGGTTAGAATACCAGAGTCCACAGTGGTCTCTCTCCCTCCTACCTCACAGGAGATTTTGGCTTTGGATTAAAGATTCAGAGAGTGTTAGTGAGAAAGAGCAAGGGCACAGAGCAATCTCCTGTGAAGAGAGACTGAAACTCTTGGGATTGTTTATCTCGAAGAAGGGATTAATAGAAAGGGACATGCTGAAAGTAGTTAACATTTCACACACATTCTCTAGCTATTAAGATGGCAAAATCAACCACTTGGAAGTTGGAAAATGCCAACACTAATAATACCTCAGATGTGCCCTATTCACTTTAATTACATGGAGGGAAAATAGTATTAAGGAAAATAGTTTGCATAAAGTTGCTTTCTCAGAGAAAAAAAATCATTATTTAAAAGTAGCTTTTTTCAGGTTCATTTCTGCGTTTTAGAATTTTCTTTTTGATATTTAGATTACAAGAGCCTATTCTACTGATGTGTGTTTTGACACTTAATATGCAGGCTTATTTATGTTTCATAATTAATGTATAGAATATCAGGTGTCACAAAAACATGCATCTCAAGCTCCATTTGCTTTCAAGATACTAGCGTGTGGGAGTATTTGAAATCAGATGTAACACTGGACAATCTCATATTGAAATACTTGTTCTCCAAAAGATCAGCAATAAAATTCTTTTCTTAGACTCTCTCATTCCTTTTCATTTTTTCCTCTTCTGATTGCACAGCAACTGATTTTCATAATTGAAAAATTTTGCTGTACTCTTACATTTGGTCCTACAGTACTATAACATTTTTAATAACCTTTTACCAATTTTACCAAGTTATATAAATTTTGTGTGTGGGGGGGAGGAGATATAGTGCATACACCAACTTTTTTCATGAATGGAACCATCTCTGAATCATTCAGACAAATATTTTAACAGCACGTTAGTCAGGGGAAGTAATTCAACCCTAGTATGTAACTAAAGTTAATAATAGGTGCAAACGTTAAGGCAGACTGAAAGCTTCTATCATATGGTCAATTTTCAATTTTAGTAACTTGTTCTTACTTCAGATCTTTCAAATGAAAAACTATAATTCCCACTGGTTGGCTTCAGGTGAATATTTTTTGAAAAAGAAGTATTTCTTAGAAGTTTCTGTGTTTTAGGCTATGGGAAAACACTTAGAACAAATTTTGTCAGAAATACTAACCAAAGTGATGGAGATAAATAATACGTGAGGATAATGGTGATATGAATTTATTAGAAAGCTTTCATGCCATACTAACCTTCTAGATGCTTTTGATAGGTTTTCTTTTTTTTTTTTTGCACAAGGAAATACAATGGATTTCCCATTCCATACAATAGAATTAGAATTAGAATAATTTTGAACTGTACAATTTTTTCCTAAAAAGAGAAGACAAACTCTGCTAACAGGAGGAAACTCCAAAAATCTTCTGAAATTACTAATGATACTGGCACAAAGGTAGAAGTGAGCTAATAAAATCCATTTTGTGTTAGGAGACATTGTGTAGGTGTCTCATAATGTGACACATTGCTCTAGTAGGAACAAATATCACAGAGAAGGCGGTGAGGGCAAGAGTAATAAAAAGGAATAAAAAGTAATGATGTGAAGCATAAAGTATCACTTCTAAAATGAAGATTATTATTTAGAAATGACATGAAAGGAGTGAGCCTAGACTTTGAAATGCTAGGCTGGCACTTTTCTTTCAAATCATTTGTGACTTGAAAGGTATATTTTAGTGGTTTCATGTTTGATTCTTAGGATACACAAATATACTCATTTTGGCTTCAACGTCAAAGCGTGAAGTATGCATGAAGTGTTTCTTGGAGTAATGCAAATCGTTGCAGCCAGGTTTTAATTAAGCTCTCTTTAAGAAGTCTGGAAACTGGTGGTGGTGGATTGGGGATCGATCACAAAACCTAAAACATGCTAGCAGCAGTAGGAGTATTTGTAGAAAGTGCAAGAGACACAGACCAAAAGTGTCTGTTATGTCAAATACTGGCCACCCAAAGCTACTTTAGAACAAGCTAATGTGGCCACATCTGACTGAAAGGTCTTTAGTAGATATCCTACCAGAGCACAGAATATTGAATGTATTTCACCTTTAAAATAACAGATGAGTTAATCACTGATGCAATAAAACCAGTTAATATAACAAAACTTTTTTATAATCTCAATAACAGAATTATTCTCTATAAGAATTTTCCTTTGAAAGCTCTTCTGATTAAATCTTTTTAGACTATGAAGCTCTAAAGCACACAGCGGTCATGCAAACAGTTCCCCTGCACATAAAACTTGCATGAACCATTTGGGACTAAATCCATATTTTGATGAAATATTTAGCATATTTTAAAAACAGTAAGATCCTTTAATATATATATAAGCTTTTACAAATATATATTTTGAAAATTTACAGGAGGAGTTGTATTAAAAGAGAGAGCTATTGGCTTTGTAGTATTTATGTTCAAAGCCTACTAACGCTTTAAGTGGTCAATACGTGAATATTAAAATTCTAAATATAAATATGTTCAGAAAAACTGGAAGTTGTCTTACTGTTTGGAGAAGAGAAGAAGTTCATGCACACCTATGTTTATAATCTGTCATTCAATTAACACATTGCCTTATTTGTGGCAGAGGGAAGGAGGGTGTTTTTTTTTTAGTTTTATAGGCCCATACTAGATTCACTCGCTCTAAAGCAAAAGATTGCAGACATTCTCGGGCAGTATCCTGTGGAAAATTTATGCCTAATATTAACCAAGAAAGATTATGAACTGTCTAGTGTGTTCGGAAGTCCAAAATTTCTGCTCAAAGAAGCACACCAGTAACTGAATAGTATATGGAGAATTGAAAGATTTTTTTCTGCTGGCTTCATCTTAAATAATTATTCCACATCCAAGATAAAGGTATTCCAAAACATTTCAGCTTTGGTGATCTAAAGACATCAGACTGGACTGATATTCTACATTTTAGATCTCTACATCATTTTTTCCAGAAAAAAGAGCCAATTTCTCAAAAAAAGCAATCACAAAATACTAAGCAATCCATCAGTAAAGGAGAAGTTATAGGAAACAAATACAGGAAAAACAAGGTACCTACACTTCTTCAGATCTTGAACTCAGGTACATCATAATATCCTATTACCCAGTTCTAAGGCAAACTTCCCTGTCGCTCAGTGACCGTTGCCCATGTTCCCAAGGCTCAGAAAAAAAATATCAACAAACATTTATATTATATTACATTCCCATCCTGAGGAATAGTCAGATATCAGAGAAACTATCCTCATATGTGAGTTTTCCCCAAGATGCAGTGGTGTTATTCCACAAACTAAAGAGCATATTTTCCTTACTCCTGAAAATTTCACCAACCTGTAAACCAACTTCAGTTTTTTGAATACGCTGGTTGACCCCAAAGTACTATTTTACATAAAACCCACAGACTGCATTCATCTGATAAGAAAAATCATCTATTCAAACATGCCAAAAGAAAAGGTACAGTTACAAACTTTTGGGGGACTTCTGGTGTTCGGGCACCTTCTCTCTGTTTCTCTTCATTACAAGGACTTTTCTTTGGGGTTTCTGCTTATTTCCTGGTATTTGTCACCAGCTTATAAATTGGCCATGAGTTTCAGCAACAGTGTATTCTGATACTTCTTGGATATGCTGAAAAGAATCTGCTTCAGCAGCGGTACAATTGAGGTAAATGCAAAGAAAAACAGTTAATGGCTGTTAATAGGCCTTTTATCAACTTCTACTGTAATCCTACTTTTTTTTTTATCTGATGCTCTACGACTGTGATAGGTGCAGCTCACTTTTCACTAAGATACAAAAATGATAGCATGTGTTACAAATAGTGTGTAAAATGATTACTTGTTAAAGTGAATGACAGGGTAAAGATTTTTTTATTACAATTTTTCATTTGTTTTTAACAGCAATGCTACATTACTAAAGGGATCACCTTTAAAATCTTGGAGAAAGATAACCTTTTAAAAGCTGTCAACTTGTTTTTGCATTAGTGTATCAATTTTGTTTTCTTAACATTTGGGTGATTCCCACCTCCACAATATCTCAATTATTCACTAGTGGATAAGAAATTATCTATTGACTAGATAATTGCTTGTATTTCTTTCTCCATCCTGAGTCTGTCTGCTGATTGTACTCTGAAAACAGAATGATGGTTGTGTCAAGCTGCACTTGGCAATTTATGCTGTTGTATTTTACTGTTTATTAGGGACTCCATTTAAATTAAGTCTATTTTCAAGCATAGTTTGCATTTAGAATAAAGTTTGGAAGTACAATATTAGTGGAATATGCAAGGTACAGTTTTGTCCTATATATGATCTTTTTCTTATAACATGAAGTTATGGGCAATCTAAATGACATTTCTTCCTCTAATTTCATAAAAGTTCTGAACAGACCAAATCTATTAAACAGATTCAAAATAGAAGTCAATTGAGCTTTGCCATTTTTTAACAGGAGAAAATTTGGCCAAGGGTGATTGCTGCAGCAATCTATCAGACACAGAAGACGCTCATGCTTTCTAGAAGGTTTTTTCAAATTACTATCAAGGAGGAGAGTAAAAATATACGTGAGAAGAGATTAAACTATTACAGATTCATGTCTGAACAAAAAAGAAAAGGAGAAGACAGAAATAATTTGCGGCCTTTTGCTTTTTTAAAGCTGGAAAATTCAAGAGAACTTTGTGGAACACATGCCCCAGCTTCTAGAAGGTTGTTCTGTATGTTTTAGTTTTAAAAGTATTTATTTAGATTTCTGGGGCAGCTGAAAGCTCAGTACTGCCTTATTTTGATCTGAGTATTAGAGATAAGAAATTAAAATCTCATTCCTATTTGGCCTGAATCGTTCCTACTGTTTGACATAAACAAAGCACATAAACTATGTTGCATGTAGACTTCTAAAAGAACTCACTCCAGCTGCAATAATTTAACAACATAATTAGGTAAGAATAGGAAGGTAAGAATTTATTTCTTACTTTAATCAAGGATGACCTTAACTTGTTTCAACTGACAAGCAAAATATTCCAGAAAGTCACTATTTCCTTTTGATATACTATAAAACTAGCAAGTAATAGAAGATAAGACACAAGCTCTAAGACTGCATGTGCTAAAATGAAAAATGTAGTGGAACAACTTGGTATCAGTTACTGAATTCTAGAGTTCTCCTCAAAATGTACCCTTTTGTGTTTAAAATTAATGTCACTGTCAATATTACAGAGGAATCCTTACCACGAAAATATGAACTATTTGCCTTTTATCCACAGATTTACCTTATAGCATCAGTTCAGTTGTTTGGTTGAAGAAACTCACAACCTTTACTTGAAAAACATGGAGCAGAAACTATGGACTAGTATGTGTTTCCAATTTCAACCTAGATTCCTAAATTAGCAGTTTAAATTAGCAATTTAAGCTGCTAGATTCCTAAATTAGCAACTTCCTAAGAATCTTTGAGAATTATGTTTGACACACATGAGCACCCAGGTTTCCCTGAAGTCTTTATAAAGTATATGAAAAATCAGGGTAGCTCCCTAAGACCTGTTGCTAACCTATCCACCCACGCATATGTAGGTACATGAAACCTATATACAGCAGAAGGGAGGACTGCCAGGTTCATTTTATCTTCTGTGAAAAAGCACACACAAAAGAAAATAGTAGAAGAAGGAACGAGGCATCTTTGTGGTTCGGAAACACAGGGTGGAGCTCTTTGGTGGTAGGTTAAAAAGCCTATCTTTTGAATGTGTGGTCTCTGTACCACTGACTAGATCTTTCACAGAAAGCATAAACTATACTGTTCACACACAATACGCCATGAAGTTGAAGTTCCAAAACAAGCTCAGAAAAGCAGAAAAGTGGCATGAATTCCAGCATTGTAAGTTAAAATAACTCCATTGTTATTGAGTATTTGCAGTTAGGCAATCAAAATGTGAAATAAAATGCCACAGAAGGGTACCTGAAAGGTTCTGCAAATGCCTGCTTAGTACTTCTGATTTGTACTTGGCATGTAAATGACTTGGTGAAGAGCAGAGTTCAGAAGTGGTAAAAAAGGAAGGAAGATCTGCTAATGCAGCGGAACAAAGCAGACAAACTAATTTACATAAATTACTCTCAAGTGGCTCATCCCATCTCAGCAGAGAGAAGTGCAAAGTAATTAGACTAGAGGTTCAAATAATCAGAAACCACTAGGCAGGAGGCACAATATTGAGTAGCTGTGTGGTTTGAACAAATGCAATAGTAAGTTTGAGCAAAAGTAATATATGAAGCTTCAGAGTACTTTCCATCATTGAATGATTGGAGCTACATGGATTGAACTTGTGTACATCTGCCCATTTACTTGATTTTATTTTTTTCAGATCATCTTGTGAAATCATAAATTCTTGTCACTACAAAATTCCTCATCCTCTATTTAAAACTCCCTGTAAATCAGCATCAGTAACCTGAAAATTCTGACAAGGAGACAAAATCAGCAGTTTAGATTCTGCAGACTTCTAATATTGACATCTGTAGGGACAATATGACCAGATTTTTGCAGGTGCAGTTAGTATATTGGTATGGCCAGAAAAGAAATAGACTCTGAAAATTACCATGCAACAGAACGGGCTACAGCTGAAGTGCATCAGGACAAACTGCATACCCCAAATCCCACTTGGTTTGCTTAGAAAAGGGAAGAAAGGGACTGAAATGGAATTTCTCTTTCTGTGTTTTGTAATGGGAAAATTGTATTCTTAGGAGCTGGATTATCCTTTGCTCCGCACTGTTGTAGTTCTGTGGCCTTTATTAGAACTATGCCAGTTAAATGTGAATCTGAACTTTCTTTTTTACTGTGCCATGTTTACAGGTGTATATACTTTACCATAGTTCTGGCAGTTTTTGCTTTATTTAGGCTATGTGGAATATTATTATGAACTTTAGATTATTATAAATTAATGCTAATTTTAAACTTCTGAAGGGGCCAGGATTTTAATGCTACCATAAAATAAATATCCTAGATTTCACAGGAAATAACTAAGTTCAAGAATTATTGTAGATATGTAGAATAGTTTTGCATATGTGTGAATTTATAGCTCATGAAATTATTGTTTGTTCTTTCCAAAAAAATACATGTGCAAATACTGGGACCAAAACATCTACTATGACAATGGTATATGATGGACAGAGTGAGTTCACACTGTGGAAAATCTATTTAAGCGTACAACAAAGCAACCCTGCATGGGTGACAGGATGAATAACACAATACTCTTAACTGTTACATACCACAATTGTTTGAACAGTAAAAAACAGTGATTTTCAGAGATTCTCAAGATTCTTCTGCGTTTTTCAGAAAACTAAATTATTATTAATTATGAATATTCAGATGGTCACTGACTTATACTTGAAATATTTGCATATTGCCAAAATGTCACTAATTTGTCTAATTGTAACACAAATGAGAGCTTGCCAGAACACTCATAATTAAGTTTATCATTTTCTAAAATATTTATTGGTCCTTCCTAAAAAGTTCATTTAATTAGGGAGCAGAAACAATTCAAGGTGAGTTAGATGATAAATTTGACACCATAAATAGAAAACAGAGACTGGGAAAAGCCTAACAGAACAAATCTATTATGACCAATTCAGTATCTTACATTTACCCACCTGTGCAACTACAATTAGCAGAAAATGTATGAAGAAAGGATGTGCTCATGAGCAGAAAGAGAGTTAAATATAGAACATCAGATCCTAAGCATACCTTAGTTTCATTGATCTATTTGATGACTGAAGAAACATACAAATTAAATGTCAGAATATTATGTCACCGTAACCATATAAGTGTGTCCCTGGCTTTGTAGTCACGGCACCTATGCTAATATGACCCTCACATAGTATTAACCTTATCTGATTGATCTGAAAGTAGGAGGTAAAAAAGAAGTTGAGCATACTGCTCAAATTGTCAGTGTATGTAATATGGGATAGGTCTGGGGGCTCTAAGGAGCAACAGCATAGCTACATCATCAGTTTAGCAGTGCTTTTAACTGCTTCTGGCTTTAGAAGGATTTAGTTCTAGCGCTAACAGTGTTAATAATGCAGATTGAGCCAAAGCTTTAACAAAATTTTACTTTGTGCCATATTCGTTTTCTGTATGACATAAACTCCTCTGGAAGCAGTGTAGAAGGATGAGGCACTGTCACAGGTTATGTAGAAAAACATGAAACAATTTTCAGGAGACTTGTGTATGCAAAGAAAAGAAACTCTAGCAAATACATGAAAGTCACATTATGGTTTTCTCACTTAAAGATTTAAGAGACAAATTCAGCAGAGCTCCCTTACAACTATATCAAAAAGTACAATATCTTTCCTTATGAGTTTCCATTTTAATTTTTTACATCAACTCATTTTGAAATCTTCTTCATGATCATAATTTGCAACTACATTAACAATGTAAAACTTTTTTACATTGTGGAAAGTGGAAATATTTTTTTACAAGTGAAAAAAATTTTTTACAAGTGGAAAATATGTTATCTGCCAATCTTACTCCTATGCAAAAACAATCTGTATTCCAGAATGAAACTGATCTTTTTAATAGTACTGGAGTACCGTGTCCAGTTCCGGGCTCCCCAGGACAAGAGAGACATGGCACTACTGGAGAGAGTCCAGCGGAGGGCTACAAAGATGATGAGGGTCCTGGAGCATCTCTCCTATGAAGAAAGGCTGAGAGAGCTGGGCCTCTTCAGCCTGGAGAAGAGAAGACTGAGAGGCGATCTCATCAACGTGTACAAGTATCTGAAAGGGGGAGTGTCAAGAGGATGGGGCCAGTCTGTTCTCTGTGGTGCCAAGGGACAGGACAAGAGGCAACGGGCAGAAACTGAACCACAGGAAGTTCCATCTAAACCTGAGGAAAAACTTCTTTCCTGTGAGGGTGACAGAGCATTGGAGCAGGTTGCCCAGAGAGGTAGTGGAGTCTCCTTCCCTGGAGATATTCAAATCTCCAGGGAAGATATCCTCCCCTGGATGCGATCCTGGGAAATATGCGCTAGAGGACCGTGCTTGAGCAGGGAGGTTGGACTAGATGATCTCCAGAGGTCCCTTCCAACCTAAACCATTCTGTGATTCTGTGATTCTGTAATAGCTTATATGTTTTCTAGGCCGTTTGCAAAACTTAAATAATAAAAAACTGTCAAAGCAACTAAAATCACTCTGATTTGCTTTCCTATTTTGAAATTTCCCAGTACAAAAATTTAAACATGATTTGATTCAGAGGGCTTGAAATATTTCTTTTTGCATAATCTCATTATGCCACTGGGATATAACATACATAATTAAGAATAAGTTGTTAAAATGTGGGTTGAAATAAACTGATGAAGATAAATGTAACAAATTAACACACCAAGTACTATTTTTATTTAATTTAAATGATATATTTTCACTGTATTTATAATATTTCATTTTAAATGTGTAGGTTGTGTGATTAAAAGCTAGTCACAGTGAACACAGATGCCTGGCCAGGAACACACAGACAGACACAGCGAGACTCATTAAGGGAAGCACTCACACAAACATGAAACAGCATGGACAACCCAATCCAGTTCTTCTGGCTGATTAGGATCGAAGGCCGCTAGTGGCATATATATAGCAAATACATCTATACAACATGGTGCAGGATGCCTCCACTTGCCTGCCTGAGAAATTCAGTCTAACCAGCAGCTGGCACCCACCCCTCCTGGTCTCAGCCAGTTGCTGGTAGCCGGGCCTACAAGCCCCTGAGGGTCCAGTTCCCCTTCCAGGTGTTGGCACTCAAATCTCTTCTCCCACTCCCCAGCTAGTTCAGCTTGAAGTTTGCTGCTGGATCAAACACATGCACACACTCAGAATGGGAGTGTACCCATACAGAAGATAGAATTTAATAAGAATATACAATAGACTGCAGTAATCAAGCATAGAGCTCAGTCAGACAACGTACTGTCCAACAGCCGGTTTACAGTCAGTAAACCCTGTTCATCTTTCTTTCCCTCTGTTTTCCCATGCTTGTCTGTCCCCAGTCCACCTTGATCCTTCCCTTTCTCTGCTTTTGGTCCTTCCCCTAAACATCCCATAGAGGGTCTTGCTTATTCCCTCAATCCCCTTAAGACACCTCAGAAAAAGTTTTACACAATCCCCAAATGCTCTTCGTCCTGCATCCCACAGTAAGTCCTGCACCCATTCAGGCTGTCACTCCCATTAGCGTGTGCGGCATTACGGAGAGAGGGTTTCTTTGGCTGACTCATTCTGACTGCTGGATGACTCATTCTGACCACTGGAGTCAATGGGCTAATTGTTCTCCCCTGATGGTCATGGAGTAGCTGGTTCTGCAAGCTCCATTTTCACCACTTAGATCAGTAGGGTTCCTCCGCTTGTCGTTCTTCCTGTGATCCTGGCTGGGCATCTCTGTTCACTGTGATTAGCTTTTAATCACATAACTTAACACATATAAGAGGAGTATTACCCCAAGAGGACCCTATAAAAATGGAATAAGTCAAGAAGATTATGCCTGGGGAATTTAGAAAGAGTCCTCTGAGAGAGAAAGGTCCTCACTATGGCTAAGGTATATAGTAAAATTAAATTGAATATTCAATCAACCCAGTATGTTTTATTTGAGTACCTAATTTTTATAACAGGTAGTAACAATGAAAGACCTGTTAGATCATCTCATTCAGTGTTCATAATGATTTCCTGGGGACTTATGTAAGTCAGCACCTGCAAACATGCTACATAGCTACGCTCTGAATCTCACCATGAAAATTCTGGTTATTTTGAATTTGGTGTAGACATATATGCAAATAGATTTATAAAAAATTGCTGTGAGATTGTATCTATTCTCTCTCTCTTCTCCTCTCTGTGTCTCTCTGTGCCTGCACAAGACTGTTCCCTATATAATATTCTCCAGCTAATTGTCCAGGCTAGTCTTAAGTGAGGAATATCATCTTGTCCATGGAAAGTCATATATTGAACCAACTTTTAAAATAAAATGAATTAAGAACTAGCAGCAATTAACATGATTTGAAGAAACAATATGATAAAATGAATGTATTTATCTTTAGAAATTATTTTTTTCCAGGTAGACTTTATTTAATTTTCTTTCTCTTACGTCTATCACTTGGACTCCATTCCTGCAACAGAAATAACAGATTTGGATGCTGAAGCCCACATGGTATTTCACTGTCTTAAATCCATAGTGCAGGATTGCAAAATTGCAAATGTAACTTTTCAAATACAAACTTTCAGTCTTGGAACTTGTGTACTATTCTTTGTTCACAGAATTCCACCGCTAAAAATAAAAGGACTAATTATATCATGAATGTGTAACTTCACAAGCCTTATCTACAGCACATAAATCAAACTGCTGCAGCACCAGCTAAGAGTATTTGTCTGGATCATGCCATACAAATTTGTGCTTTTGACTCTGGAAGTTCCTAATACGTGAGTAAAAATCATAGTCATCCTGACGCATTAAATATGTTACTTATTGTCAGCTCTCATTCCTCCAAAGTACTATTATTTATGCAATGAGGTGTGGTATAAATAACATTTCTGAACAAATACTTTGAACCTTTCTGCTCTTATAGTGTCCAGTCACTTTAAGGTTGCTTTGGGAATCATTTTGTATTGATAGAGACCACAGGAGCAGTTCTGTGTCAAAATTGCCCAGCTTAACTTCTAAAATAATAGTTTTAAAGATTGTTGTGTTGTTTTGTTATCAAATAATTCCTAAGAAAGGCAACACAACATGCAGTTCATTTTAGCTGAACAAAAAGCCTTTTTCTGCCTCATGCGACTGTCTCATAGATTCTCAGGGGCAAAGCTAGAAATTCTTTTCCTGTATTGAAGCACCTCAAATGAACAAGTTCTGGGAATACACATTTAGAAGCAGGAGTCAGGTATGCTAAAGTCTGATTATCTGATTAGAAGCCATGCTGTGAGAACAAAATCAGTATGGTCTTTCAAGTTTTCATTTTGATTATAAGTTAGATCAACTGTTCTAGAGGGTGAAGGGGAAAACTACCAAAAATAGACTCTTGCTAAAAGGTTTATGTGCAAATTAAACAAATAACAGCTGTTCATCGTTAGAACATTACCCATCCTTCTCTTTTATCTCCTATTTGTTAATGGCTTTATGGATAGGTCCAAACAAATGAGTGGTCAGCTGTTGCTCAACTTATAAATATGCAACCCATTAGGGCTATTCATATGGGCCTACAGATTAATGTCCTATCTCACCTATTTGGAGAAAACTAAATGTGTAACTAATGACATTTTGTGGTTCTGGAGGTTAAGGATGATTGGGAAAGTCTGAAAAATACCATTACCAGAACATATTTATGCAGCTTGCAAGTGAAGGGTGCTAAAGCCAACAAAGAAAATGTGTTTTTACACTTTAATGCTCTTCTCGAAAGGGACAAGAAGGGGAGAGAAGGGAGCAGTAGTACATAATAACAAGAAGTGGGCCTGGCTGGTTTATAGACAGGGTGGCAGATGTGCCTTCAACAGCTTCAGCCCATAGAGGAAAAGACTGACAATTTCCTTAAGGTCCTAAAGCACTGTGACACATGCCATAATGCGGTGCTAGGCTGCATCATATAATGTAACAGAACCAGATGTGACCTCACTAAAACCAATGTGCTTAACTACAACTTTTCCCTTAAAGGACAAGATTAGTGTGGGTCCCACAAATGGTGGTTGGTGAGAATCAACAAACATTCTCATATTGTTACTAAATATTTCTCTGGCTTAAAGAATTTTATTGCCACCAAGCTAAGAACATACTCTGGTTAATCCCAGTCAAGCATACATCTTTCTTTGTCACAAGCTGCAATACTGAAAGACACAGAAAAGAATAGGTGTGTTCCTCTTGGTATAAGAAGACAAGCCCACTTATTGGTGCTTACTTGAAATATTAACTGCAATTCCTAAGGCTTTAGGGGGCACAACTTTAAATATCTGTTCAGCATGCTATGTAATCTATTTAGTCAAAGAAATTCAATTGTGCTACCTCAAAATGCACTATGTTAATGGAAATAGAATGCCTTTAGAACGATAAAACAGATGCAGCGTTTGCTAAAGTGTTCCCTTAACTTGGCAGTCTGGAGCACAGAAAGTTGATTAAAATGTATCACACGATTAACATATCACATAATTGCAGATTGCAGATGTATTTTAGAATCAAAGAAAGTCTTGGGCAATGTCTAAATTCTAAACTGTGATTCTTAATTTTGAAATAGTGGCATCTCAGTGAGTTCTCACTCTGGACCGGAGGACCTGAGTTCAGTTTTTCTCTTTGTCTGGGGAGATGTGAATCCACATCTGCTTCCTTTCAGAACCATGATAACCATGATGCTATCTGGAACTAAAGGCTCCTCCTATTGAAGCTATGTAATTGTGAAGAAAAGTCAACTGGGCCAGAAGGAATTCCGTAGTTTAGTAGTTAGGGCACTCCCCTGCAACATGATATTTGAAATCTCCCTACCAAAGAAGGGAGCTGAAATCAGACCTTCTCTAGTGTGGGTTATGTTTTTCTATGGCTTTTTCCTTCATCTGACCATGTCCTGAAAGGGAAGAATGCCTCCAGTTCTATTTTTCAAAGAAAAATCACAGACCTTTGTCTTACATGGAAGTGTCTGTACTGACAGCCATGCAAGAAAGGATTCACTTTATTGAAATAACACACCTAAGTTCTAGAGAGAAAAGGCGCGTAAACTTATCTTAGCATTCCCACTGGGTATCTCTAGGTGGTCAATACCAACTTCTCCAGTATTCAGATACCCTCATACATTATACTGAGGATGTTGATCCTCCTGATAGTCTGTATCCTATTCCAGGAAATAGGAACCTCAAAATTGCATGCTGAAAACCTCTGCACTGTGGTACACAACCTTTTTTTCAGAGTGGAGTTATTTGATCTCTTATTATGTACAGAATGTTCTCATTTAAGAGATTAGGGGATTCATTTTTAATAAAGCTGGGTGTGCAAAGAAAAGTATAAATTATACGCCACAGTGGTCAGTTTGGATTTTCTCAAATTCCAGCTGCAGATCTTAGAGGTCATAACTGTAGCATTAGTTAAAACAGCTAAAATTATAACCAGAAACTGAGAGCAACAACACTCCCCAAATTTTTTTTCAAGAGTTATTCGAGCCACATATATGGTATGGTTAATTAACTATAATAAGGCAATAAGACTTCAGTGTAAGTTCCTAAAAATAAGAGATAACCCTGCTTTTGTACAGAAAGACTGTTCAACTTCAGAAGCTTATTCCAAATGTCCTTTCTGGGTTATACATTATACATATTTCACCAGCTGCCTCCTCCTTCTCCTCCACCATCAATTTCCTGCCGTAAAGAAAGAGATAAGAGATAGAGAGGATACATTTCTCCATTAAATGACAAAGAATATTCTGTCTTGCAATCAGACCCACTTGTAGCCTAGGAAAATTAATAGGTGAACGTAACAGACTATTGTATTGTAGCAATTTATACTGAATAGCATTAAAGTATATCACGCACTAAAGATGAAAAGAGAGTCAGTGTCTTACTTTGTTTTTTCTTTTTGTTTTTGTTTTTTTGGATTTTTTTTGCAAAGGTACTCTGGGAGTTGAGGCGATGTGCTTTTGTATGAAAGAGAAGGTTTTTGCAATGAATATTGCTTATTTTCCATATTTTGACATTTCCAGTGGAAAAACAATTGAAAGTTTGAAATTTTTAAGATTTAAAGTTTAAGACTAGATTATACATATATAAACCTTTTTTTTTGCCTGAGATTAGGAAAATGAATCCCAAATACATCCTAATGTTTAAACTGATCACTGATATTAGAGTAAGTGCCAGTAATATTTTGGAAGATGGTGGTCATTTTGAGTACAACAGAAATATAGATCCTAGAAACTACTAACAGGCTGTGTGACTATTTTTCACAAGTCCTCTGTGAGGATATTGTAACCCCATGAAGTGGAATCTCTAAAGGAGTTTCTGAATTGCCTTTGGGAATTCTTAGTTTTCCTTCTGATTTGTGATGGCTTACGCAAATGTTTCTTATCAGCTCTCTCTTATCACTGTCATACAGAGTCCACGCTCTCCTCCCTTCACATCATAGAGTATTGGAATTCTGTAAAGATGATATGTAATACAGTGCTGTCAATTTTCATTATTTTAATAAAGGCCTGACAATACTTTGTGATTTTTCTTATTGTATTTTGCTTTGTTTTTCCTGGAAATGTTGAATGGGGTAAAATATTTTCATGTTAAAAAGTGTTTCCAGCCTCATCAATTGGAGAAAAGGGTAGAAAACATGCTCTGAAAGTAATCTAAAGGCTCCAAATTCAAAAAGTTAGGAAAACAACCCACAGTTTATTATTTTATCAATAATCCATGACACTGAAGCAAATCATAATTTTGAGAAGTTGTCGCATGATTTTGGAACACTTTCAGGCAGCAATACTGAAGAGCTATAAGCTACAGTATATCAAGTGTAAATATTTCAAGAAAGTTGGTTGTTTTCAAATGAAAAAAACGAAATTATAGGTAAGATCCTTGAACACAGAAGAGGAAGTCTGACTAATTTTTCATTTCTGTTCACCCTCACCGAAATGCAAGGACTTTCCATTAAGTCTTCAGACTGTAATTCTAAACACCTATGCCTGATGACAGGTAAAATCAATGAAAGAAAGACAGTGTCACTTGCACAGATTTTATGCCTCTTCACTCATATCAAGCCTTGCTGAAGGACTGAAAAATCTTTCCACAATCAGATATAATTAAATTCCTTAATACCGAGTCAGGTTTGTGGTCAGAGTGTCAAGTTTTGTCATTGCATATTATGTACATGTAATATCAAGAAGAGCGGGAAGGAATGTTTTACAACTCAGATTTGCTATATGAAATCTGCAAATCATTGTACCCTGGGAAAACCTTAGGTCTTACAGAGAACCATCTGTGACTGTGTTTTTTTAAGCTTTGAAGTCTTATAAAACATTAAGAATGTATTTTTCAGATGCATTTTTTCACTTAATATGAGAAGTGGGACCCTGAAGAAGGTGCAGAAGGGTAACAGAGGAAGAAAAACAAATTGATGAAGTGTCTTCTTTTTCTACTTCTTTTCTGTTAAACGCTTATGTATTCACATCAAAATGGCTACAAGATTATCTAAACAGACCAAAATGGACAATATATATATTTTTGCTTTTTTTTGAGCAAAAACAAATTCTCTAAAAGGAGAGCAAGGCAGGCTGGGGATTAGAAAGCAACTTTCCTTGTACACTTTTAAAATATAGGTTATATCCATTTTTTAAAATCTTTTTTGGAATCATCCAGTACTAGTTACTTTCTTGAAACTGGATACTGGGACGGGTACTCATAGACGTTGAGGATGATGACCTCCTCTCATCCAGGTGAGTCTCATAAAACCTTGGCAGACAGTCCATTTTTCATATATGCAAGGTGAGCATTTAAGCGTAAAGCAGTTTGATAAACAGACCTATAGTGACTGGTGGAAATGATCTATTGGCCTATGTAAAAATACCATTTCTTTGCCTAAGCTTCTTGCCAACACTTTATTCAAAGAAAAGAACATTAAATTTCCTCTGCTATACCACTACAGATGCCAGTTAAAGTCTTAAATGTCCTTAAATGTTAACTGGAGAATCTGACTGGAAATGAATTTGATTGTTTTAATTGCAACGTCTTGTTTAAGTTCATTTGTCTGAGTGGGGGATAAACAAAGTTTTCATAACTGATCTGCGCCTTGTTTTCTTTGTAGTGTGTGCATCTTAAAAAGGTAATTCTATATGTATATTTCCATATCTCTCTATATGAACTCTTTACTTAATAATATCCCTGATATTAAATGATTATTATTCTTAAAAGGAGAGAGAGAGAGAATGCTCTAAATTTGCAATGCCTGAAAAAATGATGTGATATTTTAAATGGAGAGGACTAATTAGAAAATCCTTGGGAATATTCAACCAATCATATCCAGTGATTGACTAAATGTTCCTAACCTACTAGATTTAAATAGATGTTGACTCACTGCAACAGTGGTCATAGCAACAGCTCATTCCATTTGGAGGGGACAGGGAGGCACATAGAGGGATACTGCTCTTGAAATATGTTTATACTTACACCGACACACACATATGGAAACACACACACATATGGAGATATATACATATAAATACTTAAAAATATGCTTTCCAAGAGCCTTAACAACCTGTTAGGAGCTTTGTTCTCTGCAGTACTGGGAGTCTACATGCTCAAGATATAAATATGAGAATAGAACCATTTGATTTTGCTGCTTCGTCTTATATCCTGACTTTGTTCTGCTCAGTAAACAATCTTTAAATCAACTGTAGATTAAACATCAAAGGGCATAAACAAAATAGCATGAGAGCATGTTACTACAGTTTATATTGATTTTAAATACAATATTTTTAAAAGTGAAATCTGAATTTGTAAATAGCAGATTACTTCTGATTTTTTTTGTCTATGTTTTGTTTAATCAGAAGAGCTTGGGTTGTAAAAAGTCACATGCCAACATACCACCCACACAGTGATATTTTAAACACCCACTGCCACAGCAACATGATGTCTTCCTGAGGTAAATTGGTTCCCGTGGTTTCGTTTCTGAGCCCAAAAAATATTTTTTCATGTTATACTTACAGTCTGGGACTAAAGGATCCTATTTTGGTAGACATATCAATAAATGAGAACAATTATAGCAGTGTATAGCAATCTTTGAAAGCAGTACAGATCAATTCAAAAAACAAAATGTTTGAGAAGATGACACAGTAGTAGAGTTAGGCTCATATTTTCAGACTAATCCTAGAGGAAACTTTTATGCTACATTTATTTAAAGTACTTACATAGTCCCCTTAGCATCTGAATAGCTTAGTGTCTTTATGATCCTTAAGTTAATAATACTGCTGTTATCCACATTTTAAATACCTAGTGATCTAAGAGTCTGGCAAAACGAATTGGCCAAAGACACACAGTAAGCATGGCAAAAAGAGGGCTTAAATCAAGACTTCTCCCATCACAGTTCTGCACTCTAACAGATGATTTTTCCTTTAAATTGTCTCTGGAAAAATGGATGCAAAACTGTTATAGAATGTAGGACCTTATCCTGCTCACTGAACAGCTTTTGCTTCAGACGGACTGCTCTTACCAATGTTTAAAAGTGCTACTCAGAATCCTCCGTTCTCCTCACTGAAGAACTAGCCCAACTTCCTAAAATTAAGAAAAACAAGTATCAGATAAATGCTTAGAATTTTTGTGTTTTCAGCTAGTAAATGCATAGCAATAGGGGCCAAATGTGGATTTTACAAAAGCAAATCACTCACTGATTTAAACTGATTTCAAAACAAGCACAGAAGTCCACTTCTGTGGACTGGCATACTCTTTGCCACAATATGGAAAAAGCTGGATCTAGTTTTGTTTAAAGAAGTATCTCAAAAAATGCAGCAGCTGTGATACTTATTAAAAATATTCCCAAACATTTCTTGTGACTTAGAAATTTCTTAGTCTTTGCAGTAGCAATTCATTACTTTATTATGTACAATACTTCACAAGCTTAGCAGACTGGAAGACATAGGCACATATGGGTGTTTTTTTTCCCTAGAAAGCATACATGGATGGTGTGAGAGCATAAGAGGGGAAAGGGAGAAAATTGTAAGCTGTGAATCTCTTTATTGAACTTCCTTAGAATGGCTGACTGCTGGGGTCATGGCATCCCCATATGATAGCAATTTCAATGTTTTTTCTCACTCACAGTCTGAGACAGATACTTCCCCTCAAATCCTGTGGCTTTCTCTATCACAGAGGTCACTTTTCCCCAGGCATCTACAAATACAGGAATTGTCCCAGAGGGAGAATAAAAGCATGCTCAACAAAAAGATGTCACTTCTCATACTGCTTGCTTTAATGATTGCAGTATCTTCAAGATGGTGTAGCTAAATTAACATTAATGACTAGTGCTATTAATCCCCAAAAGATTAATTTTTCCTTATATATGTTTTTAGATAGTTTTATGGTATTTTGAAATCTCCTATTAAAATGTTTTTCGCAATACGTGCCTACAGGCCTGGGAATAGCCTTAAGCCCTCAGTGCATAGTATGAGAACATATTTGGAAATTTTCTCTAAGCCTCATGCTATTGATGGAAACAGACACAACAGAAAGCGATTGCACTAACCTGCTAATAGCAGTTGTCATATCATCACACTTTGTAAATTTATGTACGAGGAACTGGTAAATTCCAGCTGCATTACCAACAGAAATGTCTAGAGTCCCCTTGGCATTCAGACCAACGGCTTCCAGGACTTTCTCAAAGACAGCTTGTAAACATCATTTACATTTAGGAGTTTAGAGTCTTTCTTTCTCTCACTATACAGATCCCATCTCTTACAGGCAAATTGCCAGTCCAGCATCTTAGGATAGGCTGCATTGTTACTTTTAACACAGTTTACCCTTCTTTACAACTTTGACCATGCTGGAAACTGTCCAACCCTGTCAGGGGGTCATGTTGAGAGGGTCATGTCACTTCTTTAGTGCAACAGATTGTTCTCAACAAAAAAACAGTGCCTAGTCCTTTTCCGATTGTGTGTGTTTTTTTAATATATCTTAAAACAAGTAATTGTTGTTTATTTCTTTAGACTATAATGTTATTTCCACACATATATTCAGTAAAGTTAGGTCCTTCATGTAGGATTCTTCTATCCATGTGCACAGTTTCTAGTCAGTAAAAACACTAGGACATATAAAAAAGTGCATTAAAAAAAATACCTTAAAATATGCAAGACATTCTTCTCCCCAAAATTACAGGACTAATAAAGTTTATTTCATGATCTTGAAATAGATGTATTCATCAGTTATCACTGTTTTTGCTACTCAAGTATAAAATCAAGCATAAAATCAACTTACCTAACTTTCTTATGGAAAGTTCAAGAACGTCTTACCAAAGTACCATATCTGAATATCTCCTTGGAAGATAATACCAACAAGACTACTAGTTTCCCTCTTCTTTCTTCTAACTATGATATTATGATTAGTTTCAAAGGGTGATAGGTTCCCATTCTTATATTCCTACATAATCCTATTGATATACACATGTCAGAATCATACAATTGTATATTTCTAGCATCTCGTATGCCAGCTCTTATGAAAATGTTTCTATTACTGACTGGCGTTTTGGTCACCATGATAGAAAAACTACTGTAGGAAGTCTTAGTTATGCTTAGGACAGAAAGTTTGAAACAGTTCCAGAGAATGCTTTGAATATTTGAATAGGGTCTCATCGAGGAAGATCAGTCAGGGGACTAATCAGCAGCAAAAAAGAACATTGTGGAAACTTTTTGGTGACTTGTTTCTTCACTAAGAAAACAGGTTGTGGTATTTTGTGCAAGCCATGTGTTCTTCAGGTTTCATGGGTAGATACAATATAATTGAAGTAATCAGTTGCAGGTCATAAAGGTATATCTATGCCAGTATTTGCTGGGATGAGATGCAATTTCCAGGCCAGTTACAGAAAGAAGTGGATAGTTAAGTTTAAAGTTATCTTAGCTACTAGGGCACTCAGGAGTACTAAGTCCAGAGAGACTTCAATGCCAAAACCTGAACATACAAAACTAATCACACACTTTCTAGTCCCGTAATGATAGATTGTAATACAAGATTCCTTAAGGGATATATCACCTCTGAAAGTAAGTCTGTAAATAGTGATTAGCTGAGATATAGAATAAGTGGTGGAAAAAGCTGAAGCAAGAGAAACCAAATAACTATAAATGTTATAGCAGAATCTATGTAAATGAATATGTGGATATGAAGATAGAGTTCAGAGCACAGTCATAAGTAAATATTATGACTGGTAGAAAATGGGCCTTATTTTTCCACATGGAGGGTAAATCAGAAGTAACTCTGTTGAAGTAAAAGGAGTCATAGTAGAATAAAAAAGTTTGTGAAATCATAATTTGATCAAATGTATGAAACTGAAGGAAAAATAGAACCAAATGTCAGAATTGTCCTTCAAAGAAATGAAAGCATAATAGAGAAATAAGATAGTGAATCTGTTATATAGTTCAGCAGGACAGAAAGTAATGGTTGCTTTGTGTATATGTGAAAAAAAGATGTAGTACTATAAGTACTATAAAAAAGATGTATTCTTTTTCAAGTGATAACTCTAGCAAGATATAACATATGAGAAGTTGAGAAAGGGGCAGAAAAGCCAGTTGTTTAAATATTCCAAACTATTATTTGATAGTAGTTTTTATTTGTGGGTTTGTATCAAAAGATACAAGGAATAAGACCAAGTTGTCTTTCAGCAGGAGAATGGTATATAGCCTGTTTGCTAAGAACATCTGCAAAAATTAAAAGGCATCTATTGCTGAATAACTGTTTTTCAGTTAAGGCAGAACAACGAATAGCTATGGGTAGCCAAATGTCTTCTCAGTGCCTTAAAAAAGGGAACAATCAAAACACTTGAAAATGTATATTATCAACCCACCTTTATAAACTCAATAGACTTGACTAATGATTTGGAAGCGAAAATGACCTTGATATTAAATTATAAGGTATATATCTAATGCAAAAAGGATATTGCATGGTGATAATAAGGATGTACATGAATCTTACAAAAGTAAACTAGCAATGACAAAAAGGGATAATCAAAATGATACTGTCATGAGATAGGTACCAGGGGAACATTTGTTGTACTGCTGTGGGAGAAAATAAAGAGAAAATTCTGTAATAGTTTAATGGAATTTTCATTTTAATTATGGGAAAAATAAAGATACACTTGATTTAAAATGGAAAAAGAACAAGGACAATGTGAGAAAGTAGAAAACAAGTAAATTTGACAGAAACTCAATCTAGATGAAAGTCTAAAATAAAAATACTCCCAGCCTGTGAAAGAAGAGGCATCATTTTGTTAATCTGCTGTTTTGCATGAATACTTGAATTTTGAAGTATTACTGTATATCTTTTATTAAACTTGGCTCTTGAGACATAGCTTGCCTGTTGCAAACAGCAGAACACTTCATTGATTTTCTAGTTAGTCCAACCTGTCTTTTGATTTTTTTTTAGCATAATTGATTTTTTTTCCTACTTGTACTTATCTACATATTTCAAAACGGCTTAACACCACTGGTCTGCTGCTCTCCAATATTTGCTTTGCTAATTTAAACATTTCCTGAATTTGTGTTGCAGACTTCCATAGGCACTCTCCTGGGAATTACAGAACCAATACGGCGAACAACCATCAGGGCCACTAATTTTTCAAATGCACACTTCAGATAAGAGAAAAAAGAGAGTGGAATAAAGATAAAAATATATTTATCAAATCTAATATAAAAGTCAGGAGAATTATTTAAAAATCAGTTGATGTTTTGTGGTCTTAGCAAGAATTATACTGAACAAATTGCAATGATCAGAAATGGGAAATTAGGCTCTTATGTTTATTTGCTTGGGGCAGAGCTCATGTATGTTTGAATAACGCATGACATAACAGAGAGGATCAAAGATCATTGAAATCTCTATTTCTCACTGATGAGATCCTGTGGCACAGTATTGGATTGTTTTTCAGCTGCCTCCCCTGTTCCTCTGATTCTCAGATAACAAGGTCTAGTCAATCTTTCCATTCAACCCCTTGAAATAAAAAGGCTGACAGAAAAGGTCTCCTTCTCTGGGCCTTTTATCCGAGTGAATTGTTGTAAAGACTCTGATAATGCAGTAAGATTGCATTTCCTAAAATAAAAAAAAAAAAAGATTCTCTCATGGTAGATATCTGCCCAAATTTTCAGGCAAGAAATTGGACCATACAGTCACAAAGGACAATATTTGATGCAATACTAAGATATGGTTCCAGTAACATGGTAAAGCTCTTATTCCATTTTAATTTTCTAGGCATTCTTATGTAATGATAATTTACCACTATCAGCAAACATATTGTCACTATGTTACAAGCAATGCAGGACCTGCGCAGACATGGCAACCTGAAATGCTGTAATCTGTGGAGGTGCGATGATTTACATGATTAAATTTACATGATTACCAGGATTATCTATTTTAACATAAACATGTTCATCAACAATCAACAGACTCCAGCTAGGTACTTTTTTGTTGTAGATTCAAAAATAATTTAGACCTAGCCTATGTAAACACCTAGCTTCCTAATTTGTGACTGTTATAGAAACTGCAGTACATTTCCAAATAAGACCAGCTGCACTTTATTCAAAACAAACCAAATCTCTCTGTTTTTAATCTATAGACTTTAAAGCAAACATTTTCACATTTTTAGAATAACCATAACTTACTCAGAATTTAGAGACAAATAGGTGATAAATATTAGTAAATGTCAAACAGAGGTTAGACATATAAGAGCCTGATTACCGATGGCCTCGTGTTCCTCATGTGTTCTTTCAAGAGAAAGATTTAGAGATAACTGTTAATGTGCTTTTAAATAACTAATCATCACCAATTAAAATGTATGGAAATGTTTAGGTTCAGAGCTGTCAGAAGACAGCTTATCTTTTAGTACAGAGAGGTAATTTCCTTTCTCATCTTTTGAATGAGATAGATAGCTACCTTAACTTAAATATTCCCAGGGCTGAAGCTAAAGCAGGTCAGGCAGCAGGCACTGACCGCTGCACCACTGGCAAACCAGGCTAAAGCCAGCTCAGGCTGAGGCAAGCGCTGACAAGTCCTGAGACCCTGCACTGGCCAGTTAGTGCAAATGGGGTCTTCCGGAAATGGCATTTACTGGGCTACATAGGAAGATGTTAATTATGTTAACAGGTACGACATTCTTATGATCACATTTCTGGGAAATCTTGTGATAAGAATAGAAGAGTAAATTCAAATACTTCATGGTTTCTAACACAGCTGCTTTCACAAAAGGCAGGACACCCCTTTTTGGATTTAGTTCTAGTTCAGTCTTTTACAACTTTTCCTCAAAAGCACTTGCTTAGAGATGCTTAAAGAAAAGCCCCAAACCTTAGCTACTAGGGCAGAATTATTCTGCAATTATAACAGAACAATCGAGTAGCAATTCATGTATTTCCATAATTGCATTATACACAGAGCTCTGTGACATATGCAAGCTTGGCAGTCCACATATTGTCTAGTCACTTTTCAGCAATGAAATTATAAACACAGTGTCACTTATGATTCAAGTGGTTCCTAACGTAGCAGTGCTTCAAGCTGATGAAATAATCACACATTATCAAATCTGCCATCAAGAAATCATGATATCGTCCCTGGTGGATTGATGTGAAAGTAACTCATCGATGTATTAACCAATGTAAGTCACTGATTTCATTTACGTTTCCAGAACAACTACAGTCTGAAACTGCCTTAAAAAGGCAAATATGGCAAAGTGTCAGCAAACTTTTAATTTTTAGGATATTAGTATGTTTTTTACAATGTATACATTTACTTTAATAAAATTACACTCTCTGGCACCTCTCCAGACTCTTAGGCATATCATAACATTTAGAAAAAACAGTTAAGGCATCTCATAGTTTTCCAGCACAATACCTTAATTAATCTTATCTCCAAATAAAAAAGCAACAAAAGCAAATGTAAACATAAATATTCTACTAAAGCAGTCACATAAACTGCTCTTCAGTCCCCAGTTTATGCTACAAAGAAAGCGCCGGTCTCTGCCAGAACTTACAAAACCAAAACCAAAGAAGTCTTTCTATTCCATCCAACAGGACGATGAAACACCCAGGCTCTTTTTGATTCACAGAAGCAATGAAAACTCTTAATTTTGGAAAGTACCTTTCTAGTAAGCCCTTCATATCCGATTCTGATGATCACAACCAGAAATATTATCACAAATGTTTTAGAACTTTAAAATACAAAAGAAATCCCTTCAACACTAGCCAGACACTCTCCCTAAATCAGATATGCATGTGCTGTCCCTGCCAGTTACTTTCCCTAACAACTTTCCTAACTAACTTCACTTCATTTTCCGCTAAACTAAGCCACATCCAACTGCAATAAATAGAATAAATAGGACTGTAACACAGTGGATAAGTGAATCTTAGTGAATAGTACAATTGGTGGTATCAGGCAAAAATCTAAATTACTGATATAGCATTCAGTAGATCTTTGAGGCTTTTATTGTCATTACAGTTGAGTTTATTATACAAGAAGCGGCAACTGTACATGTCATAGATCACTGTAGTATTCTCAAAAGAGAAAAACTGTTTTTCTTTACATGGTTTTGCTGATCTTGACATACAGAATAATGACTCCAGCTGGCCATGTTTAATATAGTAGTCAAGTTTGAGAAACTGAAGATTTCAAACTTCTTAACTTTTAGATATTGTGAAGACAATTAAAGACATTTAAAAGTATTCTGGATCTAGAGTCAACAAAATTACCAGGTTTAGACAGACCTGTTGTTAAGAGACCATAACCACAAAACATTCTGATAAAGCGTGCTCTGGTTTGGATGTTTTTTTTCTTGTAGGGAAAGTTAATTAATGAGCATACTTAAGAGATAATGAACTCAAAGGTACCTACACTCTAGTAATGACCTTTTAATCATTTAATTTGTATGTTGTAAAGGCAACATGAAATAATAGTCTTTATGGCAAGCCTAATCAAAATAAACAGTAGGTATATAGGAAGCAAAGTGTGACCTCAGAGACTTGTTAACTGCTTAATTAGAATTGAAAAGAAATGTAAAATGTACACTGAATAAGAATAGAAAAGGGAACAAAGAGATAATAAAATGGAAAAAAATGTAAACAGTCTTGTTGGTGATGGACCAGAAAAGACTAAAGAAGGACAGGAAATTCTGTGACAGAAATACTGCTCTAGTGAGCAGAAAAGTTGTATGTTGGAACTGAAATGACAGCTTTTGTAATGCCATACAGCACCTGGCAATATTTTCCAAAACATAAAATATTTCAGAATTGGCGTCTCAAAAATAAAACCATTGGTAGAAAAATTTTAGACTGAGAATAATCACTATGCGTTGAAAAGTTAGTCTAGCAAGATCTGCTATAGTGAAGAACAGAGCCCCTCTCTGCTAATAACAGTGGGTTCCTTTGTATACCACTTTGAAACCTATATGAAAATACTCAGATATTTCTAGTAATAGTTTAGTCGAATTCCAGAAAGGTAACCTGAATGTTTACAGTATTTGCAGAGAAGGACTTAAAGTTGTGAGGTCTGGAAAGAATACAGAAGGGATTCAGTGGATTATACCACAGTGATAAATTAAGCAAATTTGCCTTCTTACAGACTATGACCATTCTTTGTTTGAGACTTATTTCTGATGGTTTCAAGGTTTAAAAAAAAAAAAAAAGAGCAAGGCAAGACATTGCACATCCAAACAGAATAACTGAAGTTTAGGCTGTCAACAAGTTATTCCCTAGAAATGAAAATACCATCTGAGAGACTAAGAAGAGATTAATATAATTATAGTAATTGTATAGTATAGTAATAAAAGAGATCTCCTTAGATTATTATTAGTAATAATTCTAAAGTCTAAACTCTGAGATTAAAACTTGTATTTTATCAAATTAAAGATATAGCAGATACATATTAAGTATATTTCCCTGAGCTATCTGCATATTTTTAGAAGAATCATTAATAAGGGTAGCATATGTATGGAGCATAGGATAGGATGAAAGTAGGGGCAGTGGGTGTCATGTTCAGGGTAAGCGGTGTTAGAAAGCTGCAACCAGGAACCAGACAGCACAAGTTGTCTGCTGACTTTAAATACCCTAATACTTTTTGGATAGGTTACATTGTGGGGTGCAAGGTTTCCAGAAAATTTCTCAGGACAATTTTTTGACACAGGCTGGACACAGCAAGTAGGGAGGTGCTTTGCTGCATCTGCTACTGACAGTTAAGGATGAACTGGTCAGATGTGCAATAGTTGATGAAAGCCTTGGCTGCGGTGACCAGGAGACAGTAGAGGTCTAATAAACCTGGGGAAGGGTGTGAGGCAAGCAGCCCTAGACTTAAGGAAAGCAGACTCTGGCTTGTTTGGGGAAATGGTAAGCAGGATCCCATGGGATGGTGCCTGGCAGAACAAAGGGGCCCAGGACAGCTGATTGATCTTCTAGGAAGACAACCTTCACAGAGTACTCTTTAATGATACATTCCAATGTGCAAGGAGTTGAACAGGCATGGCAGGTGGCCATACTGGTTGAACAGGGTACTCCTGACTGATCTAAAACACAAAAAGCAACTGTATAGGGCATAGAAAGGGGGACAGGCTACCAGTGTCGAATGCAGCAGCATCACCTAAACCTCCAGTGATGACTTGCCAGAGTCAAAGTTTGCTGGACTCAAAATTGGGAAGGATGTGAAAGTGGGAACGATGTGAAAGGCAAAAAGAAGAGCTTCTGTGGGTACTTCTGCAGCAAAAGGAAGACCTGTAGAGTTAATTTTGATGAAATGTCACTGACAGTTAAACAACAAACTGCCACAGATCATAGTTCCATCCAGGTATTAAACAACCCCAGGCTGGAAATTAACAATTCATTACACCTGGCACAAATTTTATGATATTGCAATTCTTCCCCCCAAAACACATAAGTAAATTCCTTCTCTTCTCTCTCTCATAAAAAATGGTAAGATGGGCATGATGGGATGAATTCTCCAGTATGCCCACTGCATTATGACACTACTATTACAGGCACCATACTCCATCTCTTTTCATTTGTCTTTCAAAGGATCTCCTTACACTCTCAGCAGCTGCAAATATTCTCATTCATGCATTGACTCCGAGCTTCATAGGCACTCCAGAATTATTTCTCTAAATGCCGGGAAGCATTGTTAAAATTGGCTCTAAGGCTACTCTAGCACACGTGAACGCTAAATGTGCTGCACATACTTGGGCTGTAAATAATTCCTTAAAACGCATGAACATAACCAAGGCAATAAAATGAATAGGCTGCCATAAAATATCAAACACATGGTCTGGAAAGAATGAAATATGCTTTTTCAAAAACTGCACTCACATTTTTTGGGGTAGTGTGTTACTGCCTGAATTTCTAAAAGAGACTCTTCATTACATTCACAGTATTAAAACATACCAAAATATGTCAATGGTTTAAACTAGAGATTGTACTTGTTAAAAAGAGGTTTTGCTGGCATGTGGTAGTTTTTCTGAGCTGGTCAAGTCAGTTGATCTCTGAAAATATAATGTGAAATCAAACCAAGAAATAAAAGGTGGTTTGGATTTGATGGAATTGTTGTGTCTTGCGCTCACAGATGAGGTATGAAAATTAAATGACCTTGATGACAATTTCTTAGAGACTTGGGTTATCTATATTAAAAGAGTGTGCTTAAAGTGGCATTTTATATAACTTTTATTCTTGTTATGATATCTTTTCTGAAAGATAGTACCCTACAAATGAGAAACATTTTCCTAAGTAATTTGAGAAAATAAAAATAGGCTACCAACACTTCATTTAAAATCAATTTCTTTTTAATATGAAGTCAGCCTCACTGGGTCAAGTCCTAGAGCTTCATCTAGAATCAAGATTAATAAACACTTTAGCACTGGGATCTGCCGCTCTTCCCTTAAGGAAATGCTCTCAGAATTAGGAGCATAAATTCTGCAAGGCAAATTTGGCATTGGTCATGTGAAGAACATCCTGGGAGTGGATTGAGGGGTAACCGAACTTGAATCAACGCAGTCAAAATATAGGAAAGCTGCAGCTAAAACCACAAGTGAGAAAGGTATATTTTAAAATTCTAACAGATAATTTCTTGTAGACTTATATTCCTTAAAGTGTTTTAAGACGTTACTACTCTCACCTATCTGTACCATCTTTCTGCCAGAGGTTGTTGTCACACAGAAGGAGCAGATAATAGATTGCTTATTAATTCTGTAGTTGCTTTGGTTCACAGTATCGCGTATTATCTTCAGCCCCTAATGAATATTAGTTTTTAGTAAGATGCCAAAGTGCAGTAGCTGAAACACTTCTGTTCTGCTGTAGCTACTGTGATGGTGACCTCTGGCTGAAGGGCAAGGAAACTGCTTCAACACAATTCACTAAAGTGCATCTGTCAGAACCCTAAAGTAATACTTCTCATCTCCGACTGGACAAAGACCGTATTTTTCTCTCTTCTAATTGTGCTCTAGACTCTCTTTTTTCTCATGTTTTCAGATTCCTCTGCAGCCGCATTTAATGGAAAAGAGAGACACAGTCAAGGAAACAGTTTTTAACTCCTACAATTACCTATATTTTCAATCAAATTGTTTGCGTCTGTCTTCTCATACTTACACAACGTTAAACTCACTATCTTTTTAATGTTTCATCTCTGAAGTTGTTGCTAAGGGCTTTGAAATAGCAGTTAACTGCATTTTGGAATTTAGATGAGCTGTGACCTAATTTTTTTCCAGTGCCAAAAGCATTGCTTTTGAAAAGAAACTGTAAAAATCAAAGATTTGCTGAAATTCATTAGGAAAAAGTGTTCACTTCTAATTCATCAATACAAACAGCATACTTAGTGCATGATAATTAATACACAGCAGTTCGTGTGAGCTTCATCAGTGAATTCGGTGGGTGTTTTGCCATGTACATGATCAAACTTATAGTCTGTTGGATTATCACTCTGTTGTTCCTGTTAGAATACTTCTAAACTACTGTGAAGAAGTGCTGTCCCTATTGTGCAAATGCATGTTTTGTGGGTACCATTCAGAGATAAAAAAGGTATTTTTGGTCATTCATTTAAAACAATGAAAATCCATACGTGACACTTCCATTTGTAAGGAATCATTCCTTATTTTGGTTCTGCCTTTCAGTAATCAATCTAGTAATAGTGATGAATTTACACACTCATGCAGATCAGCAGACATTACTGCATATGTAGAAATAGCTTTATTGCGGCTTTGGCTCACAAACTGAATTAATATATGAATGGAAAGCAGTGAAGCACTGAGGTACCCAGGAGATCAGGCTTTCTTCCAGGCTTCCTTCCAGGCTTCCTACTAGCAATGTCTTGCGACAATTTTCTACGCATCAGTTTGGTAACTATCAATGTGAGATAATAAGTGTTCTTTTATGCTCCCGTCCCATCTTGTCTGTTTGACTGTAAGCTCTTCGTGACAGATATGTGTTTGTATAGTCATCTATATACTGGGTCCCAGAGCTGTGTTTATTTCAGTGAAGATACTTCACTTACAGTTCAGGGAAAAGGGAAAGAGATAAATTAAGTCAAATCCTGAAAAAGTATAAGGATTGCATGTATTAAGTGCAACTGTAATATATTAAGAATTTTGCAACATAGTTATGGTTTCCATTTGGATCCAATATTTTCAATATTTTTCAATAAAAGAATATATGTTTCCTAAAAGTAGTTATCAACAAAATTTTCCTTAAACAGAAAACAAAATTTAATTAGTTAATTAATTGGAACCACTCCACAAAAAAAGATTTTTTCAGAGACTAGACTTTCCTTCCTTCAAATACACTTTAAATCTTCAGTACAGTTTTATGTAATTTTTGACTTGAGATTTGTGTAAAAGGTTCTTGGAAAAACAAAATAAATGCTTTTTATACTTCACGTAAAAAATATACCCTGTAATAGGCTTTTAAAAGTGGACCTGAATATTTATGGACGCTGAAAATGACGTCAATACCATTTCAGAAACTAAACTGAAAGGATTATTATTTTATTAAATAATTTCTTACTCCCTTCCACCCTTTTTTAAACATTTATGTTTAAGATAGGTAACTACCGTCATAAATTTAATTTGATTTTCATTGAGGTTCGTAACTGTGTCCGCTTCCTAACTTTTGGCAATAAATTGTTAAGAATGTGTAAGCATACACAAAAGCATTTCACATCCTGCCTCTTAGTGCAAGCAATCATCTATAAGCAATGGCAATGACAATTATTTATTTATTAATAAACTCTTGCAAATTACAGAAAGGATTGCTGAGTATTTGTTTTTCTGCCATAGCACAGCTTAAATAACAGATTTGAATGAGCAGTCATGCACAAAATCAGTTATAAAGCCATACAGAACTTGCTATAAACTTTATGGTTGCCATCTTCCAACAAATTGTAGATGTACAGAGATTCAGTCAATTAAAAACTTTAGGGTTTATATTAGGGATATTCTTCTGCGGTAGTTTACTTGTAGAAAGTACAAAGTAGAGAAGCAAATCTGTGAGACATGAGAAACTTTAGAGCTTGTGAGTTATTTTGAACCGGTCACTTTAAGAAGGGAGTTAATTTTTAAAGACTCAGTTCTACTCTTATTGAAAGCATTAGTCTGGAGCAAGACCTAAAGCAATAGTCTCAAAACATGAACCTTGAAGGAAAGGTATATGATTATTCTTAGAATTTATATATCAAAATGCTTGCAAAACGGAACAGGTGTTTTAGAACAGACATCTGAGAAACAGCCTGCAACGTGAAAACTCTAGTGGGCAAATCTTCTGAACACAGATGCACAGGCAAGAAGAATAAAGTGTTGCGGGAGACACCACAGTAAAAGGAATATAGACTGCAGTTACACTACTAAAGAAAGATACAAGGAAGAAGGCAAAAGGGAAGCTAGATGGTAATTTTAACATAAATTTTAACATAAGGTGGGGATATATGTCAAGAAGTGCAAGACAAGGCAAGATAATGATGCTACAGCAAAATGATAAAATATAGCCAATAAAATTAGTCAGAACTGCAGAAGTGAAGCAAGAATATATGGTAACTAGGAAAAAACTGTGGAACTATAGCAGAACAGAAATGTTGCTGCATACATATGCAGGAAACGAATCACTTAACGAGAATTTGAGCAAGACACTGGAATGATGGAGAACACACTGTCAAGTAACAAAATGAATGTAAATCATCAAATTCAGGTGCCTGAAGAAATGAGAGGTTAAATTACAGAATCAGAATCACAGAATCACTTCTGCCAAATTTCCTCCATGGAGATGGTGAAGGAGAAATACAGCATTAATCTTTAGGACACCAGTAATGAAAAAATGAGGATGATTATAGTGAAACTTTATCTAATCCTGCATTTGTAAGAAAACTGACGTTCAAGTTCTTAATTTAGTGCCGTGCATTTAATATACATTAAATTGATGAAATCATGAAGAGCAAATTGTAGAAGACAGACCAAAAAGCAATGATTTCTTACTTCTGAAAAAACTCACAGTCTAAAGGCATGCTGTATAATAGTCAGCCACTGTTGACAAAAGTAATGACTATAGCACAGTATCAACACCAACAGGCAGGTAGGTATTCTGCTGCCAGGAGCTCTATAGAGCAAAGATTAGAGGCTTGTTTTAGTTTGTGCAGAAAAGTATGTATTTCTCAACCTAGCTCCACCATTTTCTCTTCTAAGTGGTAGTTTAAGCATTATAGCCCATATTACAGTTCACTGTACCTGCTCTAAAAGGCTAAAATAATACAATTAGCAAGTAGTGAGGCACAACAATAGTAGTTATTTCAGAGTGAAAAAGTTAGTGCTGATGACTGAACATTCACACTATATGCACTTTGGGGGGGGTTCATTTAGATTAGCTTTATTCTGATTTCCTAGACTGAACGCCTTCCACAGTTTGCAGTTTATTAGATGACTCCTGGGATTCATCTTTCAGTTCAGTTTCATCCAAAATCCAGTTGCATCCAGTGCATGTGCTCTGAGACCAGTCCTCATTGTGAACTGGAATCGGCAAAATGCAGATAATTGCGACTTTAGCTTCAAATGTTTACTCCTCATCTGAATTTAAATGCTAATGTAAATGCAACCTAAGACTGCATCTAGTCTTTGAACAGGGTTAGCGTCCCTGATATGTCAACACTTGTTGTAGAAAACATGAAATGTCCTCCTTTGTTTCCCTTTTTATCCCCAATTCGCAGTAATTTTTTTAACCATTGAGTCTATAGATTTATTTTTTGGCTTTTTACACAAATGGTTCTACGGTTTTGTTCTGAAACAACTAGGGCTCATGGCCGTTCTGACCTCCTTGGCATCAAGTTTTACAGTTGTGGAATAGTTGCTGGACAAATCTCTGAAGCAAAAGCATTATCTCTTGAGCAGACATACCGACACTTGAAGTTGAAGGTCCCATTGCTGTAGGTGAAAGAAGCCATTGTAGGAGTATATGGTCATCCAGGTGGGTCATGTAGGGTGGAAAATAATTTGAATGAAGTGTTTTGAATGAGTTTTATTTTCTAATCAAAGCAAACCTTTTGCTTTCTATAGGCAGAGGTTTAATTCCAACATACACTGCAATAATCAGCCCAGCAGGCCACAGAGCTGCAAATTTGCTAAGTTACAACACGTAACCAGAGCAGGACCCAAAGGCTGGAAAGATGTTGGCAACTTGGCAGAACTTTCATCATTCTTTGAAAAGTGAGAGACATTACAAGTGGTTCTTTTCCATACAGAAATTAAATACCTTAATGGTTTCAAAATGTTTAATTTAATGACTATAGCAAAATTCATATCTTCTTTCAACTTCTCAGATTCCCCTTTTCTGCTTCCTTCCTTCTCTTCTTCTTTTCTAGTCAAAAAATATAAGGGGAGATCAAAAGTGGGAAGAAAGAGAAAAGATACAGCTTTTTCACTGGAAAAGCTTCTTATTTTATTTTTTTGTTTGTTTCATAAGCTGCTTAACTCTCTTCAGTATTTTAGTACAAATAAAGTAAAGGATTAAGGGAAAAAATATTTTTCATTTTGTATCAATTGCACAGTCTAAAGTCTGACAAGATCAATCTCACTTCCTTCCCTAGTAAATAATAAAACCTTTTTTTGTGACAAAAATCAAGATAGTTCACTGATCATGGGGGAAAGGATATATGTTCTAGAGGCAACAACTATCCCCATATAAACATGGACAGACTAAAAACTATCCTAGGATCTTTTCATCCTATAAAAACATATCCACAAATGTGTTCAGGAAAGGAAGACGAAATGATTATTGACTAACTAACGTTAACCAACATCGTTGCAATTGGGATTGTGGGTGCTATTGAAACAAGAAATATTATTATTGATGATCATACTGTTTAAAACAACCTTAGAGAAATTTAAAATCTACTACAAAGAAATTAACTGTAGAAAAGATATTTTAAGCTGAATGAAAATTCGTGAGTAACATAATTAGCTTACTTGCTTGTTTCTTTCTGCTTGAGATTTGTCCAGGAACAGATTGCCATTTTCACACATTTGTTTCTTATTCCAAATGATTTTTCTTAATTAATCTGTGGGTGACTAGTTGTTTGTGAAAAAGCCATCATAAATATCCACCATTTCACATGAATTCAAATTACCCTGATAGAGTTTGTTGTGAAAAAAGCATCTGGTTTCCATTTTGGGCAGTAATTTTAGAATAGTGGGTTTATACCAACATGAATGTCAGGAAAGGTTTTATATTTGTTACATATCTTAACAGTGTCGATATTGCACATCCCTCTAAAATTATTCAGTAACTGCATATAAACAGATGCCTAAATACCAATACATCAGTAAAGAAAATAAGAAAACTGAGTCAAAGAAAGTTACTTTGTTCAAAATTACATCCCAAATAAAGAAAACGTGGCCTTCTGATTTTGATCACTACAGTTTCAGCCCTGCTTCTGCCATTTTAAACATAGTTTCTTCTCAATGGACAGACAGTATGTCAGAGGCAGCCTCACTGCTATCACAGCTGACCTGCCTGCCTATGTGTCAGTCACATTCTCTGGGGACAGCTGGAGAGGAGCTTTGGCAGTAATGGGAGGGAACGGGCTAGGCTCAAAGCATGGAAAGGTGACTTAGAGTGGCTAGTTGAGTTTCATCAGCCATATTGACATGATCAAAAAATCTGGTGGTCATTGTCTAACTCCTTTCCCACCGTACTAGCTTACTTAGGTATTAATGTGAGACGACAAGAGTTCAGAGGCAGTTTAGAGATTAATCTTATGTGGGCATATAGAGGCTTGCTCAGTAGTCCATCAGAACTGCTCACTGCTCAGTATATACCTCAGTATTGTGTAACTAGCCACCCACACTTTTTTTCTACTAGAAAGTCGGACTCCATCCTAAGATGGGACGTACCATTTTCACATGATGCCCATTTAATTTGCTAGAGAACAGAATAAATTTTAACTGTACATTGGAATATACTTCACTGCAGCATACACTGAGTGATTCAGTCTGAGACCCTGCAAATGCACATAAGTAATTTAACTAGGTTGACATGCAAGTAATGATGTGAGATGTATTGAAAATGTGTATGCAGGATGAGAGATTTATTCTGAAAATCTGATTTAGTTCCTGGAAAACTCCTAGAAATCATGTAAGTATAAAGAAGGCCACTTGCATTTTTATCTGCAGTAATCTTACACTGAGGGGACAAAAGAAAGTTTTACCTTGGTATGTCATTTTGACATAGCATTAGTCACTATTTTTAAAGGGGGGAATGCATATTCCTGATATGCAATCCTAAGGAAGCGGAAACAGTTCATAAGTGCAAAAGAGTGAACAGATGTTTTCCTACTTATATGTAAGTCCTGGCATTTTAAATCTGGCCTGTTTCTTCTTCCTGTTCATCCTTCCCTTCTCTTTTTATTTGTAGATTGTTGTTTACAGAGGAATTCAGTGGCCTGCCAGCCACAAGAATAAGACAGCAAGGTAGAGCATTATGTTCCTGAAATCCGTTAATACTAAAGATGTCCTCATAAGTTTAGAAAATCAATTTATATGTGATGCAGGACCCAGTGAAAGTATGAGATTTGATAGTTTTAACTAACAGAATTAGCAAAAATAAAGCATTCATTTCTGAAATGTACTTGACTTAAGAGATATTGTCTGTTAACTTCATAAAAACAATTACGATATACTTTAAAATAAGATTGCAAACAATTTTCCAATAATTTTAGATAAAATGTATTTTTTGTATTTTGTTTCTACAAGTAGACATGACGGAGAAAGACATTGTTTTTCTCTGCTGTGATGTAATGGTTTCTTATACAGTGGAAGAGAGATCAAAAATTAATTTTGTGTAGTTTTAATCCCTGAAGCATCTCCAACAGAAACAGGGATGATAGAGGGAAATAACATGTAAGTGTTTTATAAAATAGCAGTGCCTAAAACTTCATAAAAATCACTAAGATGCGCCTGCAGTGCCAAAGCGCTATAAGCCAGTAATCCAGCTCCAAAAACAGGTGTACTTATATTACAGTGTAAAATTAAAATACCTTGAACGTAGCATCCAACTGGAAGACAAAACTGAGTTTAGGCTGAAGTTTCAGAAAGTGAATTCCCTCCTATGGACTCTGACAAGGGGACTCCCCCTGCTTCAGTGTCTACGCTTTAATAAGGGCTATATCAAACAATTCCCAGAACTGCGTGTTTCTAGCCTACCTAAACATGGATTCTGCTTGCCAATGAACTGAATGGGGAGCAGTGGGAATAGCTGTTAAAACATGGCTATACAATGACAACGCTGAGAGGCAGCTCCAGTTTAGAAGACTGCTGCCAAAATATTCTTCAGGAGGTGGGGTAATTTGCTAGAGCCATTGCTCGTCCGTCAGCAAGATCAGTTCCATCTTCTTTTACAGTCTTACAACAAAGGCATATCAACATATGGTGTAAATTTGTACTACCTGTGCAATTCCCAACATTAAAAAAATTAAGTGGAGTGGTTTCTGCAATGACTCAGAAAGAATGACTTTTGCAGACAAGTTTCTCTTTACCGCTCATTTGGCCAGGTTTGACACTCTTCAGAACTACAGGGAGCAAAAGACACATTTAAAATACCTCTTTTTCTCCTCTGGAAGAATACCAGCAAATTCCAGTTGCTGGCACAGGCACTGCTGAGCAGGATAATATATAAAGCAACCTAAGAAACAAACAAAAAAACGCTTTAACAATACAAAAGAGCACATCACACACTATTCCTACAACAACAGCATTAGCATTAGCCCCCTATGGAATTAGAGGCTGGAGGCCCTACGAATCCTGCTAAGTGCTGGGTGTGAAGGGTGCTCTGACCCTGATCCAAGGCACTTACTAAGGGAGGAATGTGCAGCACAACTTCCAGCACTAAGATTTTGTTTGACCCTTCCATCCTAATACTACTCACCCTCTCATCTTCAGAAGTTTAAGTGTAGGCCTGTGATCCAGAGTGATCCTCTTCTGAGACTGATGCTTGGCATAAGGATTATGTTTTGCAGGACTAATTCAGAATATTCTTTGCCATAAATATTAAGCATCACCATATAGCAAAATAGCAGTGTAAAAAGCACCTTTTGTTATGTTCGAAACTAGGATATTGTGCATTATGACATCATATTTAGCAAACACCGTTGTACTGACAATCCCCCAGCTGTTTGCCCCGGCCATGCCAATACAAAAGTGTTTTGCCATTTTAGGTTGTGCTGTGCAGGGACGTAGTGTTGCTATGACAGCTGAAAAGGTCCTTCTGTCAGGCTACACTGCATCTCCAGCAGCACGGGCTATGCCAATGTGGCTATCCTAGCAGGGGTTCTGCAGTGTAGATGTGTTCTGAAACATCAATGGAGTACAAAGCCTGGAATGGAAAGCATTTGGAAGCTGCTGGTGTAAAGGGGATGTTTTGACTTTTAAATAAAATGGATTCTTTTTCAGAAAATGTGGAGATCCCAGTGGCTGGGCAGAAGGTATTTTTAGTTTCCAGTCCTGTCTGGAAGCCACTGATACCTCACACGACGTGCTGGGGCAAGCCCTTTGAGAAACACTAGGCATTGCATAATTCCATCCAGACGCTGTTCCTTATAGCAGGGTACCCCTTACCCCTCTCAGAAGGTATGTATAGGACTGCAGATGTGCTTATTCCATTGCTTCCAAAGGGGCATACCACTCAAGTATGACACTGAAATTATGTACAGTAACGTGGGTAGAAGTGAGAAGGAAATCTTTATTGGAAAATATCTAGAAGATATCCACAATTACACTCACACTTGGAACTTTGCCATCAGTGTGCATGAGTCCACATTTGGTAGTACAGACCGTGAGAAAAAATTCTCAGCTACCGGTTAACACCACTTTCTTAGGAATAATGAGGAAAGCTACATACAAAGGTTAGAGACATTGTTATAAAGAATATTGTGAGAGTCAGGTACAAATAGACTCTTACCTTTTCTCTAGCTGGACAGGCCCAGATGAAATAAAATAAAGGAATGAATTAGTATAAATGGCTTCTACTTTTTTTTTTAAATAAGGAGCTATGCTTGTGTGTGAATTTGAAGAAGAGGAGGCAGATAGTTTAATAAAGGCTTGTATAACATCTGGCAAGTGTGCTTAAGATGCTCAGTGACCAGGACACAAAGCATATGCCTTTCCTGAGCAATCAGCAATGCATCCACCTCTTCACCTGCAGATATCACCTGCTGAGATGGTTATTGGGAACTCAGTAGCTGAGGAGACAGATATTCTGGAAGACACGCCATGGTCACCAATCTTAGGATTTTCATTGCTAATCAGTGAAAAGGAAAAAAAATAAGTAGGGAATACGGGGGACAGGAGAGCAGGCAGCAGGTATCACAGGTACTGCAGCTGTGGGAGAAGGGCAGACAGGAAGATTACAGGCTGTAAATCTTAATGGTCCTGCCACTCCTTTGAGTTGCATGACTTTGGCCAATAGACACAAACATAACTTCAGAAATAACTTACTGGTCCTTGTTCGTTGCTGCTGACCAGCTCCAATTTTCTCCAACTTCTGCTTCAAAAGAAAATTAGGTGCCTAATGATTTGAACCCCAAAGCAGAGACATTTGTGCCAAATGGTCTCCTTCCAGAGTTCTCAACAAGACTATAAAATAGAGGCTGTCCCCTTCATCTTTCCAGAGCTCTTTAAAACCAGAAAGGATTGTGATTATATATTTTCAAGTCGTGACCGAAAAAAAAAAAAAAAGATAAGGAAGGAATTCAAATACTTCCCCTTCCCACAGCTGTTTTAACCAGAACCAAAGCCAATGCTAGGGTCTCAAAAGAAAGAATTAGTAAACTGTAAATCTAATGAAATGTCCTTTCCTCTTCCATGCGTACCTAACTTCAGAAAAATTCTGGCCTTGCATGCTTCTGCTTGCTTTACAAAACTGTAAGGAAGCCACTGAAGTGAATCAACTGACTATATACAGCCATATGATCTCAAACTCCTGTTTTTCAGGTCTTCTGAGAAATATGTTTTTGACAGAAAGTGTTGTAATACTATTTATCCTTTAAAAATTTGGGAGTGCTTTTGATCAGACTGAGATATATTTAGTCCATCCACACTTGTGGCTGTGAGAAAAGAAGATATTTCAGGTTATTTTAAGGTTCTACAAAAGATGAGAGAAATTGACTTTTACTGCTTTTTAAAAAAGGAGATTTTGTGAGTCAATGCCTTGGCAAGACCTCTCAAACGATCTTGTGTTCCCAATCTTTGTTTCTGAGAAAGTTCAAAGTAGAAGACTCCTTTGCAGAAGATTTCCTTTCACTGTGCCAATTCAAAATATCTTTCACTGATTTCTGAGTCTGTCTATAGTGCAATTAACAGCAATCCACAGCCTATGATCTTATAGGTAAAATATAGAAAGTAAAAGTATCAGGTAAGACTGATGTCCCATTTGCCCCTGTCTACGCATAGGGACAGTACATTTTGCTCTTCATTTGTACTATGTCTCTGCCTCAAAGAGCTTGTACTGTAAAACACAGGAGCGAGGACAAGGATGAAGGAGGAAATAGAAGCACAGATCTCTTTGATGAGATGACAAAATTGGATTTCAGGACCCTTGAAGATAGTCAAAAACATTGCAGCACAGACACAGTACTGATCCGCTATGAACTCACTCACTAGTTCAAAAAACATTCACAAATATTGGAGGGTTAGCTTTGCACCATCAGCAGTTTCTTTGTCAAACCACACATTGCCAGTCCCTACCATTTTAACTCTGTGTTACATCAGGTATCCTCTGTTCTCTGTCCTTTGCAGGGTAGAGCATGTAAAGTCAGATACCACATTATATAATGTGCTATGGCTAATTATAAAGAAAAGTAATTGCATAACTGTCCTTAAACCAGAGTATATTTGTGCTTCTGCATAAGAGCAATTTAGTCTTAGCAGTCGGAGCCAAATCTCCTGAAATTCTGTGTATTTTAGCCGGCAATCATTGAGCCAGTCTTGTCCTCCAGGAACTTCTACCAGTCTGCGGTCTGCTGTTATTAGGCAATAATTTCTTGTCTTAGCCAGATTGTATAATAACCTGAAAAAGTCCTCAGATCAAATAAACAATGAAGCTGAGAAGCAGATGAAAATTACATGAAATATATCACACAAAGGCACTGGCAATGCCAGTGTTCTCTGTGGGTTTACAGAGGATTTAATGCTAAATCTGCTAAAATGAAATATTGAAGTTCTTGCATATAGAGAGAAGAACTACAGGAACCCTGGGGGAGGGAGATAAAACCACTAGCAATGCCATTATTGTCTGACACGAGAGACGTGAAAAAGATGTTAATAGAGCTGGAGAAATGATAAGGAAATCTTTTTTATTTTTTCTTTTAGACCAAAGACCTTTGATCAAGGCAAGGAAATACTCTGTTCCTCTTAAAAGAGCTTTTATGCAGAGCCATATGGAAGTCATGTAATTTAAACCAGTAAAGCTGAATGTTACACTTAAGGAATATAAATGCAGCTAAATCTTTGTTAGGAAAAGAAAAATTCTCTCCAAAGAAAATTCTCTGGGTGACATCTCCGTACGACACTGAAGAAGGTGACGAATAAGCGCTGATGTTTCCAGAGTGATGAGACTGTCATGCTAGTTGCTCAGTTTTTGTTGCTTCTTCCCTGCTTGTGTACCTTAAAGTGGTATGCTGTGAAGAAACTGGATGCTCTTCATGCAGTATGAGAAATATGCATAATTTAGATTCTTTCCTTCTTGTGTTTAAGTTCTTTATTCAGATACGATAAGCATATGATCAACACAAATGCTTTAACTAAGTTGAACTGGCAATTCACCATGAATATTTGACATTTAATTTTTCCTAGCCTTAAAGCGCCCAGTCATAGAAGCCAGGATTTTTTGAAATTTTTAATCATTCTGCTTTTCAGTAAATCATTTGTGTAAACAAACAGTGATGGCTTAACAGACTGAGCACTGTGATTCATTATTATTTATATCAAACTAGCTATCTAATTCACATCATAACATGTCAAGTCTTCATCTTGATTAATGCTTTACACATACAAAACAAGTAAAAACTTGGAGAGAAACAAACCAGGAGTTACCAAAACCACATTCCAAACTCATGCTGATGCAGTCCGCTTTCATCTTTATTACTGCCTTCATCCAAATGATGCTCTGATATCTTTTAAAATATTTCCACTTGCATAAGTTTTACATGAGTTTGTATGAGGAGGATGACCACTCAGCCTGGTTAGCACCTAAAGTAGTTTTTGGCACTTTAGAACCATATTCCACAGTAGAATTCACTAAATTCTATGGCAATGTTTCTATGATAATTCTATTCAAGGAAGGGTTTTTGTCTAATGCCTTTCATGGCCTCATATCTACCTCTTGATCACTGATGTTCAAATGAAGTAGCGGAGAATGCCCTTCAATCTTTAAGTTTTAATTTTGCTTCATTGGCCTGTCAAATTATATTTATCTGTTTTTCTCACTCTCAGTTTGTGTTTACTGATATTACTGATCTTACTGGATCTCTCAAAGTAGGAGTACAAGGAAATGCAAAATTAAAGAGTAAGAGATGACATCAGAAGGAGTGATATACACACTATATGGACTTCCTCGGTATATGAAGTGGTGATTTCCCAGGGAGAAACGCTGAATTTTATGAGCATCTTAAAAAGATACCAGATTATCCAAGCCTAGAACTCACAGTGTTCTGAAGTGACTAGGGGCAAAAATATTACAGCTCTCAGAGATTATGTCAGGCTCTGTGAAAACTCAGGTTTCATTTACATCCAGCCAATTCCTGCTCTTCTGCTGTGATTTCTGGTTTATTCTGTTTGTTTGTTTGTTTGTTTTTTTAATATAATTCTGGAGGAAATTCTAAAGCAAGAGAATGAATTCTGAAACAAACTCAATACCCACAGAATCAAAGATAATATGGAGTCTAATACACTAAGTATTATTGATGATGCCATGGAGAGTTCTTCTGTTGTTTCAGAGGAAAACTTCAAGTATATTGGGACACAGTGATTTTGAGATAAAAACATGTCAACATAATTTTATATTTTCTTCTGTTCCTTTTCTCTTGATACAGCCATTTTTTTCAACATTTGGGAAAGCTTGGCTTGACTATTTTGGGAAGTAGCCTAGGAAGGCACAGGCTAAATGTCTTATTAGAGAGCTTCGGTAGAGAAGGTTGAAATCTGAGGATAATCAAGAGGAAAGGAGGAGTTAGATGAAACAGACTGTTCAGAGTCTGAGATAGATGCTGGACTTGTAATGCCTTTGCAGATGGGGAGAACAGGGGGAAATAAAGTCTTGCTTTAGGGTTTGTAAGGGAAATGAATGAAGATTAACACTTTGCACTTCATAGATCTTTGGTTCCTGCTGTTTGATTTATAAGACATGTTTGCAGCGTGATTGTCCTCCTTTTTGTGGAGGAATTAAAACCTCTTCCTTAACTCTCAAAGAGAAACACTGTTTAAATAAGTCAGATTCACTGCTGGGAGCTATCCAAAGAAGCTGTAACAACATTCTGTGCCAAAGACATTACTGAATTACTAAACACAATAAAGAGAAAGAGAAAACTGAGCTTTCCTGGAAACAAATTATCTGTTTTATATTAATTATATTTTTCATTAATTTTCAGTATATTGATGGAAAAGTATCTTTGCTGTTCCTTTAAGGTAAAAGAAAAAGCTACTGTAGTCTCCTACTTCTAAACCGTGGCAAGCAGAAAACATCCTACTGAGTATGGATTTTATTGGATAGCAGGACTAAAACCTCCTTTCAGATTGAAGGAAGGAATGTGAGCTTGGAGTCACATGCATGGACTGTTTTGACAATGACGTGTCAGATACGTTCTTTGGTTGCTATGGTGATGGTTCATCTGCTTATATGTCCAAGAAGAAGAGCTTTTCATTATTTCCTCTAAGAAGAAAAACTGCTAATTCATAATAACAAAGTGATTTGTTTTTGTGGTACAGCATAGCCAGGGTAAATACCACTGCTTGTTTTTAATTCGGGCATGAAATTAATATCCTAAAGCAAATAATATGAACAAATAACTTTTCTATCCTTTCTCTAGTTACTCCTGTGGTCCTTTTCACCACAGCAACTGTTTACCTCTTCAGTGAGCCTCCAATATATCTGCGATAAACAGAATTTCTAAAGTAACTGACATGAGGTCCCAGAGCACTGTGGTAACTTTAATACATTTTATTTGAAAGAAGGATTTAATTTTTTTTTTACTTAAGTCATCCAGATGTTAGAGCTGGATAGATTTTACCAGGGCTTTCTATTAATAGTTTCCTGAATATTTATGTGAATTCTGCTCATCTGTGTTCATATTCTATTTCTGTTCATTTTCTTCAAGTATTCTGTGACCAGTTGCTATTAGCAGGAATGTTTACAAGATGTTTATATGAAAAATGTACATCTGAATGTTCATCAAAATAACATTTTTCAATAAGCAAATAGGATATTTTTGTTAGAAATGCTTGCATTCACAATCCAGGACCAGCCACACCAACATGTTACTAAACAGATCAATGTCATGTGCCAACCAGAAACAATTACTTGGTAGCACTTGATATTTTAAATATTCTATTTGAGATGCAATACTATGTTTTCTTAAGCAGCTAGAAAAATCAGTAGAGTAATTCAAACAAAAAAAGTCAGAGGGAATTGTCTTCTCTCCGTGTGTTCCAAAAGACAAGAAAAAAAACCAGTTAAAATTCTTTGAGACACATCAGGCATGCTGCAATTAAATTTAGCTGTTGCTTCATTTTAGTACTCTTCACACTGTTTCAGAAATCGAAATGAAATAAATATCAAGAACAACAGCATATTAAAAGTGTTACAGAAATTACAGACAGATCTGTGAGGCATTGCAGCCATCCAAACTCAACTCATTCAAAATCAGAATGCATGACAGTGCAATTATATCAAATACACTGCAGGAATCTATAGCCTCCAAAAGGTATTTTTGCAGATTAGGATATAGGTATTTGCACTGTGACACTTATTTCCAGTTGTCCCTTGATAGATATGTCAGACAGAAAAGGTAATACATCTAAAAATAACTGCAAGTTGACAAGCAGCCCCATATCATAGAGGTACCTGCTGTAAGATAAGCCTGTTTGCTTTAAATTATTTGTAATATTTGTTTTGAATGACTTGTCCTCAAGCTATATTGCATTACACAGCATGCTATAAATAACGTCTGTTACAATAATGCACAGCTATATGTTTTGAATAGCAGTAGTCCTCCCTGGTACTATGAGAATGAATTTTCGTTTAAAGGAAAAAAGAATGCATTAGTTTTTGCAAATGCTTGTGAACATGAATCTCGTAAGCGTCTTATAAGCAGAGATATATCCTTATGTGATTTCTACAGATGGCCCATTTTATGCTAATAAGAGTTCTGAGGTGGCAAAACATATAATGGCAGTTTCATGCAAATAGTAATGGTGTTGACATACACAGTGAAGCAAAGACTAGGATTTCTGGGACTAACTAAGGATATCCTCCTGGAGTCATTCCCTCTGCAAGGCATCTGTGCAACTTCCGTAATGAGGTAGGCTCTCCTAGATGCTGGACCTCATCTTAATCTCACTGTACTGCCTGTTTCATGGGTTATATTTAAGACAAGTAAGTCTGTTTATAAGCCTGGGTTTTGCTTTCCTCAAAATCTTTTCGCCTCACATCTCTTAAGTGTTGGCATAAGGCTAAAAATATAGGATTGGTGAGTGCATGCTTTTCCACTGAACTAATCCAAATCAACCACAGCTAAATTAACCGTCTAGTTTATGTTTAAGCAACCATGTCCCACACTGCTGTTCATCCTACCAGCTCACCCATTTCCCCCTCAAATTAACTTAATATCTAGACTGAGGTGTGCAAATTCAGATACTTACAGGTCCGTTGCCATCCTGGGCATACCCCAGGTGTGTGAGGGCCGTATGCAGTGTTACTCTCCGGTGCCCAGAGACCTGCGCCTGATCCCTAATGGTGACATTCTGGTTTCTAATCCAGCCTCAGTCCCTGCTTTGGTCAAGGTGGTATCAGTCCCTGCTGGCTCATCTAAGTGCCTCTGGCCTGCAGCAGGAGCAGGTGCTCTGCTTGGCTTACTGTGCCTTGCCTGCAAGAATTTCCTGGAGTTTAATTAAAATCTTCCTTCTTGTTCGCCTTCCCTCGGCAGGCTGGCCTTACCCTCTTTTCCGCCATTCACATTCTCGTCAAGCGGCCTCCTGCCCCCAACCCCACAGGGAATTGCTACAAATAGGCCGTGGCCAGGCCTCCTGCTCAGTAAAACCTGCAACCCGCTCTGCCACGGGCCAGTGTGCTTACTCACCACTTGCCTTCAGCCAGCGCTGGTGGCGAGGTGCCACGCTTCTGCCCTCGGATGGGGGCAGGCCTGCTCCAACACTACTTAACATAATCCTGGCCTTGTTTTTTAACATGGCCCTGATGTTCCTCCGCACTCTAGCCCTATCGTTTCCATGGCCTCACGTTATGTGAGGACTGAGGGAAGAAGGGAGGTAAGCGGTGTGGCCAAGCCCTGCCAGTCGCAGGAGGCAGGACAGGTGTCGGGCCAACACAGCAGCACGCAGCAGGCACAGCGCACCAACGCTTTGCGGCCGTCTAGGTCAAGGCAAAAGGCAATAGGCCGTACTCAGGAAAACAGCGTAGCTCTCTAAAGCGCAGGTGTCTGCGCAGAAAGGGGAACCAGGCATCTGGACGGGGAGGCATTGCACCGCAGACAGCTACTCGGCCTGGGGAGCCGGCTTTCCTTTCTTCCACAGGGAGGCTGCGGGCCTCAGCTCCCTGAGGAGAGCTGTGCGCCTGGGGTTGCTGGTTGCCACAGCAACAGAGGCAGCTGTGCCGCCAGAGTCCTGAAATGGCGGAGCTGGGAGAGTCCTGAAATGGCGGAGCTGGGCGAGCCAGCAGCGTGAGTTATCTGCCCTTTTCGGACTTCCAGTGCAGGTAAAACCGCTGCTCCTGAACACGCTCAAGCTTTTAGGGGCTGTCCCCACGAATCTGAGAGAGCGTAAGCAGAGCTGCACGTGGGAAGGCAATCATTTGCTGGCCATCTGAAGCTTCTTGTGTTAGCTGAGGTGTGCAAAGCTCCCCGCGCCTGCTCAGGTCTTGGGTCTGCCCTCTGCTCTCTGAAGGCTCAAGGTAGCTCATGGGGCCTGTGCCCACCCTGCGCTTTTGGCGCGAGTGAGGAGGGCGGGGGATTTGAACCACTTGGCTGAGGCACACATTTCCATGCAGGGAGAGGCGGTGAGAGGCTTGCAAGAGTGGACATCAGTGCCCAGAGTTTTCTTGGACTACAGGAGATTGAGAAGTTTGGGCCTATGACCAGAAGCTGAAGATATATAGCCCTGATAATCCTAATGGCAGTTGCAGGTTCCCTTGGCCTCCAGGTGCAGTGGTAGTGTCAGTGCGCAAAAGAGAGGAGAGCCTCAGCCAGTCGTGGGAAGGCTTAACGAAGTAAAAGTCAAAATTTCATTCTCTGCTGGGGCAGAAGGAGCTAGTTCAAGCCACACTATGTGGAAACGTGGCCCCTGGATCTGATTCATCATTCTGTTGCCTCAGAATTACTTTGATGTAGAAGCAGGGCATGGATCAAGATGCAATACTTTGGGAGCGTTCCTTCACTGTGTTTTGTTACAGGGCTTCCTGATGTTGCTTGGTTTGCGTTAATGCATGTTTGCATGAATTCAAGTATAGCAATAAACAAACATGCTTCCATGAGGTCTTATCAAAGTTTTATTTCCTTGAGAGGAGCAAATCCATCGAGCCCTATTATTCTCTTGTGTATTTCAGATCCTGAGGCAAATGTACGCTGTTTATAGGCAGACTGACAATGGCAGCATTTTCTCTGAAAGAGCTCTTTAGTGTTTTAGATGGCTAGGATCTTTCCTTTATTCTTTTGAAGTTTGCTGACTGGAATTCAAAAAATTACACAATATTCTTGCCATCCATCAAATAAAAATGCATTCTGTTTTTTGATGAATTCCAACTAATCAAAATAATTCATCCTGGGACTGAAATAGGATGTATTATTATTCCTGAGTAGCTTTTTTTCTTCCACTGCGTATGCCTTTGTAGGAAATGGAAACTGAACTATTTACACTGTTTAGCTTGAAGAATTTTATCTTTTGTTCAGTGAAGTTTCCACAAAAAGGTTATGTCATTCTGTTGGAGGTTTGGGAAAAAAGGAGATTAGGGCATTATTCAGTCTTTCACAGGTACTTAATGAAGCAAGTGTTGTTTTCTTTGTGACTCTTAAGTCTTGACATTGTTAAACTTGTGCTTAAAATTAAACATATATGTCACAAGGCAATTTACTGTAACCTAAATAATCTTAAATAGCATATAACATATGTTATTCGTAGCATAGTATAGCATATCTTTGGTTACGCTACAAAGTTTAATTAAATTCCAGTCCAAACTACACAGATGACTGTCCTCTGCACTCTAGTCTGTATGTCATACTGCGATGGAAACGTGGACTACAAGCTTTATAATCACTTACTAGCCAAACGTGTTGAAATAAAAAAAAATGTTCTGAATGCTTGAATTGAAACAAGGAATGGACAGCAAATGAAAGGACAGCAAGATAATTAACTCTCAAATACACAGCTATAAAAATTTTCTCAGCTCCAATAAGTAAAGTTTCTCTCAGAGAAGTGCCTCCACCTTTTTCCATACTTACTAATATTCATGTTCTGCAGGCTCTGTAAATTCCTCAAAGCCTGTAAAAGTTCACTTACTTTCATGAAACCACTGAGTTGTTGTGCTGAGCCAAAAGTTTGCAGTAACCCTACTCAGAAAGGCTAATGTCTATTTATTCCTCGGTTTCCACATAAATCAGCTTAGAATCCTGCATATTATTGAAGTTTCCAGAATTCAGGAGAAAAATGTCTCCTGTGGACGTGAGTAGGGAGTATGTATCCCATACTATTGCAGATACTATTAGTGCTGGCTGTGTCATTTGCTATTGAACTATGGCCATCCCAGGAGTGTAATTGCAGTTACAGTCGAGTACAAATATATTTCAGTGTTAAATAAGCTTTTAGTATGCAAAAGGAATATATACTAGGCTATCCCTAAGACAGAGGAAAGACCTTTGAATAGGGAGAATGTAATTAGACAGGCTTGAATTTGGACGTAACTTACCTATTCTGTAACTGTGTGTCCTTTAAAAAAAAAAAGACAAACAGCACTATTCTGATAATACATCATCCTGTCCTGAATGAGACCACACAGTTCCCTCCAGCCTGTCATAATAAAATTCGACTAGTATTGACTGTCATGACTGGAAAAATTCTCTGATAACACTCTAAGGGTTTTCATTGTGACCTCCTGTTCAAATACCAACCAATCCAAATTTGCTTTATCTGCAAGATATGCTGGTGTGAATGTGAGGCAGCAAATTTTTACAAAGTTAATGATTGCACTCTTGTAGCCTAGGAAAGGAAGGAATTAGGACTATAATAGACCACAAAATGAAACAGGGATGGCTCTTCCTAGGAGAAGTGTAGTCCATCCCCACCAGACTCTATAATAAACACCAGAAAAATCTTTGTGAGTCATTTTCCTCCTGCACTAAGCATGGATGGTGCTTCAGCTAGAACCAAGCCCAGCACCACAGCGCACTAAAATAGTAAGTATATACTGGAACCGAAAGTCTACTGTGCCTGCAAAGTAGCCTCAATGGTGATTTCTCTGCCTTTCCCCAAGCTAACATGGAACAGCATGCAGAAAATCAGGCACAGAGAGAAAAGAGGCCTGTTACACGGTCATTTACAGGAAGTTACAGGGTCTTCTGCAAGGTAAGGGCCATTTTGTTGTTTTTCTGTATGTAGCAGCTAACTATTCTTGTCCTAGTATTATCTTGATAATGAGTAACCTATGCTGTTCCAGTTTTTTTAAGATATTGAACTCTCCCACCTCCATGTGGTGTGCACGCACGCATGCACGCGTGCACAAACACACACACACACGAACACACACGCGAACACGGAGAGTCCACTTCAGAATTTTCTGTTGAGATCTCTAACAGCTAAAAAGTGTTAGTGCTGCCACTGCATTGAAAAGTAGGATAACAGGGGAAATGCAAGTTCAGTAGTTCAGGGTAGTTCAGTTTATTATTTGGTGTTGAGAAAGCAAATACAATACACATGATTTTCAAATGACTTATCCTGTGGCTTTTACCTATTCTGTATTGAATGGAATGTTACTTTTCATAGCTGCCTACAATTGTGTATACCCAGTTGTATCCAAACATCCTTGGAATGCAGTATCTGGGTTCTCCTTGAGCATTTCCTTCTTCCAAAATAGAAAGTACTGAAACCAAGAATGTCATAGGCAGATGCTAAACTGTTGTTCTCAGTACCATGGAACACAATCCAAAGGTTGTATAACAGCTGAGGCTGAGCCGAAAAAAAAAAAAACTGATGAGAATGAAACAGAACTCTGGCTTAAGAATACTTTCACGTGGTTACAGACTCTGCTCCAAATTTCCTAATTTGTATATTTCTACTATGGATAGAATTTTTTTTTCATTCTCTCGCCCCACAATGTCATCATTCTGCCCTTACCTATGAAAAATATAACATTTTCACTAGTCTGGATTGGATTAGTTTGTAATAACTAGTATTTATGTTTAAATGTAACCCAGTGATGCTTTGCAGAGTTACCTGTGAGAGAGCTCAACAATCTCTTGGCTTGCCTCCCTGAACATGCATACCCATCTTTGAAAAACATTGGCAGTTGTTTTTTTGATGATTGTAGTGGTGTTTATACCTAGGTTATGTCCTGAATAGGAATGCGGAAAATTATTCTGGAGATTTGCTTGTATTACTTCAAGTTTTGATACAGATATTACTCAGCTGTTTCTTTGACAACCAGTTGGATTATGTGTTTTGAATTCTGCTAGTTGCAGAGAAATAATTCATGAGCAAGTATTAACTGTGTTCTGAAAACAGTTCTTTGACATCATGGAAACATTCTGGTAAGATAAAACAGTTGAAAAAATAGAATTGCTGCTTTTCTGGATTAATATGGAAACTTCCCAAATAGCTTCTTCCTTTGAGATGCTGCACTGATAGCTCTGAACACACTTAATTTCTAACAAGTAGTTGTATAAGATGGATTCTGTCTTTCGATAAATGTTTTCCCAGACAATAGTTTTCTAACAATATGTGAATCCAAATGCAAGATCTGTCTTGAAGGAGTAAAATGGAAGCAGAGAAAGCAAAGAGATACTTAGGAGAGTCCTAATTAGGATTTTTAACTGCCAGACTCATAGATTGCAGATTAATAGCAGGCATCTGTGTGACAGACCTTGAAGTCTAATGAGATCAAAAAATGCCCACCTGGTATCTTCATATTCTCTGGGCCTCCCAAGACAAAATCTGTCCTAGTAAACAAAGGACTTTTCAGGATGAGACATCATTGTTGCATTTTGTCTTTTGACGTTTACTGTATTGGATTAATTCTATTTTACATTTCTACAACATACATATTAAGTCAGATAAAAAGTCCATCTATCTCAGTATCCCTGTGTGCATACTGAAGAAGAGAATAAGAATGGAGCAAGAATGTAGTGATATTTCCTCCAGTTAACATTTCAGCAATCCTTGGTCTAGGGATTTCCTCATGCTGAAGTTGTATCTTTGTGTTTACTATCCCCATGGAACGTTCCTCCTGGGCAATTAATTTTGGTATACCTGTGTAAGGTTTCTGTAGGCATGCTCTGTGGCAGTAAGTTCTACAGTTCAGATTTTGCAGGAAAACACTTTTGCTTATTTTGAATCATGAACCTGATAACCTCATTGGATTGCACCTGACTTTTATATTCTGAACAACTGTGAATATTTGTACATATTAATGGAGTGAAGAGCGTGTATTTGAGTAAAAGCATTTTTAGGACCAGGAAACAAAGTTGCAAAGTGAAATCCTCTTTGCTATTAAAAGAAAACCTTGTGTACCTATGCAGTATAAGCAGAAAGAGTAACTAAGTAGACTTCTTGTCTTTGTATTGTATTGCCCATGTCACCTTGTGTCGGTGCAGTTTTCTGGGTATGGGTTAAGTGGGTTCTGTTAATACAGTTAGTAAGGAAGCAGAATAAAAGACTACTGACTTTACACGTTTACTTATAAAATGACATATCATATAGACAGTTCCACTGGTGGAGGTTTATTTTGCTGATATTTAGCAGGGAAAGGCACACTTTCCCACAATCTGGCCAGCTGATAATGATGTATTCCTTACAATTAAAACAAATATTGCTTGTGTAATGGTGTAAGATAGCCATTCCGTACATCTATGAAAACTAATAAGTTAAAATCCTCAGCTGGTGTAAAACAATGAAGCTGTGCTGGTTTATGCAAGCGGAAAATCAGACATTGTGCTTTAAATACTGTTTGGTTGCATCTTTTGGAATAATTGGTTTATACATTTATGAGTAACCTGCTTATCAAAGTACACATACCTTGATCAGTGTTTGGTAACAGAAATAGTTTGGGTGACTAATATTTTTATTGTATTTGGAAAACATATTCCCTGATCATTATTAACATATGTATTTTTTTGCTGAATTCATTTTTATTTCTGGAAAAAATTATAAAGGCTATTGACTTGTACTGTGAGTCTTTTCCACTGTATTCTTCATTGCAACCTCTCAGACACATATATGAGGTAGGAATAATGTTTTTAGTGACTAAATTCATAAAACCACGTAATGGAATTCTTATTTAACACAGGCAAAAAAGGGAGATACAGTACATGGCGTATAAGCGAGGCCACTACTTGGATATTTTCTCTTTCAATAAATTTGGCTTTAGCATGTGTGATATCCTAAGCCTCAGTAGTTAAATGACAGATATTTGTACTTCTTAATTATTTGTAAGCTTTATTAATGATACTTGGAATGTGTAGTTATTAGGAAAGGTTTAAAGAATATTACTAGTAACTCGAGAACATTATTACTAACTGTATTACTACAATTTATGAACAAAATGTTCAAATCAAAGGGTTCTTGACTGTCTTCTAAGATAGAATCGGGCATCCACACATATTTATGTACTTTTGTATTATATTTTTAAGGATTTTTTCATGGTTGTTTTTTCAGTGCAGTTTAAGGAGTTCCCTTCAATGTGTTACGGCTAACTAGATCTAACTGTACCATTTCAAAAGTAGTCTAAAATGAGTAAAAAGGTGCAATATTGACAGATTACAGCAGGATGTGTTATACAGGGCGACACAGACTGATTCCAATAGTGTGTTTATTATGGGTGATTCAAAGATGTAATTATTTTCTAAAACATACAAGAAGAAAAGGAAAAATAGGAAAAGCTATATGTTATCCCTATTGAAATAACGTGTTTGCTTCCTATCTGTGCACTTCCACTAGTCCAGTGTAAGAAAAAAAAATACTGTGCAAAGCACTCTAAGTGAGCTATTTCAAATGAAAATACATTTTTGCATGCAATTACAGTTGACTACAGTAAATACCCTGTTAATTGGTGCAGATGTATTAATTGATATTCTGTCTGCTGGTAAAAATGAAATAACGTCAAGCTGCTTTGTTATGTGAATTTGCAATGAACATGATCAGCAGTAAAACTGTCTGTCTGTAAGGTTCAAGATGTGGTAATATAAGAGGATATTCAGATTGTCAACACAATCAAGGCTGTGATACAAGAAAGAAATTCTTGTAGATTAAATTAGGCCCAATTAGGCCATAAATCTTCAAAGTGTTGCATATAGAGGGAGTCACTGCTCCTTTGCAGAGGTACTTTGGTGCTCTAAACAGAAATGGATAGGAAATAGTGTAGAGATGGTGCCCTGCATGTGTGAAGGATTGCCAAGACTCATGTTTTAGAATTATATCTATCCAGGGCAGATGACTGCTACGGGACAAGTACAGTATGTAAAACATCCAGATTGAGCTCTAAGTAATGCATTTGTCCTATGCTAGTCTTCTATAAAAGGAAAAATGTCATGACTTGGAATGTAAAAAAACATGTCATGGCTCATTCACTTGAAGAAAAACTAATTTTGGATAAGTTCCTAATTCCACCTCCTAAAATGGAAGGAAATCACAATTATTCTCATTGATCATATGGACCATATATTGACCATAAAAAGTCTGATTTCATGAGGTGCTGAACTGCTATGGTAGGAGGCTGCTCGTTGTCTCAAATGAATCATTTCAACCACTTTGAAGGAACAGATTCTGATTAAAAGAAATTATTACTACAGAGTTAATTCTCATTACAGTGGCTCAGTTTTTCACTTTTGCAATGAGTTGTTTTGCAAACTGTACCTAAAACATACTTTTGAACAGTAGTAAATGCATAATGATCTTGAAGAGGGCAGCAGATATTTCTCAAAGGTTTCATCCATAATTTAAACTAAATTCTAAAGATTAAAAAAATACCTCCCTCTCCCAAAGAAGAACAAGAGATTAATTTCTTAAAATTATTGCTATATTTAGTAGCTCATAACAACACCAACATGCACATTTCTGTGATTTTTAGATTTAATACAAATATGTCAAAATACCAGCTCTGAAAAATGCTCTCCATTTTAATTACAGGCCTATTCAATAAAATATATACCTTTGGTATAATATGTTTTATTGCATATAGCAAACCATTTTCATTATCATCAAAAATATATTTTAGCACTTGTGAATTAAAAGGGACTTTAATTCCTCAGATAACCCACAGTGTTGTATACAGTATCCTGAACAATTGTCAAGGCTCATTAATGCGTAGACATGATAAACGTACATTTTCAGTTTGAAAGGGTGAGTGAAAAATCTTTGAGAATTCTAAATTTATTGATAATTAGGCTACTGAAACTATCTTTAGGGTACTTTAGTAGATGTATCATAAGACATTATTTTCATTGAAAATATGCTTTAAATAAGGCAAGTTTTGTAAGAATTTATATAGTGTTTTTCCTTAAGTGACTACTATAAGGTGGTCATGCCTCCCTTGTTATTCTGAAATCACTACACACAAAGCGATAAAATTACAGAGCTAAGCATCCTCTAAGGATGAAATCACAGTGAAGAAAGCTGTGATATATTTATGGTGTTAATCATGTTCTATCATATCGCATCGTACGACGATACCACAGTAGAAGAGAGCTGGTTATTTACACTGTGTTTCCTGGCAACAAGGGTTTGAATGTAAACAAAAATGATTCAAGCACCTTGGCAATGCGTTGACTGGCTAGTTCATCTCCAGAGATTTGCAATGTTAATTAGCTCCATTACCAATTTGACGTGAGTGAGTGGCAACATGAGGCACCTGTTTTTAAGGTAAGAAACTGGTCAGCTGACAAAGAATCAGTGGAGTTTTCAAGTAAATATGAGTATGTTCCCTTAGCCTTATTATTAATATTAATTCAAGGGTACGCTAGTATATGATCCAAGAGAGATGACATGGTATTAGATTAGTATACAGTTTAAGGAATTATATAGTATAGAGTGACTGTTGTTTTCGAAGATGTCTAAGCTGTTGAAAATCAGTACTTTTTTCCAGCATACCAAGTAATAGTTTAAATGAATTAGTCTAAATATAGTCTACATTTTAACCTAGGTTAGCAGAAGTGTGATAGGCTATTCAGATACTCTTAGTCCAGTTGAGATGGTTGGTATCATACCTACCCTGGTGTTCAACTATCACAAGTGTATTTTACGGAAGGGCGGGTATGAACACTTGAACTTTAAAAGTATGACAGTTGGAGTATCCTTCCAGACCAAAATGCTCCTTCTCTCTAAGGTCAGTGAAACTACTGAACGGTATTTCCATATTATTTGAAAGGATCTTGGCCTGTTAAATTAAAAAGATGAAGCCTATTGTTGTAAACTGTTTTTCTGCACTGGAGGGAGAAAACGTAGATTCACTGTTACAGGAGACAGCCTGTCTGGCTTTGCTTCCTCACTTCACAGTGTGTCTCCTCACACTTAAGAGGCACCTGCTACCTGTGGACAGTCCCTATGTCAGATCTTGTCCTGAGAGTTGTGTTTTCTTCCTTGTACCAGTGTCTTAAATAGCATCTTCTCTTTTTGATTATTTGAACGTGTTTCATTGCTCTGGGTTCTTACACTATTTTCATAATTGTGGTAAACATCTGATTATTATTTTGAAAAGCTTATCTCTGGCAATAATTTGTAGTCTCAAGAGCTTTTCAGGAGATCAAATTGAAAAAAATATCACATGGTCATCCTGCAAATATGATGTTTCATATTTCTCTCCCCACCCCTTCTACACCTTTTTTTCTACCCCTAGATTTGAATTTTATGAATCATATCTCTTTTCTTTCCTTCCTGTTTATTCTCCTTGCCTTTGTAGCTTTGAAAATAATGAATCAGATGTATTTCTCCTCCTACATGCTATTTTAAAATTGAGAAGTCAACTGGGAATGCCATTCCTAGGAGGGCTGGTGAGATTTAATCTCCACAAAAATAAATAATTATGTCCATTATAGGAGCAAAAGAATATAGGTAGAGATACTTATCAAATATCCCGATCTCTTTTCAAATACTTTGATATGTCACTTCACTAATACAGTCTCACTAATATATTTGCTAGTGGCCTGATTTCATCTTTTTAAAAAAGTTCTCAGGGGTTTTAGAATCAAGACCACCGTAACCAAGTAGAAAGTGGTAGGAATGGTTTTGCAATTTCTTTTACTTGGCTAGGCTAGATGGATACTTCTGCTTCAAACTATCTCTAGTTGTTGCCTCCATTTAAGAAAAAAAATGAAATTATCCATGTGCAATCCTGTAATATTATCCTAAAGAATATGACTGTGTTGTTATTTGAAAGATACATCATTGTATAATAGGATCCATATGTCAAGGCTCTGTAACTTTGGATCCCAAGTATCATGCAAGGAATTTTATCAAAGTGCCTTCAGTGTGGAACAGATATTTCACTATAATATTTATTAGTAGGTCTAGTAAAACAGATACGGTGTTTGATGTTGTTGAATGACACTCATAAGGTTCCCATTTTCACACAGAGTCCACCTTCACTTGATTGTTGTTTGTAATCAACGGAGAAGGCTTACTTTTCATCCTGTCTGCTGCATCATTAGAACTATCCTGGAAGAAAACTTTTGCTGTACAAAAAGTGACAATAATTCTCTTGTATTCTCTTCTGAAATTCTGGTTCAGGAGTCCATATATGATAGCATTAAGGCAGCTGTTGAAATATGCCATGTAATAACTAGATACAAACAACCACTCTGGAATCCTAGGGATTATAGTTTCTGGGTTAACAGCCACAGCAAGGCCTATAAAGTTCAAAGGAGCCCAGCAGACTGCAAATAGTACGAATACCACAAACATGGTGACAAAGTTTCTGAAGTCATGCGGTTTCAGTTTGGGGTTGTTGTCTGGTTTAACCCTTCGCCTTACCTGAATAACAAGGATCCATATTCTCAAGTAACAGAAAGTAACTATGGCTATGGGAAGCATGAAATGGAAAAACACTACTGCTATTGTATACGCTGAGCTCACAGATTGTGCAAATGTACAAGAGTAAATCCTAGGGTCGTATTGTAGAGATCCCACAAACAAATTGGGCACGATAGCAACAAATGTTAGTACCCAAATCAGAACAACGTAGCACAAAGAATTCTTGTCGCTGTACAGCTTGTCGTATTTGAGACTGTGGCAGATATAGCAATACCGATTGATAGCGATGCCTGTAATATTGAAGATTGATCCAATGACACTTAGGCCCATCAGGAAGCCACTAATCTGGCAGTGAAGGTATCCCAAATTCCATCCATTGTGAAATACAGATGTGAGGACCAGTGGATATGGGTAGATTGCTACGACCAAGTCTGCGATGGCCAGGCTTACAACAAATACATTTCCTGTAAAACAAATATAAGAAGACAAGTATTATTTTCTCTTTTACTCTCTTCTGTTGCTGCTTCTCTCAGTGTTTTAATGGTCAGCCTTAGTGGAACAATTTGCATTGACTTAATTTTTAGTTTCTAGATCAAAATTCATTTTTATATATCAGAAATAAGATGCATTTTTAATCCAAATAGGAAGATGCTCAACTTAAAGGTACACCTTTTAAAAGAAAACTGTTTGGGGACTTTAATTACCATGAAGTACTATTTTTGTCGTCTCATTTATTTGGATTCTCCTAATCTCACAGACTGAGAATTCATATATAATTAAAATATTCATAACTCTAAGCCTGCTTTGGTCCTAAATGGATAGTCTTTCTTGAAAAATCAGCATAAACAATATGATGACTAATACATTTCGGAACTTACATTTACCTTTCATATTTAACTTCATTCCTTTTCCTTAAATTACCCTTAACTTATCCAGCCCTGAAATGAAAATCTATTTTTGTATTTGCATTTCAAGCTTCCATTATAGTGACATTGTCTTTTTCAATCTACTGAATATCACTTAACTAAACCATTGCAATCCATGTTTTGAGAAGCAGCAGCTTTGGACTTTTTAAGAAAGAATTTCTGAGATTTGAGCAGAATGCAAACGGAGTTATTTTTCCTAAATTAAGAGACATGCTCTTCAGGAAAACAAGGTATGCCATGCAGTGACAAAGACAGTTCCCACAGGCCACTGATGCCCATCCTTCTCTGCCTCCTGACTGGGAAATTAAGCAATGATCTATTCTCTAGTTTGTTTTTTTTTTTGAAAAAAAACAAAGGGAGATTACTCTTATTCAAAGACAATGGAACCCATCATAATCATAATGGAATCCAATCATAACCCATAATGTGTTTTGAGTTAATCCTTTGAACATAGATAGATTATGTATTCTCTCTTTTTTTTAGGTACATAAATGATAAGTCTTGTTATATTTCATCTGAATGCCTCCCAACCATTCACATTTCTAAGGAGATACATGGTTATATTTTTCTTCATTTTTTAAAAATAACTACTACATGTATGGATCTATTTATTTGCATGAACACATACATATCTAGAGAAAACTATAAATGTGTATGTATACATACTGACATATGCATGCATGTATGTATATGAATATGTGTGCATGTATGTTTAGATATGTGTGTGTGTATGGGATTATATTTTGGAATCTGGAGATTATTCACTGAAGATCAAATATGACCTCTGATTGGAAATTGTAAGAAGATATATTCCTACTTTTATATGACAAAATTTCACTAGTAATCCAAAGTGAGGTTTTGTAAATTTTTATGCATTTATTTTGAGTAGTCAAAACACAAACAGATAAAAATAGATTAAAAAACACTAGTATGGCATTTTAGCTTCTATAACGCACAAAATAATCATTTTAAAATATATTATTTGACACATTTTAAAATGCATTTTCTCTCACTAATCTCATGCTTTAAATGGTCAGGTAGAAATATTAAATCTACAAACACCCACAGAGAAAAGCATTTAAATCATTTGGCTCAGGATTCCACTTACTTCCGTTTGTGCAAGGTTTATTTGATGCGGGCATTGAGTTTGACATTTGACATTTATGTTAAAGGTAGCTGGGATAAATGGCCTCAGGTGAGAGACTGCTGCACTATTTTTCATAGTTTTTGTATCTGTATTATAAATATCTTTCTCTAGCTGGTTTCTGTAGTTGTTTCTTCCTTTTGTCTGGGAGTTCAGTGCCAGACTGATACAGGCTTAGCCTGAAGGCTTTGGCGGAATTCCAGATCATTTCAATGCAAACATAAGACCTCCTTTAAGCAGAAAAGGACAAGGGGAAAAAATTGCTTTCAGAATCTACCCTTGACATACTGGCAAATGATATAGAAATGGATCAAGAGACTGTGTGAAGCCCAGAGCTCTGTGTATAATTTATCACTGAGAAGTAGAAAGTGACTGAAAAGTTGTTGGTAGCTTTTTTTTTCCACACAACATTGCAAATTTGCAGAAATGACACCATAGATACTCTAGATGTGACAAAGAGTGTCCTTATTAAAGTGTAGTACTTAAAGAATCCTATTTATATGTTATTACAAGTTGTCAGTTTAGCCAGAGATTGCACATAAAAGGCTTTTCTCTCAGCCATCTGCTGCAACCTCTGCTGGTGCTTTTGATTAATATTCTTATGACCATTATTGGCAAACTTGAACTAAAAGCTTCAGCAGTTGAAAGAACACGGCTACAAGAAATGGTTTCTTTTTGCCCTATGTTGAAAAAAGGGAAGTTGATGTGCTTTTCTCTGAATAGTTTTAGCAATCTTATGCTTTGGCAAACAATGCAGTTCCAGATTAGCGGAGGAGCTCTGTGTCCAGATAGTACCTTTCTTCTGATATCACTGTGAAACTCCACACAGGTTAGCCAAGGTACAAGTCTTTAAAAAATTCAGCTTTCATATTCTTAGCTGAAACTTATATTTTCACAGTCAAAGATTCTGCTGTTATTAGAAAGGTGTAGCATAGGTCTGAGCACTTGCCTTGAAGTTTTAATGTGATTTTAGTTGGGGCTAAAACCAGATAACTGAATGAAGACAGCAAAGGCATGTTTCCCATGCTGTTCATCATGTGCTCATACTGGTCTGTGGGGGACTAATGCAGATTGAAGGTAATACTAATATCAGCAGGTGGATGATAAATGATTCATTGCACGAAGGAGACTGGGCAAGAGAACTGAAACTAGGAGTTGAAATGGAATATCACTGGCCGGGTAAGGCTTCTGGAAACCTGACTTTCTATTGCATTTACTCTTTGTGATTGTGAGTTAATAAGAAAAAATGGAGACAGAGGAGGTTGAGATGGAGAAATTGGAGGATAAACAGGTTCGAGAAAGGTCTGTTTTTTACAGTATTAGGACTGGGTCAGGAAGTGAAAAAAGTCTTAATACAAGCTGGAGAGAGCTGACTGATAATGAATGAAAGATAAATGAAGCTGAATGGTAGATCTGGCCAGAAGACAGAAGCATAGAGATAAACAAGTGATAACTTAAAACTATAGAGGTTAGTCAGTTAGGACACTGGATTGTACAGGGATATGTGAGAAGGATCCTCAAAATATTTGAGTGTTTAGAAAGTGTTGGAATTTTGTCTACAAAGCAGCCAAATTTCAGGTTTCCCCAAAACGAGGAGCCGTTGTTGTCCCAGCTTATGCTCTCTGGCTGCCTTAGAGCCAGAAAGCTTGAAAGTCTTGGAAACACTAGCTGCTTCATATAGAAGACAGAGAAGAAAGCGTATTCTGGGAGTGTGTCCTTTTAAAAATTCATTAGTTTGGAAACCAAAATGCCAGGATTCCAGCTCACAGTTAGCATGTCAGGTGGGACACCAAATAGCTGGGCTAGAAAACAGGTTGGAAGCTAGATACCTGCTTGCAGAGAGGACTTTTAACCTGCCGTTCAGGAAGAGTTCTCCTGAAACTTGAGTTCTAATACATTTTCCTTGTGAGTACAGGAGCGCTGTAGTTGTAGAATGGCAAATTCAAATAAAAATTTATTTGGGTTTAGTACCTTTGTTGGGTATTTTGAAGTTCATTGTTTCCGACACTGACATCTGATCAGCAATGGTGTTAGGTTTTCACACATTATATAATAAGTAATTTAAAAATAAGGCCTTAGATTTAGGCACCTATGATTAGTGGAAAATGTTAATGTTCTGTGAAATCCCCATACATGGCCTGTTGTGAAATTAAACTCTTTTATGTTGTGAAGCACTTGGATATTGTAGTGATGAGTACTGTAAGGAAGATCTAGGAATAAAGTAATTTTTATCTTTAGAATTGGGTTTGAACAGAGGGCTGCAAATGAAGTCTGGAACTCCACATTGAATAAAAAAACCCCAAACTCCATAATATCAAAATCCTGAATAACTTTTTATGGGCAAAAGGTATTCATTCCCTTCAGATAGTGAGATCAGGCTGCTGTGAAAAAATAAAATCATTCATGTAACTAAAGAATGCCTTACAGTGCATAAACACTAGTTGGCTGAACTGAGGATGTACAGGCTGAATTTCTTGAGTTTGCCATTTAAATAACTTAAGCAGCTGTTGTGCTATAGATGTATCTGGGAAGAAAGATAAGCTAATGGTAACCAGCTTTGGCAGGCTGTGCTTTGAGATGCAATCCAAAGCAATGTTCCATTAAATATTTTCACTGTTATAACTGAAAAAAAAACCCCTCTGTTCAGCAAGCACACAGCAACATCAGACCTACTGCCAAGTAAAAAACTACATTAAAGTGAAGAAACAAAGAAGTGCTCTCCCAGATAACTTAATTTTTCCAAGAGCAAAATACGACATAAATGGAATGGAAAAAACCGTGACCCTGACAGGTTGTGAAGAATGTGTTTGGGATTAATTGTTATGATGTGAAGACGGGTAGAAGAGCATCGAATAAGAACTACGTAACGTTGCATCCACAGCAGCTGCTATCAGCAAAACACACACAAAATGCTATGTAGGTTGTGATTCCCTAGATTCAGTGCTAAAGAGGTGCTGAAGTTATTGGGAATTACACAGTTTCCCGAAGTTTCCAAAAACTTGAATAGGTGCTGAACAGTAGTAGAAAATTACAGTCACTTAGTCTGCATGGTGCTAAGTGCCTCCCATTGACTTAGACTGGAAGGCTGAGCACTTTGCCAGCAGATTAAAAAGAAGCAGAGGGACAAATTCTTCCTTCAAATTTAGGAGGATAACTGAGAGAGATGTGGTCTGCAGAGACGTTTCCTCAAGTGTTGAAACTGTGAAGTATTTTCTTTCTTCCAAAACTTTTAGCTTGGACAAAAGAATATATCTATGGAACAAAATAACAATGTTTTAAAGCATTAGGAACCCTAGCCAGAGTTTTTTGTACTAATGAAATCTGAATGAATTGTAGAGAAGATCTCATTTTGGTGGAAAAATGGCAAAGCTACTCTTTCTCCTCCTATTTTTCAAGATTTATCTGTACCTTCTAATATTGGCTGCCAGATTGCCAGATCACTATTTCTGTTCATCTATTTCAAATTATTTCCAATATAAATAATGTATTGGCTTCTAATTACAAATCTTTTCCAGCCACCATCTTGTTTTTGTCATGTTGCTACATTGTGTAGTCTATAACATTACACTTCCTCTTTATGCATTAATGCTTCAGGTTGTAACAAATTTATCTAAGAGTGCAGAATTTTTATGTGAACTGGAGATGCTTTTGCTTTTAGGCAAAACTAAACAGTAGATGTAGCTTGCATTGAAGTCAGGTTCAAAGCTTTGTTTCTGTGGCCATTGGCTCAGATTTTTATGTTTACTCGTTAAGTGTATCTTCAAGGAAAAAGGATAGTAATGTTGCAATGTTGGACCAATTATGGGATCAAACATAATTTCTAACTAGCAGGTCCTTGACATTCTTATCTACTGTCTTTTTATCACCTCTGAGATACTGCCAGATGTGTGAACAGTCGTCACTGATCATTTCATAATAAGGCTTATTTAGTAGATTGCTTTGGTATGAATTCAGATCAAGTTCTATGAAAGCTGTAATTTATTCAAATGTAGTATTGCCAAGATTTTTATGCCTACAGTTTTGATGTATTTAATGGTGCCAAAACTTTAATTTATATCTTAAAGCACCAATTTCTGACTACTCTTAATACTTCTACTGATTTTCTTCAAAGATAGTTTACAGATTTTGCAGCATTTTGAAATCTTGCTCATTAACCCAGAACTTATCTCTTTTAATTCTATAAAAAGCCCTGGCTCAGAATGTGAATTTGGGACTGTGTCCTGATGGGTGAAAACAAGACTAATATTATGTGCATGCCAGTGGGAAGTAGAAAATTAAAATACGACAACTCATAGCCATAGCTGAACTCAACACCATACTAACATCTGGCAAAATCGACTGAACTGATAGACAGCGGAAAAAACACCTAGCTTAGAAAACTAGTAATTCCTCCCCTTCACAACAGAATGGTGGGAGTGATTAAGTCTCTGTATCTGAATATGAGACATCACAGGAAATGAGAAATGGGCTAATTTATAAGAAAGCAAGGTTAGAAGGTTAAGCATAATATTCAATACAGTCTGCTTTAGTTTTCTACTAAGGGCTGGACTTTCCTTAGAAAAGCATTTTTTTAGGCATACCTGTTGGTCATGCCTCTACTTCTGTCACATAGCTGTCTTCATACACAAAATGATGTCTCAATGACAGATGCAAACACTGTATTTTCTTCATAATCCATGAACGTTTTTACTCTTAATGTTCTTCCATTAGTACCAGTATTTCATGTTTAAAATGTCACAAACAACTACAAAATCAAGGAGTGAAAGCTGTTTTTTGTGTGTACCTAATGCAGTTTTAATAAACTCCTCTTGTTCATGTATTTGGGGACAGAGCTGAGTTTTATAGGCTCAGTAACCCTTCTCCCATAGACCTTAACCAATAGTAAGATTTCAAGAAAAGGAAGATCTCTCCAGAGTCTTTCTAGCATCAGCTTAATATTGGAAAGTTGCTGTACGTGGCAGCGCAGTTGGAAATTCCACAAAGCTCATATGCAATAAAAACCATTAAATTAAAAAAAAAGGTATCCATAAATAGGGCCAATGATCACTGTTTCTCAGACAAAATCCCAAAGCCATCTAAGTTTACCTAGACAAGCAAGTGTGCAGACAGCCCCAGCTTCACTGTAGAAAGGTTTTAAAGGATTATGAAGCTAACAGTCCTTGCAGCTCAGCATCAAAATGACATAAAACAGCTGAGCAGAAATGTAGAAATAAATATTACATAAGCTCCAGTTACTCTTGGGAGCTTCATTCATTTTGCAGGTCATAATATCAACTCCCTTAGATATTAAATGCCTATTTTTAAACTTAAGGCGCTATTTATAAACCTGGCCTGAATCAGGAAGTCCACGTGCATATCAAATTTGAATTGTGTGATGGGCCTGTGAGTTTTGCTTCTGATTAGCAAATTAACCCTGGTGCTGCAAGTGGTGATACAAGGGCATGCGAATGGCTTCAGGCCCACAATGCATATTTCAGCATAAAACATGTAGGGAAATCTCTTTCTTTTTAAAATGAGAAAAAGCCTTATATTATATAGTAGTTTTCATACAACCTCATTTCGAAGTGCACATCTCCCTCATAGTGAAAGGAATTTTCAGACCCACTGTCATCTAGTGGGGATGCTAATGAAGCCTGCTATATCATTACAGGCATGGCAATTGCTTACAGCTGTAATGATGTCAGGCAGGTAGCTTGACACTGAGGAAAAGCGTTAAATATTTACAGTCCAAATTCATATGCAATAATCTCACTAAGGCAGAGATTTTGAATGCCATAGACTAGTTTGGATCCTGCAAGAACCTATATAACCTCAACTTTTAACTGGAGCTGATAGACATTCAGGGTGGTCATGATCTCATAGGTCTGGACAGCTGGAAAACTACATAACAATACATAACAATAGATGTCAGATGCTATGAGAATAATCTGCATTGTACTGCTTCATTGCAGTGCATAGCAAGTTGAAGAAAATTTGACATAACCAGCACAGCATAAATGAAAGATCACACTGATAAACTCCACAGAATTTAGATTATAGTAATTATCATACAGAGTTGCAGTGATGCTATAGTAACAATTTAATTTGAAATATCTATGCCATCTTCTGGCCAAGAAATTCAGATGCATGAAAACATAGTTGGCAGAAAACGACAATGAGGAATTATATAATACTTAGAATAGGAGTGGAGAATTTTAGGGTCAGCTGCAAGTTTGCTGTAGCCAGAGTATGTAGGTGTGATTGACTAGTTTTGCAGATACACAAATGACATCTAGTTTTCTGTGACTTTATCATCTCCTATCTTTCTCTATGGTCCCATGACACAGGTGTGGCTGAGACAGCTACTGCTCTCCTTACAGTCTAAAAAATATTTATTAATGCTATTGTTGGTGCTTCAGTCATAAGGTAAAGTGATGTGAGTTTTGATGTCAGTCAGAGAGGGAGTTGAATGAATATGCTGAATAAGTGCGACAGACTTGGGGATGCAACTTGCCTCTGGCAGTTTTCTGTGACATGCCAGAGCTGCTTTGAAAATGCCTCTTATACTGAATCTCTTGCATGACAGGAATACTTAGTTTGTACAAAGTACTAGATTTACGAGAGGCATAGGACTTTGAACAGCTCAGCACTGTCAAGACTGAGATATTTCTGATTATGCCAAAAAGGGCAATGTTAGCCCTTGGAGTAATTTAGTTGCCATGAAATATGAAGCAGGTGGGAAAATCAGCAGTAAAAGAAAGGCCAGGATCACAATTACAGATTTAGGCACCTAGCGTAGAAGTATGTAGGACTTTCCTGAAGTCTTTTGTGGGTCTTATCATAAGGATATAGTGGTAGTCAGGGCTTTTTTTCAAGAAGTGTAGCATGAGAAAAGACTGTAAATGCCAGTAATCTGAGCGAACTTCAGGATATACTCATCTCGCCATTAAATTATATAGTGCCATAAAATATTTTGCTTTGAAAGTCTATGCAGTATGTTCATATCCAAGATATTTTGCTTTAGAGGCAGGAGCGAATTGAATGAGATCTTCCATTCTTATAAAGAAGCCTTTAAAATTTTATCAGGATAATTTCCAGGTAATATATATTTACTCTGGCATGAAGACTGGATTAAACTAACATTGTCATATATATTTATCATTTTACAATATAAAATAACAGAAGAAAGCTACTCTTATTAAATAAATAGTTCTGAAATCTGAGTGAACAATTCAGTTTTTTGAGATACTTTTTGACAGATCTCCAGTAGATGTTGATAAGATAAAAACAGTTTAATTGCTGTCTGACAAATAATTGCAGTGCTGTACACGCATACTGATACTCAAAATGAGTATCACTATAGTTATGTGCCCCATTCCATGTATAAATATATAATTTTTCAGTTCTACAGTGTTTTCCATCAAAATGCAAAAGTCATGACACCTAATCCCATCAGATAAAATTCTATTTAAATCATTTGATTTGTGTTAACTTTGATTCTGTTCTGTCCACGCAGCCTAGGAAAGAGGATGAATTAAGACACAGGGTAAAATATCAAGAAAACTACTAATGACAATGAAGAGAATCAACAAACAATGCTGTCTTGCAGGTGGAAGTTGGAAACCAGGGCAGGCAGATGTACCAGTGGATGTCTTCACAGAGTCACAGAATAGATGAAGTTGGAAGGGACCTCTAAGAGATCATCTGTTCCAACTCCCTTGCTCAAAGCAGGGTCAGCTAAAGCAAGTTGCTCAGGATATTGTCCAGTCTGGGTTTGAATATCTCCAGGGAAGGAGACTCCACAGCCTCTCTGGGCAACCTGTTCCAGTGCTCAGTTACCCTCACAGTAAAAAAGGTTCTTCTTTTGTTTAAACAGAATTTCCTGTGTTTCAGTTTGTGCCAGTTGCCTCTTGTCCTTTCACTGGGCACCACCGAGAAGAGTCCGGCTCCATCTTCTTTGCTCCCTCCCTCAGCTATTCATCAACATCGATAAGATCCCCCCGACCTCCTCTTCACCAGGCTGAACAGTGCCCGCTTTCTCAGCCTTTCTGCACGTGACAGATGCTTCAGTCCCTTAATCATCTTTGTGGCCCTTCACTGGGCTTGCTCCAGTATGTCCACGTCTCTCTTGTACTGGGGAGCCCAGAACTGGACCCAGCACTCCAGGTGTGTCTCAACAGGAGTGAGCAGAGGGGAAGGATCACCCCCTTCAACCTGCTGGCGATGATGTTCCTAACGCAGCCCAAGAGGCTGTTGGCCTTCTCTGCCACAAGGGCACATCGCTCTCTCGTGTTCATCTTGTCGTCCACCAGGACCCCCAGGTCCTTCATTGCACAGCTGCTTTCCAGCTGATCAGCCCCCAGCCTGTACCAGTGCATGGGGTTATTCCTCCCCTGATTCAGGACTTTGCACTTCCCTGTGTTGAACTTCTTGACATTCTTCTCTACCCATTTCTCCAGCCCATTGGGGTCCCTCTGAATAGCAGCACAACAGCATCTTGAGCTCTGTGATGTTGGTTTCGGTGCTTTAGGTATATATTTGGATTGTTTTGTCTACAATTCACTGGGCTGGTGTTATTTCAAGGTCATGCCATTTACTCCTGTTGAACATTAGCCTGTTCTCCCACAATGACAGTATCTCAGAGACCAAATGGATTTGCCTGAGTAACTTACCACTTTTACAGAAGAGAATTATATTACCCCTTCCAGTTATCATTTCTATTTCTAGTTTCTATAATTTATTCAGGAGAAAAAAAATCCTGCAGAACAGCAAGTTTTCCAACAAGGTATTGCCTAGATGTTGCAGAACACTAAGGTGATCATCACAGTTCAGCAAGGTGTATGCAACTGATTAGAATAACCATACTGCTGATGTCAGAGGATCACACTACTAAACTGGATCACAGCAGAATCAGGATAAGAGTATTTTTTCTCCTTCAATTGCATTTGCATTAGGGAATAGAGAAAGTAGGACAGAAAATGCTACTATCACAGTAATATCATAGCTCAGAGAAATAAAGGTAATAATACATTTCAGATACTAAAATAAAGCAAAGGGAAAAAGCAGGAAGTGACAGAGATGGATGTATGTGAAATATTATTACATTTTGTGTTTGTACAGAATTTCATAGATCAATCAGGGTCAGTGTGCTAGGAAATGAAAAGATACAACCTCTTCCCATCTAAGTTCTAGTATGTATTTTGATAAAACAAGTAAGACAAAACAGAAAGGTGGAGTTACAACCACATAACTGGCAGACTTTCATATTATATGGAATATAAATATGAAATCTCTGTCCTGAAACTCTTTCAAAGTCACTGTTTTGTGTTATAGGGTTTTAATAGGGTTTTACGGCTGAATTTGTACCTAGAAGCATTCATGTGAAGAAAAATAATTTTTAAAAAAGCCTCTCCAAAGTACAGAATAATCCATTTTTCTTTCTCTTATGAGTATTAAAAGTATAGGTAGTCATTCAACCAACCTCAGCATTTAAACACAAAAGCAAGAGTAGACAGACAACACTGTTAATTAAACATGAGTTCTTAAAATAGCTTCCCAGTTCTTTCTCATAAAATCAACAATGTAGGACACTTGCCAGGAAACTGCAAAATGGCATTGCACAAAATATCAATTATACATAGTGAAATTTATGTGCATTTACTCTTGCTTCCTCTATCCATTCTCTTTTTCTATTTCTCTGTTCTTTTTATTCTTTCTCTTATTTATTCTAGCTTCACATTTTTTTCTCCATACCTCCTTAAAACATAAAAAAACTTTTTTCTTCTTTATTTTTCCCCTGATTTCCTCTCTCTGTCCCAAGTTCCTCAAAAAAAGGTGAGAAGACACAGAGAATTATCATATAGCTCTCATATCATATAGCTCTCCCACCTTTAGTTAATTGGTGTTTTTCTTTATGAAAAGTGAATGGGAAAACTACAATTCCAGATTAAGAAAGGGAGAAGACCCACTGATCGTGTGATCGTTCCTTTTCTCTGTAAAGAATTTTATAAGCCCTAAAGAATTTACTCCAGCTATTGGATTATAATAGACTCTTGAGAACACCTACAGTATTCTCGTGTATCTTTGTATGTCTGTAGCCTGCCAGGAGAATCCCTTCCTCAGCATTTGCCTTTGTATTTTGGTGAGCATCCGCATCGACTGCAGGGTTCTGCACCTGTGTCACTGGGGTGAAAAAAGGTGAGAAATACAAACTAAACCTCAAGTGCTTACACAGACTGCCTATAAAATCCAAAATAAGACAACAATTTAGGTTTGAGACACCTTTCTTAGAAAGAGCATGTCGGCTAGTGAGTAAAAAGCCATAAAATTGGTATGAGAAATTTGTGTAGGATTGCTGCAGCAAGCAAATAAAATTACAGCACTGACAATGGAAGTGTGTCAAAAGTTTAGAAGCAGTAGTATATTTTGTCCCTTTGTATAATTAAAAAGAATGATTTAGAGGTATGATACAAGAGAAATATATAATTACTCTGCATCTAAAATTTTTTGTTGCTAAAGATCTAATTGCTACCGCTCTAACAGGACCAAAATGGAGTTGGAAAAAATAAGTTCTGTTTCCTAAGGCTAATCCCTTTCCTTGCAGCAATAGTCTAAAAAATTCTTGAGATAAACTTTAATATTTATGATATTTGAATGACTATAAAAATATTTTCATTCATTTTAGGCTTCTCAGGAGTCTTACCTTTGTACAAGTTAGTTTCTTCATCAGAAAAGCAACTTCCACTACAGATGAAAGAAGAGGGGCAAAGTGACTATAAAGAATTAATAGGACTTAAAAAAAATTCTTAAGTACGTCATTCATTATTTCTGTAATTCAGATAAATAAAGACATGAGCTTCATGATTTTTCAGTATTTCTTCTGGATTACCTAAAATATACACTGCAACTTTACTGCAGGCAAGTAATGAAGTTATCTTAAATTCATACCGATAGTACCTTTACACTATACAATAATATGAGAAGTATAGAAATTAAGTATAGTATATAAAAAGTATAAAAAACACATGCATCAGCCAGTTATTCTGTAACAGTGTTCATGATGGTGTTTGAAAACATTAAAACTGCGTAAATCATTTTAGATATAATATTTAGAACAAGAGGTATACTTCTACCTAACTTTTTGTAGTACAAAATGTTTGGAACATCCGCCATCTAGACATCATGACTTACTGATTGATTATTCATTGGTTCATTGATTAGTGATAGCTTGTAATGGGATATGGAAACAGGGCTCTTGCCTTATGTTATCTATTGTAATAGCTGTAGGTAATAAATATATTTCCACTTAAATCTTAACTGAGTAATTCGTTTTTCCCCATTAGAATGAATGGTAAAACTTCCATAGATATTTGTAGTTTGATTAGGCTCTAGAAGTTATGAAGGGGAGGGGAATTGTTTTATTGCTTATTGCTTTCTTTTTTTTCCCCTACATGATGGGATTTTTCACACAGCCTAGAATAAAATCGCTAAGCAATAAATATGTGACAGAAACTAATATGAGAAATATGCAGGTATCATTGCCCTTTGACACTTAACCATAATAGAAAACTTTTCAGTTATTTCCACAACATATTCTGATGAGCTTACATAATTGAGATCAACTTTGTTAAAGGGACTTTCCTTCTCTTTAGTAGATACTGTCGTACAACTCTAAAATGTGTCAGTATATTCTTGGTTAGCTAATTACCAAATACGTGAATTTTATATTTAAGGTGTATTAGAATTAAAATGAGGTTAGGATTTATGCCTTTTATCATAACAGTATTAAATGAAATTATTTACTAAGAGCTCATTTCCAAGGAGATGTGTAATCTAGTATGCGGGTGAATGTGTCAAACCATTACATTCTTAGATGTAGGCTTGTGACTAGAAGCAGTTAGGTAACATAATGATTTAGCTAACTCTGTTACTTCAAAGGAGTTGAACTAGTGCAACTGAAGAAAAAGGTAGCTCTATGTATGAAATGTATCTCATAAGTTGTGTATTGAATATATTCTTCCTCTCCAGCTTGTCTTACTTACTTGCCTGTTCTCTAGGTTTTTCTTCGATGAATAGTAGCGTGGAATTTATTGGAAAGCATTCTTTTTTTTATTGTCTAAGTCTAAATTGGTAATATCAGTATGATTAGCATTTAAAAGCTGCGCTGTCATATCTAATCTGAAGTATTTATACCCCCTGACTCAAAAATATCCAGTTGCTCACCTTGAGAATCCAAACACTCTTCGTAAAATCACAAGTTCAAAACTTACAATGTAAAAAATGTGAACCTTTTCTTTGTGTGAAAATAAAATAGATTTGGAAAACTCTACTTCCAATATAATCTTAGTTTCATAATATTATGTATATTATATTTTGGCTGTTGGAGCTTCTCTGCTTTTTTATGCTTCTTTGCTCTCTTATACTCCTTCCTAGCTTTGTTTAAATATGTTAGAGACTCTTACCAAAAAAAGATTTTAAGCAAACTCAACAGCTAAATATATAGACAGCTAAAGATAGGTATCCTTTTAAATATTCAGTGAAAACTTAGCCTGTTCTCCCTCTGAACCTTACTCTTGAGATCCCCATCTTTTTTTAGCTACAATTTTTAGTATGCAAATGTACTAAATTATTTAACAAAATCTAGCAAACTAGAAGACAACACTTCTACTTAGGAAGCTAAAAATAAAGAAGGCATCTAAGAAAGATGGGATAATTATCTCAGTGAATGTTAAAAGAAAATCCCTATGCTGAGGATTGAAAGGATGCCAGAAAGAAGAGGTACTGTACAATCAGCGCATGTCAAAGATGTAGCATATTTATACTTTGCTACAAAACCAGATAGGAAGTTTATTACACAAAGAATAAAGTGGTGTGCACGTAATAATGAAATCTTAGCATTCAGCTGAATAGTCCCTTTGCTTTTCTTTACTTTTGTCTATTAAGGAATAATCACCTTGTTTTTTAAAAGTTATCCTCCTAAAATGTTCTGCAGCTAATTGAACACTAAAGTCAGTCAACAACCACTTAAAGAGTCAGAGATAGTGAGAATTTAAAAAATAAATCTTTTTTTATGTCTATTTGTCTTCTGCATTTCAAGTAGACCCTCCTGGATTTTCTTACTTCAGTTTCAGAAACATCTGTATTTAGCTTTGTAGGTGAAAAGATTCCTTCAACAGTTTTGGAAGTGAAAGACAGCTTGAGCTCCTAGAGAGCCACTTTAAAATAGACTTAGATGTTTCCATGTATGAGCCAAAAAAATCCATCATTAGGAGATTAATGTATTTTGTAAAGTAATAGCAAAAGGCTTCCCTAAAACATCTGAAAATACTTCACTTGAAATGTAAACTCAGTCTTCATCTATGTGAAATAAAACTGGTCAGTCCATGATGTAGAAAGGACTATCTTGATAACGTGCAAAGATTCCTCCTCTGAACTGTTTTACTGAACTTTTAGGTCAGTTCCAGCCCTGATGGGAAACAGTAGTATTTGCTCTATCATTGTAGGCATTTCTTGATAGACTTGAATCCATATTTTAGGAAAGTCCAAGGGGAATTTTTAAATAAATTCCGATATCTGAAATACTCAGAATAGTGTCAGTTCTTTATGGTATACTTAGGCATATTTTATTAGCAAGATCAACCTTCCTTTAAATGTGGTGTGACAGGATATTAAATTGGTCAGAGCTGTAAGATAGATCTATTTACCTTCTCTTTACAGTGAACTCCATTAAGAAAGCCATTTAAGATGGGGAGAAAAAAAAAGCCATTTTCTCCCTGCTTTTTCTGTACTTTCAGGGCAGAACCTTCCCTCCAGGGTTGATTTTAGTCAGTTCAATGGTTTTGACAGTCTCCTGTTGTCCTCTTTTCCCCATTTCTTAGGCCTGATCTGCTTCTGTTCTTTGTAATCTCAGTCCCTGCTGGAGCTGCAGACTTTCTTCTCCATTATGAAGGCTCTTTGACTTATTGACTTATTGGCTCCTTGACCATGCTTGGCTGCTCCTGAGAGAGGGAGCCATCTTCCCACTCCTTCCAGAGGATCAGCCTCACACAGCTATGCCCTTTTTAAAGGAATATAGCACTCTAAATGAGAAGAAAAAATCCTATGCCAAAAAGCCAAACACAAAACAAACATGAAACAAACATATCCAAACCTTTTTTTCCAGGATAAGAAAAAACTTAGTGATAAGAGATTTTTGTTATATGTACAAGAGTCAGTAGATATACAGAGCAGGAGCAGGTTCAGCAGTGCTGACCTCACTGTATCTACCTCAGCTTGGTCTCCACATCTTTCCTCTGATGATTTGTTGTCTGAACATCAGGCCCATTTGGAGTCAGTTTCACTGACAAGCAAACATTTCTGAGAATAAGAACTTTCTCCACAGTTTCTGAATAAGTCACTCAAGTCAGAAGAATAGGGGGTAAAATAGGTGAAAAAAATACTGAAAGATTTTTCCACAGAGCAATTTATCCTTCTGGAGTAAATACATTCAATTTAAGTTACAGGTGTTAAAGGGGGAAAAAAGTATGTCATTGTTCCTAAGGTAATATTCCATTTCAATTAATCCTATCTTATAGGACAGTATACTCTTTTGCTCTAAGACCTATTTGAAAAAGAGAAAAGAAAGCTGTAGGGATGCTGGTCGTTTCAGTAGCTTCAGGCAGGCGTAACTGATGTTCAAGTCTTACTAAACAGGTAGCCATTCTAAAGAGAGGAATCTGATTAAGTGTAGCAATGATGTTAGGCTCTAAGTCATTTTCCTTTACCAAAGAGAAAATCTGATTGTGTTCCATGGACAAAGGACGCACCAGAGTCCAAAATTTTGTACCAGTTTGCAGCGATTGGCTTGCTTTATCTAATCTGTTCTAGTGCAGAAGTTACACAGAAGCTATAAATTTTCATGTAAGTAACATGACAGCTCTATATTCCTTGCCAGCTCTCAGATTTTCTTTTCATCAGACAAGAAGAACCAAAAAAAGATAGAAAAATATGGACATCTTCACATGAACCTGATAAGTTGCTTTAAATGATTTTTTTGTGATCCCGGTCAGAGAATCTTCCCGCTACAACATCTGTAGAAGAACATGTAGCTAATCAGTTCTTTATAAGTGGGACCAGCACTGAATGGCAGACGCAGGATTGTATTTTGTCCTTGCATATTTTTGCAACCTTATGATCCCTTTTTGTCCTATGAAACCATACTCTTACCTAATCACAGAATCACAGAATGGCTGAGGCTGGAAGGGACCTCTGGAGATCATCTAGTCCAACCTCTAGTGCATATTTCCCAGGATTGCGTCCAGGTGGGTTTTGAATATCTCCAGTGAAGGAGACTCCACAGCCTCTCTGGGCAACCTGCTCCAATGCTCTGTCACCCTCACAGGAAAGAAGTTTTTCCTCAGGTTTAGATGGAACTTCCTGTGGTTCAGTTTCTGCCCGTTGCCTCTTGTCCTGTCCCTAGGCACCACAGAGAACAGACTGGCCCCATCCTCTTGACACTCCCCCTTTCAGATACTTTTACACGTTGATGAGATCGCCTCTCAGTCTTCTCTTCTCCAGGCTGAAGAGGCCCAGCTCTCTCAGCCTTTCTTCATAGGAGAGATGCTCCAGGACCCTCATCATCTTTGTAGCCCTCCGCTGGACTCTCTCCAGTAGTGCCATGTCTCTCTTGTCCTGGGGAGCCCAGAACTGGACACAGTACTCCAAGTGTGGCCTCCCCAGGGCTGAGTAGAGGGGGAGGATCACCTCCCTCGACCTGTTGGCAACACTCTGCCTAATGCACCCCAGGACACCATTGGCCTTCTTGGCCACAAGGGCACACTGCTGGCTCATGCTTAACTTGTCCACCAGGACTCCCAGGTCCCTCTCGGCAGAGCTGCTTTCCAGCAGGTCAACCCCCAGCCTGTCGTGCATGGGATTATTTCTCCCTAGGTGCAGGAGGAACGTTTGGAACATAGGATCATAGGAACACTTGTATTCACTCTTTTCTCAACATTTTCCCTATGTTCTTCTTTTCCAGTATCTTGACTTAGTATGTATTATGTATATATAATTGATCTGTGAACAATATCTGCATTCTCAGTGTTACATATGCTGTTCTATCTAACACTATACTAGCTAGGTGAACTACTGTATGGATGTGTTAGTGTATTTCCATTGTTGTCCTTGTAATTAATGTTGTCCTCACTTATTGTGACAATCAAGCTTTCTCTCTGTTATGCCTGTATCTGAGTGAGCAAAAACATGGTAAAGTGCACAAGATGCTAATCACCTGAGGATGATAAAACACTGTTAACCTTAAAGGACACAGAAATTATGTCACTGCAGCTTATGGTAGCAATCAGGGTTGTGTTATTAGTTGTGTGAACATCTGTTCAACACCCAGTTTAGTGGTGACGTATTTGAAGAATATCTTGAAGGAAGCTCTTGCTCTTCATTCATGGGAGCATTTCTAAAATATAGTTCCCTGAGGCAAGAGGGAAGTGATGGTAGACCCTTCTCCATCTTCCTGGCACAAATGCATCCAGGAACTAAAGCTAAGGAAAAGAAGCATGGACTGCAGTACATTTGTGGTTTGATAAGCAGGGAAGATCATTTGAAATCACTGCTATCTTAGTTTATAATGAAAATCTAAATTTCAATGTAAATTTGATTATAGTTAATGTAAAATTTAAGATTAAAAGCATGCTATATGAGTTCGAATAGCAAATCAACATTACAGCAACTTCAGTTTAGTTGTATCTTATGCAAATATATAGTTTTTGAACTACGGTTTATAATGTTAAATAAGTGCCTTACCATATTCTTGTATGGTAAGCCTACTGTTGATACAAAAAATCATTTCAATGAGAAGTTCAGTTGCTACATTGTGATCGCTTAGCATCCCTACAATACCTTCCTCATTGAGACCATTAATTTTCATTACAACGTTGAGTGAGAATCCCAGTCCCCTCCCCCCCCCCCCCAAAAACAGTGACAGAAATCTCATGGAATTCTTAAACCAAGAATGTTATGTTTCATGTCACATTCATTATTATTGCACATGATCAGGCTCTTCCATAAAATGAAGGCATCTGCAAATTGCCATTAGCAAAAACTGCTGCATGTTATTATTTTAATTTTGTCATTTCATCACAAGAAAAAATAACTAGGGTGTAGTGATTTTGTAACAATGCTTTGCTAAAATAATATTCAGAGAAGCAATAGAATTAAAATGCTAGTTGTTGGCTATTTAAAATGTTGCTATAGACAACAGCTTTAGGATTTCTTATGTCAAATTTAGATAAAGTAGCATGATTACAAAAAATCTTAAATGGAACTTGAATAGCTTGCTCTATTTTTCAAATCGAAACAGTCTTTCAAAGTTTTAAAATATTAACACATTTGGGCAGTCTCAAAAATTAACTAATCACATGTAATGTGTTTCCTTGTGAAGTTAATCATTCTGCAAACAGAATTCACTTATTTGCACTCAAGTGTATTTAAGAGTGAATAAAAGCATCCCAACAGATTCTTTAGTATAAAGTTCTGAATCAACTTCAGAATCAAATTTAAGGGTACAAAACAAACGTCTCAAGTCCTTGGCCTTCCTGGCTAAGGTTATAGCAAATAAAAATAGTTCTTTTTTACAGAGAGCAGAAATATTTCCCTTTCTAAGCTGAACTTTGTGCAACTACTTACAGCTGCAGAAATAAATTAAAACTATGTATAAAAAGCAAATCACAAAATGCCAGAGAAATGGATGATGGAGACTTGTCCTTCAATCTGGAAAATGTTTCACAAAGCTTGCTGATTAAGTGCTTATTCCAAGTCTCTTTTAGAAAGCTTGAAAAGTGAATAGCTGATTAGTTATACAACTCATTACTATATACTCTTTGCTGATGAACAGTGTTCTTTCTTGCTATACCACAAGGTCGGTGCCTGCTGGAGAACTTCTAGTTTTCACAGTTCATTTTCTAGGCAACGGGAATATTTTTAAAAAATATATCATCAGTGTTAGACTGGATTGAGAAACTAATTTAAAAAAGCTAACACTGAGCACAACCATATTTGTGCCTTGTAGATTCTGCTAAAAGGCTGGAGAAGAAAAGTTGAGCTGCTGTTTTCAAAAGAATGGTGACATTCATAGGACAAACCTATAACAAATTCCATGCTTTCAGTAATCTTAAGAGAGCTACAGTCTGGTGATCTCCAGCCTGACCTGAGGCAGCAGCAGAAGTTGAAGATAAATCACTCCTACAGGCACTAAATTCAGGGACTGCCTCCAGAATGATACTGGCTTTTTTCATTCTTTTGCTTCCTTCTCTGTTCTTTGATTTCTTCTCCCTTCCTTCCTCCCTCACTTTGAGGAACAAGTAGAAGACAAGATGTTATCTCTAGAAGGTGAGCTGTGATTCCAGAACACAGATGCTCCAAAATGAGAAGCAATGAGGCATTTGGGGATACATTAATTGCTGCTAGGGTCAACTGTTTTGCTCCCTTTCTTTCTCTTACTGATAAACTGCTGGTGGGTGGTAGACAGGGAAAGAAAGAAGAAGAAAAATGCTTCATATTATCTAGTCTATTAGATATGTGAAAGTATATCACTGAGTGATGGACAGCTTCTTGTCCTGAAGTTTTTATGTCATGCAGTTAAGAAAAAATAGGTCTCTTCTTTCATAAAAAAGTCATATAATGAATGCCAGTTGAGCATATATTACCTCAAAGTCTTCCCCTCTCTCAAAAAAAAAGAAGAGGTTGAATTTATCCACAAAGCTATGGAAAACTCTAATAGTATTCCAGAACTGACCATGTAGATATACAAGCAGCAGCACAGCAACAGAATCCTTACCATTACTTTTTAAACCAGGGCATTATGAATGCTCTCTGTAATAACAGACAGTACTTGGTCTGCCATTCTAAAGAGCTAGCAAAGATGCTTCCCGCACTGTGAGCTGTAGTGAAAGATAGCTACAATCATTCTCTATAAAGGAGTACTCTCCAATTTATTTGCTAACCAGAACACAGACATCATTATCATTCTTACTGCTCTGTAGGGAACTGGCTGAAACAGAGTGTTTAGGCAATTTAGCCTCATTTGAAGCGACCATAACACAGCACATAGACTTTAGAAAGGACCATCCAGCTGTGCTAGGAGTATGCACAATATAGGCCTAAATTTTGTACATACAGATCCATTAGGCTGGCTGTTTAACAACCATTATCTAACATTTGTAGAATGTGTTTAGTAATGAGGCATGGTTTAACAATAGAGGTAGGATCTTTTATTAAACTGATATTGTTGGAAACAGCAGACAGTCTTTCAAGAACATAAACCTTTCTTCAGTCTGAATGACTTTAAGTACAGATTGGGAATCTGTACTTAGTACAATAACTGGTGATTTAAAACAGCAAAACAATTTGGTCATTACATCAGATTTCTAATTACTAGCTTGCATATGAAATACATCTAGCATGTAAGTGATTGTTTTCATTTGTCTTTAAGTTGAAGCTGAACCTCTGAACCCTCTCAGTATATCCTCTCTAATTACGAATCTGTGTGGAAATAATTGAAATAACATTGTATATGGAATGCAACAGAAAGCGTGCCAGCAAGCTTGTTCCTGTGTCTTAAGATACTGAGGCATGAATTTCTATGCCAGAAAATACACTCCAAACCCGAATGGAGGATTTGCTCCGGTAACATTCGGTTTTCTAAGGCTACTTCGGGCAGCTTGACTGAGTTTTGTAATAAGATTAACTATGTAAAAGGAATAGCCTGTAGTATGTGGGAGTGTATTACCTTTAAGAAAATACACATTTCTTTTGATCTTTTGAATGAGAAATGGAGACATTTTAAAGCAGTCAAATAAAACTAAAGGGAATAAATTTATTCAAGTACTAGCAGGAATCCGTGCTGTAGAAATATAAATAAACTGTAATCATCTCAGCCATAAAAGCACATTAAAGTCTGCACAGTGGGAAGATATTGAATGGAGTATTTTAAAAACTAATATTTTCATGGTAGCAGGCCACGATAAAAAAACATGATTTGGGCACATGTGGTTTGTAATTGCTTGAAATAATAATGAGATTAAATTATGTTGCCAGTGATCCCCGACAGGTCTAAAATGAAAGAAAAGTAAACTTAGTGACAGCTATGCATAAACTTCTACTGAGCAAAAAGTTTGGTAATCTTTATTTCTTTAGCAGAAAAAGTCCCATAAATTCACTGATCCAGCACTGATTCATAATACATTCACTATGATCCAGCACTTCACTGTTTAATAAATGTTTTTCATACTACCATGGTCTTGTTTATTTGGTTTTCTTGTCACAGATAATCATTTAGCCTTTCCCACATCAACAGTGAGTGCAACTTGACTCTTGAATGATCATAGGCTCAGACCTTAGCCTTTACTGCTCAATTCCAATATACAAACACACTTTTGTCCAAGAAGATGAAAAGCTATGAAGCAGAACAGCTAAAAACACGTAAGGAATATGTTTCTTATGTCCCTCATCCAGCAATTAATTGGGAATAACTGAACTGATGACAAAGGGATTTGGCTAATGTTAATGGTTAAGAAGTGAATGAGTCTAATTGGTTTGAATTCATATTCATCTTCTAATCTTGTTCCAAACTGTACAGGAATGGGAATGTAAGAACGTGAAGGGACCATCTGCTGTTATGAGGCCTCCTTGAGGTTCTTGTATGGAAATGCAAAGATAAGCAATTTCTATGCAGTTATTAATTCTTCTTTGAGCTGATAAGCAAAGAATGCTATGAATCGTTTGTGACCCATAATCCTTCAGTCAGTTCACCTGAGCTAGCAGATATATGCTATTAGCCAGCTGTTTACCTGGAACAAATCAGAATGTACTTTATTCTCCTATAGTGATGTTAGATTCTTCAATGAATCAATTACCAAATATTATCAAATATTATAAAATATTGTCTATCAAATACTATCCTGAAGCTGCTGAGTGAGAACTGAAATGAAGATATAAGAAATAATAGAGAAAAGAGTTTTCTTCCATCTGTATGAAGAGAGCAGAACATTATATTTCTGGAAATTTGGCATATTTCATTCCTATTGACAGTTCTTTGCTCTACAAACTATGATGGAAAACAAGATGAGGTAAAATTTAATGACAGATAACATTTTCTAGAAGAAGGATCAAACTTGGATTCTAAGCATTAAGAAATCCTTTTTTTGATAAGATATTTAGATGTTTGTAGATAAATTGTAGTGTTGCAAATACAGTTTGTATATGAGGGTAAGAAATTAAATGAAGATTGTAAAAACATAAATAAATGAACAGTCCCAACAGTCCCAAATTTACAGCTTCAATTTTAAAAAGGATAATTCCACAACAATAATATTTAATCAATCAGAACGTTAAGAGGAATTTTTAAAATATTTTCCTAGGAAGTATGTATTTTAAAAATACTTGTTAATATTCTGATTCTCCAGTAAGCAGACTGGAAGCCTGTGGATCATATTCCTATTTCTGGTCTGCTTTTCTTTTATTCCTTCTCTCTTTTATTCCTTCTTTCTTCCCAGAATTCCTGCTCTTTCCCCTCTCTCTGATCCTATTACCACATTCCAAACAACCGTTGTATTCTTTATGCCTCCTGCGCCATATCCTTTCACTGACCACTGTAAAGTCAGTATCGTCCTTGTCACTTTTGAAAGGATCTTCTTTTTAACTACTTTAACATGTGAATTCACTCTGATCTCCAGTTGAATTTCCTTATTTCTGACCATTCTGTTCCAAACACAGAGAAAGTTATGTGTTCCCCTCACACCGCTATCGCGATGTCCTCTTTACTACCTGTCTATTCCACTGTTACTTTTAATTCTCACTGTTTTAGCTGTTTTCATGAGGCTTCAAGAAAAGGCAGTCCTGTCTGGATGCCTTTTTCCCAAACAATGTTTTAAATTTATCAACCAAATTTGAAAGTGGCTCTGTAAGACACTGGTGTACAGTTTCTGCTAGTTGTGTGAAAATTTACTTTTAGTTAATGGTGAGGCCAATAATAATACTCCCACTGAGGTAAAAACAAAGGCAGATTTCAATTTTTACATGTTCTGTTTGGAAGCAGAACATGGATACACATGGATAACTCTGGATTAGTCATAGCAAGGGCTCTCTCTTGACTGCTAAGTTCATAATAGGGAACATGGGCTGGGGGAGAGACTGGATTTACTGTTTAGAAGAAGAGAAATCATAAAGGTGCTGGGACAGTCTTGTGATGTCTTCTTGTGATGTCTTGATTCCTTTGCTCTCCTACTAATCTCATATGAACCTAAATTGCACTCTCTGCACATTTTTTACCTCATTCCAGTTCTGTGGAGACCCTTAAGAAACTGTCAGTTCTAGTCTCTAAGTTTTAGCACTTCTAATACTCCTTGCTTGTAATGATTATATGTTTAATGCTTATGTCACCATTTGACTAAGGAAAGCTAGTCAGCCTACCTGCAGTTAATTAATGCTATCATCTCAATTAAGAAACATAAGAAACATTGAATTACAATTCAATTAGTTTTAAATAAAGAATAAGGCATGCTGTGATAATCTAATGGCACATCTCCCAAAATTTTTTGAATATTTCAATACTGATTTCATAGACACTATGTTAGGAAGTTCAGATTTGATGTAAACAGGTTGAGTCTCAAGATATTTGCAAACCTGAACCTGATAGTATCAAGTCTGAACTTGACACACTAGAGCTATGACACAGATCAACCAAAAATATTTCTACTTTAGCCAGTCAGATTAGCTTCAATTTTTTAAATAACAACACTTTGTTCTTCTACTGTCTCATTTAATTTCTTCATGGCGTATTGCCTCAGCAGGACCTAAATAAGAAGGATAATCTGGAATCCGACACTATCCATCATTCTCACGATTCAGGACCTCTCTTACTGACAGGAGACTGAAAAAGTTCATGCCAACAATGTGTTTGCTGTTCACAGAATATCAAAGACCACATATAGGATCTTGCCAAATAGACTCCAAATTCACTCAGCATATTAATGAAAAGGGGGAAAAAAGCAGCAATGGTCTTACTCCTCTATCAAACTACCTTAGTTTATACATTTCCATGTAGAAATTATATAAATTAGATCAATGGAAACCCATATTTCTATATAAATAGAAAGTAGGTAAAAGTCACGTTCCTGCATCAGAAAAGCAAGGAAAACTCTAGTAGTAACACGAAGAACCCAAGACTGTGCCAGATTTTTCATTTATGCACCTGCAATGATTCTCAGCTACAGTACTACTGATTCTCTCCATAACATTTTCTGTCATTAAGGATTATCTGTAGTACTATGAAACAGGAGGCCTAAGACTGAGTACAGCAGAGTTCAATTTTGTGGAATGCAAGTTAATCCAGCTTGAATTGCACTTAATCTTTGTTAGTGGATTAACAAAATATATTTTCCCGTTTCTTCTAGATAACATAGAAATATTTGTAGAGATTAAGAACTAACATAGCTTAGAGCTCAATAACAAAAGTTTTATCGGTTATGGTTTCAACAGACAAAGGAAAATCACAGTAATTGCAATTGGCAAACTCTCTAGGAAGTAGGAATACACAGAAAACAAGAAGTCACAGAAAAAAAAATGAAGATGTTCCTAGATGTATACAGTCTCTTTCATAGGGACCTCCCTTAGTTCCCTTCTAGCTTCATGATGCTCCTACAGCATTTCCATATAATTATGTTGCTGCAAGAGAAAAACATATGTCTTTAATTATATCCATATATGTAACAATGCTTACATACTCATATATGGTAATATACACAAGTACATAATGCCAAATTGTCTCTGGTATAAATGTAGCAGCAAGGAATAGACTGCAGGTAGCTGTGATACTTCTGTGAATATCAGAGAAGTTCAAGTTCATACTAAGTTTATGGCAGAAGCCTGACCATATTATAAACCAAGTTAAAGGTTGGTAATGTTTTTAGGTGCATTTATTTGACCATAACTTATAGTATGACACCAGTTATTAAATAATAGCATTAGAAAACAATGTGAAATAATAGTACAAAACTAAGGGATTTAACACATTCAGAAATCTCAGTCACAAATCTTATGCATTAGGGTTATATTTTCTCCTTGTTGAGCATACCTCAGTGTCATTAATATTAACTGCAGTGATTTATGCATGTTTAAAACTGAAGATGACATTTAATAACTGCATCAGCAATTGCATGGATATATGTTCAAATAATCCTACCACTCATTTCTGGAAATCATTATCTGGAACACTTCAGCCTTGCTTAGTAGTCATATTTGTTTTACTTTATGTATAAAGCTGTCTAAAACATGAAGTGTTCCCTTTTATACATCATTCAGTAGTAAATATGCCACTTGCTACATATATGGTACCTTGGTTCTTCTCATTAGTAAAACACTTTGATTAATGATCAAGCCCCAATTTCCTGAGAGGCACTGGAAGTTTATTGCTAAGACAATGAAATCATTATAAAGTCACATTTGTGAAAGATTAAATGAAAATAATAAATCTTCCAAAATATTTGAAGTAGCTGTGCACAATCCTGTCTGAACTCTGTATCTGGCTGACTGCACGAAATGGTCTACTTTCAGATGACTAAACCAACTGATCTGTTTATAGAGCTCTTTTCCTTCATATTCAGATTCATTTACACTTTAGAATATAACCTCGTCAGGAATTTGGGGACTTCTGAAAATCTTACCCTTCTTTCCTTTTTATATTTCTAAAAAATATATTTGAGGGAAAGGTGTCAGTCTTTTCCTTGCTATGATCATGGCATCCTTTTCTTTTTTTTTGCCCAGAATCTGGTTGCATCCTCTTCTTCTCACCTACCAAATGAGTGTCAAACAAAAAGTCCATATTATTCTTCACTTTTCAGTTCATCTTTTGTCACGTAGTAGAATTATCACAGCAACTCCACTCACTGTACTGTACCACTCAGGCAAGGGGTAACCAATTATGTTGAATAATTCCCCTTTGCACTGGTAGACACTTCTATTTATCTTTCCTTCCATTTACTCTATTCCTTGAATTTGTCAGTATGAAAAACAGATTAACTTTTATCTCTACCCTACACAGAGTATTCCTATGCCTTTTCCTGAAACCAGCCCACTGAAATTTTGTCAACTGAAGCAAAGAAAGCAAGGTAATAAGGTAGCAGTTTTCGCTGTAGCTTGGTCTTAGGTTTTAAAATGGGCCTCAGGGACGTGGATGCCCAGATCTTACTGAAGTTCAGTGGGAACCAGAAACCTGGTTTCCTTGTGCTTCTTTGGAAATCTCAGCCACATTTTTCAGCAGTAAAAACAGCAGGTCATCTAAAGCAGTCGTAACTGAAACAACCATAAGAACAGTTTGTAAAGTTGTAACAATTAGAAGGAATGAGCAAAGAAATGAGTAAGAATGTGACAGTTTGTGACTTTTAATACCTGGCTCTGAAAACACCATGCAGGTGACTGAACTTTTCTATAGTACCTAGAGAAAGGGAGCAGATAACTTCCCACTGCTCTGAACACTGTTCCATAATGTCATGTGCGTTTTAACATTGGAGACATTCCAAAGTCTGTGTAAGATGGTGTTTTGGTATAGCTTGAGGAGTGCACTTTCACACATCTGTTATGCCCCGTGTTCCCCCACGACTGTTATACACTGCTGCTTTATATCCCTATGTGGGATAGAACACCGTTGAACTCTCTAAAACATTGCTCGTTGCAAATGAACACTTGGAGTCTGTATAGGTCTAACGTATGCCCAGTTTCCTTTCTTACTTTTTTTTGGGGAAAAGCAGAACATATGGAGTATGCAGATCAAGAAAAAAAGCTGGGAACTCTTTGGGAGAAGATGAGCACAAACATGAAAGAATTCTGTGTGCTCATGAAAAATAAGATATGTTTCTTAGCAAAGATGAACTACCATCTCTGTGAATAAACTTGCACCTGTAAAAAGTTCATGAAAAATCCATCCACAGAAGGAGATGAAATGAACCAGCCACCATTACCTTAATAAAATTGTTACTATATTTAGGGGATTTTCAGCTTCTGTAAGGAGTATAAAATCAGACTCTATTACAGCTGACTGCTCAGTAAAGAATACTACTGTGAATCCAGTGTTGTCTCAGATTCTGAGTTCGAATTCAATGACTCAATAACATCATTACTACAGTATAATTAATCACTTTCTAGTAGAACTGGAAAATGTTTTAAAAATCCTATTTTAAGTAACTTCATTCTCATTATGAGAAGCAATGCATCAGATGGCACACATTATAGTTTCGTTTGTTTCTTAAGGCTCCAAAAGCATGGAACATTTTTCCCTCTAGTGTCTGGTAGTAGTAAATACAACTAGCTGAATGGGATTTTGATCAATTACAGTATTTTAATTAATTTATAAAGACCTTGTTTTAAGTTAAAAGCATGTTAAAATCTTACTTACACCTCATGGGTTATTTTGAAATTATTTCCTAATGAAGAACTAATATTAAGCCCAATTCTTATATTGAAATTATGGAAAGTTTTATTGTTGATGTCAATGGGCTTTAAATTCCTCATTAAAATGAGAAATTGGGGAAAAGAATTGGGGAAAAGACTTATATTTTCACAAATTTAAGATGAGTTAAGGTAACATCATATTACTGAGTCAGAAGTAATTACAGTAAATGTAGATTGGAACTCATATTGAAAATGTGGCTTTTTAGTAGGGTACGTTCTACACCTTTAGATGTATCAATATCATCTACACTATATAGCAATATTTTCTGGGAATCCTGAGAATGCCCAGCCTCTGTGTAACTTGCAGTCAGGACCTGATTTGCTCCATCTAAGCTTCTCTTTGTAGGATCTATAAACTTAACATAATGGAGCCATAGGTCAATATTGACACCTATTAGAGCAACTAAATTTAAGAGATCGATGAGCATTTCAGGGTGCTTACTATCTGTATCTGTCATATCTGAGCCTTGTATAGTCACTGGAGAAAAGCAGGCATGTAAACTAGGAACTTAGAATAAATGTTTTGCATATGGCATTTTCCTTTCTGTCTAGGGAGCTTTGGGGAGTAGATAGTGTGAACCATTAATTCCTGCCTTGAACGTCACAGGAGCGACCCGATTTTGTTGTAGGCTTCAGAGTATGCTCTCCAAATATGTCCTGTAAGTAATAAATATTATTAAAAAGAAATCAGACTAAATAATGATATGTTTCTAATCTTATGCATGAAACATATATTCCCAGAGAATATACCATCTATAATTTAATTAGCTTAAACTAAAAGCTACTGTGTTTAAATGATGCTTAGCTTGAATTTTGTTGCTTCTTGTCAGATCTGGTCAAAGGAGTCTGGGCTTGGAAAGTCTGTCCATTTTTTCCAGATACCACTGTAGTGAAATTTGTTGTATCTCTCTACAAATCTTAACTCAGAAACTAAATTTCTGTAACTTCTTTTCCAAAATAGCATTTATGGCAGTGTGCGGGTATTGTTTCTTCTGTTTATTTTTTCTTTTTTTCTAATAAAATGTCTTCTTTTCTTTTTCTTCATTAAAGATGTGATAGCTATCAAAGAGAATAAACTCTCTCTGTCTTACCCAGCCTACCCACCAGCTCATCTGTTTCGGGAAAGGGGAAAGGAAAAAAATTCATAGATCCTTCTACTCCTCACAGAATCACAGAATGGTTGAGGTTGGAAGGGACCTCTGGAGATCATCTAGTCCAACCCCCCTGCTCAAGCAGGGTCACCTAGAGCACATTTCCCAGGAATGTGTCCAGACGGCTTTTGAATACCTCCAGGGAAGGAGACTCCACAGCCTCTCTGGGCAGCCTGTTCCAGTGCTCAGTCACCCTCACAGTAAAGAAGTTTCTCCCCATGTGCAGACGGAAATTCCCGTGTTTCAGTTTGTGCCCGTTGCCTCTTGTCCTTTCACTGGGCACCACGGAGAAGAGTCTGGCCCCATCCTCTTGACACTTTTGCTTCCAATTGATAAGATCCCCCCTCAGTCTTCTCTTCTCCAGGCTGAACAGGCCCAGCTCTCTCAGCCTTTCCTCATGGGGAGATGCTCCAGTCCCCTCATCATCTTAGTAGCCCTTCACTGGACTTGTTGTTCCTCACTACTGCTTGTTCATTTGTTCACAGAACTTGTGTATCCATACACCATTTCTTCTCTTTTCCTGTTCTCAGGCTGATAAAGGGGAAAAGATAAAAGAAGGACCTTCTTTTGGTTATGCAGAAATGAACTGAAATTTAACTTCCAGGATTTATCTAAAACTCATGTTAGCACCTCTCAGGATTATAGTGCAAAGTTCCTGATGTTGGGTGTTTTCCTTAAACTCTTAACTAATAAAATCTCTGGCTGTAAGTAGCATCTTTCATTTTCAAAAGAATATAGAATAACAATGGAAATACCAGAAATCAAATAAAAAGTCTTAAGTGTTTTCAATTTCAAAGCATCTCATCATATTTAAGATGGGAAAAGTCCTTCTGTATACAAATAGACCTATGCTTTATAACACAAATAACTATTCATTTTAAGGTGCACCAAGGATAACAAAATTCCTAGTCACTGAATGTGAATCTCTCCCAGAATCCTAATCATACCTTTTATTCATCCACTATTTCCAATTCAATCGCAAGCCTGAACTTTGTCCCAGTCTTAGTTAGGTATTAGTTACAAACATTGCTGCTTTAAACCATCAATCTCTACTGTCATCACTTTTTGATCAGTTGTTTTCATCTTCTTGAAATAATTCCATGATTTTATTGAATTATCAGTAGTGTGAGTCACAGGTATGATTTTTCAAAATCACAAGTGTGATTTTTCAGTTTCCTAGCTAATAATATGCCCTGAAGTAAAAAAGAAGTTCCTAGAGGAAGCAAAATTCACATTACATTTTAGAAGTTCCTAGAGGAAGCAAAATTCACATTACATTTTCTCTTTTATTTTAATTCAAGCATAATGCATGAAGTTAGATAAAATGATCAAGACAATGTCTTTTACTTCAACTGCACCAAAGCAGGCAGAAATAAACCTTTGCTCTTTAAAGCATGTATTGCTAACAAGATTTTGCTGCCTAGATATATTTTAGGTGTAAGTACACGCATGCAAAAGCACATGCATGCATTTACACACGTCTTGAAGATATCTCTTTGCCCAAGAAAAAATAAATATAAAAAGCAAAAGTAAACAAATCTCATGTTTTTTCTTCAAAATCAGAAAAGATATAGCATATTTCCCATTTAGAATATTTACCTTCTATTTAATAGAGACAGAAAAGATTCATACGGTAAGTAATGATGAAATTCTCCCATATTCTCAGTTGGCATCAAATCAGAAGTGTATTGACAAATAAATACACTGTAAAATAAATAAAAATATTTGGAAATAATGCTTAAAGTCAAAGAGACTGACATGTGATAAATTCTTTAATCCTATTTAAAAAAAAAATAGTTTAAGTCCAGGCAATACAATATGCTATTGGAACAAAGTGGTTCTACTTCGTGTGAATAATTTACAAGAAAGTAATTAGTCAATTAAAAATGTAAAGTCTGCACTACAGAATAAGATTCTGCTTAGGTATGAGGTTTTATGGTAATGACTTGCTTAAAGAAACTTTTGTGAAATAATGGAAAATTAGAATAATAGAAGGCTGACATTCCAGGATCTTCTGTCTGCTTGGAGATGCCATTTGTTCACTGTAGTCACTGAAGAGAGTAGTCATTGGAAAGAACTTGATTGAATAATGTAAGAGCTGGGGGATCGGGGTGGAGGTCCCAAAATTATTCATATAGAAAAAACCAAATAAATAAAGGTCACAGATGGAAAAAGAAGAAGGAGAACCACAGTTCCTGTTCAGTTGCTGAAAAATAAAATGCATGGCCTACCAAAAATGCTGTCTATATGTTCACAAGTTATTGGAAAAAATCAATGGCACCTATATTCCTAAGTAATTCAGGCATTCTGTACATGTCATCCCATGTGCTTTCATCTCCTAGGCATTCATTTGCAAGTACACTCTCTTTCACAAGTAGACTGCAGTTTCATCATAACTGAAACTTTTTTTTAGTTTTACAGTCTGGTCTTGTCTTGAGTTTTTAAAATCTCTGCTGAACTAATCAGTTACTTGGCTGTTATTATACAATAAGTTTGGTGTGAGTTTCTAATGGGAAGTGCACATACACAAAACTGATGTAGTACTTGCCTGTGAAAGAAAGCAAGCTTTCCACACAGCCTTGTGCAAGCCAAGTTTCTTTTAAACTAACTGTGTGCTTAAAATCTGATTGTACACAGAAAGCAAAGCAGGGGAGGATCAGTTATATTACTTGCAAAAATATAAACAAATTTTAGGAGAAAATATGGATTGTTGACCTAAAGCTAACATACCAAACATATCTATGACACTCACAGTATTGCAGCATAAGATAAATGTACTAACCCTAAATGTACTTTTGTTACGCCTGTTAAGTATTTGGCCATGGAAGACTCAAACAAACTCAAATTTAATTGTGTGCTTATACCTCTAAAATGTATAGAGTGAAATATACTCTCCCTTCACATTCACATTAATAATATTAATTGCTTAAGATGCTGAAAGGGATGTGTATGAACCTGAGACATATCACCAATAATCTGTGGAAAGAGTCCTGTTTTTACTACAGTTAACACATTAACTGTTAGCAGCCCTTCTTTCTTTACACAGAAACAAAACAAAATAAAACAAGCACAACAGATACCTGTGGAAGACTGACTGAAAGGGGGAGTAATGGCTGGTACCTTTACCCTAGGTTTCTGCTAAGTATATCCAAACCATTGCTAAGCTATTTCAAAACTTCAGAATCATTTCAGAGACTGCAATCCCAGATTTAATTTCTCATGTAGAGCAAATGTGATAGAGAAAACAATCAAGGAAAAGTGCCACAAAATGAAAATTGAAAATCTACCTTCTTATACCCCACCAGTACCTTAAAGGCTTGTGTTAGCTCCATAGAATTTCAAGTAACAGCAACAGCAGTGGGAATTATAATTTTCCACATGAATGAACACAAGGATGTTAAAAACCAGCTAGATTATCAAGAAATGCATGCTTTTTCCTTCTTATTACACATCTGCTTTCACTCCTCTGCTCTTAAGTGTAGCAGAAAAAATCAGTATAAAATATGCCTATCATCTGTAGAGAGAAAAAGTTCATACTGTATATGAAGTAATAATTTATTTCATATTATTTGAAGGGAACATTTTCAAAAACAGTGATTTACGTAAAAATAATACTTACAATACATGTTTTGTAATCAGAAATACTTCATTTTAAAGAAGAAGATCTGAAAAGGCTTCATCTTGGACTCTAAAGTTTGCACACAGGATTCCAAAGACGAAAAATAAGTGAGAGTACCATATCATTTATTTTATTTTCTGATCATTTTTACAAAAAAATTAATGAGAAACCAATTCTGTGGCTTTTCTAAATTTCTGTCATATCTTCATTCTGCTTTATGAAGCAAACAATAATACTCTTCTGGAGATTTTTTTATTATTAAATTATTTTTCTCTATGAGAGTATCCTTCATTTAGTACTTTACTCTCTTCCTACTCTGTTTCTTATCTTTTTTTTTATAGGCCTTATGATTTCGTTGAGGAAGAAGGCCACATCTCCTTCCTTATTTTCTTTTTACCTATTTAGTTTTTTCTCCTCAACTCTGTATCCCTCTCTGAGGTCCACTTTCCAGCTTTATCTCCTCCAAACCTTTCCACTGGTTCTTATCCATAGAAGAAAAAGTGTTGAGAAGTCTTCTTTTACCAAATCAAACTCATCTCTTAACTTCAGTGCTCTTGTGACTATTCTTACATATTTAATATCATAGACAAAATATTTCTCTTTGAGACTTGCTTTTCCTTAGATATATGTGACTATAGTTTATTCTTCTCTTATTTCAATGATATTCCCTTTAGTGAATCACCTTTTTCCATCATTCCACTGATTTTGGATTTTCCATTTCTTACGTCCTCCTTGTCCTTCTAACTGGAGCTCACAGGTGGCTTAATGAACAAACATGTATTCTAATCAGCTCTACACTAACACCCATCATACCTTTCTTTTGTCTCTCAGTACCTCGGCTCTAACTCATATCTCTGACATCAGTTGCTCTGGTCAGTGATATCTTCATTAGCGTGTCCCATATTGCTGTATATTTAGTAGGAAAAACAAAATTTCCCATCTTTTCTATTAAACTCTTCACCTTGCCTCCTCTCTGTAATAATTGATAGGCCATCTTCTTGTGAGATAGGTAGTTATCCCACTAATAAAACTAATAAACAGAAAGAGTTACTAGTGGAGAGTAATGGAGCAAACAGGTGCCAGCTGTTTGCTTAATGAAAAAAAAGATGGCTCTCAGAAAAGTCATAATAGTTTCCATTATTAACCATCTGTATGACACTCATATGAAGCCCAGAAACATTGTGCAAAAGCATTATGGGGAATTCTCTCTCAGCTGATCAGCTTTCTTGTGGCATTTCCATTGATTTTGTAGAGGCCTGTTATATTGTACTCCTAACTGAGGTACCTAACAGCAGAAGACATGAATGACACTTCAAGAAAAAGAGCACCTATGATATAAGTGATAGATACAAGAAAATAAGAATGACAAATATTATCCATTCTAATTTAAAAAGCAGAGATGTTAGGAGTGTGAAGTTGAACAAAACAAAGTCAGTAAACAGAGCTGAAGATTAGATTTCTACACTGACGTTTAGAAAACATACTACTGAAACTTCAAAAGTTTGTAGCTGCCGAAGTTCTGTGGACTTTTTGCCCCCTAGTTCTTTAAAAGTCTACAAGACTGTATTTCCTCTGTTCAGGCAGTTGCATAAATATTTTCCGGCCTAACAATTTTTGTGGATGAGGATACACGTAGAAGAAAGATCTCCTACATATGGCAGAATATTTTATTATGGCTCTCCTATGAGGGGAACAAGAAAAGTTATACAGTTTTTAGAGCCATTTTATAACAAAACTTAATTACAGTTCTGAAGCTTGTTATCGTTTAAAAAGTCTAGCATTCCAGTACAAGGATGACATCAAATAGCTAGTTTTCAGTTAAAGAAGTTCTTGATGATCCTGACAGACATTCTTACAATAGTTTATCAAAAATGAAGAAATTATATTCCAAGAGAAGAAAGTTTAAATGTTCTGCAGCTATCTCAGAAAAATATTCTCCATGCACATCAAGTAATGTCTGCTACAGAACTTGCAAACTGAAAGATGCTGCATCATATTGTTTTTAGTGTCTTTTAATTACGATAATTGCCCTAGAGGGGAAAACGTTCCAGTGTTCAGTGCAATATCACCACAGATTTTTAATGTGGTACTACTCGCTGCCAAAATCACTGCTAATGGATTACTTTCAAAATCTTGAGATGCAAAAAAATCATCCTAGGCTTGGGAGAGCTGTAAAAATCTGACATTTGCTGAACCTTTGGCTAAATAAATCAAATACATTGCCTAAAATGGCTTTTTAACAAAATAGCTCAGAGTTTACTGTAGATGAATTAACAGGCAATTGGATGCAGAGGAAGTTCTTGGTAGACGGCAAGCTAATGAATTCTGACAGGTTGAATGGTGCAAAGATAATGGGCTGAACTGCCCACTGACTGTAAAGCAGAAGCTGATTAAGGTTAAGACTTTAGGAAAAGACCCCCACAAAATTGGATTGAAAGGAACAATGTATTTGATTTAGGGTTTGAACATTCAGCTTTTTTTCTGAATGTTATTAAATAGTCCAAATCAAGTATTTTTAATTTTATGCTGGTATCATGACTTGCAACGTAATTCATGATTGTTCTAATATTATCCTTCACTTCTCCCTTCCGCATATGAAGGGCCACACACATAATTTATTTCATCATCCTAATAAAGTCTTTGAAATAATTTCAGGTTCTATTATATGTAAGGACATCTTACTGCATTATTTGTTGGAAAAATTTTTCAAAAGGGGGTGCCTGAAATCAGATTGCAGAAAATGAAGCAAGACTACAATAACAGTAAGAGTTATCTACTAGTAAAAGTTATCTACCAAAGAACTGTTACACAATTTTTCTTATAGAAGAAAAATAGTGTCACTTTGTAGCTTTAAAATCATGGCTGATGACACTAGGACTTTATGTAAGGAAAACTGCAAGACATATGTGAAAAGGTTGCATGACTTTTATCAGGTCTTGAGTGAGCTAAAAATCCTTGGGACATATTAGGTAGAAAAGGAAGTTCTGCTTCTAGGGATATTCATCTGTTTAGCTTTTGCACAGATCTGATTAATTAAATGTCACAAAAATCCACAGTGGAAGAAACAACATTTATCAGCAGAATGAAAAGTAATTAAAGATATGTATGTTTATTTCCTTTGTTGTTCTCTGTTATATTTGAAATGTCATCAGCAAAAAGCAATCTGAACTGTTCTGGACAGTGACTTGTCTAATCTGCCAAGGCTGGATCCCTGCTATCACTACTCAGGTGTCAATAGACCAAGTCACTTTTCTCGGTCATCATTAAAAAGACTAAAAAAATTCCACATATCCAAACTAGAGAAAAAGAAACAGAATCCGAAGAGGAGAAGGTGAATTTGTCAAGATGTCAAACTTACTGAGCTTTCATAGTAGGTTCTGAAAGTTCTGATAGAGTTATGGATCATTAGCCTCAATAGGGTGCTGATACCAACTTTCAGAAAAAAAGCTTTTACAATTAAGAAGACAAAGCCTATTTTCAATGGACAGTTAGCACGTGTGGAACCTTCATGGTCAATGCTTAAGGTTCAGCTATACCTTACCTCTCTCAAATCACATATAAAAACAACTTCTCAGAAGGAATGTAACTGTATGAAACAGGCACTTTCTTTGTTTTCAATAATGCAAACCTATCACTAAGCATAAAAATATAACATAGTTTGAATATAAGGAAAGATTTCGTATTCCAAAACTATAAACACAAATGCTGACATTTTTTGTCCTAAACCTAAATAAGATGACTGACTCATGTGAATCAAATAACCTGCATAATTCATTTCTGCAGGATCCAACCTAGTTTTCTAATTGGCAAAACTCTTTTGAGAATTGTCTGAACATCTTAATGAATTCTTAAGTGAAAAATAAAGGGAAAGTGAACATTTCTCATTTCATTCTCTTTATTGGAAAATAATTACGTGTTTTTAATCTTGTATGAGACACAGAGATGTGAAAAAGATAAACCCATCAGAGATTGATAGTAATATTTTTAAGTTCTAGTCATCAATTCCACTTGACTTTAGAAGCAGAAAGCAAACAACACTTCTTGATGAGAATGAGAATAGTTACTGTATGCATAGATGCAAAGTCAGTTTTTACTCCACAAATTTTCTGCACAGAAAGAAGCAGATTATGAAAGATAACAATGGATTGACTCAGGAGATACCTTTTCAGGGTTACTTTAGTAGAGCTGATCCTGCGTTAGGTAGGACGAGGCAGACTGGATGACCTTTTGAAATCTGTCACATCCTTCCACAGCTGTTTGCTCTTACCCCTCTAGAATTCGATGTATCTAGTATGTTGAGAGCTATTAATATTTTATTCTGAGGGCACAGAAGACTAAGAAGTTGAAGGAAGGAAGAGTAGAACAGATCAAAATTTCCAAGTAGAAACAAAAATCCACAAATATTGTAAGTTCCTTAATTGTTTGCAATAAGGTCACGTTCTTGTGTCACATTCAGAATTCAGATGCCATTATAATGTAGTAGAAGTTCATTCTGCAGTCATTGCAGTCTGCCAGCATCAGACAACAATCAGTGTGACTCCAAATTGTTGAAAATACTGATGTGAGACATTTTTCCATTCTGGGTAATTGCACAATACAGCTGGAGTCTAAATAAAGACTTTCTGCTTAGTGCAAGTGTTAATGATACTCATTAAAAAATCATACATGTCAGACAGATTTCGGTTGCCAGTCCACAGGTAGTAACCCCTATCTCTCTTTTAAAGATAGATGACATTCTCTTAGGACAGCCATGCTCCTGGAAATAATTATAGGAGAAAAAATATGCAAAAATGCCATTATATTAAGAGATGTGACTAATGAAAGAAATCACTGGTTCAAAACAGTGAAGTCATTTATTTATTGGAAATGGTCAAATCTATCTTTTGCAAACCTTCCATTTGCCTTTGGAAACCAGAAAAACCCTGGCTACTTCATAACATCAATAAGAGCTCTCACAGGAGAAATAGTAAAAGATGGAGTAAAGCGTATAGTGAAGCTGTGGAATAAGATCACCTAGAAATTAATTTTAAAAGAGCAAAGACAAACCTCAGAAAATTTAGCATTCAAAGATTCTTCTGAACTTTAGATTACAGTTGATGTGCACAGCTTTGCCAATCAGTACTCAAAGGATAGCATCACAAACTTTATGTTGATGAAATGCAGCTGCCTCTATTAACATGACTTTTGTGATAAACCAAGCAGCTAAGGCTAAGCAAAAGATGAATGCAGTGTGTTGGAACTGATTTTGATTTTACATAAATCCATGGATTTGAGTGACTGGAACGTGGATATACCAGGCATGAAGATATAGTGACATAAGAAATACATCAGTTAGCATTGCTAAAAACATGTGTCTTAGGAACTTCATTTTGAATACTTTGTTTAGCAGAAAAAGAGTCAAGTCATTTGAGCAGAAAGTCAGCATCTGGATAAAAAAATAAAATACATTTGTCTCCTATTCTTAAGTGTAACCGGCACCAAAGCTATTTTTTTCTCCTAGATGGTTAATACATTAATCATGCTCTGCTTTTGCAGAGGTGTTACACTTAAGATGAAGACAGAACTGTCTGAAGTAACTGAAGTTATTCTTGGGACTTCTTGTAAAGTAAGTGACAGCATTCTGTGTGTCCTGCATATTTTCCACTCTCAAAAACATTTGAATTCTAAGTTGAATTGAGACAAGAGACAAAATGAAGCCAAAAAATTCTTTATAATATCTTCTAGTCCCAGGTTTTCTAATGGTGATATTTACAGCTGAGCGCCAGATCAGCAAAGCATTTAAGCACAAGATAGTTTCAGGGGTAAGCTTTGTCTGATTGGAGCATTCACATCCTTAAAATGTTCATATTGAAATGGAACTACACAAAAAGAACATTGTCTGAAAAAAACAAACAAGAAACCAAGGGTGACCACTTTCCCTCTTTTTCACTTGTACAAACAGGTCATGTAAAAAGGAAAAAAAGAAGACACTTCATCTGAGTCCCCAGTGAGGTGACTATATTTAAAAGAGAGCAGGAGCCAAGTTTCTAAAAAAAGTCTTCAGCAAAACATACAGACTTACTGACCTATCCAGATTTTCCTGAAATGGACAGAATGGACTATTCCCCAGTCAGTAGTACCCACAACTCATCTACCATGTCAGAGAGAGAAAAAGGTACTCACTAATAATTACAGGTCTTCCAAACTCCACATACACATAAAACAGTGCAGTAGGTACATACACCTTGCACCCTTCAACTGGAAAGCTTATCTCAAGAATATTGCTATAGAGTTCAAACATCCTGCTGTTCTCTCCAAACTGCAGCTGGGGTAGAGAGCCTGGTACTTGATTTCTACCCCCCAGTTCTTAACTGCAGAGTGCTAGCGTGTCAGGGACTTTTGTAAGGGGATGGGGAGAGTGTAAGTGAAAGCAGAGTCTGCATTTGGATAACATGCATTGCAAAGCTCCAGTTGCTGGTAAGCAACTTAGTTTTTTCTCTCTAGCACTACATTATACACATATCTCACTGCAGGTGGCTCAAAAAATAATAATAAAAATAATCCTGTCCACTCTATGCAGCTTACAGCTCTAAACAAAGAATGTCTAGAGGACTCTTTGGCCAAACCCAGTGTCCTTTCTGAAGCCTCTGCAGTAGTGTAAAGCACACTGAAAGTGGTAAGGAGTTTCAAATGACATTATATGCAAACACCTGAAATAAAGACCTTTTGAAGGCAGGCCACTCAACCTGCCTTCTAGCATCCCGTCAGATTCTGTTTTGGCTTGAATGAGCAGATGTCTTACTGAATAAGAAAATGCTATCGTCTCCTATGGCTTAAAATTGAAATTAAATAGGCAAATATCGTTACATGGGGGTGTGTAGGATCTGACTGTCACAGCTCTAGAAACTGAGAACATTTACCTCATTTAAGGATCGTTTATTTGATTTAAAACAGAATAAGGAGAAAACTACCAAACTCTGTGATAGCGCAGATGCTCTACTGTCACACAACAAAATGTGGGCAGCGCTAGTGCTATTAAAATCTACTGCAATTCAGTGTAAGAACTTAGCATACATGAATTCAATGGGGCAGATGGCTCTGGATTTTCATTCTGTGTATGAAATGATACACTGAAGTGAAAAGAACAGCTTGAGAAAATCAGCAAAAGTCCATTTGAAATTAGGTTTGAACACAGATCTACCAGTAGGAGCGCCCATGTTGCAAGGGTAGACAGGCCAAGCATCTGCAGCCAGAGCTATGTAGGTGTTAATTAAAAATGAAATGATTATTACAAGGCAATACAAAAATGTCATATAGGTAAATATATTTTATGTGTATATGCTATGCATTGAATATATATGTACATACACAAATATATACGTATGTATATGTATACAAAATGAGCTTTCAGTCTGCCTCATCTCTTAGCCAACTCTAATACAAGTTATAGCTGTGACACACACTTAGAAGGATTGATAAGCAGAGAATTTGAGAATACTGCTGTGATCAGACCTTAAATGCTAAATAATTGCATGGACCCAATTTGTAATTACTTGATTGCAATTCTTTTAATAGGGACCTCCATTTTTTGTGTGTGCACAGTATTTACTACACAGAAGTGCAATCCATGACTGGGGCAGTATAAATAAGCATGAAATTGGTACATTTTATTCCTATTGCTGTGTAATTACATTTCTGTCATCACAAACATAAGTCTCTGTTTCATCTTTTTTCTACAGTTTAGAAAGTAATATTTCAATTAGTAGATTAGGTTCGTGGAAATGAAAACAAAGGAGACTATTGGGATGTAATGCATGAAACTCATGTCTTCTGAGACTCAGGCCAGTGGGGCGAGAGAAGGCAAGTGTTATTTAGTGAGAGGATAACCTTACTCTAGTGAGCTTTTGTGTTTAGTGAATTTAGAAAATATTTCCAGTAACTGTCCACGAAGTGATGTGTTCTTACACAAGAATTCTTACAAATGTGTGCATAATCGCTTATAGTTGAATGAATTGCACATAGAAAAGTGCTCTTTTGAAATACTCATTTGAATAAATAACTCTTTCAAATGATCTTTCCTTTGTGCACTTGTAGCAAAATTCAGCCCTACTGAGATTACATATTTTGACCTTTCTTTTAGTAGACCATTTCTCATCCTGAACATCAGGCAGTCCTTTCACTGCTAATGCAGTTGGATAAGCCAGGAAACCACTGACACACTGTTGTAATAAGACACACAAACCAGTTGCCTCAGGGTAGAATTTACAGAAAGTCAGCTGCTCTTCAGTAACTGTCTCTTTGCAGGCCTTAAGTACCTGATCTTCCCAAAGGGGCTGCTATCTAGGATTCAGTCCTCAGGAAGGATAGACTGGGAAGCTTCACACTCACTCTTACTCTGGAATTAGGGATGAGCATTCTGAATGGACACAGCATTTTCACATGCAGTATCATTTAGAACCAGTAAAGAAATTCTGTGATTTCTCAAGGCAAATTTTAACTGCTGAAATTCTGTTTACACAAATGGAACTTAAAATCCAAAAATCAGATATCAAGGAACAGCCATTGGAGGATTGTTATTTCATTGGATGAAATAATACTCCAGATAGATAAGACAATAGTACAAATAATAATAATTATTAATAGTACTGAGCATTACTATTAATGTATCTTTCCACTGCCATACTGTTCATAATGTTCTGGTTGTTTTTATGAAATAGGATGTTTTATAGTATCACTTATAATGGATCACTACCAAATTATAGAAATATAAAAGCATACTCAGTGTTAGAACAAATGTTTGATTTGCCAACAAATCTTCAAAAAACTATTTTCTTTTACCTCAGATGTCTATTTTTTTAGGGGAAAAACACAGTATTAGATCAAATAAGATTATTCATTCTTTAATTCTCTTTTTGCATTCCATTACCATTCCTAAAGTACTACGGGTGTGTTTATAGGCTTTACCACTATCAGAATTGTTTGACTGACATATAGACTAAAAGAACAAGAGACTGTAAAATATTTTAAATAGCATTAGTCAACAATAAGGAGTAGTAATACTTTTCTGTGCCTTAGACTGCAAATTCAAAAGTATCAGTTAAAAATAAAGGTTATTTTTTGCATCAGTACAAACTAATTTTGTTATAAAACCTTAACTGATTAAAAATCGATTGTACGCTGTCTATTGTGTTAGTTGACACTTCCTGTTTACTTACACCCTTCAGCTATACAAGCAGAATTACAGAATTTATTCCTCATATGATGAAAGCTTTTAGTATAGGCTATGAATTTATAACTTGTGTCTTGTTGGCATATTCTCCAGCAGTAAAGGTTTTGTACTATATGCTTCAAGTTTTCAGTGTAGCATATATTGTCATGGTATTGAGAAGAGGCATTATTAAAATGGACTTTGCATCTTACCTCTTTTTAAACTAGTTCTGTTATTTGTAAATCTCTAATGAGCTTACAGCATTGTACATATGTTGTACATTTTGTGGGGCAAGAATTACTTTTTATTGCACATTATATGCAGTAACCTGTGTGCAATTATTATAAAAAGATATATAAAGTAGTGCAGAGCTATGTGAGTTAATTATGTTAGAAAAACAGTAATCAGTGATATTAAAAATTGTCTCTAAAAAGATTTATAACATTGTATTCACTAATTTCATGAAGCAATTGTTCTTATGGGCAACTGCATATTATATGCCTTGCTAAAGAATAGATTTCCACAAAACTGAACTTATCAGTAAGCAATTGCAACTGAAAAGTTTGGTTTAACACAGATGTGCATGTGTGTATGTCAAAAAAACATAGAGTAGTTCTAATCGTCTGAAATACAGAGACATAGCTGCACCCTGGAGTAGATAAGTTTGTTACTGCAGTCTTTATTGACTTAACTTTCAGTTTGATATAATCTAAATCAAGGACAGCTAACTTCCTCTGTGATTAAAGGAGATGTGAACTAAGACCAAGCAAAGATAAAAAAGGCTGAGGATGCTCTCTGATATTATTAAGAGGGCCTGTGTTTGAACACTAAAGCTTAAAAAGCTCATTAATCAGCTAGTTTATAACAGATATGTGTCATATTAAGTATACACACACAAAACCCCCCAAACCCAAGATTTTAATCCCTGGGCAGTTTGTTTGCATCTGCAAGCAGTTGATAACATATTTATGTTGCTGTGAAAGACTGTTTAGTAGTGACTCTGATACTTCATCTCCAAAGGAGACAAAGCTCTAGAAGTTGTTGGAGCAGGAACCAAAAGCAGTGTGATGTCAGCTAAATCGTTCCTGTGTCTGACTTCTGTCCAAATTCTGCCTTTTGTCTCTGTCAAAGATAAGAGACAAATGCTTCTTTTGGGGTTTAGGGGAGATCACAGAGTCCACCCTTTAATCAGGTTACTTTAGGAATTTCCATACAGTAATGCCATTCATTTGAAGATAAATGCTGGGGATATCCAGCTATAACACACAGAAACATATGGCATAAAACAGCAGACAATAGATATTCTAGGCTGCATGCTCTTCCCTGAGTCCTGTAAGGATTTCCTCTGAAATTATTTTGTTTAGGTCATTAAAAACTTTTGAACTGCAATATCTGGATCTGTGCATTGAAAACGTACCATCTGAACAAATGGTTGCAGAAGTCACAAGAGCAGCTAGATCAGCGTGAAAAAGAAGAGAGTTTCGGAAGTCTTCAGTGTTAGGGTCAGCACTGTTTACAAAATAGCAGCATACATTCCTGTCTCTGTTTTTGGACAGCCTTTCTTTGGCAAACACATACACTAAAACAAGGGAGCATCAGACATCATTTTTCCCCCTCATCACTCATTTTTCCCCTTCAACAGAATTTGGGGAAGAAACACACTCTCCTTCTTTGTGCACAAAGAACTTGTAGCTTACCCAGGATTAAAGCACTGTACTAAGTACTATTGGCAGTACTTGAAATTCCCCTGGCATTTGACACAGAGGAGCTAGTTCAGCTTCCTAGAAAACGTAAAAGCACAAAGAATAAGCTGAGGAGCAAGCAAACCACAGAATCAGTTGACCAGAATCTTGAGTAGATCTACAAAATAACTTTAGTGATTGATGTTTATTGAGCTTCCATTCTACACACTTGTCCTGCAAATGCAGATGTTGCAGACCCTTCTTTCAGCTTCTTAGCTCCAGAGGTGACTAAACTTAGCATGACGTAATTTTGTTGGTAGTAATCCACTTTTTACTTCTATCTACAATGTTTAATGCTAGTAGGGTCGACCAGCTTGATTTTGGCTCATAGCCAAACATGAAGATCCAGAAAGATTACATTGCTGGAAGACCATTGAGTTCTAGCATCCCCAGGATTGGTACTACAGGAAACAGCATGGAAAGGGACACCACCTTTTTTTTTTTTTAACTCACTAGCTTAGTGGTTAGGGAATTCAACAGCTGTAGATTCTATTGTGGTAAAAACGTTTTTCAATGTTGAGAGTTATCTTGTAATAAGTTTAGATCATATTCTGAATGATATAAATTAATTTACGTCTTGGTACAATTGGTTTGTATAAATGCAAGAAAAAAGTGAAATGTTAAGAGGAACTTCTTTCTTGAATATTTTAATATAGACTATATGCTTTGTGCAGGAAATTTATTGATTCAACTGAGAATTAGAACTGCTGACAAAATGTTTTTCAGAATTAAGTAGGAGGCTGTCAGATTATTTTAACATTGTGAATATTTCACGTTCTAGCTGAGATTTCATGAATAAAGAGTTAGCAGATAACAAGACATACATGAAAGAAAATTTCTGATTATTCCAAAATGTAGACAATTTAGAAAGATGTTTTGTGAATATACTCAAAAAACGGAAGTCAGAGTAATGCCTTCTATCAATTAAGTTTTGGATAAAGCTCATGAGAAGAAAGGTTTTCACTTCCTATATCTATGAGTTTGCCACTGAAGAGAAATTAAAAAAGGTAAGGTATAAATGAAAAACACAACTTTGGACTAGAAATAAGTGAGATTTTTCTTCTTATTTGCTAAAGGTTTATTTGGAATATAGACAGGATCAAATGCATTGTGTTAGTAGTAACTGCTGTGAGCTCTGCAGGGAAGATGATCAAAGACCATTAAAACTTTAGGCAGCTTTTCATGTAACTGAGCATGCTAAGCATGCATGCTTAGCAGCATTTTTCACATGGTGGAATATTATTTTAGGACTTAATATTCTGATTTTCTGTTTATTTCATGGTGTATTATTTCTAAACATTGTTTTGATCTATAGTTTTCCACATAACTTCTTTCTTGCTTATTTAAGAGATATTTCAGTCCAGTTAATGAATTAAGAATTGATATATCCTTGTTGACAATCTCTGAAATTCTAAAACTGTAAAAACTCATTTATACAAGTAGCCATTACGCACTGTTTACAGCGCATTTAAGTAAGGGTTAGAGGATCAAGCTGGGTATTTGTCCTTCTGATATAATTAAAGGATATTTGATTCCAGAATTCAGATACTTCGTTAGTCAACAGAATCTGTCCTATGATTCAGGAAACACTACCATAACAAAATAGAATTGTATATGAATATAAATTTGAATATTTATATAGATGTGCACACACACATATATATAAAGGGGGGGTTCTCACTTTGCTGATATTTACAATTTTGAATTGAATTTTGAAAATGAAGTAAAATCAGCTCACGACACAAAAAAGTAATTGATCAAAAAACTTAAGAATAAAAGGCTTTATTCAGCCTGAACTTAAAAGAGTTATATTGCTTCTCCCAATCTAGGTATGTCCTGTTATGCTTAATTCAAAGGGAAAGTAAAAAAAAAAAAACAGCAGAGGGACTACCCCCATGTTTTTCAGAAAATATCTGTTTATAGTTTAGCTCTATTAACAAATCTGAGAGTCAAAATAGCAGCTTGATACGTGGTTTGCTCGATGTCCCCCCAGCTTTGCCAATGAGGAACTGCAATTTTTTCAGGGAGAGGAATTTTTCTGGAGTATGATTGATTTGCTGTTGCTTTTATGAGAGAGAGACCATTTGGCTGCTAGTCCTAAACTGATATTATAATGTAAAAAGAATGTCAACTCTATGATGATTACTTCTAACTCAAAATCACTCTTGTCTGTTAAAATTAATATCAAGGTAATACACATAACAGTGTCAGCACAACAGAAACTTTTTAGATGGTTTTATTTGACAGCAGTTTATGTGGCAAAGACTATAATTATAGTAACAAGCATTACTAGCTTTTCTTGTAGTGATTTTAAAGCTGTGCCATGCCCTTATTCTGTGACAACTCTGTAGCTGTCAGTAGAATTTTCACACACACGTAGTGATACTTGGCTGGTATTTCAACTTGTTTACAAGAGCATAAACAACTTTGTGGGCTCATTGTACCCTAAAGGAGACCTGAACTTCTTACCATAAAGGTGTCCCTACACCTTTAAAAAGTCAATAACATTATTAGTCTTTTTTAAAGCATTCAGAGGAACAGGCTATTCAAAGGCAACTACAAGCTAAACCTACCTGATTGTCCCAATTAGATGTTCCAAAAAGTGAAAGAAGCCATATACACAAAGCAACTGAGTAACTCCATGTCATTTCTAGAACTGATTTACTGTTTCAAATAGGACTTTCAAAGGTGCTGTTTATCCCAATTTTTTTGTTATTGTTCCCATCAGTGAAATCTTGTCAGCTACATCACATGAAAAGGTACAACTGGATAAACTTTGTGGTAGGTGTGGGAATCACAATCATGCTTCGACTGGATTTTCATAGCTATTCTGGGAATAAAAGAAACTTTGTAAATTTTATCTGAAAGTAAAATAGGCTTATTTTTTCAACCCTTATTTGAGCAAAATTATTAGGTGCAATAGTAATAATTTTACCTGAATAAGTTTTGCAGTGTTTGGGCCAAGATTTCGAGTGTTATTTAAGTATTGCTTCATGAAAAACAACTGTGGTACTATGATGTTGATATCTCAGCTATTATCAAAATAGAAGATAGAAACATAATATATTTTTTTCAGCATGAGATCTTTAAACTGAACTGATCAGAAAGCATCTTCTTCCATCATATCTGTCTGGATGTTCATTGAAATGTTCACTATTGGCTCCAGTCAACTTTTTGAGGCTAAAAATAGAACGCAAGGCTAAGGGAGTGACAAGCTGAAGAAGAGTTCCAAACGCCTCTAGTCCCTGTGCCATTACCAACTAGAACAATTTCTTTAATTTTTTAACTTGATCACAGAAAATCTTCTCTTCTATGCACTCAGCAGACATAAAAGCAAGTAAAGGTATTGTAACAGGATAGATTGTCCCACTATTATTGAATCACTTCAGTGTCACCTTGGCCTGTTTTAGGCAAACTATTATGTTTCTAAACACCCCTCATTCAAATCATGCTTCTTTGGCCCACTAGACTGATAGATACTATAAGCGGTGTCTGATAATCTGAAGGTTTTCTAGCGAAATTAAAAATATCACCTAAACAAAGGATAGCTGACTAATTTGACAGACCTGTCCTGGCTAATACAATTGTAGCAAATGTAAACATTATTGACTCAGTGTCTCCATATTCCAATGGGAAGGCATTGCTATCTTTTTCTTTGCAAATTGATTGATGGAATAAAAAGTTTAAGCTATCATTAATATGTCTAACAGTACATACTAATGAGGTTTAAAGTCTGATGGAGAACTTCTAGTACAGTTTGAGTAGTCGCAGACCATGGAGCACTGTAGAATTTTTGTAGACGATTTTGTCAGTGTGCAAAATACTTGAAAAACACTCAAATTTTGTCTCTGCTGGTGTTCATGAAGCCTGTGCTTAAGTCATGCCAGACTCTTTTCAGCAGCTACCAGGAAGCATACAGGTATTGTAAATTCACTTTCTTTGCAATCTAAACTAAATCTGAGATCTGAAGTGATAAATAGCAAAATCTGTTACCCTGATGCATCACCTGGCAACTAGAAGACAAAAGTATTCTGATATCACGTCTGCAAAATCCTTTTCACATAACTTAAGTATTATTTTAATTAAAGGAATAGTATTTCTGGTTTGGTTTTACTTCAGTAATCATTTTGTGTTGGCATAAAAGATGGTGACATCTAGTGTAGCTCTAGCTAAAAGTCTACATTCAACCTCAAAGCTCTAAAGTCTCTCTTTAATAATGTATGCTCACCTTTCAACATTTCTTAACATTTAGTAGGTAATTATGAAATTTTAATGGTATTTCGAAGGTGGGATGAAACATTTTCTTTCATACATATTGGATAATGATATATTAAATATCAGCTGAAAATTTTTGTTTTGTCCATCGAGCTAGTATTTATATCAGTCATTAATCACCATACAACTTTTAAAATATGTTCATTCTAGCTACTTAATAGAACTTTTTGCTGACTGATAACTAATTTCTTACTGCCTTTTATTTCATATTCCATAAGTGCTCAGTTCAAATTCTCTTGCTGATGAAGCAAAAAAGGCAAAGGCCTTTTTCTTCCCTGTTTCTCCAGTTTATCTAATGAGTCTTGATACAACTTTCTTTCAGTGTAATTCATAAATTGGACTTGTATCATTATTTACCTTATCATTCTCTTAGATACGATATTCTAACTACCTGTTTCTCCACCTTAAGCATGGATCTGTTTCCTATTAAGTTAATAAGGCAACAAGCCTGGTTAAAATAAAAATATTTTACTGGAAAAAAGTTTACTCCTGGTTTTTTCTTCTGCAGTATGTTAGTAGTATGTTAGAAAGTATGTTAGTAGTATTCAATCAGAAAAATTTGTTAGTCAGGATGTAAGGGAAGAACTTCAATCTTATAAACATTTCTTCAATATTTAAGAGCTAAAATCTTTTACAGAGTCTGTTTTCAATCTGTATGTTCCATGCTCTTTACAGTGTTCAAGAGAGCAAAGCTGCACCTCTACAGGGATCATGATCCAGCCCAGGATCAGGAAGAGGGGGCAGATGCTCTTCCCAATACGTTATTACTAGCAACTACAGTAGGCCAGTATGGAGTAGGCACCAGAACTGAAACCGGGAAAACTTTCTGCAGATTATACAAAATCTACACTAGATACACTAGAGGGTTGTGCTGCTATTCAGAGGGACCTCAGGCACTTAACAGGCTGGAGAAATAGGAACCTCATGAAGTTCAACAAAGGCAAATGCAAAGTCACACACCTGCAGTGTCATAACTCCATGCACTGGTACAGGCTGGGGGCTGATCAGCTGGAAAGCAGCTGTGCAATGAAGGACCTGGGGGTCCTGGTGGACGACAAGATGAACACGAGAGAGCGATGTGCCCTTGTGGCAGAGAAGGCCAACAGCCTCTTGGGCTGCGTTAGGAACATCATCGCCAGCAGGTTGAAGGGAGTGATCCTTCCCCTCTGCTCACTCCTGTTGAGACACACCTGGAGTGCTGGGTCCAGTTCTGGGCTCCCCAGTACAAGAGAGACGTGGACATACTGGAGCAAGCCCAGTGAAGGGCCACAAAGATGATTAAGGGACTGAAGCATCTGTCACGTGCAGAAAGGCTGAGAAAGCGGGCACTGTTCAGCCTGGTGAAGAGGAGGTCGGGGGGATCTTATCGATGTTGATGAATAGCTGAGGGAGGGAGCAAAGAAGATGGAGCCGGACTCTTCTCGGTGGTGCCCAGTGAAAGGACAAGAGGCAACTGGCACAAACTGAAACACAGGAAATTCTGTTTAAACAAAAGAAGAACCTTTTTTACTGTGAGGGTAACTGAGCACTGGAACAGGTTGCCCAGAGAGGCTGTGGAGTCTCCTTCCCTGGAGATATTCAAACCCAGACTGGACAATATCCTGAGCAACTTGCTTTAGCTGACCCTGCTTTGAGCAAGGGAGTTGGAACAGATGATCTCTTAGAGGTCCGTTCCAACACTAGCAGTTGTGTGATTCTGTAGGTTACAGAAGGGTTTGGAAAGGGACAGACAGGATGAATGGTCAGGACTAAGGAACTGAGACACACAAAAACATATATTTTAAGACTAGTAACGTTGCAAAAGGGTTCTCAAAAATGTGCTATTTCTTTATTCTCGCTAGGTACTGCACATTTAAATCAAGGGGTATCAACTGAACTGACTTCAGGCACTAGAGAATACCACTACGAGAAATATTGAGATAGCTTTAAAGGATTCTGTAGAGCTCAATAAATTCTGTAAGTTGACCCTAGAAAGGTTTATGTTTCTGAAAACTTACAGAAGAATGTGTCTAATGCATTCTCTTACCCTGAGGTACTACTCATTCTGCTTTGCCAAGCCTAATTTCTAATGGTTCCTCCATCTGGTCTTTGCAAGTAGAATTTGAACTTGAAAATATTGAAGTTCACTTGTAAAATCCTAAATGCGAATCAAAGGTTGTGAAGGCCTAGTATTGTGGGAACAGTTTAGCTATTTTAAAAACGTTGTTAATATCTGGGACTCCAGAAACAAGAAAGTAACTAACAGGGTCTCCAAATTACTAGCTCCTTGGATAAAATGGAGGCAACTTTTACAGTAACAGATTGCAAGCACAAAACTTTTCTGTCATACTCCAGAGATCCCTCCACCAGTCCTGTATAACCACTTTCATTTTATCTAGACAGAGTATTAGGCATGCTGTTCTCCGATAATCTGCAGTCTTCTGAACACAGTCATCACACATGCTGGTCTCAAGAGAAAACAGATAAAAGCTATCTGTAAATAAGAAGCACTATAAGCTTTCCCAGTCAGTACAGTATGTTTCTGGCCAAACTGAGGGGCTGGTTACTGATTTCACATATGTACGCTTAAAATAACGTTAGCTTAACTGATGTGAGTAATCTTAGCAAGGAGAAAAAAGGCAACTGAAGCCCCTGTCCTGCTTTCATCAGAGTCCAGTATCTTCTGTGAAGTTTCTGATTTTAACAGCATAGAAAGCAATGTAAATGTAGTGGAAAAGATGGCAACATTTATTTCACTTGGGAAAACATAGAATATAGGGCCAGCCTTGCAAGAAGCCTTTTGAACTTTAGACATTGGAGCAAGAAATGAGAGCAAATGCACTCTGGGGCATATTAGGCATTATCTGAAATATCATTTGAGTCACAAATAGTGGAAATGTCCAAAAGCTATTTTTTTACTGAAGCTTAGGAGTATGAGGCAGAAAAGTCAATAAAACAGTACAGTCAAAGGGGCTTTTGAACTTTGCGTCGCTACTACTCAACTGATATGTTTAATACAATGATCTTCATGACGTACCTAAGTCAAAAGAGAGGTAAATGGAGATAAGATATTTAAAGAACTGAAATGTCCCCTGGGCTATTTTGCCATTAATTTACTCAGTAATCTTCTAAGTAGTTTTCTCAGTCATTTTCTCTAAAATATGAAAATTAGAAACAGTAGCATTTTCCAAAGCAGACAACATCAGGAAATTTAGTCAACTCAGAAACCCATAATCCAATAGCAAATTTTTAATTTTATCACTGTAGTGGAACCCAGCAGATCAGATGAATCATAGTCTATTAGTTTTCCCATCTAATTGATGCCTCTCAAAATGGTATGTTTTTGTAGCAACTGCAAAAAAAATAAAAACAACATCCTTAATGTTTATCTTCATTGTGTCATCTCATCCAAAAGCAGCTGTGCAAACTTAAGTAGGAAGTTATCTCAGAACATGATTATGAAAGAACATGTAATTACACAGGTCATTTCAAGCTAATGTTTGAAGGTATTCTGCACTTTCTTTTTCTGAATAAAATTTTGGGAACAAATGGCATTTGTGAGGAGAGATATATGGAATAAAAATTCAAGTGTTTTCTTTTTGAATTATTCTTGCAACATGCAAGGTACATTTTCAGAATTTCACAAACTATATAAAAAGGATTTTAAGATCTGCCTCAACTCTGAAGTACTACAGAATAGAAGAAATCACATATAATGATTGGAGTTCAAAGAAATGTAGGATTCTACACTGTATTTAGAGAACGTATCGCTCAAACTTTATAATGAGACTGAATCTAAGGTATTGCATTATTACAGTTATTTATTTAATAGACATAACAGATCTGCTTCAGATAAGGTAGTCTGAGACTGTGCTTATAAGGTGTGAAGGAATTAAAAAGGCCTCCAGAGGTGAGATGAGTTCACTCCAGAGGTGAGTGGAAACAACAGCCTAGAATAAGGACAGTTATTAATACTTTTTCTTGGAAAGGTCTACAATGCCACTGAAGCTGAAAAGCTTGTATGTTGCTAAGTCTAAATATGCTAAACTAGGCATGCTCTGCACAAATGTATCCATCACTGAAATAAATCTAGTTATGCAGTGTCTGCAATTGTTTGAGGGTCTAAGGGCATTGAAGAGCATTGTACATTTATAATGATTGACAGCATCCCTTAAAAAGCACAAATTTCAGAAAAATGTTTTTTGGTTAATAGACTCAGAAATACATCTAGAAATGGAAGAAACGTAAGTAGGGTGAATTCACCATGGCAAAATTAATAGCACAGCCCTAAGACCCCCTCGCAGAATTACAGTTTGTATTAATCTTGAAGATCCTAACATTAGTTCCTGGTGGCAGGAACTAATGTGAAGCTCTGAATATAAGCAAAAGATCTTAGAAATCGATTCTCTGCTCTGGTGGTAGTCTATCAAGAAAAGCATGCTCAGGCAGCCTGACTCTAGCCAGCATTCTGGCAGCATTCTGCCTTGTTACTGGAATGGCTTGAGAAAATTCAAAAAGAAGGACCCACTAAAAATGCTTACAATGAAGGGATTCATCAGTATTGTAACAAAGGGGATACCCCAACACAGAACAAATACAAGTGGACTGCAAATTCCACCTCCACTAGGCTGCTTCTACTTAGCTTATTTGCTTCTTTTTTACACGTGTCAGATCCAGTCATATCTTTAGGGCACATTTTAGGTAATGAATGCTTCCAGCTCTGTTAACAAGGTGCAAGTGCAAGCTCTGTGCACCTGTACAGTCTTCTCTAGGTTGTCATTAAATACGCATTAGAAATTCTTACCAGGAGTAAGCACACAATGCCCTTTTAAAATGCGAGTATTTGTAATGCCACTAAGAACAATGCAGCATCTCAGTATTCTGTATCCCATATTCTACACCCTGTATTTTATATCCCATAAAGAGTATGAAAAACAGTTTCACAGAATGCATAACGGATCCTATAAGGGAAAGACCCAAGTCAAAAACAACACTAAAACAACAGTCTTTTGGAGGAAACCTGACAGATCTGTCCTCAGTGGAAAAATGCAAGGAAAAGAAAAATCACCTAATTTACTTCAGGAGCAATTTAACAAAGATCGTGCAAAGTTATTCTTCAACATAGGAGTGATCATCTTCCTGCCACCTTCAGCATAATACCTAGTGGGTGTGGCCTGTCCAAAGAAAAACTACAAACGTGTTGAACAGAACCAGGACAAACTCCTAGAAGCATCCAAAAATAATTGAACAAAAGTGGCTATATGAGGCAGAAGGAAAATGCTGTAGGCATGGAGGCAGTCCATAAATACAGCAAGTATTATGCTATAAAAGCAATGAAAATCAAGACAGGTTTCCAGCAACCAACAAAATGTTCATAGTCAACAATCTTAGCAGGCACTGCAGAGATTCCCAGTGGTAGAGTACGCTGAATGGACAAGAGAAAAAGGAATCAGGAAGAGAGATGAAAGAAGTAGGACGTACATAGATTTCTAAGAGAAACTGCAAAAGAACTGCCCACTTACTTGCTAAAAGCGTTTGAAAATCTTTGCTGCAGGAAAGCACAAGAAAACATGCCAACATTTGGAGCTCTGCTTTAGTTATTTCACATATGCTGAGACACAAAACTTGGATCTGTTGTCTTCTCAGCACTTATCAGTATACAGAGTAGATGAAAAGCTGGCTTACCCCGCCAGATGGAGATTACTATGTTAGCTCTACAGCCCTTAATGGTTACATGCAGGATAGATAGAATGAGCTTGGCCAGTGAAAGCACCAGTGTTCTGGTGGCGTTCACCTAAACGTAGATTCCTATGGGAGCCAGTTAAATAAGTGCAAATTACAGAAATATTGAAACTGTTCTAATTTATACTGTGAACTAAAGCTACCACCTATGCCTAAGTGGAGAAAAGCTGGGGAGACACTACTGTCTCTCCTCCCTGTCACATACGCTGAATATTCTTCTCCCACATATGAGATGTCCTCATTTCTAGATCAAGCGTATATATTCACAAGCAATAAATAAAAATATGTTACAATTTGTCAGTGAATACATCATTAGAAAAAAAAAGGAAAATAAAAAGGGTATTTTTCCATTAAAAGGCTAAAATAATCAGAGAAAGTGTTTCTAAATGCATCTATATCAATGAATTTATCAAACAGGTGGAAAATACCTTAAATTTGAAAAACCTTTGCAGCAAGTACTTCATGTAGCATGATGAACTATAGGATTTATGCATGCATTAATATGAATATGTCTGTGTAACAGCAGTGCTATTCTATATCCCCAAATCCAGACCCAGTCAATGCTAAGAAGACCTTTAATAACTTAGGTATTGAAGTGTGTTGTATCATCAGGGAAGGAGAATAAAATGGGTTTAGGAGACATTGTGGAGATTCCCAACAATATGGTTCATTACACAAGGAAAAAAAAATCAAGAGGAGAGCTGAAAAGGTAGCGGTGGGAGGTAGTCAGATTGAAAAGAGAAATCTCAAAAAGAACATCCATAAATATATATGATGATGTTGTGTTTGGCAACAAAACCAGTAGATCTGTGCAATGAGGCTACAGAAACAGAGATCCAATTTTGAAGTTTATTCTGCTTAAGGAACATATTATAGAACTATGAGTTTTTAGAAAGCAGAGGAGGACAAAGATAGTATCAAGGATAAACTGATGTTATCTGACCAGACAACTCAAGTGCAAGCAAACTGTCCTTGACCCAAGTAACACAAAATCCATTCATTAAAAACAAAACAAAAGAATTAGACAGGACAGCATTGCAGTAATAGACAGTCCTTTTATTTTCTTTATTCCCAGCAGTGTTCTTGAAATACTAATTCTCTACTGTATATAAAGTTGTAACTAACTTTCCATCATGCACTCACCTCAAGACATACATATCAGGCATTTGCAGAGGGTATAATGACCCTTATCTGCAGTCAAGCTTTTTTGCAAGGAAATCAGTGCTTCAGCAATAATCCTGGTTCTACCTTCAGAGTTCTTAAAGTATGTAATAAATCCCTCCATATTTAGAACATCAGAGATTTCACCAGATACCATGCCTCAAGGTGGTGTCCAGAATAATAGTAGATTTTTAAATGGTGGTCTCTCATCTTACCACAGAGACATACGGAGATAAACATAGCCTATGTCTTTGGATTGTGGGTTGAGGTCAGGTACAGGAAGGAAAGTTATGGTAGAAACCTCTCTACCTATAGCACTTTGGGTTTAAGGCTCTTAGCAGTATAGTAGCCTTATTATTAGGCAAGTGTTGTACATAAGAAAAATTAGAGGAGACTGTCCCAGATCTTGGTAAAAGTTTTACTACTGACTTCACTGCAACCAGGATTTTGCTTTTAGGGAAAGTATATTCTAGAGATGAGGTACACTTACAGGGGGAGAGCACCAGTCTCAGAAGGGGAAAGCTTATCTTGTCAATTAATGGAGTTTGATATTTGACTTGTTTGGACTAGCAAAATAACACCTAAGATGCTTTTACTATTTATTCAATTAGAATAATTTTTAGCAGTTTATGCTAAAGAACAATGGTGGTAGAAGAGCAAAAGAGCATAATAAACTGACCTGAAATACATTCAGGCAAGAGAATAACCTTATCCAGCTTGAATGAGGAAAAAAATAAAAAACAATATGCTCTCAAGGTGTAGACTGATTCTGAAGGGATTTGTATGAATGCCTATTATACCTGGGGACTGGACTGAATGCAGAAGTTCCTTGTCAGTCGTTTGTTCTAAGCGATAGCTGATTCAGCAGCATAGAGATTCAGTAAAGATTGGGAGATGTAATATGGGGGTAATAGAAATATGGAGGAAAACCTAAGTTTCTTTAATAAGTCGCAATTATGTGAACTTGCATGTTAGATAATGGCATTACAATATTTGACTTAGAGAAGGCAGATCCCAGTATTATACAGCCAGAGATAATCTGAAGACATACCTTTAATTACATTATTATTTATTTACATTAAGTCAGAACATATGAATGCAAGATACATGAATTGTTAGGACTTTATTTATAGGCCATTATTTCTTCATCCAAAACAAAAAATACAACTGAAATAACTGGTTCATTCACATTTATGCAAACATTGGTTCTTCAAAATGTCACATTTTCCACAGCAATATCCAGTATTCCTGAATAAGTCTGTAGATACTGTTACTCAAGAAAAAACATCCAAGTAGTGCTGACGGAGGCGAAAAAGTCATTGCAATTCTTCACTTCATGAGCAGTTTGTGATGTTTAACTGAAGGGTCAAGTAGTGATAGTTAATGAGGAACATTCAAGTAAAGAAGTCCCTTCCTTTCAGCATCTCTAACATGAAGCTGCCCATATCTGAACTGTACTGGGGTAAGAACACTCTTTTACCTTGAGAAAAGAAACATTTCTTTGCTCTCCAACACAGACAGGAAAAGGAATGTGTCCTTAAAATTAAGTAAGACTAAAAACTTTTTCATTGCTCAATGTAGAAGACAGGCATCAAATGAAGCCCACACCTACTACCACAGGGAAAAGAATATTCATGAATCTTCCCCAAAAGCAACCAAAAAAAAAATTGAAACTTTTCTAGGGTCTGACTGGATACTGATTTTCATGGCTGAACATCATATTCATGTCCATTCATCACTTTGGCCAATAGCTACAGAGTTGGCAGACAAGATGTCTTGTCCGGCTGACTAACACAATATTGGACAGTTGCACTATAACCACACTAGGCTCATTCAGGTTCAGCTAGCTTGGCCTTCTAACGAAAGGGATGTTACTGATTGACTTCACAGAATATCAAGCAGCAAGGGAGGAGCTTGCCTATGTTGGGATGGGAGCAGGGTACATTTGCTTGGTAACCTCTCCCTGCAGAACACTGAATTTTTTTAACCTTGCCTGTGCACCCCAAAAAGCAAAGCCAAAGCGGTAAGATATATACAGATGTTGTATTTCAGTATCACTTGGAGCAAAATGTGGAATAGGTTTGTATGGGCCTAAACAGAAAAAACCCTAGACTTTATCTTCTGAACTACATATCCTGCTCAATTGACATAGCAAAAGTAGCTGAAATAGCCTGTTTAAGAGTACAGACAGAAAAATAACATCCATTTAATCTGGGACAATCCATATATCTTGCAATGTATTTGAATGAAAAATTCCATTCAAAACTCCAGTGTTTGGTCACTCACAGTGCTTGATAGCAGCTGCTTCTATTTCATATTTTGATTCAGAGAGCAGGGATCTTGGGTGTGAGGGAAAATTGAAGAGTCTGATTGGAGTCTGGAAGGACCTTTCCTAGAACTCTAGCAATGGAGAAGATTAGGAGTCTTCCATGATAAAAAAACCAAACACTCCTCTCCCCCTACCCCAGATTCAACCTACTTCAAGTCTCTAATTCAAGTACGTAACTATCCAAGATAAGAGTTGCATTTTCATGATCATCAATAAGATGCTCACTATTCTTCAAAAAGCATCTGTAACTATGCAACCTGGTGCTATATTAGGTCATTTATAAAATGAAGAGAATAAGCTATCCTCTTCCTCAGGGAAGAGGAAGAGAGAACTATGTGAGGTAGGAACCTGGATGATCCTGCTCGCTTGTAAAACTGCCTATCTTTGTGGACTTCAGAAGGGCTAGATTTTGAAGGAGCACTTCAATAGCAGAATTTGTACTACAGTCTCAAGCATTGTTTAACTACATGTTAAATACATGTTTATTTGTTCATTAAATAACCAAGCATTAGAATTATTTAGCATATATTTTGTTCATGTTTTGTTAGTACCACTTCTCCTGAAGAGGCTGGCAATCATTCCTCAGGAGTGGAAGGTTAATCTGGAATTTGAGACAGCTGAGTGATGTGAGTAGAAGAAAAAGCTGCCAAGAGCAAGTGTGGCAACCCATTTTAGATTGCAAAACTAAACTGTGATGCATAGCACTGAATTGACATTGCACAATTTTTATTGCCCTAGGAAAGCAAGCCTCACTGCACAAACAGGTTGGACATTGTCGTATTAGCATTGGATTCCTATTGTTGGTAGCACTTCAGTCACGGAAAACTAGATTTGCTGCTGATGTCTTATGCTAGAAAATTGTGAATTATCTCTGCTGTACCATGGCAGGAAGGCAGCTAACAAAAAGTAGAAAAGGAATGAGAGTAGGAGAAGCAGATCAGGGAAAGTTGCTAGTGAAAAGACCTGAAAAGAGGAAAAGGGATCTTAATGAGAGAAGGGAGAACTCCAGAAATAATCTAAAAAGAGACAGCAAATAGTATAAGCTATCAGTACCAACGCTTGTTGACAGCAGCAAATGAGAAGCACTGCCTCTAAAAACTTCAGAAGAGAAACTTTCAGAAGAAATAGGAGTAGTTGGGTTTGGCTATATTATATTAGGAAAAAAATAGAATATTATTTGAACTGCTTATGTCTACCTTTGGTCATTGACAGGACGGTGCCATTTAAACAAGTTTTGGAAATAAACTCTTGATTCAGTAAATTATTCATCAAAAATCAGTCTGAGGAACAGCTTTATTTAAAGCTATGCATTTTTATGGTCAGTTCTGTTCAACAACTGGCAAAGTTCAATATATCCACTAGACATTTTCCCCTCTCCCATTTGGCTTACCATTTTTAATATCTGAAGTTACTCATGTCTGAAATATCAGTGCTCATTGTCACAACATCTCAGTTTTCGTCAGAACCCTGACTTTGCTACAACTTGATCTTCTATAGGTCATCTCCCTTGAGTCACACATTTGTCAGGCCCCCCATTTTCTCTCCGGACACAAAAAGAAGTCCAAGGATCACCTGTAATAAAAACAATGATTCTGTTAGTCTGAATCCACAGAAGGAGTTTTATTTATTAGATAAATGGATATATTAAATACTGTATTAAAAGTTGTTTTAAAACAAAAAACCAAAACAGATCATCAAGAACAATCATTCTGAAAAGGCTGATGAGATCTTCAATCTGATTATCAAAAGAGGGTTCCAATCCTATATTCAAAATTTATATTCTAGAAAATACAGCAGGGAAGGAACACTCTTCACTAACCAGATTCCTGTGCTGCTCAAAGTATATCATCTTTAACAAATAAAAAAAGGCCAATTCTGAAAAGCCTACAAAACAAAGTTCTCATTGATAGATCCCATTCCCCAGTTCTGCAGTGCTGTACTATTAACAAATGTTGGACATTAAAAAAAATAGTGCTAAGTAGCTGTTCTCCTTAGTTCTTCCATCAGTGACTTCACTCATCTTACAGATTTTGCTCAAGGATTACTCTCAAGCTCATTCTTTTGAGCACTCTGACCTGTCTTTACAGACTTGTTTGTTTCTAGTGCAGCTGAGGCAGATTTAGCATATAAACATTGTTTTCTCCCTTTTTCATTGTTGCCTCATTCACAAAAGTAGCTACATGCATGCTTCAGTTTAAGCATGCATGCAGTCCTGCTGAGGTTAATGAGTTGCTGCTCTGGGGCCCTGGAGCCTCAGCAATGTTAGATTTCTTGTCTGGCTTCTTCACTAGTAATAAAAACACAAGAGTTGTAGCAACAAAAGGCCAGGGATGTGGGGAACTGGGAAAAAGTACAAAAAATCCAAATGTGTCCATGTGCAGGAGACTAGCATAGAACAGAGATGAGCAAGAAGTGGGTGAAGGCAGCTTTCTGCCCTGAGGTAGCAGGTGCTAGTTACCAGCATGGCACCAGTCCTTGAGTTATCCTGAGCTGTGTCAGGTGTCAGCAGACAAGAGGACACCTTCTGACAGGCACAGAAGATGAGGGTGAGACTGATGGGGATCTCCTCTGGCCTGCTGGAGGCCCCTTCTGTCATACAGGTTTGTTGGAGAGGTAGTTGGGCACCTTTGGGCCTCAGTGCTAGCTCTGCATAAAGTGGCCAGAAAAAAGCAACCCACTGGGCCAAGAGAACAGTTCCAAAAGAAAGAGAAAGAACAAGTGGGATAACAGTGTTCAAAACAGCTTTCTTCATTGACCTTAAGAAGTGTCCAGGCCCGCAATCCTTGAGTACCCAGAACCCCTGTGACCAAAATGGCAGTTGTGTGTTGACTCTTCCCCTGACATTTTAAGTTAAAAAGTGATAAACTAATCTTTATAGTCAACACAAAGACTTAAGACTGCTCCTTTACCATGTTCTTGATGCATTGTTTTCTCAGTGTAGGTAACAATGAAGGCATAAGGATACTAACAATCAGTGACAGGAATTTATGTGTAACATTACATAAGCCACTTCAAGTTATCTCTTTTCTCTACTTCCTGAGTTGCTCTAGTCCAATGTTGAGCGTTTCAAGTAAAAATTTCATTTGATGTTGCAAAAACTACAAGTATTTCTCTAATCCATCTTTCCTAAGGCTAGCCATTTTATCTTTTCAGAGTGGAACTTTTGTTGAATTACCATATTATTTCAGTTCTGTGAATATTAGCAGTGGAAAATGAAACACATTAAGATGGTTTACACCTCTTAAAAAGATGAGTGTTATTAAAGTTTAAAGTTTAAGACTCATGAGCATATTGTCAAAATAAGGGCATTAAAATCCTTATGCCTTGACTGTTTCCCTTTAAATTTATTTCAAAGTTAAAAGATCACAGACATCAAACCAAATTCAGTCTTTGTGTAGACCAGCATTAAATTGCAGCTGTTTGCATCAGGACTGAACTGGTATCAGGTGCCTGTTAGCTTATAAAGTCATCATTAAAAAATAGACCGTAACTATGAAACTTATTACAAGTCAAGTACATTAAATAAAAGAGGATCCTACCAGTTGCATCATCGGCTTCTGTGTCTAGAAGAGCATCTATTGAAGCCACGCCAGTGGCTATGAAGGAGTCTGTAGTATCAGACACTCCTCTCTTGCTGAGACAAACTTCTTTGAGATACTGACTCCTCTGCTTTGATCAGTGTCTTTTACTAACCTCCTGACTGTCAGGAAGGTTACACCACTTGTTGAGAAGGTGTCTAGGCCTTCCTACTAAGCCCCAATGCACTTTTTTTAACCATAAAAAGTCCACAGGTTCAATTTGTAGTTATCTTCCAAAAATACTTAGAGAGAGAGTGGGAGAGAGATGCAAGATATTTTCCCCCACTAAATCCACCTTTTTGGCAAAATGTTAAGTATTCCTTTTTTCTGTTAGTCCTCTTTTGCAAGGAAGAAAGGAAGTCTTCAATGAGATACATTTTCTTCAGGAGGTATCTTCTGTTCCTCCCTGACCTTTTTCCAGTGGAATTTTCATCCTGTGTCTTTTTTCCTCAACAAATGTGCCAGCTTTATTAATATAGTTGTTGTAAAATCAGAAGTTTCTTTCTTATTACAGCTCTGTAAAAAGTTGTAACTGTCTTTATAATTAGTAAATTACAATTGAATTGTATGTATAAATCAGTATTTTCAATATAATCTCTTCCTAAATAAACTGAATTAACAAAAACGAAGTTTAGGCAGTTCTTTCCTCCTCATATTCAATAGTATTAGGCAAGGGTCTTCTAAATACTTATTCATAATTTTACTCACCTGAGTAAACCCTCTGAATTCAATGCCAAGTTTAAAGGTGCTGCTCACATAAGTAGAGTTATGCACAGGCATAGTTTTTCATGGGATTTGTCAAAAGCAGTTTACATACCATTTTATGAGGCTTATTATTTTCTTTCCAAGATTTTCTTTTATCTGTGTACTAAAAGTCCTTAGATTTATCCATAGAGGACAGAGGACTTTATCTGTCTCCACAGGAACTTTAAAACTTATTTTTACTATTTTATTTTTCCCATCATGTACCACGTAGCTACTACTTCTAATTATTTGTTGATTTCAGAGAACTATATCTATTTCATGGTCCAGTCCAAAAAAAATTTACGTGCAGAGGAGTGCTCTATTCGCCTAGCTGTAGTAGGTAACTGTTGCCAGTTTGCTGCAGTTCTTAATAGCCACTGTGAGGGAAAAGGCAAGAATGAGAAATGCAATGAGAGTGAGCAAGTGAGCATGTGTGGGGATTCAAGAGGGATTATGTGAGATCTGCAGTAGAGAAAATATGCATACACAGAGAACCCAGTAATTCAATTATGTTTCCAGAAAAGACACCAATTACCACATTTTGTTCAAACTTATTACCAGGAACATCTATATTATGAACTCCCCACAGAAGAGCTGAGATGTATTTTTATTAACTAGGGGGAGTAGAATATCACCCTTTGCCCTAGAGTAACCCCAGTAATATGCCTGCTCTCTTCCTTTATATGGAGGTACCCTTTCTCCCTCCATATAAAAACCTCACATCAAAAGAGTCCAGGACAAAAATAAAGATCTAAGTGATAGAATAAGGGTGGTCAACAGCAGACTTAAATTCTGGGGAAACGCACTACATAACCTTACTAGCTTTAGTGAAAGTATTTGTATCAAAGAAACTAGGAGGAGAATACAGCTTTTACATCAGTGGCAGTCATAGAAGGAAAAAAACAAATAAGCATCAGTTTGTCCTCATTTTGATCCTCTGTGTTGGCATTCCACCATGACTGAATAAAAATGAAAACTGAAATCTTTTTGAATTACCTGCCTTAACCTTAGAAAGGCAACCATGGTACTGTTCACTGGAGTCCAACACTAGCTGTTTTACTACGCTAGCTCATAGCAAAAGCAGGGCTTGAGTTGCCTCTCAGATTAGTTTTAAATGACTAACTACTGGAGTTTAGGGGGGTTAAAACAAAGATTCTGGCAGATAATCATGAGAAAAAATGAAAGCAATGCCTCTTAATTATCATGGAGTAAAAAACAGAGTTCTGCTTTCATTAACAAGGCAGCTCCCTTCACATGCTCCCATATTTTTTTCAATGAAAGATGCATGGGGTTTTGAGTGCACAGATTTGGTACACGTGCGCAGCAGCTGGTCTGACATGATAAAGCAGAATGAATCTGAAGAAGTTCCTGTCTGGCGAACCAATAATCCATAAACTAAGAGGGATTTACTCAATAGACCATGACAGATTCTATCCCATCAAAATCACACTTTTTTAGAACGTGTCTAAATCTGTTTCTCTGTTAGATGTTTCCAATCCCCCAAAGAGCTAAATAGCAAGTCAGAAGTGAACAAATAAAATGAACGGAGTGTCTTTGCTTATTCTGAATCCTGCAATGGCTATAATTTAATATTTGGCTTAATTTGAAGCTCTAACCATAGTATTTATTGTTGGAGACGTTTCTATTTAACATGAATCTGCAGAAGAGCCTCTAGCATGCACAGGCACACACTATGTCACAGCAGCATCCCCAGTACCGTGTTTAAATAAGGCTCGTGTGGTTTCTCTCTTTTCTGCTCGGTGGGACCGAACAAGAGCTAAAAATAACACCGCGACTCGGTGGCAGTTGCTAAAAATACCCCTGCCGCTCGATCATCCACTTAACATGAAACATGAAGCCCGTGGCACCTGTCACAACCTGTCACCGCTAGCCCGCGATGACCCGGACCGGGCACAGCCCTGGAGCTGGGAGCCCGGGCGAAGTCTTGACCGGCAGACGAGTAGGACACGGCGCCCCGCCACCCAAGCGCGCCCCGGGCCGCCGCCGGCCCCGCCGAGCGGAGCGGAGCCGCGGGGACCCCCGGGCGGCCCCGCCGGCCCTTACCCGCGTTCCGCAGCTTCTTGTTCCGGTACACGGAGAGGATCACCAGGAGGTTGCCCAGCAGGTCCACCACGATGGTGAAGATGAGGATGGCGGCCAGGCTGGAGATCACCCAGGGAGGGCGACGCGGCGCGCCCTCGCCCGGCGGGTGCCGCGGGAGGACGGAGTCGTTCAGCTCGCTCCCGTTCACTCTCATCCTCCTGCCCCCGCTCCCCGCACCCCAGGGCAAAGCCCGGCCGCGGGGCTCCCTCTTGGGGCGCGAGGGTGGGGGGGAGAGGGACCGGCCGCGGGCTCCCTCAAGGCGGGCCGGGGCTGGCGACGCCGCGGGGAGCGGGCGCTCCTCCCATGACCGCCGCTTCGGCTCGGAAGTTTCCCCCCAAGTGTGCATGTGCCACGGTGGGATACTTTTATAGCCTTCCCCCCGCGCCTCCCCTCCGCGTCCCGTCCCGCCCCGCCGCCGCCGCCGCCGCCGCTGCCTCCAGGTGACACCGAGCCGCCCCCGCCGCCGACACGTGCGCGGCCGGGGGGATTCCAGCTGCCGGGCGGCGCCGCGGCGCCACAGCGCCCCCGCGCGGCCGCCGCGCCTCGCGCGCGCCTGCCCCCGCCGCCGCCGCCGCCCCATTCATGCGCCCGGCCCTGCGGCCCCATTCATGCGCCCGGCTCGCTCATTCACGTACGGCTGCTTCATTCACGGGCCGAGGGACGGCGGGCGCGCGCGCGACGGGGCCGCTCGCCGGGCTCGCTCGTTCTGCGGTTGTTTGGTTTATAGCGTTGGGGGCTATTTTTAGCTTTTCCGGTTAACGCCGCCTTTCAATTAGACGCGCACTTTTAATTAGACGTTAATTAGACCCTTCCCCTCCTCCTTCGTCCTCATGTAACACCGCACTCGGAAAGTAACGTGAGCGAGGCGCGAAGAGCGAGAACCGCCCGCCGCCCCCCCCCCCCCCACGCGCGGAGCAGCTCTGTGGTGCTATAAAAAGCTCCTCGCGAAGCTGCGCTCGCCGTGGGGGGCGCGTGAGGAGCCGCGTCCCGAGAGCAGCACGTGCCGCCGCTGCACGGGGGCGGCAGCCCCTTCCCCCCCACTTCCGCGCGCCGGGGGGGCGAGCCCGACGGGGCTGGCTCCGCCGCTCCCCAAAAGCAGCGCGGAGGAAACAGGGAGCCGCTGCCCAGCCCTGAGGAGGAACTGAGCGCGTGAGTCAGGTGTCCATCCCACCTCGGATGTTCCAGTAGAAAAAAAAAAAAAAGGCGTTTTCTTCTGACTGTAAATAACTGCACTGACTCTCCTCGCGTACGTGGTATAAAGCAATTTAAGACTAAATTATCTGATCAAACTGGGGACATGACTCTCCCATTGAGAGACTGTAACAGAGACTGCGAGCTCAGGTGGTCGTTCCCGTTGCACTCCGCTAAACATTGCAGGGGAGAAGCGAGCCCTGACAGAGAGCGTGGGCAGTTCTGGTAGCCATAGGCGATAACCGGGCACGGAAATTATGCTGGAAGCGGTTATTAAGGTCCTGCGATTTCTGGGGTGCCCGAAGGCTCGGGGACGGGCACCACGGCGGGACCGCGACGCTTCCTCCCGCGGGGAGAGCAGACGCGCTGGGAGGAGGGCGGTTGCTTCAGCCGGGAGGAGCCGCTGCGCCCAGCTGGGGAAACTGCTGCTGCTGCTGCTGCTGCTGCTGCTGCTGCTGCTGCTGCTGCTGCTCTCAGGCGGCGCACCCTCACCGGCCCTCGCAGCCTGGCCGTTGCCGTCTCATAACGGAAGCCCTCGGTGGCGCATAATTAAAGCCATCGCTCCGAACGGTTAAAACCCGTTATTATGAATGGTGGCTCCCCTGGCCACGTTATGTGACGACAACGAAGGCAGCAGATTTTACAAGAAAGCTGGCGGTCAGTAACAGCGAGGCTAAGAAAGGCAGCTGAGGCGTGCCGTGCTCGGGTGCTGCCCCGGGTGCGGGAACCTCGGTAAAAACAGCATCCGCTGGTGCAGGAGCAACTTTTATTTGGAAGCGTTACCGGTGGCCGTGCTGCTCCAGCCGCCCTGAGCGCCCTCTCGGGCCCGCCCGGTGCCGGGCTCGGGGGCAGCCGCCCTCCCCTGCCCCGGCCAGCCCCTGGCCGTCCCACCCGGCACAGCTCGGCTTGGCTGCTAAGGCGGGCGCCAGGGGAGCCCTGAGCTCCCAAATCACCCAGGGTTTTCGTGCACCAGCGCTGTGGGCTCCCTGCGGGTGATGCGGCGCGGAGCCTCGCTGGTGCATGAGAGCATTTTGATTCCCGGGCGGGAGCTTCGATTTACTTGGTCAGTTATTGACTTAAAATGCTAAATATTCATGCAGCGTTCCTCCTTCCCTCCCCTCCTCCGCCCCCGCAAACGACAGACCGTGGAGATGTGTCCGCACCACAGAGCAGTCTCTCCCGCTACCCGCGGCAGAATAAAGCCCGGCAGGGGAGACGCAGAGCAGCAGCCCGGCCCGGAGCGGCGGCTGCAGTCGGGGTCGGTGGCCGGGGGGTTCAATGCGCGGGCGGGGGCCGCAGCCTCGGCGCCCCGCCGCGGGGAGCTGCCGGCTTGGCCCCCCCCCCGGACCCGGGGGGAGCCAGCACCCCCCCCCCCGCCCCCGCGCTGGCGACTCTGCAGGGGGAGGAAAAAGAGCCTTTGTGTGTCCATCTAGGTGCATGAAAAATAGGTTTCCCAGGCGTGGGGGAAGATTAAAATTAGGGGGGAGCCAGTAGAAGGGACTGAACAGAGCAAGGCAGGTACGTGTGGGAATTGGGGCTTCCAGCCAGAACTGCCTGGTCCTCAAAAGACCTCGAGGGGTGTTTCATTTGGCAGGGAGGGGCAGCGGAGAGTGAGATGTGAAGTTGCACAAGGTCAGATATTTTTAACTAGAAGGTAAAGAGGAGATGAGAATTGGATCAGCCCAGGATTCAGCTTAAAAAAAAAAAAAAGAGAGAGAGAGACTCCAGTCCACGAGGGGGTTGCTGTCATTTTTCGCATTGCAGGGATGTTCAGCCACATGTTTGCAGTTTAGACCCACAGGGGAATGAAGGCATCACTCACTCCCACTTGACTCTTGTGACAAGAGTGCACATTGGGCACAGAGGACACTTGTGCTGGAGAGAGCAATGCTTAGGGAAGGCTGCACCTGAAAAGGAATTGGAGGGGTCATACCAGGAAACCCTGTGGGAGCTAAGGGTGACCCAAGCACCATCAGCAAGGGCCAACATATATTGGAAAGCCCTGTGCTGTGAACAACAGTTTCCTTTCTAAGGCTGGAAAGTGTGGATTCCTCTAGGTGCTCACTTCTCTTTTCAAAGTGTGGGAACATCAGTATCTGAGTCAGGCGCCAGCTCACAGTCAGGACTACCTTCCCTTTCCTCCTGGGCTAGCCTTCTCTCACCTTAACAGAGACACTTCATCCTGGAAAACATGCTGCTGTTTAAAGTTTTACAGATGTTTAGTCACACTTTAAAGAGTTAGAGACTTCAAGGTGCCACCCAAATAAGTGGGCCGTGAAAACGGCAAAGGAACAGATCTAACAGGATCAGGGTAGCTCACACTGGTTAGCATTCAGAGCCAGTTAGTTGGTCTTAAAGTTCATCTGGTACCCTGTTAAAATGTCTGAGTCTGGCCTCTCTGTTCTCACATTTTCTACACTTTTTTCTATATATACATTTTAAAAAAATTAGCAAGTGAGGTTAAATTATGCTTAACGTGAAAGCAGCACAGGAACGACTGATGCATGAGAACAAGCAAGCCATTATGGTTAGTCATCCTCCCTCCCCATTCCAGTTGTTTAGCTCAGGTCTGGCTTCACTGAAGTCAGCAAAGTTAGCAGAGATCATAATCAGATTTTAATGAATTTACTTTATTACATAAATCAACACAGTACTGGTCTGGTCAGTCTTAGAGGAGCCCCTCTTCTGCTCAGAATCATTCTGGTCACAGCTGATGCTGGAGGTAGATTTTTGGCAAAACATAACATCTTTGAAGCTTATAGTGAGGTCATAGGTATATGCTTTCCAAACTAAGAGGATTCTATCTAATTTTCCTGAGATTTTCCCCCTCACAGCAGCTTTAAGTTAATCTGACTTTATAGCAGGAGGCCAAACACCACTCACCATATTTTTATTTTTTATTTTTCAGTGGTTAGAAGTGGCAAGAAACTCTAGGTAAGCAGTGATCGTTTTCAGATCATTCACCTGGAATGGACGCTTTGGGAGAGGGACACCTATTTTTCTATTGCTGTCAGGATAACGACACACAGGCATGGCAGAGGGGTCTATTCTGAGGGGTCAGCTAGTCCAACTCATTGACCAAAAGTAGTATCATCTACAAATAAATAATCTTCAAAACCATTTTGTTTAACCTATTCTGAAAAATCTTCACTGGTACGTTCCACAACTTTTTTGAGCAACAAGTGTCTGTGCTTCGAATTGCGCGGCCTGTTGAGGAGACATTATAGAAAAAGAAATTAAACCAAGTTTGGAAGAGAGATACAGCAGAAATGCAGGGATCAGATGAATCTCTGGGAAGATGCTGAAACTAAATAGGGCCAAGGGCTACCAGAACAAGATCAAAAAAGAAATGCATGAAAAAAAAAAACTAGATCAGGAACAAAGGTTTGTATTCGGATACAGTGAGCACTTGGAAGAAGGGAGAGAGTGTGGAGTGCGAGGGAACTGGTAGGGAAAAATCTCACAAAGAGAGAACAGCTGGACAGTGTAATAAGTCACAAACAATAGTAGGTTTTAGCAGAGGATTGGGAGGTTCTGGGCAGTGATTCCTTGACATGGCACGTCAAGGCCTTGAGAGCACTAACAGCCTTAATGAGCCTGACAAGCCTCACCTGGGACTTCCTCCACCCATGGGCCTAGGGGCTGCATTTAAGCTCAGGTGTAGGCCCTTAGTTCTTGCTTGAGTTATGTTACTGGTGTGCTTGTTTCAAGCTCTGTCTCTACCCTTGATTTCTGGCTGGATCTTGGACTTATGTTGTAGCCTTGTCTCCAGTCCTGTTTCAAGTCCTATCTGCTACTCCTACCTAGGCTCACTGGATTCATGTCAGCCCTGACTCATCCTTCTACCTTGCCTTGGGCTGTTACAGAGTCTGTTATCAGTCTCTGTCTGCTGCTTTCTCATCCTGTGGGACTGTGCCGTGGCTGGTGAGGGTACTGCCTGTACAGTATTGTGGTTGCCTTTGGCTCCTGGCTTGTCTTCCCTTGGGGAGCAGCCCTGCCCTTGCAGCTCCCCAGCAAGGGACTCCAGGTGAAGGGAGGGAGGTAATGGATCAGCTCCGGCTATCTGGAAAGGCAGATGGAAATATGGAAAACAAGAAGAAAGCAGTAGTTCCTGAGGCTCCCTGAAGCAGGCAGGAAGGAGGCTGCCTGGCAGATGGTAGAGGAATATGGGATGGTCACTAGCAGAAGCAAGTGCTGAGACTGCTGGTAGGGTGCCTGGTGGAAAATGGAGGGGAGCAGCAAAAGGCATGAATCTTGTCTCCAGATGGAGAAGCCTTCACCAGGGCTGCCTGTTTTTCTTGCACTGGAGGAAAGTGCTGAAGAGACTGGTGACAGATAGCATAGCTGGGAAGAGGCTGGCTCTGGTGCAAGTGGTGGAGGAAACTCTTGGAGTGCTGTTCTGGGACAAGAAGGTAGGTAAGCTGTGGTGCCCTGTGGCAGGGAACCAGAAGGCTCTGCAATCTTGTCTGTTTAGGTGCCTTTCTCTTCTGCTGTGTGAAGTAAGTTAATACAGGCTCTGTTCAGCTGAATCTCAATAGGCATTTCAGTAATGAAACGTCGAAACTATCTTAAAGTTGAGAGGGGAAAGGGCTGAGGTAAATGAAGTGTGGTGTTTCTGTGGGAGTTAATAGTGTGGAGGGTGGGAGAAACTGCTCATTTGAATGTTCAGCATTAAATTACATGGGTGCAGATTCTGCCTGGTGCTGTTCCTTACTATGAAGCTGTAATATTTTGAGATGTTCAGACATCCTCTCTTACCTTAAGGAATAGTTAGGATGCTGCTGAAGGTCCCTGAGCACTCCAGAAATTGGAGAAGAAGGAGAGGGAAAAAAAAGCTCACAACCAAAATGGCTTATCTTCACTTTGATCCTCTGAGCTGCTTTGGCCACTATGTTTGCTAGCCTCTTGAGCTGCTCTCCCGGAGCACTGGCAAAGTCCCTTAGTTCTCCTCATGAACTTGCCTTGACAGCAGAAGTTCAGGACACAACACTTGCTGAGTTACCTATAGGCAAATATATGGGCAACTCCACTTTGTTAACAGTAAAATTGGTGTTGCAGTAAGCATCCTGCATTCCACCTCACTGCTAGGGGTTATTTGCTCTTCATTACGCTACACCACTGATTGTGATGCTGGGCTAAAATTGAACTGGCCTGTTGCCTGAAGGTGGTGGTATTTGAGTCTTTAGAGGAATGATTTTCAGTGCTAAAATTTCCTTGTGTTTTGTTGTTGTGATCTGCAGCTCTTTCCCTGCTGTGTCTATGTGAGAAGTCTTTTATTTCAGTCAATTTTTTCATTTGCCATCTGTGGTATCTTCTGCCTACATGTTAGAAGTCCTGAAATCACTGTATGAGTTGCATTCTGTCCCCAAGTACTGTTATTGGGCAAATGATGTAAGAGATTGGGTGGGAGTGGGATGCGCTAACTTTAGTTCTTCATTCAGTAGTGCCTTAGTGCACCACCTTGTGCTCTCAGGAAGAGCACCTGGAACAGTTCTTGTGCAGCACGGGGGTTTTCTGGCTGCATATTCTTATACATACTTCTGAATATTCTGCTGTCTTTCTCTTCTTTCTCCCCTTCTCAGAAGTGATTTTAACGCCTTTGAGTATTCCCTTGCATAATTTTTTTTATGACTATTTTCTCAGTCTGAGTTAATGGTTTCTTTATCTTTCCTTATGTATGAAAGATGGGGAAGAGAGGAGGCATATTTCAAATTGAGGTCCTCAGACTGGGAGGGGACTACAGAAAGAATTGACTGCAAGACTTTCATATATAAAAATCCAGCCAGTTCAGTTCTCATCCAGTGGTGGAAAAGCAGGAAAAACAAACTCAAATAACATGAGAGGGGAGGGAACATAGAAATGGTTCAAGTGACTAGGAAGAAGCAGGAGGATTGATAGTCTCAGGAAGCCAGATGAGAATAAGCTGGGAGGGAGGAAGGGGGATGAAGCAAAAACCCATTTCATCGGAAGAATGTGTGTGTGTGTGTTTTGTTTTTTGGTAACTACTCTAGTTTTTGGCTGGTCAAACTGTATTGAAATCAATAAATAACTGCAAGTGGAATAAATTTGACTAAGTGACAAAGCAGTGCTGTAACTATGGATTACATGGCATTTGGCCCTTTAAGAAATGTGGAAATAAATGCAATTAGTATTGATGGAAAGCCACTAAGAAGACTTAATCTCCTCTGAAATCATTAGAGGCTGTATTAAGTATTGAGAGGTGCTGATAACATGTAACTTTGCAAGAAAGAAATCATCAGCATAGCCACTTAGCTGCTGCTTAAATTTTTCTAGTAAATACAGACTATCATCTTTTTGAATTCAGATATCATCTGTAAAGTAAGGAAGAGAGCTTTTAAGTCTCCCTTATTTACAGTTTTGCTGAAAGACTTTTCAGACTTGAGTCTACAAATAATTGCTTGTTGGTGTTTTTAACAATAAACCAGAGTAGGCGTGATACAGTTTGTAGCTGAGGATAAGGCTCATGTTGCTAATTTCCCTTTCAGCTGGTGCCTAGGAAGGTGATAAAACTTCCCTTGGAGTTTGATATGCTGCTAAAGTTTTATCCAAGAAGAATAGGATACGTAAGAACAAACAGAAGTTAGAAACGCAAGCGGATGATGTTGAGTTGGCAACTCAACTTTGTTTGCTCAGCTTCTCTTGATGTTAACTTTTCTTGCTGCCTTTGATAACTTCTACTTGCAGCTGTTTCACTGGTAAACAAAAGCAGGTTTCACAACAATTTCTGTTATAACCTATTCATTCCCCTCCCCAAAATGGTGCAGCAGACTAAATCCTTAATGATATTAGTAACTTCTCAGCTAGTGAAGTCATGTATAAGTTTAAAACCTAGCCACAAAGCAAACAGGTTAGCAGTGGCTTGGTTATTCAATCTTCTAGGGGACCTAAAAGTCAACAGATGTGATATTTTTGTCAATGACTGAACAAATAACATACTTGACTTTCTTTAGTGTTGCTCAGTAACTAAAGAATGCTTTTTTTTCAAGGGAATCCAGTGCTCTTGAAAGACACACGACAGCTCTGACGACTCTTTCCTGTACATGAAAAGATACAATACACCCAGCGTACAGAAGTGCTGGCTCTGTTGTTAGTTTCGCGGAAAACATACTTTAGAGACAATTGCATAAGAAGGTGATTCCACCTTCACATTGATTCAGCCCTTGACATCTGTTCTGAAACTGCCAGTCAGGGTAGTTGCTCCACTGACTATAATGAAGTGGGTAATATTATTCTAGACATGTAGGAAGATGACTGTTCTGGTTTATTCTCAAGACTCCTGACTTTAATTACGTACGTAAGTATGCCATTGATCATTAAGAAGGCAACACTGACCAAGCCCACCATCTCTTATACTGAATTGCAGTATTTGGTTTCCTTATATCTGAACCAGGATGGTCTGGAAGGACTACCTTATCTACTGAGTGTATTTAGAAAAAAGCTGTAGCGGCAATGGGAGGGCATAAAAACTTGCAGCAGTTGGTGGTCAGTGGTATGCCACTCTTGTCAGTCAGCCCTGTCAGCTCCAACAGTTCACATAAGAATTGCATCTTGTGCTTCCCCCCAGCCCCCTCACTCCCTATCCTATTTGATCTTAACTGTATTCATTTGATCAGTATTTCACTGCTGTATCACCTTTGGAGTGATGCGCATGCAGGTATGTGCTTTTCTGACAGGTAACATCTCACAGCTTTATTTAATGTTGATATTCGCTCTCCACAATAAATGCCTCTCTCCATACATCCCTGTCCTCTTCCCCAGGAATCCAGTTTGCTTGCCCAACTTTGTCCTCAAGCTTACCCACAGCGATTCTCTTCAACTTTGCATCAGTCTTATCCTCCCACATTTCTACTTCTTCCCCTCCTGCTTTCATTTCCCCTCCAGCTTTTAAACCCTGGGCCTGAGATTGCAGTGAGGTGTTTTTTCCTCTTCCCTAGGTAGGCATATGATAAAAGAGAGTGGGCATGAGGGACAGGAATGAAAAGGCAGTAGAGGTATTACACCACACATGGAGGAGGACCTGACTCCATGAAAGAGAAAGAAGCGCCATATCACAGTACAAAGGAGGAAAACTCTGTCTTTTTGAAACAAGCATTTAAGGGAGATATGGGTAGCTATGGTAGGAGCCAGAGCGCAAAGAGACAAAATTCACAGGGATTTTCTGGGATCAACAGAGATGGTATCAAACACAGCTGAGCTGTTATGGTGAGGCAGAAGAATTTATTAACTTGTGATCTCTACTTCTTTGAAGGTAGTTCTCTGAAACTCTCAGCAAACAACTTATAGAAGCTATACAAAAAAAGTTGAAGATGAATGATAAGATGTTAAAATTAATCTAGTAGCTATTTGCTAAGCATCACTTGCAATACATGCAATAAGCACTAAGCATTACATATTTGGGCTTATAAGTTTTACATCATTAAGTAATACATGCTTTCAAAAGTGTATTTCTATTTTCTTTAGAACTATTTTGTAGTTCTAAAACAAAAAACAATTAAAAGACAATATGTAAAGCAAAATATGTACCATGCACGTAAGAGTGAAAAATCTGAATGTCAAAAGTAACCTAAAATTCTTGTCCCTTGAGGATTATGGATAGCTCCCATAATTGTATCCATTCTCACTAGTTTATAGAAAATACTGTATTTATTCTGATCATAAAGATCATGGAGGTTATTCACATGAGTAAAATTACTTATGTGAACATATGTTTTTCCAGGTTGAGTTCTTATAGTTTTATTTATTAAAATAGTTTATGTAATAGCTGTAATTCAACCTGTGATATAATAATTATAATCGGATCTGGTAGCATAGTTCTTTTTACAGCTCTGAAATTGTTTCGAAGCTCTTGAAAGCTCCTTTACCCTATCTGAACAATCTCGAGCCAAAGTCAAATTCCTTAAGGAATTACTTGCTGAAGTTCAGGGGATAAGCATAGCCAAACTGTATTTTCTTAATCATTTTTGATTTTCACATCAGATATTAAACTTTCTCCTAGTCTCAGCAAGAGATGAGGTTTTCTCAAACAAGGCAGTTGCACCTCACTCATGTAGTTTCTTTGCTCTAATACTGTCATGACACAGGAAGAAAAAAATTTAGAATAGAATCTCCCATACTCCTTGGGCACTTTACTTTATAGCCCACTTCCTTTTTTTTGTCCCTCTAAAGTGTTCAGGGTATGTAAATAAGTTTGGTTTTAGAAGCTAAGATTCCGGAGTCTGCACTGTAATTACTGAACTCTTGTTACCAGACTCACTATGTTTTTCTTACTCTAGCATACTTTAAATACAAACTTTTAGGGAAGGGGTTTAACTAATTTTTTTTCTTCTCTTTCTGAGGCAATCATCTTCATTTCCTTCATAATATCGCTTCATTTTGTAGCTTTTCACTTTGTATTTTCTTTCACTTGGAAAAATACCTTTTTCATCTCAATATTTTCCTCCTAGATCTATAGCAAAAGATAATTATTTATCTTTGGAAGTTGTTATAACCATAAAGAAGATGACAAATCCAGAAAGACATCCTCTCTAATCTCTAACACACTCCATTAAACAACTGGAGACACCCTGAGAGAACACTTACTGAAATGAGTGGGCTGGAAATCATTCTGCAAATGTTTTCTTAGGGCATATAGTGCCCAGAGGATCAAGTTTTCCCCTGATTTTTTTTTTTTTTTTTGTTTTTAAGATAGAATGGTGTGCCAGAAAGCAAATTTGGAAGTTTGGAAATTAGAAGAAAGTCCAGTCCCAGGTTGATCAGGTTTCTGTTGAAGCTTCTGACTCCAGAAAAATAGGCCTGGTCAATCTACTCTGAGGCATGCAGCGAGCACATTGTTCCACAAATAGCAGATAACAAACAAGAGCTCACATGCATATGTTACATGAAAGTTACAGATCTTCGTTGCTTGTATTTCTTGAAAAGAAGGAAACTAATTTAAAGAAGTCCTTAAGATTGGCAACATGGCAATTCTAGGAATAATTAATTATAAATTGCAAATTAATGCTTAGATTTTGTTTAGAGCTTTATATTCTACCTTAAATCTTATATTGTCCTACAACTCAGCATTCGGTCAATTTGTAGTTTGATCAATTTTGTTAATTTATGATTAGCCTGTTTTATGTGGCTATTCTGCTTTTTGAGAATTAAGCTTTACTCATTTTTGTTTATTTAGGATCCTATTACATCCTCATGAGTTTTTACTGATAGGAAATACTTCAGATAATTCTTAATTACTTTCTAATTAATATTTGCAGTAAAAATAATCTTAGGTGGGGGAGAACTGGTATAATGTCATTTTAATATTGGAATGAGAACAAGCAAGCAAAGTGCAACATGGATAATGCACAACCAAAGATGTAAATTATGCAGGATTACAGTAAATCATGCAGGCTCAAATTCTGACTATGCATCATATCATTGAGAATAATAAGCAGGCTCATTACAGGAAGGACTGAAGTGAAATTAGTTCAAGGTAAAGATACAGACTTAGAAATCTCTAAATATAAGAAGAAAAGTTATACTACAGTTGGAATTTAAAAAGTGGTACAGAATCAATAGGACAAAATAAATGGAAAACACTTGCTTCAGGAACAGAATCCAGAACAAGAGATGCATTAAATGGAAACTATATTAGAAGTGTATGCCTACTTGATAGGTGTGTAAGAGTCTGTTGCCATTGTTTGTGAAGTCACAGATGCAGTCTTGAGTAAAAAAAATTCAGTGACAATTTGCAAAGAACTCCATCCAAACTGTGCCTGTGAAGGTTTTTCAGCAACTAACCTGTGCATGAGACATAATTTTGGATGAGAAATGTTTTTCCTCATCATACGAAACAGGCTTAGGAGAATTGCAAAAAAAAAAAAAAAAAAAAAATTGCCTGATGTATCGCATTAACCTGTAACACTCAACCTAATTGATTCCTGGCATATGTTCAAACCTACTTTTTCATTCACAGGTGGATGCCTTATGGGGTTCAGAGCAAATTGATTACAGTACTCAGTTATTCCTACAAGTAATCTTGAAATGTAGCTTACACTTGCTCCTTTTTTTATTCACATACAGACAGTATACAGAGATGGTATTTAAAATCAAGCTATTATATGAGCAATGAAACTAATGGAACCTGGTTTCCCACAGGTTTGTTACTTTCCTGTAAGTTGTTTCCCATTTTCCCTGGGTGCGAGATGCCCTGTGGGCAAGAGATGCTAGAGCTGTGGCTAGTTGGAAGCTACACATACAGCCATTGAGAGCTGCAGGAAAAACAGGTATATTAGTGAACGGTTTGTCTTTCCCTCTGCTGATGTCCCCCAGCTTCTGCTTTGTGTAAAACATGTAGAAAGTGCTATTTTATTTGAAACTGGCAAATAAGGTGGGGGAGGTGATGTCTGAGAGATATAACGCCTGCGTGCATAAGCCTTATTTCCTAAGGAAATCCAGCTAAACAATATGGATTTAATCTTTTTTAATTAAAGCTTCATACTAGGGATTCTAAAAATCTTCCCTTGGATCTCATTGTAGCCTAAGACACCCTGCATTGCCCAGGACAAATCATTTAGTCTCTGTGCACCTTACTGCTCCTTCTGTAAAATGGAGATAACTATACATCTTTGCTCACACCTTTCTAAATATGTTTTGACCGTCAATTCCTTAAGATAGAATTCCAGTTCATTAAGTTAAATGCAAATATTTAATGAGAAATTGTATCTATCTGACTGGATCCTTTAGGCTATACTTAAATATAACCAACTATTAACGTGTATTTAACTGTAACATAAACAAGGTCAAATTAGGACATTAGCACTCCTCTCTCACAAAGAGAAATTCAAGCATCTCCCATTAGTGACAGTTCTCCCTCTGGTTACGCCATAGGTCTGATCACCAGTGCTATCGTGCCATGGGATGCAAATCCTTCATTTGACGGGGGATACCTGGACTTTGCTCACAAAATGGAAGGAAAGCTGCAGTATCCATCTCTCGAAGGCTTTCATTTGAAAAAGCTGAGGGTAACCTCACAAAAGAGTGGGCACCAATGATTTAAGCAATAGCTGGCCACATTCATGTTTTTCTTTTTTTCCTACTAAAATCAATACTACGTATCCATTTGGCTTCTCTTCTTGTTGTAAACAGCCATTTCTCAAATGGGCTGAGTGACTCTGACTAACATCTTATTTTGACAAACTACTGATTTTTGGTGCATCTCAAATTGGTAGTTGGTATGGGGTTAAACATACCAATATCAAAGAGGCAGGGAAGGGTCATTCTGCCTGCAACCTCTGCCTTTATTTTCAGAGTGAACAAAGACTTGGTTCTGTTTCCATAAAAGTGACTAGTTACCCTGCAGTCAACTTCAGTGGTTTAGGGTCACATCCAAAGTGGAAAAAGTGCCATCAGCCTCTGTAAATCGGGCCAAGAGGAAAGAGGGCAAGTTTGGTCTTTTGTTCATCTTCCAAAAGTTATGAAGCAGGGGCACTGACAGACAGAGGTATATAGGGTATCTAATCGAAGGCTGAGGCAGTGCTACTTGGAAAACTTGCTCAGTATGCCAGAGAACTTACGCTTTCAAGTTTAAAATGTAATTTACCTTACATATGTAAATTGTATGAATTGTGAAATTCTGAAATCACAGTGTATATGTTCTAGTTAAATATTATAGTCAAATGTTTAGCTGAGATGGATAACAACCTGTAAAAATCCTTTTTTTTTCTGCTTGTAATATCATAATGGATGAAGACAGACTACTTCTCCCAAGATTTAAAAAAAAACCCACAAAATATCCAGGAAATGTTTGTTCTACAGAGTACTGAACTCTTTAGTAATAAGCCTGAAAATAACCCAGCTGTTGTAAGCTAACTGGAAACAAGAATTATCTGGCTGTCTGAGACTACCAGCAGATGAGCTTTGCACAATTGCATTTCTTCCATTGTAATGAGCGGTTTTAAGAAATCGGATCTAGACATGATTATTCTTTTAAATTTGTTAACACGTTAAGTTAGCAGGCCAGGGATAAGCAGCTTTGAAGGTTCAAGACCTTAAGGAACATATGATCAGTCTTGATGAAATCCACTGACATCAGAAGAATCAGGTTATGGTATATTTTATGCCTGGGTCCTGATATAAAAATTGTTCTATTTTGGAATACTGTCAAACCACAGCAGCACCAGGGAAGTGCGCTATGCTTCACAGTCTGTTCAGATTTATTGTGACTTTATTTGTAAAAGGGACTTGTATTGCTGCCATTTTGACTAGTGTTAGAACTTAAAATGGTATGGAAGACCATATGGACATTCTTTCATTGCTGATGTATTTTTAACCCTCTTCAGTATTCTTAGCCAAAGGGTGTAGTGGTCTTAAGTGGTTGAGGAGTTAGCGATCCAAATAACAGTTGACCTGTAGGGGTGTGCTCTGCCATGCTATACTGCACAACTTGGCCTTCAGGACTGTGTTGTGCTGCACATATCCCTTGATGTAGGAAGAACTTAGCTGGCTAATGGTAGTGAAAGAGCCTGTAGGCAGCACCCATGTGGCATCAGCCATGGTGCCACCAACATGTCCTTGTCTTTATTTTGAAATGAACTAACAGATTTTCATATAATCATCCTCTTGAAGAAAATCCTACACAAACCTCTGAAGACCGTAATACCAGTGAACCTCACCACAAACAGTATCTGTGCAGTGTGCTGTCAGCTGATTAGAGGTCCAGTTGATGCTATATCAAATCAGGGTTCCCAGCATTGGAAGGGACATAAGATTTCATAATTTGCTACCACCTTTACTGTGATGCTAATAAAATAGTTACCTTTCTTGAAAGTGCTTGTGCGTGCCTTGCTGGGATCCACAAAGGCCCAGCACCTCCTAGTGCAAAAAAGGGATAAGCAAGAACAATTATTCAGACTATAAGATAATGGAAAAATGGAGCCTGTGGTAGTGTTGCAGTGTAACCATCTACAGAGCAAGTCCTGCGCTTCCACCTTATGTAAGTAGATATTTGTCAGGAAGGGCTGTGACCACCTCATGCCCAGACAATGAATCAGTCTCTCAGAAGCTAAAATGACTTGCCAGAAATTTGGCAGGTGAGGCCACAACACCCATTTCTTTGTATGAACCCCCCAGGAGGGCTTACCACAAGTGCAGAATCTTGGTCAGTCCTTAGCTGCTCCAGTTAAAGTAGCAGGAAAGATCTGTAAATAAGAAGCATCTTCTTTCTAATTCTGACTTCTCTATTTCCTTCTCTTAATTGTTAAACAACTGAGCCTTTTGCCCTGGCTGGTGTGTTTAGCATGTGTACTTGTTCACAAAGGGTCTTGGAGATGATGGATCTCCTGAATTCAGCCTCTTATATGACATGTCAAAGTCCCCCCCAAAAAAAAAAAAAGCACGTGTATATGAGAAATCCCATTGTGTGTAGTGTGGCAATTCCTCTGCCACTCTCCGAGTTTGGCAGCCTCTGTAAACTCATCAGCAAAGCTAAGTCAGAAATCCATTGAAAAAATATCATTTGGCTGGTTTAAAGTGCAGTTTGCAGCAGTGATTTCATTATACCAGTTATATTACATAAGACACCTGGTCAGCAGTACAGAGTTCAAGAGAATCAAATTTTCTAGGAATGATGCGGTGGTTGTCTATTTTTAAAAATCTTATTGAAAAGACACACACAAACGTATGTCTCTAAACCATTGCCTAGATGCTCTCTTTGCTCTGTCTTGCATTAAGAGATCAAACTTTTCACTGTCTGTTTCACAGTGCCTCGTCCTACTGCTGTACAGCTAATATCAGGAAAGCAACTTTTCCAAGTTCCTTTCAAAAGTCCCTAATATCAATCTAACATGATATTCAACACAAAGCACACTTCTTTTCCTATGATATTGCTGGCTCTCAAAGAGAGTGTAGTAGTTTGAACATTCTCTAGGGGTCTTCACCTTCCTCGTATTCCAGTTTTGTTGGGGCTTTTGATTATGCTGTTCTTACACTGATGCTATTCTCTAATGCACGTTCTATTTCTGCCACCATGTGTTGGGAAATCACTCTGAGTCAGTGAATCTGACAGACATTTGCCTCGCTAATTGATCAGCATCGTTAACATGGTCTCTATTGCATGGCAAGTATTTCAAGTTGAACAATGCCATCTCCAACACCCTGTTGTTCTTTCTACCCCATTTTGTTAAGAAGGTATACAACCAGCTTGCTAGCTGAAGTTAAGGAGACCCACCTGGTTTGATCATCAGGCTAAATCAGTTGCAGATGAGTTCTGCATCCATACACAGGTTCCTGAAGTCTATAAAGCCATCAAAAGAAAGTATCAGAAGTATCTCAGTTCCTCATGCACCTTTCACAGCGTGTATTGACAGTTTTGTTAGGTCACATTCTATTGTAATATAGCTCTTTTTAGGTGATGAATTTAATCAAAGCCTTATTGTATTTAATATTCATAATCTTTTCAAGGAAGCTGATGTGACTCAGAAGCTCAAGATTCTGTTGTTATAGTAGTTTGTATGAGGGGGGAAAAATGGATGAATTACTCAATCAGCTTCATAATATCAGTTTCATCACATCTAAATTTTGAGTCCCTGGGACCTTTGCTATGAAAAATTCTTCAGCAGTAACCTGAACAGAAAAATGCAGAGGTTTCATTCACAAGTCATCTGTGATAATTAAAGTCATACACTAGCAAGAAATTTTTAGCATCATTAGTTTCAGTTAGGTGGATTATGCCTACAGTTCCCATGTTGACATAGTTGATTTATTTCAGTAGTTAATTGCTACAAGGTCAATTGAAGATATGTTACTCTCTATTAAAATTGAAATTTCCTGCTCTGGATATGGTCTGTACAACTTTCCAAACAATTGTGATTGTCATTATGATGAGATGTGTTGCTCTGGGGCTTATTTCATAGCTACAGATAGTAAAACATTGTGTAAACTTGTCATATACTTTTTATGCTGTCTGGGACATGGATTAAATACTGTGGCTATGATATTGCACCCAGCATACACTGACTTTATGGAATTTACCTGAATTAGTACTGATGTTAAAATGCTGCATTCAGTTTCACGGATAAGCTCTTTTTCTTTAAAACCTGATCGCAGAGTTTAGTAATAATTACATCACTGTGATTTCTTAGACAGCTGCGCATATCCTTTGGATCTGTTTCTTTAACAAAATTGCCAGTTTACTGGAGAAAATGTATGATGAATGTTTGACTGGGATTCCTGTTGTATCTGCACCTGAGGAGGTGGTCTGTAGCATTCCATTGTAAGAGGTAAATACCAATAGCTGGCATGAGTGTTTAGTATTTGCATAAAAGAGGGAAACCATGGAGTCATCAGCAAGGAAGGAGATTCCCAAAGTTATGCTGTATATGTTTGAATAATAAAGGAACAAAGAAGAAAAGGGAAATATCTAATCTCCAGTAGCCGTGGCACTATATGAACACATCATCACCTAAAAAGACTCATTTTGCTTATGTTTATGCAGTCTGTGAGCCATTTGACAAGTGTCACCATTCAGTAACTCGTATAATGTAAGTTAATGCCTTTCACTTAGTTAAGGATAGGTCCAAACCTTGAAACAAAACAATATTCCAACCTCCTCGCCCTCTTCTATTAACATTTTCTTAGCAAATTCAGCTGAGAAAATGAGAAAGTACCGGAGGTGGAAAGTAGCTTTCCTTTCATTTTTAAGAGTATAACTCAAGGTTGCAGCTAGCATATGTGAGTGGTAGAATTATTAGAATATTATTAGTACTATTTATTCTAATAATTCTAATTATTAGAATTATTAGTACTTTATTTGGTCTGTAGAGAGAAGTATTTTGTTTTACCTAGCTATTTACTGTGGACTGGATGCACTTAAAATAATCTTTAGAGAACAACTATTTCACTAATAAATACTTCATGCCTAGCCAATAGTTAGGCAGAGTATCACTTAAAATGTCTTAACTGAGACCACTGAATTTGCAGCTATCCGATTGTAACTGAAGAACTGTTATAATTTTATGGAAAAAGAAAGTCATTAGAGTGGAGTCTTTCACTCTTCAAATGATGTGGAATAATTTCAGCAAACACGTGTGTTGCTTTTTTTGGCAAAGTTTACTTAGTTCTATTGGCTAGCTTCAGTCAGTGTTGTTACCTCTTTTGATGACATATCTTGAGGAAGGTTCCCAAAATATAAAAATTAAAAAGTAGGTTGCAGAATGATAAGACAAAACTAAATAAAATAAATATGATCAGATTTGGCAGTACTAGCTTTTGGAGTTTGTTTTATTTATTTTTTTTTCTGACAGGAGTCTAGGAAATGTTATTTGGTTTGAATCACAATTTTAAAGGCTTTTTCATCATATTTCCATTTATATTTACTTGTACATAATCTCTGTGTACTTCTTTCGGTGCTATTAAGCAGCCCTAGATTTGTCTAGGTGGGTTTCAAGTGCTAGGGGTTTTCTTTTTCTCTACAAGAAAAATGGATTGACATGTTGTCCTATCCTGTCGAAATATATCCGTTATTGTGCCTGACATACTGACTTTTTACTTATTAGAAACCCTTTCTCCTAGCATACAGGATGAATTATTTCTTTGTTTCTTTTACTTTGATTCATTTCAGACTGGGTCACTTAGGCCCTGGTCTCAGAGGTATTTCTTGGGATCAGCATGTGCTTCATGATGAGTTTTGTTTGGGTGTCACAAAGTTACAGAGATAAGAAAATGAATGAAAAAATGTAATCTGTTTTAATAATCTGTAACTGTCGGTACAGAAACAAGTGCTAGGAAGATCCATAGCTAGTAGGAAGAGGCTCATTTTTCTCTTACTAATTTACCTTTTGAAATAAGTTATTACCAGCTGAAGGTACCCATTTTTTCCACGTCTATTTTTGCTAAGATACAACAAGGCTCACTAAATTATGGGATAAGATTTTGTTATTAATATGTATAATCCTTAATTTATTTGATATAGCTCTCTGAAATGGTCCAAATAAAACAAGCTTCAGGCTTAGTTCGCTGTAAATTTGTGCTCTGCGCTGTTAGTGGGTTTGTGTTTTTTTTTTTTTTTTTTTTCTCAGTGCTACTAATGCCCCACTAAGCTCACTGTGTAGCATAGAGCTACCTTAGCATAGGGGCTGCCAGAACACTTGTGATATCTAGACGTTTTCAAAGAAGGAAACACAGAGGCAGTGGAAATACAGCTGTACTTTGAATAAGTGACTCAAAAGATACCCTGGCACAGTTAGGAATACCCTTATTTGGTTAACATATGCCTTTTGTATGATTACAGGTATACTAGGAACTGGAGAAAATTAAATGCAATTTATGTCACGGTTTTATTCCTGTTTCAATAAGCTTTGTCATCTGTAATGTGATTTCTTCATGAGAAAATTTCCCTTCCAGATTTTGCCATCACTCTTTGTTATTGCCAGAATCATTTTCAGATGTCGTTCCCATTTGTCATGCTTTTACTTACAGACAGATAAAACTGGCTGCAGGCAGTAGTCGTAATGGTATAATATTTTTCTTATGTAAATATTCTGGAATCTCAAAGCCTGGTTTAAACAGAGTCTCTGTTTCCAATCTAGTGAATTTTGCGCACAGAAGACCAGTATGTATGATGGAATCAATGACTATGTCACAGAACTAGGGCTAAAATGTGACTGATCCTTAAAGAACAGAGTAGAAGCTCCACCACCTTCTTCCTCAAAGGGTTTTTGCAGTGGTGGCAATCACTAAACATTAAGGAGCACTCCTATTGTGCAGCCCAGAAAGAGCAAACGGAAAGCTGTTGAGAGACCGATCCGGGCACAATTGCTACTTCTTTCTCATTAGTGATGAGTCCAGTGAGAGCAACTGTGCCTTATTTTTCCCTGTACATAGGAGATATAACCTCAATGTAGATGAATGCCTAGAGATATCATAAGTGTATTTTTCCAGTGTTAGGCAAGTTCTAATGTTTGACTTTATTTCAAGCATGGAATTGCAGTTTTTTCTCATTAAGTCAGCACCTATTTATTGTCTTTTCTCTATGTGACTTTGTTCAGAAGAACCTGCATCTGCATGACCATGTCAGGTGTACATGTACATTTGTTATTGCCTTCAATGAGCATGCAGCTGTTTGTGCTTTAGTTGCACAATTGAGTTATTTCAGAGACAAGTTGGAGGAAGCAGCCCAGAAAATACATTATCATTGAAGCGCAAGGCCAATTCCAGCGTAGCAGAATCAAAACTTATAATGAAGATGATAATATGTGAGTATTTCCAGTCTGTTGAAAAAACAAGGAATATATAACATACTGTCTGCAATAGGTAATGCAGCAGGCTTGAGGGAGGGAGGATGGCTATTGTTTTGTATATGTTTGTTTCCATCTCTAATGATTTCTAAATCCCCCCCTGAAGTGAAAGAATTCAGGCAAAAAGCAGAACACAAAGCCCTAATCCAATCCAAGTTTTGGATGTACACTTAAACTAGTAAGCAGAAGGGAGACTAGTAAGCAGCAAGGTTACACAGACCAGGGCGTAGCGCCTGTGAATGGTTGGAGATGCAGGTAAAGAGGTTTTCCTATAGAAAGCAGATAGGAACAGGGGAGATTTTGTGCCAGCTGAGCTCCCCCTCCATGCTCTAAAAATCGATTAAACAATAGGGTGACTAGTTCTGCAAAGTGGAGGGAGGGTAGCACCTACTGCCATTTTTTACTGTGTTCTCTCAGAGTACAGTTCATCCCACCCCGCCCATGCTATCTTTTTTCTCTGTCACTGACCTCAAAACCTACTCTTGCACTCTTTTTTCCTACTGTACTCTACTTGATTTGTGATTTTTGTTTTGCTTACTACTTTTTCTGATGTCCTCCTCTGCTTTTTATCCTTGATGGTTTCCGCTATAATTTAATTTGGTTTGGAAAAGGCTGATATATTTTCCTTTCCTCCTAAATACGTCTCATTATTTCTGAATTTATCCACCTCTCTACAACAGAGAGGTGGATTTACTCACTTTTTATTTACTGCTATACTGCTCTTCACTTCCAAAGCTGGACCCTACTCAACCTTCCTTCCCTTCCCTTCCTTTCCCTTCCCCTGCTGGGTTTTTGAAACTATTACTGTGCAGACGCTTTTCAAGGGTGACTCATGCTTTTGCTGAATACTCCTGAAAAGGTATCCATAGCCTCAGAATTGTCCTTCGGAGAACTAGCAATGCAAATGCACTTCTTTAAATGTGACATTGGAGGGAAGTTGAGCATAGTGTGCTGAGTATAATATAGTGTGTAGAGAACAGTAAGTGAAGTTTGAAAACACATTTCTGGCATTACACTCTAAATCTTATTATGAGCAAAAGGGATCACACAACATGCATGGAGCCAAGAATTTACTGCAATGCTAAATAAATCTTAACAATCTAGTCACAAGAAAGACATTCTGTGTCCTACAGTCAAGAGTGCCAGTAACGCTTAAGCAGAGAAGCTGGGGGTGTCAAAGCAAGTCATCATTTTCTCAAGTTCGTTGTTCTGAGGAAGAGCTTAACGCTTTTGAATATGGAGGATTCCTTCCTCCTTGGTCTTGGAGTCTACTTGCAGGTTTTTATGTAAGTTTTCTTGTCACAGTTTGCTTCCTTCCTGTTGCTTCCTGGCTTCCCCCAGCCCCTGGTAGCTGAAGGGGCCGTTTGCTGCCTGGCAGCTCCCCGGGGCTGGCAGGCCTTCACCACGCAGGGTATTCCCTGGCTGAAGCTAAAGCAGGTCGGGCAGCAGGCAATGACTGCTGCACCACTGGCAAACCAGGCTAAAGCCAGCTCAGGCCAAGGTAGGTGCTGACAAAGCCTGAAGACCCTGCGCTTCCTGGTCAGTGCAAAGCCTGGGGCCTTCTCCTGGTAATGGCAAAAATCCCATCTACTGGGCTACGTTGGAGAGCCCACAAACAAGAAAAATTTAGGCTGTGTGCCTGTTCTAGGTAAGGACACCTGAGTTCAGTGTTAGGAGTTTGTGTGCAGACAGTGATTGTTTTGCACTTAAGAGACAAGTGAAATCTTGGGTGAAAACAGAAGCTGTAGATCCAAAGGCTTTGCCTGTCTTGCCTCTGGAGAAGATCCTTTTCTTTGAAAAACCTAGTTGCCAAAGTCTGGGCATTTTTGCTCGAATCCTCTTCTTTCCCTATAGAGAGTAGATGGACAAGAGAAGTAGCCATAGCAAGGTAAATTCATTTCATTCATTTCATTAAGGCTGAATAAGATCCTTCTTCCTGTTTCTCTGGGATCTATCTGGAGTCACTGACTGAAAAACCTGACAATTTTCTTTTCACATATGCCCTCTCATTATCGTGTGTCTTTGATTTCTGTTTGAAATCACTTTGACATATAGTGCCTATTTTTTTTTTTTTAGAGACAAATACTCCTTTTAAATGAGTATAGAAAAGGTAGTGCTCAGTTTTAAGGAAAACATCTTCCTCACGGGCTGGTCAAGGTCCAGCCATTTCTTCCTCTTCTGTTCTGCTAAGCATCATTTCTGATTGTTGCACTATTTACAGGCTTGTCACATGTGACCCATGTTCCTGCTGTGTTTCTGTGAGCTCCACATACCTGCAGAAAATCATGTTCAATAAAAGGTACACAAAGTACAAAAGGCAGGAGGGATTTAGGTGATTAGGCTCCAAGGTGACTCTTCTGTGGATGCTGTTGCTGGGAGGACCTATTGTAGAGGAGAAAGAGGCAGACCTGCTCCCAGCAATGTGTCCTGCTGCGAGGGATAGAATCTGCCTTGGCAGAAGAGGTCTCTGAGACCTTGGTGTAGGGTGATTAGGAGATCAGTTGTCTCAACTTCAATTTTGCAAGGGAAGTAGTGCAGTGAGGATAGATGAGGTGCTCTTCGGCCTTCTATTCACCACAGCCACTAGCTGCCCATGCCTTAGCCCTCAAATATTTAACTCCTCAGTCAGCCTTTGTAGAGGTATGGCAGACAGCCATAAGGCTTTGAGATTTTTTTCTTTTCCCTTTCCTTTGCATCTCTCTCTTTCTTTTTTATCTTTGTACCGGATCTTTTATTTTTAGTGTCATCTGCCAGTCTGTTGTATATAGCTCTTCAGAAGCACACTGACAGAAGTCATATGAACATCTGATCTGATGACTTTCAGAGTCTACTTCTTGCATGTCCTTCTTCATCCAGCTGCATCACCTCTTCATGGGGCTGACCTGGATAAGTACTTTCTGTAAACCTGGCATCTTGAGGTCTTTTCTACTCTCACATTTATTTTCTCCTCTTATGCATGCAGCTAAAAGCTCCTCTCGCAGCTGGGAAATGAAAAACAGAAAAGTAAATAGCTGAGTTGGGAAAGAAAATCCTGTGCTGTGTGAGAAACAACTTAGATACCACAGACATTTATGCACCTAATTCTGGATAGCTATTGCAGTTAGACACTTCTGAGGACCTAAAAACGAGAAGGAAGGAAGGAAAGATAAGTAGGATGAGTCAGGCGAAGAAGGTTTAGCTGCCTAAACCCAAGTAAGCAGCAAAATCAGGGAGATGAACCTGGTATAAATAAATCCATATTAAGAAGATAAGAAAGGCGCTTTCCATCTCTTATTACCTTGTATGTCTAGCCTTGTATTTTCCAGAAACACCTCAAAACACATTCTTTCATCACTATTTCCAGAAAATATCAGAAAGCCTTTAATTAAAGAGACATGACTTAAATTCTAGGACAAATTGTGTCCAGATTTACAATCTGTGTAGTCCCACTGATAGCTTAATTAACATGAAGTTAATGAAGTCTTCCTGGGATATCAATCAGTGTAGAAGTGTCTTTGTCTGTAGTTCAGCATCTTAGCCTCTCATAGACATGGCCATGTACTCTTTTGTTTGCAAGAGGCTGCAGGCACTGGAGGAAACTTTAAAATACCCTAGATGAACCCAAAATCTTAGCTCAATGTGCACAGTAGAATGCTTAAAGAAAAGCATTAAACAAAGCCTTAACCTTACTGTAACATATGTATTAGTAGAAACACTGTTTGCATCAGTAAAATTGTTTGTATGCTTCTCTTAAAATAAATTGCTTTTTTGTGTATTATGGTATACGCTGTTATAGGCTACCAGTTAACATGAATGCTTTGGGGTCAGAGGTATACTAGTAAATGGACTACACCAGTGCTCTTTTATTTTCAGTCTACTCACAAAACAGATGTAATTTTCACATTGATGAACTGCAGCTTGCAGGTATATAAAGATGTAGATCCATAAAGATGAATAACTTGTATCACGATGTTATTTCTTTCATATCAGGATTGAAAAAATAACGTTATGTCCTTGGGTGAATACACTTGCCACATAATAATCAGCTTTCAGAAAAAATCATTGTAAATATTTCTAAAGCAGTACCATTTCATTAATCTTGTAAAACACTGAGTTTCTTCTGACAAATTCCAGAATTTGTAGCTATTTACAAAGCAGATGCAAGTCAGTATGAATTCACAGTGGGAGCTGTTGTCATGTCCAGGTAGCAGAGCGATAGCAAGACTTAGGAAGGAAGGGTATCCGGGTCAGGGGCTTGTCTGCGGGAAGTATTAGAGGCAGCAAATATACACCTAAACCCCACGGAGCTGATGCTACTGCAACTGCTGACCTGAAAGAGGATGTGTATGTCCAAAAAGAGGCACCAAGTACCTAGCAGCAGTAGTAGCAGAGGTGCCTGGTAAGGAAGGAAAATGGTGTGGACGGACATGGAAGGCATGGAGCCTGCAGGAAGCATCCAGACTGTGTCTAGAGTGCCCTAGTCTTGCTATAGTTATGAGTAAATGGCTATATGAAGATCAAATGAAAGAAGAACTAAAGATCAGCCTTGTGTGGTGTTTTCTTCTTTTCTGTAATAATGGAGCCTCGTGTCGTGGGATAGGAAGCTACTCGCTTGCAAAGAGAGTGTAGGTAAAGTCAGATTTGACTACAGTGAAGCAACTGACAAATTGGAGGTTTTATGTGCAAGGAGGAAGAGAATATTTTCTTTTCTTCAGCAGTAGAAGAATGTGGCAAAGCCCTCTCATTAGGAAACGGTCAGAATGAGGATAGGAGTGCTTTAAATAAAGTGGATGTGGGAATGAAGAAGAATGCATCTCTTTTGCTCAGGCATACGTTTGAAAGGTAGGAAAATACTTCCAAATTCTCTGCAAATTACATGATGTCGTCGCAAGGCCTCACTAGTTTAGAGAATGTTGCAAATAGAGATGATGTGGTTTCTCATAAGGGAAAGTGGGAATACACTTTTTGCCCTTTGGACACCCCAGCTGTTTGTTCTGCTATACCTTTCTATCCCTCCATCCCCCATTGCCATGCAGATGTGTAGCAAACTGGCTTGGGAAACTGTGCTTGCTTTTTGTTGGTAGGTTTAACTGCTATTTTGCATGAGTTCTTTGATCCAGTCTGTTGCACTGCAGCAGGCTGTATAAGCACAAGCCCTATTTTTTTGTCTTCTTTCTCTATTGACTTAACTCTTGTCTAAGTGCACCCTCTCTTCTTATTATAGCCCTTCCTCCAGCTCCATCTTCATATTTGCTTTCCAAGGTAATTTTCTCCCTCTCTATACCCGTATTCGCAGTGCACCTGGTCTTTAAGGGCACTATTACAATACAATGAATGGGTATATTTCATGATGATACAACATGTTAGCAATTACAGCAAAGAGCCAGCAAAATCCTGAGATGTCTTTCACCTCTCACTGAGCAACAGAACACATTTCTAAGTTGAAATGAACAAAGAAGCTATTACAGACCAGAGAAATGGCATCGTAGACAAAAAATACATATTTATGGGGAGAAAAACAATTGAAATATGTTATATAATTTGATAAAATAATTGCTGGTTATATTGTCTTCCGAATGAAACAATCGCTAAGGCAACTAATTCGGAGAAGATACTGTACAAATACTATCTTGTTTACAGCTATTAGATTGATGTTTCAGAAAAGCCGTTCTGCATTTGGTGTCATGTAGAACCGTGCAACATACTTAGTGTGGAAAAAAAATGTTAAAACCAATGAACTGTACATTTTAGAAGCTGAATCAGTCACAAGAGAGTTTGTGTGTTAAGGTTTCTCAGGTTTATTTGTTTGCTGGCAGAGAACTGGAAAATGTTGAACTTTCAACCTGATTCTAAAAGCTAGTATGTATGGTGATGGGTCAGTGGGGACAAATTTAAGGAAAAAAGTGCACATGGGAAAACATTGTTAACATTGACCTGAGTTCATATGAAATATAGATGGGAAGAGTTTCTTTAAAAACCTAAATAAGCCTAACAAGGCAATTTATTAGGTGAAAATAGGATAACCTTTCAAGGATAATGTGCTGTTGCTTATTATTTTGTGAAGACTGCAAGATATGCAGTGGAAAGGGTGATGTGCTCAACACAGATTGGCCAGGGCAGGAATTCAGACAGTGGGATCATGGTTGAAAGAAACACATACAGGCACTGAGGCTTTAGGCAGACCACAGCACTTTTGTTTGGAAGAGAGAAATGGATCTGTCCCACTCTGATACAAACTTTTTTGTCTGTTTAGACGGCAGTAATGTAATAGAAGACTGTACTGTCAGCTCCTGCTTGCTTCTGTCTGCCTTATTACTGCACTAGAAACGATAAACCATAACATATTTCGGTGTTACTCAATGGAGCAGAAACTAGACTGGCTACTCTTCCTTCCAGTGCCTGATTGATCTGCTGTACTGCAGACAGGACTACGTGTGGCGACCTTATGGCCACAAACCTTTATTAATTTGCTTTCTCTTTTAAGTCCTTGTTACCTTAGAGAGGAACAGGGTGGCTGCTGTTTCATCCTTCCTGATACCTGATTCTCTTGTTCTTAACTGGATTAAATGGGAGGGCCTCCTCTCTGATAGCGCATCTGCAGTTGCATGTGGGACACTCCTTTATTAATACATGACAACAACATGCACTGAAATTCAAGCAGAACAATGTTCCATAATTCTAGCTCTCATGAGTAGTGCATCCTTTAAATGGTCCCCATCACTTCTTTTCTACCCAAGCAGCATCAAGCATGTTCAGATATGCAGATGGAAAGATCAGGTTTCCCTTCTGTGAGAGGCTAACAACTCAGCTGGGCCAGTTCCAAAATCAGCAGAAGAAACAGCGTTGTAACTATCTTTGGTACTCTAAGCACAAGGAACCAGTCTGGTGTTGCGACTGCAAGTGGAAGGAGAAATTCCAGACAGTTCTAAATCCATTTATGTCTTAATTATATAGCTAGCAATACATATTTTTGAGATGCTTAAGATGGTATTTAAGAGTCAGCTCCAGGCTGTTGTTCACTTAGTGTCGTGCTGCTTTGGTAGTAAAAATAATTACAAAAGTAAGCATTGCTGTAGGTATGTCAGACCAGATATGTAGTGCTGGATGATGAGCTCTCAGCTGCGGAGGCTTTTGTCATCCGAGGATACAAAATACAGAGGTCCCTTGGGCAGCTTTCTTCTGTCCATTGCCTTTCCGATGTCAGATCCTGCATTTTGACTATGGCTGCAGTTCTCACTCATAACACTTTTGTTCCGAGTCTTCATGTGTTTCTGTTTTCCCTGAGGAAGAGTTTTCCTTGCTAATTTGTATACCAAGCAGCCATGGCAATCTTGCTGTATAACATTCAGTTTCACTAATTCAGGCTGGCGTGCCATCTGCACTATCTATTTAAAGGTCAGTTCAAGTGTTACTTGTAATTCTGTAGTTTCTAAAAGAGCTGCCTTGTCCCCACTGTGAACTACACGCAGTAGGGGAGTAGGTTGAGTTACAACCTATAGGATGTGAAAAGACTGATGTTCACGTTATAGTGCGAATGTAGAAACCATACCTTTATTAATAAAGAAAAAGGACTGCTTTTTAAAATGGTAAGCTGAGAGGTTTTTGGGTGTTAATCGTGACAGCCTTTTTGATGTGATCTGGTTTCTTCTGGTTTAGGGGGGGAGTACCTGGATTTCACTGCTTCAGCTGGTGGTTCTGGATCAAATCAAATGAATGGATGTAACAAAAGTTAGCTAGACCTTTTCAAGTGTAAGAAGGCTTCATCTTCATTCTGAAGACTGATTCAGCACAAGCTCTGCTGACTCGAGACTGATTTGCCTGTTCCTCAGTTAAGAAGCAGAGATTTTAATTGTTTGTCAAAGAATAGTTCGTACTCCTTCACGTTCGTACTCCTTCACTGGAAGGATGAATTGCATGCTCTTCTGAGTTCACTGCTTACAAAGCAGGCACTGAGATCACCTATAATTTCGAAGATGTGCTGTTTTATTTACTTCAAAAGTGTTGCTGGATAGGCTGTTGAATTTAATGGATATATGATGTCACTGATGTGAACTGAGATTCTGGCTATACCTGTGGTTAGCATTGTTAGTATACAGCAAGTCTCCTGGCTTGTCATTGAGCGCACAACATATGTTACTGAAGCATGCGCTAAAACTGCGGAATAAAATACTATATTCTGTGAAAGCTTCTGAGTAAATGACTTAACAGTATCAAGGGAAAAAGAGGAGTCACTTCGTGACAGTGCTGTTCTACTCTGACTTACTTGATTTTTTGTTTCTGATTCACTTGACTAGGGCTATAAGAGATTTCCTACATATTTTTATCTCTTACACTCTTAGTGGCACGGAGTTGAGTATTATTAATAAATCATAAGTAGTTAAGGAAGCAATCATTGCCAATTCCTGAAAACCCAGGAAGACTTGCAAGCAATACAACCACCTCCCCCAGGTTTTCACCAGGCATTGCTCAATGTAGAGGACCTGAAATAGGAAATGGCAAATTATTTCTTAATAAGTGGTGGTACATAAATAGTGGTAGGCTGATTTTTTTGTTCTCTGATAACAGTAACAGGATTTGATTTACTCATACAAGAAAAAAGTATCTGTTACCTGGAAGAAACCCCTATGTCTTGCAGTTGAGGAGCTGTTACTGCACTTCCGAGCATTCATTTCATTACTCTAATCTCATGAAACGCACTTGAGTGAATGCATGCAGTGCCTCACAAACCCTGTTGTCTTGCCCGTAATGGTTAACAGCAGCCTCTTGTGATCTCAGAAAAAGCTTTTGGCTCTTCAGGGTTTCCGTGCAAGCAGCGTCAGTCTAACGGGCTCTGGAGCTGCAGCTGAGTGGGAGCATGCATGCTGGGAGACCACGCACTCTGCTCGCTACCTATAGGGGCTACAGCTGCGTTAGAGACAGCAGCTTCAGTCAGAGTAAACAGCAGAAGGAAAGAAATAAACATGATGATCTCAGACATCTGTCTTGCTGCCATACCAGGCAACAGGCTTCTTTATATGCTGAGCTCCTGCTGAGCTCTACTCCGTAGAAGAGCGTACAGGTAGAGCTGGACAAAAGAAGAACCATCACGTGCGTGTTTGTCTGGGACGCTGCCCCACGCACACGTGTGCCTGGTAGGTGTCACAACTAGGCCTGAGCGCTTGAAAATTCTCTGAGATGCTGGTATTCTGCTTGGCTTTTTTGTTGTTTTCACTAGCGTGGTGGCGTATTTTGAAGGTGTGAAGGGACACTTCTAGTGGTGAGGTCTAACTTATAGAAAGAGGAAGATGAGGTGCAGCCAGTGTTGGAGAAAAGTTCCATCTTGCCAAGAGAAAGAAATATTTCTCCACACACCTTGAATGGGCTCACGTCTTTTTAAATTGTGCAAGAGGCTTCTGAAATGCTCAAGGGGAAGCACCAGAAATAAACTATGAAAGAACTGGAATTTGAAATGGTGGGAAAGTCTTTTGGCTTGAGTGCCACTCTTAGGGTTGCCTGTGTCTTCCAAACCTATGGTGTCAACAGCATTGCATTGCCCTGGGTTGCTGTTGGCTGCTGATCTGGATTTGTCATCTCTTCCCTTTGTACAAATGCAGAGCTGAAATATAAAAAATACAGGTGGATAAAGTCCTATCAAGGTTTAAGTGTATCTACCACTAGTGGTTTTTGATTATTAGTTGAATAGAACACAAGTTTGGCTTTGTAAATCCTAATGAAAAGACACTTGACTGAGTCTTGACTTGGTGATATAGCAATTTAAGTGCTCAGAAGAAATGATCAGGAGGAAGAAAGCTCTGACTTTAATCTGGAACACGCTGTTTGCCCTGAAAGTGAAAACAGCAATAAATCAGTTTTGTTTTATACACATTTGTAGTCTGCAGATTTTACTTGAGATGCTGCATTACTTACTTCAGGCTTAGGGTTTGATACCATCTTTATTTGCTTTATTAGTCTGTGTAATAAGTTGTAGCTTTAAAGTAAGCTGAGTGAGAGACAGGAGAAAGGATTACTGGAACTGACATGTGATGCATAATAAAGAGGTATTAAATCACAACTATTATTTTGCTATACATGGCTCTCTCCTTTTTTCTCTCTTTCTTTTTTCTTTTAGATTCAAAACTGCCAGTACTGCCAGTATTAATAGACCCATGCAAGAGTCTTCCTGGGGCAGTGATTTCTCTGACGCTTTATTTCTAGCGGAGAAAACCATGTTTCTGCGGTGGTATGTTGCCTTAGAAAACTGCAGAAGGAACTTTATTGTAAGACATAGCCAACAGTCTTGTTATATAGTCATGGAGATGAAAAGCAATTTCAGGAATAGCGCAGTAGAAATAACTTCTCCCCGCTTCAAATACCAAGCGGAAATCTCCATTCAGTGCTGCTGAGTGAAACTTTCTATATCTTACCAAAATAAACACTTCAACACAAAACAATGAAACTTGGGCCAAAATGAACCTTTAGCTCAACTTTAAAGAAAAGTACTATGTTTCTTTTATTCAACAGAAAGTGAAGGAACAGTGAAGGAACTAAAATAACTTGCAAAAGCAGGGAGAAGGCACAGTCTCACTTTCCTCTACACCTTTACTCAGTACTCCAAGCAGCGAAAACAATTTTCCTTTGTTGAGGGAGACCTGGGTTAAAAATCTCCTTTAAGTAAAAGACTGCTTTCCATTTTTCACTTTCAAGGTCAGAGCTGGCTATTGTATTAATAAAGTCCTACTTTTCAGAAAACATTCATCTGGTTATCCTTGGGTAGTAATTCTAGCCTGATGTTTTGACAGAACCTGAATTTCAATCCCTGCTCCGTGAACATCTGCATGAAAGCAGAAATGCGCAGTGCTCATCCCCTGACGTTGACTACAGTTTTATTGTCATGGGTGCTTGTGTGAGATCTGCTGTTACATTTGATAACATTGAGCTGTTTGGACGAGCATTTTGATAATGGTCATGTTGGCAAGTGTTCTTTTGCCTCTTTTATATGTAGGGACAAAGCAAACAAAAAGATGGTACAGAGAATCTGCAGATGCCCAGGCTGCCATTATGTGATTCTATTCAGCTGGACTCTTACAAGCTATGGACCAGATTGCCCAGTTTGACTAGCTTGATTTAATTGTTCACTGCTGCTTCCTGTGTAGTATTTGCATTTTTTTCCTTAAATGCTGTATTCATTAGAACTTGATACTTGGTCAGGTGATGGTTCATCTAGCTCAGTATAGTGTCTTTGTCAGTGGCTGATCTTGTGATCCTAAGGCAATTTTAGCTGACTATTGCACAGATGGTTGCTTTGGAAGTGATGAGTCTATGCTGTATTGTCTTTGGCACCTTTCGTTCTCCTTTGATTAATAATAATCTCCTTTTATTGCATGATACTTCAGATTAAGGCATTGCAAAGCAGAGAAATCTCTTAGTCTTTTCCACAGTGCACATAGGTGCAGTGGGGGGAATATCTGCTAGTTTCAAATTCTCTGAGGTTCCTATTACACCTCGATTGTCCACTAGCTCTACAGAAGCTAGTGGATGTGGCAGAATTTTCTGCTTTTAATGTGCTAGAAAATGACTTTTGCTTTTTACTTCTGCAAATCATTCCTCAAACACTTATGGCTAGTCTTACTTTGTGCAGTACTTGCCGGAGTCTGTTCCTTCTTATTTTGCTCACCTGAATACAACTTCAGCCTCCTGAGGAATTCCTTATAGCTGTTAATAGCCTTCCTTGCTTTATTGTTTTACCATACTGGTTTCCTTTTTGTCTTTCAAGCCCTGTTTTGATAAATGATACAAGCTTGTTGTGATGTCTTTAATGTTTGTGCTCCCTGCAAAGAATTACCTTTTTAGCTGCCTCTTCTAGCTCTCTTTAAAAACCTTGCTGACTTTTGTGTGGTTTGGGTGCTTTTTGAGGCTGGCAGGAAGAAGATTTGGCTTTCAGTGCTCCTACAAAGATGTTAAATTTAACTTTATTGCTGCTTTGTTAAAGACTGGCTCTGTAACAGTGTTAGTGTGGCCTGTGTACCACAAAAAGCATGTTTGAGAGTTGCTTTTATTCTTTTGGGTTCCTGAGCTGTTTTATCCAGTGAAGGAGTTATTAACAGGGCCAGGTTTGAAAGAAATCATGCATCATGAGAAAGTGCATTAAATACCACCATTCTTAGAATTTAATCAGCAAAACCTCAGCTGCTCTTTACCGTTTAGAGCTGTTTGCTTCAGGCTTGCCAAATTCCTCACGTTTTGCCTCTGTGCATGCCTGGTTCTGAGCTGATAGCTTCTTTTTGGTTGTGGCCATTGTTTTCTCGTCCTATCAAAGCACTATCAAGATCTGGATACCAGCTGAAGGGGCCTGATTCAACAAGCACAGGTAGAAGATCCTAATATGGCACAAGACACTGTTTTGGCTGGTATTTCTGAAGAGCAGCTGCTTACCCAAGTAGAGTGCAAGTCTGAGTGTCGCTGAACCTTTTTGCTAGCCTAGAGCCTTTTGAAGCTCTACCACTTTGCAGGAAAGCATTCACAGGAATTGTTGAGAGCGGTCTTTAAACAGCTTTTTACTCTGGCACCTAAGTCTCTCCAGGGAGCTGGAACCTGCTTGGGCCAAGGCAGGCGATCTTTCTACTGGTGCAGCTAGTAAGCTGTTGGGGTTGACAAACAGCAAATGCTGCCCCGGACACACAATCTGTGAGAAAATCCCCGTGTCGTTACCCTCTTTAGACTGATGTGGAACTGAGCGGAGTGGCTATGTGCAGAAGCAGGCAGACGCTCACAGAGTATTATGCTTTTTCCTGTGTCTTTAACTATTTTCACTGCTGCTGGGGGACATTTGGAAAGACTTTGCTTGACAAGCTAGAGAGATGTCTCAGTAGAAAAAGCATCACCATCTAAAGCTGCTTTGCAGTGAAAAAGCTGTGATAATGGAGGTTGGGGAGGAAAGGAAGAAGTGTTGGGAAAACCTTTGCCATAGTGAGCTGCCCTACTGAAAGATGATCTATGGCTTACTGTACTCTTTTCTGCTATTAAGAATACTGGAGCTATGTTTCTAAATATAAAGTCTTACTTAACAAGAGCTTCACTCTACCAAATTGTCCTTGAAAAATACCTATTTCTGTTTTCAGGAAGAGAGTTCACTTCACTGTGTAGTTTATCCTCTGTGGAAGTCACTTCTGAAAAGCACATCAGCAGAAAAATGTCATTGAAATCTTGCCAGCTAATGTACTATTTAATTGCATTTTCTCCCTAACATCATGCCAATGCTTTTGTTCTAATAATTAAGCATCTCTATGTCTGCTTGTGTCAATAAGAGAGGAAAAAAGGCTCAGTTTCCAGCCCAAAGGGTTTTTGTGTCACTTGTTTGGGTTTATCTTACTTTTCCTTTACAGAAACATACACCATGATGAAGATCTATTCAGTCATAAGAATCAGACCTTTTATTTAATCCTGCTTTGGACAATTATACTACAACAGGTTTCACTTAATAAATTCCTGCTGATGTGTTACTTTAAAAGCAGACAAATAGAGCATGGCGCCAAGCATAGAGTGGGAGTTATAATAATAGCATAGAACTCTGGTGGCCATCTTAATACAACACACTGTGCTTGCTAATGTCCTTCCAGATACTTTCTATCCTTTTCCACAAAAAGCACATCCACATTATCACTGTATAATTGAATAGAGTTTCTGCTTAACCTCTTTCGTATTTCTAATACCAAGCTAATTTATTTACTTTCTGCTGATCTTCCCCTCTGTTTAGTGATGCAAATTAGACAAGTGAAGTAGAGCCCTTATAATTTGTTCTTTAACTGCAAAGCATTGACAAAACCCAAACATCCCTTGTCTTTCTCCTTGGACAGACTCATGACTGACACTTCACGTTCACATACTGTACCCTCTTAAAGTTTTCTTGGACCAGAGTTCTTCCAGCACCCTTAGAGTTAACAAATAGAAATTAAAAATTAGCAGGTTTTTCCTGGTGGTGATGATTACCCTTGGTGGTGAGGATGTGTTTTGTAGACTGTGCTCGTCAAACAGCTCCTCTCTGGTAAAGCCTGAGCAAACTCTAAGTGTACTCATGGGTCTGTATGGGACCGTGCAGAGAAACTAGCCTGGGTCCTGAAAGCAAAACAAGATTGCATCTGTGGTGCAGGCTGAATTACACTGTTTCAGGTGTGCAATTTCACTGTTCTTGATTTTGCCACTGACTCGGATGTTTCTTTGCTGTGCAGTTACAGACGTTCTCTTCTGTTGTGCTGCAGTTGACATCTCAGCCTAATGGGCTTGCGCTAATAGATGGTGACGAACCTCATGTGGCCAAAGTAGTAATAGTGGCAGAAAGACATTTCTGTTCAAATTCCAGTCCTTTTTTTTAACTATTTTCCTATTTCATTAATCTCCATAAGTCTTGTAAATGTAAGAGTATTATTTCATACAATACTGTGTCTTCTTAATTATCTGTGGTGCAATTGACAGCTAAAATTAAACTAGAGCTCAGAAAAGCTGGGCTTTATCCTGATTCTCCTTGTCCCTTCCATGGGTCTCCAGGGAAAAAGTGGATAGCTCAGTACTGCACGTCACTTACCTGAGGTGGTGTTCTCCTAGTCATCAGTGCAGAAATGTTAACTGATACCTGATGCAATCAGAAATAAGACTGTTCGTTCATCAGCCTTTTCTGGCTTGGTAAATGATTTGTGGGGAAACTGATGGCTGATGAAGTACTTAATTCTAGCCATAGTTGATTAAGAAGTTGTTATTTTTTGAAATGCTTTCATTCTTCTATCTTGTTGAGTCAAACAGCATTTGTCAGTCAAAATCAATTAGAGAGAAGCTTTTTATGGTCCTTCTAGTTGTAATGTTTGGGTAAAGGTTGCCTTCAGGGTGATTACTTTCCATAATAGTCGTGCTTTGTCTTAGCTTTTTATTTTAACGGTACTAGTTGCTATTGAGGGTCAAATGGGTCCGTCCATTTAATTGGCTACTTTCTAAATTATATTCAAGAAGGTGGTAACTAGTGCTTATGTTTCTATGCTAATCAATTTTCATGATTTCTTTAGAATATTTAACTTGCTTATTATGTAAAATTAAATCTGAACTTCCACTTATTCTCTAGAGATTCCAAATGTTTGGGTGGAAGATTTGCATAAAAGTTAAAATTTGCTTTGAGACTACTAGACATCTGTATGGATTGCTTTAATAGGAATACAAAGCACAAGCAATAATTGCATGATTGTTCATGTTCTAGGTAGTCATTTGTCCATGTCAGATTATGCCATCCACACTCTTTTCAGAAAAGATGATGGTGCTCTTGAGTTGAAACCTCAGATATTTTGTACTAGTTACTGTCCGTTTAAACTGGCACAGAAGGTTTGTGCCTAGGAAACCAAGATGCTGCAGTGTACAGCTGACTGGTGGAAATAAGTGCATTTATTGAGTTGAACAGCTAGGCTTCCTATGTAATGAGTAGGAAAAAATTATGTACTGTGAAATGCTATGGAGAAAACCTAGGATTTCTGCCTAAATTAGCTGATGGGAGACATCCAGAATAAGAATCGTCTTTAAACACACCACCACCTGATCCTTGTGTGTCTGATCTGGCTACGGATGCGTTTCTGCTCAGATTCTACAGTCCTGATTATTTTACTGAACTTCTGGAGCTGTCAGGCCTCTATCTCAGAATACCATTTGGAAGAATGTTTTTCTTCCATCTGGTAGCTCAAATACTGGTTTAGCAAGGGTTCACATTTCCTTCTTCCTTTCCTTTCTAGCTACATATTCCAACGCCAAATGAATCTTCTAATGAATGCCAACCTTTAGGCATTTTGAAATCAATACTTTCTTTTACCCTGGCTCAATAACTGTTACTGAAACTATTCCACTTTGTCTGCAATAAGCCCACAGCCGAGTAGTTAGGGCTTTTCCTTTTTGTATGAGTTTTCTGAATTTCAAGATGTGTTACCGCCTGCTGGACATAAAGATTTTTTCAGGTAGAAGGGACTCGCCCCCTTCATGACGGTGAGCAGTCATGTGCAAGAATCAATTTCACCTGTGTCCCACTGTCTCTTTACTAGCATCTTACTTTGAAAGGCTTTAAAAAGAAAACAGTAAAATAGTGTTTTATCTTTTCTGACTGAATTGGAACCAACAGAAGTTTCTCTCTTCTGATATTTGTTAACTTATGCTGCAGTCATGTGTCATAATGTTAGCAGTTGTGAGCAATGGAGTTTAGACTGATCTTTATCTTAGGTCAGTGACCATATCATCAAGTGTTACAGACCTCAGGGCTTGGCAGTAAACAAAAGCTTCAGTACTGTTCTCTTGTCCTTGAAATAGCCAAAGGAATTCTGAGGGTTGTTGTTTTTTTTTTTTCTTTTAGTGTAGGAACTTAAACTGCAAAACAGGCTTTCCACGAGAAGATCTGGTTATCCCCATGCCTACTAAAGTAAGCTCAAGATTTCTCGGCAGTATAGAGGAAATAAGATGTTGATGTCAGTGGGACAGGAAAAGCTCTGGAGGAGAGTGTGCTGCCTGAGAGATTCTGAGATAGCGACACAGCGGCTGAGAAAGTCAATATTGCTTCAGGGTCGCTTGAGAGTTGAGGACAGGAAGATGTCCCTTCCAGCACACCCTTCTTCATGCCCTTGAGATTTAGGCATCCCTCCATAACCCCCAAGTGTCCTATTTATCCTTTTTAGGCTGCTTAGGAAGGGATTAGAGCTGCTTCCTACTGCAGGAAGGATGGGAAAAGACCACTAGCAGAGAGGCTTGGAGAAGGGTTATTGCTGTCCACAGGAATAATAAAGTTGGCAGTACCTACCACTTCTTTGCCATATGCACAGCCCTAGCCTACAGCAGCGGTGAGGGGCTCTTCAGGGAGCTGCACAGGCTACAGTGCCTCTTGTGTTTCACCTCACATAGTCAAAGTAGCCTCTGCATCAACCAGTTCTCCTGCTGGTTTCTTTTATTGACTTGTTTAGAGTGCTAGCCATATTCTTTCCTCTTTAGTTATGTTTGGTCTAGCACTTAAAGGAATGAGGGATTTTTTCACTTTATCCAGTGATGATTTAACACAGTTGTTCTTGCTGGAGGAAGCAGAACTCCAGTTCTTGGGTAGACAGTTGTCAAGTCCTGGCCCTGTGGCTCAGTGAATCCTAAATGTGTATGCATTTCTTACCAAATAAACCCTTCAGAAAAGGTGGGGAAGCCTGTCTTAATGAATCTGCATGCCTAAAAGATAGAGGCTGCTTTCTGGATGTAGCCAAAATGGATTTGAACTCTTTCCAGTAGAGGAGAGCATTGAAGATGGCTGCATTCAAAGTATTTTTATTAAGATAGCTAGAAGTATTTCCCTCCTTAAGAAGGCATCCTTGTGTTTTTCTTTGAAAGATAGGTACTCAACTGTAGACTTAGGCATCGTTCCAAGGTTTTGAATGAGGGAAAGAATCTTCTCCAAGGTGGGAACGTGGACGCGTATGCTCTCCAGTGGAGTGGGACACAAGAGGCATCTTTTGTCTTTAGCTTTTCCTGCTGCCTTGGTGAGATGGCTTTCCCCTTTCCCCGGTAGCAGCTCTCCAGGTGCGTGATCAATTAAAGATGCTTTTCAGATACTTTGCTTGAGTTAAATCAGAGACTTAAACTTTGCTCTCCTGCTTTCTAAGTGAGTTAAGAGTTAGACTGAGTTTTTGGAGTTGGAGTTCTGTGCAATTCCAGCATTTAGTTTCAAAACAAACAGCAACCTTGATTGGAGCTAAGTTGCATGTGTTAGCAGACTAGTTATTGTTTAACCTATCTCTCTGTGACTAGTGCTCCTTTTTTTCCAGTGAAGCTCAAAGTTGAATTGCCCCCCTATTATCTTATCTGGTGTTTGATACTGTGTAAAACCTTAATAGTTTTCTTACTCTGTTTTTAGATGGCCATTGGAAGGTATTCATTATTTAAATGTGAGGCTTTTGAACTTTATGGTACAAGTTACTCTGTGCTGCAGGTTCTCTAGAAAAATAACTCAAATTAGAAAACTGAAACTTTTTGATACAGTGCAATCTTTCTTTACCTTTTTTTCCAAAGTTAAATGCAAGCTCTGAAAGTAACTCATATTCCTTAGCTTGTTTTCAAATTGGTACGCTGGGGATTATGTGAATGACTCATCCTATCATTAATTGGGCCTCACAGTGCAGTGTCTCAAACTGTAAAATTTTTTACCCCAAATGTAAAAACATAAAAGAAATTGAGAACTGTTCATCTGCAGCAAAAAGCTTAGAAAGGCCTCTCGTGAAATATGACTTAGCTTTGATAGCCCATTAAAGGAAAACACAACTGTTTGCTCTTGTTATAATGTTCATAATCTCATGTTCTTACTGATATTTTGTCTTGATTCCTATGACTGCTGCAACAGCCTAATTTTTGTGTGGGTGAACGTTTATTAAATGTGCATTACAATTAAAAGGCTTTTGTAGATCATAGGTAGCAAATGGATATTGGGCATTGATATTCAAATAAGCTTTTGATTATCAGGAAGTTCAGAAATTTACTTATGCCACATGACATGAAAATAATTCTGATAAGCTTTCTCTTAAAACTGTCTCTCTCTTGGTATCCAAGACCAAAGCAAAGACCTCATTTTCCTCCTTTGCAGCTACACAGCATAAAAAATTGTGCTTCTCTGATTCTTCTCTTGCACTCCAGCTATGGAAGAATGAGCAATGCTGCTAAAAATCAGGCTGTTTCAGCTTGCTTGGTTTAATGGGGACTTCTTCATCCCTTTAGCATTTTTGTGAAGGATTGTGTAGGCTTGAAAGCTATTTGATCCTAAAAATTGGCAAGAGCTAAAAATAGCAACTTAAGCACACACTTTGTGGCTATCTGATCTCTGTGAATGGAGAGGCTTCGCTGTGATGTGCAGAGACTCCTTATGTGAAGACTTTTGGTACCTTGGATCAGCAACTAGCTCCTGTTTAGGGTGCAGAACTGTGATCTGCACAGAGCTGGTGAATATGAAAACCTGAGCGATTCTAGGGATTTTAATGAGCTGCAGCTCTTCAGGGTGTGGGCATTGGTCTCAGGCTGTACACAGGTATCTGCCATGACCTCTATCAGAGCATGGACTAATTCCAGTTCCTGGAAGTAGATGCCTACCGCTGTTTTCAAGGGCTTTAGAGATTCAAGGGGGAGATGGTACACTTTATTCCTCCCCCCCCCACCCCCCCAAAGGGTGGAGCTTATATTTTGTATTTTACAGTTAGAGACTGATTTAGCATCATCTTTGGCTTGAGTGGATTCAGATTTGTATCTTTTGACTTGGGCAGTTCAGGAACTCTCCTCAGACTTGATTGCTTGGGACAGTGCTTGTTGCATGGGGGCAACAGAACGGAGAATGAAAGAGAAACAATCTAAGTTGTATTTTATACAAGGATATAAACTCAGTAAATGTCACTGGGAGGAGGGAGCAAAAACTGGTACCCTGTAGTCATGTTCCTCCCTGTAAGCATATGCCTCATAATCCTAGCTTTCTTGGACTAGCTTTGAATTTAAGTATCAACTGAAAGAAGTTTTATAGGATTATCTGTTATAGCATCTACCTCAAGTACTGTTGATCCTGTAGGATCTCAGTTCACTTTTGCTTCAAGCTAAAATAATTCAAAATGATGACATTTCATGCAGTTCAAATAAAACATAATTGGGCCAAACTCACTGTAGTTCTACCCAGATCTGTGCAATTAAACTTTCTTTAAATTCTACAAACTGATAAATATTTTTCTAAAATAAATAAGAAAAAAAATCACTTCCTCATTCAGGATATTGCTTTAAGACCTTTTAATATGGACATGCCAGCTACTAGGAAGCTGTGAGATTAAGTTCGTATTTCTCTCGAGACACTTAAAACTAGCTTCTTAGCAGCATGAAAAAAAAAACCGCCCTATAAGATATGAACAATAGAGAGACTTGCTGAGTAACCACATAATCACAGAACGGCTGGGGTTGGAAGGGACCTCTGGAGATTGTCTAGCCCAGCACCCCTGCTCAGAGCAGAGTCAGCTAGAGCAGAGCGCTGAGGGCTGGGTCCAGTTGGGTTTTGAAGGATGGAAATTCCACGACCTGTCTGAGCAACCTGCTCTAGAGTTGATCACCTTTATGGTAGAACAGCCCTTCTTTTGTTCAAATGGAATTTCCTGAATTTCAGTTTGTGCCCATTGCCTCTCATCCTATCACTGGACATCACTGAGAAGTCTGGCTCCATCTTCTTTACTCTGTCTCCCCAACAGATATTTATACAAATTGGTAAGACCCCTCCCACCCCAAGCCTTCTCTTCTCCAGGATGAATAATCCCAGCTGTCTCAGCTTCTCCACGTAGGTCAGATGCTCCAATTGCTTCGTCGTCTTTGTGGCTGGACTCGCTCCAGTAGGTCCAAGCCTCTCTTGTGTTGAGGAGCCCAGAACTGGACCCAGCACTTCAAGTGTGTTTCACCAGGACTGAATAGAGAGGAAGGATCACCCCCTCGACCTCCTGGCAAAGCTCTTCCAACGGTATCCTGGGCTATGTTAGGTTGTCTTCGCCCCACTGGCACACTGCTGGCTCATGGTCAACTTGTCCACCAGGGCCCCCAGGTCCTTCTCTGCAGAGCTGTTTTGCAGCCTGTCAGCCCCCAGCCTGCCCTGATGCTTGTGGTTATTCCTCCCCAGGACTCTGCACTTCCCTTTTTTGAACTTCATGAGGTTGCTGTCAGCCCGTTTCTCCAGCCTGTTGAGGTCCCTCTGAGTGACAGCACAGCTGGTTTATCAGCCACTCCTACCAATTTTGTATCATCTGCAAACTTGCTGAGGGTGCACTCTGTCCTGGTCGTTAATGAAGATGTTAAAAAGTATTGGCCCCTGGGGGGGAAAACCACTAGTGACTGGCCTCCAGCTGGACTTTGTGCTGCTGATCACAACCCTCTGAGCCTTGCAATTCAGCCAATTTTCAGTTCACCTCACTAAATGTTTATCTAGTCTGTACTTCATCAGTTTGTCTATGAATAAACCAGATTCTGAACTTCCTGAAACTTCATCTCTAAAGAGCGAAGTAGCGCCTCAGTATGATGATTAAGAGGTGGGAAGAGGCGATTTCTGTTCCTGTTTAGAGTATGTTTAACTTCACTGCCTCAGTATCATAACGACACATTAGGTATGTCTTACAATGTGGTTACCTGAATATATCGTACTAAAGTCTCATAGGCATTCCTTGTGTCAGCTAATGTGCAGGGAATACAAGGATTTTGCAGGAAAAATAATTCTGTAGTTTGAATTAGTTATTGTATTGAAGCATCTAGCTGTGTTCTGACACTTCCACACTGTTAATGTATTACACAAGAGTTAATTTTGCAATATTGTGGATTTTGCGCACACAGCTATAATCCTACAATCTGCATTTTAGTGCTTTGCTCCAAACGTACTTTGTGTCTTGCAGAACAAGGTTTGTCTTTGCAGCATGCCCCAAAAGTGTATGAATAGTTGCTATTACTCAATAGTTCTAGAGTTTAAACATTAATTCTTATTAGAAACGTATGGCATGCGATTCCAAAGTTGTTGTCATCGTTGTTTTTTCTTATAGCACAAAGCATATAGTGGAAATGACACATACTGTTAACCTCACAGTGCCCCAAAATGTTTACATTCCCAAATTCTGCTGTAGGATGTTTTAGATTGCTTCCTCCAGAAGCTGGAAGGCGTATGGAAGGGCAGTATGCATAGCAGAACTATCTCGAGGCAGCCAAGTCAATTGAGAGCATTAGAACGCAGGTAAGAAGAGATTTTACTATTCCTCTCTTACCCCCTCCCTCCCCCCCCATATTCACAGCTGAATTCACGGGAGGGAAATAATCTGCATCTGGCACCGAGTTCCATGCCTGGCAAGAGGACTGAGTTAGGATGCACTTTGATATAGTTAAGCCAATTTAGTGGCTACTAAAGGAGAGAACCTACTCCCGTCTTTGCCTTCTGCTTATTTAGAGCAGCAACTCACCTGACATCTTGGCAAGTCAGTTAAGGGATACTAACCACTGGAAAATTAGGTGCCTCTTTTCTAGGTCTAGTACTCTCTCTGATGTTTAATGGTCCTGAGCTAGCCACCACAGAAACAGACAAGTGGCAGTAAATACAGTCTGGGGAAGGAAATGAAGAAGAAATGATGAATCCACATGTTTACCTGCATCACTCACTAATTCTACTGAGGCTAACTTGTGAAAAATTGCTTTACCTAATGCCTAAGCACAAGGGGTCAGGAAAAACGTCTTTTCTTAACTGTTACTAGTTTCTCAGCAACTGTGAGGACTTGAATATATGATTTCAATGGAAGCCATTACCCATTTCAATTGTTTGCTTCCTAAAATAAATCAATGCTTGCCAATGCTCTTGAATTGATCTTGAACTATTACCAAGTCAGCCAGCAATGCATTGCTGTATCAGTGTTTTAATCGGCTTAAAAATGTCACCTGGTCTGTCTTGTGCATTGTTGTAGCTCACGGTGGAAAAGCAGATTTAATTGCGCTTCCTGCACTCAAACTGGGCAATAATACCTCCTGGCCCTTCTGAAAAGGGAGCATGTTTAACATGCTCTGTGCAATTAAGAGGGCATATTTGTGCTCTACTCACCTCTTGCAAAGTTGTTGTGGGGTGAAGTTCCTGCCATTGGCATAAATGACTGGTACGATGCCTTCTTGTCTTCTGCTGTGAAGTATAAGCTGGGTGTTGCGTGCTGCCTGACAGTACAGTACTTGTGACGACAAAAAGGAGTTTTCTGATGCTTTCTAGATGAGGCTTTTTTTTTGGTAAGCTAACTTTGAGTTGTCTTTGCAGAGTAATGAAGAGACATTTTTCCTTTTCAGCAAGGATAACTCCGTCCTTTTTCACAGTTTCTCTAAACTGTCTCCTAGCTGCATAGTTTCCAGTGGGATTCTATTTTGTTTCTGTTGCTCTGTGTTCTCCACTAATGCTATGGTCAAAAATCACTGAAGAAGCCCGAATCAACAGAAAATAGTATCTTGCCATACTAAAACTATGGAATGACACTTGAGTCTCTTTTGTAACTCTGGGCCACGCTGGCCTTTAGCCATAGTATTAGTACTGTGAACTGAAGTATACTAAAGGGTTGCTATTTGTGTTCATTACATGTCAGTTTTTAAAATGTGTTTTCCAACCTTTCCATTGTAAACCAGTAATTTAAGAAAAGGTATTTGTAGGGCAGGTTTTTATCTTTATTGTGAGTCATTCCGATTGAAAAATGGTGCTAGTCTGTATTAAATTCATTCTCTTCCCCTGGCTGACTTCCAAGGCCAATTCCTACTGAAAATCAGGTATTAAGAGCTCTTGGGCAGAGCTGCCACTAAGCTTATCCTTTACAGCTCAGGAAGAGAGGGACATTAAGCAGTGAGCCAAATGCCTATAAAGGTGCATGATACCCTTTACTCGATTTTGTAACATTCTTATGTTATTAAATAATAAAATGTTTTTACTGACAATGGGCCAGATGGGCAAAAAGCTCTTACTTGTCAGGGTAAACACTGCAGCTTAAAGCTAGCACATTGCTTTAAACCCCTTGATTAGCTTAGCCTTTTTACATGCTTAGGAGAGTCTGAGCTGCATGCAGGCAAGTTAATACTGAGAAATGGCTGTGCAGTGCCTGGCTTCTGGCTCCATCCTGTAAACCATTCATTTATTTCCATTATACAGCTGCCAGGCTGGGATTTGTTCTGTTATGTGCAGAAATTACAATGCAAATATAAATCTAGTACCTCGTTCTCTCAGATGATGGGAGGCCCGGGTTCGCCTGAGCGAATCTGATTTTGTACCTTTCCAGGCTACAGAATTTTCTGGAATAGTAAGAAAAAAATGGAAGCAGATTTGAAATGGCTCTAGGCTATATGAAAAAGATACTACTGTGTAGTGGACTCTGTTCTGAACTTCAAAAGTGAACTGAACTTCTGAACTTCTCTACCCTCACACAGGAGGTAGAGAAAACTTATCTTACTCCTTCAGTGCACCAACAGGGCAATCCTGTAACATAAACCAACAAGGCTTTGTTCTTTTCTAGTTGGAAAAATAGCTGAGCAGCATACACAAGCAAACTGTGTCCTCTCTGACTTTCTGTTCACACTGGAAGTTTAAGTTAATCCAAGAAACTGCAATTGAAATATAATTGCCTAAAAAAAAAAAAAAGTGTATTCATCACAAACCCAACAGAACTTACCACAGGAATTTCAGCACAGAAGTGCACAAACAGGGCAAAGATTACTGAAAATCACTACCTGGGTGATTAAGAAAGGAAGAAATTGCTATTTCAACTAAATAGCTTTCAGTGTTGTCTTTTCTGTATATAGTTTTGGGACTTCAGAACAAATACTCAGCAATTTACATAGACGTATTATGTGTTTAAAGAAAAATGCAAACTACTGAGAAGGCTACTGAAGTTTGATACCCATCAATCTTTATTCATAGTGGCCTGATTACTTTTTAAAACACCATTAAGTAGACACACACTGCCATCTAGTGACCATCTCTAACATAGCTGCAGCTTGATTTCTGAGGAGAGAAAAATGTGTTGCTTGGAGCAAGTAACTAATACAGTACAAAACAAATACAGACTTGCTTAAAAATGCTGCACTGAATGCGTTGTCAATTGTATAATATATAATACAGATACACAGAGCAAAGCTAAAGTATTTTATTAATAATTTATTGTCAGTAAGAAAGACTGGCTAAGGGTAGTTTTCAGTAAAAACCTTTACAAGACCATTGCATCACAAATATACAGACACTATAAAAACTGTGTCATGGTGGTTTTGGTTCTAAACTGGTATGTAGGGGGTCCCCAACGCACTTTCCAAGAAGGGAAAAAATGTTGACAGTTCTAAAATACAGCAACCCATTTAAGACATTGCCATGTAGGTGACCCAGAAAAATATCAGTCTTAACCTATGTACATTTGGAATTGTGTAAATATATTGTGGGTTTTTTTTGTTTTTTGTTTTAATAATGAAATGTCAAACCTTAGTTTTGGAGGGGGAGGAGTTCAGACAGTGATGCCCTGATTATAATAAGTCAGGGTGCTAGTTTTTAATGGCACACTAACACCACTAGGTTCAGTGGAAAACAAATTCACAAAATATCTACAAAATCTAGTTAAAACTATTAAAATCAAACTGTACATAAAATTTACAAAAAGTAGGAGAAAATTAATTTGCATTAGAACTATATAAATATATGCATCATGCTAACATGGTGTTGTGATTTTTTTTAAACATAGACAATGTAAGTAAGTACAAAAATATGTTCAGAAATGGCACAGCCAATGGAAATCTTGGAACCTTCCAATTACAGTAGGTCAGGAAATGGAAATAGACTGATTTAGTAAAATAAGCTGCGTGATCCAATGCAGCCATGCCAGTTTAGCTCACTGAAACAAAAGCATTCACTGTGGCTGGGAAAAAAAAGGAAAAAAAAAATTAAAAAAAAAAAAAAGCTCTTGAAGGTTGTTCTACAACTGACAGAGTTTGTTAAAGTCCAGGCACTTTTGTTGAGTGTGTGTCAGACCTCTGTATGTTGCTGGGAATCAAGTGGAGGAATTTTCACATCTTCAAAATGGCCATCATCTCCACTCTCATAGTCACTCATCATGACTTCAGACTCCATTTCACAGCATGCTGACACATCAGAGCATGAAGCTGTGGAAGCATACACAGACATGGACATGTTGTCTACAGTGGGTGCTTCAAAGTCTCTATTGTATCCTAACGTGTAAGGAGCATAAGGTTCTCTATAATTACTGTTGACACCACTGGTTGTGGTCTGAGGTTCTGACATATCTGCAGGATAGTGATGGGGAAGATACTGGTTAAGGTTAAATCTCTGCCTGCTTCTTGTAGAAGAACCCAAGCTACCTACAGCAGGCATGTCTCTGGGTGGCTGTATTGACTCAAACTGGTCGCTGTATTCTGGTGGTAACGGTGGAAGCTCATCAGGTGCAGGGAAGTCATCAGGTGGAGGTGGGAAATCACTTTCTATGTCATAACCTCCAGGGTAATAGTCTGTATCGATGGCATTTGGATCTGTGTAGAGGGGAGCTGCCTCCTCAACCACTTCGTAATTTGGATACTCTTGGATACCTGGCAATTGAACGCTTGGCATCCAGTCTGACGTATCCCAGTGATAACCTGAAAGGTGAATTTTTTTTTTTAAGAAAAGTAGTATTAGTATCTTGTCCTCACATCAATCAGAACTAAGTCGTCAATACGTGTTTTAAGACAATGCAATCGCCCATGATTAGGACACCACTTGTTAATTAGGGAGCAATTTGCCCCTGGTTCCACAGAAGACATTCAACACAACACAACTTTACATTATGCCATGCATTAGATACTGCATCATTCACATTGGAATTTTTAAATTTTTTCAGATATCTCACCTAACATGGGAGGAGCTGTAGGTCACCTATGGCATGTGCTGTCACAATACATAATGGTATACAATTGTTCACTGGGTAACAAATAACAGCCTCCCTGGTGCAGCTAAATTCTTATAGTCAGTTGTTGAACAATTATAGTTAGGATGATACCAGCTGCCTGGTCTTATGAATACATTTAACATATACAAGCCTTGCTTTTCCTACTCAAAAGAAGCAATTTTTAATTGGTAAAATATCTAGAATATTTAAAGTGACTTTACCACTTAATATTACCATTTAGTTAATTTCACAAAATGCTGTTAGCTCTTCAGTAGCTGGTATCTCACAACACTTCCATAGCCAGATAAAATCCTTTGACTATTAGTAAAGACATTCCACATTCAAATACAGCAACAGTAAAATCAAGCTTAATCATGCATAAATGACAGAACTTGATTGTCTTTTACAAAATTCCCTTGAATAAGTCTGTGTTGCTCTATTGGACACTAGATGCAAGCCTAATCTTATCAAAAATAAGTTGGATTTATTTGCTAAAAGGAAAATAATACAGCCTTGGAATAAGGTGCAAACCTAGTAAAGCGTAATCACTGCAGACAAACGCACAGCAAACGACTTATAGTAAGTCTGTGTTAAAACCAAATATTAACAGAAATATTTTGGTGAATATCAATGAACCGCATGCAGAAGTCACCTCTTGAATTGCTGAGGTCAGGAACAGCAAAAGATTCTTTAGGTGGCAGAATGAGAAGAAAAAAGGAGAAAACATTTGTAGTTAGGACTCAAATAGGAGAACTGATGTAAAGACAAACATAATGATTGTCACTCTGATACACTGCTGCTTTTGTCTGGCTTTGGTATGCTGCAGGCTAAATATGTCAGTTTATTTAGCAGTACCAAGACTGGCATTATTTTCTCCTGGGCTCCTTCTTTATTAGACTTGAACTGTAGAAGAAATAGCTACAGAGTTAATGTACAGCCCACCTGGGACAATTGTATAGTGGCAAAAATCTGCAGTCCAGAGTTTGCTCAAATCACCATTCAGTAAATTTCAGGCCTTCTGCTAAAAAGGTTTAGCAAGACTTGGTCTGATTGTTCTCTTTCCTTGCATCCCCTTGGTTTTCCATGTGGGGCTCAATCTGTCAGGATTTCTATTTTCTTAGTAGATGCGAACTCATCCAGCGTCTAGCATCTGTAACACGGTGCCCTGGGAGTCCCAGCTACCTCTGTACAGCTATCCCAGCAACTCAGGCTCAGCAGACAACTGTCCTGTTATATGATAAATACGAAACCTTTTTCCTTTCAGGTAGGTATATTCCTATCCAGGGGTGTAAGGAGACTTGCTCACCCTAATCCTAGAATCTTCTCCTAAGAACTGATGCTTGTATCTATTTTCAGAAGAGTGGAGGGACAGAGGTTGACTCTTTTTTTTTTTTTTTTCCCTTCTGCTTACCTAACCAAGCAATAGAAAATCCTGTCCATTCTAAGAGAAATAGCAATCCTTTATTATCCATGATCTCAGACTCTTAAAACATCTCTGGTCTCATCTCCAGGGGAGTATTCTAACCATGAGCCTACTTAGAAGACAGCATTATTCATTTTTCTAGGGAAATTGGGCAGCAAAAACCAAAAGTAATGGGCAGACTGCGGCCTGATGATTTAGAGCACTTTTACCAAGAAATAGGGAGATACGGGTCCTGTTTTCTGTTTTGAGGAAAAAAATCACTTAACATAAAACACAGAGACAGAAACTATAACCTATCTTTCTAGGTGACCATCTGCTAGACTGGAGCCCTATTTCCTTTTGCACTCGGTGCCGTTGATTTGCACAGTGGGGCAGCTTTAGCTGGGGAGCAGGGCAGGAGAAGTGCATGCCTAAAACTGCTTTAGGATGAAACTGTGTCTAGTTAAAGTTCCTGTTCCTGGCGTGCCTGTTGTGCAGAGCTCCTTGAGGAGGCTAAAGGAAAAGACCATCTGTCCCAGAGCTTGACCTTGCTTAAGGCTTGAGCAGTGAGTGATCTCTGCTGCTCCAACTGCCACCATTTTGGGGGTGCACAAAACCAGAACTCTTTACTAAGACACTTTAAAGAAAGAAACACTTATTAAGAGTAGAAACTTCTAGGTGTTAAGAAGAAGCTGAGCAGTATCTCCTTAACTTCTGTCCTTTATGAATATTTTGAAATGCATAAAATAGTTGTATTGTATGTATTAATCTTACAGTGATACTAAAACACTGAAGAACGCTTTTACTTTTTTCTTGAGAACTACATCAGTCATTTGTAGCCTCTATGAATTAAAATCAGAAAATCTCATAAGCAGTTCAAAATTTCTCCAAGTCTTGTAATTTTGCCTTTGTAAATACTGCGCATTATGATTTTCTAGCAGTGAGGTCTATGCTCTGCAGGTACACATTAATAAAATATTGTCATGTAATTAAAAGTCTTTGCATTTGTCTGCTCCTATTTTTAAGTTTGCAAACATTATATAGGCTGTACTTCAAATTACAAACCAAATAGAATCCACAGTTACTATAAGCAATTTTATGTTCTTAAGGTGACTTTGTTTTAAGTAGGACTTAATATAAGAGAAGGAAAAACTACTTTTCAAAAAAATTATGAAATACAAAAAATACTGCCTCTCTGATCTGTGGCTGTTACTCATAAGTTCTCAGAGGTTACTGCTGGGGGTGGGGGGGATCCAAAGCACTGAACTGCTTGTGTTATCACTTTCAAGGCTTTTTTAAAGTCTACTGAAATACTAATTAGCATTTGTGTAGACTCACTGGCACCCTTATTACTACTAATACTTCTAAAGAGTTTGTGTACAGTGCTTTGCAGACTGTTGAGTTCTTAAATGGTGGCAGAAAAATCAAATTCCACTGAAAATAGCTACTTGCCTCTAACTTCCAAATATATACCAACTCAGAGATCCATCCGTGTGTGTGTGTGTGTGTGCGCGTGCGCGCGCACATATATATACATGCATATAGGCACATTCATGCCTTTCAGGTTCTCTGGTAAGATTTGCTGGTGAGCAACTACTTAAACTGACAGGCATATGTCTATATATATCAGCTGCTTTTGAGAAATCAGCATTTGTAGCTAAAGAGACAGCCTGATCTAAAGCCCATGGGAGTAAGTTACTGACTTCAGACTGCCCCTGTGCTCAGCTGGACAAGGTGCCAACAGGGGTGCGTGGGAGAAGAGGAGGAACTAGGGGCTGCTGGTTTTTCATCTACTCCAGTGTATGTAACTGCTTTTGCTGTCTTAGTTCTGCTGGGGGATCTTGTGTGAATATTTGCAGACGAGAGTAAGAACTGAGACCTTTTTATGCATTTTTTTTTTAAAAAAAAAATCACACTTTGAATCCTGCCTACAGGGTAGCCACAGTGCACACAACAAAATATGAATATACATACAGGATAAATATAATTGTTACTAAAACTTATCAGAAAGTCTATATAAATAATACTTTACAACTAACTCCCATCTACTATGACCACGCTACTAGAAGACAAACATTCATTATTCTGCCAAATGAGTAAATAAAAATGAAAACATGTATATACCTTCTTTTTCCACCGAGTCAACAACAGCATTGACAAGGTGTATTACAGTCACTATGGAAGCTTGTAAAAGGTATAAAAGGAGCAAATTAAAACAAACCTATAGTTAGCATCACTTTAAACAGCATATAGGTATACAAAAAAATACTGTAAATTGCAGTTCATTACTATTTTACAAAGTAAGATTATCTGTGTACATATACATGTACTCTTTATCTAGAAAGCAATTGCATAAAATACATAAAATGCATCTAAACCTGAATTCAGTTATGATTGATAACTACTCCTGAAACAAAAAATTATGCACAAGCACAGAAATGCTTTAGTTAAATGGGCATTTATGAAATATTGCCTGAACATCCTGATTGCATAATACAGCAATAAACTCAATTTTTCTACAGGCCTGTGTTGGGTGGACTACAGAGTATTGCATTAGGCTTCCAATTTCCAGCTGCAAACTACTATTTTTTTTTTAATGAATGGAAAGCCAGGGGAAGAATCTTTCACTGAAGCACAACTAAAATACTAGAATATGAAAAACATACATACACTGAAAATTTCTGTTACTGACCTACTTAACAAGTTATGCGTGAACAGTGGTATATAGTTGGGAACACTAAATTGAGGTTGCAACGTTCCTGTTTAAAAACAACCAAAATTAATATACTTTTTTATTATGTATGTTTTCCTCTTCCCAACATACTTTTGGTAGGGAGAAGGATTTACTTTTATAGGGTAGGTTGAGGTAAGCACTTGCAATTTGTTTGCATGGTTTGGGGATCAAATTTCAAACTTAGAATCTACCAAAAAAGGAAGGAAGGAACAGTCTCTGATGCTACAGTTTTTTTTTAGGCTGATATATTAATGAATCATCTACAGTAACAGAAGATAAAGTATCATCTACTGTGTAACAGGAGTAGTGATCAGAAAGGCAGGAAGGGAAAGAAACTCCCACTGAAGCCACTGTGCATGCCTAAAGGACAGAATTCAATTTTAGGACTGTCAGCCTCACAATCACATCACTGACTTCTTTCATTAATTTGAAGAAGTGCTTTTATATATTAACTTTCATATCTATTTTTTTCTGCATCACGTCTCCCTCCTTTATGATCAATACATGACAAGAAATACCAGTAAGGATATATGAAAAATATGGGATGGAGGGGAGAACAACATGTACTGCACAACACTTAGTACCACAGGAAAATAAAAGTTGACGTTGATATCAAGTCTATTGATAAAATGACGAGAACTATAAGCATACCATTTTACTTTCACCAATCATTAACAAACATAGACATTTCTTTTCATGTTTTTAAAGAACGAGCCACTGTACTTTGAGAAGCAGAACGTTCTTCATTCCTAAACTAAAGGAATTTCAAATTCTTTGTACTGTACAGAGACAAAAGCAGGAATTGGAGTAGAGTCAAAATACCTTAACTTAGTGACTTAAATTATGAGGCAACTGTAACTTTGTCCAATCAGTCTTAATATCTAAAAGTTTCTGAGTACAAATAGATGCGTATCAACTGTAAAAGCATCTGTCATCACAATGGAAAAGTGAAAGCTTTCCAATTAATAAAAAGAATCAGATAAATAAGTATGTTGATTAGATTTTGATGGACCAGGATTATCATTAAAATGTTTTTATTTCTATTTTTATACTGGCTTTTTTCAGAGTATGAAATGATGGAATAATTCATTTTCATCATGGTGAAAGCCAAATATACTGCTCTACTAAAATAAAATTTCTTTTTGTACAACTTCCTTCATTACTCAAGTAATCAAACTTACAAGCAGTCCCTTAAACTCTGCTCTCACTCAGAACTGATCTGATCCATATGGGAGCTGAGGTCGCAGCAAGGAAAAAAAAAAGGAAACAAATGAAACTGTAACACCAGAAAGCTTTACTGAAAGCTGAAGCTCAAAGCTAAAGTCATATTTGTGCAGAGGCTATTTTTAAATTGACTGTATTCTTCAGTAAGGTGTTAACTAATGAAAACCTGTAAGAGCATCCCAAATTTGAATTTACTTTTAAACAACTCCACACACCTTGTGCTGCATTTTCATTGTTAATATTGTAATAGAAAAATGAATATATATATATATATATATATATATATTAAAAAAAATTGTGAGGTAATTAACTTGAGGTATAAGATAGGCAAAACACTTTAGAATTTAATAGATTTGGGTATTACATAAGTAAATACAGATATATATATTAAATAAGCTATTATTTAATATATATTTGATATATGTAATTCCTATTAATAGATGCAAAGACAGAACAAATGAATGTAAACAATAGTACAGAATGACTGTATTTTACATACCATTGTCATCACATGATTCAGACTGGAAGGAGCTAAGAGACTGGACCTCAGACATGCTTTCTCTAGCACTGTAAGGATGAGAGTTCTTTTCATCCAGAGACTTTTTTGAAAGGCAGGGATCAAGATCTACAACTTTAGCTGAAAGAAAAAATTTCAAATGGGACAATTAATAGATTCTAGGTTAAGGAGCCAATAAGTCCTAAAATCTATACATTCTTACAAAATTTATTGAGCATAAGGCCTGATCAGACTCAAAAACCTGTAAATTCATAATGTCTTTTCTATCCTAACAGGCATAGACAGACTTTGAATTCATAGCGGAATTGTACTACACGCATGCACCACTAACAGGAAGAGAACAAAATAAAAATATTTCTTACTGTCATAGTCAAAATCCCAGCTGGGTTTCTGTATTGAATCGCTGTCTGAAGGAGAGTTGGAGGGAGGTGGAGGTGGCAGGTTTGGTGCTACACTGCAAACAGCTACAGCTTTTCGGTGACCATGCACAGAATCTGGGTTAAAAGTACTAAACTCAGGGTGCTCAGGGATGGCAGACCCTTCAAAAGAATTCCTGTCAAGATTGTTCCTAGAGTCACTCGGGATGCTTGGAGTGTACGAAATGGGACGAACAGGAACCTGTGGTGGGATGTCAGAATAAATGTTCTTATTTAATTTTGAATCAAAATAAGGTCTTTGCAAGAAAGCTGTTGTAGCTCCCAGTTGCTTGTCTTCAGGCTCTGGCTGGTGTTTCCTCTTTCTACTAATTACTTTGTGGCAAACAACAAAAATCCCAACTAACAGGAATATTCCTGCGACGAAAACAATAATTCCAATTACTTCAGCTAAGCTAATGTTCCAAGATGTTGAAACGTATTTGTTGAGAACAATGTCTGTACAGTGTTTTCCTCCAAATCCATGGCTACAATTGCAATGATAGGAACCGTACGTATTCTCACAAAGGGCACCATTGAGACATGGGTTTTCTACGCATTCATCAACATCAGCCAAGCACCTAACAGAAACAGAGCAGAGAAATAATGGTTAGTATACATCTGTAGTCACTAATGCAGTCTCCTTGTTCTCAATAATTCTAGATACTTGTTTTTTAATATGCTGTACTGAACACTACCGGGCAATTTGCCATTTATCAACACTTCAGATTTCAACCAATTTGAATTGATAAATAATGTTGTCAACAATTCATTATCTGTGTGGAACACTACCCACCTTTCTCCGCGAAAGCCTGCTTCACACTCACAAACAGGTCCATCCAAACTGTCAATACACTTGCCGCTATTTTTACAAGGGTTGTCTTTGCAATATGGACCCAGCTGGCACCTGCACAGGTTAAAAAATACATATATCTATTAAAAAAAGAAAAAAAACCAATGAACTATTACCTTACTCTAAGTATGTAGTATAGGATTCAAGGTTATAATGTACTGGCTAGCATTAACCTCAAACAACTCCAGTAGACTGGCTTTCAAAGTCTCAAAGCTTTAAATAGGAAACAGATAAAAAGGAATATAGAGAAAGTGTTACATTTATAGCCTATTCTCTAAGGGGGTCATTTGTACAATAAACAATACAAACATACCTTTGGCCTGTGTATTGTCCTCGGCACTGGCAGATAAAATCATCGTTGACTGGGATGCAGGTACCACCATAAAGGCAGGGGTTGGAAGCACATGGGTTGACGCTTACATCACAGTGAGTTCCCATAAACAAAGGAGGACACTTGCAGTAGTAACCTGAAATCAAATGCACTCCTTTTGAAAGGCATGCATAGCCTTATTAAGTATATATATAGAAATATAAACGTGGGAGGCAGCAAGGGGGACAACCCTCCCTGCCCACCTACTACCTGTCTGAATAGAGGGAGGATGGAAAGAAACAGACAGATACATCTTATTAGAAAACAAAGGAAGAAAACGTATTAAGTTTTATGTGCAATTGAAGCATAACTTCCTTTCCCTCACAAAATTCAAGCTTGTCAGAACGTTTTCACAGTTTTTGAAGAAAGACTCTAAAGAATCTTCAGTTAGAGCAGTCAGAGGATGGACTTCAGGTGTTAACACCGAAGATTAAATTTCTGGTTTTCTGACATGTGTTGTCTGCTTCATATCCCAAAGAACCGAGTCTGAAAGGCAGGCAGACACAGCCCTCCCACCTGCTCAATAACCAGCCTTGTACAATTCTCTGGAAAAGGAAGAATTACTCACAAGGCTGTTCCGTCCCTCCAAGGCAGGTAAGCTGGAAAGCAGTTTAGAAAAATAAGAGCAGAAAAATGCAGCAGAGCTTACCTCCATTTGACAGTGCATTGCAGATGCCTCCGTTCTGACACGGACTGCTTGAACAACCTTCTGTGGTAGTCAGTAAACAACCAGGAGCCACATCTACAGATTCTTCCATGTGTGCATTATTTCGTGGTTTGCTGCTTAGAGGTAGCTCTTGTCCATTAAGTACAATAGAATCCATACAGCCTCTGAAACCATTGCTAACCTGAGGACTCCTGCCATGTCTTGTGCCTTGCTGCCGAATATGACCACCAAAAAACACATGGTTATCCAAGTTTAGTGTCCGAAGCGTACCAGGAGCAGTACCAGATGCAGTATGCACTCTATCCAGAACAAGTCGTGCATAATTCCCATCCACTTCAAGAGAAACTGAATGCCACTGGCCATCATTAATTTGAATGCTCTGAACGGAGACAATCCCAGGCCCACTGCCACAATCAAATTTATATTGCAGCCTTCCATGGTGAATCTACAGAGGAAAACAACATCATCAACTAATGGACCACATATGTAGGAGAGTCCCTAAGAAAAAAACAAAACTGTAAAATATTGATGCCTATAAAAGTTTGTTTGCTGGTGGTGTTCATAAAGAGCAGTTTACTAACATTGTACTGCAAGCATTTACAATGATTGTCACTCATTGTACACAGTTCTTTTAATTAAAATGTATACCTGGGTACGTTTCTTCTCTAGTAGAGAAGGTCACAGATCATCATCCAAAGATTATAGTACTTCAAGATGTAGCCTTCTCCTTCTGTGATCCCTTTAAGTGACTAATGTCACAAATATTTTAATTGTCTTCTGTATGGACTTACAGACTGCTCATACTTTACAGCAGATAATCTATGCAAGCATCTCTAAAGTCTGTATTTAAAATTGCTCCTTGGGGTTTTTTAATTAAAGAAAACTAATTCCTTTTACACATTAAAAAGTTCAGTAGAGGTTTGCCACTTGGATGTATAACAAACTCTACTTTGAAGGCAGTTCTCAATTATAAGGGTTCTACTGAAATAGTACAATTACATCTTTTAAATTGGCATTAAAAATTACAAAGTTGATGGTAACAACACAGGAGGAGATCTATGAAGTGGGAGATTTTAATATACCTCTAGGATACTGTAGTCTGTTCCTCGAGCATACATAACAACTGCATGAGCAGAGTAAGTTCTAAGTCTCATTGTCAGCTTCATTTCCTCTTTGTTCTCATTTTCCATGAGACGATATTTCACATAGCTGCTCCCAGTAAACGTCACTGCAGATCCAGCTGATGCTTAAGAAGACAGAGAAGCATGAAATAGAGTCACACAGGACTGGAACCGAACTTATCTTTGGAAAGAAGTATGGTTTTACGCAGAGAGTTTCAGAGTGAATTTCTCACCAGGACACTGTCCAGCCTTGCTGTCATGGCAAACACAGGTATATTTTCCTTCCTTTGGATCTCCTAGACATTCAGTGCCTTCAGGGCATGGGTTTCCTTCACACACACTATTCACCAGAGGGCATCTCCCTTCTGAAAAATGAAATACATTACTTCTCTTCTGTTGGTGACAATGGTATTTTGTGGAGGTGGACACTTAAGTACAGTAACTAAAGCAAAATAATCTTGGATTAGATCAAACCAAATGACACTCCTAAACATCAGACAACAAGAAAGTGAATCGACAGTTATTGAATATGATCGGTAAAAATACAGACTAGAAAAACGGTACGTGTAGTGACTGATGTTCAGAATTATCTTGAGCAAGAATATACAATGAACAATTCAACTGGTACAGTTTGGAAACCGGTGCTGTGGTTTAAGCTTTGCCATTACTAACATTTACCATTAAAAAAAAAAAATCCAAGCAGATATTAAACATGAGGAAAGAGGATCAGGGAGAAGAAGAGAAGAACAGGTGTTTGTTTGACATTTAAGAGGAACTGGTTTTAAAAAGGTACTTAGGATGTGATAATTCCCAGTAATGTCACTTAATGATAAAAAATATATATATATTTTCCTATGAGCCAAAGACCAATTAATCATCTGCTTTCCTCTGTGTATTTTAATGTATGTTCCTTTCCCAGTTCAAGGTATCATTCCCTGCCAAGTCTGAAACCCATGTGGGATGTTCCTCTAAGCAGAAACCAGGAAATACCCGGGTGCTTTGCAAGAACTTTGTGCATAGAAGACCGGAAATGGCTGACAATTTAGGATAGGTAACAAAAAAGGAAGCTCTTCCATGAGATGGAAAAGACAGTTTAACTATAAAACAATCCCTTTCCACGGGCTTATATTAGGTAGACTCTTAAAATAAGGTCATGACACAAGAACTATTCTGTACTCCAAATATAATAAGGCAGATATTGCAGGGATGGTTACAGGACATTCTTCAATTTTGTCCTGTAACATTAATTTTCCACTATGTATTATGGCTCTGTAAAACCGGGACATTCTTTTGAAGGACACCGCTTTCCTTACCTTTACAAAGGCAAACTGCTGTTCTGTGATGACGTGGCGTGACAAAACTCAGCCTGGCTGTGCTGTGAGTTGACATGATGTTCTCATCCACTGTTACTTTTTCTTCACAAAATTTCAAAGGACAGTCTAGGCCTGCACAAAGCTTATGGAAAACACCAATTATCCGGACACCCAAGATCTCCTCTAGGTCAGCCACAGAAGAGTTTATCTTGTGGAGCAAAATTCTTATCGGGTGCTGAGGGCTGCCAAATTTTTCAATATTCAGGAGGACATCGAGGTTTGAAGGAGGATCGGAAGGCTGCAAACTAACAATCTGGATGTCATTTCTCCTCACACCCAGTATGTTTCTTAAAGCTCGCTGGAAATTGCGCCAGTAATCACCAATGAATTCTTCAGGAGCGAGGTTTGCAAAGCGTATTGCAATGCTGTGATTTAGCAATTCTTGTGTGATTTGTCTGATATGCACAGTAATATCAGCTGCAGTCGTAAATCTTCCATCTGTAACAGTGACATTTAGGAGGTATTGTCCTACATCTAATCTTTTATGCGCTATTAGTTTGCCACCGGTACTGGAAACAGAGAACAGGGATTCCATTTTGGGGTCCAGACTGTATGTCAAAGTATCATAAACATCTTGATCAGTTGCATGAACTTTTCCAATGACACCACCGGAATATTCTTCCCCAAACGCTGTAATAAAGATTTCTAGTGGCAGAATTGCTGGAGAATAAATGCTTTCCTCAATAACTCTAACGTCAACGTAAGTTAAAGATGACAACTGTGGTTTTCCATTGTCTGCCACCTAATGGAAGATGAGGACAGAGTTAGGTTTTTGCTTTATCTCATCAAATTCTACTGTAGATATTTGAATTGTACGCAAGAGTATTGTATATTTCTTCCAAAAAAAAGTACTTTATAAAAACGTCACAAATATAGGTCCTGACAAAGAGTTAACACTGAAAATTTAAAAAGCTTATGTAAGTGCACACACCAGGCAAACAAGTTTTCATGTCTTCCTAAGACTAAGTGGATGCAGCGTTCTTCATACCTGGAAACGCAAGGAAGCCTACTAACACTTCTAGCAAATACAGAGAAAAAATGCACAGTAGCTGATTTCAGACAGCAGATGGTGCTTGAAGCTTTTTTAAACTTCAAGCATGGAAACATATTAGCAAGTCAAAATGACTCATGCACTAGAAATTTACAACGCGCTTCACCCCAGTCATTAGGAGATGGTCTGTTAAAGACAATTTGAAATGCAGTACGCCAAACTACTTCAAAAGGAAAACAGTCCCTGTAGAAAGTTACAATTAATTATGCTGTCTTTCATGATTTGTGATCATAGAGAGGAGAAAAAAAAACAACAACCTGTAATGGTATTTGCTTCAGACAATTAAAGTAATTATCTTTGACAGAATCAGCCTGTCTAATTCAATTCCAAAGCCTTTTTAAACATGTTGTCCCCTATCCTCCACCCTTTTTGACAAAAGGGCATACTGTCATCATGTGAAGAGAGGACAAAAGTAGTAGAAAACAGCCTTCCCCTCCTCCTCCTGTCCACTTTATTTCTTTCTGCTTCTCAGGTCTGGTCTCCCTTCCACCTCTCCAGAAGAGAGCTCTGTCCCAGCTATTCAAAGCGAGACTAAAACAAAGGGGAAAGAAGAATAAGAGCAGGGAATAAAGGGACAGAGGGGATGCACGGCTCAAAAGGTAGAGGATATCCTGCATCGTTCAAAAGATTTTATAGCTTTACTAGGACTACAGGTGGTCAGTACACTTGCTCATCTATACGGAGAAGCTCCTTTGAGTTTTCATAGAAATTTAAACAAAAGAGGAAAAACTTCTGGCACAAGATTATTTCTGGATGTGCATATAATTGTAGCATTTTTTAGAAGGTAATACACGTCTCACAGTATTATGTAAATTTTAGTAATTCCAAAAGACAGGCATGGTTGGAAACCTGACCTCTAGTAACCCAAACTTAAATAAGGAGACAGAGAGAGAGCTCCAGTTTGCAAAGTTTTGTTTTGCCTAGATTTCTGTCTGGAAACAAGACAAGGCAGGGAATTTAGCTACAGAAGAAATGCCCAAGGAAAACAAGAAAATGATTAAAACAAACAGACACAGAAAGTAAAACAAATGGACAGCAAGTAGGAAAGAGCAGCTCCAGGAGAAATGATTTTTCAGTAGTGGAGATATTTAAAAATCTGCTGCGCTTTTAAACTAAAGACTTAGAGTGGCACAAAAGACTGTATGACTCATAGCTGAAGATTTTGCAAACTAATGCTGTGAGACATTTGTTAATGGATAATCTATTTCCTTTGGAGAGAAAGAAAATGTGAGTGAGTGGCATGCCCATAAAAGGGGCTACTAGGAAAAAAAAAAAAAAACTTATTTCCATTAAAAAGACAAAAGTAAAGTTAAGGAACGGTTCATGCCCAGGGGTCGTCAGTAAAGCTGTGTTTTTTTTGTAACAAGTTAAACCCTGCAGAAACCAACTAGAGGTGAAAGCTGTCAGTGCTGAAAAGCTCTGCTAGTGAAAGTCAGTTTAAAAAAAACAAACAACAAAAACCAACAAAACCCCCATATATCAAGGGCTGAGACATAACCTCTAACTTGTGAGGTGCAAGAAAAAAGTGCAGAAATGAAAAATACTGTAAACATGAAAAGATGCCTTCCTACAGCCTTTGAAAATCTTTCTTGTAAGTGAAAAGAATATTGTTCTAAGGAAATCATGGACTATTTTTAATGCGTAACACTGAAACTGAAGTCTTGTGATATGGAAATGTTAGTTTTAGTCTCAGATGCCTTCAGACTCATGTACGGTGTTTCTCTGAGCCAGGATAATAATGAATTATAGAACTGTGACTATTTTAATAAGCTATCACAATAAATGATGATAAATGGCAACTAAAAGACAGCAACATATTTCCAGAATCTAGGCAAGGAATTTGTAGACAGGTAAAAAAATACTGGGAGTGGTTGGTACAGCACATACACATACACACACACACACACACACACACACACCCCCCCGTGACAGTGATATATTCTGCTTTCATGACATATGATCTCTGAAAAAGCTTTCGTTCTAAATGAGTAAATTTGTTTTAAGATGCACGTTCAGCTACTGGGTGCCATTCGAATACCCCTTTTTCATTCCGTAGGAAAAAGCACTTTTCAAGTGCTGTGCTAAAGATGAGACAGCTGAAATAATCACAGCTGATTACAGGGCAAGGAAAGGTCAAAGGTGCAGCGAACTCATGACATATGACAAAGACATTATCACAGTTTACACAGAACAGAAATACTTTGAGGTATGTGCATTCAAAGCAACATGTTATAGAAGCAAAATACATAGATATTAGTTACTGCTTAGAGGAAACACAAAACAAAAGACACAAATCTTGTGTTATACTAATTGCACATATACGTTTTAGGAAAAATAGTCCCTGTTCTTCCTCCCTAAATGAAAAGGTAACTTTATGGAATTCAGTATACAGTTTGGAAAGCCTACTCTGTAAGTGCTGCCAAGCCCAGCTCTGCTGCTTTGGACTCCTGCAGGCTATGAAGGAAGGCCAGAAGAGACATCACTTGAAAGTTAATCTGTCCCATGAATAATTAGCAGATCACCAATGAGAAGAAAATAGCTCACAGAAGGATGAGGTACTCCTCTGCCTCCTTTTTAATCTCAATTCTTAAATCCTAAACTGCACTTAAATTGAGCTTTTCTCTATGCTGCTGCCTCCTGATATCATATTTCAGTGACTCAGAGGAGTAAATCACAGCACCTGTGTGGGGTGGGAGGGAGGGTGGTGAGCAGAGGGGGTTCCTTCCATAAAGAAAAGAGATAGACTTCACGTAAATATGCCATGATTACTAACCCAACATGGACAGAATCCAGCAAACGCTGGTGCAGACATCACTGCTCTCAAATTCTGCCTGTGCATGTTTACTCAGAAGTTGTTTGGAATACCATGGAAAAGAATGATGTGGAGACTGAAAGATAAATTCTTGCAGGCCATGTAAACTCATGTAAAAATAAAGGTGAAAATTTTTTCTGAAACACTAACCTGGAAGTGAAGTTTAAGAATTAAGGCCAACTATTTTTAGCCTTCCCATCTTAAATCCACTGTTCACAGCCACTTAACTTACAACTAAATTAAAAAGAGTAAGATTTAAAAAAAAGGAGTGTGAACTTTTCCTAGCATAGGGTAAAAAAAAAAGGGGTTTTTTTTGTTTGTTTTTTAAGAGAACTTAGCTACGTTCTCTCTTTTAGTAAGACTGATTTTGAGACACTGTCTATTCTGCACAAGAATGACATATCCAGACACATAATAGCCTTTCAGGGTTATTTTGGAGTTCTATGCTGTGTTTTCGATTGCAAGAATCTGAGCCACGCAGGTACTGCGCTGTCTGCGCGAATCAGACACAAAGGTTGAATGCTCTGACAAAGTTCTACGGACACTGGTTTTCCAAATGTAAAAAAATAAGATTTCAGTGGCCTGAAAAAGGAGGTTGCGCTACAGAAAACTATTCAGTACTGCCATGCTGTTCAACTTTTAATATCTGTGCTTCTGCTGTATCAGTGCAGATCAGCTTATAGCTTCAAGGATCAGAGCGATATTGTTTAAAAAAAAAAAAAAAAAAAAAAGGAAGTTTACAGTTAACAGAAGGTGGCTCAAGGGACCTGTTGCCATGCTGGCTTTTCCAGGTAGATGCTAAAGTGTAGCCAAATGCATAGTAGTCTGAAAAACACACCCTGCATGAAAGGCAAAGGGCTTACCAAGAACACTTACTGCACTTTAAACTTACTGTAAGGCTAAGTTATATTAAGCTCACTTTTACATCTGTGTACACTTCCATTTGAATCAGTGCACTTCACCTCTGAAGATGTCACCACAAGGAACACACCTCAAATCACTACTTAGAAAGTCAGGATCTTACAACACAGAGACAAGGGCTTATCCTCCAAGTAACAGGAAAAGGCAGTGGGTTGGGAGTACGTGGGAAAGTTAACTAATACTTATGCTAATAGCATAAAACAGCTAGAAGTAGCATATCCTACCTTAACATGAAGCAAGTAGTGATCTCTCGCTTTGCGATTCAGCGCGGCAGTTGTTGTCAGCACTCCCTGCTGGTTAATCTGAAAAGTGTTCTCTTCATTTCCACTCAGGATGGTGAAGACAAAAGGAGGGCCATTGTGAGAAGAATCCTTGTCTGTCACTACTAGCTGCAGTACACTGAATCCAATAGGCTTATTTTCCTATAAATGCATAATACAATCCCGTTGGTTTTGTTATAATTAGAGATACAGCTTGACACTGATTTCTTTTTACAATAGGAAAAAAATATTAAAATCAAATTACTGTCAAAGCAGTTAACCAATATAAGTGAAATCAGAACGACAATACTGTTAAAGGAAAATCCTCCTCTCTGTGAATAATGATGAAAATAGTAGAAAGGCAGCATATTTTTTAAACTTCGTCTTACAGTTTTTTAAAGTAGCTCTGCCTTGAAACTTTATATTTTCCACCATTAGTCTGAACTAGGATTACAGCAGATTAATTACTGAGTCATCACAGATTTCAAATTTAGCTAAAATACTTATTAAGAATAACGCAATGCCTTTGTTGGGAGGAGTAGAAAACCACACTCCTCCATCTGACTCCCATGTCCTTAATTAGGGTTCTGACTAGAGCCACAGCCTGGTTAAGACATGGAAGGCAGACTTTAAAATGTATTTCACAAAACCTCTTCAAGCGTAGATTCTGTGGATGCCAGAGGTTTCACAGACACTTCATACACATAGGTTATCATGTATCTGATACACACACACAACTCTAACACTCATAATATTTTTCCCAGAATATTCATGTTACACTGTATCGACCAGTTTTTTTAACATTTTTAAATGAAAAAAAAAAGTAGAAGCGTTATTGTGAAGTATAATGATAATAAAATGTTATCCTTTCACTGTTGCACATACTCCTAATAACAAGTATACTCTCTGTTCTTGGGAGAGTACGTAGGTACACTTCTGTCAAGTTAATTATCAGGTCTTGCTGCTGAAGCCTCCCCCCCACCCCCGGCCACAAAACAGACAAAGACTATCATTTAAAAACACAAATATTTACATTTGGATATCTAAAGTATTTTGATTTTCATAATAGCCAAACACATTTCCAGCTATGTCCAAATGTGCATCCTCAACTCCAACGTATCAGGAAGTGTGCACCAATGTTCTCATGGAGCCCCTCCAGCTTTTTCTCTGCTATCCTCATACTGGGATAGGCTGATATGAATGAACAATAAAACACAGATTTTCCTTCCTAATTTTGTGGGAGAAACATTACAGAGTTAGGTTACAGAATCTACAGTTTCAGGGGATTCTTTAATTAAACGTTCAAGAGAGATTACGATTGGTGAAAGCAAAGTACCTTTGACATCACGCAGAAACACACTTGCTTTTTTTTTTTTTTTTTAAAGTAAGATATAGTGTATGTTACTTGCATACTCTGTATAGGTGAGGTAGAGATAAATCACCATCCTCATTCTCTTTTGGAAAGCTACCTTTATAAAGCATTTACGTGACATGATTCAGGATGACAGGATGTACTGGAGTTGTCCTCTGCTATCTTTGCTTTGGTAGACAGGTGTTTGAATCAGGCAAATACCTGCCAGCTATTTAAGAGTCTGGTGCCTTAGCTGCAAAATTCGTCAAAGGACTGGTATGCAGTAATATGAAATACTACTATTCCTGCTTCAACTGCTTCTGATACCAGAAGAGGCTGATATGAATCATATCTTGAACCATGTGCAGAATACTTCACAGCAGCAGGCAGGTAAAGTATTTTTTTCTAAGCAGTAGCTCTAAAATAGCAAGACTATTAGGTATTTTAACCCAGCTGTACGACAGTAAGCACATTATAAACACAAACGTAATATATATGCACACACACACACACACAAACTACATACAAAAAAAAGAATACACACTCCTTGCAACCTAAGTTTCTAAATAGACTGCACAACATGGATTTTGTAACCCTTAACGCTTATTCAGACAAGCAGTCCCATTGACAACCTCGAGTAATTAAAAAATACAGAAAAATAAAATTGAAGTATTAGGTTTATCAAATTTTGCCTACTTTTCAAGACAAAATTCCACTCAAGCGACATTATTAATTTGATTATTAAAACTTTATCGTCTATATTTAAGCTTACCTGGATGATGACACTATAGTTTCCTTTTGAGAATACTGGAGGATTGTCATTTACATCAGAAACATCAATATTAACTGTAGTTGTGTTAAGTCTCGGCGGGTTTCCATTATCCGAAGCTTGAACTGTCAAGGTGTATCCTGAAATCTAAAAATAAATTTAAAAAAAAAATACAGATTCACTGTGGAACAAAGAAACAGTAACAAATTCAGCTTTTCTTTTAAGGAAGAAATATTTTTGTTCAAATCCCCAATAAGGCTTAAGTTTATTTATGTCCCCCTAAACACGACCTCCGCCCTCAGCACTGCCATAAATAGTTGCTTTCACTTTGTTGTGGTTATATTCACTTTGGAATATTTGAAATAATACTTGACAAATATAATCCAAAAAGTGGTGGTTTTCAATTACTTATAACCAAATTAATCCCAACTGTTCAAAAAGTATCAAACACTTACTTTTTCTCTGTCTAAAAGTTTAGTCACTTTTATTTCACCTCGGGTAGGGTCAATTGTAAAAGGATTCCCCTGATTGCCATCTATAATCGAGTAGTGAATGTGGTTGTTTGAAGGTCCATCAGCATCATCCGCCATAACCTACGGGACATTATAGTCTCATTTAAAACACGTCTAGACAGACACTATCAGGTTTCAAATAAACTCATCCTGAAGATGAGCACAGCTGTTTCATGTCTAATAAAATTACAGCGTTCTCGAGAGAGACAGCACAATATTCGGCACATACCAACATCACCTAAACTCATTTCCTGAATTCCTTCTGAAAATGAAGTCACGTTCTCATGAGGAGAATACAAATATACCACGCAGTATCATGCGCTTGCCCAGAGCACCTCATGTCCCTGGTTCTGAAACTTTTTCAAAAAATTTTCAGTTCACTCAGTGGCAAATTTATCTATTCTTTTATGCCTATCTCCAAATATTTAATCCTCCGATACTGAAATGACAATAGTCATAACAGAGTATTTTAAGGGAAAAAAAAGATGATAATACATACTGTAATGACTGACTGTTCAAGGATAGCATCTTCACTGATTACTGCAGTATAAGTGTCTTGGCTAAACACTGGAGTATTGTCATTAATATCTGTTACATTAATGTTCACTGTTACAACATCACTTAATGAAGGTGTGCCTCCATCTGTGGCTTCTACTGTCAAGTAATACTCATGGGAAATTTCATAATCCAGGTTGTCAATGATAAAAATGGCTCCTACAAGGAAAACAGAAAAAAAAATCACGCACAAACAGAAATTCTGCTATTACTGTAGCATTACATATTACAGCTTTTGAGTTTGTGCTGATAAATAAGCAGTTTCTTCAGGACTTGATTCATCACTGTAAAGGTACAGCTACCCAGAGATATAATCAGGCTTTACACATAAAAGGAAAGAGTTCAGAAGTTCCTGCCATTACCATATAAGACTTGCACTTTATAATTACTTGGCTCACAGTTATTAATAAAAAAAAATAAAATTAAAGAATGATTAGGAAAATCATTCCTAGAAAGAATGATTTTCAATTAATCAAAAACATTAAATGACTTCACTTCACTTCCCTTGCAACCAGCATTAACGTCTGGCAAGCAGTACACGGACATAACAGCAGAACTGTCCGACCATGGATTGTCATTGATAGAAATATTTCAGATAAAAGTGTCAGTTTTTAACTGAATAGTTAAGATAGTGCAAGTCCCTAACAGACTTGCTGATCTACTGCTGGAAGAATGTTTTTCTGAGTATCCTTCTCCTCCTTTCATGCAGGTGAAGAAGCCAAACTGGCAAGGTACCTCTACACTACAGTACCAGTGTGCACACTGGCAAGAATAATAGGAAGACTTATTTCAATTACACTGGTACAATTAACTACTATTAACTTTTGGGTAGGAATCTTATTAAAAATATTTTACCTGAAATTAACTGTAGAAAAAGAACTATATCAGAAAAAAAAGCTAGAATTGAGGTGAAGATTAACAAAATATTGTCATTAATGGGGTAATATTTTCCAAAGAATCTAAATGCTTTCGGAAACTAAATCTGACTAACATTCAGGCCAAAAATTTCTGCTGTCCTGCTGGACACACGACTGAATAGAATCTGAATGCAATCTTTCTTTACTACCATATCAAACTCCTCTAGAATTACTGTCTTTGTGGACTAGTTTTCCTTGCCAGTTTAGTTTCTGATCTTTCTTTTACACATTCTGGCTACTCATTCTGATTACACATAATGGCTTTTGTGAAAAGACTATTATGCTTCTATAATTATAGAATTTTTCCATTCCCAGAGTGGGGAACATTCTGGCTAGGAAACCTTTACTCTTATAAGACTAAATAAATCTAATGCAAAAAATCCCAATAAATAGCAGCATTAAATAAAGTTCTTGTTTCACATTCTATTGCCCTCCTTTGCATACTGGCAAAAATGGGTGAATAAACAGTATCAGTGGCTTTACAGCCAGGATGGCTGTATGGGTAATATATATGGATTAGACATAATCTAGTTGGCTGAATTATTGCAGAGCACAGTACAGCACACTGCTTGGTTAGGCTAACACATATTCACAGTTACATTTGGTTACCTGTTGTGGAATCAATACTGAATTTTCCATGTTCATTCCCACTGACTATTGAGTATGTGATTTCAGCATTGGCTTCGATGTCCCTGCTTGCAGCATAAATCTGGAGAACTTCAGTTCCAATCAAAATGTCCTCTGATACGCTAGCACTATACTCCCTGTGCTCGAATACAGGTGGATTATCATTTATATCCAAAACAGAAACTATAAGACTACTTGTGGAAGACAGTCTTCTAGGTAAACCTTCATCTGTAGCCTTCAGAGTCAGAGTGTACACAGCTTGCATCTCTCGATCCAAAGGTTTCTCCAATTGAATGATTCCAGAGAATTCGTCAATAGAGAACTGGCCTTCTGCAGAGTTCACTAGTGAATAATGGATTCGACGGTTTATCCCTGCGTTTTGACAGAAATTGCAAAGGATGACAAAACAGTTAAGATACACCAACATAATAGTGGATCTGATAGCTACAGAAATAAAATGTCCATGTGAAATACTGTCATTCATCTTAAAGTACATTTCGGCAACAGTTAACAGTTCCTGTCAAAGGCAAAACAATCCCCCAAAAGACACACACCGATTATTAAAACAAAACAAACAAACAAAATTAAAGCTAACACTTTGTCATACAGATTTTCTGTCACAAAAAAACCCACGAAGCACGGTTCTGTTTCAGTCACAGTACTGGCTAATACGAAAACAGTAATATAAATTATAACTTTAAAACAACAGCATCTGCTTAGCAGGCTTAAAAATAACACTGGAGAATATGGGGCAGTTGAGCTGCATCACATAACCAAGCGCTATTCCAATAAGTTTAAGAATCATGTCCTAAAATTAACAGGAATATCATTTCTGGCAAGATTTCTGTATAAAAGAAACAAACAACCCCCCCGCCACCCCCCGCAATGTTCTGGGCTAAGCATTTTGCTCCTAAGCCTCAAAGACTAGTGAACTGTGAAAACATCTGACTGTTATCTTCCAATTCAATAACCTAGATTTATCATAGCACAAATCAGGCTGGTTGTATCACAAGATTGAGGCAATTATTATTTGATTTTAAAAAATGATTATATATAAAAATGATACACCTTTAAACAAAGACATACTCTTGAGCTCTTCCTTCCAAATATATGAACAAGTCTAAGAACAAATTCTTTCTAATGTCATTTTCAGTTCATGTTCACCTAAATACTTAGAACTAAACAGTGATAATAAAGAGGCAGTAAAGTTCTTAATAAGGTTGCATAGACATAAAGCGACAGTTAACCAGGGTTCTCTTTAGGATACTATCATCAACAGCGGGCTGAGGAGCATACATTCAAAACATGACTTCTGTCTACATGGACAGGACTTCATCTTCCTTTTACTTGCACCAGAAGTAAAAAGATGGACTCAATCCATTGGAACATTAATAGTTTACTGCACAAGAATGAGCCTACATTTTGTCTCTCTCTCTCTCTCCCTCTCTCTCTCTCTTCCCCATTCTTTTTGGCACAGAGACACAAGAAGGATGTTTTCCGAGCTACTAACGCATGAAACTTAGGTGTTACATGATTTAATAGACTTAAATATATCATTCAGAAGTCTAATCCTGAGAGGTTTTGAACATCTGTCAGTTCCACTGAAAGACCTAACATCTCTCAGGATACGAGAAAATAAACATTACTGTGACTTTGAGACTAGACAGAAGATTCCGTTAAAGAATGCGTACCTGCATCCGCATCTGTTGCCTGCACTCTTGTCAACAGGGTTTTAGGCTCTGTGTTTTCAAACACGGTAATGGAGTAAGGATCAGCTGTAAACTCTGGGGCATTATCATTCACATCTTCCAGAGTCAGAATAATATTAGCCTGGCAGAATCTTCCTCCTCCGTCTGTGGCTTTCACTAGAAGATAATAAACTGCTTGCTGCTCACGATCAAGTGGCATTAATGTTTTCAGTTCACCTATAAACAGAGTAACAAATACAGATGAATGTAAGTTGCAAGAATTAAGTGTCCCATAACGGTGTGTAACCTAGCATGCTTTCCTCCTCTAAAATCCATTTGTACTCAGAGAAGATGAACAACAATTTTCTTTTTGAGGATAATTTCATCAGTGGCTGAGTCAACAGCTGTACTGCACCAATGAGCTCTACTTTGGGCAAAACAGGTCAGAGGCCTGCCTCCTCTGCTCTAAAAGATTAAACGTTAAAAACCTTCAACGTTGATTTCACATCACTCTAAAACTGAAACTAGCCGAAGTAACAGTACTCTGGTGCAGTGTGTGTGCATACGCAAGCGCACATATGCATGCATGAACCATCCATGTGCACTTAGTTTAAATAATTACATGTTATTGTGTAAAGAAAATTAAAATAATCAAACCCTGCCTTTACAAAATGCAAGGTAAAATTTCATGGATTGTTTTTCCGGGCTATTTGGTTATGTTTCTTCCATAGTTATTGAGTTGACTCTCCTTCTTTAACAAGTAGCAACCAATAACAGAGGTACTTACAGCATCAAATATAACTTGTTGCTGCAGACGAAACTCTAAAATTTATTAACGTTATGAACATTATTTCTATGACCATAGAATTTATGAATTGATGTAACAACACGGTAGCACAGCACATTAGTGAAATCAAAGTTAAAAAAAATTGTGAAATAAGATCCTTCTCATTTACTTTGCCACTAAAGTACTCTTATCTTCTTTTCTGTATTCCCACTCTACCTTTTTATTTATCAGTTATTTTTTCTGTATTATTTACTACTCCCTTATTACTACTTGCTTACTGTACCCTGCAGCACAAAGGATTTTGGCCTTGACCATCCAGAAAACAAGATTAGCAAGAAAACAAAAAAAGGTCAAAGGAAGTTAAAGAGTTCATCTTGATTATATAATGATTCCAATAAAATTGGAGGCAGCTTTGGCGTATTTTACTACGGAAAAGAAATTTGTTCCTCAGTCTAACCTCAGCCCATTTTTGATATGCCAAACCAAATGATGGCGAAGAGAATCTGAATAAAGCTATTTTTAGTTCATAAACTCGCTATGATTGCTACTGACTAATATACTGAACATAAAGAGTACAACATATATAGCATACTTTTATTGCCAGTCACTTCAGCATGGAAGTTTCTGGTGCCTGGGCAGTTACTCCACTTCATTCTTTAGTTCTTCATATATTAAATACTGACCTTTTCCATGACTTCACATCAATATAATATTAATATTTATATAACAGAAATTCACATTTGAAACAATAGTTATATAATAACTATTAACACAAAGCATAAAGTACTGATATTCATGTATGTCTTAAATAGTTGTAAAACATTTCATAAAGGGAAGCTATGACTGTAATTCTGTATAGTCTATAATGTGTTAGAAGTATCACCTGTGTCTGGAGTCAGTCTGAATTTTTCTGCTCCTGTGCCATGCAGTGTGTAAGTAATTTCAGCATTGGAACGAATATCTGCATCTGTAGCAGACACCTGCATTATCAGTTTGCCAGGAAGGGCATCCTCAGGAACAGTATCAGTGTATAAAGCCTAAAAGAATTTAAAATAACATTGAAAGATTAAAACATACAGAGTAAGCTGAAGTTGCACGAGGCAGGGGCAGGGGGACAGGAAGAAGAGAACGACAGATGAGACATTCTGTTTGAGTGTCTGGGAACGTGTGAAGTGAACCAGAGGATGAAATACTTGAAAGTGATATGGACTTGTGATTTTTCTAATTAATTACCTCACGGTTAATAAATTACTTGGAAAGGTAATTATTACTGACATTTGCAACCTTAGGGACTCGAGTGTCAGCCCATAGCTACGAACTCTAAACACCTCTAACTGATTAACTAATAACTAAATATATCTCCAGTTCTGAAATTTCTTGCAACTCTACTTTTTCATCTTCTTAAGTCATTTTGTCTAGGTCCAACTGAATCTAAAAGAAACTGATGCTTGCCTTTTATACAAAATGGTTACAGGCTTCCAGTTTAAATGACAACTAACCAAAAAAAAATCAGAACGTAAAGACACTCAGCACTCTTACTCACTCATGTTAGACTAATGTGAATTAACATAGAAGAACTGGCCCTTACAACTAAAATCAATATTAACAAAGGAATAAAGCTAAAAACGTTCATTTACCAACTTATGTTTAGCTACGTCCGTTCTTACACAAGCAAGAAACACAGACTAATAAAAAGAATCAGATGCTAACTGCATACTTGATCCTTCCCATAACAAGAAAAGATTTTGCCTTTCTGCCCCAATAACATCACATCTGTTCAACATGACACAACACGATGGCTATGAAAAGCCCAAAGGTGCCAAGGGGAAAAAAAAAGCTGACTGAAAACTCAGGGCTTTTTTGTAAAGCGATTATACTCCTTGCAGGTTCTGCTTTCCTGCTTTTTTTTCCCATTCTTTATTTTTCATATGTCTGTTTCTGCAGACAGTCAAATGTGGTAATGTAGATGGCTTAGTTTAAAAAAAAATTTACAGATTACAGATTTTTGGTTTTGTTTACTGTAACTGCAGTGCCATTTTCCATTCTTTCCAACTCTTCTACTCCTGTCACAGGACATGCACAAATACTACTTCAAAAATACTACTTCAGAAAACAGAAACATAAAACTACCACGGCAGCAGCCTAAAACACTTTCTTTTACAAAAGCATATATCAACACAGGAGAAATGACTTTTAATTTTTATCATGCTCTTCAAATCCCCATCAAGTAATGAAATTACATCATTGAATTGCCTTTGGATTTTTCAAATTGCTAGGAAACCTGCCCACGATATCACCTTTCTTTTGCAGCATGCTGTCTTTGCTGCACAAGCTATATTTCTGTTAGCAGGGAATACCTATTTGTCAGTCCTTCGAGATATGATTTCAGCGAAAGTGAGCTTACATTTTACTTGCGGAAGCAGTTGGATGTGGAAGATAAAAGACTGGGCCTACCTTTTCACAAACAGGGCTGTTATCATTAGCATCAAGGACTTTAACCTCCACCACTGCTTTAGTTGCAAAGGTCCCATCAGTAGCTGTAATATTTAGAAGGTAACTGTCCTTTTCTTCCCTGTCCAAAGGCTTTTTGACATAGACCTTCCATTCATTCTGTATATTTTCAACAGCAAACTGTCCCAAGGGATCACCTCCTGAAATATCAATGGAAACATTTAACTAAAGACAAGAGAGAGAATGTTACAATAACTCTATCAACGTTATTTTACAGCTAAATTAAAAAATCTAAATGCAACCAAGCAGCCACTCCCTGTGGCTCTATATAGAAATATCTTCGTTTTTCAGGTAAAAATAGTGAGTGAATGCTTAGACAACAAATTTAACAACAGCCAATAGAAGCTATAAATAATAATGGAGAAATTAATGTAGCATTATAGCTACTATCGTACTAAGACACTTACACTAAGCAAGAAAAATTAAAATACTCTACCGGAAATTAATACTTTATTATTTTAGGAAGTTTCTTTGTTTGGGTCTTTCATTGTATCATTTATTTCAGTATAAATATATCTTCCTATGAAATCGGATATATAAGAAGTAAAAATGTCTTCCTAAGGATATTGTTAAGCAAGGCATGTGTCAAACAAAGCCAAAAGATGTGCTTTTTAGAAATCACAGTGAGTTTATTTTCCCCTATAATTTTTAATCTTTGCTTAATAACAATAACGAAGGCAATTTTTAATCTTCATTTTAAGACAAAGACATTCTTTCCTTGCCGCTATGTGGCTTCAAAATATATATGCTTTCTAAGAATTTGAAAGACTAAGTTGTAACTCACAGCATTCTAGGAGTACTCAAATTATTACTCTGACTTCGCTCAAAAACATTTACCTGTAATGTAATAGGAGACTTGTCTATTGGCTTCTTCTGTATCAGAATCAGTGGTACTTAGGATGGCAATTACCCCACCAGGAGGGTCGTCCTCACTGACCGTCCCTTTATATATCTCTGCAGTGAAGCGTGGAGGATTGTCATTCACGTCTGTAACAGTAACTTCAACCACAGCCACAGAAGATAGCTGAATTTTTTCGCCCCTATCAGATGCAACCACTGTAATTTCGTATTTGTCCCGTTTCTCATGGTCGAGCTCTTTGAGAGTGGTTATCCAACCAGTTTCCATGTTTACAGCAAAAGACTCTATAATGTCTGGTTCTTGAGAAGGATCTAAGCTGTAAGTAACCTGCCCATTGAGTCCTGAATCTAAGTCACTTCCTTTAACTTGGATGACTCTTGTTCCAGCTGGCATGTTTTCTACAACGAATGCTTCATATGGATTGGACTCTAAAACCGGTTTATTATCATTTGCATCTTTTACTTGAATGCTTACCTCTACTGAGGAAACAACGTTATAATCTTCATTTGCATACTGTGCTAGCACTGAGAACTGATACCATTTAGTTGTTTCATGATCAAGATTCTTCTCAAGTTTCAATCTTCCAGTTTGTCGGTCAATTACAAAAAAATCATCCCTGTTGCTTTCAGGAGTGTTCCCTTTAACCAGACTATACACCAAAGTCTGATTGTGCTCTGCTTTGATAACATCTATCTCAGCTCCAATCGGAATGTCCTCAGAAACTGTATAAGAATAGAATGGTTCTGAAAATTTTGGGAGAGGCACTTCTGGTGGCAGTATTCTAGCATAGACAGGAACAATTGACTCCTTTGGTGGGGAACCACCATCCACTGCTCTAACAAAGAAGGTTAGAAACTCATTTTCTAAACCAATTAAGCTTTCTTTTGTAGTAATTACACCAGAGAACGAATCAATTTCCAAATTCTCTTTAACACTTTCAGACTCTGCTTCAATAGCATACGTGATGTCTGCATTTGTACCCTCATCAGCATCAGATGCCCAGACTTTAATGACAGAAGTCCCCCTTGGAACATCAGATCCAATGTTTACCTCATACTCTGTTGCTCGGAATTGAGGAGCATTATCATTGTCATCTGTTAGTATTACGTTAACTGTACAGAAAGCAACTTTTCCTCCTGAATCTTTGGCCATTAAACTTATGGCAATTACTTTTTCTGCTTGTGTTTCACGGTCAAGCTTTTCAGAGGTAAATATCTGCCCCCTCTCATTTGTGTAAAATCTGTCTTTGGCAAAGTCATTTACAATGTGGTAAGTGATGTGGCCGTAAGTACCAGAATCTTCATCTGTTGCTTTAACCTCAGTTACCAAAGTATGCAATGGAGCATTTTCAGCTAGTTCAACCTCATACTCGTTCTGGCTGAAAACTGGGCTATGCGTATTGGCACTGGTTACAATTACGTGGACTTGGGCTGAGCTTCTGAAGACTCCATCAGACACAGACACATTAAGATTATAATGTGACTTCAGCGTCTGTCTGCGTAGGTTTGAGATGGTGATAATGCCAGTTTTACTATTAATTACAAAATTCATATGGTCATTGCCTGTCAGAATGGAGTATTCCAGCTTGTCAACATCGGAACTATCTGCATCTGAGGCTTGTACACACGTCACAAAATGCCCACGAGGAGCCAGTTCACTAATTTTAGCTTCATAAAGCAATTGGGTAAACAGAGGGGGGTTATCATTGAGATCGGTTACATCAATAGTTACAACAATTTCACTGCTCAAGGGCAGCATGCCACCATCTATGGCCCTGACTAGTAATTTGTGTTGCTGAATTTGTTCATAGTCCAGAGTTCTTGCTGTCAGAATCAGTCCAGTGACACTATCGATGTGGAAGTAGTTGTGACTTTCGCTGTTATCCTCAACCAAGTGATAGGAAATTCCCCTGTTTGTTCCAGAATCAGCGTCTGTAGCGCTCACTTGCACAACAGATGTTCCAATGACAGATGCCTCAGAAAGGGTCGCGGTGTAAGACTGCTCTGTAAACACAGGAGGATTATCATTGATGTCTTCCACTATTATGTCTACAAACACATCAGCATGAGCCCCAGTTAGGGAGTCTGTTGCTCGAATACTCAGTTTGTAGGCTGGATGAGATTCAAAATCAAGAGGGGCAACAACATTGACAACTCCAGTGTTGAAGTTGACAGTGAACTGATTGAAAGGATCTCCATCCGTGATGCTGTAAAACACTTTAAGTCCTTCTGGGCTGCTTGCTTGTACATGCACAACAGGGCTATGGAGCTGAACGTTTTCTGGTATCTCTGCACTGTAAAAAGGCTTTTCAAAAACTGGCATAGCTTTATTCATAACTGTAATTGGGACTACAACTTCAGTAGTGAAAGCAGGGTCTCCTCCATCTTTTGCCACTACTGTGACCATATACTCCTTATTTAGTGTGTCCGGTTCAAATTTTTTCTTCAGTGAGATTTCTCCAGTGGAATCAATTTGGAAGTGTTCGTGATGTTCTTTGAGATAGTAATGCACCTCTCCATTCCTGCCTGTATCTTTATCTACAGCAGTGACACGTCGAATAACATGGCCTACTTCAGAGTCTACTTTAACAACAGCATAATACGGAAGATTGACAAAAACTGGAGCGTTATCATTTACATCTTCCACAGTGACTTTAACCACAACATGAGCAACAACTGATGGCTTATGCTCCTCTGTGACTTCTATCACCACATCAAAAGAGTCTTGCTGTTCACGATCAAATGGTATTCCAGTTGTTGAAAGGACTCCTGAAGTATAACTTATTTTAAATCTGCTGTCTGGATTTAGAATATGGTAAAACAAAGGTTCATTTATCTGATTCCCTACAGCAGTAACAACAGCTATTGTTTTTGCCTCAGTAGAATTCTCCTGCACTGTTGCAGAGTAAGAACTCTGTGTGAACTTCAGCTGGCTTGCTTTGCTTTCTTTCACGTTAATTTTTACAGACGCAGTGCTTGCAAATCTGCCGTCCGATGCTCGAACTGTTAATTCATATCTGCTCCTTAACTGAGTTGTATTTTGTACTGTTATAACTCCAGTCTTAGGGCTTATTGAAAATTTTTCTCCAATGTTGCCTTCAATAATGGAATAAATTAATTGTGAAAAAATGCCTGAATCGGCATCAGTGGCATTTACGCTGATGACTTCCACACCTTTGTAGGTCGGAACCAAAATGGATGTCTCATACAACTCTTTCGAAAACACGGGAGGGCAATCATTGATGTCAATTACATAAATAGTAACATTAGCTGCATACTCTGCATATAAATGTGGTATCCCCATATCATGTACTTGTACTGAAAAGTGGAAAATGTTTGTCTCCTCATAGTCCAGACTCATTACCGTCCGAATGGCTCCAGTGCTAGAATCAATGGCAAAGTACTTGTGGACAGACGGTTCAACAATTTGATAAACAAGTAAAGCATTTGATTCTTTATCAGCATCTGTAGCTCGAATTACTAATGGAATATTCTTGTCAGTTAGAACCACACTGTTAACTGAAGCCGATTCACTGATGAGTCCTGTATATTCAGCTTGTGTAAAAACTGGTATATTGTCATTCTCATCCCGCAGATGCACCAGAACTGTTGCATTAGTGGACAAGCCAGCCATGTTTGTTCCCTGCACAGTTAGTGTGTAAACAGGCAAAGTTTCAAAGTCAAGTAACTTCTGAGAAATAATAACACCCGAGTTCGGGTTGATAGCAAAGGCATCACCTATATTACCATCTTTTATTTCATAAACCACAGAAGACTGACTGTATGCTGTAACCATTCCAACAAAACAACCAACGCTGGCACTTTCACTGATTTCTGCAGAGTATTCCTTGGCTGTGAATTTTGGTGAGGCATTATCAGAAACTGTCACAAATATATGCACAGAAGTGACTTCACTCATTGGAGGATCTCCTTTGTCTGCAGCTTTTACGATCAGGTTGTACTCTTCCTGGTTACTCCGGTCTAACTCTTTTGCAATTTTAATTAAACCCAAAACGGGATCTATAAAGAAGGCATTTCCAATATTCCCTGTGAAGAAAGAGATATGTAATTAAGAAAAAGGTATACAAAAATTAAAGAATGATTGTTCATTTAGCTGTAAACTAAAGGAGACCATGTAGAAAGAACATAGGGAACATTATGGTTTCTTAATTTTGTTTGAAAATGTTCGTTAGCCTCTTTGGAAAGTTTTATACAATGAATAAGCACTAATTCTATGTTTACTTGCACCAATATTGCACCAAACAGAGTTTGGTAAAGCTATCCACGCTTTCAAAATAAATCCACAAATTTGATTCCTTTTCAAGTAGAAAAAAAATCTAAAAAAGATGACAAGTACTTTGCAACTTTCAACACCTAAAACTTACATATTTAATTTTCTTCAAATTACCTTTGTTACTGAGTTCATGTTTAAGCCAAATTAAATATCGACTGAAGCTGAAAGAAAATTATGTTCAGAAGCTGACGTTAGTGGAATAAGAGTTATGTTACATAATCTAAAGTAACTAGACTTTTGGGCAAAAGAAGCATTTTTGTGACACTTTCGATTCTCAATTTTTTTTGCAAATATTCTTTAAATCACTGCTCCATATTTGAAGATCTTTCTGAATTAGACCAAAAGTTATTTCCACCCCAACTTCATATTAATACACAGACAAGTTATACCCTGTGATAAAATGTTAGAAAAAAAAAACCTACTGAGTGTTACCAGCTGCCATTTAAAAACCATGTTTTCAACTATGTATTTGAAAATATAAAGAACTATACTGTACACATTGTACTATACTGTATGCTGTTCAGCTCATGCACTAAACCAGTGTAAGACTTAACGTTTTACTCCCTTAAAAATTACATTACGTTACTAAAGCCATGATTCTCAGTATGGAAACGTTTATTAACAACATTCTGAGATAGGCACACAAGTAGGCAGAAGATGTTATCTTTTTTTTTTTTTTTTTAGGGCAGGCTCTAAACACAGTGGCATTCTTAGAATGTGCCATTACAAATCTCATCAGACATCACAAATATTCAAGGAATGTTCATTCCATATGCTTAGAACATCAGCTATAATGCTTTGACCTCCCAGTGGATGACAATCCTATAAAACAAACCTAAGAAAGTCTTCCATTTACTCCTACAAAAATCTAGAAGAAAGGAAAAGAACAGGATGTAAATTCATGCCAGACGGCATGCATACACATTTTTTTCTTGCAATGCTTTGGTATTCACAAAATACGCACTACTGAATTAGGAAAGGCAAGAGAAAAGTTTCATGAACATTAGTGACCTGCTTAGTAAAAAGGTTCACTTTTCTCCAAATAACAGAAAATAAAGATATACTTTAAGCAACTTATCAGACATTTAAATGTATTCTTCCTCTTCAGAGTATTATAATGACAGCTTTGTTGAAATACTGTGTTAAAGTGTGCTTTCATATCAAAATAACACTTTGGGGGAAAAAGGAAAATATTTACAATAAACAATTCCTATGTCTTTATAAAATAACTTACGGCAAGAATAAAGAAGCAACATTTGCTCATATCATCTTGCATGCAACAGTAACTGCCTAACTTTTTGCCTACTGCTCTCTTTAACACACACAGTTTCTTGTATCTGTTACTGGAACTTTTACTGTCATAGTAGTCATAAAACCAAATGGACTATTTGAGGGTTTCTTATATATTTTATTGAGCTAGACTAGCAGTCTCACTATTTAAAACCACCCAGAGCAACCACACGAAGTGAACCCTTCTTTGCTGCATGTATCAGAAGCTTAACTTTAACTGGGACCATTTGGTAGCTCTGTTTGCAACAGTACAAAATATTTAAGTTATTTTTGAGCTCCCTCCTTCCACATTGTACTAAACACCCAAAGGAACTTGTCGCAAGCTGTTACTCGTTCCATCAAATCCTTGCTTGGCCTATGCCACAAAACATAACGTACATCATCTGAACAGAATGCAATTTTAAGAACTAAATTTAATGCTTCTGTAAAATTTCTAATGAAGGAATCCTTTTAAGGATAACCCATAGCTTTTTCTTCAGGAAGGTAATAAAAATAGATGAGGGAGATGAATGTTAACTATCTAGTTCATTGCAATTTTAAGGTCCTCAAACTATAGCTTAAATACGTAACGTACAATACAATGCAGACACCCGTCTCACCCTCTGTTTCATAGCTTTTTTTCATACGCCTACAGATAAAAACGTGATTAAGCATCATTATTTTAAAATAAACTGAAGATTTAAGAATGTCAATATACCTGATTCAATAGAATACACAATTTCTGCATTTTTCCCCTTGTCCTTATCTAATGCAGTAACCTGGAGTACTGCTGATCCAACAGCTGCTGACTCGTATACCCGTCCTTCATAGGAAGAGCTGGTGAACCATGGAGCATGATCATTCGTGTCACTAACATTAATGATGATCCTGGCATAGTTGCGCTTTACAGGAACATCTTGATCTCGAACCTAAAACAATGATCACATTACTAGTCATTAGCACCATACCACATTAGTACTGTTCTTATAGTGGTTCATACAATATTAGTAATAATTCAGGGTTCAATCTGTACCAGGGTTCAATCTGTACCACATTAGTACTGTTCTTATAGTGGTTCATACAATATTAGTAATAATTCAGGGTTCAATCTGTACCAGTTAGAGATAAAGACTGCACACAAATTCAACATACACATAAAGGTTTATGTTGGGCGAGGAGCAAAATAAAGAGACACTAAAAAAAAGAGATACGTTTGTTGAGCAAATGAAGTACAAATATGTTTATTTACCATTACTGTGAGAATATGCTGGTTCATGGTTTCATGATCCAGTTTTTCTGCAGTATAAAGAGAGCCAGTTCCAGGGTCCAGACGAAATTTTTTAAGACTGATGGGATCAGTGCTACCCTGCAGAGTATAAATCAGTTTATTCTTCTCATCTCTGTCTGTGGCAGTGACTTGCAAAATTTCTGTCTCTGGTGCAGTGTCTTCAGGTATAACAACTTCATATTTTGAAGTGGAAAATTGAGGCCTGTGATTATTTGTGTCTATAACTTTGATGTACACCTGAAATGATACAATGGAAAGGGAAAAGTATTTATGATATTTGGGACTCACAGAGGAAAACAGGATATCGTTAGAAATCAGACCATAATACAGAAATACTTCTGCTGCAGGCTAGATTTTTTTTTTCCAAGGAAGAGGAAAGAGCTAGGGGGTGTGTGGGGGGGAGGGGGAAATCTCACTAAACCTGCCTCCCCTACCTCAAAGTCAAAACAGAAGTCTATACAATCAAAAGTGCCTTAAATAAGGTATCTTTAAAGGATAAACATTTTCGCATAACGTAAGATGAGACAGAATTTCACAGTAACTTTGAAATTATAAAAATATATTTGTCAATATGGGTCCCAGGGTGGGTGAAAACACTATTTGTTCAAATTTGGAATTGTAAGTAATATTTTCCAAGGCAATGGATGCAGCGTACTCCTCCTTGCCCTTGCATGGAAACAATCCCCTTTGAGCTCTTTACAGTTCCAAGTCCAGGCTTGCTGTAAACCACAGACAGCAAGAATAGAGAAGTGGTGGAAGTCCCACAAAAGGTTATTTCAAATTTAATTTTTTGTTGTTCTTCAACAACGCAGCACAATGCATGTCTCAGCATAAGTAACTGGTGAGCAATACACATTCTCTGAAATAAGTTACCTTAACTCTGATACCTAAAAATGTACTTTTCCGTAGAGATTCAGCTAGGCTCACCTACACGTCATGCAGGCAGCACACTTTGTTTCTGAATAATAACGTTCTCTAGAACTACACCAGATCCCTGCATGCCCACAAGCCTTTAACGGCAAAAAAACCTCTTGTATACAGGGTAGGACGCTCAGTCACCACTTTGTTCCTTCATCAGTGAGAATGTCTGATGAGTAATGCTAATGTAGAGGGTTCGCCACGTGGCAACACAGCTCCACGAACACAAGGATAAACTTAAGTTCTTTATGAGACTGCACAGACAGCCATGCTTTTAGCCGCCTAAAGGCTAGCTGCTTCATGTAAATTAGCTGTTTAAGCACCATCAACAGCTGTTTAAAGCAAGTAGTTATGATATGTGGGATAAATTGCTCTTTGAAGATACCTATTGCTCTTGCATTGACACAGGGTGGAGTCTAGAGATATTTAGACTAGATACCAGCTTGCATGCAGTAGAAGTTAGATGAGAAGAATCCTGATCGTGGTAAATAGTAAGGAAAAGCCATGCATCTGGATACAAGAAGAGCAACCTTACTTAAATATTTCAAGAATCATTATGCCTCCTGAATCTCTGTTGATGCACTTAATACTCATTATTTTTTGGTACAAGTTTTAACTTTTGATGCTAGCTTTTCAGGGCTGATGTTTATTTCAGATACAGGTATATTATCAGAAGTTGCAACTACTCCCTAAGATCCAGTACAATGAGTTCTTCCTAATGGCAAATCTTAATACAGCCTGAAACAATTTACATAATGGATAAACATAGGCAGTCCTTGGCTGTACTCTGTAAATGTGTTAGTAAATAACAAAACGAAAAGGTTAGAAGGATTTTATTTTAAAGAAATAACAGTAGATTGTTACATCTAGGTAATGATGTCCTGCACCAATCCTGGAGGCATCACAGGGCAGACTGATTAACTGAAATGAGTATCTGGAAATTCAAAGACAGAATTGGGTGTGGAACTTTTGGATAACTTTGTATTATAACGTATGAAGGATAGCCTCCAAAACAGGGCTATTAACCACTGTGCCAGCTGAAGTAATTGTCACTAGAAAGACTATTTTCACTGAAAATTTCACTTAGATGATATGACAGAAAATAACAACAACAGAAAAGAACAGAGAAGCATGTGAAATGTAACAGAGTTGAGAAGACCTAATGTGGAATCTCAAGAGCAAGAAGCCAGATATGTACAGAAATGGAATAAAAAAATTGTAATTTAATTGAAACTGTGGAACAACCTGTGGTTAAGTACGATTACCATGAAATATAAAGAACAATTTAAGGAGGAGGAAGGCCGTGTTAAATTACATTTTTGTCTCAGTCTTAGTCACCAAGAATAACTGAGAGCATGACCCTTGGTAAAGAAAATAAAAACAAGGCACTGGCAAAGCAGCGGTGCTGGAATAAACTGCTAAATGGAAACAAATTCTCAAGATGAGATGAGAGCCACCCAAAGATTCTGCTGGAACTAGGAAAAAAAAACCCCAAATTAAACAAACAGAAAAATCATATTGCAATGCTTGTGATGTAACATGCAATACAGTTGTTAATAACAAGCTTCACTAACAGAGAGCTGGGGAGGGTGGAAGGGGAAGAGAAAAGAGAGAGCAAAAGAGAGCAAGAGCATGCATGCACAAGCAGGCACATGTGTGTGGACACACGCGTACACAGCCACAAACAGAATTCCCTAACTGAGGAGGGAGTAGCCCTAGGCATTCCAGGTCAGTGAACCGTAACCCAATACGGAGTAAATGCTAGGAAATATCCATAAACATAGATAGCTTTTGAGCATCTCAGAAAGTCTACTATAACACCAACTCTCACTGCTGGAAAATGCTGCCTCCCACAATCTATTAGAATTCTCAGAAGATGGTAGCAAAGATATAGAAAAGAAACTAATCATTTGACCTTTTAAAAGCACCTTGATAAAGTTCCTCGCAAGAGGTTGCTAAGGAAACTAGGGAGTTTGGTTTTTGTCACAGATTAGAAACTCATTAAAGACAGAAAACAGAGTTAGAATATTGATTTTCATCAGGAAGACAGATAAATCAGAACTAAGTATAATTTTAGAATGAAGTATGTATAAAGTAGGCGACCCAAGTTATATTTCAGGTCAAGGTTTTAAACGTATTCATTACCAAATTCAACTGGAAAATGAAAAACTAGAATAAAAAACCTAGACCTAAATACGTTATTTTGCAAGTTGTCATGATGACAGAGGATGTAATAAAGCAACACAAGCATAGATTTTTAAAAATTCTTTTAAATGTATAAAAATACATTCTATGGTATACTAGACTGTATACTACATATATGCTATATCACATATACTATATACTATAATGTATACTATAACTGAAATCAAACACTGCATGGTTCGATATTAACTATAGTCACTTACACAGCATCTTTGTGAAAACACCTGCTCACTATGCTTTGGTGCTCAGGAAAATGAAACAAAACAATGATAACCAACAAATCAAAAAAAAATGCAGAAAAACCCAACTTAAAAAAAAATCAAATCAAATTATACAAATACAGTTTGTATAAATAAAAGGTTAGAGGGCAATACACAGTTATTTCACTGTTAGCACATATAGGGTATTATGACTTCAAAACGAACACAGCTCAATCATTTTTATTATTTGATTTCCACCCACAGCTTATTTAAATTCAAAAACATTAAGTGAAAAGATAAAATGTAAGATTTGATGAATTTAATTGAAAATGATATTTAGATTCATGTGTATTTTCCCCCAAATTAGCATATAAGGAAACCTCGAGCAAACTTGGGGGTGGGAGGGAACGCAACTCCAGAACCACAGTAGACGAATCTTCAGACTGGAAGCCATGGCCATCTGTGCTGCTGCAGCCTTAAAAGAATAACTCCAGGAAAGCGGCATTTCTAGAATGAAGCACCACAAAACACTGTGCAAAGTATTAAGTTAAATACCAGGAGTGTGGGGATTGTGAAGCCAACATAGCACCTCCAACACTAACCAGGTAGCCAAAGAACTAGCTTAACTGAGAAGGAATTTGTTGATCATATCATTATTAGGAATTAGCTTCAGCTTCCTCTGGTGTTAGCAAATGATGCTGTTAGATTGAGCTTACTGCTAAATACATAAGGGACATTCACTAAAAAAGTATAGTAGGGCTAAACAGATAAGGAGATATCTCATCAAAAGGTGGGATATTTAATATGAAATATGAACAAAAATACTCCTAAAGAATGAACACAATGACTCAGCTATTACAGGTGCCTTGCCCATGTATTCAAATACTTGTCGAACTACTTGTTCAGGTATGTAATATTTCTGCATACTGGTAAACACAAATGCAAATATGTAATTAAATCTCACTACTAGTGCAATTAAATCTTTTTAAATATGTATTTAAGTTCAACTCCAAAAACCCAAGTATAGTGATAATTCAACTGAAAAGGAGTTTTATCTACATATTTTAGGATTTAATTCTCACTGACTAAAGCTATTTTGTGCCTACCTGTGGATTCTGGCGGACAAGTATAGCACAGATCAGACTGTGAACTGAAATGAAATTAGCAGAGGGCCACTAAAATCAAAGGGGGCTGGAGAACGTGATGTATGAGGAGAGGTTAAGGAAATTTAAGTTGTTTAGCCTGAAAAAGAAAAGAACGAGTGGGATCTAATTGCACTTCTTCAAACCATGTAAAGGCCGGGGGGGGGGGGGGGGGGGGCAAGTTCAGAAAAGACAGAGCCAGACTCTTCTCAGAGGCACATGGTGAAAGGACAAGAGATGACACTCACAAGTTGCAATACGGGAGACGACAATCAGACATAAATGTGGAATCTGTGCCCTCACAGATATTCAGAGCTGGACAGGAAAAGTCCATGAAAAACTCGATCCAACTTGGACGTTTCCCCTGCTTTGAGCAGGGGTTTGAACTAGACGAATTCCATGGGTCTCTTCCAACCTAAACTATTATGAAAGCCTACTGACAAAACCCTACTCTCAAGACTGGGATACTTACTGGTGCTAAGTGACAGGTGCTAGATGTGTAATTTTGTTTTAAGTGTGAAAGGACCAAATTTTCCTTTTAAATTGTTAAGGCCTTCTATTTAAATAAAGGACAACAGATGACAAAAGTTATAACTGTGAGTGCGGTTTTGAAGACCCACACAGAAAACGTGGGTTTGTGTGCGATTGAACAAAGTAATTACATAAACAATCTGTGTTATTCTAGAATAAGATTCATAGTGCAAACAACACAGCTACATAAATTCTCAGTGAGATTATAAGATTAATTTCAAATGAAATATACAAATTTCACTGAAGAGAGAAGTTGCATATTTAAAAGGCACACTACAGAAAAGTCTGACATTGGCAGAATGGAATGCGATCTCTGCAACAAAAGTCTGAAACTGAAGAGACTCAACCTGTTTTGCAAGGCAATGTAAACGGTTGTATCGCATAGTCGCTCTCTACTCACCAACCTCTAATAGGAACTAGGATTATTTAAAGGGAAGGAATTCAAATCTATTAGCTACATCACAGGTGAAACCGGAATGCACTGATTATTAGTGAGTTACAAAGAAGATACGTGCCATTGATAAAACATATTCAGCCTGTAATATTTAAAAATTATATTCCTTTGGATTGTTTTAATCTAATTTAGCATTTGCTTGGTTCCATGCGGCGTTTAAGGACTCCTCCTGTCTTTATTCATAATTATATTATAGTTATATTGACAAGTTTATATTCATGTTCATAAACAAAGCTATATTAACAGTTATACCATCTAGAGAGAATGTAATTGCATTGTTTCCAAAACGCCTCTGTCGAACAGTGTGGGGAGCGCAAGCAAAAATGTAAATTTAATCGGTGAGGAGCATTCTATCCTTCATTCCCAGACCAACCCCAAAGTATAATATCCACATAAATTTTGCATAAAACAAGATTCAATATTCAGCCATAGGAAACCAATAGGGTAACTACCGCAATTAGCCGTAAACCTTCCTATGTATTACTTCTAATGGAAAAAACAGATAGCCATAGCAGTGACTAGAAGTGGCTGTAGCTGTAAACAGGGTTTTGATGTATTTTTTTTTCAAAAAAGTCAACGGAATATTCATGCATTGCTTCTTATTTCCTTTTCCATTTAAGGCCAAAACGTTAAAATCTAAAAACACTAATACATTTATTTTTGTTCCCAACTATAGTTCTTCCTACTTGTCTCCAGCATCAGCTCCAAATACCATTACTGTAGGCCTGGAATTTGTTTATTCTTGTTTTGCATCATGCATTTGGCATTTTGATGCATACAACTTTCCAATAGCCTCTACGCCTACTGCTGCTGCTCTGTTTTTCAAATAAGCTATTTAACTGAAGTCCTGAAAGAGTCAAATGCCCTACAGATGTTCATGGCCTGAGGCCAGCAAAAGCCTTCTCATTTAGAAGTCAGATTCAACACGCTTTTACACGTTGAGATGGGTACACTTGGTTTCTTACCCACCCCCGACAATGTCCTGAAAATATCATTTGCTTTTTCTAAATAAATGTAAAATTACTTAATCTGCTGTTAATCAAGGTCTTTTAAATTGTTTACTGCATTTCAAAATGCTTAAATCAATTATTTGCAAGCTCTATATGGCATACTGTTGTTCCTACATACATCCTACATACGCAGGATTCAGACTTTTTGTATCTGTCGCTCCTTTTTAATTGATTATCAGTGCTTTAAAGGATCCAACACATCATCAGCATTCAAATTTTCATCATCATCATTTCAACTGTGAGTAATGGAATTTACACACTAGTAGGCATAAATAACACCTTCAACTTTAAGGGAATTAAAAGTGTTGAGACTCAAAGAGCAACAGTGTAACTTGTGCTTATCCCACAAGCAGGGGAAAAAGGAAGGTAATGAAAATGAAGTCTTTGCGCTCTCCTGCAACAGAAACCGCAACCTCTGTTCCTGCCAACTCTCGCTGAGGGGAAACAGGAGACACAAATCATACAAAATGTAATCACAGAAATAAATGAAGATAAATCTGAGACCACCATCCCAATATTCCTGCAGGAGATTGCTGCGATGTTTATAACCTTCCCTTGACTTTACAAAATGCTAAAATAACAAGTTCATTTAAAGAAACTGGACAAAAGCTACACTGTGTACTTCTGAGAAGTTAATGAATCACACAAACCAGGAGAAGAGAAGGGGTGAGGGTTAAAGTATTTTTGTGACTTTCCAAATCTTGGTTGTTCCAGGAGATAAAACAGATTATGGTTCAACTCTGACAGTTCAGGAGGCTTGCATAAATTCAACCATATATAAGCAGCAGCACCGGAAGGAACTTCTGCAGTAATCGAGACCACAAATTCATCTTTTACCAGTCCCCAAATTACCCAACACACCCAATACAGTGAAGTTTTAGAAGGCGTTCTTGTAGACAAGCGTCTTGCTGTCTTTCTGACTTCCTGGCAAAGGAAATTCTCTTTTGGTTGGATCTGGGATTCTTGTAATCTTTCCACACTATTTCATGCCCTTTATCCAGCATTCCGGCATTGGAAGAAATGAATCCACTCAGTATTTTTACTACAACTGGGCGATAAACTTATAGCATGGTTCTCCAAACGTTTTATGGTGATTATCAGTACCAGTGGCAATGTTAACAGCTATGACACCAGCAAATCCTGACTTATGCTCTACTGGAGGACATGCTGTAGTTTTTGGAGGTTCACGGTACACAGTATCACTCACAATTGCCATCATTAAAGGAAAAGGTGGCTCTCAAAGGAAGCTACTACCCTTGCAACCTTCTACTAGAATTTAGTCTGTTTGACCTATCTAACTTCCAGATAGGCAGTCAGCTGAATAAAGATCCTGTTTTAAATCCTAAACATTTACAAGAAACATTTTTCCTTCTGGCTGAAAGGGGGAAGATTATAAAAGACATAGGGAAACAAGACAAAAACATACATATTGCCTAAAGTTAAACAACAGAAAGCTAGGTTCAGAACACAGATTTCCAGGTACGCAGCAGACAGCGCAAACACACTATTTGCTCTGCGAGTTTCATAACTAAGGGGTAGCTCAATGAGAGGTAACACACATGCATCACTATCCCAATCGAACAGTCTTCATTCAGTAAATAATTCCTCTCCTTTCCATGAGGAAGAGGAGGGGAGCTCCACTGTGTTCATCGCTCCATTCACACCAACCTCAGCTAAATCTTACTTCCAAATACATTCAGGTTCTGGTCTGTGGAGAGAAACTAGACGGGAAAAACAGGAGAGAGACAGATCACAGCCTGCCTTACTATGTGTTACTTCTAGTAAGGTCACAAAAGGCTGCTGCCTTAAAGGGAACTTCATATTAGCCCAACTGCAAAGAAGTTGCCACCAGCACGGAACCTTAGCAGGGAGGTAATCTGGAGAAATCTGACTTGTCACAGATTACCAAAGACTCTCCAATAAGTGGCAATCTGGACCTTCCCTGAAGGTAGAAGAAACTACTCAGGAGAACGCACACTGAGATGTTATCATCTAGAGCTTGTTTCCATATGCACGCCATGCAGGAAGAGCAATTCAGTTTCATAAAACTGTATTTGGACATTGTACAGTTTGTCATCCACACATCTTAAAATGATTTATAATGGTCTTCCGAATGCCCAGCTAAGTAATTACATTGTTTGGTGATTTTGGGAGAGTAGGATAAAGAGGGGTAATTCAGCTAAAGAGTATTAATTCTTTACTTGTGAGCAAATCATGCAAGCAATGGCTCAGTTTCTGCTTTCATTTACTCAGCTAACACAGGAACATGATACAACTTGAAAGCTGGCTGATTCAGACTCTATGTTTTTATACTAACACACTGCCTTCCACATGGGCGGCCAAGCACTATGGCTCTATGAATATCAGAATCCACTTTTATTTTAGACACAGTCTCTAATTCACATAAACCAGATTCACCTCCCAGGATGAAAAAAACATTATAAAAGGGGGGCGGAGGGGGAAACCCCCATGCAGCTACAAATTCCTCCTTCTATAAGCACTTCATTAGAAATTCCATTACCTGAGTGCTGATAGATCTGGTTCCATCTGTTGCCTCTACCGTCAAGTTGTAATTTGATTTCTGCTCTGCATCAAGAGGTCTAGCGACAATGATGGTTCCAGTGCCCTTGTCCACGTCAAATCGACTGTCATAGTTGCCACCTTGTTCAAGAAATTGGGAGGGGGAAAAGTTCATAAAAGACAACATTGCTCTACTGTTTCATGCATGCTCATGTTCTTCTTCAGATGCTTAATGAAGGTGGAACAATATATATACATTTTAAACCCTTTGTTTTTTTGGTGACATGGTATGCTGCTATTACAGATATTTAAATCAGGGTAGTTTTGGACAGAGCTGATTTGTCTGGCTCATGGAAAGTCAACAGGTAGATTCTGAGGCAAGAATCTCAATTTTTTCATCAGAATTTAAGGATTCCAAATAGCAGGAAATAGAGAACTACCAGGTGAAACATGATAGCTTATTTTGTGCAGAAAGTCAGGCTAAATAGTGGAAAAGGCCCTTTGACTCAAAATAAATTAAAAATTCAAATCTTAAGGGCCGTCAAATTCATACCGCTTGCGTCAGAGTAAAAATCAATATACTCACATATTAACAGAGATAAGGTTGAAAAGGCTACAGTGACGCCAAAGGATGCTTGTGTTAATGCCGTGTACCTAAAAAACTCATTGTCTAACTCCCACTGAGATAAGTAGGACTGAGATGAGCGTTAAAAGCTTAAATGCTTTAAATGTGCTCAAGCTCCTTTTCTGAAGTAAGTTAACTTACTTCCCTTGCAAAACTTTTAAATTACTCATGGTTAAATAACCATGTAGATCAATCTTAAATCTTTAAACAATTTAGTTAATCATTTCAAACATTTAGTTCATCATCATCATCTCTGTGCCACTCTGAGCAGATTGTCATGAGAATACAATGTCCATTAGGTTCAAATATTGATAGCAATGATAAATATGGCCATTAACTACCATTGGTTTAGACTTTCCAATAAACTACCTAAAATGGAGGAGTTAATTCTTGTTTTGGTCAAGCCAGCGCTAGATAGAGCAAATAAATTTCTTCTAATTATGTGCATGTGTTTCTCTAATTATATTTTAAAGGGATATCATTCAGATGTAACAAGTGCTTTAATTATTTATTTTAAAAGAGTCATTACATGCTATGTTTTGTAAATCATTGAATGCTTTTCATGAAAAGTCATGGCAAGAAGTGAGAGGGTGAAGTTCCAGCGGTTGCAAATTTATATTTTATCTAAGAAAGAGCAGTAAATATGGAAATGGGCCCCCACTCCAACATAAAAGGATTTCCACCTTCTTTCCAACCTTCTAAAGAAGGTTCCGCTGCATGACAGACATACCAATCTAAGCAAGATGGGCTGGATTCTGCTTCACTGGATTTAAGATATTTAGAAACAGTTAATAATAAGGATACTGACATTTTTCTAGTTTCACTGAAAGCTAATTTCTCTTATTGGCCTAGAAGCAGTTTCTGAATCACATGCACGGATATAAAATAAACAGCGCGAAACGCAGCAGCTTTGTTTTGAGCAGGTGCACGTGACATTTTTTATTTGGTTTCATGCAAGATGTCAGCTTCAGAAAGTGAGTCTCCAACTTTTATTTTATATTTGATATGTGACAGCATTTTCTCAGACAGCTAGGAACGGATTTAATGTCTCAATGAAGTCATCTCCATTGTAAGGGAACAGCAGGATGAACGGGCATCAACCTGTTCATTCAGTTTCCCTGGCATAAGGACAAGCTCACTAACCAACTAAGGAAATTGCAAAGGCCTTGTCTAATTTTTCTAATAGTGATGATATCTGGCAATCCACTGAAGCAGCACCCACCCTAACGTCTGCATCTGGTGCACTGAAAGTGTAATAGCAACGGCTTTGGTCAAAAGCCAAAACCAGAAGCTCTGAATTGATGCTGTGTAAATGCAATGATGACAAAACAAAACAAAAACAAACCTGTCACAAATGCAACTGTGAGCACTTTGATTTCCGAAGAGTTAATAAAATAAATATTTTATAAATGTACGCTTTCATTTCAGATCTCATAATCTGGTAATAAATTATGTGATCTCAGCAGATACCTTCTGCTGTACAGTTCAGGTCACAAGCCATCTGAAAGATGTAAAATACTTCACTAGCAAGCTTGTCTCCTGGCTCAGCCAAAAAGAAAGAAAGCATGGAAAGCAAGCACAGAACACAAAGGAAAGCTGTCAATCAAATTATTTCATGCTATTAGAAACAGTAAAAGAGGGCAGTAAAGAGATCACCGTTAAGAGCAGCTGATAATCTGATAACATGATCACATACCAAACTTTCCAAAACACTTTTGTTAAGAAAACAGTCAAACTAAAATGTTTGCTTTTACAGTCTGTGCATAAGTCCGGTTCCCCCTTCACATTAAAAAATAAATATAAAAAATAAAAAAGTAAATCCCCTTGGGAGTTTTCTATATGCCTTTTAAAAATAGCAGGACTAGATCATCTATTTTCTGTGTTAAGCGTACAATAAATGTCCAAGCCGTCCAAACTGCATGCTTAGGACAAGAAAAATCAAAATAAAACCATTATCAGAATAATAACACACTATTCAGAGTACACAGTAGTTGAAATAAACTAAAAAGAACAACCAAAAGGTACATCCCCAATCTTGTTAACAAATTCTGCTAAACTAGAGACCCCAACAGACACCATTGCTTTACCCTGTGGAGACTGTGAGGACTGAAGTCACTAATGATATCTGAGGCCTGTTCTACTTAACTATCCTCACCTCTGTGAACCGCTCACGTTAGTATTACAGGCACTATCCCTTTCTTAACCTTGCCTTTAGTGGCCTCTTTATGGTCTACAGGTATTTCTGATCGTTGACTGAATGACCCCGGCTGGGCTAGGGCAGACAGAAACTTCTCCTCATATTCCATCTCTGCTTCCTTAAGCAATTTTTATATTTTCTGTCTTCTTTACTTCCGTGTATGTGTGCACGTATATTTGGGAAAGCAGTAAAAGGACAGTTGCAGTCGCCGTCCCAAAATACCTCCAATGCAGATAGCTTTACCCCATGAGAATTCAAGGGGGCATCTTGAACCCTCTACTCTATCTACACAGATGCACAGACCTGAAATCTCTCTAGCCCCTCTCTTTGTCTAAATGCAACAACTTTTTACTTACAATCACAGGCTGCTCAGGTAGGAGGCAAGCTTTTATGTAAGACCTGTGTCTGTTCTTATGTAATACTGTGCACAGGATTTGCCTGAAAGCTTTTTGAGAACACAGTCAAGTACTTGGTATTTACACATTCCTGCTCTGTGTATCAGTTTTACAACCTTTATTTTTAACTACTGCTGTTCTCAGCATCCCTTAAAAACCACGTACAAATGAAACAAACTTTGTAAATCATTACATTTGTAAGAAATAATTTCAAAAAAATCTTCTCCACTACAACTCAAAATAACGCCACAATCAAGGCAAAAATCTTCACTAGTAACCAAGGTGTCATGGAAAAATCCCAGTCTGATAGGGCTATCTTAAGTCCAGAAACAGTCCACTATAGGAACATATCCTGAAACAAGGCTCTGTTATCCTTGATTCAGAAAGATGTAAGAAAGGACAGAATTTGTTTTTAGTATCAGCTATACAGTGAAGACTCTGTATTCCTGGTACTTGGAAGTCTAGTGATGAAGTCTAAAATGAAGTTGTTTTATTCATTTTGCCACCACAGTATCTGTAGTCCCGTTACTGACCAAAATTCTCCTTTCAGCAGAGGAGGCTAAGGGCCTCTGCAACAGTAAGAATACATATAGGAAGAAGTTTGCTCGGGTTAGGAACATTATACTCTTTCTTCCCAGTACTGAACCAAGGCACAGCGGGAAAGGAGAAGAAGCCAATGTGAACAGTATAATCTCTCATTGGGTGTACTATCTCCATTTGCAGAAAACTAGCATTTTACTTCTTTCCCTATCCAACAAGCTATGAGATTGACTCGATTTATCTTAATTTCACTGACACAATATTCACAACTCAATTCCCAAACTATAACACTGTCAGATATTTTGCAATGTATTTTTCTTCTTCTAGTGTTTATAAAAAATTTTAAAATCATTTTGATTTATAATGAAATAGAAAATTCGGGGGGGGGGGTATATACAGCTAAAGAATGTCAAAACCTTTTATTATTTAGAGGAGAAGTTAAGAAACCAAGCTGCAACCCTCCAGCATCTCACCACCCTTCATGCATTTGTTTCTAATAATAAAAGCCCTTAAGGCATCCTTACCCGTTATGTCAAACCAAAGTGGTGTTCCAAGAGGTTCAACAGCTATTACACCAATCATGTGAGCGACTGGATCACTTTCCATCACCGTAAAAGAAAAAAACGTTTCCTCAAAATAAATGGGCTCTGTAGGTGGGATGGGCTTTGGAATCCATTCTATGTGAAGCCGTGTAGTTGATGATTTCTGTGGGCGACCATTATCTACAGCTTTAATCTGTGAAACAGACACATCCTTTAGGCTACAGGATCACCGAAATCATTATGTCACAGAAATGGAAAAGTAATAAGAAGCCCCAAAGATGTTTGCTTCTGTGAGATATATCCAAAAAGTGTCTCTCAAAGTGCTACTTGCCCTTCATTATCTGGGCAGCAAACAGTAAAAGCACGCAGCTTTTACTGATAGTACTACTGATAGTACTACTGATAGTAGTATATGCTCTGTTATCATAAATTTACTTTAATTTTGCTACCTTCCTGAAAGAGAGTCAAAATCTGTGATTGCTTATGTTCCCTCATCATGTTCATTATCTGTTAAGTTTTGGAAAAGAATAGCAGCTTCTTGATTCACTTTCTCAATGCAACCCTCTAAAATCATCCTTTAAAGAAAACAAGCAAAACAATATTCCTGCATTTGCAGATGCCTGCTCTCTTCCAGTACTGCAGCCACTCGTCTGCCAGCTACTGAATAAGAAGTGATGAGAATACAGATAAAAGCGCACTCCACATATACATGATATATGAGATTTTGACTCACTGAAAGGATATCATATTCCCTTGCTGCAGAAAATTTCTTTGACGAAACCACTCCAGTTTTTGGTTCAATAAAGAATTTGCCATGTTCATCACCATCTTCAATGCTGTAAGATATCTCTGCGTTGGGACCTTCATCTTTATCTGCAGCAATAACTCGATAGATCGGCTCTCTCCTAGCAGTTCTCTCTCGTTCTGGCTTACCACGCTCTGGAAGCCTGATTTTGTAGAACTTTTGCAAGAACTGAGGCTTATTATCATTTTCATCTAAAACCTTCACAATCACCCGTGCAATAGTTGTTTTTGCAGGAATGCCGTTGTCTGTTACTGTTACCTGTTTTCATAAAAAAAAAAAATTTAAATTAGTAATAATAATAAAAAAGGTTAGCGCTCAATTCTGAGATGGTCTTTCCTGTGTGAGCGCATGCGCGTGTGTGCACGTGAATCATATCTTCTTCAAGTTATTACAACTGTATCGTATTTCCCTAGCTTTGCTTTACTTAAAGTGTTAGGTTAAAAAAAAAAAAATCACTTATTTGGTGAATTTTTAGAAAAGGCACCACAAAGATTTATGTAGCTATTGTCTTAACATTTTGATGCTTGAGGTACAGAGTAACACAGTGTTACACAATGCGTAACATACACATTAAATCTGTTTCACTATTTTGCAGCACTGAAATTGAAACAAATCAAATGAATTTGAAGCTAATTCTTGAGTACAGGAACAACACACAAGTATAGTATCTCAAGTAATAACTTCATCGTAGTAATATCTTAACAAACTTTCATTACAGTGTTTTCTTGCCAATTTTAAATCTAATTGTTTGATTCCATACCTCAAAACATGCAATTTATAAGAGGTACACATGAATATAACTTTCAGACTCTGACAGGCCTACGCATTAAAAGAAAACTATTTATTTTAAGACAAAAACATTACTATATTGTTTGAAAAAAAGTTAAAATAGCCTTTTTAAAGAACACACAGAGCAATCTATCTCCATACCCTAAATGAAAGGGGAAATAAAACCAACTCTGCTCTCCCACCGACGGTCAGGAGTTTTACTAAAAAGCCAATGAAGGAGTAAGGAATCTTCTTCAGTACTAATTCTAGGGCTGATTGGATGTTATTGATGTGGGTAGTGGAAAAAAAAATTACATTAATTTGAAATTAAAACAAAGAGAAAAATCTGTGTCTATGGGAAGAGAACTAAACTGATGTAGAAGCCTAGCTCATTTATAGGAGTCTGAGAACCAATAAGGTGTTAAACATGAGTATATGTGAATTACATTGGCGTCTATTTCAAAGAAGAAAAGACTGGCGATTTATGCTCCTGTCATCCGCCCTTGAAAGAGCTCGGTTAGTACAAGAATTACAGAATCAGGGCCATGATTTTCTGGCTGTACCCAGCCTTCTATGTAACAGGCTCAGACAGCAGGCACTTTCAGGGAAGAGTTTAGGTAAGCATTTAAAACAAATACAAATTTTCACTTGCAACAGTGTTACCTAACCACCAGCAGTTTGCTTAAATCTCAGTTTCTGAGGTGGGTGTTTTCTGAAGATTTGTACTTAAAGACTCAAGGAATAATGATGGCTAAGAACATTTTTCTTTCTTTGCCAATCTTTCATGTGTTTTTCCTTAATTTCTCTCCATTGTTATGCTATTTTTGTTTTCAACTAAAATTTTAATCCTCTCATGTAAAAAAAGCACGTATGCACTTAAAGCCAGTGCAGCAACACTCCTCTACCTTGTCTATGGTCTCCCATTCTTACTCTCTCTTCTTTTCCGCCCCCTTAAAATCTCTTTGTCTTTATTTTACCTTCACTATTATCATGTAGAAACACAAATGGATGCCTGAGGGTCACCTCTGCCTGTCCTGTTTCAAGCAGAGAAAACAGACAGTCTGAGATATGCCCACCTAATCCTAAGCGATACTTGTCAAAGCTTCAGAGGAATGCAAAAATCAAACAAAACCCCAAAGTCTCTGCCAATAAATTCAATGTGAAATATGTTACGAAACAGTTTCATATTGTTGAGTCTATAAGGAAGATGAAAGTCTTTCCTGGGAGGAAGCTCTTAGCAGAAGTCGTGGTACTAGCATTGGGAAAACATTAAGGAAGATTAGTGCCGTGGAGGGTATTCAACATAAGCAAAAGCCCTTTAACCGAACAAATCCCACCACTGCCACTGGTGTGAGATACTCCCTTTCCAACAAGGCCACCACAATTTGAGAAGAACAAGTGGTTTTCTTCAGCAGTGTGGGTGGTGAATTGCTTGACTAGTTCTTAGGATTCTTAGGATGTCCTGCGAAATCTGATATAAGGATACAAGGATAGCATGAATAAAAAATAGGTCTACTAATGGAAAACCAGAATTGAATCTCACACAAGAAAGAGAATTTATCATTTACACGAATTAGCATAGATTCATATCTACACATGACCAGATATGATTTTTTTTGGTCCTTTCCCATTTATTTTAGGAACAAATAAGCCAGTACAAGTGATGGTATAACTGGGTATAACTTGTAAGCAGAAATGAAATGAAGAAGTACAAATGATTACAGTGATTAGCCAAGAAAAAACACATTAAACAACATAAAATGTAAACATTCATGCTCCTCCCTAATAGGTGGCAGGATTTCCACACCTTTTATTATCTTTTCCCTTTAGTACCAGTAACTGAACAATATCACATACCTTTTGGCTAAAAAACAAAACAAAACAAGCAGAAAACCAAAATGCTCCAAAACCAAACCAAACGCGACGCTAACAACCCCCCTTCCCCAAACACACAACTAACATCCCAGAACAGGAAATGCCAGGCGGGTACAGAGTAACTAGTCTGTTTACACAAAATTTGCACTGCCCTGACCCAAAAGAATAAATGGCAAAATTGAGGAAAACCTAATTTGATTTGAAAGCATTGTCAGTTTTGAAGGCATTTTTGATACTGTAACGATCAATATTAGAATGAGATAACAACATGAAGACAAACTAAACTGATCGTATGAAAAAAGCTATCCAAATTGGTGCTCAGAAAACAGTTAGAATTTGGGAAGGAAAAAATGTTGCATATTATTACTATGCAAGAGTGCAGTCAAGGTTCAATTTTAATCACCAACAAGGATTAAACCCACCAACCCATCTGGTCAACATTTCAACGCTCAATTATTTAGCCAGATGCACAGCACTTGGCTTAAGCTGCTTATAATATTGCCACCATCCTGTGCATTTTTGGGTTTCTTCCCAAGTTATTTTCAAAAGTGTCAACATAAAACTAACAAATGCGGAAACTCCTACTTTGGGCCAGGCTATCTTTCATTATTGCTCTATGGCTAAGATTTTTTCCCTACTTTGCAGACTTTTATTTAAAACTTTAATAATCATGGGGAAATCAAAATGGAGGAAGAGAATTAAATTATGAACAATACCAGGCAATAACCAAATTCCAAACTAAAGTGCAATCAGCTTAACCTGCTGTCTTTTATAGGAAATGTTGAAAATAGATGCATTTATTTCACATTGTGTGACACTGTAACTTCAAGAAAGTGTTTATAACTTCTGTACATAATATAATGACTTAGGTCGAATGTGCTCACTTTACTTATTTTATTTGGATTGCAATATCAAAAGGCAGGGCTTTACTCTTATGGACAGTGTTACACCAAAAAGGATCAAGGACGTAGACACGAGTGTTAGCGTACAACTGTCTGTACCATTACACCGGCAGAAGTTTTCGCCCGGAACCAACAGTACTCTCCCAAACAACGCCAAGGTACAATTCGAAAATTCACACAAGTCAGGTACCACTCTCAACAAGCAACATGGATATGGCTACCCTGCTCTAGGGATAAAAGAGTTGACTTGCTTGCATTGGAGCCATACTGTGCTAGGTGCCTTCAGGGTCACAGAATGATCCATGGCTCATTTTATTTAATCTGAATAAATCTCAGACAAGAGCTAGCACAATATGCAAAAGCGTAAAAGGCATTAAGCATTAATTTTGCAATCAAACACACATAGCAATGGCCACAGAAATGACTTACATAACTGACATGTGCTTTGGGAAACTGCAACACAAACATGTTTTGGAAGGTGATTTAAAACGGAATAATATGGTAGCTTTGCAATTTTCATGAATGATGTGTCTAACACTAAACCAGACTTGCTAATTAATTCACTTTCCTTTCATTATTACTACTGGAATCATGCTGCTGTGGATATTCCAGCCTATTGCTACAGAAGCACAGTTCTTTCCAAAGCTGATACAGAAATGCAAATTCCGATAAAAATTTGGTCCAACAGCTGCAATTTAATCCAGCTTGCAATACATCGAAGGTACAGAAAGAGGCCAGCAAGATTGCATGTACACCTGAGTCCTGTAAAAGGATAGTTTATGAATTCTAGGAATACGCTCACCATCAAGCCTTCATTCAGCCTTTCATTTGCATTCCTATCAGGAAATCTGTCTACAGATTTTGCAAATTTTGAGTAAGCCCAGAACAGCTGCCCTCACTATGTCAGTTTTGCCAACTTACATTGCAATCCCTTATCTATCATTCAGGAGGAGAGAGACAAAAGTTTTCAGATAAGTTTTAGGTATAATGCAAATATCACTGTGAACATTAAGTTTTCACTGTAAGTGAAATATGATGCTTTCGTACTGCCTGACAACACTGTATTCACTGGTACACCTACAGCTGTCTACATTGCTGTTCTTTTCTCCTGTTTCACACAAAACAAGAATAGTTATTACATAAATTCCAGCTGATCAATTAGAAGTAGCTAAAAATATAGAAGAATTATATTAAGAATTTCATGCTCTTGGACTCTAAATCTATAATCTATAATATACATAGACATATATATTACATATATATATCTATCATATATATAATCTAGAATGTACATTTTACAACAGATCTACTTATGTGATTGATAAATATAACATGAAAAAAAGAAAAAAAAGTGCATTTCTTTTTCACAGAAAAGGAAAAAAGAAGAATCACACTCCTTCACTCTTTTAGCAATCAGGCCTTCATACTGTTTGGAAGAAACTCTTGGTTTAGGGATATAAAAACAACAATTGCCTTCTATCTGTATCTTAATTCTTTCTCAAGAAAAAGTCCCAAAACACTGTTTTTATTAGACAGATAGCTCTGTGAACTGCAATATAATGAACCCAGAAGCAAATTACTTCTGAAATTCAGTTCTCCACATTCTTCATATGGTAATCAAGTATGGTAAACTCACGCTCTGTAAAAGCAAAGGAATAATGAACTTACTGTATTTCAGAGAACTAAAGGAATTATTTACCTCCAAAATGTGTTCTCCCTGCTGTTCTCGATCTAGTTTTCTAGATGTGGTTGTAATTAGACCTGTGAAAATAAAAGAATAACTCAGTTCCTTCAAGAAAATCTGAATGAAGGTTAGTTTAAGGCAGTAATCACTGATATATATCCAGCCTCAATTTCTTCTTAGGTGGTCTCAAACCATTTTTGCAGAACTTAACCTTTCATCAAGGAGGGTGGGGGGAGAAGGGGAGTTTCCAGTCCTTAAGGGCTGTGAAAATATTCTTTGCAATCTGAAAACTAAGCCTTTAAGACAACAGACAGTTTTATTTTCCAATATGTCTGTGCATGTCTCATGTTTCTGACAGGCATAATATATGTAATTGTATCACATTAAGTCTTATTTGTATAATATCCTTACTCATTTACAAAGGGTCTTTATAGACCTTATTGGAAAGTTGCTCACACATCCTCTCTGAATAATTACCAATCACTTCAGGAGAAGCATCTGTTTATATTTGTTGTGGTACTAACAGAAAAAAAAGCATGGACTGAAGAGCTATATTAATGATGGGAAATAGAGCAATTTGTGTGTGTGTGCTGGAGTGATTTGGCAATAAGGAGGAGTCAAACTTTTGTTTTTGGCAATGGCAGAGAACGAGGAAGAGTTTTTGAAGATATTAATTTTGCTGTAAGAGTCTGATACAAGGTTGATGCGAGACAAGGAAGGCATGATGAGTTCTGCTCTAGATGAAGAAAGCCAAAGAGCATAAGATGAAAAAAAGACCATGAAATCTAACTACAGCAAAAGGATCTTAACCAAATTAATTCTCCCTAGTAGCAGGTTCATAATTTTAGCGACTGAGTTTCGTGAAAAGTAAACTCAGCGAACTTTCAATTATTGTTGAACGGCTTGTGCACGGCATGGATTAACCGTGCTATGGATGCAAAGATACGAGACACTACTGTATGAAAAGCCAGGTTGGGTCTAGCAGGATTTATCAGCTCAGGCTCAGTGCCATGTGAACACAGTGATAGTGTCTGCGAGGCCAACTCGTATCTGCAAACAGTGCAGCAGCTTTTGTGTGGCCCAGAAATCAAGCCAACAACCCCATTTGGACCCAGTCCCCAGAACAGAAACACTGATTAGCTCAGGTGCAGCACTAGCTCTGCCTGACTCAAGCCACTACTGCCCAAAGTACCCCATATTCACTATTGTGGGAATCTAGCATATGCTAGATAGGGAGGATAGAAGTGTGATTAATGCCCTGCACTGTCACGAAGCTTTTTATGTAACGAGCTCCATGCTTTTTACAGTGACAGGTAAGCACTGCCATCTTGATCCTTAATTACCAACCTGAAACACAGGGAAGTAATTACATGACTAAGGGCAATGCAGAGATTAAAATCCAAGCCGCATACTCCAAGTTCCTTTCTCTAACTAAAGTGTAAGCTGTTTCTTCATTAATATAAGACCTCTTATATTCAGGAAACAAATCAATTTTTCAATTTTTTGATCTGCTTCAGCAACAAAAAAGAAGCCTTCAATTTTGTTTTACAGTTGATAAAAGTAGAGCATCTAAGAAAGAAAAGCAACATCAATAAAGATTTCAATTTCACTTTAAAGAGAAACACCAACAGAAACAGAATTGTACACCATCAGTGCATAACTACCCAGCGCTTTTGTCACAACAGAGTAGTCTACACGTACCAACAAAATGGACAACCAACAAAATTAGCCTCTGCTAAATAATATGAACAAAACCGATAGGCAGCAATATTACAGCTGTTAAGTGTTCAAATAGCTATTCTTCAACAAACAGATACTATACATCATGGCTGTTTCAATTACAGTAAAATTGGTCCTTGTTTTTCCAGTAATTTCGTTTGCCATTGTATCAAGTCCATTATATAGTGAGTATTCTAGACATAAAGCTCAATCTTCTTCTCTTAACTTTTTTTTTAAACTTTCATCACACAGAACATTTTATTGTACGTTATCATTAGGATACATATTTTTAATATTATAAAGTAATTGTCCTATATTCCCAAGAAAGCACAAGGAAAACATAAAACCAAGGAAGAAAAAGTTGCGTTAGTACTATGAATTTAGGAAGAAGGGAAAAAAAGGACACGTCAACTCTGCATTTACTGCCTCGGGGTTACACCTTCCTACAGAGAATCCAGAGCTGTGAACAGTGACAACTGGAAATATTTATTGTCACATATTCTAAGCAAAGCTTTCTCCCAACCTCCTGGCTGAGGCTGACCAAGCCACACCATTTCTTCTCCCAGGCTCCACGGGAAAGAGCATGGAGCTGTTAATTAGAAATGAACAAACGGCAGAGCAGATGCCTCAGCTGCTTCCATGGAGCAGAGAGACTTGTAGGTGACTTCAGGAAGCACCAGCTCTCCTACACACTCCTTTCTATCAAATACCTCCGAGGAAAGCCTGCACAAGCCCCTCCGGGAAGCATTAATCCCCTGAGACTCACCACAGAGGCAAAGAAGGGAGAGCAGTAAATTTCAGCGTAGACACTAACGGAGCTGCCAGTTCAATAGCCGGGTTGAGGATGGAGAGGATCTCAACAAGCAGAGCAAATAATTCCAGCATCCCTCATTACGCTTCTCTGAACATACTATACTTTCAATATTCAGCGTGCACCTTCTGCACAACATTAGAATCAATCTCTCATGACAGCAGCAAGTAGTAGAGCTGCTAACATAGGGGAGCAGAAAGACAGCACCTTTCAACAGTTTCCTATCCACTTTTTCCCCCAGAGATTGCCGCAGAGACTGGGACCATTGCTAATAAAAGCCAACTAATATTTAGCAAAAAACCCCCACCTTTTCTGCGAGCATTCCAAACAGAATTCCACCATGTGCTGCACACTACAGTTTGTTAACAAAAATCTAAGTTTCCTGCATCATTTCTGTGAATGAAATTGATTTATATAACTCAGAAACAGGTAAACAGATAAATATCAGTATGGATAACATAAATATGCTTTGGTCTGTTAACATTTCCACCTTCTTTAAGCAAGCATGCCACACAGTTCTGTTAAAACACTTCAGGCTATTAACAGACGGGTTTAGTCTTCACCATATACATCCTGTAAATTCAGCAGAAACTAGTGCCAACAAAGGAAATGTAACACTTCTGGATTTAGAATCACATACACATGCATGACATTCTTTGTATTTAACCCTTTACTCCTAGCCACTTTCCTAAGTGAAAATTCAGCCTGACTGAAGTTTGTTCCGCTCCAGTTTAAGACTATGACAGGTTTGATTATGGCAATCCCTCTAAGATTTTCAACTTTTCTCAAGTTTTGGAATATTCTGAATGTTAAATGCTGCACTGACAGATTTCATTAGATGTAAGCCAGCTCCCTGAAACAGGAGTCGACATCCGGCTCTGCCTACTGAGAACAAAAATTTCTCAAACTTTTTAGATCTAGTTCCCTTTGCTATTTTCTCTAATCATTTAGGGATAGCCTACCCCTGTCCCTCCCTCTACACATATAAATGAATAACCACACCTTCGCATACACCAAATGGCTGCCCTGCCAATAAACAGCCCCCTTCCCTGAGTGCAACTGTCCCTTTTCTCCCGTCCTACGAACATCCAGCAAAGCTGTCTATGTCCCCATCCAGCTAGCACTCTGAACCGCCTTTCACTAAAGACTCCCTGTACTTTTCCTTGTCTAATCAGCCGCCTGCGCTGCCGAAACCACTGCAAGCCCCCGGCTAACTCAAATTCGGTGCCCCTCCCCCACTGAGAGTCAGACTACTCAATTCTAATAACATGTTTTTAAATACATCACTGAAGATGAAAGGCATCATAAGATACATCATAAGATGAAAGGCAACCTGCTGTCCTTTAACTCAGTGGTATACGGCACTACAGCACATGATTTACTCTCCTGCCACTCGTCCGATGACTTGGCTATGTACTAACACAGTCGAGCACAGAAGTGACAAATAACAGATGAATTTTAATTCACTTCTGAAGAAGTCTGACAGGGTCTGTTCTGAAATCCTTTTTACATGGTACAGAGAATCTATTCGCTGCTGAATGAGAGAAATGAGTGCAGGGGGAAACGGATCACTGTAACAAAGCATTCATTTTCTGAACAAAACTGACTTAGGCAGCACCGCTTTGCAACCATATTTTGCTGTTTTCCTTCTACTTCTGCATATCACAACACCTTCTGCCCCAGCAAGGACTGGGAGCTTCAGTAATTTAATTTATATCACTGGGGAATCAGCGCACACTGTAACCAAGTGGCAAGATAGCTCAGTCATCCTTGGGAAAGCACAACTTTATAACAAGCATTTCTAAGCTAATGATGAACAAATGGTATCTCTAGCAAACTGGTGCAATCTTTCCATTCAGTAATGTTTCAAAAGTCACCTCAGCAGTAACATTTTCATAATTGCAGATTAAATGCTTACAGTCTTTGGATAAACCACAGCTGCTCTGCTTCACTACCTGGAGAAGTACTTTAAAGAACTGAACCTAACTGTAAACACCCCTATCTTAAAATAATAACAATATCATGTAACAAATACAATGAACATCTTATTGTTCTCCCTTCCTTTCCCCTTTGAGTTTACACTATGGGGATATCTACTGTCTATTTGATGTCTACTGCAAAATCAAAATAGTTACATCCACATCCAAAGAGAATTCACTTCAGATTTCTATTTTAAATAGTATTAAAATACGAACACAGTAAAATATGCAACTATAGCATTCAATTATGTAAATATAAATACAAGTATTACATCTGAAAAAAAATATAGCACGAGAGCTGACACTAGCAGAGATTTATTTTAGTTACGTAAGTTTTCATCTCAGCGCCTAGTTACATCACATTACCTACCCTCTGTATCTCGGTCTTTGTATCTGAAAAGTAGCACATCACCAACACTCTCAGTTCAGTACTGAAATGGCAATCTTTTAAAAAAATTATAAAACAGTATATAAGTACTAACGAATTATTTTATTAAAATAGTGCCATGTTATTAGACATCTTTATAGTATGGATGATCTCAGAGATAAAAAAAGTGGCATAATAAAAAATGTCGTATTTGCAGGAGGAGGAGAAAGGCTCAGGATTTATTGCCTTACTGCTCATAGATCAAACTTTCTCTGCCATATGCACAGGCAGGCCTACAGCTACATGCATTTGTGTGTTTACAAACTTGCACAGACTTTGCACCTGCACGTTCAGCTTTGGATAATGAAGCGTCCGGGGCTTTTTTCTTCTAACAGAAACAAACAAACAAACTTGTAATCAGTAAAGATTCAAAGGGCCGAAATATGTGCCAAGTCCATTAGCTGCCTCCAATGAGTTTGGACTAATATGCATGATTTGAATATAGCATAACATTACTTGAATTATAGTATATGAAAATAAATAAGTTATCCTTGATCTTTGAGTGTGTTGGCACTGAAGGTTTATGAATACAGAAAGTCGTTACAACACCTTTATCACTAACTTCAACAGGTACAAGACATTACAATTAAATATGATGAGGGAGGGTCCCAGTTTTACAGTCACGCTTTGCTGATAAGATTTTTGTCTTCTTTGTTGAATCCAAACCATAACCAGTCGGCACCAGAAATGATTTCTCTAAGCTGCGTTAGTGCAACTCAATCAGTTTAAAGCTGTGGATCAGTTTAAATAATAAATTAAAAAATTATAAATAAACTCCTGCTCCCCCCCGCCCCCACCCCGTTCCTCCTCCAAGATGGGAAATTGCTAAGAAATGTTAAAAAAAAAAATTATCTGGGGTTTTCTTTACAAAGTTCTTAGTACTTAAACTCTCTCATTGATTTATATAAGTATGGATTTTAAATTCACTGCAATGATAATCTAGTTTGACTACTGCATAACACAGGCCTAAAACACGGGATGAATTACAGCATACCTTCTATAAACCAAAGATCAATTATGGCTCTTCAGGTGATAAAGATGCTGTCACACCTATAGGTAGAATTTCCTACTAATTATCCTCATGTAAGAAATAGCATATTACATCCCATTCAAGGCAGCTTTTCCTTCTGGACAGAGTTTATCTTGCTTTTGTCTGGCAGACTGAGAAGTCCACTATAACCAGCAGTTTCTCCCCATGAAAGTAGTTAAATAGTGTCATATAGTCACGTCTTAGACTTCTCTTTGATAAATGAATACAGAGGGTGTCTCAAGCCTCACTGTCAGGAAGATCTCTTAACGATATTGTTTTGAACAGCTTCTCAATATTTCATTATTTTCTGAAAGAATGGACAAAATGATTGATGAGCACAATAATCTCTAATTGTTTCACTATTGCCACAGAAAGACAACCAGTCTTTTCAGTCTTCTCTTTTTTTAATGATTTCAAGTTAATCGTCACATACACCTAGCTTGCGTTACAATCAATGACCATCAAAAAATGCCTATATTTCCTTTCTAAAGGAATTCTTAATTTTGTCACTCAGATATGCTTTTGGCAAGCTATAATCAAACCTTGTCTTCTAGGTAAGCCAAGACATGACTTTAGACTCAAAGGAAATAAACAGGTTAATAAAAATAGGCCAATGAAAATAATAGCAGACGGAATTAAGATCAGACTTTTGCTTTTCAGATGAGAAAACATAACTTCCATACCTTGCCAATCATGTATAGATGATTGTAAGCTTGGCAGTGTGCTGTCTACTACATTGAATGCAAGCTGCTGAGTTAAAAACCAACAACAAAAAATTCCCAACCAATCATTGTACCAGACAGAAGATACCATAAAGAAACTGAACAGCTTTGGTTTACATGGTGTTAAAGACAACTTCTCAGCTATTTAACTTGCTTTTCATTCCTAAACTCTTCCTTGTCCTAAATGAGTTAATAGTTCTCATTAAAAACTAGCAACAGAATTGTCTTGAATAATTTTCATGAGAAGTGTTGAAAAATTGATTATACAGTCCCAAAGAAACTAGTGATGAGTTAAAAAAATGCACTGAGGAGTTGCAAATGCCTCTTCCATTCAAGTAAAGCATTTAGAACTAAATTATATCTATTATTTTGTCCAAGGACCGACAAATGTAAAAGTGATTCCACTTTTCAGGAGAGATGTTGAGAGCTCTGATTCTTCCTTCCACTCTCTCAGCTGCATACTCTAACCACTACCCAGAAGGTCATGTTCTTGCTTGCTTGCTCTTTCTGGCTTCTTAAATGCTATGTTTTTACTGCACAATTGTTTACCTAGAACAAAGATCGCTTCTGCCTGGCACAGCATGATGCTTAGGAGACTTTTCTAGGGAGTTTAAATCCCTTTGGGGGATTAAACAGGAAAGAGCATGTGGTTTTCCACTTCACATATGAATTTTCTGATCAGGGTATTTTGCAAAAAACAATTACACCACTCTATGAATAGTTAGCTTTAAAAAGATAGATAAAGAAAAGGGAGACCTAATGTTGTATACTGTGCTGAAATGAGAGCTTTCCCTTTCTGTTCTGTATAGCCCAACTGCAGTCAACTAATCACTCCTTCAGAGCTTAGGTGCCTCTCCCTCTTCATTTTCCACCTGCAGCAGTTCGGGCAAAAGCCAGCAGGACATTCCCACTAGTTTACAGGCAACTAGTTAAACTTTAGCCTGAAGAGGCTAAAACCCTTTACCAAATGCTTTATCCAGACTTCGTCATTTGTTTTCCAGATCATCTCCTTTTATTTAGGCACTTCCTGCTTCAGATGCAGGAGTATATATGCTCTGGATTTCAAGAGAAATCCCCAAGAACAATTTTTGGCACACTAATCACAGCTGAATAATGTCTTGCACTTTGAATGGTACTCCACGAAAAGTAATGTAATCAATAACTGAGATATCTCAGCCCTATCTGCGACAGGGCTGCATCAAACAAGGGATAACTAACCTAGTCCATAGGGGCTTGCCTGCATCAGCATATTAGATTTTAATGAGGTACAATGCTATCAGTGTTTATGAGTTTGGTATATGTTGTCAGGACAGGCCGTAAACTTTGTATACTGAGTTAACAGTTACTCACTTAGTCCTATGCCTGATATTTCATAGCACCAGTTACAAGGTTCATCAGCAGCCAAGCAATTTAATTATTCAATTCTAATACTACAAAGTATAATTTCGTATGTGCATCTTGCACTTAAGACTCACTTCCCTAAACTATTTTAGCAACATCCAGATACAAAGACCTGGAATTTGCTGATCAAAGTACTCATTAATCATTGAATTGATTGCAAGCAGGGAGTAAAGACAAGCAGCCCACCAAAGATTGTTAACATATCGTATAGGGAGGGAAAAACACTTCACACAAACAACTGTAAGTCAGTCAATGCAATAAACATTGTGGAACTTCAACTTTACACTAAAATCTAAAACCTGTGTTTAGCGCCTGTATCATAATAGCAAACTGCTCAAATGTACCCTGTGTTAACCTCGTAGTTTTGTTAGTTAACTGTATTTAACCCTGTAGTTTTGAGTATACTAACTCAGAGTATTTTCAGTCTGTATTTGCTAGAAAAGTGGTATAACTGCTTCCGCAGTTACTCTCTTATTACTAAATCTATTTGGGGAATAATATAAATAATTGCACCCCCCCCCCCCCAAATAGTTATACTGGAAAAATAAACCTAAGCCTAAAACTCCTGCTTTCCAAGTACTTAAGAGCATTCAGTATGTAGCCAATTTCATTGTCAGCCATGTTCTGCTGGCAGCTTGGTTCTCTCACATATGAGAAAAGGAGAAAAAAAAAAAAAAAAGAACTGTGCCATAAGCAGTATCAGATGAAATAAGGAAAAATAATACTTAATAAATAACAAAAATAACTAAAATAATTTCAAATGGAAAAATAAAACAATAAAACCCAAATATGATTATAAAAAGGAAAGTAATAACACTGCTGATGAATTTCCTGCGGAATGAACTTTGATCTTATTATCGACAGAACACTGTAAATTTTTGTTATCTCTTTGTCCACCTTGCAAAGATACTCTGCTTTCAGCACCATGGGGTATACGAAAGCCACACCCATTCAAAGGCCAAATTCCTTTGGTAATTAATTTTTCAAGCAACCTTATCTTCATGACTCTCCTTTATTCTCTCCTTTCGAGCCATACTATCTTCAATAAGTGCAGAATTATTTCCATAAAAATCTCACCACACCTTGAAAGATCATTTCAAACTGACATAATCCTACTGTGTTTATACTGCTTACACAAAAAAAAAAATACATTCTTCAGTTTACTGCGGCCAGCACTGAGCTGTTAACGTTTAAAAAACATATACACACACACACATATACACATACACATATATATATATTTCTCTCAATTGATAGTGGTTAAGAGCAATGATTAAAGGATTGAGGTTAGCTTTGAAGGTCACTTCCTCTGCCTCAGATGTTTTTCAACTTCGTGATTAATCTCTCATAAAATTTTTGTAACGCATCTATGGATTATGGAAGATTGTGCCAAATTCACAGGCAGAAAAGAAAAAGACCACATAAAACTCATTACTCTCTACTGTGCTGGTAAAACTACTGGTAAATACTTGCTCTGAAATGCAGGCTTGCTAAACAAAAGTTTGAAATCAAACTTTTGAGGCAATTGAAAGTATTCATCAACAAGTAGATTTGTAGGCACAGTTAACTACCAACAACCAGAAATTCTGCGCCTGCATGAACGGCAACTATATCCTGTTAAGCAAACAGCTTCTAAACTTTAACTTTGAGATTTTTAAAGTTATTACAGCTAGTTAAGAACATCTAATTTCAAAGAGAAATATCAGAGCAAGTTTCCACGGTGGCTGTTACCTTGGTGTCAATACTGCTTTTATGTCATTTCACTCCCTCACAGAACATCGCTGCGATCTGTTTGTAACTACAGCATATAGATAACGACAGCATCGACTGAGAACAACTGAGCAGCATAACAAACTACTGAATGCGTTTTGACTTTTAATAAAAAGTCTACAAGCAGCAAAATTTATTATGAGTAGCAGTTTAATACTACTAGAAAACCTGGTTTTTGCAAACTTTGAGAATAACACAGGCAGCCAACCACTATATGTGAGAGAAACAGTTTTAACGGAGCTGACACTCACCTTCAGAGGGTCAAATTCTGCTACATCGTACGCAGATAGCTAAGCAGAGAATTTGGCCCTCCGAAGCTAAGAGTCAGTTGTATTAAAACTTGCTGGTAAATTATAGCATGATCTAAGTGAAATAAGAAATTAAAGTGTCTGGTTCAACATGCAAGTTTTTTAGTATTTAGCTATTATAATGAAGAAGTGTCTTTTGGGAAAAGAGTTTCCAAACAATCTTACAGGATGCCAGAAAAGTAGACAGAACTACTAGTTTTATATATGGTCCCTCTTATTATAGTGCCCTTGGAAACAGAACATTAAAGGATGGGTTTTGATCTTGGTTACCTTAGTGGATCTATGGATTTAGACTGCATTTATTTTCATAAGAGCACCCTCTGGACTTAAACGTGTCTAGATTATAATATACTTCCATCACAAAACAGAACCCCTTTATAATTACGGGTAATTCACAGTTCCATTACAACACCAGAGTAGAATTTGGTGCCAACACATTTTTAAGAAGTAGGGCACGGAAAGGAGGGGAAACACACAAGATGGCGTTATATATTTAAAGTATTAATTTTAATCTAGATAAAAGATGTGACCTTCTCAGATCAGCTTGTTTTTTAAAAATTGATATTTTTATTCACTTAACATTACATTTTATATTTTAAAATATAAAATATGAAAAAATAAATAAAATTTACTTATGATCTGCAGAGAAAGGGTGAGAAACTAGCTAACTGACAGAGACAAAATCCAGTTCCATGAGATCTTAAAAACATAGATTATATTACGGAAGGGGAAAATTCATCTTCAAAACCTCCGTCATTAGATATTTATTATTTTTACCTGTATGGCTTGCTTACTTCACTATTCTTTTTTTTTTTTTTTTTAATCAATTCAAGCCATGAGGACTTCTTTAAGAAAGCTCCTCAGCTGCAAAAGACGATTGGTCTTTGTTAACTTCAGAAGCTGAAATTTAAAATTATGGTCTTCTACATTTGAAAACATATGCAAATTTGAGATCATGCTTCCTTAATAAGCCAACAAACCAGACTTGTACTTCTACTGCTGGAACAGACAAAGTTTGAAAGATTTGAGTTAGGTGAATTAAAGAATGTGATTTGGACGAGGCTTTCTGTAAGCTTATCACAGTTCTGGCACTGGAAGTAAAAGATTTTCCCTAAAGGAAGGGAGACTGAAAGTAAGAGTAGCATGACAGAAAATGCGTAGAGTGATCTAACACTATCAATAAAAAAAAACTCCTCCTTTTCTGAAAGAGCTGCCTTATTGCAATCTTAGGATTGTTCTCAGTATGTGGATAAATGGGTTACAAATTATTATTTTGAGATTCTTCTGGGTTTCAGACAGCCATGAGCCTACCAATAATCTTCTTGTATTATTTTTTGGCTACATATTTCAATCTTTCAAATGGAAGGAAAGTTAGGGTAACGGTATAACAATACTGTGACATGTAATTCCACTTATTATCTTTTCTTCTTTGATGTTAAGAATGGCTTATGGATGACATACATACTTACAGAAACACAGAAGAAGTTGAAGTTCAAATGACACTAAGAATACTAAAACATTTCCGATAGCATTACAGGTTTTCTTCTGAGGCCATTAACTACCTATACATCTAAACCCTAAAATATCCAGTTTCCAAGTGAGCATTTGGAGATTTATACAATGCATTCTTTTTATGTTTTAATTGCATGTTACTTCCTATATTTATGAGACAGAGTACTACTACAACAAATCTGGAATGTACTGCTATCTTTTACCTACTGATATAAAGGGAACTGACTTTGTAACTGGACCACAAGTAACACCCTCCAAGCAAAACTCGTGACAAAGAGAGTCACAAACTGGTGCCAAAGGTCTTGTTTCAGTGCTCTTAAAAAAGAGGAGGGATTTTCTAGCTGATTGTTGGTTACCCCTGACTGTGACTCCACTGTGAATTTTTCAGCTAGAAAAAATTTATTATTTCAGGTGGAGTTACCTTTTTGCTGGGATTGATCTTTTATCGGCACCATTCGAAAAAATCTCGCTAAGCTATATGCAAATATGGAGCACTAATTCTGACTGAATAATCTTAATTAACAGAAAATTAATCAATATCAATGTTTATACATGTATTACATACACAAACTGCATTAAAGTTCCACTACTCAGAGTATATCAAGGAAAAATTGATACCTGTGAAAGCCATTATACTGTTTGAAGGTGCTACTAGGCAAGTGGCTCATAACAGCATCTGATCACTATCTCTTCCCTGGTTAGAATTACAGTTTCCCACAGTACATATTCCAGCTCAAAAGAACATGACATAAAGGGAGTATGCCTCCATCACCATTCTGCATCAGGTTATGTGAAGTTTGAATAACATGTTGGGAAGAAAACCTTAATTTTTTTTAAAAATTCCTGCTTTACTACAAAGATCATGCAGAGTACGGTCTGAAGTTTTTATGTAATCCCAGGCATAGAAACAGGGAAGAGGAAGGACTGCTGTGCTGTTATTTGGCTTTTTCTTAATTTTTCCCAGCTCCTACCTCTTCTTTTTTTCCAAAGAGATATAACACCAAAAAAAACCCAAAAAACCCTAAACCTCACCATCTAAAATTTAAAAGTAGTGATATTCACATAAAGGCTCACAAATAATTTTTAAAATAACTCTGTCTATAGCATAGCAAGTTTTCGATCTTTTCACATGCTAAATACCTAGACGTTGTACAGTGGATGTGAACATTCTACTAGAAATTTTACAGAGATAAACTTGTTTTCCCAGTCTCAAGAGAGACCAAGTTGAAAACTAATAGTCTAGTTCCTCCAAGTGCTTGAAACAATATTTAAAAAGGAAAACAAAGTTAGCTTTATGCCAAAATAAACTCTCTTTGCAAATATATGTCTATACAAACCTCTGGTTGCACATGCAATCTTCCCTGGTCAGCAGAAGTTTCACAAACATTTGGGTTAATTCTGGTCCCATTTTCCATAAAGATAAAGAAAGAATTTGTCCCAGAAACAGTGTAATTGAATATATTTACCGTCCCAGTAATGCTCCAATTGCTCTCATACGCTCCAAGTTGTGTTACATGAATGAATAATAATTGAGCCTCGTATTATCTGACAGCTAAAGTAGTAACAAAAAAAAAAATTTCAGCATTTGAGGTTTTTTTTTTTTTTTAATCTCTAAATCACATTAACGTGTAAGGTAGTAATACTTGTTTTATTCAAGTTCCAAAATGCTAGGTCAACTGGAATGAAAAAGCACAAGTAGTTAAACAGAGATTTCCTTTGTTAAACTGGAGCGCACGCTATTGTGCGGTCACTGGCCCTTCATTTCCTCACTAAGTAATTCTCTAATGTTATCGGAAACCCTTGGAAGTTGTTTGCAGCTGTACCCATTTCCTATTTCACTTCGCTCAGTCTCCAAATCAGCCACACACGAAAAAAAAAAAAGATACTGCTTTGAAGGTTAGGAGTAGTGTAAATTGATATAATCACGCGAGGCAGCTGATTTGCCCACTGGCTGTCAGCATTTTGTACTTCACAAAGCTCTAAGGATTGCTAGAGGCTAATAAACCGAGCACAAGATCCACAAACTCAAAGTGTTACCCAAATTTTAATCCTACTCTTCAACAGAATGAACTTTTTATATTAGAATAGCATTATATGGTGAGATTGTACATATAAAAATGACTTTAATTCAGTACTTAATTTGGAGGTTGACACTGGCTTTGTAATGCACATTTTCAGGTGTGGTATGATCTACGGAAAAAAAAACTGCTGCATCTTAAATTGCTCCAGAATGAATTTAGCGCAAGTACTTTCAAAAACTTGAGGTAAAAAGGAAGGGGAGAGAAAGAAAGAAAATAAGAGCAAAAGGTACATCAAATAATATTACATTCTGTACAAAACATTTCTGGATGCAGAGTTAGTCACTCTTAAAACTAGGAAATTCCAGAGTTAAGACTGCCAAATCATCTTCATTTGACTATCTTGTATGCGTGCAGGACGACATACAAATTCAGGCCTCATTCTGCACACAGGACGCAATGTTCTGAAATCGGTAGTTAATCATTGTTTCTGCTAGACTTCCTTATGTAATAGATGTCTACAGACTTTATCTAAATGGCCTAAGACCTACACCAAAGGATTATTAATTTCCTGACAGGAATGTCCATGGTAGTCTCATGATAACATCCAAGTCCTTCATAAATATGAATGAATTTGTATTCACAAAACTCCCAAACAATTGGGTACTGTAATTATTCCTATTTTATACCTGCAAAACTGAAGCATGGGGAAATTAAGAGTCAAAATTAATTTAGTAATTTTCCTATCCAGGTCATGAACCCAAATCTAGTTTTGGGAAGGACACAGCATTTTGATATCAAGTTGTGTTAAAAGCACAGAAAGCTATGCTTTTACACTCAGTATTTCTGCAAATCTGACCCAAAGTTCTTCTATGGGGCAACGCCAAGTGACCCTCATTCACTGTCGTCGTTTTCAGTCGCTGTGTAGGTGAGGCCTGCCTCCAGAAGACAATGTTATTTGCTACTCAGCCCTAACTCTTTCCCAAGCCAAATCTAGTCAGTACAATCAATGCAGCAGTCCTGAGGGGTGGGTGGTAGGGGTAGGTGATCGTACCAATTTGGCCAAAAGAAATTTTATTTCACAGGATCAGAACTTATTTCTAGCCTGTATACATGGACAAAATAATATACAAGAGTACAGGAGATCTCCCTCACCATATACTGGTACCCAGTTAGGATTCCAATCTCTCGCTCAGTAACGCTCACAGGAACTGGAGCTCCTTTCACTTCACAAATGCGTTTTTTGCCATTCCAGTGAACATACTGCCACTTACAAGGAAGTAGTATAGGCTTGTTTCCAGATGCCTTAACACAGCACTCTTTCAGATATTAGTTATATAAAGCCTGTATAAAGCCTCCTACTGAGGAGTAGCCACCTTTTAAAATCACGGCATGGCAGAACTATTATAGCCCTATGAAAACAGATGCAGAGTGAGGCCTGGGGGAATTCAGTTGGTTCCTTTTGTTTAGAGAGTTCAGTTTAACGGCTCTAGTTCTGCAGTAATTAACAATGCTCTCTTTAGCTCTTAAATTTCCATGTTTTGCATATGACTTGCTGAGCCATTACGGTTGGTCAGTTAAAGCCCAATACCTCTCTTGTAACTTCACATGGAGTTTGCAATTCCACAAGAAAATAAAAATAGAAGAAAACTACAAAGCACAAGAAACGATAACAGGAAAAAGTGTTCTAATCCCTTCGAAGGCCTGAAGAGAACTGTAAGTATACATTTTACATTGGGAACTAGTTTGTATACTACCTTTATAATTCTTCCCAGGTCCAACAAAAAATATATCTAATGCATGCTCTGCTGCTTCATTTCTCAAGCAAAAAAAGGAATTATTTGTTTCAATTCAAACCTCTAATTTAAATGAATGTAACAACTCTGTCCTGAACTGACACTACCAGATTCATTTCTAAATCATTAATCCAACACACATTAGCAATTAGCTATCATCATCCATATATTTATATATTATGAATCATCATTCATAAAGCAGCTCATACAAATGTACACTTATAGACAATGGTATGAATAGCCGTTCCTGGTAGATGTCCTACTAAGTATTTGCTCCACCATTTAAGAATAACCACAATCACACTGGCAACTGCCATGCTTCAAACATTCCTCTCAAGAGCAATAAAGCAAATTAAAATATTATGATATGAAAGCATAATAAATTGAATAACAATATAAATCTGCCCACCAAAAATGACTGTTCACGTCAAAATAAAAATATTCAATGTTTGCTCGAACACAACCATGGATGTGACTCACTCTGTGTATAGCTGAACAGATAAGTACAATCTGTTTCCCATAGCATTAATGGACTTATCTAGAAACCAAAAGGAAATCAGGGTCCCGGAGAGATCAGTGTGGACTTTCATGTAGTTTTCTAAAGGCTTGCAAAAAAAGCATTTTCCAACAAAGACTATTTAACATCTACATATAAACAAATACTACCTGAGCGTTTAAAAAATTCCATTATGGTCTGAGTCTGAAATAAATGTACTGCCCTTACCAGAATTCGAGTATATTAATGAAGAAATGGATATTAAAGCATCTGCAGAGATGAGAGACTCAGATTAAGGAACTGTTTCACATTTTCCTCCGCTTACTTTCGGTACATGAATACAGTACTTTAAAAAAGCAGATGATAAACAGGCCTTGTTATTAAAGTAAAAATCACCTTCTTGAGGGAAAAGATGATTCCAGCAAGATGTAAATTTTTTCAGTTCTGCAGCTAGAGTGGAGTTGAATCAATGGCTTACAGGTGAAACACCTTGTTGCTTGCTCCCTAAAGCATCCACTATTTGCCCATCTCATTGCTGCTTTCTCAGACTGAACCTATCCCAATGCATCCAACGGATACCACCCACACTTTTGTCTAGGTGCATGGGCTGTTAATCACATTTTATCTGTACATAGAGATTTTAAATTTTATAAACGTCTCCCTCTTAAATGTTATAACTGAAATCTACCAGCAGTGGCAAATTACGAATAAAATACCTGGGAAAAAGACATAGCCTTATTTATTAGTTGTGTTTTCTAATGAGCACACAGGCAGCTTCTTACCTTTCATTAAGATCTTTACTTTGATATTGGCAGCACAAAATTACAACAGGTCTCTCCACCATCTCTAAATATAAAGACTAGCAACTAAAAGGCATTTTGATAACTGAATTTCAAATTATTTGACCTTGTTGCTTGTTATAATTACAAAATGTAAAAAAACCCGAAACAACAATAACAAAAACCCAACAACTCATGAACAAACCCTACCCACAATAAATGGTGAAAAATCACTACTTTCTACTAGACATATCAGAAAAAACAGACAGCATACACTGGGAGCTCTGAATCACAAGACTTGGAATTTGCCTACTTTTATATAATCCATTGCTTTAGACCACTGTGTAAGTGTTGCTGAACAAATCTTCCCAGATCCTCAGTGCAATAGCTCCAGCTTTAGAGTGGTGAAATCAAGTATACTGGTTCCAAGATGTATCATCAGAACAGCTATCAAATACTGCTAATTCCAACTCCTTCCATCTAAACACGTTAAAAGGGTTCAGAGTCCTTTAGTTTCAGTCAATTACTTCCACATTTCATTTTAAGCTATGCTGTAAGATGTTAAGTAGCATATAGTATTCTACATATATACTAGATATAAAGCAGCTACCATAACTTATGTATTTTCCTACAAGTTGACCATGACAGTTATACAATTAATCTCTGCACTGATTTCTTCCTGCAAATAGTGCTACGATAACTATTTTTATTCCGCTTGGTCAGCTCACCTGTACAGCAGCTTTTTTTTTTTTTTTTTATTATATGTGAATTCCAAAACTAAAAAAAAAAGATATTTCATTTGTTTTGATCAAAGGCCAGTCACATTGAAAAGATCACTAAATATGTGACATGACGTAATGTGTTATATTTCCTGTTCCAAATAGTGAAATAGCATTTTTATATACAAAGATACTAACAGTTATTTTCAAAAATGTTTTAATAATTACTTAAAGATTTTTTTCAAGTGTCCATGAATATTCACTGAGGAGAAACTGATCTCCTTAAGAAGCATGCAGATACCACTTCTACTAGTAGCACTTTTTGGTAACAGCTCAGTTAATCAGCAGTCTTGTAGCGAAAACAGATCTCCTCTAGACAGGTCCATGCTAGTCATTTTGTCTATTTAAAAATTCAGGATCATTGTGCAAGGAAGCAGACATCTTAGTTTAGAGGCTATACTCATCTACAAAGGAACTAGCTACCTACAGAGAACAGAAAATAGTATTTTACTTGACCGTACGTTACATGTAGGTTACTGCTATTTATTATCTGTATTACGATGATGTGCAAGAGTTCTAGCCAGGACTCATGATACCATAGTGTTGATTCTATAAAAAGATCAAATAAAAAGATGATCCTTGACCTGGAGGTCAAAAAAAAAAAATCATACTTTCAGCACTCACCACCCATTTCAAGAATCCCAAAACAAGTCCTTCCTTGACTTGGACTGAATGTCATTACTAATAATTTAATCATTTATATGACTTCAGTACTTGATTTGCCTTTGGGGCTGCACAATGACCCAAAGGAAAAAAAAATATAATAATCTGCTTGGTTCTTTTACTTTGTCACCTTCAAAGTTATTATCGGACACAGTTAAAGACTTAATCTATATTCCAGCCCTCTCTCCCTTTTGGCTGGAAAGGAAACTTGGGGCCCTATGAAGGTTTCTCTTCCTTTAACAAGTACCTTACAATGTGATATCTGTCACGAGGGCAGAAAGGGGTAACACGTCTGTATAAGAAAATTGGGCAGGCTATGACCTCACTAATTCAACTGTTCTTTTCAGCTAAGCCCTGTTTTAATTCAGTGAGGGAGGTAACCTACATTCTGTGCTGTAACTATCACATCACATAACTTTTTTTTAAAGTGATTTTTAAATTCCTTAGTATTCCAATCCGAGTCAAAGAGCTTTCACCTTAAATAAGATCTATTGAGGTTAAATGTATTTGATCTGTAAGAGACAGAAGAGAGACTTGGGAAGTAATAAACCTGATAACCTCAGTCCAAACTCATCTTGATCACTACATTAGTATCTAGTGTAGATTGACAGTTTCAAACTGTGGGAATGCGTGGGAAGAGAATAAAGCCCTTCGTATCACACAAAATCCAGCTTCCTATACAATATGAAGACAATATACAGGCATCTATGAGCTAGCCATTTGATTTTCACTGAACTTATTTGCATGCAGTCTGGAAACACAGCAGAAATCAGCTAGAAAGGTTTCTCTTCTCCTCCCTTCTTCTCCTCACACTTTTTCTCTTCCTCTCTTCCGCATGTCTATTATGTTTGTCTAGCTAGCATTTAGTATAAAATGCTTTAGTAGTAAAGATATCAATGAATTCACTTATTCCTGTGAGTTAAATACCTTTAAAAACATTTTTCCCTTTTCACAAACTCTGCTGAACCACAAGGAGATGTCTTCGTTTCAGTGCTTGTGTTCTGAAATCTATTTGTTTTCATTCGTTGTTCCCTTTAACATGGGGCTGAGAAGTACTTTACAGTGCATTTCCTTACTTCTACAGTATACATGCAACAATACAATCATGCTACAAATTCTCCTGACACAAAATTTTTACAGTTTTCTATTAAACGTTCCGTATCACTTCACCATCTACTGAGTAAGCTCCCTCAAGCTCACTTTCTACCTTAACTGAGACAGTTTCCTAACGCAATAGCTTTCTGTCTACAAACTCCATCTGAAGACAAGTCACTTAATCTCTTTCTACCTTAATTTTTCTATCTAAAATATAAGAATTAAGACGTTTCTTCAGCTCAAAACTTAGGTGAGGCAGGTACCCAAGTGTCTTTGTTAGAAAGTTTGGAAAGCTCTACATAATGATATAGAAAGCAGAAAAGAATCAGAACAGACAAGAAAAAATAGAACAAAGAGGAAGAGAAAACATGGTATAAAAACGTGAGGAAACAGCAATGAAAAACATGATGGTCATGTTGGTCAACAATGATGGTCAACAATACAGCCAGAAACAAATGTAAGCAGAGTTTATGTTCACTTGCAACTCCAGCAAAGCAGACAGACAATTTTTTCAACTCAACTCACAGGTGAGTTTATACCCATTTTATCTATACTACTGATTGTGATAAGAAGAAACACTGAGGTAGAAGAAGGGAAATAGTACTTTTTGAGAATAGAAAGAGGAAAGAGAGAAAGAATAGACAGAGGAGAGGAACATTCTTTCCTTTGGGGTCAGAAGTAAGCAGAGAAAAAGAAAGAGAAATGGAAATAAAGATCATCAACAGTTACTGCATTCACTTCAAAATGCATTAGGAATTTGTACTGTTCCACTTCCTGTCAGCTAGCCTTTGTTCTAAAACCAACACTTCTCTAAATATACTATTTAGATTTAGGCCCTAACTATGCTAAGCATCTGTTGCTATCGCTATTCCATATATCCCTCTTGACAGTGTCTTCTCGTGTAGATGCAGTACATGGTGCTGGCAAAGAAACTGTTGTCAGAAATAACCCAAATGACATATCTGTGTTTGTACCCAGAGCTTTGCTGACACAGCCGTCTCAGCTGTTACAGTATGCAAGTTTTTCACATCACATGAAACAAAATTAAGGCTATAAACTAAACAACACAATCTTTAAAACATACTTTTCACCCATAGCTTTACTCCTTTAAATTCCCTGCAATCCCCTCCATGAACGAACAAGACCTAAACAGAAAAAGGCTAGTGTTCCTCTCTCCTACCTACCATGTGTGTTAGCAATTAAAATGACTCTCTATACCTATCTAGCATACCTTCATGTAAAACACTGGATTCTGAGTAGGAATTTTTGGTTGAGTGAATCAGAAGCATTTCCTGAAACCTGTACTGTGAAATAGTACCTAAATACATCATATGAAAAGCTAAGTTGTGCCCTACCCAGCAAAATATGATTTAATTAATAACCTCTTTACACTTAGAAAACATTTGTAGGAAAAAAAAAAAATCCAGCATAGGTATAGTTTTCTCTACATTCGTTCACCAGCAAATGATGACTGGCAACCTTTACACTGCTTTTAAGCAAACCGCAGTTTCAGTTAAAATGGAGTATTGTTTCCTCTCTGTCCTGCCCGCATTTCTGCATTTATAATTCACAATTACTAAAGCGTCACTTGTTTCTTGCATTTGTACTTTGCTATTGAAACCTCAGCCTGTTTTTCTGACGCTTGACAAACAATATTGAACTAAGATTCTTTCTTTTCATTATATACCAACCACAGCTATAAGTTACAATCTTCCAGATTTTGTATCTCTTAAAACGGCAACAGTTACACTGATAGTCCTTTCTGACTGCAGGTCAAGCAAGTTTGCAGTTAAAAAACGGTCTGCTTGTGACAAAAATCCATGCATGAAAATTTGGAGAAGAAGACGGCTAAAAACACTGTGCCTAACACACATCTGGTGATTTAAATCATCTAGTGTTTTGTCTCATGTCAGGACTGCACTTTTGAAGGGAATCTCCCAATTGTCCCTACTGGTTGTGCTTTGGTTCATAGTATGGACAAGTCTTGAAGAACATGAATCAGATTCCTTCTGGATGAAACTAAGCTAAAAGATATACTGCAAGAACATATCTATTGCATTCCAAATGCAAAAGGGAACTGCTCAGTCTAGAGCAGTGCTACTCTGAAATAAACCTCCCTAAATGTGTATAATGAGGATGTCAAGTACTTTGAACCAACTGTTTCGCTCCCAAATCCTCTTCTACTGGTCAGCATGACTTGCTCTTACGACCCAGTCCAAGACTCCAGGTTATCTCTGTAACTATTGTGAAAGCATCGCTATAACGTTAAACCAAAGATCTTGATTTTGCCCATTTAACATATTTTCACAAAGTAATACACTGACTCATTCATATTTAACATAAAACACTAAGTTGTACTTACCAGTTTTGGGGTTTATTGAAAAGAATCCCTGTGGATTTCCACTAGTAATCTTGTAGGTTAACTTCTCGCTTGAGCTAGAATCTGGATCAAATGCCTCAATCTGAACAACGGATACATCTTTAGGTGAGTTTTCCATGACTTCTGGGTAGTAAACTGGTTCTGTTGTCTGAGGAGCATTATCATTAACATCCCCAACTTCTATGTAGATTTCAATGAAAGATGACAAAGGCACAACACCTTGGTCTGTTGCATAAACGGTTAACCAGTAATGTGAAGTAGTCTCACGGTCCAGCCGATCAGCAGTCTCTATAATACCTGTTAAACAGGGGGGGGGAAAAAAAAAAGCTCAATAAATATACAACAACATGTAGAAAAAGAGTAACAAACTTAAAAACACACAAACACACACAAGTTCCACCTAACAGAGACCAATTCTACAAGCTCTGTTTATGTGTACACACAAACATATTAAGGCCAACCTGAAGCTACAAAAAATAGGATTACTAAAGCAATTTTCAGCAGTTATGCATTACATACCCTGAAACAATATATTATTTTTAAGTTAATTTTCTTTCCATCATCTTTTGAGATTTATCTGATCAATTAAATATTCATAAAAGCAATTTTGCCTAAAAGATTAAATGCAATGAGTAATTTACAGCTTTTTCAGACTTGAATGACCCTCTTTATTCTTTACTGATTACAGTGAATTTTACATTATATTATCTGATTTAGATGCCAAACTTTTAAACTGTTTACCGTTATCCACATTAATGAGTAATACTTAAATGCAATATATTCTTATGTATGTTCCTAAATGAATTATTCAACTAAATTTTCTTAATGTGCATAAGTATTTGGCTTCACATAGAAATCTTACAGATAAGAACCAAATATGCCCTGCAGTTAATCTTTGTAGCATTAGGACCAATGGCTGCCATAATTCTGGCAAGTGAAAGCAATGCTTACCTTCACAGTTGCACACCCATAAAATAAACTGTCATCTAAGGAACAGCTACAGAATTCACAAATTTAATAAAAATCCATGTACTGAGTCTACAGGACCTCGTCTGAACAAGAACTAAATAATGAATGAGGAAGTGAAGTTTGATACACTGTGAAGAGAATAAACATAGTGCTATTATACAAGCACCTTACTCTACAAGGTACAGCCGTAACGTGTTATATTTCAGCACAGTATGAGATGTGGCCTTAACTTATTTGACAGGGAGAGAATATCAAACAGCTTCATGGAGCCAAGCCATGATAGAAACTTTGCATTTTCCTTTTCTTCAGCCAGTCTCTCCTACAGGTGTCTTCTTCCAGACATTTTCTAAATAGCATTCAAGGTGAACTCAGTACATCACAGGGTGAGGGATCAAGAAACCCCTCACAACTATTTCTGTGGTAACCTGACAAGGGTTCTGTCATGCCTCTTATTTTTATGCTATGCTGAAACATATAGGCCTAATCAGGATGAGACTCCAAATGAGGCTCTACAGGATTAGACCACGATATCTGGTTTTGGACTTTGCATACATTCACAGGATGAAAGCATATGTGCATGGCCCCTAATCTTGAGCCCATCTACTCTACTCAACATATACACTACCGGTAAAACGAGACCTAGATAAACCATGCCATTATGCTTTTAAATTCTACAGGAAAGGATTTAATTGTAAATCGTATTTCCTTCACACACCCCAGATACACACGCTTGTTTTCATTTAAGTAGCAAAATGAGATAAATATTGAGGAATTACTCATTTGTTCATTACTTTCTTTGTCTTGTGGGAAACTGTGAAAAGGTTTGACAGTAATCATTCTGAATTTTAAGATGCCAATAAGATCACATTAGAAGGAGGGGATAGCACCTAACACCTGAACCTGCATAACACCCACATATAAAGTTTCAAGCAACTCAGCATTTCAGAGCTACCACCAGATGTCACTGTGGAAACTGGTTCCACAAACTGTAAAAGAATTCAGAATTTGAACAGAAAGGAGGGCAGATAAAATATTACCATTTCAAAACATATCTATACATACATTCTGTACACATGTTCCTGAAAGCAAAATGGTAGCTTTATAATTTCCCTCTTTTCAGAGAAATACCAGCAAAAGCTAAGCCAAAGTGTTAATTTTAAGGATGCTCACATTTCACATTTCCAGTCTCTTCAGCTCAGTATTTGCATTTTGTTTGCCTGCAGTTTTATAAAAACAAATAAAAAACCTATGCAGTCACTGCATTTGTGCTGTGGTTACCAGTTGACTCTAGTATCTGTATAGATTCAGATTGTTAATGTACATGTAGCATAATTCCTAAATAAGATATCACAAATTTATGTTCTCAACAATGCACATGCAGTCTCAAGCACCCACTTACTTGCATTCTATTTTTGTGGCTCGCTCCTGCTACACCTTTTGCATCTCTGCTTCAGCCAGGAGACTTTCTGGCAGCAAATAAATTGCTCACTTCTGAGGCTGTCTATCCACAAAACCTACATGCTGGATGCAGCATGCAAGCACTCCACCTTCAGAGTCCCTGTATGCCTTGGAAAACTTCACAAAACCTTCATGTCCTACCAAACACAAGACTAGCTTTTATTAATTCCCTTCTGGCAAAGCTTCCTGCAATGTTGTTCTGCTGCGGGGAGCATGCTTATGCATCAGATTGAGCAACCATTTTTGTTTTACCTGTCCTGCATTCTTAACAGTAGCTACATCAAAAGTGTCAGATTTATTTTAAGATAGTCTTGCCTGATTTTAAAAAAACAGAAGACGACGCTTCTTGTAATGGAGCTCTCTTCCTGCAGTCTGTTCACCAGACACATACAAATTCTACCACCTTAGCTATCAAAGCTTAGCTAGAGGTTTAAAAAAAAAAAAAAAGAAGACTGAACCTATTTTGCTGTGGTAGACTGTCAGTTCTCAAGTATTCACTCTCTGAAATCACATACTTTACAATAAAAGAAAAAAAACCCACAACACCAAAACTAAAGAAATGGTGTTTCAAAAGGAAGTATGTAAAAGGATTATAGGGATAGTGACTAACAGTACAATATAGCAAACATGGTCAACTTTATTTTCAAATTTATTTCAAATTAGATCGGTATCTCTAACCTGATTTATGTTTTACACTGACTTTCACAGACGTATAGCGACAAGTCTGATCTGTCTAATTATTTGACTGCTGAACAATTCATGCAACACAGATGTCTACTGAACAGCGTGGCTTGGGCATTCATAATTTCTCCAACTTTAATTTTCTGCAGGGTCACCTGCTCTCTAACTGTGCATTACTAAAAAATTACATGAAGTCTCATTTACTAAAATTATTTCATTTTTCTCATGTTGAAACAGATCCTGAATTGTTGTGGATGAACATTTTTTCAATGAGCACTGCTGTTTATAAGCCCAAATTGAAAAAAAAAAAAGCATCCAGGAAGATCATTTTACTAGCAGTCACGTAGGCATAATGTTTATAGTAGTGTTTAGATTTAATGCTAAATAAAAAAATGAATTACTGAATGAACATTTCCTAGATGCATAAAGGTTAAGAAAAAAAAGGAGGGGGGCTATCCCCTCTGCATATATCCTACTTACACTTTATATATTTATTGCTGTTTTGTCTATTTTAGACAAGTTGGAAAATTTATTACAGATGGACAGCACGTGTAAGAAGTGCATTATTTTGACAATATTAAAAATGAAGACTTGAAATAATATTCCTCAAGGGTACAAGTCATGCAAAAGGAGACAAGAAGATATGGAGGAGAGAATTTTCCTTTCACCTCTTGCACTTAAAAGGGGGGGAAGTCACCACACCATTCTCTTCCGTTAGTAGGAGCTCCAGCCAAGAAGGAAGGGATGATTGGTCTACAATACGACTCAGCTTTCTTCATATCATTTCCACTCAACAATAAAATGGAACAGATACTCATCCTGTAAGCATGCCTTGGACGAAGAAAAAAAATCTCGCTATCAGAACCTGGGTTTCTTCTGGTTCTGCATCAGCAGACATATATATCAGAAAATACAATCAACGGTTTAAATAGATGTACATGCACAAAATACTTGTATTTTTCCCTCTCTAAAACTACCACACAATTCGACCTTACATCAGTAATTAAAAAACACCATGCTTTTGTCATTACTCCAGTGAAAGTCACTCTTGTTTCTTCAAGTTTAACACTAAATCTTTCCTGATTTTACCACGAGAACACTAGTAGCTTCATCGTAAGTTGCTATGAAACAATAATGAATACAACGCACAGAAATTTCAGTACAGTCTGCTATCCCTTTTAGAAAATATAAGCCCAAAGAAGAATAATATAACTAAGATTTTGTCACAGAATAATAAGTTCTCCTACCAAATCACAGGTCTAGAATCTGTCCTAAAGTATTATCGACTAGTCTGCCAACTTACTGCTTTGGCAAATTTTAACATTTCACTCTAGCGGTCCATTTTACATATTAGGGTGTGATGCTCTTATGATGTCTGAAGGCTAACATCCACAGATTTGACAGAATAAGTCACTAGACTGTAGTTCTGAAGACAGCAGACAGAAAAATGATGTTGCGATTCAAACGTCAAAGAGAAGCAATAAAATAATATTTAAGAGCAAGTTTGTTTTAATCTTGCAGTCAGCTAACTCCATTAAGTATCACTGAGATGCTGACCAGCATTGTCATTTTTGACAGCATATTTTGGCTCCAAACAAGTATATCGCCACCACCTTCTTTACTTCTTAAATGGTGCAAAGCACATATAGGGAGTATAATTAAGTACTTCTGTTATACCTTCAGTGCTGTGAAGACAGTCTCTGTCTTTAGACAGAAGAAGATATGGAATTTTTTTAAGCTTTTCAGGTGGTCAGGATAAAAATATATTCATATTCAGTCATTAAACATCAGAGAGGAATATAAAAGTTTTCTGATGAAATGTTTTCCAGTCATCTGGGAGAGGACATCAGAGTTGATTTTACAATATTTGCACGTCTGAAATTTTAGACTAGATGTTCTTCTCACTTGAACCAATAGGACTTTCCTACTGGCTTCATTAAAGTAAGGTAAAAGTCCTAAGTTAATACCATAGGATAAAAATGGGACAGAATGCAGTGTGGAAGAATGGGGTGGCTTAAGAAGCTAAAGAAAAATTAGAACATTAACCCCACTCTTGACAGTGAGCACAAACTTTTAGAACCAACATTACTTCCAATTTAAATCCCATAACCCAAATCGCTAGAAGCAAAGTTACTCTTAAAAAATAAATAAATCCATCTGAAATCTGACAGTCTTACATATGCCAATTTTATCCAATTAACAAATGCTCAAAGTATAATACTCCCAATTCCCAGGGATGATCCTCCTTAAGTGTGCTTATCCATGAGAACTCTCATTAACAATATTAATGACTCTGTAATGGAAATCAAAACCCACAATCATTTCTTAGTAAACCATGAAAATGCAGTTTAGCAGAATTTGCCCTGGGAGTGACACGTGAAACAAACGAAGAGAAATCCCTGGCCTGGAACATGATGCTTGAAATCTGATTACAAACTTGATTAATCTAAATTCTAATAAGCTGGGCAAATCAAAAAGCTTCTTCAGCTGCTTTAACAGTTGTCACCGCAAAACAATTCAGCAATATTTTAAGAAGTGAACAAACACAGGTTTTGATCAAATACAGCTTTCTGTGAACAGCCAATCCAAATTAAAGAATTAAAAGTGAGTAGATTAAGTCTATTACAAACAGGCATGCCACACGTTGATGACACTGGTGTGCAAACATATCACACAAATTGTTACTTTGCCTTGAATTCTACCCGAATGTTAAGTCACAAAAAGTATAAAGTACTGCTTCAGGTCTACGTAGTCTTTTCAATTAAAAATAAAATTAGGAGAGGTGTTTAGCTTTGTACGTATTTCACTTTACTACCTTAATCTCTGCTACCTCTAGGTAGGCCACATACGCTTTCCAGAAAGTTACTAGTATCTACGAAGCTAGCTTTTATGTGGGCAAGGGTCCACAAAATGCCATCTCCCAGAAGTCTGCAGTTATTCTGGTCAAATTGCCGCTTTATGTTTTGTGGAACTTTACTTAGTTGTTGCTAAAATATGAAAGAATATCATCATATTTCTTGCTTAGTTGGGCGTGGGCTTTGAGTAAAATGTTACTATACATAATAAGACTATCATAACTTGGCTTTTAATTTTAAGAAACTCAAAACGACACCATTTTCAAGCTGTCATTAAAATCTCCACATTTGCACTGTGAGAATAGGCCAAAACAACTGAAAAGCATTTTCCAAAGCTGGTATTTTCCACTTCTTCAATTGATTTTTGAAGTCTGCCCAGGTCATACTATTCAAAATAGCAAGCATTCTAGCCTATACTCCATCTTTGGGTGCAAGTTAGGGACAGCGCAGTCCTTTAACACTATCCCTATTGAACACAGAGGAACGCAAAGTTTGTTTTGTCAGACTTTTTCCTCTACCTTTGCCTTTCCTGCAATACCTCTCTTTCTTAGGTTATTACCTGCCACCTCAAAATAATCATTTTACTGAGCTGTATAAATATAGAGGATACAGCAGAGCTGACAGGATAAGAAAAGGAAAGAGCATCTGGAAGAGGAGGAGATGCAGTGCTTGTCTGCTACTCAGCAGTCCCCAGAGGCCTCAAAGAAGAACATCCATATTCTTTCATCCTCCTCTTCCTCCTGAGTAACTTCCAGAGCTGGAATCAAATTAGGACAGATAGCAAGTGTGATCCAGTGTTACACATTTTTTTCTCCCCACTTTATGCTCCCTGTAAGACATAGTAAGAAAAACCAAGGTATCTTGGAAAAAAGGCAAATTTATTAATAGATATGTCACGCACCCACACAAGGTAAAACAGACTACAGCAGACTGGAGTGTATTGTTTACAAAGCCTGACCATAATACGTGGTGTAAACTGTAATTCTACTACAAATTGTGATCGGTGTCAAACCTCAGACTCCTTCCGCTTTTAAAATAATAATAAAAAAAAATCCTCTAGCCAATTTGCCTGTATTTCTGATGTACCAGACTATGTCTGACTACAGCAGTGGTGACCAGGAACAGGGAAACACCTTGAAAGAGCAGCCAAACACAGCCACAACACTGCATGCCACAGAGTTCTAGGAAGCAAAGGTTTTGAACCATATAACATACTGAATTCCCAGGATGAAATTCTTTCTTTCCCTCAGGCTACTGTGCTACTGCAACTCATACCTCTACAGAGCACCAATGTATAAGGGATAATTGAGCCCTAAGCCCGCAGTTCTTCTAAAATAGCATCCAATGGTAATATCAAAAGAATCTATTCGTATTTGATCAGTCAAACAGTACGATCAAGTCACTTAAAATCAAAAACAAACAAAAAAGGTAGCACAATAACACGCTACCCTTAGTGGATTTTTATACTAGGCAAACCAACTATTCTTAAGCACTGAAGATTTCAAGTGCATCCTGTCACAGAGGCAAGAAACTATTCAGCACTTAAAATGTCAGTTGAAAAGACCAAAATCTCCATCCTGTGAACTCCCTGAAACAGTCTACTAAAGAAGGAATGGAATGAGATTCCTTTCGCAGAAGTGAAATGTCAGCTTGTCCGCTGTATAAACAGGGCAGCATGCCAAAAGAGGCACTGCACTCTAACTTCTGAAATACTAAAGACCTGCAGCAGGCAATGTGAGCTTTTAAAAGTGATTTACAATCTATCTTTTTTTTTTTAAATAATGTTTTGATAACATAACTGAGCTGGAAAAGTGCTAGCCCTTCCTTACTCATATCACATATGCACTTTGAACAGGAAGCATTACCTAGTCATGCCTCTATGGAACAAAGTGCAACAGCTACCTGGAGAAATATGGTTTGCTCTTGAATTCATTACAATTTAAGGTTTATCACTGACCACACAAGCTACTCCTTTATCAGGCTTCTTGCATCTGATTCATGAAACAGGCTAAACTGCACTGTTTCAGAATAGAAATAATCCTTGGTTACAGCCCTGAAGGAGAAGAGAAAAAGTTTCAGTAACTAACGCCTTTGAATCACACATGAAGAAGAGGCGTTCACCACTCTTCCTCTCCTCTTCTCTAGCAGCTTCTCATCAGGCACAGATAGCAAGGCTATAACCTAGCAACAACCAATCGATATTGCCTCTTTTGCATAACTCATGAAAAATTCAAATTATTTGTTTGAAAATACATCTGAGAAATATGAATGTGCAGAATTAAGAATTCAATTTAGTTTTAAATATTTCCATTGTTTCTATTGGACAATGCAATGACTCTTCTACTTTGCCTGAGCAAAGCCAAACTGTAAATTAATGCAGACATTCTAATTTCTTTTTTAGATAATTGGGTTGCTCAACCTTTCACATGCTTCCTGATTAGCTGTACTTTAATATTTTCAAAAACCAATTAAAAATGCCTCTAAAAAAATTTGCAATCCAATTATGTTGCAAGTTAAGATTTTCACATGCACCTCAGAAGTGCCATTTGTCCTCAATATAATCATTCCTTCCAATATTTACAGTTTGTCACATTTTATGTTTAGATTTTGTAAGTTTATTTTTATATGTTTAATAAGTTCTTATACAATGGCTTTATCCTAAATTTATGTTTGTGTATATACATGTGTGTGTGCCTGTATGATTGTAAAATATTTATATATAACATTTCTTCTTTATAACTACTGAAGAAAGGTACTGAAAAAATTAAACTTTCCAATTTCTGCTTCAGAGAACTCTCAGAAAGATATCTTGCAGGAGTATCTGGGGAAAAAGAACACTAAAAAAACCCTCTGATGAATATATTGGAATTACAGGTCCTTTTTCAGCTTTTATAAAGGAAGATACACAGAAAATTGAATGAAATTTCTTTATTTACAGCTCTCTGCAATAGAAAGCTGCATACATTTCATATTGTATCTTGTGTACTACCAGCTGAGTCATCACAGTTAGACTGGATTGTTAAATGCAAGGCAATACTTGTTACTGTTTCAAGGGCAAAGGGCTCATTTTCCAACATAAATCTAACTTGAGAATTTGAAGCAACCTATCACTAGCAGTATCAGCAAGCTGATGGCACTGTACTGAATTTATACTAACAAATTCTTTAACTGGTAAATGACATTTCATTGTGGAGCTGCAAGGACTTCCCAACATGCCTAGTACACCAACTCTTGCTTTCTTTCTAGAGACTACTTCTTGCAGGTCCAGAGAGGTGGAAACAGAAGAGTATCACTGTAGAGCACACGTGGTCCCTAGAGAACACAGAACTGTTAACGCAGTGCAGTATATGAAGCAGTAAGTATCATCTTCATCAGAACTAGTTCAAGATTTTAAAGTCAATGGAAGAAAGTAAAACGTCAATCATGGTAACATTTTATTATTCAAATTCTGACCTTTTCTCTGTCTCAAATTTAACTCCATTGAACTGGCTAAATGTGATAAAAAATAAAGCCAAATCCAGCCTTGTACCAACACCTCAAGTGTGATATGGGTACAAGTTTTCATGAAACATCACCGTTTTAAACATGAAACTATTTCTGCATATGACGTTAATGTAACAGTAGAAAGACCAGTTGCTGAAACAGTCATAAATCATCAGTATCCAGTCAAACCTGGCAGACCTAGTTTCATAAATGCATAGAACATGTAAGTGCATCCATAGTAAAACACTGTTTTGGGACAAAAACTTTGCATCCAGAGAGCACTAGGCATGTGGTAAAATCCAGACCTCGACATAAAACTTAAGACATAGAATAGTTTATGTCTACCTCACTTCTGCACTATGAACAGACGGCAGTAATTTGAATTGTGTTCAGCCGTGGGAAGAGAAAGTAAGGGTTGCTATTGATCTCTGCTACATGCAGCTTATGAGCAAGGTAGACACAGGAATTTAAAAGAAGAAATGCAGAATGGTCAACAGCTAAAAGCAGCTATTGCTTGAACCCAGCATCCAGAGATAGCACAAAGACCTAGAAGCAAAGATTTGTACAGTTAAAGCTCTGCTCCAATACAGACTGCATTTTAAAACACGCACTGAGAAAATAGGTTTTGCAAGTCTCAGTTAAGGCTGGGTAAAGTAAAATAAATTAGGAGCCAGCAGAAAGAATTATGATAATTAGATGCTGCAATGTTTTGACTTTCAGTTCCTGCCATATCGTTTCCTGCACGTTTATACAAAAACAAGTCGAAAGAACTGAAAACATAATGTGTAGCCTGTTTATAAAAGAAAAAAACTTTCAAAAATATGTTCTTAAAAATGTCTATATAAGAGGTTATGCACAGTATTTATGATTCAATACTAGCTAATTCAGCTAAAACTGGCAAGCCTGCTAAGTTCTACACAGACTGTGAACTTGCTTTCAGGAATTATGGGTTGGGGGTGGTGGTGGGGGATTGTTGCAATTAGAAGATCCCTGATGGGGTTGCCTTAGAACTCAACTTATTACTTCCAGTTCAGAAAATCTTTTGGGACGAAGGCAGACAGCTCCTATTGTCAGCCTCCTTGATGGTTATTTTAATAGCTCCAGCTTATTTCTTTCAGCTAGGCTGCTCGTATGTCAGATTTTTGGACAGGCAATATTATTGTTATACACAGGAACAGTTCTATATTGCTAAGGCTTGATACAGAGAGACATGGCTCCTCCTCACCTCAATGATTACACATTAGGAAAATGAAATGTTAACTCCTATGCCAATAGGAGAAAAATTACTGCAATACAAACATGCACAATCTAGATTTTTTGGAAGAGAGAACAAGTAAAACAAGCTTTATTATTGACACAATCAATCATCCATGATTTGAGAGAAAGCTTGCTGAAAGACATGACTGTGCTACCAAAGCTACGTAGTGCTACAGCAGGTTTATAAAATAGTAATGTTAGTGAAAACCAAACACAAACTGCCAGTGGATTCTGGACCAAATACTGTACATTGTACTCATCTTACTGTACTAGACAAACAAGATATGCACATTCTGATGCAAATCATTGCTCCAGTATCCATCCTTATTCAGGACAAATTCTGGTCTTCCGGGAAAGCTACAACTGGTTTCTGTATCCCAAGAAATAAGATTACACAGTACCATAAAATTCAAATAAGTAATTAGGTTTAAGCAAAAATAGTTTGGGATAATATTGGCTTCACTAATTTGTTATCCTTACATCCTGCTGTCTCACTAGAGTTGCATGACTGACATAGGACCCTTCACTTCTTTCTGAACTGTGTAAACTGCAGTCACAATTCTACAACCCTAACATTTACTTACTCATGAATGTCAAAGACAAAGAAAGTATTTAAAAAAAAGTCTGTGTACTTGCATGTGCCTAAGAAATGCAAAGGATGAATTTCTATGTTCTTTGTTAAGGTTATTAAGAATTTTTTAATATACATATGAACATGTGTACACCTAGTTCACATGTAAGTTCTTAAGAACTCTGTTTCACCCAATAAAATCTTTCTACCTTGACCGTCAGTCTTCCTAGTACTAAGGAATTGTTGACAATGTGAGCAGTTATACTACCACTCTATTAATTTAACTGAGAAATGGTGAGCCTCTAAAGGGGAAATTCCTTTGCAAGTGGCCTTAGGAATTTTAAATCTAAATGGAGTTGACATACTACCCTAGGTTCCCCTTAGGCAGAAGGGGCAGCTACAAGGAAAATAATTAGACACATGGGAAGCCAATTATGCACAAAAGCAACATGTTTAATTGTATAGAGACTGGTTCGTAGATCCAGAAGGATCTAGTTGTTTAGCCCTCTGCAAACCATTAAAATAACTGGACATTTCCGGAGGAAGCATATTCATTTTTTGTCTGTAAATCTCAAAATTTATCAGCTGTCCTGAATGAGTAAAATTGTTCCAGGCAATCTCAAGAACCTTTTTCTTGCCCACACTGCATTTCTCTCAGATTCCCTCATCAGTTACAGCTTAAACAGTTGCAAGCTACCTCATATTACTTCCCTTTAAACTAACAGCAAAGAGCAGCACTACTATTTAGTAAGACATACATTACAGCTGCGCTTCACAGCAACACTGGCTTATGACTTGTTGCCACGCACAAAATCAGTTTGGCATGTGATTTGTGTTTTGAACTGCTGCAATTTTGCTTCAAACTTTCAGATCTTCAGAGTATTTTCAGTTGCAGAAACTGCTGAACACTGACAATTCCCAGACCAGCTCTGAGCAACAAGGGATACCGATATATATCAAAAGGCAAGTAGTACATTGTGGAATACTTCAAGCCAGGCTATTACTGCTGTTTATGGTACTGCACACAAATGGCACTTAATTACTGTCAACAGAAACACTGTTTCCAAGCAGAATGGTGCGCACAAAGAAGAGATGGCGCGCAAAGAAGAGATGGCGTACCTGTGGGTATGGGAGTATTAGGAGAACAAAGCAAATCATGTAAATCTTAAGACTAAAGCATCTGCGATCCAGTGACATCAGAAGACATTTTTATCCCTGTTCTGACAGTTTTATCAGCCTTCAAAGTACCCATTCATTTATTCGGACTTTACTTCTACTCCTCTATCCAGAGGGGATTCTGCACCGATTAGTTTGTGTCATATTAATTTTATACTGTTTACCTTTGCATATGAATCAAAATAAACAAAAGGCCATACACAGAAATGTTTCTGAACTAGTACTAACTTCAAGGGAAGGACATGAGTCATGAAGGCAAAGAACTTGGGAGATTAAAAGGTATGCTTGTTTTTTGTGATTAGGATTATTGCAACAAGCAAGTGAGAAAGATCCTTCATATCGAGGCACATTCTTACATGCACACTGAAGAATCAATTGTTAACATCGAAAAAGAAAAAATGGGCATCTAGAAAACTAGAAATGATCTACTAGATATCAAGCATATTTGTAAAACCCTCTTCATGTGAATACTGGATAACAGTCTGCACAGTTTTAATCAAAATTTGCTGCAAGACAAAAATAACTAGAGTCAGCAGAAGTGAAGGCAAGCTAATAGCTTTAAAAATTATTAAAATAGTCTGTAAATTTGCTCTGTATTTCTTGCTTAAAAATGAAACCTGCAAGCGTTTCGATAAACCAACCACAGAGTTTCGCTGTTAAGCATTTCTGCTAGAAACTTATTACTCCCTGCAGAAACACTTTTTGCACCTTTAGCAATAATAGCAAAGAGAATGAGCAATGTGAATAACTCTCCACCAAAGAACAAGTTTAACTGTCACAAAGTCATGATAAATCTAGATCAACTCTGTCTACATTAACATAATCAGTGATGCTGTAGATAACAGCAGACCATTAAGGCACAAAACTCATTTTGCTCCTGAACTCCTCTCCTGAAGGTTTTCCTTAGGAAAATCAGAAATGACTCATCACTTGAGCCAATGACAACTCCTCTTTTGTTAACACAATTTCTGAAGTTTCTTACCCCCATCCCCCATCTCTTATCTGTAGCAACTGCATTTCTGAAGCAAGGCACAGTTCCACTTCAGCTCATTAAATCTTCTAATTACTTCTTTTATTACCTTACTCTGCACAGGTTTAGAGTCATTCCAGAATTTCACTACTACACCACAGTCTGAATAATTTAAAGCAAGCAAAAGCCTAATTCAAAAGTCCAGCTTCCAAGATATTTTTTAATATTTCCATCACAGTTCTTGATTTAAGTCCTCTCTAAAGAAACTGATTAGGACTGGTGTGAAATAGGAGGACTATGAAGAGTGTAGAACATTACCACTTTCCAAGGAGCCGTGTTTCCTCTATAAGCACATACAAAGTAACGATGAGCACTTTTTAGCAGGTTTTCATTAGTTCTTACATATTTTCACTTTAAAATGTTCTAGACAAACCCAGAAAACCCAAAATATAGCTAGTAGTACAGACAGGGACATACATATCCGTGATGAGTGTATTTAAGAGACAGAGACATAGGTCACTCTTCCACTTCTGAATAACTCGCTGAAACTGGTACTGTAATATCCAAACTACTTTCAGCAGAGTGAACTATGATAGCAGATTTCCTTATGCAAAGGCATATAACCATCTTCCGCCCTCCTCGAAAGTAATTAACATTCCTTGCACAAGCAGCTGGACATTTGTTAATGATTAACCGTTTGTGTAATAAAAATCAGGGAGGGAAACGCTGTCAGCCATTCTTCACAACGGAACAGAAAAAGAACTTTAAAACAGTTAAGGGAAACAGTTTAGTGAATAGTGCAAAACCATTTACAGTCAGGAAAAATTTCGTATTATCATAACATGTTCAATATTTTGCTGACTATACCTGTTTTTTTTAACTCTAACACTTTCCAGGTTCAAACCTGAGTAATTAATTCAGGAATTTATCAATAAAAAACAGTGCTTTAACTAAACAGGAAGAAAAAGTCTTTACAAAAGATGAACTGTGACTGCTGTTAATCTCCTGGGTAAGTAAAGTAATATATGCAACCAGAATTGCAACATCAAATATAATAGAGGCATACCCAATGCACACATTCCAATCTTATCTAGAATCACTTTGATTCACTCTACCTTGCTTTCATTACAGGAAGGGCACAGCAAGGGCATTCCTCTCAGATCAAACAGAAAATTCCACAGACAGAAGTTTCCACATGTCTGATTCATCGCAGATTAAACCCTTATCACTAGACAGCAATCTCTAAGTTTCATAGAGACAGGATATACCCTCTCATGGTAAGTCTACAGGCAAAGAATCTGGGGCAAAAAATTCTGTGGCATGGAGACGTATTTCCACTGACAAACGCATGCGTGTCATCCTCACAGCTTTGGAGGAATGGAGGGGACAAGGTATTAGCATAAAGATCACATACTCAGTTCCATTCATACATTCCATCATAAGCTTCCTGATATTGCAAGTCTTTTGAGCTGAACTGCCAAGGACTCCCTCTGGGCATAAATACAACTGGAACCACAAGTGAAACGCATAAGGAGAAGTTTGTACTAATTCCTAGCAAAAAAAACTTACCAAATTCTTCATTTCTTTATCCACGATTGTTAACAGTTCTGTAATGCCTATATTAACCAGTAACTCCCATTAACCAGTAACACTAAAATCAGAAGACTATTATGTTACCGATACATCTTATATTTTAAAAAATTTAAATAATAATCTCCTAACCCTGAAAAACAGTAAGAAATATGAATAAGTATGTTATGACTCTGAAAATGAAAATTTGTGGGTTTTGGTTTTGGTGTAGACAGTCTGTTTGGGATTTTTTACATCAGCAAAACAAAAATGGCCTTTTGTACAGGTACTCAAAAGCGTGACTTAGAAAACACAAATACTTTGGAACCAACCTCCGTCAGTCAGGATTATTCTAAGTAGTGGCTTGTAAGACTGGGCCTTAAAACAATGCAACTACTGCATTTTCTGTGTGTAATCTTTCCCATCGTATAGACACATTTCTGTTCTGGGATCAGCGACACCACAATGACACAGCCACAGAACTCTAAGCAGAAAAAATTCAAGAGATTTTCAATACTGGTGGGTCAAGACAATTTATAGCCACTAGCTCAGCAATTTGTTCTTTAACCCTAATGCCTACCAAAATTTGGCAACTCGTTACAAGAAGGATGATTTACTGATTCATCCTTGTTCAGATATATAATCTAAAAATGAAACAGGAGCAGCTATTAGAAGATAGAATACAAAGTGTTTGGGAAAACTTCCTGTCTGAATAAGGAAATTATTTGTTACAGTCCTACTGCTGGATTCTTTAACTACTTCTGACTTCCCAAAAATCCATCTCTGATAACACACTGGAATGTTAGTGATTTTTTTGTTTAGCTATGTTGAGCTTGCCGAGTTGAAAATTCATTTTTAGTCATGGTCAGATGACCAGTGCAATCAAGACACAGATGCAGTAAGAATTATAAACAGATTACAAAATTGACATGCAAATTGTAATTTCAGCAAGGCCAAAAGTATTTTTAATTCCAAGTTTTAAAGCTGCAACTATTGCATGTTATAAACCATGGAAATTTGCCAAATACTCATGTAGGTTTGTCCTTTGTCAAATATGTCCAAACACTGTATGATTAAAGTTTAAAATCTTCAAAGAAAAGAATTAAAATTACGTAATCGTTTTCAAACTCCTCTCCTTTGACCTTTGTTTGTACTTCAAAAGCTGAGCAGATGCTTAGTAGGAAATAAATCCCCAACTCAACAGATGCATCAGAAGCGATATAGCAAGATGCACCTTCCATAGCTTTTGACAATCCTTCCTTTTTATTATTCCTCTGCTCACAAGAGCTTTTCAAGTCAAAGAAAGGCCTAAACAAGTTAACAGGCCCTTAATATGTGCTCTACTGCCTGAATTGATTGCTGTTTATAAGGTAATTTTTGAGACCACATGTGGCTCAGCCTCAGTTTATCTCCTACAGAGAGACAGCCTGAAGGCAGCTCTGTTTTCATCAGACCAAGCTGTAAACCCAATCAACACCTTTCACAACAAAACAATCCCTTACTTTTAGCACCAGGGCAGAAGCTGAAGAGGAGGGGAACTCAAGCCTTTGTATTTACCAGCTAAGGTGGCAAATAAGCCTCTATTTGCCAGCTAAGGTGAAGTTTTACTCAGCAGGATATCTAAGAAAATTCTCAAGCTACTTTGGAAGATCCCCCTGCCAACAGCAAAACACAAGATAACCATGTTTGTCCAAAACTAATTCAGCTTCTTCCAAAGACATGTTTCAAGAGCCACATTAACAAGCCAGTAGCGCTTTGTGACTTACCACCATCACAAACACAAACTATATGAAGTTGCTTCTAGCCTAAGACCGAAAGGTAATCAGCTAGCTCTAGGCAGGACAAGATCTTGGTGACCCTGGTCCAAACCCAGGCCTACTGCAGGCCTCCTTAACCTCTGCCAAACTGGACCTCAAACTTAGCTCCAAATGCCCGTCTTAGCTCTAGCAATTTTGACCCCACTGAACACAGCGTAGGCAGCCAGGCTATCATCCATACCAGCGCTAAAGTGACTTAACACCCCCCCCCCCCAGTTATCTCCTAGGACAAAGGCTTTCCGGATTGCTTTTTGCATAGCAGTGCATTTAGGACTTAACTCCATTTTAGTCCACAGAGGTGCTCTGACTTTTACCCTTAGTACTTTGAGCAGACACATATTGTGCTGACACATATTGTGCTTCAAAGAAAGTTTAGAGTTTCCCCTAAGACTAAAAGGGATTCAAAAATCTGACAGTTATTCTCTAGCAAACTGCTGTTAGAGCTGTTTGTACAGTCTAGTAAAAGAACATCTATGTACCAAATGCCTCATTTTCAAAACCATAACAAATTGGTGGAAAATGTATTTTAGTTGCATGAAATTTTAAGCAAATGTTTTTAAAATTCAAATTATCACTCAATGTAGGCACAGGAAAAGCATACAAATGTTTTTTTAACATAATTAACTTTTTTTTTTTTTTTTTTTGGTACAAACGCCCAGTTTGGCCCAACACTACCAAAGAAAAATGCTGTAAAAACAGAAAATGATACCATGCAGATCTTCCTCTATAACCTTCACTCCTATTTTCAACATCATACTGACCATATTCAAAAACACTGGGGATCATTACCTTGAGAGCAGAAAATGAGATAATATCCTACTTTTAAAATAGTCTGCACAACAGGATTTTAAAATATCTGTGACCAACAAACATAAATATGCCTCCTTGGTTTAAGCATCCCACACAAAACAGAGACATTTCTCTCTTTCATCTTGCAGGCTAAACCAGAATTTCAACTCTGCTCCATTCATTGCATGATTGGCTATCACTGACAATTTTGGTATGGAATATATGTCACCAAAACATGGGCTAAATGCCCTAAAAGACATACCCACTCAGAAATGATAACCTGTAACTGGCATATCAATATTTACTGTCACTACAAAACTTTGAGTTTGATAAGGACAGTCCTGCAAAGGGTTCACAAGAATGCCAGGGGGAGAGTTGAAACAGGCAGACCTCATCTCCAAGTTGTATCAATTCAAGTTGCTCTCATGTTGCTCTTTCTCGATTCAGTATCAAAGGGATGGAATGCCTATACACCTCTAGCAGCATCCTTATTTTGTGCTGTGACTCGAAAAAGAACTTTGAAATGTGTTCATTGAAATGAACACATAACTGGCATTAAAATATCTTTCCAGGCAAGCACCAAATTCATCTTTTCTTTGAAAATATTATATTATTTTTGGTAAACTCTTCACACGAAAATTTCTGTATCTCTGATCCAAACTACTTTCTGTTTCCAGAACAAGAACAGCTGTAAAAAAAAAAAAATTAAGCAACAGATCGTTACACATAAACCACTATTTTATGAACAGATATGTTTCCAATATTTCTCAAAAAGAAAATCTATGCCTATCACAAACTTGGAAAATGCTACTTGAATCCATTTAAGGGCTTTAATCATACACTATTTAAACAAATAGAAGATGTTTGCCCTTGTATTATTTTCCAAGGAAAGCATGAATTTAATAATTTGTGCTTGAATACAAAACCTGGAATCTTTAAGGCAATTCTGCCAATTTTCTTTTCCAGATGTCAGTGTGGGCAACCGACTGATCAATTCCAGATTCCAAGGGAATAATCTGTATAAATCTTTTGATTATGAAAAACTCCTCTCTGCTTACTAGAATTTCACTCAAATCTCCATTGTCCGTTTACAGGAGTTAGGTTTTGGCTCTCTTAACTGCTAACTGAAGTGTTGAAGCAGCCCCTCATTTAAAAGATTAACCTTCCAAATACATTAACGTTCATAGGCCTAAGAACTTTACTCTTGAGTTAGAGTTCACAGAACCTTGTAATCATTCTACAACTTATTTAACAAACCACATCAGCAATAACCTTAGAAATTCAGACTCTGGCACATTTATACCTCAGTCAGGGAAGGAAGTTCAGCTCCTACAGCTATACGGGCAAATCAGTTAACTCAGGTACTGCTAACAACGTAATGCGGCAGTACAGAATTCAGTGTGGGGTGAAAACTTGTCCAATAAGCTAATGAGATGTTCTGTGCTCTGAGCCTCCCTGACATCAGTACTTGAACTAGGTAGTGTAAAAATTTCTTGTGTAAAAAGCTGCAATCACTTGATATTCAACAAAAACACAGCACCTTCTAATTCAGCTATCCTGTCAAAAAGGGTGGAAGGCACTACTGCACTTTGCAAGAACAGAACATCAGAAGAAACCCCTCACAGGAGAGGCTCTTTATCCCGTTTGCTCCCAATTCACTTAAGGAATTTTAATGTCAAAACCTCTGCGCCAATCAGACTAATAGAAGACAGAAGCTAAGCAGGAATTTTCACAAATTCTGTAACTGGATTCTGACTAAATCTTAGAACTCCTCGTCATTGCCTATTATACCAAACTCACCAAGAATATATTTCCTGTCAGCATCACCCAAACATGAGATTAAAAGTCATAACTGACCACCAGCTTTAAAAAAAAAAAATTCCTGTTAATAGTTTTCAGTGACATATAAACCATTTGACAGCTTTGCAGTGATTCAGAATAAACACAACACACAGTCACCATATGGCTTTGATAGAAACATGCTTGGAATATGCATAGCATAAAACTGGAAATTAGGAAGTTTTGCGGTTCGCTAGTTTAAAAAAAATATAATAAATTTTAACTCCAGTGAAACAAAGTTATCACATCCTGGTGTTTATGGGTTATACAAAAGGGATAATAAATTAAAAAGTATATAAAAGGTGCAACTTCAAGATGAGACATTCACTAAAAGAATTTGAAGAAAGCAGACTAACAAATTTGGGACTTTAATTAACAGTGAACTTAAAAACAAAAATCATACTGGTCTCAATTCTGATTAAAAATGCCTCTCCTACTTCCAAGTGGCTACGGCTATACCAGTACGACAAACAGGGACAGGAAGCGTTCTCAGGCATTGAACTTCATTCTCCACATCACCATGCTGCTTCTGGCCTGGGCTAACTCTCACTCTCCCAAATAGCACAGGGGCACACTTCAGAGACAAACTGCAGCAGATATCAATCCCAAGAGGAAACCTGGACGCAGCAGTCATCCTGTTTTAAAGGTGAGTGAGTTTGACAGGATAGATGCGTGCCATTTGCTTATGTGCCAGGTAAAAGTGCAGGTTTAATAGGTATACAATTGATACTTAAGTGCTGTGCTCCACTGATGATCATAACATATAATCTTTGCTAAAGTCTGTCGTCATTAGTAAAGCTCAGCAGTAGTGAGCGGTGTAATGACAAGAACAGCTCAATCAAAAGCCAAAGAACACTGAAGATGCAGAACTTAAAGTTGCCCTCTTTGTACAAATGTAAATCATATCCTACATTTTTTTTATTAATGCAATTACAAGAACTCTGCAAACAAATGTTAACATGCTTATTATGTGTTAACACTGTTCTGTACGTTTTTGGAGTATAATTCAGTACTTAAAGCAAAGTAGTTACAAATCTTATTCACCCTCCCTAATGAATTACTGTCCTCTCTACTGGAAATAGTTCTGGAAATATTGAAAGTAGTGTCTCATAGACATTAAGCTTTATTGATCATATTTTACACATAGAAATGCAGTAAAATGAATTTTCCTACACACACACACCCCCTCATTAATTTTTTTCCACTTGCTCCTTTCACATTCTTTACTGAAACAAATCATCTTTCCTTATCACTTTAGCAAGGTTATACACCTTGCTAAATTACATGGTTCCAAGAAAAGACTATTCAAGAGAGATGAATCCACCAATAGTTAGCGAATACTTATAAATGACATCTAACTCAAGAACTCCCCAAGCAACAAATAATTACAGATTGGGAAATTATCAAAAGAAAGTATCATGCTTGTCCTGCTCTTATTCTTCCTTAGACTACTGGAGACAGAGTATCAGGGTAGAGAGACCCTTGCTCCAATCAAGCACAGTCATACTTACGTCTTCAGTCAGCAGATTAATCTAATCACCTTAAACTTGGATGTTATTAGTAGAACAAAATTGCTATTATTCTATAATACTAACGTGCAATAATTTAACTAAGGTAACTGAAAGAACTGGAATATTCCTAGTAACAAATAATTAAATTACTGGATTAAGCACCAGTAACAAGATTATCATGCACAAACTTAATACTGTCACATCACCCTCAACACTGTTCTGGAACTAGGTTATGCTCTGGGAAATATCTATGGCAGCAGAAATTTAGAAGACACCTGTGGGTAGCCTTAGAAGTTGAGCTAGCTCAGAAATTTCTCAAAAAAGTGTTTTTGTAAGACTCATTGTGGTTTATTAAAATAGTTTAAATTAATTTCCATCAGGAGAACCTTAATGTTTAGAGTTTATGTGGAAAACTTTGCACCTGGGAACACAAGGCTTCCCAATCCTATGGCTCTAGTACACAACTAGAGGGAAGCCAGGGAACTCGTGACTCTTGACACTTCCTTGGTTTCAGAACTGGAGCCCAAAAGCAGCAGCTTCCAGAACAGGCCTCTGGCTTCCATAAACACTGCAATGAGACCTTTCTTAAGCTAGATGTCCCAACATCTACAGTCCCAAAGTATGCTGGCTCCCTTCCTCAGCTGAGTTTTCAGCACTCAAAAAAAAAAAAAAAAAAAAAAAAAAGGGCTCCACGTGCTGGTGCTCCCACATTATAAAGTGTTACATACAGCCTGTTGGGTGATACTGAATGGCTTTGTTCACCTATACAGCTGGAAAAGGCACTGGGATTTCTTCCTAACATCATTTTTACATACCGGAGCCTCCACCTTTTAATTCACCTTTTGAGTATAATTACTTACTGGAAACAATCTATCCTTATATTTGACAACCTATTCCTTAAATAAGAAGATAATTTCCTTCTTCCTTCTTGCCTGCTAGGATGGGAATTGGGACAAGGAAGGAAGAGGTTTCAGTGTTGCTCTAGCCCCATATAGCTTCTGCTTTAGATTCCCCTCCAGCAATTGCCTCGATCACTCCTTAGAGCTTTTCTAAGCAGCAGTAGCAGCATGGAATTGACATGATTTATCTCACTTTTATTGCTCAGTGCTAATGGGATTTAGATGGTGCATGTGTTCTTTGCAGCACGCTGGGATCTGTATCAATGCAATGCATTCTATTATTAATACATCCCAATCTGCTGAACTCCTCATCAAATTCTTTGGGAAAATACTTTACAGCTGCTTTAGCAGACAATTTATATAGCCAGCTGATCATCTCAAATTGCAGATTCCATTCCAATCTAAATCATACATGAAACGCTTTCTGAACTTCCAAGTTCTCCTGAAAACACATATGTAAAGGATAAACAACTTGATTGCTTTGTTGTATAGATTTCCTGCATATAAATCTCTTCCTGTTTTAACATTTTCTTCTCACAGTTATACCATATCCAGAGTCTCCATCTGTTACGTAATTTTGTCTCTGTATGTTAACAGTCACAACGCATTGTCATACTTCAGAACCATCTTCAAATATTTGTTCTCCAGTTCATGTTTGTTATTGTCTTTCCCTCATTTCTTTAGACCACCCATAGATGGTAACTTCCTTCCACAAGGACTGCTACGAACATTAGAAGCTGGCTATTATTCTTCACCTAGGTTCAGGATAACAAAAGCTTCACGTGGAAGAGGTATTAAAAGTGCACTTTATGTTGATTTTTACTGAGTTCTGCTTGAAGGGTCACTATTAATTTCTTTCTGTTGCTAGGCTCATCCCCACAAGGGCTGTGGGGAGATGGAAGGAAGCAGTCAGCATGTCTAAGTGCAACTACTGAAGAGAAGCAGAGCAGCTGCCTAGGGGCCCTAAGGTTATGCAGGTCTTTGAGGTAGTCTTAACTTCAATAAAGCACAAAAGCATGAGTGTGAGAGGAGTCACATCTTGACTGTTCCCGAGCAGCTGCAGAAGCAAGGGGCTGATCAGAAACAACAGTCAGTGCTACAGAACTGTTGCACAGCACTATTACCAAGAAAAGCCTAGAAGAATCAGGCTCAAAAACAGAACTATTAGGCACTTAGCACCTATACTTACTCTTACGACAAAAGGATCAAAAATTAACATTCTTAAGTGTTAACACCACACACACACCAAAAAAAAAAAAAAAAAAATCAAGGAATACCAATGCAAGTAAGCTTAAATTGCACTTTATACTTCCTGGCATAAAAACGTTAATTCATATTAGAACAAAATTGATCAAGCATGCATTGGATAACTAAACACAAACACAGTAACACCGTATGAATATGCAATATATGAGAGCATTCATAAACGCCCCTACAGTGTTTTGCATGGAATGGTTAATAACACAAACCAATGAACTGCTGTAGCATCAACACAGAGCTGCCTTTAAGTTCATACTTCAATTTTGTTCTTAGATTTCGTAAAAATATATACTTTTGCTAAAATCACTGTTAAAGTGAAAACTATTACTAAAATAATGCTGTGGTGAACTCAAAACTAATAACAGAACTTCAAGTTTCAACAACAAATCTGCACATACAGGGCAATAACTTCCAAGTAAAACTTGCTGGAAAGGAACCATTCCTCCCTACATGCCCCAGATTCAAACCACCTCAGCTGCTCTACAATGATCATCTCACCATGCTCTAAAAGAAGCCTTGAGGAACAGAGAATGCTTTGAAAAAGCATCAGAGTAAGTATTCTAGCCTCAGCTACCCATATGGATGCATATATATATCTATGCTACCCATATGGATGCTGTATATGGAAATAAAAGTTTCTAAAGATTTCATATTTCTAGATCTATAACTTTAAATGAACTCCTAGAAGTCCTAGGACACCTAGAAGTCCACTTAAATATATACACACATATGTGTACAAACACACACACACATATATGTTTATACACACATATATATGTAATTGTTTGATTTAACTTACCAACCTTTACATTTACTCAGAGTTCTGGCTTCTCAGGACAGGAAGAACAAACCACAGCAACACTTGAAATTTGCCCACTATAACGTCCCACTTTAACTTGCCTCTGCAGATGGCGTTAAGGATTGCTAAGCTCTTCACTGACTGTAATGATGACCAGGTGTCTCACTTTAAGTTTCCCATAGTCATGGTGGGAAACTGACCCATAAACCAGCCTAAGACCATGCGACAGGAAAACAGAAAAGAGTTTTCCTTCTTCCTCACCTCTAAAGTGAGAGTGAAAATAGGAAACACACCTCTACCCTCTATGGATGCCCTCTGGCCACATAAGAACTTCTGTAACATGTCATTTGATTCAGTGCCATCTCTCTAGAAGCATTAATCAACAGTTAGGAGAGGGGTACAAGAAATGGTTCAAGTACTGAGTAATGATCACCTTCCTCACCCACTTGTCTTCCACTTATTATTAGCTCATGATCTGCAGACAGCATTTGTACTGTAGTATTTAGGAGCTAAAGATGTGTTTAGCCTCAAAACAATTTCCTCTACTACCATTTATTTACTTTGGTCATGCTTTTGGCCTCCATAACTTCCTGGGGAAGTGAGTTTCATTATTTTATTATGCTACATGTGAAAGAAGACTTCCTTTTAGATCTACCTGTTAACTATGTGCTATTTCTTGTATTGCTATAAGCAGGAAGTGATATGAAGAAGGTGGTTTGGAAACTATTACACTTTCTTCCTCTCTTCCTTTCCTGACTATTATCTCCTTTCTAAGCTAAAGAATACTTATTTGAAAGGTAAGATATGACCGATACCAAGAAAAACGTACAGTTAGGATGGATATGATCTTCTTGAACATCATCACAGACTGAAGCAATTAGGCAACAAAGTAATTAAAGTAACTCTTGAGTTTGGGATTAAAGGTGCATTACGGTCCCCTGTTAAAAGACAATGTTAACGGTTTAGGTAGGACTGCAGAAAACAGAACCTAGGGAAACCAGCTGTCCTAAGACAAAGATAATTCTTCAAAAATGAAGTACTCAAAAACTGTAAAGATATATTAAATTCTCTTTTGAAAATTCCAGAATCAAAGGTACAAACATCAAACACTTGTATAACTTCCTACCTTTTGAAAGATAATAAATAAATAAAAAACAAACAAAATCCAGAAAGCTAGCAAAAATTCCATGCATAGAACTATTTGATGCTTTAGTCATTATGAATCATCTGGTCCGTCTGCAAATGCGATTGTTATCCTTGATTCCTAAGAAGCAAGGGACAAAACGGTTCCCCTTAGCCACTGAATAACTTAGTGTTGACTCCAGACAGCTTCTTAAATCCAGTTTATCCATCTTGGAACAGGAAGGGTAGAGAGATGCTCTCAGAGGCAGCAGGAAGAGACATCTAGCTCAAAGGTTTAAGGCAGAAGAGCGCTTTAGCTACTTCTCTAGCATGCTTTCTTTGCTAATTATCAGTCCGCTCCCTGTATCAAGGCCAGTTTATTTTGAAAAAAATGACAAGTATTCAGATATTCAAGTACAAGAGTGCCTTTTGTACTAATTCTGATGGCTTCTTATCAAAAAAATTCAAGACAGCTTTGTTTATTAATTAAACTTCTGTTATGTTTAAGATACATTTTCAAGCTTGTAGATACTCCTTGTTCTTTCCTCAGTCCCCTTTTTAGGCAAAAATTTGGAGGAAAAACAGACATACCCAAACCCACAAATACACATATCCTTCTCTATCCCAATGTCTAAAATGGAATCTGTCCACTAAGATTAAAAACAAGCAACCCCTCTTCACCCCTCAAATCCCTCTATTTTCATTACTGAACAATAGCAAACACTAGATACCAGATATGAATACAGACAATGCCTTTACCTATTGAAATTACTGAACTACTGTCCTAGACAAAATTATTAAATAGAAGCCCTTTTTACCCAAAATTCTGCCAATTTATTATTTTAAACCTGGCAGATTAAAAGAGATTTAAATTCACATACAGTCTTCAGTAAAAAAAAAAAAAAAAACTAGCCTCATGCCAAAAGAGTAAAGACACAACATATGTAGACAACTGATGCTGATACAGTAGTAGTGTCACAAAAACACATATATGCAGATAGCTACGCAGAAGTAGGCATACCTGTACACATCGGTGTCAAAATAAAGACATTTCATTCTTTCATTCTTATAACCTATTACTTGAACAATGAAATGGCAAAATCAGACTCATTCCGTAGAACAACAAAGCACTTCTCTAAGACACTGCTCTACCCTGCATTGAAAAGCACAATAAACTTGAACATAACTACATTAAAAGACAGGCACAGTGATATACAAATGAATAGTCTGTGCAATACCAAAACTAGAGGAGAAACCGTTAAGTCTTTGAAAGCACTCGATTCTCTATTTTTGGAAAACCTGTTCCATAATCTTAACTATGTGCTTTGTTAAAAGCAAAGCTAAGAGAAGTAATGCTTCATTTGAAGCTGCAGAGTTGGTTCTTTAAACACAAACACAAGCTACGTAATTTAATAGTTGACTTTCTATAGAAGAAAAAATATTGCAAGTAACAGTTTATTCAAGGAAAAAAAACATTGCAAGTAATAGTTTATTCTAGAAGAAAAAAGACTGTAAGTAACAGTTTATTTTCCTAAATTTTGAAGAATGAAGTGACTTTGTAAGGCTGTATTACCCAAGTTCACTCTTATTATGCATGTAAAACCCACAGAATGACTACTGGGTGAATCAGACATGACTTATTTTTTACTTCCAATTACAAGTTATTTCCTGTAAAACAACAATCAGTTATGAGCCTGTTATTTAAATATATATAACCCACTGCAGAATTCTGCACAAGACTCCTCCTGAATTTATTTTATGGAGCTTAGATAGATAGTAGCGTGATACCAGTGCTCTATCTTTATCAGAAACCTAGAACATTTGTGTATTATGGCACAAAAGACAACAGTCTTCAGTCACTGTTCTGAAGATACAGCTTTTATGAAAACAGTATTTTACATATTTTATTGTTTTCTAGAAACGGATAGGTAACTATACAGTTGTGCAACCAAAAATATCAGAAGTCATCATTAGAATCTTTTTGAAACAATAGCGATGTTTCTCCTGAGTACATTATGTTGGGATAATTCTCACAGTTGCCCCTCAGTTTATGCATCACGTCAACATTTCAGTCTGTTTCATTTACACAAGTTATTGAAAGGCTGCATCCATGCTTTGTTTGACAGGAACCTTTCCATGAAGGAGGCGCTACTATTATCATAAAGGTGGGCACTTATTAGAGCTTTAAAATGCCAAAACCAGCAAGTATGGCAATATCAGACACATGCATACTTCTAGCAAATGAAATAACAGAGATTTAGTTTAAGATCAAAAAGCATGAAAATGCCAGAATTCAAATCTTGGGGAGAGAGCAGTTTACTCACTTAACTCCATACCCCCAATATCCACAAAACAACATTGCTCATATGAGACAAACCTTCATTGAACAGAATTCTTCTTGGGTAGCAGAGATTTTAAGATCCAAGAATTACTGGAGGTATGCTGGATACAAATGAGAACAACGGAAGAAAAGCACCTCTTGTGTGTGCGTGCGTATATATAGTTTCACTGAAGTGATAAATAAGACTATACACGTTCCTGGTGACTTTTTTGGTCCTAACCAAAGTATCTCAGCAGAGACAACACAGCTTCTCTTATCTCTTTTTTGGCATGTTATTCAATTTAGAAGATAGAAGTCACCTTACCTTTTTCTTCATCTATTCGGAAAACTCCTAAACCAGATCCATCTCTTATGGAATATCTAATCTCCCCATCTCGTCCCGTGTCCTCATCATAAGCAGATACTGTCATTACTGATGAACCAACAGGAGCATCTTCTTTTATAAAGCCTTTATCTGCAAAGATAGAGAACCGTGGAGGATGCAAATTTTCATTTACATCAACTACCTCTACCTCAATGTAACACGTAGAGGACAATGAAATGGGTTTTCCTTTGTCCTTGGCCCGCACAGTCAGGTTATAAAGCTGTTTCTTTTCATAATCCAGTCTTTGCACAATACGAACTGCTCCACTTAGTTTATCAACATCAAAGGTGCCGTCTCCACTGTCCAGAAGACTGTACCGTACTTGACTTGACTGGCCTACATCAGGATCATAGGCTTCTAGCCATGTAATAATAGTTCCCTCAGGAAGATCTTCTCGAATTTTCACGTGATAATTTGAGGGAATAAACTTAGGAGGATTGTCATTAACATCTTCTATAGATACCTTTAAAATAACTGTTGAAAATAATTGAGGTTCTTCAGTAGGCTGGTCTCTAGCCTCTATTTTCAGGAAATAGACGTGCCGTTCTTCACGATCCAAAGCCCCTACAACTTTCACAACTCCTGTCACAGCATTAATAGTAAACTTGTCTGTATCTGTAAGAAGAGAATATTTCACTTCTCCATTAGACCCCAAATCTTTATCAGTGGCTTCAATTTGAATAATTTCACTGTTTAGCTCCTTGTTTTCACTCACTTCAACAAAATAGCTGTCTTGTAGGAACTCTGGTGGGTTGTCATTAGCATCCAAAATTCTTATATCTAAAAGGTGCCAGTCAGACTTCTGTGGTATTCCAAGATCATAGACCGTAATATTCAGAGTATATTTGTCTTTTACTTCTCGGTCAAGGGGAGATAAAACCTTCAGCATTCCCTTCTCCATATCAACAATAAAACTACTATCTTCGTTACCTCCAGAGATAACATACACTAGCTTTCCATTGAAGCCAGTGTCCAGATCGATGGCATTCATGAGTATGATGCCGGAGCCCACAGGCTGGTCTTCTCTTACCTCAATGCTACTGGGGAGATTACTTCTAAACTGAGGTGCATGCAGATTCACAGAGTGAGTGTCAAAGAAAACATCCTCAACTTCTCCACGACTGTGCAATTTATTTGCTTGTAAGAGTTTCTCTGCCAGCATTTTGGCAACACCAGTTTCTTCGCATTGCAAGTTGACTGGCTTGCGACTGGCAGCTACAGTTATGTTGATATACAATGGTTTTGCAAAGTTCTCCCCATCTGTGGCTGCAATTTTCAAGCTATGAAAAGACATTTTAGCACCTAGGCCATCGATTAGCGATTGCTTGAGTGAAAGTACCCCAGAATTTGGATTTAAGCTAAATAAATCCAGTTCATTTCCAGATTCAATTTGGTATCTCACCAACTGGAGCTCATCGGCATCAATAGCAGATACAGTAGTTATTTGTTCTCCAACACCAAGATCCCTGGGGATTGTTCCCTCACAATTCATTTTCTCAAACAGAGGTATATTGTCATTCAAATTATTTAAAATAATAGTTACAGGAACTTCAACTTCTCGACGATATGGTATACCCCAATCAGAGGCGCGGATCCTTAAATTGTAAACCCTTGGCATCAGCTCATAATCCAAGTCTTCTGAGGTACTAATAACCCCATTGAAATGGTTAATCACAAATGGCAAAGGATTTAGGTTTGCAATGCTATAGGTCACATAGCCATTCTCCCCTTCATCGGGATCTTTTGCACTTACTCTCATGACACTAGTACCTATTGGCACGTTCTCATCAAAGGAAGCTTTATAGGACGTCTGAGTAAATTCAGGCGGATTGCTGTTCATGCCTAGTACCTTAATGAATACTTTTGCAGAGGCTCTTCTGTCACTTGTCACAACTTCAAGTTCAAAATGGGATGAATATTGTGCTTTTAATGGTTCTAAGGTGGTAATAAGGCCAGTATGAGGGTTTAAGTTGAATCTTACTTTGCCTGGTGCATTTTTAAAGACATATTTCAAATGTGGGTAACTAGGCAGAGCTTTTACCATTATCACAGGTGTGCTTGGAGGGGCAAATTCACTTATTTCAGCTCTATACACTTCTTTTTCGAATCTGACAGGACCAGACTTAAATTGTGGTGACATCACATGAATAACTTTTACAGATGAAAACTGTGGAGGGTTTCCCTTATCTTTAGCTTGAAGGGTAAGGTTGTATCCAAAAGGGTGGCTCTCCCAGTCAATGTGATCAACGGCTTTGATTCTGTACTCTTTACCTCCGGGAAAAGACCTCACTGTTTTGAATTGTTGAAGTGGATCACCTGCAACAATATTTAATGATGCTATTTCTCCATTCGAACCCTGATCACTGTCTTCCACAGTTACAACTGCGTAAGTTGGATCCTTGTCCAGTTCTGATGGAGCCAATGTAACAGCTGTAATAACTGGGGCATATTCGTTTGCTTGCTCTACATGGACAGTTAGCTTTGCCATACTGCTGATGCCACTGCTACCATACAGCTTCATTCCACGGTCCACTGCAAGAATTTCCATCTCATACCGCTTAGCATCCGAGTAGTCAAGTCTACCAGTCAAAACTACCACTCCACTAGTTGGATGTATCGCAAACATATCCGTTCTTTCTTTAAAGCTATAGTAAAATTCTCCATTTGTCCCTATATCTGCATCAGTTGCACTGACTCTTGCAACGCTGGTCCTTATTGCCGTATTTTCGGGCAAAGAAACACTATAAGATGTTGGAGAAAACAAAGGCCGTAAGTCATTTGTATCCAGCACCTGCACCCTGACCTTCGTGCGCGTTTCAGCATTTGTATTTTTTTCAACTGCTTTAACAGTCAGCATGTAATGGTCTTTCACCTCTCTGTTAAGTATAGCTGTGTTTCCTCCCTTGGTCCGTATTCTTAAAAAGCAAAAGTTTCCAAGAACATATTCTTCAGCTTTGAACAAGTTCTCACTGTCACCGGAAATAATTTTGTATCTTAGATCCCACAGTGGATTTGTGATATAAATACCCATTTTCACTGGATGCCCAACATAAGTCTTGGCTGCAGAATTCTCATACACTGTGGCATTGTACTGTACTTGTGTAAACTGCATTGGCGGAGCATGATGTGGCCTTTGATTTCCTTCACAGTTTCCAAAATGCTGCACCAGCAGCATCAGCAGCAAAAGCATAGTCAAGTGTCTTCCCATGGCAGCAATTACAAAAAAAACCTGAAACAAGAGAGAGAAGCGTTAACACTTAACGACCATTCAAATATTACTCATATAACCTTGATGTTACTTCTTGCAAACGTGAGCTTTAAACTGAACATATCTAGGTTATACACTTTTTTACAGGAAGTTTCAACATGATTTAGGGTAATTAAGAAGTAGATAAATTACAATTAAAAAATCCAAAGACTATTAGCACTGGACAATGTCAATACAGAAACCAAAACTCTAGGTAGGGAGTACTATCATGACACAATGGGAACAAACAGTTAATTGTAAAAGTAATTTTCACGTACAGACAACTAAATTGTCACAAAGTCTAATTCCAGCTTCTAAACACACAGGAGTTCTAGTTTGATGGTTTCCTACAAACAGTAAATTATTTCACTTCTAAAAAGTTCATCCAGTAAACAAATGTGAATATGGTTTTGTGGAAGGGTAACTTGGTGGGGTGGGAAAGAGATGATGTTGTGCTTCCCAGGAATTGCCTCTCACTTATTCAAAGTGAAATACAAATGATAATCAGAAAATATTTTGCATTTATATAAAGACTCAAAGTTAACACATTAACATACCTTCTTATCATACATAATCTTAACATTAATGATAGAGCATTTATGTCTCCATTGTACATCTAGTAGCTTCAGCTTGCTATTCTCTCTTTATTGACAGTTTAAAAACTTTTCTGCAAGTAATATGCATGCCTAAATTTAAAAGAACATATAAATATTGCTGTGGCATATCAAAGCTATAAACTTCATTTGAAACACTTCTCAAAGCAACACTGTTAAAAGGAACATGCCAGCATCATCTACTATAAGTGAGTAAATCAGAGAGATCTGAATGAATCTGGAGTTTGCATCTGGCTTTCGCCCCAGTCTTCCACTTAATACGTAGCACTATCTGACAGAAAATTCTTCTCCTTCATTTCACTTAGGTTGTTAAATGGTTGATGTCAAATGATGCTGAAATAAACTGCAAGAGTTTGTTTAAATTTACCATTAATTTTCTCTTGATTCTTCAATATATCCTTTCAGCACCTGCTCAAAGAATTATATAAATTACAACTACGGAGTGATTTTGCATACGTTGTATTCTCTCCAGCTATGAGTATCCTTACAAAGGTAGTGGATGGCAGTACATATCATAATAAACCTTCTTCTCAAGCATCACGAAGTTGTGAAATCATCAGTAAAGAGAATGAGACATATTCCTTTATTCCCTTCTCAGAACAGCTCTGAAACAAATTAGCATCATAATCTATCGGAACAGGAATCTACCGACGTAACTGGAAGGACTGTTAAGACGTGTTTCTTTTAAAAACTCTCCAGAAATGACAGACAGGGAAACAGTCTGGAACAGCAAGACAGACATGAAGACATGTGGTCATTGGCTTTCCCCTCTGAAGGAGAAGTCAGTACATAGTTTCTAACATCTGAATCCAGGCGAGACTGCAACAGGAAGAAAGGCAGAAACCTCAAGACTGCTCTGGATCCCTCTCTTCATCTAGATTTATAGCACCTAGAGTCTCACAGGATAAGAAATTAAAGTTTCAGAATGCTTCCTCTAGAAGCCCAAGTTTTCGAAAAAGAAAACACTGGGAGAAAATTTATTTCCAGCAAGTAGAAAGCAATTTAGCTTTAACTTAGATTAAAATTTTTAATCAAGTAGTATACATTCTTTTCTTTCACCTTTCTTTATCTATCTTAAATTTTTTTTCCTCTCTCCTCTAACATCTCTCCTGCTCAGTCTTTGCTATGTAACCAGTTCCTAGCAATACTAATTGTTAACTGTACTCTTCCATTCTTCCCGACTTTCTCTCCCATACTTCACCCTGTTTTCCCCCCCCTGTGTTTACTGCTAGCCTCTCCCCTCAGTGCCTACTCTCACACCGGTTCTGTTCTCCCCAGCTCAAAAAGATATTGCATTATGTTGTTTCCTTTCCCCATTCCCATTTTCTCTTACAATATTTATCCCTTCCCTAATTTATACCTACTCAGACACTTGAAAGATCACACTGGCTGATATTCAATGGACTGTTTCTGCCCACTAAAAAGTATTAAAGCTAATTAATCTGCTTCTGTCAGCAGTTCACTCTAAAAATTCAGTCACAGTCATTAGTGAGGCAGTGATTTCTGAAGAAGAGAAGGACTTAAGGCTCAGATCTGCAGAGCCATCAGAAGCAGTAGTGAGGAACAACAATAACCTAGCTAGCAACTTTCAGGAAGGCAAAAGAAAAACATGTGCCCATCCTTCAAACCTAGCAATTAAATTACATGATTATGGCTATAGTCATAACAAATAATAAAAAGTGTGTGACCTTCTAGAAGTAAGTCACCAGCTAAAATCACTACTTAAAAGATCTTAAAGCTGGAGAAAGGAAAGGGGTGGGTTAATAAGACTGTCAGCTTGAAATAACCACCGTGTCAGCAGGTTAACAATACTATTCCTCCCCTTCTCCCTTACCTACTCTTTTTTCCTAAGCTATGATTTGTCCTAGGAATAAACAGGCACTTGGGTCTTCAGGGCTTCATCCTCCTATTTGAATGACTATACTGCCCACTAAATGAATGTTTCCATCAAAAAAAAAAAAACCCACCACCACCAACAAAACCCCCAAACCCAGTACAGTTAATAACCAACGTCAATACAGCTCTTCTACCATGAGAGGTGAAACAAGCTCTGCTCTACCGGACAAATGCAGACGGCAAAGAGAAAATGCTCGTCATCTTACTTCATCAGTGAAAATCTTCCAAACCTGTGGGAAAACAAATATTCAGGAGGTAAAAGTGGAAAGAGCACAGTCAGGCAAAGGGGAGTCTTTCCTACCTATATGAACCTTTCTCTGTGAATCTCTCATTTTCTTCTTACAACCAAGGTAATTCTCCACAGGTCACTTACATGTAATTCCTTGAATTTCCAGCTATTATTTTGTACTCACTTCCAAATTAAAAACACATCTTAGGTCTATAATCCGTGAAACTCTAGTAGCAGGGAGCATGCATTCTGAATCTGTATTTAAGAGGCTGTTTACTCAAGCTTGCTGGATTTTTGGGAGCTGTTTGTTAATTAAAAAAACTACTTATTTATTGATCAGATCTTAGGCTGTGTAATTTTCTTCCTCAGTTGCACTGGAAACTTTTTTGTAATTTTTTTTGAAGCCCAATACTCAGCCTGACCTATGATGCTGTGGCATCCTATAACTTACTACCTGTACTTACTAATATTTGGTAATACGATGTCTAAAGTGGCATATTTGTTATGTAAACACTGTACCTGTCTGTATCTTTTATCATCTTGTCCTCATATCACAGGCACATTAGATTCAATGTGCATTAGGCTATGTAAAGTTATCCAAACTGCTCGTTAAAATGCTAAGTTGAACAGATGTGTAGATTTTACTATTAACATAAATATTTTTCTGTGCCATAATACCATAAAGTACTTTCTGCTTATTTTCTGTAATAACTTCAAGTACAGAGTCTGCTCAGAACAGGCAACATGCAGGCTATTAAACATGATTATGCAACTACCAGTAACAGAATCCAACCCTCAGCAGCAACTTCATACGTCTGCCAATTCACAATCTAGAGTTTGAGAGTATCTCCCAACTGAACAGACAGCCAAATCAGATTAAAAACAAAGCTAGACATTTATGTGCCTAAAGAGTATGACTTGAAACACTTTTTCCATCTTGTATCATAATTCGGAGAACTACTGGAGACTAAAAACTGTTGATGTAGGATTATCAAGAGATCAATATATAACATAATCTTGATAAATATTTAAAATGTTAAACAATGCTATTGCATAGAGACTAAATTACTGAGGGAAAGTATGAAAGTATTAACACAAAATGATAATGCGTTAGATAGAAACCTCAGATGGCTCATTACAGTGAGCCAAAATGACTACATTTCAGAAATATTTCAGCCAAAGGCTACACTTTGAACTCCTAAATTTTTTATTATCTCTGGAATATCACCAGTTTAGGATTTTCTGCATCCATTTTCAAAACATAATGCAACTGTTTGCTTAACAAAACACCATAGCCCTAGGTTTATAATATGCACACAATATTTATTCTGGAAAGCTACTTTCAAACAAACTTTGATTTTCTATTTGGAACGATTATGGTAGTTTTACTAATGAGTTACTTTCTTAACAAAAAAATAGTTAACTCCTGACACAGGTAACATCACTTGTATATGGAAAAAATACTAACACAACTTAAAAGTATGAACTATCTTCACAGTGAAGGCACTAAAAGAAGGCACAAATTGAGGCTAACAGACCTCAAATTCATGATTTACAAATGAAGATGATTTAGATATAAGGTAGCAATACAAGACTGCGTGGCTTAGCAGTACACGTATGGTGCGTAGACTTTGAGGTTTGTAGTTTAAAACTTCAAAGTTTTAAGACTCAAATACATAAACGGCAAACTCAATGCCAAGCGAGCCAACAAATGGGCAAAACAAGCCTTATTTTCTATATTATTAATCAACAGAAAGTATGCATTGAGATATTTACTCCTCTACCAATCAAATATAAATCACACGTAGAGAAAGAACTTGAATTAGGCTAGATATCCCACGTTACAATGAGTCCTAGTCCAATCATTACCCTTTTTCTGCACATGAGACCTGCCAAATAAGCCCAGAACAGCACTCTAAGACTAAGCTACATCATTTCTGTTAGCACAATTAAACTCTTAACTGTGAGCACAGCCTGTTACTCTGCTCTAGGGAAACACGAGAGAGCATTTTCAGGACTAAAAGGGGTTCTTTAGTGTTTTTCCTAATGTGCTTGTTTCTTGAAATCTTCCACTAACTTTTATTGAAGGTGAGGTGCCTTTTTTTTTTTTTTTGTACATGCACACCAACTTTAATTTGAATATTTGCTCTTTAATTTTAATATTTGCTAATTAACATGAAAACATCTCCGCAAGTTAAAATATCACAAATTAATTTCAAAGGTCAGCTTTGGTCAGTACGCGCAACTGACAGGGTATGACATGCACATACAGTGAAAAGCATTACTGCAGTAACTAAACTGTCATGACAGTTGAAGTCTGTAGAAGTCTAAGAGAGATCACATGGCTTTGTGGGCTGTACTAACCATACAGTTACACCTACTCTTTCAATTGCTTAAAAGCAATTATTTATGTAGCCTGATTAGAAACACTTCAGATTTATTTGTTTTAACATACTTAAGTTTCCACGCAAAAAACACGTAGTGATATATTTTGTAATCAACACAAAATGATGTTTTTATTGTTGGGTGAGGGGCTCCATTTGCTTTGATATTCAGAAAATTAACACATGATGAAAACATATGGTAATGTTACTTTATTAAAGCTGGTAAGCTATTCAGAAAATGTACATTGTCGAGGAGATTAACATTTTCAACTTGTGCCTCAACTCCAGTAAGTTTTATGCTTATATTTCCCCACTTTATGGGTTAATCTTATGAGGTACTTTGATTTATGCTTGAGATCTTTGCTGATTAAACCCCTGAAGTTTAAAAGGAAAAAATAACATATATCTAAACAGCACACAGAGACTCTGAATCCTGAAGCACAGTAAAGTTTCACAGAGAGAATTCTGAGGATTCACCTACAGGACAGATACTTGCTAATGCATTGGATTAACTAGTCATATAAGCAAATGCATACCTCCAATCTTTATGAGTGAAAAAGTTCAATTCAAACGTAGCAGGATGATAGCTTAAAGTTTACGGGGACCAAAACTGAGCTTGCTCTCAGTTTTAAGTTAAAAATTTAAGTTACAAATCTTTGTCTTTTTTAAAGAGGTTTTCGTTTGCTTTGCTGAAGCCAGTGATAATGTAGCCCTATAAGGTTCTTTCTCATACTTATTATTTCTCATACTTATATTAGTTATTCAAACTAGGAGACTGGTACTACTAAAAGCTCATCTTCCAGTCTCCCTTAAAAGTGAGATCTTAAGATTTCACCCAGAACAAAGCAAAACAGAAAACCTTAGTAATGAAGTGTTTTTCAGTATTAAGATAAGACATTTTGCTCACTAAAAATTTGAATAATATTTCCACATATTTAGACAGGCAAATAGGAAACACATAACGTGCATAAAGCTTTTAGAGAAAGGCAGCGGAGATGATAAAACAATATAGGTATTTTTCCCATGCAACTGGAGTGACTCAGAATTGCAGAACAACTTGCATGCAACTAGCTTAAACTGTTTAAAAGGCTGATCTATTTATTAAAGCATCCCCCCCGCAAAAGGAAAGTTTATTTACCATGCCAGAGCATCGATAGTAAGATACGCTGTCATTACTACACACCAAGAGAGTAAGCAGCGCATCTTTCAAGTCAAACTTTGCTTTGTTTGAACTGCCATAAAGAAAAAAAGCAAAAGCCTGCTGGGATCTCGGCGAGAGTCACTGTCAAACACGGCGTCCTTTATCTCTCAGAGGAGCCCAGCGAGTAAGACAACGAGAGCCGCGCCGTTACGGCGCAAACAAAGACGGACAACCGCTCCGAGATACTTATTCACTGCGAACCTCTCCCGTCGCCTTACGCGGTGAGGTAAGTTTACAACGGCCCGTTAAGTACACCCGAAGACGGACACCTTGCCCTCAGGGGGAAACCACCTATCGCCACTCCTCCTCCTCCTCCTCCACATAACTAGCAGCCTGCTGGCTCGACCCCGGCCGGCTCCGCCACTCGGCGCCCGCCGAGGGCCCCAGCGCGGCGGGCCGCGCAGCAGGGGAGCGCGGCCCCGACCCCGGCAGCGCCCAGGGCAGCGGGGCCGCAGGGACCGCGTCGCCCGCGGCCACCCGGGCCCGGTGGGCTGGAGGGGGGGGAGAGGCGGGGAGCGCACGAAGGGGAGGGGGGACACAAGGGGCCGCGCCGCCCCCGCGGCCCCTCCCCCCCTCGCGCCCGGCCTCGCCGCAGCCTCCTGAGGGGGCTCGCGCCCGCCCTCCCGCCGGACCAAACTTCTCCCAACTCGCCCGGCCGCCCCGTCGCCTCACCTCGCGGCGCCTCACTGCCCGCCCGGCGGGGCCGCGGGCCGGGGCCAGCCCCGCATACCGCGCAGCGCGCCGCGCCGCGCCGCCGTCCCTTTCTTCCCTCGCCGCCGGGCCGGTCCGCGCCGGGCCGGGCCGGCCGCGCACCGCCCCCCGCCGCGGTGTCCCTCCGCCTCGGTATTCCTCCGCGGCGCTGGACGGCCACTGCTCCGGAACTCGTTTCTGCGGCGCTGCCCGCGGGTGCGGGGCGGGCGCTGCGCGGCGCGGCCCCGCCGCCGGGTCCCGTCCTGCCGGCCCAGCCCTCGGGCCGCCTCCGAGGGGAGCGCGAGGGTGGGGGCGGCTGCAGAAAACCTTCCTCCCCGTGGGGAAACCTCCGGCACGGCGCGTCGCGCCGGCTCCGCACCCCGAGGGGCGGCCCGGGAGCCGGAGCCCCCCCGCCGCCGCCCCCCGCGGAGGGGCCGCGGGTGGCGCTGTGGGCGGGCGGCTGTACGTCTAGTCAAGCCTTCCCTCGGAGGGGTTACTCGGGAACTTCAGAAAGCTGATGTCTCCGGGCGGCAGCCTGGCCGCTTGTGAATATCTTAAGAGGATCTCGAGGGATACCATCAAAATAATAATAATACAAAAAAAAATACAGAAACAAGTAATCCTCGCTCTCAGAGCACCAGACACCGGGGCAAATCCTGCGCCCCTGCTCGCACCGAGGATGGCAGGCGCTCCCCTGCCGCCAGCAGCCGAAACGCAGCAGAGCAGGACGGCGCTGCCTCCGCCGCCCGCGGGCCGGGCCGGGCCCGGTTGGACGCTCCGCGCTCTGCTGGCCGAGTCGGTGCCCCGCGGCTGGGCGAAGGGAGGCTTCCGCGGAAGACCGGGCTCCCCAGCCGCCGCGACCCTTTTAAAAACTATCGCTGCTCTCCCCCCCCCCCCCCGCCCCGGTACCGGGAAAGGCGGCTGAGGCGGCAGGAGCGGGCTGCACCGCCCCGCTCCGCTCCGCGGATTTTGCTCCGAGACCGCTGTGGAAGTCGTACGCCCTTCCCGCGAAGGGCAGCGCGATGTAGGAGCGCAGCTAAAGCGATCTCCGTTAAAGCTTTAACACTCCCCAAATACCCCTCGGAGGATTCCCCGGTCATTAATAAGTGATCGCGCTTAATAACGATCAAATGTTTGTCTGGGGAATCCCGGCTCAGCGGCCGCACGGCGAAACCCCGCTGCCGGGCGGGAGCCGGGCGCAGCGCCGCAGGGGACCGGCGGGCACGTTCACCGCGCATTAGCCCCGCCACGTATTTTATTAGCCACACAAAATGAATTAAGCCAGCTGCCAGGGAGCCCTTCCATACCCAAAGCCTTACGCACCCGCGCCCGGAGACCAGAAGGAACCGACCCGTTTTAGAAACAGCCAACTCTGATGCAGCAAGCGGCCACCTGGGGCCAAGCCCTGCACCGCGCCGGACCGCGCAGCGCTCCGCGCTCCCTCCCGCCCCGAGGCGCCCCGGCAGCCGCGGGCCCGGCGGCGGCGCAGCTCCGCGGCGGGCGGCCAGGGGGCGCCGCGGCACAGCGCACGGCACAGCGCACGGCACAGCGCACGGCACAGCGCACGGCACAGCGCACGGCACAGCGCACGGCACAGCGCACGGCACAGCGCACGGCACAGCGCACGGCACAGCGCACGGCCCGCCGCCGCCGGGCTCCGCGGCGGGAGCGAGCCGAGCCGAGCCGAGCCGAGGCAGCGCCGCCGGGCGGCCCGCCGCGCCGCACCGCGCCCCTCCGCCGGGTCTGAGTCCGCGTGGGTTTGCGGAAACTCGGTGTGCGCCCCCGCACGCACACGCGCTACAGACACAGGCGTACACTGCCCAGTTACGAACTGCAGTCCCTTCGCGCTGAAGCGAAAACAACCTGTTTCCGTTAACGCAACCACCTAGGGCAGGAAAACTCTCATTTGAATCATTTCTGTTTTAAATACGCTGCTGATAATAAACTCATTAAACAAAGAACTCACCAGACCAGCTGGACTCAACGCTCTTCTCCCAAATGTGCTCCAGCTCAGTTAATCCCCGCACACTTTTTGCCCCCCGGTTTTTTTCCTTTCGAGACGGAACGAGCAATGCCCCTGTGCCCACGCACCTCTAGAGCGTGAACTTCGCCGCGGCCCCGGCGCGCAGGAAGCGCGGCGCCCGTCCCCATCGCCACCGCGCTGCGTGTCGGCTCCGACCCATCCGCTGTTTTAAATTTGAAAGAGGGTGAAGGGGGGGGTGTACCGGAGGGAAAAAATTAAAAAAAAAAAAAGAGAGAGAGAAGAAGAAAGGAAGGGAAAGATCCAACACTCTTAAGACATGTCCAGGCAAAGAACGGGCAGAGTTGGGTACTTGCAGCAGCGCAGAGTGAGAGTGGGGAAGCTGCGACGGATCACTGATCCCCTCCCTCCAGCCCGCCCGCCTTCCCCCGCCTCCCCTCCCTCCCTCTCCTCTCTGTCTCTCCGTCTTCTCCTTTCGCACTCCGCCCGTCCCTCTCGGACTCTGCTCCCGGGAACACCACCCCTCCCTCTCCTCACCGCTGCAGCCGAGCGGAGCGGTGCGGAGCGGAGCGCGGCGGCCGCCCCTCGCCCCGGCCCCGCCGCTCGGGAGGCGGCCTGCGCACCGGCTCCCTGCGGCGCCACTGCCGCGCACCTGGGCTGGAGCCGCCTGCAGGTGAGGCGAGGCGAGGCGCGCCGCCCCCGGCCCGACCCGGCCCCGGCACCGGCCCCGGCCCCGGGCGACTCCGCGCGGCGCCCCCGAGCCGCGGCGCCGCTCGCTGCGGCCGCCCGAGCGCGGCCCCTCGGCGGGACGGCGCGGAGGGCTGCGCGCTCCCTCGTCCGGCTGCGGGCGCCCGCGGCGGCGCCGCCCGGCTCTTTCTCGGCGGGGCAAAGCCGTTCCCACGAACGGATGGCTCTAAGGGGGCTTAGCATGCGAATCTCCCGCTTTCCCCTCAGCCACATTAGGACTAGAGTCTTTTTCTTGTCTCCTTTTATTTTTTTCCCGCAGGGGAGCTGTACTTTTCAAGGAAGAACAAAGGGCTTCTCCCCCCCTCCCCACCTCAAAGCGAAACGGCGGCTCCTTCTCAGAAGTAGTAAAACACAGCCAAGCAACACATAACTTAAACTGTGATGCTCCCTCGTTCAAAGCAGCCCCCAGCCAGTCGCTCTTCCCTGAGAAAGGCCAAAAGACGGCATTGCTCAGGGGCAGTGATCAGCTGTAAGCAGGGGTCTGAACAGGAATGCTCCAGGTCCTGAATCACCAGGTCTGCCAAACTTTTGCCAGCTACTGCTGCAGCTTTAAAAGTTGCATACTTGGGAGAGATAGTATAACACTAAATTTGTAAAGCGCTCTGAGCTTCACAGAAGGCAGACTTTTTTTTTTTTTAATGGCTCCATTAACCCCTAAGGACCCTAAGCCTGTGGCCTTGCTCCAAAACCTGCACTGACTTCTGAAGAAACTAGATCATTACTTGCTATGAGATACACCTCTGAAATCCAGCAGCCAAGTGAATGTGCGGTACATTCTATGTTAGGAAGAGCAGATACACACTGCAGTGTGTAAATATATATATTTTTATATATATGCATACTAAGTACATTTCCAAAGAGTGCATAGAAGCCAATTCACCCTAGGAATGATCACTTTGGATGAAGCTATCTGGAAAACTTAATATCAAAATTTTCTGGCCTTGCAGATTTCCATAACAGACACAGCTGATTGATTTACTTAGCATCTCAGAGTTACTTTTTGAAGACTCTAAATGGAATTATACTGTTTAAGTCCTTATTTGAGTGTCACTGGGCCAAATTATCTTTCCTTCTGTGAAGAGCGCTTCACAGTGATCTTTATGAAGTAAACTGCATTGAAAATAGCATTCCAGGCAAGGGCTAGAAGGGGGGACACTTTAAAGGCATTATAGTTAAGGGCTAGAAACAAAAGTTAATCACACACCTATGCAGTACAGTTGCAAATATTTCATAGTTTCGGAGTATAAAATCAGGTATCTTTCAGATTCATGACAAAATTTTGGTTGATTTCTGAGTTAAGTAATGAAAGGACAGAGCAGTAGATTGTTTAGGCTTCTGTTTCAGGCTTTAATTCTCAATGCCTGGAGAAGTGCAATAGCACTTAAGGAATTTAGTTGCACTAACTTCCTGAAAGTGGGACAGGGAGCATCTCTGAAAAGTAACTGGTAAAGATAATTAAAATATAGGGGGCTTCTGATTTGGGATTCCTACTGTACACAATACTATGACAGTAGGTCCTTTACATGAGGAATAAAGGGATATGCCATCACTCTCCAACAGTGGGTAATGGTACTTAGCACTTCAGATAAAGCATTTGAGCCAAGATCTCTAAGCAAATGTGTTCATAAGTTTTCTGGATATATATCATTTAACCTTGAAAACCAGGTTTCTAGTGTCATGAATAATATTGACAAAGTCATTTTTGTAGCATCATTACTCAATATTCCATTTTCATTCTACATTTTCTCTGCTCTTTGAGTTTTGTTGTTGGAAATAATGTCAATAAAGCTATTACAATCATCGTTGACCGTCAAATTTAAAGATGAATACTCACAAGGTATCTTCTTGATGTGTTATCCTAAAGAAAGTGAGTATATTATGTTTCATTTTGCTAACCTGTAAGAAAGATACTAAAGAGAACATCTGAATTCACACTTAAGTGCCTAGTGAAAATGAAAGACCATATACTTTGTAAAAAGCTTCCAGTGTTATAAATACTGCAACAAAAATATGTTCTAGACAAGGTGCTCCCCATGATCTATTAATATATATTATTTCTTATAAAAGTACCTAAACGAAAACAAATTTTAGCTCAGCTATTAAAAAGTAGCTCTTTGGATTAGGTAGTTTTCTCTTAAGAGAAGCACAGATCCTTCAAATTTGGACTTACTTCCAAAAAACTAAAACAGAAATCCAATATCATCCAGAAAACAATTGCATTAGAGGACTCTTCTCATGAAAGTGTAAGACCATCAAATTCCCACATCATCATCATCATCATGATCATCATCATCTCTCTTTATGGCACTAAGGCACTAACACTCTTCTCACCTACCTAGCCTCATAGATCTCAACTCTTGTTTGCTATATATTTAACAAAGAAGGGAGCTGATAGATCAACTGGGTAAGTCAATAGTTACGAAGTAAATATGGAAGTCAAGTGTCCTCCTGAGGAATTTTCCTGCTACCAGCCCCTGATGGGGAGGGCTATCTCAAGTACTTTGGACTGATCTCCCAGCTACTATGTTTGGTAAGAGAAGCTACTCTCAAACTGTAAGGATCTCAGCTGCATAAAGCTTTAAAGATCACAATCAGCACTTTGAATTGCACTGGCTTAGAAGATGGCAAAGATAATTATGGTCTGGTCTCTAGGAGGGAGGAACAGTTGCAATTGCTACACCAAATGCAGCTGAAAAAAGGCACTCCTGAACACAATAGCAGCCTGTGACTCAGGGGCAGTCAAGGGCCCATAAATATTGAGCTTTTGTGGCAGAGGGCAAATACATCTTTTCAGTAATGGGGTCAGGCACAGTTTCAAGCAAGTTCTCAGTCAGTTACGTATGAACTGATCTGACATTGCTTTTACAGTAAGAATAAAATTCTCTACTGCACAAAAGGCTAGCACAAAACCTGTACACTAAATCTCATTTACACAGAGAGGAAAAGCCTGATTAGCAGAAGCTGTTCTCCAGCTATTCTCTCTTTTCTCATCTAGCCCCATTCTCTCATAACAGCACTTTGGGAAGAACTCCCAAGCATTTCAATTATTTGCAACTGCTGGGAAAAAAAAAAAACCACCTTGGTAATCATTCTCTCCTTGGCTTAGATGTATATTCCTTTACCATCCTATTTCTGTTTGTTTATTTTCTTGTAAATGCAGACCTGGAGGGGGGGAAAAAACCCTGTTTTTCCCTGTTGTTCTTTCTTACTCTTTGCAAATTTGAGTTTAATAGCACTGTCCAACTCCCTTTTAGAGGGAAAAAGGGGGCAATTTGTATAAGGTACATGTACAAAAGAGAGAGCTGTCATTTTTCTACCTAAGCCAAACTTTTGCAAGACCTCTAAAATCTTTAAGATTGCCTTTGAATGCACCTCTTCAGCTGGCAAGATTTGGGTAAGAATATTTGACTTTTCATAGTTTAATTATTTTTATTGACTTTCTTTTACCCTAGAGCTTTCTTACAGTGTAAAATACCATTGACGGTTTGACTAGGTACCCTTCCACAGGGCTTGTTAAGATTTTTAAAACAGCAATGTGAGAATAATAGTCATATATCAGTGTTGGTATAATGAAATGCTAAACAATTGCAGCCGCTTGGCAATGTGTCACATGCCCTGTGAAGCTAAAGAGGTTCTCAATCATTGGATTGAGCTACATGCTCATGAGCTACAGCTATCTGCGGATACTCATTCAATACACACATATGCAATAGCAAAGCAAACTTGAGGCAATTCTAGAGGGAAAAAATTAAAAAATACTTGAAATATTATTTAATGTTTCTAGGTACAACAGGACTTCAGGTACTAGTGGGGTGAGGATGCCCAAAGTATTTGGAAAACTATTTTCTGAGCTTTTAAACTGGCAGATACAGTTGGTCTGAAAAATGACTGACTCTCTTTCAAACAGCAGGAATGAGAACTATATATGCTAAACAATAATTAGCCAGGCAGCCTTGTATTAACAGCATTTTGAGCCTATAGACTGTGTATGTCAACTTTTGAAATTCATTTTCAAGTCACTTCAGAAAGGACACCCCGTTTCCACTTGCTACTTTTCCTCACCAATCTATTTCAGACTAAGAGCTGATCAAATAGATTAATTTAAGCCCATATAAAAATAAACAAAAAACACCACAAATGTCAAGTTTGCTTTTATGGCATTTATCCTCCTCTGTGCCATAATGGCAAACTGGAATGAAACTGCCTGCACAGTTAGGGACAGTACTGATATTTTGATTAAAGGTTTGGATTGAATTTAGGGTAATGGTTTAGTACTAGTGTATCCAAAAGCAAAGTGAAACATCACGCTTATCTTGAGTCTTCCCTAAGGTGGAAGGTATCTAGGTGGCCTCAAACTCAGCTAAAGCACTGCGCGTTTTTATATTTAGGCACTGATAATTCAAATCTAATTAGATCTAGGTATGAGGCTAGTACAAAAAAGGGAAAAGTGTTCATGTGAATTCAGTACTTTTTAGGGAACCAAAGCATAGGAAGAAGGTTGATCTGGGAAAAAATAAAGAGATTAGAGCCCAGCTGAGAGAGAGTGCTCAGAGAATTAAAAAGAGGGCTGGGGCTGACTAGGACAGAGACGGTGTCTTCCCTAGAAATGGACAGGTGGCTGTTGCTCCAGCTTAGCAGACAGCTGGCCTGCCCAGGGCAGTGGGTTGTGGGCTTGTGGCAGGGAAGAGGAAAACAACCTGTGGACCTGAGCTGCTGTCAGGGCAAACAAAGGCTGGAAGGGGGTTCACCTCTGAGGCGGCCTCAGGTGCCTCTTGTGCAGGCTTGCAAGCTGAAAACCCATGACGTGGGGTGGTCTTGGTGCTCTGGCCTTATGAAAAGAAGAAGAGGAAAAGCCAGAGTGACCTGCCCAAATGGCAGAGAATAAGACTGGTCCTCCAGTTAGGGGCAAAACTAAAGCTAGTCACAAAACCAAAGTTTTAGGAGCCCAGGTGACTTCAGTATTACCTAGGGCTGAAAGCAGAAAAAGAGGGCTGGTGTTAAAGTACTGTGTTCTGTTTTGTGGTAAGGTACTGGTCGTTCTGGTTCTAAAACTGGTCCTAAAGCTAGAATTAGGGTTTGAAGAACCGTGGAAAAAAGTAGAGCGCTCCAGTAACTGTGGTACTCATAAATGTCAGAAATAAAGTTGGTCATGAGCCTCAGATTTTCTTAATGTTCATGGGCTGGTAGTCTAGTTTTAATTAAGTCTAGCGTTAATGTTAGAACTTAATACTCCAAATGGATTAAAACTTCTTCAGGTCATAAAGAAAAAGGAAAGGTATTGATCTTTACTGGGACTAAGTCATTATGCGCTTTTTATTGTGGACTCTGGTCCTTTTATAAAGACTAGATTTAGAGTTACAACTTATATATCTGTAGCACTAAAATACATATAGTATATAAATCTAGAACATAATTTACTTCAGTGTACTGTAGGGTTCAAAGAACTTTTAATTGACTTGGTGTCTACAATGTCCTAAGCCTCATGTTTCTTTAAGCGTTCTTTAGGCATTCTTTAGGCTCACTCCTCTGGCTTTAGTTAATCTTGAGTTATGGTTAGGTTTAGGATTTGCAAATCCAAAGAGTCAAAAACCTAGATGACTTCAGCATTTTGAAAAGCTGATAGAGTTGGAAAGAACGCTGTTTTCCATCATGGGTAAGGCCCAATGTTTTATTCCATCGTATGGAATAGTAGACCTGGTCCTTCTGCTGTAACTAATCTCGAGTTACAGCTAGAGATTAGAGTTTTCAAAAATAAATAATTGAGAATCCAGTGTCTGTCTGTAAAGCTCATCAATATTTAGTCTCCTGTGTATGTAAAGAAGTACGTTCTCCTTTACTGTAGACTCTGAGCCCTTAGATTTCGGCAGGATAAAGATTCCTGGTCTGTGCTGATGGTTTGAAAGGGAACTTTCACTAATGTCAGGATTAATTTTTGAAGCTTTTTATATGAGTATCAAGCTTCTGGAGCCCAATATATTTGGGAATATTATTTAGTCCTGTGGAAGAGAGGAAGGAAAGAATCTCATGACTAGACATACTCATCCCTCATGAAATCTTACCTGCTGTAAACTGAGGTGCCTGACCCAGAAGGAGCATATACATTAACTGGCCCTTTCTTCATTTGTTTACACAACTTTCTTCTCTATTTTATTAATCGAAATCCCACTTAAGTCGAAGAAAAGAATCTGACTGAATTCAGCAGGTGACTACTGGATCTTGCAAGAGCAGTATACCTGACTAATAAACAGACGGTACTCATGGTGACAGCAAGTCCCCTTTTCCTTTTAGCTCTCTGGTTCAGTCACGATGTTCTAGCAAGGAAACGGGAGTCTCCACTTTAAGGAAAGTTTGCTGAAAGGACCAAAGCAGATACAGGATCTCAGGGAGGATGGAAAGAAAGTGGCTTCACCAGTACTAGTGAACAGCTTGTTACAACTCAAAATGTTACTCAGCCGTCTGAAACAAAACTAAGATGGGAAGCAAGGACTCCTCCTGCAAAGACATGGTGGATAGGGAAAGAATTGTTCATGAACTCTTTTTATTTCTTTTCTGTCTGACCTAGTCACTTTCAGCTTTCCCTGTTTAAGAAGCCAAGTCTTCTACTTTAAATGTTAATCAAATTTACTTTTTCTCTATTTAAAAGTAATTTGCCATCCTTTTGGGAAGCTCACTACAGGAGGAAGATCTTGGCTTATCCACTTATAACTCTATCTGATTTGAGTTTCCATCACAATGCTTTTCATGGAACTGTGCATGTTTGCGTTTCTTTTCTGGTATATTCAAAGGAATTGTGTTACCAAAAATAAACATTAAAAAGGAAGGATTAATATATATGTTCGGTGTAAAACTGATTTTTTCCCCTGTTCTGTGTTACTGAATATGGTTTGACAAATGGTCTTTTTTCCTACTTTTTCAGCACTTACAAACTTCTGCTTCTCTTTCATTATAAACAAGGAGAACATAGTCTCCTGCTTTCTCCTCTCCTTTTTTGCAAAATTCTGTATTCTAAATAATTAAATCATTAAAAGCCTCACAGAACATCTAAGGTTAATCTAATGCATCATCTTCCATAACAAAGCTATGTCTTATATTTAAGTTCTAGTCTCTGTACTATCCTTAGTACTGTGTACTATCTCTAGTACTGTTATGGCACATCAGATAGGGTTATTACTATGTAAATGAGCCAGATAATAAACACTGTAGAAGTGTTCATTTACACCAATATTGTATCACTCTGATGTGCTGAAGAAATCCTTCTTATAAATGGGGTCACATGAAGGTCAATGCCTGTAAAATAAAAGCATATATCAAAATAGAATCTAAGTAAGAATCAATATCAATATACCCCATTTTCACATCATGAACATATATAAATGTGTCAGTCACAAGAAACATATTGTGTTCTTTTCTGTTTGTAATTGCAACATCATTTTATGTTTACCTACAGTTAGCCATAGAGCATGCCTTTGGGCATGAATAGCCCTTAAAATAAAATTTTACTGTATTATTATTTTATATTGATACCCTTTATAAAGCTAGCATCTCAGAAAATGAAGCTGTATAATAAGACTAGTATGCCACCTAGGCTCACACCCGAACTGGTTTCTTTAACTTCAAAGACACTTACTTTTGCTTTAGTCCAAACTAAATAAAAAGACATACTTGTCAAGAAGATATTACACAGGGTATAAAAAAGAAGAAGGGGAAAGTAGACTGGTGAGATGTTCAACAGATGCTGCATGGGAGAGTAAGGGAAGTGTTTTCCCTTTCAGAAAAGATGCTACGGGGGCTTCAGGTATGCCATACGGTTAAGACATTCAGCTTACCATTGTACCAAGCTTTTTTTTTTTTTCATGTTTTATGCAGATTTTTCAATAAGCGAACCAGTGTAGTTAGATCCAGTTGTACCTTGAAAGCACAAAGTAGACAGTAATAATTGTTTGTGGACATTCATTTATCTATATATATCTTGAAAAGATAGAATTTTTAAGGTCTGTGAGTAAAATTTTAGCTACATTGTTCAAAGCTGCTGGGTCAAAACCCTACTAGGCTAATTCCGATATTCTGAATGAATCACAGCGCTGCCCAAACACTGGAATAAAGAATACTTCAGCATATATTTTAACTAACACAAACTGACTAATTAATACCCAAAGGAAAATGTATTTCAGTTAATTTGAGAGCAGTCTAGTAACAGAAAACGGTGAGGGAAAAAGTTGATGTAAATTTTACGTGTGGCATTTTCAAGGCATTGTATCAAATGAAAAGATTTTGAAGACAAATTATACCTAATCCTGCCTTTCTTTGGTTGCCATTTGATTTGTATTGTCTCTCTCCTCTCTCTTTTTTAACAGATTTTCAGGATATTTATGCTAATACTGTCTATCTCACAACTTTTCATGTGTACCATCCTATAGCTGTAATAGGAAACATGATCTGAGTACACGACTGAAAGCTGGTTTTGATGATAACTCCTGCGCTCTCAGATAAATTATTGACTTTCTTCTCTATTCAGTTTTCCTCTTCTATTTCTACTACTACTGTTCAAGAATGGGGTACTCCATTTGAACTTTTGCTAAAAATCCATCCCAGGTCAGCAGAATATCTTATCTAGTGTTTCCTCGATATAAATAGGAAGCCTTTCTGTTTCAGGAGGTCTTGCTTTTGAAACTTTCCTTCCACAAATGCAGTGAATCTCAATTTTTTAACCATTTATATGTTGCAAAGCCCCTCAGTCCCTCTTACAGAATTTGATATTATCAAGGCACTATGTCAAATGAAACAATTTTAAGGAAAGAGTGTGCTGAGATAACACTTTTACACTAGCATTTTTAATTTATGGCCCAAAGAAAAGCAGATAATATAAATGCAAAAATTTATCTCCCCTACTTTCCTGTCAGGCCTGAGGTATAGCAAGGAATCACAAGCAATTGAGTGATTGTATCTCATGAATTCACTACCATAACTCTCTCATAGTCCATTGCAAAATAAAAGTAAAATGCAAACTAAAAAAGACTTACTACTTTCACAGAAATGGAATAAGTATGTATTTTCAGTCAGTAACTGTGCCTGAGCTGGCAGGAGATGTTTTTAACTCTGGCTATCTCCTTATTTCATTACTGGTGGGAGGAGAAAGTATGTTATGTGAAACCTTACATATTGCTGTATACAAGTCTTCTCATCCCTGCTCTTTCTTTGAATTTAAACAGGCAAAGAAGCTGTTCAGCTAAAGGCTTAGGCACTATGATGACAAGGACTCTGAAAGTATCTAACTGAATAAATAAAAGTACCTATCAAAATGTTTTTGATTGATTAAGTTTTTCTGGCCTTCTTTCTGATGAAAACAGATATTTTGAATCAGGTAAACTCATCTAAAAAAGATTCTGTGCAATTAAATTACAGTGGCTATAACAGCACTACTTCATTGTGTTATTTTAACTGCAAAGCATCTGTAAAATGCGCCACGGCGATTTGATCCTTTTTTAATATTTGGTAACATTGAATGTTCCTTTCAGTTCTGACTGAAATATTTTTCTAGAATGTCTTCACACACAATGGACTGTATTTCTTCTTTTATATTTTCTCTAGTTGTGTTCTAATTGCAAAAATCACTGCACTGAAGAATAAAAGCTCTGACCATGAAAGAGTTTTCTACATGTTGATGGAATATCAAATATAAAAGTTAAATTGCCTGTATCTTACCAAGCATCCTAAGGTACTTTAGAGTTTAGTGGAAATAAATAATTGCAGAGTGAAAATGCTATCTGAGATGATGGATGCTCAGGGGAGTTGAGAAAGTATTTTTCACTGCCTGGTCACTGGCTTGAAGTTGAGAGTGAACGTAGTTACCTTCTGATAGCTCATAGCGGACTGCATGAATTTTTTTTGTGGATTAATCTAGTTCTGTGCAGATCTGTGTTTAGGCTGGAGAAAAGGTCATTAAAACCACATAAAGTTTCAAAAGAGGAAAAGGGATACTTCTAGACAGTCTTATCATAAGACTAACATTTTAGCTGAAAACACAAATAAGAAGTGGGCAACAGCAATATAGCGAAGCCTGTATCGTCATGTCTGCATATTTGCTCTGTGGATCAGGGACTCCAGTTTCTCAGACTATTTACAGATTACTGCAAGCAGTAATTATTTATTTTAAAAGACACCTGTTTAAAACTTAAGGAGAAAATCTGTAACTGCTATTGAACAAAACTGCTTCCATAAGCAAAATTCAGTGTAAGAAACTGTTGCTGAATTGGACCCTAAGCAAATAATTCAAGATCCAAAAAATATTTATTAACATCTTTAACTGAAGAAAAGTATAGACTGATTTGTGATGAAAGTAAATGCAGAAAAAATTTGTAACTCATTCCCATAAAAACTTTCATGATTTATTTCTTAAGAGGACACCTTTCAGTTTTCCATTTATGAACTGTGCAGTTATTTAAAAGGAACATAGTTAGCCAGTGACTGATTTTTTTATAACTTTTTTTTTCCCTTTCGTTAAAATCTTGAAATATTTCTTAAAGCTAGCTTGTGTAACACGATCTATTCTAAGTGAGAACACGATCTATTCTAAGTGAGACATCCATAGTTTATTATGTGTTCATTTCATTCTGCTATTAAACAAACATTTTGTTTAGATTCTTTCATTAGTCAATATATTTTCTAAAACAGGCTCAAAAGTAGAAACACACACACAAGCATGCTTCCACTTACAATAGGTCTGTGAGGAATGCAGTTTTTGCAGAAAGCTTGCTTTGTGTGTGTGTGTGTGTGTGTGTGTGTGTCTGTGTACAGAAACTACAGAAAACTTTAGAATCTGCTTTCCTCACCTTTCTTGGAAATGGGCTTGTTTTTTTGGCCAAATCCATAACATACGTTTCTGTTTCCTCTCCTGTTAATTTTTCCTCTTCATAGCTGTTGTGTACTTCAGAGTCTTTAATATGTTTCTCTTTATAATATCCCTTTGTGGTTAGATGGTTTTGGTATATTCATTTTATACCTGAGGAAAAGAAACACAAAGGAGAACTTTTGTTAACAAGTCCCAAGTCCCATTTTTAAATGACTTTGATTCCTAGATGCCAAAATCTCACTGAGTGCTATTGGTATTCAAGCACCTAAGGGACATATTTTAAAATATTAGTTGTGAAATACTGAGGCATCAAAAATAGGTCCATAAGGCAAGAACAAAAATAATTAAAATTTTATATGAGACAACATCAAACCAACTGCATCTGGCTATATTTTCATTAGCGATTACTGCTGGTGCTATTCCTGAGCCTGAACAGTGGAAACTGTGGTGACTGTATCTACTGTTAAAGTGCTAAATGGCTGCAAATCAAGATTTTTACTCTCAAGCCTTGGAAAAGCATAGAACCATCATTTAGTAAGCTGATGTGCTTTTGCAGTGTAATAAAATACTGACAGTTTATGGTTTGGAGGCTAAAGACTTAAAGGGCAACATCATTCAAAGAACTGAAGAGTGGACAGCAAAGAGCAACTCCCACGATCTGATTGAGGGCCTCTACCTCAAGATATGGCTACTCAAAACTTATTCAATAGTAATCCCTATGGGACTTTACAGATCCTGTGAACATTGTCCTGAAATAGGAATATTTACATGAAGAAAGCTTTCAAGATTGCAGGCTGATAAAGTTTAGCTCTAGAGTAAAAGATCAGTTAAGAGTTAGTAGATTAAGTGCTACTGAGACTAATGTAGGGAAATATCAAGTACCATTTATGACTGACCTTAAAAAGGAAATATGCAAAGGTAGCAGCTAAACTGGGCTACCTCAGCAAGCAAGCACAATTTCCTGGAGATTACCTTCTAGCACGCTACAATCTAAGATTTTAAGAAAGGAGGTCTAAAGGTAATTTGTGTGACAGAAAATGTGATTAAATTTTCATTGGTGCTTTCAGAAGTGTCACAGGAAGTTAAGCATCTACCTCTTTCAGAAAGTTAATGCAAATGGTAAGTTGCCACCAAACTTACCTATCCACATCTGTAAATGCAACTAGGCCTGAAATACATTTACAGATTGCACAGCTAATATTCAAAATATTAGCCTGAAATAGTTCAGTGGTGTTTGTCTGAGTCTGGAGACAGCCTAAAATTACAGCTTTTCGGGGATGTTAACTACTGGTCAAACAGTAGAATAATGAAGAGAGATAACACTTTTGTGCGTAACTGTGAAGTTTACTTTAATTGATGGAACTTTTGTTGAATACCAGAACACCGCTTCTAGCTGAAAGAAGGGCCCAAGACAAAGTGTTGGATGAGTGCCCGGGAGAAGTATTTCTATGTGCTTTCCACATATTTATGTTCTTCCCTAGGCATCTCTGTTGTCCGTTGTTAGAACCCAGGACAGTGGGCTAGATGGATCAATTATGACCATTCTTATATTCTTGTTTTAGGAACTTAGATAGAAAGAGATTGTTTTTAAGACAGATACCCCCAATACTAACTGCCTTCCCAAGCACACCCCTACATCTGCAAAGCAAGAGCTGCCATGAAGAGATTTTCTGTAATCATATTCCATGTAATGAGAACCACTTGGACCAATATGCCCCTTTCTTGATATTAAAAAGATGGGCTAGCAGTAAAGCTGTGATGTTTTAAGTTTTCCAGCAAAAAAACAGAGATTACTTGAATAGCCAGTTATTGTTTATTTTACATTCATGTTGAGCACCCATGTCCTTTAAATGGCCTTGACAATCCTAACCCATAAACTAGGTCCACAGAAAGAAATGTATATGGCCTTCTGAATGAACTTATTTACCTTAATTTTATATAAATTACATAAGGAATAAATTAGTGCAAAATCTGTTGTTTAGTTTCAATCTCTTCATGTATTGTATTAACTCAGTGTGAACTTCTACAGTCATACGTCACGTGACATTCTATTATTCTTTGCTGGCATAAAAATAAAAGATAGAACATTTAGAAATATATTACAATACATCAAAAGGAACAAGCAACTTTGATCCTCACATCTAATTAATTGCACGTTGGATAGATTTAGCTCATAGAGATGTGGGATAGTTACTCTGCTGTAAATAATTAATAACAACGTATGAACAGTTGCTTGTTTTTTCATCATTCCTTCAAAATGCAAAAACACGAACACCTACAGTTCAAGCATCAGGGAAAAGGTATGACCTCTTCCTCGTTATTTCTTTATGCTAGGTATGGTCTGAGAAATACTAATCTTCCAAGGGCTTTTCAGTAATTCAGCTCATAAGCAGGTAGAACATGTATGCACTTTCCTGGGCATCATTTGTAAGTCAACACAGACACTCTCATACAGATCTGTTAAACAGGAGGAGCTATGATTTATAATACCTAGTATAGCAAGATCCATTTACTATGCTTTATATCTCTACAGCAATAGATGCATATTGCAGGTTCTCTTGGGATATGTGAAAACCTTGGGGACAAACATAATCTGATTTAGAATCATGAGGTACATCACTGGCTTCTTTGATCTAGGTATAAAAGGAAGCATAAGATAAACTACTTTTCTAATGAAAATGTTCATGTTACCACCAAATATGCTCCAGCTCCTTTCACTGAGCCTAAAATGCAGTGGTTTAAAACTAAAATTTTAAAGATATCTTTCACGTTATGGTCTGTGATATTTACAGTATTATGCATGCATAATAAACAACCACTTTTTTCAATTACTCTTTGACAAAATCCTGCCAAGTGGCATACAAATGAATCATCATGAGTAAAATTCTACCCTCAGTTACACAGCAGTAAGTCACATTGATTTTGGAGAGTATGAGTTCCCAGTGAATGAATTGCTATAAATATCTGCTGACTTCTGCTCTGAGCATATGTGCGTACAGATCAGCGTCTTTAGTATCTCGGGACATTCCGCAGTTTCTCTGGGATGGCAGAAATTGAGAAAGTGAAAGGTGCCCATTTTCCCAGCAGGGATCAAAGCAGAAAAATAGTATAACTGAGATAAACTTTTCAGTCAGGCTCCCTCCGCAGTGCAATTCCCACTTAAACATCTTTCTGGGAGCAGCATCTCCTCCCTCTCCACGCTTTACTGTTGCTACACCAGTGGCTAGAAGTAGGAGGTGCAGTGAAAGGTGAAACCAAAATGTTTTGATGCTGGGGGCTTTGATCCTTCCGGCTCTTTTAGGATCTCTTGTATCTGAAGCCCTCAATCAAGTTCTGAGAAACTTCTGGGAGGAAGGACAGTCTTAAAGAGTTTTTCATTCCTTTTTTGTTTCTGCAGATTTTCCCACAGAAGGGCGTATTCAGATTCCTAAAGAAGGCTTTGAAAGGGATCCAAAGAAGCAATCACATGCATGTGCAACTATTTTTTCACCAGGCAAGAATATATGGAATGTGAATGAAGCTTCAGCATAGCTCTGCAAGTGTGAGTATCCATTGAAACTGTGCAGGCAAATTCCAGTAAGTTCTAGGTAACTTAATGTGCATATAGCCATTGAGTTACTAAGTTTGTATAACTGAAAGTAGGAAAACCTGTCTGCATTGAGTTGTTAATATAAAGTTTAACTAGAAGGAAGGTCTTCAAGGGTGAGAAGTGGCATTGAACAATGTAGACTTCACAGTGTCTGAAGAAGAACAAGAAAATGATTCTACAAGGTGTAGGATTTCTGAAGAGAAAAATGAGCGTTGGTCATGCTTTTTTTGTACAAATGAAGCCCTTTTATCTATAGGTCAGCCCTAAATGGGAGTAAATATTTTCCAAAAAATAGATATTATATCCTTTCTCCTCAGGGAAGAAGGTGTAATTGAAATCCATGTAATTTGTTAAGTCTTCAAAATGTAAATTAGTTGAAACATAGCTGCCTTTCTGATTTTCACATTCAAAATAGCTAGCATAGATGGAATAGCATTTGCTCTGCATTATTCTCTGTCATTTTTTATTCATTATCCTCCTGTTTAAAAAGTTCAAAGTCATCCAGCCAGACAACAAACACGGGACCGTGTGACCCAAGTGCCTACTGCAAATAATACGGGGGGATTGACCAAAGGCAATAGCTTGCAAACAGCATACTGCTTTTCCCAACAGTTTTCAGGCTATAGATCTGTGGACTGTACCTATGAGTAAGGGATACAATCACAGCAGTTAGGATTGATTATTGAATAACACAGAAGCAAAACCAAGATACATTCACTGGAGACATCATTTGCTACGGAAAATACAACCTTGTGTAACAATTATTTACTGCTTGCACAGTGGTTTTAAGATAAAGAGACCTCCAAGTTACCAAAGGTTATTTTTAAATGTCTTGATCATATTTCCATCCTTATTTTCTAGGAACGCCCTATAAGCCTTTGAGGATCTATAATTGTTTGAGGACCTATGCAGAACGGCAGTAATCTTTATGAAAAATTTGAGCAATTACTGGTCCTCATTGAATTTTATTTTTGAATTTGAGCCACCAAGCTCTACAGAAAATATATGGCTAGACAGAAAAGAAAAAATGGCTCAGTTACAAAAGCATGTCCTCTGCTTTTATGTCTCTTTTTCTAAAGGAAATATATGCACTGAATATTTAGCAAAGCAGATTACAGTTACTGTTGTTTGAAGGATGTTTACTGGATGTCATTTGTAGGGCTGCAAGTAAAGCATGACCCATGCCTGTTTGCTTGACTTTTCTCAGTTTACAGTGACCCAGCATTTTCAGATTTGTTGTATCTTTATTTAAACTTTGTTCCTCTGCGAGGAGCTGTGGCTTCTGTATTTCTCAGCATCACTGTGCCCTGTGGGTGACATTTCCCTCTAATCCTTAAAATGCTGTATTTCAGATGTTATATGACACCTCCAAAGAGTGGCTTGCTAAGGACAATATAGCTGTATTTTCCTGAAGGAACTGAAACTATGTCAGGCTGAGATTCACCCTGTAGATATTTAAGCACAGTATGATGTTATACAAATTGAAAACAAAGGGTGAAATCTTGTCTGCTCTTGAAGTCAGTGAGAAAAACAACCTGAATACTCACTACGCCTGCACACCCCTTGTGCTGAAGGCAAGGTTTCTACTGTGCCGTCACGGGGGGTAAAAGTGCTTTCCAAGAGGAGTAACAGACTAACAATTTGGCCCTTGCTTTGTAGCTCAGGCACATAACATGAGCAGTTAGAAGGCTGTATACCTTATCATGGTCTGATCTTGTTTACAGAAGGTTGGCTGAAGGCTTTTTGTTTGTTTTTTTTTTCTAGTTACAGCTGACTTTAGATGTCCTTTTCTAGTTTTTTATTAGGTTCAGATGTTTAAACTGTGTGGGACAATCTGGCTTTACATTACAGAATTTCTTGTCTTTTTTTTAAATGGAAATTTTATACAATCTGTGTATCCTCTGGGGCTGTTCCATGTTCCGTTCTTTTTGTCTGCATTATTTCCAGTGTTCAAGAGCCCACACATTTGCTACTGTGATCTAGATTAGACTGCATTGCGTAAGCAAGGGATCGGTATGTACTAGCCGCACTTCAGAGATAGTGTCTGCAATTTGCAATGTGTCTAGATGGGAACCTGCTGTCCTGTGTCCATAACTGGCTGAGAAATTTTGCTGATTAGAAGAGACAGAACACAGAACTATAAGAAAATTGGAGAAGCACATCTTAATGGTACCTGATGTTCTTCAGCATCTAAGTCACTTCAAAAGCCAGGGAGATTCTGAAGGGGCATGTTTTCCAATGCTACGATGTGTGAGAAGTTGCCCGAGTCTGATCTTTCCATACTTGGATGAATACTCACTCACTCTCCTGTGTTCTTTGTCCCTCTTTGAAAGACACAGCTCAATCTTTCTTTAGTCTTCTATATTTTTCAGCATAGTTCCACTATTTCTCTGCTGAAATCAAGCCATACTATTCTTCATGGAACAGTGAATGACCGAGTTTGCTGAATTTAGTTATATCTCCTCATCTTCTGGTAGATATTTGGTCTTCAGAAGTGCTTTATCCGTATCTTTTACTACATATATACCCATTTGTATATATGTAAATATAGATATAGTCTTAGATATAAAAAAATGTATATTTCTTTATGTTCAGAAAGTGGACACTGGTGAAATTCCTTACAATAAATAGAGCGCATGATGATGGAAAGGTGTAAGGCATGTTCTTTTCATTTCCATAGAGACTGAGACTTTTTTAAAACTTGAGCACAAGTACTGTGATATAAGGGAAGCAATTCAAGAATATAAGTCTGTGCTTTGTGGGAACATTGACTACAGAAGAAACTAGCAAAGACTAAGAGGTCCAGGAGTTCTTGTAAGTTCGATTAACCTGTCAGTGTGGTTGCAGGGATTAGCAGCTGGTTAATTGCTGGTCAGGAGTAAAATGGCAGATACCTCCTTTTTCATCTGATGCTTTCCCTGCGGTAGAATACAGAACATTAATTTTCTTCCTCCTTTTCTTAGCTAATTCTTAAGTTTTCAAAAACACTGCTACAGATCTGAAAGTCCATACCATTTTGTTTTCCTTTATCTAAATATTCCACTGTTAATACTTGCTCCCTTTTTTAAGGGAGTAGATTTTAAGAATACTTACTCTCTTCTGCATCTTACTCTTAAAAACTGCTCTTTCTCACTACAAAGCACTGTGATATACTGAAGAAAAAGGCATTGTAAAATTTTCTTTGTTGTTTTCCGTAGGTATCTTTGGCCATCAAAATGTAATCTTCCATTTGTCCCTGTCAAAAACAGTGCCCTGAGTATGTAATACCACAGAATGAAAGAATGCCCTTACAAATGCTTTTAGACACTACTCTGGATCATCGTTTCACAGGAGCCTTTTAATACAGTTATAAAGTTGTATCTTCCAGATAGCGAGGAAAGACATAATTTGTTTGATGGTGATAGCACTGTTAAAAGCCTTTTAGAAACAGCAGAAAGGTTTTTAAACATTTCTTTTGTTTTGAGCAGCATCACCAAGCAAAATAGTGCTGAATTTGTAGATGGCAAATGTTTTGTACTGGGCTTGTCCCTCACATCTCAACATTTTCCTGTTCAGTGTGAGGAGGAATTGATATAATACAGTGATTTTACATGTTAGTAATATGAATAATAAGCATCATATGCAAAGTTTTCAGACCTCTATTTCTGTCTCAACAGATCTTAATCCTTTCTTTTCCCTTCTCCTTTCCCTTCCACGTCTGTTTTCATCATTTTAGCTTACGCATATAATTTGTATTTGAAGATAGCAATGAAAGTGAGGTCATTCTTGGTTCACATCTTCATTTCCCCCACTAGCTTTTCATGTAGTTGTACATTATTAAGCCTCTCCTCATTAAGTCTTTTTCCAATCTAACATATTCTGCTCATGCTGATTCTAGATGAGGCCTAAACAGTGTCTTGCATAATGGGGTCATTATCTTCCAAGGTTTAAACTTTAAGTTAATTCTCAACCTGTAACAATATTTAATGCTGAAACATAGGTGAATAGATAAAGAGATAGAGAGTTGGGCAGATAGCCAAACTAAAGATATTAAAAACATAGATGATGGGAAAAGGAATAGGAAAGATTAAAAAAAGGAACACCCACACTACAAGTGTAAATCAAGACAACTTCAAGGTAATGCAATTCCACTGATGCTCACTTATAACAGGTGAGGATCTGGACCTATGACCATCAACCCTATGTGCAGTGATATCTCATAACATTACTTGAATTGAGGCCCACTGCGTATTTAACCAGTTTAGTTTACTGTGATCCTTGATAGTGAAGAGCTATATTATACCATATGATCCAGAACACCAGAAGTGACATTCCCAACAGTTGCCATTGCTCTCTCCACTGATTTAGAGCAGGATATTTTTACACCATGTCATGCAGTGCTATATCAACGATTCCTCAGTCAGCTTATTTATGCAAAGAGCACAGCCCAGAGCCAGGATAAGATGCTGCCCGATGGACCGGAAGGTGTGTAGCAGAATTAGCACACCACTGTGTTTGGCCTGACTCCTCCTACCAATCAGTGGGTCTGGTGGGAGCGTTGATGAGCCACATTCATAGCTTTACTTCAAGTTATCTCAAAGGAATTTTGATAGAATGCAGCACGGTATTTTTTGTCCTTCTCTTGTCCTATTTACAGGGCTAAGTATCTAGGGTACAACATCACTCTGATGCAGCTACACTGCTTCTAGTTTTGGAGCTACTTTAGTTAGCACTAGCTAGGTATCCCTGAGCAACATGGCATGGATAAGCATAGATATGCTCCTAAGTTGTAGATCTTCCCTCACTGGTTAACAGTGGTTAAAGGTTCTCATGCCAGCTGGATACTCTTACAGAGATTTTTTGGTTTTCAATTCCAATTTATTTCAGTCATTCACTTCATAGTGCACAACCACAAACTGTTGTGTTTTAATTACTGAAGGGACAGTGAATTGTGGTGGGAGTGTGTGAATGTCTAACTTCACCACTGAAGAAAAGAATGTACTGTCTACAGAAGAACTCTTGAATTCACAAATTTCCTGAATGTCCTGAGTGATTTTATCCCCTTTTATTGAAGCATTTGAACTTTTTCCTTGCCATATTAAATATAGTGAAACAGAAGCCGAGGTGGACTTTACTGCCCAAAGGTCATGGCATAGCCATAGACCTTCTGAGAATCAGCTGCAAGGCCGTTCTCCAAACTGATCAAGGAAAAAAATTTGAATCCCCAAATGACTCATATCTTATAACGTCATAGTTGCACTCTCTCTCTTCCCCTCTATCACACTGAAGAATTTAATTCCTTTTGCCCAGCAAAGCAGCTTTAAAAGGAGAAAAAGATATTTTTTCCCCTCTCTCTTTAAACAGCTTGTGGTTTAAGTACTCTTCCAAAACATCTAGGGTTTCATCTTCAGGGAGAAAGGCCTTGAGCAAGAAACTCTAATGTATTAGGTGAACCGTTTGACTCAGCTGTTAGCAAAAAGCAGTATTATTTTAAAAGAAAAATTGAGGTTGTCTGTGAACACTGATTTTTTTAGACATGTGATAGGAATTTCTGAAGCAAGCCAAACAGACTGAGCACCTGAAGATATAAGATGCCTGGATTATGGATCCTTGTTGGTTTTAATGATTTAAGTGGGAAGCTATGAAGCATCAGGAACAGAGCTCTTCTATGCACCCAGAAACAGAACTTAGTGTTTGGCAAATAACAGTGTTCAAACTTTTCTAAGCTCTTTTCTAAAAAGCCTATGGAGCTTAAATCCTTTTTGCTTAGGCAGACTTGAGCAGAAATCATGGCTGCGTTTCTGGAGATGGATAGAATGTAGTTTCCTAAGCCTTTTTTGGGCAAGCTGCCATGCGTTTCATAAGAAACATATCCACTTAACTTGGAGCTCTGGATTCCACTAGACAAGCAAGCACTGAAGAATGAAAAATTGCTTAACTAAGACCAAGTCTCTTGTATGGAGCTAGCCTCTGATTGCTATTGATTTCAATGAAAGTGGGATAATTAACTTCCTAGGAGCTTTTCAAAATGTAACCTATATTATGAACATTCTAAAACTTCAGATGATTCTTTAGAGATATTCTAGTAACTTTAAAGAGCAGAATCAGAGTATTGTGTTAGAAATATGCTGTTCATGCATGATTTCTGCTTTTTGCAGTATCAAATGCATTTAAAACTGGACAGCTCCTTTGTTCCTACAAAATATTTAGATTTGTACATGTACTGTTTTCATAAGAGTATGAGTCCTTATTTGTTTGCACAATGCTTTCATGTGTATACCTGCTCGTTTTGTTTCCAAAATTAACTACTTCTGCACAATCACACTTTTAACAGAAGGATTTGTAAAATGCGTTTTTGAAATTTAGCCTTGGTTGTTCTTAAGACATAAGACGAGATTAACTTCACATATCAGCTTTCTCTTTAAAGCTTATTAGCATTTAATCAAGATTAGGTATGTGGTCAGACTTCTAGGGGAGGTGTGTCACCAAACAATAACGTGTAGAATACAATGCAAAATGGCCTATGTTTTTCCATCCTAATTAAAGTGGCAGGAGGACTATATAGCTGCTGGAATCTGGCTCATCATCTGGATGAAACCTTGAAAATGGGGTTCTTTTCCTGATTCTACCATTCAATTGATGTTTCACTGTTTTTTTTTTTTTTTCCCCTTTAAGAAGTCCAGCCATCATATAGTGAAGGAGAATAGTTTTCTTTAAAATATTTATGATTTACTTACGACATTAGTGATTATATAATTTTAAATGACTATGTTTCTGATTTGGCATCTATCACAAAGTTATTTATTAAGCTGTTGATACAAAGCAAGGCCAAGCAGAATTATAATTACTAAAATTCTAATACTTACCAGAATGTGTTTTCCATCTAGAAAAACTGCAGTAGAATTTTTAAAATGAATAGTTTTTTTTTTCCAAAGATCATCCTTATCTTGAACTATGCCATAAGTTGTATATAAAATTAGAAAGTATTCTCTATCTTTGGCATAAAATTCATGGCCTAAATTTTTTTTCTATTAGATCAGAGGGGCTGATTTTATATACTGATTTCAGGAGGAACAAGAACAGGTCCTCGCTTTACTGCTACTCTCCCCAAGTATCTTTTTTCAAAACCATATAGTCAATACTTTAAAAATAAACCTTTTCTACAAATTGGTATAATATATAATTCTCTTTCCTACCAGAATCCATACATTCATATTGACAGGGGTTTACCACAAAGCCTCTCTTAAAAGACTTTCATCTGTAAGGAATGTGCCCATAATCATTGTATTCTTCTCTGGGATCTTTCTTTATAAACTACAATATCCTTAACCAAAAATAACAGTTGTCCAGTCTTCCTTTCTCTTAATGGGTTTCATTCTTTTTCTTCTTTTGTTGCTTTAGGCATTATGTATATTGACAGAGATGAACACAGTTGAAAGATTGGGTTTAAAAAGAAAGCATGATGTTCTATAGAGCTGCAATTATGTCTGGCAGGGAGAGAAAAAATTCTCATTCCTGTTCTCTATCCCCTAAGCCAGTAGGTATGCATAAAAAAAATCTTTCCCATTCTTCAAGACAGCTACTTTCGTCATCAGGAGAAGTCTTGAGTACGAAATCTTATGTTCGAATTGACCTAAGCTTCATCTGCATAGTGCCCTTAACCTACTGAAGACAGCTAAATTTTTTTTCTTGATTCCTCTTCTGTGCACATAGTAAGAAGTAAAAATCACTTGAGAAAAATCAGAATCTGTTACATTAACTTGCAATTTTTATGCAAAACACAAACTGTGATAGTTTCTCAAAGCATTATCATTTTTAGATATCCTTACATTGTTATCAAGGCTGAGCCTGTGCAATTTTTCAGAAAGAGATGATCTGATAGTCTACGATCAATCTATACTTAATCGGATACAAATCTTGAAGGAACATTTTACCTAGACAGATGACTATACTACACGAAGAGTAACTACAAGCGTGTTGCTGAGTAAACCCTCAAACAACCTGGATGCCTGGTAACACATTTGAATATAACAAACTCAGTGCTATTTAAATTATGCAGAAAAATATAAAGAAAAAGTAATCTTAGCAATTATTTCCTGTGAGCCATACCGCCGACACATTTTCCTATCTGTCCATGACAAATCTTGTCAAAAACTCAGTTTAGTAAGAATATTTATTCCAATTTGGTTTGCATAACCTATATTGAACATAGAGTAAAATTCTCCTCTGACCTCTGCTTCACATAAACACATACATCATCTGACATTTCGTGAAATAGTAGGGCAATACTCTGTGTAATTTAGAAAAATAAATTAAATGTTAAGTAATGAATTCTAATTAACTTTCTGGGTCTTATTATTATTATTATTTTTTAAACATTGGCAGAAAACAAGTTCAGTGCAAGTAAGAACACTTTTCAGACTGGAAATATAATCATAAATGTGTTTGAGCTCTGTCAGAATTTAAACCATCAATGCATAAGCTGCATTCTGTTTTGCTGGTCACTTTGGGGTGCTTTAACTGAAGGCTTCAGTACAATGTAGAAGATGATTTGAAAGAAATTCCAATAAAAGTTAGAAAAGATAGGGCTCTAAAAAGGTTTATAAGCAGTAGAATAAAGTGTTTATTTTAAATGGAGTAATTTAATACTGTTCTTTCCTGTAATTTCTCTCTGAATAGCAGAAATGTATCAAGGAAAATTATATCTGTTGCTTTAATCCTGTATATGCTTTATTTGAAACTAATGTTACACCATTATTAAAGAAGAGTTGGCACATATCTATAAACATATAGGCATGATTTCCACTGACATCTGCAACTGAGTGCAGTGGGGCAAAAACAAAATAAGGCCCAATAGTAATATTTCTGTTATGGATAGTACATTATCTGGACACTCTATACTAGCTATGGCAGTCAGACTCCAGGATTATTAACAAATGGTGGAGTTAGCCTTGTAATACAAAAAGGCTTTATTCTCTGCATTTTTTTTATACATTCATTTTTATGTCAAATAGAATCAACATACCATTTGCTGGTAACTCTCATTTAGACTCAGCCTCAGAGTCTTACAAGCTTATGGATATAACAGCATCAACTTCTTTGAAATTTTGTTGGATTACAGGAGGAAAGATAGCAAAACCTGGAGAGGGCACGAAAGATAAAGTTTAGTGGAGCTGAGCTGAAATCTAGGTCAGCAATTGTGGCATACACACATGAAATATCTTAATTTTAAAAGGATACTCTGCCTAAGATTTCCTGTATGCTTATATGCAAGACCATACATCATGGCAATTTAGCTTCCACTAAAAAAGAATAAAAGTATAGATGTTTTCACCTGGAATACCAGAATCTGAGATATAATATACTGCTTCTGTATCTATCCTTCAATCCTCATCGCCAGGAAACCCTAAGAAAGAGGACTCCCTGGAAATGAAACCATGGCCAGATAACGATTACAGAAATAGATATGCCATTTTAAGATATTACTGGTATTGCTGCTCTTTGTTATTGTCAGTCTACTGGAAAGCTGAAGAGCTCACATAAGTGGTCTTTATCATCTGTATCACCAGGTGAAGAGAGCTGAGTTAGTTTAAATACTGTTCTCCATGCAGGGTAAACTAATTGGACTGACTTTCAAAAGAAACAGATAAGAAGAATCAAATTGTTTGAGAGAGAACACTTCTGCTGTCTTTGTCTTCTTCTATTCAAGTCATTCTATTTTTCAGGAATACCTAAATAATCTATATTCTCTCCTATTAGGGTATTCCAACCATTCTTCAATCTGAAAAGTAGTCATATGGCTACTATTTAATAACTTTGTAAATCATAATTTCATTAATTAGAACAGTAAAAATAACGTGAACTGTGTTTTACAATAGCAAAATATAACTTAGAAGAGCTTAGTAATTTAATTGCCAAGTAGTTTCCTTCACCATGTTGTCAACAGCACTGATCTAAGTCAAACAACTATTCTGTTCAGTTCTATCATCGGGCTCCAGTGGGCGTTCCAGAAGATTCATGAAATCATCCCCGCTCATACTTACAGAACTCTAGTGCATTGAATAATAAATATGATAATTTATTTCTGAAAAGTGTGGGGACTGAAGTAAAAAAAAATCACAGCAGGTACCTCATACCTTGCAAAATCAAATCATTAGGAGAAAACAATCCTTAAAGCACAGGCTTCTTCTCACACGTACATTTTGACAACCAGAGAGATTATTTCAGTCACTCTCAGAAGTTAACTTGAATCCATTTTGCATGCCGTTTAAAACTACGGCATTGTAGCTGCGTTATTTAGAACAAGAGCGGTCTGGTCCTCAAATCAAAGGCTTACAAATGCAGTAAGTATCAAAATCATATAGTATACACACACTGCTCTGTTTCGTTTTATTTACAAACTTGAGTACATGCATTTAGTGGGCTGCCCCTCTGGTTTTGTAGGAGACATTTATATGTGATGTGGAAATATCTTGGCATTGGTATGCTATAAATTATATAATTGATATCCTAAATATGTCCTAATTTATCACAGTATAGAATGTTTCCTATATTGTCAGGACTTTCTGATGTAGCAGCATTTCAAATTTACGTTTTCTACTTAATTTTCCCACAGAACCACAGGAATATAGTAATGATCAGTTTTTAAATTTAAACTGCTTTAGTCAATAGTAGTTTGCAGAAGTGAGCATTTAGTTCAATAAAATTCGGGAATAGCAGTGGATAGCTATTAATTTCACTTTCAAGAATCTTGATTAAAATTTATTAAGAAAGGCACATGGAAGCTGAACAGTCTGGAATGTGCAGTTATTTTGCTTAGGCTTCTATTTATTTATTTATTTAGATGGAGGGGGATTATAAACATAGGGCCAGACTACAGCACATTTACTTTCTTGAGCTGTATAGTACTCTGCAAAATATTTCAGGTGTATTTTCTATAGGACCTCTCAAGATGTTCACTATTATTCTGCACGAATATGAGGATACCAGTAAGTCTTAGATATAAACCAGAATGCACATAGACACAGAAAGCATGATGTGCAACCTTTCTTCGTGGGAGCAAATTAAGTCCACAAGACTCCTCACATGTACAGTCTGCAGGTTCAAAAAGTCGAAAATGAGTAAACCACACAAAACAATCACTTTCATCCTCTTGCTTAACTTACTGCCTGGGCGTTCATTCTCTAATTTTGTAAAGTAGGGTAAAGCCTCTAACTATTGCTAGCTGGACAACTGCATGATTTTTTTTAAGCTATCAAAATAGTCTCTGTAGTGACCTCATTTACCTAGTAACATTTAACAATGGAAGACAATGATTGCATCCCTTTATCACAGACATATTTTTAACTTTTATGAAGTATATTGCATTTACATTTTATTTTTTAAATTCTACAAAGTGAAAAATTGTTCAAACAGATTGGTTGAATGTTCATGGTTTCTTAACAGATAATAGTAACTAATAAGAGGATGCCACTTGAGGAAGAGATTAACAATAAAAATGAATATATTTTGTTTTCTTTTGCACACATGCAAATAATTATTGATGACCCTATTGCAACTCCCATACTTTATCAGAATTATATCCCATGTATCAGTAAGGAACGTGACAAGGGAACTTCTTTATGTCTAGTATAAATCAATGATTGCTGCCTTAATTTAAGAGCTGAGCGATGATAAGATGCTGTGACTCAATAAATTTGTTCTTCTAATATTATGCAGAAGAACATAAAACCTGTTTGTGCATTATAATGTAGCAATAACATACCCATTCCTAATCACTGGCACACCTAACTCTTATAGCTTGCTTATAGCATGCACAATAAAAAGTTTGCAAAATAGGAGAATTTCTAATTTTCATATACCTGCATTATGAATCCCTGAAGCTATTACAAAAACATACTAAAATACTTAAGCTATAAGGAAAAAATACAATTTACAGAGTACATTTTCTTATTATTGCCTTTGAAGATAGCATCAGTTGTCTAAACAGGCCTATAAAACATTTTAAGGGTTGCAAAGATACACCTTAATGCACTTATCTTTCCTTTCTTAATAAAAGATAAAGCAATAGCAACATTCAGAGTGATAAACAAGCAAAAGAGAGCAATAACTTACTGCTTGCCTAAGTTGACCTCAAGTCTAAGAATCAAGGATTGCTTTCTGTTGGCTCTGGTATTAGTTCAGCTAAATCCTAAAGCATATTCTTAGATGGCATGAAGTTGCCACAATTGCAAGCAAGCAAAGGAATGAAGGAACATTGCTTTATCCTAGCTGCAGATCAGGGCCCTCCGAGGACTAACCACCTGCCCCTGTTTTAGAATTAATGGTGGGGTAAAACTGATTGTTTTGTAACTGTTAGCAGAGGATTTGCTCTCGATTAGTTCTTTTTGACCTTGTGTCTTAACGCAGATATCTCAGTGGGAAATGAAAAGGGAGTGGGAAAGGTGAAACAGAATGATAAGGAAGCTGTGATATTTTCTAGTGTAAGAAATTAATCATTTAATATACATTCAGGGTGAACTTTGTGATCTGTGGAAAGTGTATGTGTTTATTTTAGCGTTTCACAAATTCAGCCCCTTCCAATTCATTGATCAACTGGAAAAAGAGAAGGTACTGTTTATTGTAATGTATCTGTGACAAGAGTGAGAGGGAGAGGTGTAAGTCTTCCTAAATTAGAATTGCTTGACAAAGAATATTTTTGAGAAGTCTCTTCAGTATAAATCATGTTATTCTAGTTCAAAGCAGCAAATTCAAACAAATGTACAAAATATATAAACTACTAAGTTCAGGATACTAATGTAGATATGGCTGTTTACATTCTCACCCCATTTTGCTAAGCGTGAAATGTTGAAAGCCATTGTAGAGACCACAAGCATTTCAGTCCTGGCTTTAAGTAAAACAAGATATGCAAAATGGAAATTATTTCCTAACTTGAGGAAAGATTTAGCAATATGCACATTTTCTTTGAGTAACAGTTTCATACACTTAAATTGTTCAGTGGTGGAATAGATTAATAAAATCTCCTTTTTTAGCAATAGAAGGGAATAAAGGACTTCATAAATATATGCTTGCAGCTTGCGTTTACAAAATCTGCTAATGACCCCACTAATGGAAGTTAGATTATGGAATATATTTTGCATCAGGTTCATGCCTGAAGCACCTATTATACAAAGAGTCCTTGACAGATGTGTTTTTATTTTGGATCCACAGTTCTTCACTTAGAAGAACACATATCATATTTGGGAAGGGATCTTTCAGTGCGTGTATTTGCATGTACTGCTACCTTTTTTCTTGACATTTTTTGAATCTTTTTTACACACTTCTGATGATTTCAACTTTAAGTATGCAAAACCCTTAAAAGAATGCGTGATACTCAGTATTCGTTGCTGTGTGACCCTGACCGTCTCTGGTGTGTTTGTATGGCCAGATACTCTTCCATCTTTAAATACTGTTTGTAACCTACGGCAAGATAACTTTTAGACTGATGCCATAAATAAATAATCCCTTTTTTAGCACAGTAGCAAGCTAAACAAAATTACTCTCTTAAGATGCTCAGATCTGATATTCGCGTGATCCCACTGATGGAGAAAAGATTACAGAAAGTATTTTACTCTGGGTTTATTTTGAAACTGTAGGGCCCAATGCTCATACTGTTCAAGACAATGAAAAATTTCTCATTAATTACAGAGAAAAGAAGATTAGGTACAGAATAGGTAATCTAATAGATAGTAGATTTCATTACTTATCTCTGTGGCTGATGAAGTTACATACTAACTTTCCATTTTCCCTGCACTTCAAGGTAAGTATTTGCAGTATTCACCCTTGATGAATAGTACAGGCAGTCGTAGACTACAACCTGTGAACCTTCCCCCCTGCAGTTCTGCTGTGAAAGAATTGCCCTTTTTACTTTTTTAAGCAGCTGCGATGATTAAATCAGTAAAATACTACAGAAGAAGGGCACTCTAACCAGTGTCATGACCAAAGGACCATACTATGCCTTTTTGTTAATTGTGGTGCAGAACCAAAAGGCTAGATGGAGATGAAGGGTGTGAGCTGCTGGGTGGCTATGCAGACATTTAGGAAAGTAAAATGGGTTACAGGACCATGATTTTGAGGATGTCTGCAATGTCCAAGTGCAGAAAGTAAGCTTCCAAGCAGAGAGAAAGATGCCTTGTACCCTGACTCTGCTCTCATCTCAGTATTATCCTTATGTTCAACAGGAACACAAAACCGATCTTGAGAATCTTGTTTTGATTTCTTATAGTTAAGAATTAACCCCTGTAGCTCAATTTCATGTTGTGCAGACTTAACCTCATTAGAAAGAAGGAGATGACTAGATATTACTGCCAAATATTAACTCTATTAATTCTAAAAACAAGTATAAATATTAATCATACTATTAAAGCTACAATATTAAATATAGACAGTTGGGTGGGAGAGAGTCACAACCTGAAATATAATGTAAAGATAGAAACAGCACATTTTCAAGCTTCATTTCATTATGCCAAGAATCCCGATCATTTGAATTTTGATACTTTTTGTGATACTACCAACAAAAATGACATCTGTAATACAGGTAAACCCAAAAACCAAGTAAAGCCATGAACTGACTTTGCACAGGTGACAAGCTAGCTATCACTTGGAAAAGCTTTGGGTTTTGAAAATTTAGACAAAATTAATTAAGCCATTTAGAGATTTACATTTCTTTAAACTCTAAATCCATTCCTTTGCCTACCCATTGATTTTCATCCATGTCAGTAAATAAATTACTATTAGCTATTTGAGTTGTTACAGCTACATATTCTTTATATTCTTTTTACTCATTATAAAGCAAGTATATCTTTTTAGAACAGATTCCCCATTCATCCCTTTATCATCCTTCAGGTACTAGAATTTTAGAACTGTAGCATATTCAAAAGCAAATGTTATTTATTTTAGTCTGCTGTGGTTCTTTATTTCTCAAAATATTTTGACAAGCCTTGGAGAATAAGATGGTTTTTGAAAAGGAAGCATGAATGTAAAAACTATGAATACAGAATGAGATAAGTGTAAACCTGCAGAAGACCAAGGTAATGGAATTAGAGAGAACTCAGCTGGGATACAAAAACCATTTACTTTGATAAGTGGGGAGGAAAAAGGAAGGAAATTACTTCTGGGTAGATTTTTCAGACATTTCCTATGCACAGTGGAATGTTAACATACTGAGAAAATTCAGGGATGCAGTGATATATATGGCGAGCAGGGACCTAGGAAGCAAATACATATATATATGTTGTGTTTGTCATCACCAATATGCTTTAGTTTTCTCTCTCCTTATGATCTGGCTCCCACTGCAGTCCTTGTCCTATATTCATCTAAAATTTGAGCCAACTTTGGAGACAGTTTGCTAACCTCTCTCACCCTTGAAAGCTCATGGCCAGTTTGTGTAGATCAGCAAGTAGGAAGTCAGGGAAGAAGCATTAAAGAAACAACTAAAAGAAGTGACGTGTAATTGTTCTTTTTACCAGCTATCTAGAGGGGATCATGGGAGGATTCATATGAGGTTTACTTCTCCTTGCAGAAGAAGAAAAGAAAAAGGCCCTTACAGGTAAGTTTTTAACTTCTTTTAACTTCTGTTAGCTTTCCTTGGACACTCATCCCACACCAACCTCTTGGTATAAGAGAGCACTAATGTTAGTGGGAGTTACACCCCTCCTGCAAGACAGAAGGAGGTATTAGATAATCTGCACTAAAAGGATGAGGAGGATGGCGAGTTGTTTGAAAATCTGTAAACTCCAATAATAAATGTGTGCTGGGCAATTTACATGCTTTTTTTGGTTTATCCAGCTAGTACACTTCATTCTAAATTTATCGGCTACCTTTAGGTCCACATGTATAATAAGGGCTTGTAATACAAACCCACATCTATGCTCAATGTTAAACTTTGCTTTCTTAAAATCATCCTAACCATTCTCTGAGGGATTCTTCTGCTATAGAAAATCTACCAATACATATTTCCACAGAATGGCTCATTGATTTCCTTCCTGTATTTCATTTTATTTCTTATGCGGAATCTGCACAGCAATTAGGTGTTCATGTTTCTGACTGCTTTTTCTTTCAAGTTTTCCTTTTAAGGATTTCCTTCAGTCTTAGTTGGATTTATGTTTTTATTTGTGGAGCTCTTGAGCTGCAAATATGAAGGGGAGGCTTAACTTTATCACAGTATGTTCTAGCTGCTTTCTTTTCAGTAAGTCCAATCCCAGCATGCATTGGGAATTAAACTTTTAGGGTCAACAGTGATATAACACATTGATATGTATATATGTGCTTTTTAAAATTCAAGAGATCGAAGGTCTAGACATATTCATACACATATGCCTGCATGAACATTGACTGTCAACATTTAGAGGTCAGGCTGAAGTCACTGCAAGATGTTTTTAGTTATTTCAATGTACGTTACAGTGGAGCTGTGGTTAAATGGTAAGTCATATTTTTTCTGAAGTTGTTCACTTAAATATTACTGGTAGAGTTTTTCAAATCTATTGCATATTCACAGTTCTGATTGATTTCACTATGTACTGTTCAGAAAATCAGGGCAAATATTCATCTATGTTAAGGTGACTAATCTTATGCTTCTTCTTGAAAATGCTTAGTAGAAAAACATTACGATGGAACCTTTTTACTCCTGATGACGAAAACTATAATTCATCTGAAGTAGGAATTAGGTTTAAAGATGCTATTGTGTTCCCTCATGGGAGTTTTAATTTGATTTTGCCATTTTCCCATACATACATATATATATATATATCGTTTATATATATAAATATATATATATAAGGCTCCCAGAGTTGACCACATATCCTGTGATCCAACAGTGTGCCTCTTTTGGATGAAAAGAGGTGATGCAGCATAGGAATTCCTGATGATAATGCATTATAGCAAATGGGAAGACAGCCCAGAGGGGAAAGTAGGTATCTAAGGCAACCAGACTGCTGTTGCCAGATGCACTGCAATAGCACATCCAATTAAATGTTTTGATTTATTTATTCTAAGACTGCAAATATTTCAAGTCACTATATGTCTTTTATTGAGAAACTTGACTTTTTACCTCAAACCAAATTTTTCTATAGAAATATAAAGTGTGTTAACATATATAAAAATGACAGAACAATTTCAAATTTCTGAGAGTTTTTTTGAGGGGAGGAGGTATTTGGTTTTGCTATACTATTGGGGTTTGATGCAGATAGGAAAGAGTAATGTACTCATAAGCTAACAAACAGCAGCTGGTTTAAAGCAATTAGTTATATCAGAAATTGTATAGAGTAGGGGAAAAAGAGATAACTCTATGTATTAAGTTCTCATTAAGAAACAAAGGTGTTCAGAAACCTCTGTAAAGTGAGCTCTCAGGTAAGTATGGTTGGACGAAGCAGACAGAATGCACCAGATGGAGAAGCAGCTGGTTTATGTGTATAGGAGAAAGGTATTTTGTTTTTCTGCTTGTTATAAACTCTTTATAGTGCTTTTTTTTTTTTTAACGTAACTAAGTATTTAACACCTTGCAGTGGATAATAAATGTTTCAGAAGACAGACATCTTAATAAAAGACCCTTTGTTTTGCTGGTAGACAACAGGAATCAATCTCAACTGTTTACATGCCCTTAATTGCTTCCTGGGGATCTGTGCCCAGCACATACCTTTATTATTTCTGATACCTCCCAGTGTTCAAACAGCACTAGAAATAGGAAGCATTTACAAAGATGGGTGTATATAGCAGCCATTGCTGGGTCAGAGAATATAATCAGATGAAGATATGGATCCCCTCCCTTGATTAGGGACGCTATAGCTAGATTATAAGCTCTCTCCCCTTTACTCTTATCTTTGAAGAATCAGATACCATCATCTTTATGATATATTAAGGGGCACAACTCACAACCATGCAGATATACATAGATTTGCAAATATGAGTCTATATACTTAAATTTGTAGAATGTATCTCATAGCCATTGCCTAGTCTCATGAAACATCAGCAGAATGCAATGATCTCTGCTGAGTTAATGCAGTATCGAAAGAAAGAAAGAAGGAAAACCGAGAGAGAGAAGGAAGGTGGTAAAAACCACCGGAGGCGTGATTTACTCTTTACAGAAATGTAATTGTTATGCTCTAATTCTAAGAGGTTGGCAAGACAAAATATTTCAGGATTTCTGCGAGAAATGCCCTGATGCTTGCAGCTTCATGTGCCTGACATACATCATTAGCGTGAGCTGGTACCACTATGTAACAATTAAGGACGTGTGCCAGAAAAGTAGGCATCTGGGTCTAATTTTACCAAGAAAAAAAGACTGCTTGCTTAGTTATCTTATGTTGCAAGACAAAGTTGTTCATGATCTTGCAGATTGGAGGCCATCTGGAAAAGGCCTGTGACTGAACAGATAATTAATCAAGTTGAGAAATATTTCCGCTTTATAGAAGCCATCATCTTTTACAGAGAAATCTTGTTTCTTCACAGGTGGGAACAAATGTAAATGTACACTGAAAAGTAAAGGTGGAAATGTGGAGCCAAGCACATTTGCTGGAGAATGGAGAACTGAAATCCCGGCAAGTGAACCATCAGCTTCAGCAGACATGGGCTGCACAAGCAGGCAACATTTGTCATGAAATTATAAACAGTGTTGAGTTTATAATGCCTCTGAGTCCTGTGCTTGGAAGCAAACACCTGCTTTTTTAAAGGAATTACTGTTTTCTAGCTGTCTACCTGCCCCTCGGTGGCACATTCCCAGTTCCTAAGCACAGGGAGTAGAAATGAACACATTGAGCCAGCTCTAAAAACATGAGACGTGGTTTCCTGGAAAAGATGGGTGCTGCTAACAACACGATTATGGTTTACGACAGTGTCCTGGAAAGGCAGCCTGGCTGCTGGCACTGGTCCTAAGGCAGGCGACGGTGTGGCACGGGGCTCTGCATTTGGATAGTTAGGAAGTGACAGCAGAAATCATGGCTTCGAGAAGGAATGGTCTGGTCAGCACGAGCTGCTGCATTTAGTAGCTGGGGCTCTATTTTTTTCTCGGTCTTTCCTCTCAACTGCTTCTTCTCCCTTCTCCTCTTCCAACACAGCAGTGACTCAGAGGTGGCCAAGCCCTGGTCCCTTGTCACTGGGGCAATAACATTCAGCCTTGCCCTTCCTGTTCAGGACTATTTGCACCGTTTCTGAGTGAATGCGTTGGCGTTAGCTGCAGCGATTCATGCTCAGGCGCTTTAATGCAGCGCCTCCTTCAGTAACTGTGTGAACTAAGATTTGTGGTGGCGGAGCAGGCTGAGCTATGATACTGTAAACCATTTTGTTTGCTGCCTATAGCAGGGGCTGATTACCACTGGGGACAGCACGAGAAGACAGCTGGGGAACCAGGATGTCTTAATATGCCACAGCACCTTTGTTGGCTGCATTACATTACATAATATAAGCTGGACCAAAAAAAAAGGTCCAACAAAAACTACACATTTGGCAAGCCTGAGGTGCTTGATGAAAGCATTGCCTTTCTTTGTGTACTGAAATATTTACAAAATTCAGTATTTTCATTTTGAAGTTTAGCTATTTACATTTTTGAGTAGGCTTTCTGTTAATTACATTCATTTTTAATCTAAAAACATGTTTAAATGATCAAAATTTAAGTGAAATCCTTTGCTTGTCCTATGGCAACATTTTGAATTTTCAATTTAAAATGCTGGCATTCTACTTTTGTTCTGAGCCAGTGTTATTTTTCTAATTTTGAAAAAGCTAATAAATTAGAAAATCAATTTCATCCCCTATTAGATGACACTGTTAGGAACACTGAAAGAATAAGGAGAATAAAGGAATCTTTTGGCGTTTTAAAATGTCTTCTTACTTGCACCAGATTGCTCTCACAGCTGCCACAGAAGTCATGGATGCCATTGATTTTCATGCTTCTTTCAGCATTTGATATGATTGTTCAAAAGTGAACAAATGTGAGAGCAATAAAATGGACAAACTTAATTGAAAGTTTCATATTTATCTGGTGTTTTAAGGGACGTTAAAAAAGTTGTCAGTAATGGAGAATAACATAAGGGACCTCACAACTAGAATATAAAATCTTTAAGGAGGTGCATATTTTTTAAAATGTCAGCTTTGGCTTATACCTGAAAAATAGATGTGCTCTGGGATCCCTCTTCCACACTGAGTGCTGTAATGGAAAACACGCTCTTCTTACTTACACTAAGCAGGAAAACCAACAGATCATGTCAGACATAGAGAAATGCCTGTAACTTTTGACAGTTTCTGTACCATGCTTCGATGTTTATGAACTTTTCCTTAGGGAATATTTATCTTAGAAACCCCCGTAGAAAATCACAGGCCTCAAAAATAAATGGAAAGGGCATGGATATGAAAAATTGTGTTTTATATATACACTGGTATATAAAAAAGGCAACAAAAAGTAAATGAAGTAAAAAGAGCATTTCATTGCTAATTAAAAAGTTCCACGTTTAGAGGCCCAGTAATCTCTACTGATGAGGAAATATGTATGTATGAACAGATGCAACAAAAGTAATTATATGTCTTGTTATATTTCATCTAATTAGGAATTATGATGACTTTAAGGTATGCATTTAGAAAGAAACACAGCTAGAACAAGTCTGAAGCATGCACTCTGACCAATGCCTTAGATTCAGGACGAAAGGCAGATTTTATGAGGCCCTTGTGTAAATTAGATCTCAAATGCAGAAGAGACCTTAACACTGTTTTTTCTTCTTATAAGAAAAACTTGCAAAAATAAAGCTGTTGAAATGGATATTAAGACAGCACAAACACAGGGTACAATATAATATTTTCATAAAGGAGAAACTACATTGTAAAGTAGATTGTCTCCTGCTACTTGTAAAATCAGGTTGTCATGCACTGCTCTGTCCATAAAGAAGCATGACTGAATATAAGTTTTGGCATTTTTTTTCACTCTCTTTTGTAATGATAATATTTTTTACTTTGTTAATTAAATCAATATGTTAGTGTAGCTCCAACAGAAAAAGCAAGAGGCAAGTGGCAAGGATTGGGCAGCCAACGGCTATTTTACACCATCTGTATACTATTCACAGGCAGGGAAGACTCTGGCCGTTTAAGTTTAGTTTGCCAGGGAAAAAAGGGTGCAGCTTAGCAGAGAGTCAAGATTAATGATTAACAATGTACAGGTGAAGTTTTTTGTAGGTTTTGTTTGTTTATTTGGTTGCTTTGTTGGTACTTTGTCTCCCTATTGCTCTTTTAATTGATTTACAAATTATTTTATGTGGGATAGCCAAAAAATCTCAAAGGACAGAATTCAATTTCAGAATGCTTACAACATTGACTGTCTTGGATAGGGTAAAAGAGGTGACTCTTAAGAGAACCTCTCCCTTACTTATTTACTCTTTACCCATCTTTCTAGTAATGCTCTTTTATCAGTGATAATACTGCCTCTGACATCTGCTACATAAGCGCATAGCATTCATTCCTAAGAAGCTATCAGTTGTGAGGTGTGCTACAGTAGGGTCAGAGCAAAATTACAGTTCTGGTATTTTTGCCGTTAACTTGGTACAAGATCAAAGTGCTTTGGAAAACAGCTTGTTTCCCCTAAATCTGGGTGTTGTCACGGTAGGGGAAATCTGAACAGGCCTGATCTTCCCTGCAACAGTTCCTTCTCATAATCTCTCTGTGGAAGAGGGACCAATATGAGAAAGGGGTGATGCTTTTGTAGTGATAGCTCTGGAGACTCAGGGGCCTGGTTTTGGTCCCCGTGCAAGTCTTGCAGTAAGCCACGTTTCTTCATGAACGTTTCTTCAAGAACCTCTCTTTCTAGGGAAAGGTGTGCAAAGCACGCCTTGCTTCAGACTGGCGCTTGGGATTCACCTTTATACTGGTGAGAACACTGTGGTGACCCAGCAATGGTGCCAGAGAGGGGTTTAGATAATGCGTGCCTATGTGGGGGGATGCGCGTGCGTGTGCGTGCACGTGCGTGTACAGAAGCCTCAAGCAACTCCTGCAGCCTTAGGAACAAGGCAAGCAGAAAGGCACTAGATTCCTTTTTCATTAGTTAATCACTTTTGGATTCGATCTGTGTCCATTTACTGCCATGCAACACTGGGTAGATGTTTCTTGTTTTTCTAAAAGGTGCAAAGTGGTTCTTTTTATGATGATTTTTTTTTTTAAAAAGGTAGATATAAAATGGTAAATATAAAGAAGGAAGCTTGCTTTTGCATAGCCAGTAAGCAATTGGTTTATGCTGCTAAGGAATATTATATTTTGATACTGAAAAAATAGAAGAATATTTAGGGCCTTTCTAATGAAAAAATTAATTACCTGATACCACTTTGTGCCTAGTTGCAGGGGAAGAGTACAAAATGTACCATTTCCATATTTATCAAGCTGCCTTATGACCTGCATATAATGAGACCTGACCACAGTCATGAATATGACAATGAATCACAAAGTATGTAAATTAATTTAAAGACAAATAAAAATAGATCTTGGATAATTTTTTCCTAAATCCAGAATATTTTTCTCTAAATATAGGTGTTTTAGTTAACAGCTGAGTTATGTAAGAGCTTAGATATATACCTGTTAGTTATGAACTGCATTGTATGCTGTCTGTGGTATGTTATAAAGATAAAATGTAGTATTCATTGTAATAATAATTATGTATTACATTAAATGTGTAGAACAGCTATGGTGAATAACACTATGCTAATAGAGCAATAGGAAAAGTAAAGTTCCCATTATACATTATACACCTCTTACTGAGTTCTGTCATCAGCATGCTGGTTGGTAACCCATGTCAGCCAGAGTGGTATATCTGAATAAAAAGCATAATAAGGCCACCATCTCACCATGAAGTAAAACTCCAGTTTGGACATTCACGAAGCTTAGGAAATATTAGATATGAATAAATGACCACATCTGAACTTCACGGCCAGTTCTCCTCTATGACTTTTCTCAGCTGAATGAATTTAATGTGTAACTATTTGAAAAAATGTTTGCTTATAGAGATTCCCTACATGCTTACAAAATTGATGTACATAAAAGCATTAGAGGTTGGGAATGAATGCGTCTTTTAGATTTGTTACTATTCTCACATCCAACTTGAAATCATGTATATCTGTATTTTGTAAGGGCAGTTGCCCCTATGGGAACAGTTAAACTAAAGATAGGGGTGGTTAACAAAATAACAAAGGCATTTTTAGTCATGCCGCAGCACTTGCTAGACACTTGTGAGATTCTTAAATATTATACCCATGTGCTATTGAGGCTCTCTTGAGAGGGCTGTAACTCTCAGGACATAGGCTCCCTGTCTGTAATATTTCACTTCTCACCTTTCCCAGGACTACTGATGATACCTGGACTCCACAGCATTTTATGAGCATGCTCTCCCAGGGTTTTTTAGGTGTGCTGGATTTACAATACGTTTTCCAAGGCTTCTGTTAATTCAAAGAAGACATCCAGACTTTCTCAGAGATGTTAACCACAATTACTTTAAATAGCACAGAAAATAATTGTAGCCGAAAGAATAAACATATCATTCTGTATGGTTTTGTTTGGTCAACTTTTAGGAGATTGGTCAACTTTCAGGAAGTGAGTCAAAGTACTCTAGAAGACTTTCGTGCCTTGAACACCATTTCTTCACTAAATCATAGAACCAGAGATTCTCAGCTGTGCATTGATTACCCCTTTATTTTCCTGTCCAAACATCCACAGGGTAGAAGACACTAACTCCTGTACGCCACTGTCATATGTTCCCCTGGTTAGCCTACTGAGGTAGTTAAGTTCCTTTCTCACATCCTAGCTTCCAGCCCACAAGGCAGAACAAGATTGATTTGTCTACAGAACTGCACAGTTAAATCTATTCAAATGTCATTGGACCCAGATGATTCACCCTTCCAACTTAGATGCGGTTGTGTGCCATACATTTGTCCATTGACTGCTTTTTCCTTAATCCCAGAGAGTATCTCTGAAAAGAAGTTAATTCCTTGAATTCAGTTAAGCAACCAAGATCACACAGTTACACTATGACACTTAATATTTCATAAGAACACTGCAAAAATTCCCATGGTCTGCAACAGCTGACATTTGTTGGAATAATTTATGCCTAAGCTGCTAAAGGTGTAGCTGTGATCAGTGGGGAGAGGTGTGCGTGCATGAGATTTTAAACATATTTTGTCTAATTCAGAGATCTTTAAGGATTTCTCAGAGCCTCTAAATTTGTCTGTGCGCCCATCATTTCTGCAGGATTTGAAAGTCTGGTGGTGAGTAATGACTTATTATAGTATACTCAGCAGTGAGAGGTGCAGTCTTAGGCTTATTCTTTTCATCATGACTGTACTAGCTGTGTTGTAAAAAACGGTAAATAATATACATTTCCAGCTCTTTATGGCTTTTTGTTTTCTATTAAGGTCATTTTGGCTTTTAAGTCCTACTCAGCATTCTTTCTATGCCCCCATACCCCTTTCGTTTTTCTCCCTTTCCTCAGTGCTCATTTTATATCTCCCATGCTGAAACAGGTCAGGCAGCTCTCTTGCTGTGACAGGAGGGTTAGAAAATGTTAGAGGCCTCTCTCAAAATGACTCACAGACTCTGAAAAGAGTAGCCTGGTGGCTGCAGGTTTGTAAGAAGTTGGACAACCACATGAATCCTCTGTCTTCATCAGCCTCTCTGCAGAAGCATGTGATGAGTGTAGAAAGATGCAAAAATGCGTGACACAATCTAGGTGACTTAAAATGACAAATACTCAGGATATCAGATGTATGTTCCCATTACAGAAATTGTCTCATAATGCCACAGTGAATTTTCCTGTAGAGATGATTCAAAGCAATGAGTAGGACCTACTGAATAAACAGATCCCTTCTCGTAGCATGAATATTATGAAATGCCTGTTCAATCACCTCCTTACCCTACCATTATTTAGTTTGAAATTTTGGGAAATAGTAGCAGCAGGAGTGTGTCCTGGGCATCGTGAAAATGAAAATACATATCTGATATTTTAATCTTTGGAAGAAATCTTGTCTTCATTAAAATTAATGGTAACATTTCTGTTGGCATCAATAATGTCAGGTCTCACTTTTTATTGTCTTTCACTTTTTAGCAGAAGAAGACATGATATTTAGTTGTATTTAGAGTTTTGCTGCGTAATATCTTGCCTGTGTAGAGAAAGTCCCACTTTTAATTTAAAAAACACTCTGTCTTTAAAGATGTCAAAAGCACACATGCATCAAAGTGAGAGCTGTTTATGTGGACTTTTTTCCTCCTCCATTGATTTTGGGCAGACTGAGGAAAGTGGAAGGGATAAATGGACTTAAGCTACATCTGACTTTGATTTTGTAACATCTAAATGTGATGCGTCAAATTCTGACAGAGTCACAACCAGCATTGTTCCATACCGGGGGCAAAATTATATATTTCTGAATGTAAATATTTCCGGCTACTTGTATGTAAAATGTGAAAAATAGTGTATAATAGGAAAAATGTTTCACTATTTTCAAGGTTTTCAGCCAAGTGAGTAGATGGACAAATGCATTTGTTTTATTTAATGAAAGGAGTTTAGCAGAGAAGAAATATTGAAGTGGGAACACCTACTATCTTGGGCTACTGAAACAAAGGAGAAAGTCAGTGGCAAAATTTAGCTCTAGATGTTCTAATGCAATTACATTTGAAAATCCAGCATTTTGCTGTTTCCTTCTTACCCGTTTTCTTCCTCTAAAAGTGGACAGGCTGTTTTTTCTCATCTTCTGTAGATCCTGGAGAGAATCCAGGGCCACCCACAGGTTATTCTGAAGCCAAGAGAGGAACAACTTATTTTTACTCCTGAAGAAACAAATGGTTTATAAAACTGAAATTTATCACTTCATTTTTTAGGTATCAAGAACTTTAAATGGGAAATTCTGAAAAGATAAAACAAAGACAGGAAGGAGTGTGCTGCCCCTAATTAATTTAATTTCTAAAAGAGAAAATAGAATCAGACAATATTTAGGAGAATTGTCTAGGACTCCCAGTCATACCACATATTCTCTGAACAGGGTTAGTGTAGGCAGAAGTGTAACTAATTCTATGTGAAAGTGAAAGTGGAAGAGGAAGATGCTCATACTTTAACCCCTTTATGCAAGCCTCCACGAGGGTAAGAACTCTTGAAACTCGTGGGGGAAAAAAAGAGGAATCCTGTAAATACGATTTAGCAGGTTGGAGAATATCTCCCATAAATTACCACATTCCACTGTTTGTCCTCTCCCATTCAATAAAGAAAAGGAAACAAAGGAGTGATTTGAAAGGAAATATAGGCCAGTGAAAGGAGGGGAAAGTACTCTAAAGAAAACTAGAAGTAAAGGTAAGAAAGGAAAAAATCCCATCTACTCCTCTGACATATTAAACACCAGTGCTGGCACATTGTCAAGTAATGGGATTACATGGAATAGAAACGTGAATATGCTAAATATATACAGGCTTAATTTGTGTTGCTAATTCTTGTTGTTTTTATCTCAAGACGGAATTAAAAGTATGAAAACTACATACCTTCATGCAAGTAGCAGTTTCCTGCAAAACAGCGTGCTTGCCATGCAGCATGCTTATGTTGGCCTAGCCCTGTGTCTTGCTTTGCAGAAGAAGTTCGGTTGGTCCACGAGTCAGCTAATATGAGCTAAAAGGTTACGCCAGTTAGCATAATTTTTAAATACTTTTCTGTCAAGGAAAGAAATGGCAGAAGATGGTATATAGTGCACTATACCTAGCTACTGTGCAAAACTTGCCCTGAGCTGGCAAAAGATTGAGTACACTAGTTATTCTGCACCATATACTCACATCCATGCTCTTTTCTCAAGACTTGGCCTTGCATTTGGAAGGATCAGGATAATGTATTGCAATAAAAGACAATCTCACCTGAAAGCCCTACTAGTACTTGATACCATTGCCAAAGTATGGATTGCCTATTACTGTGGGCAGGCCTCTTTTTTGATACTAATCCTTTGAGCCTTTTGCTTCACCTCTCACTTTTTCTTGCATTTGAGACAGCCTCTAACTTAGCTGATGCACTGAGAATAGGCCAGGGGCCTTCATGGGCAGAAGTCCCAGCAGCTTGAACTAAATAGCTTGATCTATTCGCATTCATTCTGTGGTTTGAGCAAAAAAATCATATGTATTATGCACTATCAAGTTGCCTTTGGCTGGGAATGTTTGTCACTAACAGCTGGGAATACAGTTCAGTGTTTGGCAGCAATGTAAATGTGGTTGATCCTTCACTTGAGGAATGGCTTCTGTCTGAGGCAAGACCACGAGCTGGACTAGGGCCCTCCAGAGAAGGTTATGGGGACCAGATGTGTGAAACAGACTGGCCATGGTACACAGGACAGAAATGCAGAGAATCAACTTTCTTATTTATGGTGGGCCATACTCATACAAATTGATATTGTTCCATTAATTTCAATGGAACTCTGCTGATTTACTAGTTGGGAGTCCAGTTTTAAATCCTGCTATATCCTGAACAGTAAAAACAGAGGATTAAAAGAGACCCAACATATGGGTAATTGGACCTCAGATTAAATTTTTAAGGGTAAATAAAACATAATAAAAGGAGTTTTACAGTGGCAGACCCAGGAAGAGAGAGCCTCTTGCTCTGAGACAGTCAGAAGATAGTTGAATTTGAAAGAACCCTCTACCTGAGTTGAATTCAAATCTTTGTGTTTAACTCAAATCTTTCAGTTCAAAGGTATGAGGTACAAGCTGGAATTTATGAAGTTAAATTCATTTTGATCCACAGAGTACATGTGCTAGATGAATAATGCTTCAGATACTTTAAGTAAATTTGATTAATTAAAGTGCCTAATGGTATTCTACTGTTTCTTATACGTCTAATTTTGTTTCACAGCTAATAAGAGCATAGAACTGAAACACTGCTCTCAGCTTGGTTCTGTTACAGATCAGTTATAAGTGCAACATGCAACTCAAAACCACACAGCTGCTTTACAAATATGCAAGCAAGCACTTCAGCTAATTGTATAATGATACTTAAATTACTGAGGTATGATGACATTCACTTATTACATTCAAGGAAACAAGTAGCACAAAAACATTATGTCAAAATGTATAATTTTAGTGTACAACTGGACATGGAACTGAAAGAGAGCTAATAACTTCTTAACTAGCATCAAACTGGGCTGAGTTCTCTCTTCTGGCCATTGCTAATTAAACACTAAAATATTTATCAATGATTACTTTTCTGCATACTTCAAAGCTGGTAACCTACAGAGGTACTTTAAATGTATTTTAATGTATTATTATTACTTAGTGGAGCTCAAATATTCACCAGTCTTTCTTTTTTTTTTTTTTTAACAAAAACCGGTGTTTCATGTTGCCTCCTGCTTGTGTGCACATTTCTGTTTATGCTTTTAAACAGTTCTAAACTAGCAGCATTCTTTCTTCTGCAAGACTGCATTTGTTTGAAATATATGTTTTTTCTTAAGTACAAAGGTAGTACTTTTTTCTATAATTTTGTTATGAAACAAAAAATTAATAGTTTCTCACTGAGAATTCTTGGCGGTCCAAAGTCCATGAATCTTTAGGCAAATTTGAATATAGCAGGATATTGGGATAAAAAGAAGGAAGAAGTATAACTATCATTACAGCAACCTGTATAGTTTGGAAAACGAATGCTGAGAGTGGAAAGTGCTAACAATATTGAAAAAATAACAACATAAAAGGAACATCTTTTGGCTCCTGTGAAACTTCTTGTGGCAGAAAACCTGAACATTACCTTTTAAGTTTTTTACATTAACCTTTTGATCTATGAACAAGACTCATTTTTTCAATATTCTGTTGCAGATCACCCCACCAGGAAAGGTCTATATTCCTGTATCCTGGCTGAGGAGGAAATAATTGTTAACTTCACAGAGCAAAACAACTGTTCCATTGCAACTATTCTGATTAGAAGTGAGCAAGTAATGAATTAGATGTGGAAGCAAACAAGCTATGGAGAATTCATATGAGCTATTTTCTCAACTGGACTCAAAGTCATCAACAGCTGAATGACAATATGTCCCAAGCCAGGTGCACAGGCATGGAGCCCTCAGCATTTAAAAAATATATGAAGGGCAGTTGCCGAGTGGTTCAAGGCATCTGCATCCCCTCCTGAGCCAGAAGACCTGCAGTCAGCGGCACAGGTGGACAATGCTAGCCTAGTGGCTGTGAGTCTAAGGATGGTGGGAGGGAGGGGAAGAAATGAGGGATATGTTGATTAAGAGTATCTTCTCCTCATCCACTGCTGCCAGGGCTCCTGTAAATTCCTGGCAGATGGCGAAGCTTGCCTTGCCAGTGAAAAAGTTAAGAGCATCTAGCAAAATAAACAGGATTTATGCTACCATAGAGGTAAACCCTCCCTCAGGATGTAATAGCACTTGGTGCTGATTGGCACTGTTTCTACCTAACTGAGTGAATTTGATTCCTAACAGGAAAGGGCAGATAATTAGAATTTAACATGATTTTCCTATGGAGTATGAGAGTCATACGTGGGCCTGTTGTTCTTTAGTAAAAACAAGGTACTTACATCAGTGGGATGGCTGACAGAAAAAGCTGCTTTGACTAAGGGTTCAGCATCTTGCCCTTATGCTCTATTCTAACGAATGTAGTCCACAAAGAAATGGCTGTCATGAAGTGAACAGATGTGCTTAGAAAATTGAAGCCAAATTCTGGTCAGACCTATGCAACTCCATTAGCTTCAGCAGAGCTGTATGGGAATATGTTAGTGAAAATTAACTTTCAGTTTCTTTGCAGCAAACTGGTCAGATATGTGGACAGAATCTTGGCTAAGTTTTGCTCTGGCTTAAATAGTATGCAATTCCACTCTGTAAATCAGAAGAGAATGTGGCCATTTGTGGAGAAATGTCTGCATGTGAACACCAGCGTCTACAACTACTGAACTCTAAATACAACTCTGTTTTGCTGATGTTTTAATTCAGGTATACTGCTGTAATGTGCAGCAGCAATCTCCTCCAAATTATTACTTTAATGAGAAGATGGTTATGGTTTTAGTTTTGAATCATGAAGCTGCTATTTGAGTGATGGTACCAACTGATCTGGATGAAGAAAGTCTTATCATCTGACACTATGCATGAAGAACATGCCCAGCTGGAGAAGCTTTGAAGCAGTGTAAGTAGGAGAATGAAGTTCTATAACATAATCGATCTGGAAAACAAAGACAGTCTGAGTCAAAGATGCTATCACGCTTAGTCATTTCTGTTGTATTTTTATCCCATACCATTGAAATCTAGAGTAAAAGCAAAGACAATTATTGCCTGTGGGACAGATCCTGCTGTCGTTCTTGATAAAAAGCCTCATAGACACCTGTAGGAATTTTCAGTTAAAAGAGATGACAGCATAGGAAATTAATGAGGCTGTGTGATGTGTTTTGTGATTGGCACCAGAAGAATTAACACCACAAATCTCTTACAGTGGAAATAATGCTGATTCAGTCAAATCACTTCTGGATTATCAATAAAGAACTGAACAGTTTTGAAATCGCACATGAAGTTTTGCTCTTGCCTCTACCACAAAGCAGTACAGACCACCCAACTCAGCTTTTCAGTTGTGTTGAACGCATGAATATTTGAAAGACGTCATGAAACAATTTAATATAAAATGCATTTTACAACATATGCTTCTTTTATAATGACACTTGGGAGCTGTGTAATAGGATGAGTGGTAGATAGCATGAGTGAGTGGGAAGCTGCTCTGAGCAAAATACATGATTAAGAAAAGATACAGCTGAAACATTCATCTATGAAATCCAAATAATAACCAAAAATTTTGGAAACATATCCTGAAATAATTCAGGTTGACCAGCAGCTGATGAAGCTGATAGGGCCTGAGGAGATCACAATAACTGAAGATGAAATAAAAAGCACAACTCTTTTACAAAAAAAGTCACTATTAAATACAATGACAAATATTGCATGTTTAACAAATGAACAGCCAAAATGAAGGCTTACAATCAGACTTTCCACTTGCCATACACTTTCTGTGTACATTTTAAGTGTCCCTTACTACTAAAAGCTAGTATCTAACAGTGTTAGAACTGTAAGAAAAAAAGAAAGAAAAAAAGAATGGAATGTGAAGTTGCAGACGGAGCCCTACATGAGAAATAGAAACTAATCAAACTATGGCTAGATGATTGTAATATGGCAAAAACATTAGGCTACATTTGGACTACAAATGTGGAAATGGGAATAGACTACAGAAAAGAAATAAGAGTTCAGACTGTAAATTCATGGGAAAAGATGTATATCCCTTGAAAATCTTCTAGAAAAGATAGGGAGACATATTCCCTAAGGTTACTCAAAACTATGTTAGGAAACTGACCTTATCATTTAGAAACTACTGGGATTGCAGCAGAGAAGGATGATCTGCTGTTGGAGTTTGCCTCAGACAATATTAAACACTGCACAACACTATACTAAAGAACTGAATATGATTCTCAGATGAAAGGAGGCTCTTATTTATATTAGCAATGTCGTAATAGTGTAGCTGCTGTGGCTGCTATGGTCTGAGGCATTAAGTTAACCTTCCAGCTTGCCTCCTCCTGCTCAGCTATATTAGTTTGGTCTTAGAAAATATATTATTTTTCCTGGCAAACTTTGCATGCTATAGATCAGTCATGCAGTGCTTTCCTCATATTTGCAAACACTAGCTGTATTTAATCATACAAGAAAGACTAATTCCCTGTAACTCTGGGACAGTTATATGCATTTCAACTTTTGAGATGAATTATGTCCTTACTATTACAAGTTTTCATATCCTCTTTCTGAATCAGTTTGTACTTTCATGGCCACACAGATTGCTCTTTATGTACATCTTCCTTCTCAAGAAGTCTGTGGGGAGGCTTTGTAGTTCCACATCTGTTTTTACACATTCTGCTCTTTCTGTTTCTCTTTCATACCATAGGAACATATGTATCAAAAAATAAATATAAAAGATGAAATCCGTTTACATCTTTTTCTCCCTGTCTTCCATCCCTCCCCTTTAATTAAGATTCAGAATTGTTACCATCCAGAAGATCAAACTCAGTAAACCTTGGCTCTCAGGCAGTTAACATACTTCATTGATTCATGCCTTGGTCTTGCTCAGATTTTGTAAATAGACCAAATGCTATTTTGCTTAAGAAATGATGAGGCTGTGAAAGGAAGATGCAGTCTTATAGCATAGGATTTACTGGAGAGCTGGTAGACTGCTGTTCCATGAACCTACCTCTAACCATGAGCACTAGTTCAAGACAGCAAGCATTCAGGCAATGTGACAGGGTGTTGTTACGCCACAGTCCAGGTTTCCTTAGCAATGTTATAGATGCACCCACTCTTGATTTCCATTGTCTGAAATTACTTCTGCATGAAATGTCAGCTACATTTTGGCTTGTGTTATGGAGGTTCCTGGCAGATTCCGTAGTCTCAAAGGAAATAATTTTTTATTTAACTTTTACTTTCTTTTCTAATAAGAAAATCTCAGTCATCTTTATGGTTGTGGATGTCAATATCCTTTAGGAGACTGACTCCAAATTTTTTAAAGCCAGTGCTGATTTCAGAGCATTTTTGTTGCGCAGGCTATAAGTCAGTGAGTAGTACCGCATGTGAGAGAGATGTGCCTCTCCACCAGCAACTATGTCCTTGAAAGGGGGCAAATTTTCACTCAACAATTTGCTTCAACATTTTACACTAGCACACATAGGTGGCTCCCCCAACCAGCAAGCTATTATCTGTGGCTCATTCTTTGGTGCAGTATGCTGGACTAATGTATGCTCTGCTCATGGACAAACACATTATTCGCTATTAAGCAAAATATGTCTATTAAGCAAAATATTAAGCATTCCCATGGAGAGCTCAGGTTGCCTATGTGGATTTAGTTAAAAAGGCCTTACTTAATATCATGAAATAATCAAGGCAATGCTGGAAAAACAGCAGAAGTGCTGATGGCTTATTTTTTGTCATTTCTACTCTATTACAAATGCTTTTCCATAACCATACTCTTTGAGGTTTATGCTAAACATTTATTAATAAGAACATCTTTCCTGCTTCTTGCTTTTTCATAGGGTGTTTAATCATGTATTTGTGTCTGTTTATACATACAGTAGCTAAGAATGCTCTTTGGTAATGAAAAGTTCTTGAACTAGTAAAGCAAAGACAAAAACCATGAATCTCGACTGAATAGCAATTCTGGGAAATATGCTAATATAAGTCATTTTATTCTTGGATAATGGAGGGAAAAGTATTTAGAAAAGAGGGAAATGAAAATCTCTTTTTCCATATTGATATGAAAAGCTAAATGAATAGGTGAATACAAACTGTACATTACTCCCCAGCTTTATTTGACATAATAATTTTGTTAAAACAGAACTGTTGTCTGTGTAATTTCCATAGCAGAATCTGAACGAATGAAAATAAAGAACTGAAATGCAAGTTGAAAGTAACTGTGTGCATCTTCATAGTACTCTTTTATACTAATAGAATTCCACTAACTTAAACAGCTTTCCTGAGAAATTGTATTCCAAGCAGAAAAGAGAAGAACTAGAACGAATATTTCTCTGAGAGATCTTTTCCTGTTCTTGATGACAGGAAAGGTGTTAAGATCTTTTTGTCATTTTCATTAAAGAACAAAAAGTGGTAAAAGTTTTATTAAGATTAAATTGTGCAGCTGTCAAAATTGTGATTCCCATTTTGGATGGCTCCTTTAATGAGGACCATGTAAATTGCTTTTTTTGGATCAAGCTCACCTTTGCACTGTGAATCTAGACTTTAATACCATCTTAAGAGATCAATGAAAAACTGTGAATATTTTGCCCCATAGTTATCCCTCTAACAGTACGATCTGAGGCAGCTATTTTTCTCTTTCAAGTCATATTGGTACAATCTTTTTTATCGAAATATTACTACCTGGGACTTCTGTGAGCAAACTGTTTCTGCACTGAGCCAATAACTGCATTTAAAGTCATATGATCTTTTAAGTGGCTAGCCTGAAAATGAATGGGCCATTTGGATGTCCCAAAAAACACTGGAGTCAGGAAGGCTTGTGAATGGAGCATGATGTACTTAAGGGATGACTAGATATGGTAGTGTAGCTGCAGCTTATGTTGTGGCAATGTAACTATGGGTTGTGGCTATTGCAGATTTGAACACTTCCTCGAGCCTCCAGAGTTGATTTAACTTAATCTTGGAAACTGCGAAGCAAACCTGTGACCTACACCAGTAGAAGCAGGACAAGGTCAAGAAGTTAGGTATTTCCAGAGGAAGCAGGCATTTTCTGTAGAATTAATTAGTTAGTTACATTTAAAACATTTCTTCTCGATCCTCAGAATCCCAGTCTGCCTCCACTGCCACAAATGTGGTTCAAACCCATTAGAGGAAAGGGCCACAGGTCAGAGTGGTCCCGCAGCACAAGGGTCATGAGTGGTCTCTCCACTGATCACAGACAGTTTGATTCAGGTACTAGATTTGATCTGACAATAGTTTGTATGAGTTTCTTAAGGTTATCTGTCCTGCAGATCTAAATATGTAAGCAAACAGGTTTGAAAAAAGAGAAAATGTGATTAGGAAATGGGGTATTGGGGTTTATGTGGGGGGAGACCAATAACTGGAAGTACTGTGTAGGAGTTAGATAACGGTGAAAATTGGTGTGATAAGAATGAAGATAAAAATAAAATCTTGGGAAAAAAAGATTAATGCAATAAAAAAAGAGAAAAGTGAATCTCTGGAGTCATTGGGAATGAGTGCTACACTGGATGGAGCACAGCAATATGCAGACAATCTGCAACACCCACAGCCAGTTTGGATGACTTACAAGCAGCAGGGCAGCAAGGCCTGTGGCTATGCCTTAGATAAGGCTGATCCTGGATAGATACTAGATTTTTGAGATGTTAGATAGTATGGCCCAAGTGTCCTAGGGGTCACACATTGAACCTGTTTCCACAGATTAACATGCTATCATGCATCCCTTGAATCATGATAATTCAACTCCATGTATTTGCGGCTTACAGCAAATCTGAGCTAAACAAATATCCTAGCTTAAGTCTTAACTGATGTAAAGTACCTGTTCTGCCATGGTAACTTGTTTGTATATCCAAATCTCTTCTTGTTCTTGTTGAAGCCAATACTCAAATTTCCTTTCTTCAATAAAATCATGTTCATTTCCATATTTATTAGATGCACCACTAAGGGATTTAGAAGAATAAATATGAAATAGGTGAATCTCATGTACTTACAGCATTAACTCTATTTTCTACACTCAGAAAATGTGTTCCTCTTCCCTTTAGGAAGTACTGCAATCCCAGGTTCTCATTTACTCTCAAAATAATACTTAGCCATTCTCAAAGCCAACTTACTATTTCCTTAAAGTCTGAGAAACCTTTTCCATTGGGAAATTGCTAGTCTGGCTGGGCTGGAAAGTAGCCATGAGAAAAGGGATTTTGGCAGGAAAGATCTCAACACCTTACCAAACTCCAGTAGCTGATTGGTCTTTTTGCAGGCAATATAATGACTGTTCCCAATAGCAGTCGAGAATCAACTCTACACACAATTCATAAAAGGTAGCCTGTAATGAAATTTGTAATTTGTTCTCTTAAGTTAAACTAATTGCTCTTTGAACGTAATGCAGGATAAGGCCAGCTGTTATCAGCAGGACAATAATGACTGCTATCAGTGCACTGAGTCACAATTTAAAATCTACTTTTTGTTTTGGTATGCCAGGTAATCAAAAGAGATAGGATCGAGAAAAAATAACCAGCAGCTGGGACTCAAAAGAAAAAACAAAAATGGCAAGAGAGTTTGCACAGTGGAAATGCCAATGGTATGGTATGGTATGACATAACCAATAGGTATGGTATGACACGACCAATTTAAAATAAAAATCTGCTTTTGAATTAGAAAATTGGGAAGCATAATGAAATAATACTGTAAGAACCTCATTTAATTTTACTTTATTTTGGAGGGAAAAAGAAAAATTCTGCTGATAATGATCAAAACGAGAGCTCAGCTTCTTGCCTTAGAAGTTTCCACTTAAGATATGACTCCCTGAAGGGCATTTATATATATATATATATGTATATATATATAAAAAAAGAAAGCTGTGTCAATTTTATTTCCATCATTCTTCCTACAGCATTCCTGAAAACACTCTGGATCAATCACTTACAAACCAGATTAGCATAAACTATGCTAATTTAATATTATAAGCTACTAATTAATAGACATTTCTTTAAAAGAAGTGTAACAAATGAGCCTAACAAGTTCACTAATATTCCCATCAAATCTGTTGATCTGTGAACTTCAGAGGTGAGGTGATCCAAGTAACTTTGGCAGACAGCCAGTTGCCACACCAGACTGAAAACATTAAGAGGACAAAAGCTTGGTGGAAGTGAAGGACTTGGCAAAACACAAGCCGTACTCAAGTTTTAATGAATATACAAGTGGAAGGCAGTGGAGAATCAGGCCTTCCATCTTAACAGGTATAAATATTGCCTCAACTGGTGTTCCCAGGAACTTGGGAGAGGGCTTTGAACTGGTTAAACAAATATACTGTACTTTAGATTTTAACCGAAAAGCATTTTTGACTTTCATTGAAGTCAATAGCAATTTTACACCGGCTTTCAGTATAAAATCCAGGAAGAGGGTCGGGCTGTAAATAGCCCAGAGTACTTGTTCCACAATGTCATGACATAATGTTTGTCACAATGTTCTCCTTTAAACTGGCATTACCATTTCCCAGCTCTGTGGCTTCACAAGAAACCTGCAGGACAATGCAAAGAGGAGCATGCATTTCTGCAAGGCACTTAGAGCTGTCATTTTATTTCTTAAGACTTACGAATGAAGGTATCACTGAAACCAGCTGTGCCATGAAGAAATTTAAGCTAGATATTACTGCCTGTGGCGTTTGTGCTCAAAACATTTTGAACACTGAAATTACTGTTGGTAGAGGTGAAAAATGCAGGCTAGATTTGGTCTAGTAGCACTTCAACTCAGCTTATCGCTTGCTCAGTATTTTCTACAGTACCATAATTTTTCCTAGCTATGCATTTTGTTTTTTAACCCTAATCAGTTTATAAGAAATTAATAGTGTATATTTTTCTTTTTCTAAACATAGTGTGTACTGAAATTTTTACACTGAATTTAAAGATAGTACTAGCAAGAATAATGTGTTTCCAGGACACTAATTGTGATTTCTTTTCTAATTGTCTTTTTTCTCCCAGAAAAAATTGTCTCTTTTCAAATAAACTTGGAGAAATGCAAACTAAAAACGCAGCCAATGGTAAAAGCCATTTATGAAACCTGAAATGCCTGATGATGTAAACCACAGGCCTCAGTTTAATTGTATCTATATCTCCTATCTATAGCATGAGTTGAAATATGGAAAAATTAACTTTAAGGTCAAATGTCGTTCAGTTTCACAGGAACTGAAAACCCTCTGGTATACTATTCAGCTGCTTACACCATATCCGTTTTCAAGACAGTGGTGCATAAGCTATGAGAGTACTATAAAATGGGAAGGAATCCTTTCCACCGCATTCCATAAATCACGTTTTTACAGTTCAGGAGCAATGGTAAATAAGCAGAGGAGCAGGAAAGAAATGATTGCAAACATTTTTCCACAGACAGCACAAAGGAAAGATAAGACGGTGTGTCAGTTGGAGGATTTGCAGCGTGGCTATTCGGCATGATCTGGGAGTTCCTATTACAGCAGAACGACTGAGAAGTCAGTAGGGATTTAACAGAGAGACTGAGCCTTTCCGGGCTGGTTGCATTCATTTGTCATTCAGCTGTTAGAGTACTCAGCACCAGCATCTTGTCCAGTTGCGTCTAGGAGGAAAGCAAAAGTTCTTTTACAGCGCATTGTCCTCCATACTTTGCAAATGAGGTGCAGAACAGCTGCCCAGTGTATTTCTTGCTCCGTCTTTCTGATTATTACTAGCACCTGGCTAGAAGCTCTAGTATTTTCCTGAGCACAGAAGCTCAGAGATTGCACAAAATGGGGGCTCAGCCTGTCTTCATCTCCTGAATAAATGCCTGTAAAAGCCTGCAAGGGAGGGCTGCCAATGGACCATTTGTTTGCTCCTGCTGCTAAACACAACTGAGAAATGAACATGCTGGCATAAAATACAGCTACTATTTTATGTACTAATTTCACATCTTTTAGGCCAAGTTTCGGCCTTGCCTCCTCTGTAAAAATTGCACTCCTATTTACCTTAGTACTAACTTGGAGTGACCCCAAAATGGGGCTACCATAAATCATTAAGACAATACGGAAAAACATTATTAAAGCAATAATGATCACAGTTTCAAAATGGTTATACAGAGAATAATGATGCAATAGCTTGCAATATTCTATTTTATTTCTAACAGAACATCTTAGCTGTACTTTTCAAAGGATAATGTCTTTTCAATAAAATTAATATATTTATATTTATTAATTTAATTTAGAGCATTTTAAAGAAAAAGCCATCAGTGACATGAATTACTATTAAATTGCTGTCAGTAATGCTTTTTTGTATGTGAATATTATTATTTGTTTCTACACCTGCTCAAATACACTAAAGTGATATTATTCACACTTACTTTTGTCACAGCTTTTTTCTGGCTAAATATCATTGAGATCTTCCTTCAATGATTCACATGTATAATATTCAGTGAATGAATTCTGCACAGTGTTTTGCTAATCATTGCTAATCATTGTCATACAGTTTGTTTATGATATCAGTTTCAATTCGCTAAAAGTCTAATTGGAGATTGTATGATAGTATTATATTCCAAAGATGGTCATGTTAATTAAGGATTTTTTTTAAAGCTTTTATTCCCCTGGGGAGTTCTCATTCATGACAGGGAGTAGTATATGAGAATACCTTTTACTTTTGGAAAAAAAATTGAATCCTGTTACACCTGTTGAACAATGAGAAGATAGTTTAGTCCTTTAAAACATGTTTTGACAAGGTACTTCTTGATATAAGCAATATGCCTTGTGAAATGGTGCAAAGCACAGCCAGTAGAACTTGATTCCCGATATGTCTTCCATATCTGCAATCTGTGATGTAGACAGAAACAACACCAGAAATATTCCTTATTGTGATGATATGTGGATTGTTTCTTTAAAACTTTAGCAAGAGGCTGTTAAGAAAAAATGAGGAGGGATCCAAGTAGGAGAAGAGAAAAATAACTGTTTTACTAGAAAGTGAAATTATAATGACTGAAAACTAAAGAAAACCAGTTTCTTTCCAAATTGCGCTCTGTTTCTATTGTATGATTTGTGCTCATTTCACAAAAGTAATATAGAATGAGCAATTTGGAGCCACAGTGTATATAATAGAAAAAAGAGATTTTTACTTATAATGACCTCAGGAACATCTTCTGATGCATTTAGAATGTTTTTACTTAGCAGCTGAGGAAATAATAAAAACAGAAATAATGTGTTATATTTACATAGTGCAATTGTTTGGTGACTCTGTCTGAAATTTCCACGTTGTGACTGGTTCAATTACATTGCTGTTTCATGGCATATTACAGTGTAAACTAAGCCAAGTTTTGCTACTGCTGCTATTTTTGCTACATGTTTAATGTGTGTCCCAGATGGGGACAACTGGCAATCATTAATGTGACTCATTCACATGGGAGCACATTAAAGAATGGATTGGCTCCAAGTTAAGAGCAAGGTATTGGAGAAATATACATTTTTAGCAGAAAAAAACCTCTGCATAGCTTGCAACAGGTTCTACCTTGCTGACTTGGAGAATTAAGGTCTAAGGCAGGAGACCAGAGATCCCTACAGAACCTGCAATCACTCAGAGTGATCAAGGCTGTGGCTGGGATCTTTCTACACATTAAAAAATTTAAAAATAGATCTGGGGGGAGCTTGTCAAAACTGTGACATGTGAAGGCCTGTAATTTCTAGGAAATGTTCACATAAAGCTCACAGAAAAATTCTTGCAATACAAATTTTCAGCAGCATTGATAGTGGGCCAGATACTCACCTGAAACTCAAGTATAATCATATCTTCAATAAGTTTTTATTACACTGACTTACAACTTGACTCTCATTTAGATTGACTTCTGCTTCAGCTGCAGCCTTGTGGAAAAAGTTTTTTTCAATGTTTATTCTTTTGTGTGCAAAACTAGCTCTAGTTCCTTCCTTTCAGCATTTCAGCTCCTCTCCCACCTTCCCTAAATCATTTGAAGCGCAGTTCTTTGGGGGTGACCTTGTGATTTGTCGCCTTTCATTCAAAAGTGGGAGAGTGGATGTTTCACAAATACTGCACTGAACAATTTTGGGAAACGTGTAACAGTTACTCTACAGGATGATGTGGAAAATGGAATACTGTCTCGTTCTCACCAGTAGAAATGACTGACAACAGTAACAAAATAGCCTGTGGCAATAAATTAAACATATATCGCATGAGTGACTACAGGGGCACAAGTCTTCACTCACTGCTATGGCTGTAGTGCTACTGAAGCCAGTAACATCTCAAGGTTTCACTTATGACAATGGATAAGTCACTTGAACAACAGGAACTGAAGTAATCAAAAATATCTAGTTAGGTGGGGTCTGGAACCCTGTGATTAGCAATATGCTTAAAATAGCTTTTTGCATAGGAAAACTCCCCAGAAGTGATCAAAAATATTACTGTAATCCATTGCACAGGTATTTTGGTTTCGAGGCTCCAGCTCATTTCTCTCCTTGGAAGTATATAGAGTTAAAAAACTACAGAACAATGAAATCAAAGCACTTCACAAGAAGGCTGGGCTCCTCTTGCTTCTATCCAGATGGGACAGAGTTTGCATACTTTTGACTGTGGTAGCTCCTTTGCAATGATCACACAACAGGAGCTTGAAGGATCCTTGAGCCCCTGAGTTCTTTATCGCTGTATCCTGATCCATTTCAGTTGCCAGCTATGTCAGATGCTGGTAATTTATACTGGATGTTTTTTTTTCTTCCAGTTTTGCATTGGAGAATTCTATCTGTAGAACTGTCAACACAGCACCTGTCCAATCCCACAACTTACAGAAGTTATATTCAATGAACAAATGAATGAATCTATTTCCATCTATTTCCAGATGAAGGCTGTAGGGAAGGTATTCTCCCTAGAAAGGAAGGGGCAATAGGGAACAATACGCATCTTTCTTAAAAACAAATCTTTGATAAGATTATGTTATAATGATGCTGAAAAGACTTGAGCAAATTATGGATGAGCCATGCAATCTTGTACTGCTGCAATGAGTCATGAATGTAACACTTACTTGTTCAGGACAACACCATGAAAGCTAATTAATTACTAAAAATGCTAAATTAATACTAAGAAAGAAAGCAAATTTCAACTTCTGTTGAAAACAACTGAAGATCAAAATCATGAATAATAAAAGACCATTTCAGATAAAGGCAATTCTTGGCTTTATTATTTTCATGGCCTTCTTCCCAGGAGAGAATTCTGTATTAGAAACCTAAGTTCCCAGGCAATTCATGAGTAAAGTAAGACTGACATTTAGAATAACATACTGTGTGTATAGTTGCCGAGTGTTAAAGAACTGGGTGGGTGATTGAGCTATTAATTCTGTCCCCAAGTCAAGCCACCTGCCTCCTCTCCTGAAGACAAGAGTCTGAGTTTAAAGAAATATGGTTATATGAAGAATCTCACTTTTAAGGGCAGAGCATTTGGCCTAGAAATAGAGAAACTTTGGTTTAATATATCCTGATTGCCTCAAAGAATTCAAACTCACACCTGTTATTTCAAGAAATTCAACACTTTATGGGTCTGAGACATAATATGATGCTGCAGCCTAGTAATTTAGACACAAGTCTAAGAGAGTAAATGATCTGGAGGCAGCAAAGACTGTCTCTGTATAAAGGACCGGAAAATTTCTAAAACCTGCTCAGGGAAGAAGGCCTCTTCAGAGACTATCCTAGGTACTAAGTTGCTCCAGCTTAGGTGTTTCCTTCATCATTTCCTATTCCTTCTCTATTCATATTCATATAAAGAAAAAAATAAGGTCCTTTGAAGCTGCCTAAGGAAGGGACTGGGCTGGAATCTCACAGTTCTTCATGATGAAGAGAAGTTGTGCTTTAAATGATTGTAGTTGCTTGCAGCTGCACTTGAGATGAACTTGAAAGCTGAAGGTGTATTAGGTGTCCTTGAGATGTCTCTCAAGTCAAGTTCTTTGGAGAACACATGTAGGAAACTACATAATTTTGGATCCTAATCTAGCAGTACAAGCAAGGTGTGAGCAAGGCATTGTGAGCTGTTCATCTGTGTCAATTCTAGGCATCTCTGGCATTTAGTTATAAAAGGTGAGTCAGCTCGGAAGTTTAGATGGCAGCTTAGTAAAAATTTTTGAGTGCTGTTTGGACTTGATTTCAAAATGACGCTGCACTCTAGGTGTCTCATTCCTTTGCTACATTTGACCACTTGTTGGTTTGTGTTCAGGGAGATTACTTCACAGAAGGACGGCATTGGTTTGTATTGTATAATGACAGTAAACATAGAACTGGATTCAGTTGTGTATAAAGACACTTTACAAGGCAAGTTTCTCTTTGGCTTTTAAAGTGTTTAAGTATCAGGAAGTTTTTTCTCCTAGTTTAGATTAAAAGTTTATTGTGCTTTTGTATACATAGCAGGCAGATATTGTAGACATCACAAAAAAGGCATTGTTCCTGGACTGTTTTTCATTGTTTTGTTAGAGCATGCCTCAAGATAATCTTCCTCCTTCCGATTAGGAATCTGGCATGTTTCAGAGATATGGAATGTACAATAATTATAATGATCAAGTAGTTGAGTGTTTGAATGTGTGCCTAAAAGGCATGGGTAATTGGTATAAAATGTGCAAATATTTGACTAATACTCTTCTTCCCGTCTTAAAGACAACATTAGGGTACACAGACTTCATGCAAATAAGACCTGGATTTAATACACTTCTTTCTTATTTATTACATACAGTTACATTTAAATAATTCACTGACTGAGTTTGCCCAAAGTAATTGCTTCCCCCGCTTTAGGAATATAAACTAATATATGAACATGAATTTGTACTGCACATGTCAATCTATTGCTCAATTTGTTTATGCAGGTTATCTGTGTTGTGCTTGATGGGGCTGGAAGCAGCATATCCATGTTTGTGAGGTGCTTATCAAGAGCACCATGTGGACCTAGCTGACCTTTCTTTTCTCCATTAGCCGTCATACGATGTTCTTTCAGTTCGTTACCTGCCTTGCATTATCCATGCTTTGAGATCATTCAGATCATCAGATCTAAAAATTATCCCACTTGAGAGTTAACTGGATGCAAATTTCCAAGGTCAAGCAAAGGTCTTGACTATTCTGAATAATGGTATTGTCCTGTTCCTGCCATTGTAGGCTGCTCTTTGTCAGATGCCATCTTACCTTAGAAAGATTATTTTTCCCTTTCCCTTTACAAATACTACCAGAATGAACACAGGGAAATGAGAAAAAATGTATAGCACCTTGAAGAGGAGAGACTGAGAAAGGGAAGGCAGATTAAAAGAATTCCTTAAAAACAGAAGGAAGGATGCTTCACTGATTAAAAACTTCAAGCTTATTAGTCTCTGATTCTGAATCTTTCCACAGAGGACATCTCCAAAATTATTTACTTCTATGTTTTCCGAACCTTTTTAATTGTATGAGGATGGTTGAATAATTCCTGCCATGTAACTCTGAAAAGTTCTGTTTGCTTTATGTAAATATTGTTTTAACTGTGTTCATTCCAAAAATGAAGACTCCTGAGGGAGAATTTCACTGAGGTACACTATTGTAAAAGCATACAAAATGCCTTGCATTTTCAGAAGGCGTGCTGAAGTTTTCTGTGAAACTATGAGACTTCTTTTTTTTAATTTCCCATATTTCTAATATGAGAATGTAAAAATGAAATCACTTACATTCTCCCCAAATGATATCAAACCAAGAAAATATTAACTCTCTTTTTTGTTCCATTATGCTCCGTGGATTTTTGTACAGGAGAGACTGTCAACTCTTTTTTTAGGAGGGGTACCTTCCACACTGTCTCCTAACCGTAGAGAGTTCACTAGCTACGCTTTTTTTCTCCATGGCATTCTGTGATGTTTGTAAGTGAGAGAGAGAAAGGTTTTTGTGATAGCGTGCACACAGTATGACCATTCAGGCGGTTGTAGCACAATCTTACTTGAAACTTGCTATCTGGCAGCATAATTCTATCAGGTTAAATAAAGTTATTTGTGACCTATCAAAGTGTACATGACATCAGATTCAGCACGCTCTGAAAGCTCCTTCCCTTAAGGTCTGGATATTGAATCCTCTGTGATAGCATTGTGACAGGAAAAGCGACTATTCTGTCATGAAGCCAGCTATCTTTATGAAATGAAAGAAAAATCTGTAACATTAAAAACAAAGAATAAATGCCAATATTTCGGTTAACTATCACCTCTAAAAAATCCTGGAAGAGAAACATATGTTTACTGATTATTGTCTGCCTTGAGGGTTCTTTCAGTCCACAGAAAATAAGTGTATAGTAAAAGTGAAGAAGAAAATACATGAGATTCAATGTCCTTGTAAAAGGAGTGAATGGAGTAAAGGAACGTATATATGAAAGTTAAATGCTCAGATTACATTCAATGGGGGATAAAAGGCATTTTGGATAGCATCAGCTGAGTGCCAGAAATAAAAAGGTTACAGTGGTTATAGCCACACTGTGGGAGGTACAGGGCTGGAGTGATAACAGACAGCAGCAGAGACAAGAAGGTGATAAAACTGAATGAATGATACAGGATTAAGAGAGACATAAATAAATTAAATTGACTGAAACGTTATTTTGCTTCTGCCATTTAATTAGATACAGTTATTTTAGTGATCATGAAGCTCAGAAAATTGCAGCCATTTTCTACAAACCATGTTTATTTTAAAAAAAAAAACAAAGAAACAACACACACATGCACAGAGGCAATATATTTTTACAGTTTTCTTGACCTGTCTTGAAATATTTTCTTCTCCATTCTAAACTTCCCTATGTCAATCAGAGGAAGCAGTCATTCTGGGAAAGACATCATATTGTGCTGCTCAAACAAATTTTATAACATGAAAATTCCCCAGAGAAAGTTGACTTAAACAAGGAGGTCTTTTTGCTGGCTTACACTGGCAATATACTAGGGCCATTTTTCTGCAGATCAAGTACAGGGAATGTATCTACCAGGTGGGAAGGGTTTTAATATATATTTTATATTTATGACAATAAGATACTAGCAGTGATATTCATCTCAGATAACTGTAGCTGGTTGAATAAGCATCTAGTCTTATTCAGTCTTCTTTTCTAGTCAAGGGGAAGACTGGTGCCTCTAGAGTGAGTTTATCTACTCACTTTCACAATGAAGGAACCTTGACAGCTAATTTTTAAATATCTGTGTTTGGTGGGATGAATCAACACGGACTCAGTGATTTCACTTTAGGATAAAAGCCTTAAGGTTATATTTGTGGCCTCTATTCTTCAAGAGTTCCAAATTTTCTGTGGAAGATACTGCAGAATCTAAATGCTATCCCAGTTGCATGAAAATATGTTAGGTTATGTGAAACAAAGAGAAAATTACTACTAATTCTGTCAGTGAGGTTTTCTTTTATTAATAACAGACATGAATGTCTGCAGCTCCGAGGGGAAAGGATTACCTAACGGTCAGCCCGAGAAGTCAGCTACGATCTGGGTATAAAGGCCTCGGAAATTGCCTACAGAACACTAGAGGCACTTATTCTGATCTGTGATATCAAACACCTTAACAGAGGACTGTAACTCTGTGATCAGTAAATTCACTTATTTGTGGTATTTTCATGAGTCAGACACCATTGCGGGCATGGAGGAGCAGGCATTGATACTGCAGGTGCGTCAAGGAGATGCACTGTAGTAAGGCTTTCAATAAGTTACTACATATTTTCCAAAGTCATTCTCAAGTTGCCTTTGCTACTTACTCTTCTTTTCATGCTTCCTAAAAGTTTATTTTTCCATACCCATTTACAATACATAACTACACATTAAATGCCATGAGCAGAAAGACAGACAAGAAGCTAAGTTATGGTAATGTTCAAGAAAATGATTTAATATATCAGATGATTTCGCGTATCTTCAAGGTGTAACATTGTTCTGATCCAAAGCTCAACTAAATTATTAGGATGCCAAAAGGCTTTAAAGAAGATCGTAGTAAATTTCTAGCAACCTTGTTAACAGGTTTAGTTCTCCCCTGAAGGTTAAAAAGGAAATTATTCTGGAGCGCTAAACACAGAAAATAGGTATTAACGCATATCTAATAATTCAAAAAGTACTCTTATTTCTTACTTATCATTTAGTATTTATTTTCATGTTTAATTTACCTGAAACCTCCATTTTAATCATCTTAAGAGTACTCTTGACTGAGGAATAGAACGCCCACAAGCCAGATTGCTTCTGAAAACAGACACAAAGATGGCTGCAAATTTTCTATTGGATCAACTAGGGTCATTACTACATTTTTAAATCCAGCTTGCCATTGAATATATGGGTTTGATTTGATTATTACAGAAAAAGATAGTTAAATCATCCAAAGAAAAGACTGGTTTGATGTGCCAATCTGTGTTACATCCTCCTAATATAACAACTTTAGCCTTTTAGCTATTTCACTGGAAGGAGAAAAGCCTATAAAGCTAAAGATTTTAAGTCTAAATTAAGGAAACAGATATTACAAAGGAGCATTGATTTGCTATGAGGAGCAGATAGAAAAGATTAGATTCTAACCGCATATTTTGTGAATTAAGAGGGCAAAATACAACAGATATTGATCTCTGCACACAGGTAAATAGCAGTTGCAAATACAAATTACTATTTCACAACACCATTCATAAAGCATATCCCAAGGAGCTTTACTTGCTATCAATAAAACAGAACAACAAAACTGCTACTGAACTAGATAAGCCTTAGAAAACAGATGTCTCTTAAGCAGTATTAAAGTCAGCAAGCCAGATGCTTGGGCCGAGTCAAAGGCTGATGCAGGATTTGAGAAAGGGAAAAGTATTCGTCTTTAAGTGACAGTCTTATCTCGGATTGGCAAAGGCCAGGTGATGGTTCATTGCAAGTAAACATACTACCCTGGGAGGAGGAGTGAGGCAGATGGAACAAATCTCTCAGCGATTCTCCCATACTTCTCCCAGTTTCTCCCAGGGGCAACATCTTTTTGTATCTTCTAAACATCTAGATGCACTTCGACAGGGGGCTAAGAATCTAACCCTAAAACAAAACTGAGAAGAAACAGCAGCAGCACCAATTCCATGTGCGAGGGTGGAGCTGAACACAGGTCCCTTGAGGTTAAACTCCCTTGAGGGGCAATGCCAGGTCCCAAAACCGAGCTACAGCCACTTGGTAAGTAGCTTGGCAAGTTTGGTAAGATGTTGTTTCTACCAGAGAAGAGTTTTAACACCCCTGCTCCCGCTGTTCTCTTTGAAGAGAGACTGCTCAGGCTGTTTCTCTTTGATGTAAGTATTTCATCATCAGCTTGTATGAGTTCTACGTAATCTATTGTGCCAAGAAGAAAAGTGAGTAAGTATGTAAAGGATTTTGTTAGATTGAAAGGAGGATTTCCTACACCAAGTGAAATAGTACTCTACTTATGTGGAAACATATCATATCACTGAGAATCAGTACTGGCTGGTCTTTATGTACTTTGATTGGTCTTCTGCCCTGGAGTGACTGGCAGTTTGTTCTATTCTGCTCCCTTCCTCACAGTTTCTTTAAATCACACCTATCACTTTTATCTTCTTTTCCTTTCTCTGTCCACTTCATTTTTCTCCTTTCATATTTCTTTCTATTTAGGATATTTTCCCTTAAGTAAACCTCAGTTCTTATGACATAATGCATATATATACACAAACTAAGATGGAATTAATAGCAAGTTGGTTGCTTTATTACTTATATGTCAAACTTATTTTCTTTTTTTGTGTTCCTTATCAGTTAGATGAGGGCTATGGAGGACAGGACTATCTGTGATGGTGTTTTTACACTTCTGTGAGTACCATTCCTCAGTTGATCCCCAGCATCATATATCATGTTTATTAAACTGTGTCTAATGGTGTGTTCCGTAATTAATATAATTAATAATTCTGAATGTGGAGAAGTACCAACTTTGCTTCAAAAGTGCAAAGTATGAAAAAGATAAGATAAATATAATATTATGTTGTATATAATATTAAATTATATGTTATAACATCTAAAAATAATAAGCCAGTAAAGTACTACGAGAAATATAGTAAAATGAATGCACCAGGAAAGAATTACACTTTAAGGCAGTTATAGAAAATTATGTATTTGGCACAACATAAATTTTAGTAAAATATATGATTCCAAAACATTGCATGGAAACAATTCTTCTTTTAAATTTTATTTTATGAAGAAAAGCAGCTAAACTGTAGTTAAATGCCACTGACACCAGAATATTTAGCTATTGTTGAGCATGCTTCAGCAAAAGAAAAATTCAATTGAATGTTATTTTTACCAAAAATGTATTATTCACACACCAGCTTTCCTAAGTGCAATGGAAAGCTATGATGTTTACGAACCACTATAGTATGTGAGAGTATCACACAGCTTGATGTCCTTTGAATTCTCACTTGTAGTAGAAATATCACTTTTTATGTATGCATTACAGAGAGAAAATGAAAGACTTGGTGACCTATCCAAGGTGACCAAGTTTGGGCAGTGACATGAGTCTCAGTTTCCTAACTTTCTGATTAGCACCTTGTCAATCTGTGTGTTCTACAAATAACCCATCATTTACACTGCAGGTTTAAATAGCATCTCCAGACTTATCCATTCTTCCCTTTTATTTATGTATGACGCCCATTTATCTTTCATAACATGCAGAAGATTTCTGTGAGTAGTTCACTCTAGCTCATGAGGGACGACCCCCGTGCAGGCGTCTGAAACCGTTGACTTTTCCTGAACACATATGGAAGATCAGTTTGGCATATGGGGGTGATGTGCCTGGGACATAATATACCCAGGGAATCACACTATGCCAAATTGTAACTTCCGAGTTGCTCTGTGAAGTTTTGATCACTATCTCAATGGCAATTTCTTTAGATTGGAAAACCAAATTTGGAAGAAGATCTCTGAGTGGTGGTGAAAAAGTGCCCCCTTGATATGGACAATATGATCTGATAGGGGACAGCACAGCCCTAAGCGACATAGGCCTTTTGTACAGAACTGCTGTTTTCCTGGAGAACAATGTATTTGCTGATCACAGGGTTGCTGCTTCGAGCTTTTGAGAGAAACTAGCTTGGTGAAGGGAAGGGTGGAAGGTTTTAGTCCGAATACTTGACTAAGAAAAAATTTTCCGTTTCTTCTATTTGACTAGCTAACCACAGATGACAAAGAAAACTTCACTAAATTTTGAGACTGGCAATAGTTAAGTGATTAACTACTATTTAACATGATTATCTAATATTTATCCATATTATTCAAATCATTTGGTCAAAATCCTGGAGAATCTTGCGAGGAATAACTCATAAGAGACCTTTGAACACTTACCAGGCGCATCTCAAAAGGATCAGTCTTTGCTTTGAAAGTGTCTCAATCTTAATTGCAGAAGTGATCCTGAGAAAGAAGAGAGAACTGATACTCAGCTAGCCAGCTGAAGTTATCTGGTAAGAGGGATATGATGAAAAGGAAAGGGAAAAAGAGGGAAAGGTGACAATTGTAGCAGAAACATAAGGAACAATTTGAAAACAAAAAGAGAATGTGTTTTGTAGATAAAAGAAAGAAAAACAGAAAACAGAAAGGGAGTAAGAGCAGAGATGGAACACATTAAATAGGAGGAAAGACAGCCTTTGACAGAGTGATACTTAGAAAACACAAATACACTAGTACTACAAAATATTCTGTTTTAAACTGTCATTATTTTTGATAGAATATTATGGTTTCTGTGAGTCAAGGTTTCAAAACTGACTGGTAACATCTGCTTTTTATAAGTCTGTAGTGCTCAGCAACAGCATATTACATGCTGTGAAGACTCGTGCTTACATTTCTAAGATCTTGATAACTTCTCACATGCCAGCAATTCTGAATCAGCTATGCTGAGTACAAAATTAAAGGAGAAAACTACAGGCACAAAACGAAAGGAGGAAAAAAGGTGTATAAAACTTACTGAGAAAAAGTACAAGAAAAAAGTCTAAGAATGGATTAACTGAATTCATCTCTTAAATTATATCACAGAGAGATACAACTTCTGCCATGTTCTCTGTTCTTAAGCTTACCCAGTGCCAATCCTTATGAATCTTGGCCTCTTAATTTACTGATAGCATTTAAAAATAATACAAATAAAAAGGCCTAACAGCTTTATCTTTTCTTAAGGGGAAACTTTGCATCCATGACAATGCCCTTAAAAGTGAATCAACTTAAAAAAAATGAAAACACCACTTGTTTGGGTGAGCTGTGATTTTGGATGCAGAATATTAAAATCTCCAAGACTTTGGGGTACAAGAACTACTGAGGAGATAAGCAATGGAACTATTAGGTCATGTTGTTTGTCCAGCTTTTCTAGGTGGAGTGGCAGAGGCAAGAACCAAGGCAAGTGTGAGCAGGCTGGAGTCTGAATAAGGAGCAGTGTGTGTAAAGAAAGGCCAAGCCATAGGCAAAAAAGAGGGGTCCAGCAAAAAGGCAAGTCTGTCAGTGATTTGCAGTAGGTTGCTTTGCACTGATAATGACCGTGTAGCCTGAAGGGTGTTATGTACCCTGTAGCTTCCACAGCAGGAGCTTTGATAACTATTTCCAGCAGCTATGCCTGTGAGTTGTGTCTGCTGAATTGTGATGAATCATCCCACAGCGATGTGTGCCAAATGTCAGCACCAGTTGATCTCAGTGTAAATATGTAACAGGTTACTTGAATTAGGAAGTTAAGGACATCTAGATACAAAATTAGTCTCCTCATTTTTTTGTCTGATGTTTCAGGCCCTGATTTTTTCCAATTATAGATGATGATTTAGTTTATGGTTATGTTTTATAAGTAGGAATCTGAAGAGAGGCGCTAGTAACACAAATCTTGAATTCCAAGGCTATTCTCTCCTTTCCTCAAAAAAAAAAAAAAAGTATTTGTGGGAAATCTGCAGCATTTTTGGATCAAAAAAATCAAGATCTGTTCATAAAACTAAGTCATATGTGACTTTAAGGCAAATTCAATGAATAAAGTATTTCAAAAGTCACCTGCTACCCAAGGTATCACCTTCATTATTACTACAAATATAAATTTATTTTCCAGAAGGCACAAATGCTTTTGAGAAGACATGTTCAGGAACTGAGTCTTTGCTTTTAAAGAATCTACTGAGATCCTAAGAAGCAGTTTTACATTAGCTGTAGTATTATCTTTGTTCTTTGTGATGAAATGCAGTGATAACGCAGTTTTAACTGGCCTTTGAAAACAGTAGTTTTCAAATGGTACTCTACCAGCAGGCTTAAGATCCCAAAAAAACTGAAGGGTGCTGATTTAATTATAATGGCAACCTGCTTGAAGAATTAATATAAGCTAAGTGTTTGTCTAATTCACGTGACTAAGCAATCACAAAATGGCCCCACTTAAAGTCTGCATTTTGTGTGGGAATCATGCATCTTTTAAGAGTCACTTTGGCTCCATAGAAATGAACAATAAGAAAGACCTCTCTTGTCATTGCTCCGATATATAGCCCCTTTCTACGATATGAAGAACTTCAACAATGAAAGTAAAAATATGGAAAAATTTCCTCACAATTGTTTCTACTTCAAAGATGAACTTGTGTGGAATTGAGTGCTATATGTTCTAAAAGGGGCAAGGCTTTTTAGAAGTCTGGAAAAGATGCACCAGAAAGAGTCCAACATTTTTGCTCAATGAAACTACAGGAATCTTAGAAATGTTTCATAAATGTTTGAAACAGAATGTTTAGAAAAATATTTCTCTCATTCTTCAGGTGTACAATATTATTGTCTTGCAACAGCTAATTGTTGGAAACAAAATTATTTTGCTGTGATGAACGACTGTTGAAGGAAGTCATGGACATTTTTCAGAGCTGGAAAAGACTCATAGCCTCATACTGCAGCTGACAGAAATGAAAAAAGAAAAAGCCATGCTCAGCGAAGCTCCACCATACTGATAGTTTTAATGCTTGTAAACAGATAAAAGAACTCTCTCTTTTAGAGTGTAAGAAACACAAACTATTACATCTGTATATACACAGTAGATTTTAGAAATTAAATGTCATTTTATTTAATTCAAATACCTATTCAAAGGATTTATGCATAAATACACACAACACAATCTCCCCACAATTAAAACCAAACTTGCCAAATTCTTGGCAAATATTGTTAGATCCAGTCCAAAAGGGCTTCTTTTAAACACAAATGAGGTTGATAACATGTGCGAACATCTCTCTGTAAACACAAATGTAGTGATTATCACACAAGACTGGAGTTTTCTTTATAGCATTACCACCTAGCAATATTTAGCAAGGATGACAGTATAAGAAAAAGCTCTTTTTAGAGATTCTGTCCTTTTTTGTGTTTCATGTTTTGAACATTGTCAGCATTCTATTTAAGTGTTTCAGGTGGCAAACCTTCAGGCAAGCTGATGCCTCTTTCTAAGTTGTAAAAATACACTTGCTTGTTTTAGTCGCTTGCTACTCATTTTCTGTGGAAGTTGGCAATCTTAAAGTTATTGATTTAAATAGCAGCATTTAAAGGCAGTGCAATTTGCAAACACTTCCAGTAGCTAAGTTAGGACTTGGAAAGAATGGTGCAAGCTGTAATGACAATTCCAGTTTCTCTCCCTTCTTATCACGCTGTCACGGTCTGCATTCTTGAGACGCACTCCTGAAAATCATTATGCAGCCTTTATGATCTCGCTGCAATTTTCCTAGGAGGTATAGTGCCACCCTTTTAACAGCAGAGCTTTTATCCTGTGCTATATACTCAGTTCTTCTTCAGCAAGGATTTACAAACGTCCCTGCCTGCGTAGTAGACCCTAACACACAGGCTGCAAATGGAAACAGCCCCGCGGGCTGCCGAGCCTTCTGGGGCCGTGTCCGGCGCGCCCGGACGCGGGCCCCACCTTGCCGCGAGGAGGTGGCTGGGCTGTGAGGGCGCAGGTGAGGGACTTTTGGGAAGGTCCCCCAAGGACAACACAACGTAACAAGGATTTTACTCTGTGCCCGGCTCCTAAAGCGACCGACTGCAGTGGAAAGGGAGCCGCCGCTCACCGGCAGCCGAGCTTGCCTGGGTCTGAAGGAGCTTTGCGTCCGAGTGCCTCACCTGTCAGAGCCGACGCATGGAGAAATAAGGGGTTAACCCCCCCCCCCAATAAACCTCCATAAAAACCTCAAGCAGAAAAAAACCCACACAAACAACAACCCCCAAAACCAAACGACTTCCGTAAATCCCAAACAACGTTTCGGACCGAACCTGGAAGAGACCTCCTGCTTTACCTGCGGTCGGCGCTGCTTTTGACGGAGGCCGAGCGTGCGGGCCTGAGGCGACGCTCAGCAGCCGGGCTGAGGGGCAGGCGCGGGTGCGGGCGCCGGGGAGGCGGCGGGGATCCGCTCCTCAGGCTGCCGGAAAGCCAGGCCCGCGCACGGATCTCCCCCAGCGGGTGAAAGTGGATGGAAACACAGCACTCAACCCCTTCACTGACCCCTGTGGGGAACGAAAGGAGACCGGGCGCTAGGCAGGTAGGCCTCCGGCGGCGCGGCGGGGCCCCGGCTCAGCCCGGGCAGGGGGGAGGCCTGGGGTGTACACACTGCCAGCTCTGCAGCGCTCGTGTATTTTAAAAGACACGTGCCTTTTAATTGGTGCATCCAAGGAAGGTTAGGGTGGAAGTGATGCGCGGTTATTCCTCTTTACTAGTTCACTGGGACGCAGGTGGCTGTGTAAGGGGATACACACCGATGCCAGTTCGGAGGCTGATGCCGTTACACGTCTGGCTTTTGAGCCCTGGCGGCAGAGTCTGGACATCCAGCTCGGCTTCCACACGTGTCCTGATGTTAATAACTTGGGAGGGCTGGCTGCCTGTCAACCCAGGCAAAAGGGAATGGGATTTGTTAAATTGGATTCGGTGCAGTAATAAACAAACTAATTTGCTTAAATCACTTTCAGAGAGAAAGCGCGTAACATAGTGTAAGTATTTAAATGGACTTAAGTACAGCTTGGAATATACAACTCATAAGTCAGTGGAGACAGGTGAATATTGGAAAACTTCGGCAAACTATTCTCATATTACTGCTTTGTTTTGACCTTATTTATATGGCTCTTATTTAACAGCTTTTGCAAATTCTTTGCTGAATTCAATTACTGTTAAAAATATTGCTTTGGACTAAGGTTTTTTCAAGCAAATATTGCAGAACACTTGTGGAAAATTAACTGTGAATTTTATGGGCAAGTATTCACACTTAAAGATTTATATTAAGCAGTGTGCTCATCTATCACAGAATAGAAACAAACCTCTGCCCTCCTGATACCCATGAAAAAACACTTCAATTTTGTACATTTAACTCTTATCCCAAACCTATCTTGAAGCTGCTGCAGGTGGGCTGCAGTTCGCAAGAACAATATTCAGTCACCAACTTTAAAAAAGAAATGATTTTAGTCAAGCAGAAACTTCTTTAACAGGAAATTCCGTCAGAAAAAGCACCTAGTATTATTTTTCACAAACAAATCAGCCAGCTTGAGCACATATATCTAAACCAATGCAAGTGATGGTTTGATTGGCTGGTTGGCTGACGCTCATTCCCCATATACGTACTGAAGTACACAACCAATAGCGGCCACTAAGCCCAAGACGAGCTCAGTCGTTCGTATGGAATATTGGACGTTCATGTATCTCACTGAATTGAAACAAAGACAGAGCTTCAGTTTTGGGCTGATCCTTGCTGAAAGGCTGAGGGAAAAGGAAATTGAAGGCCAAGGATACTATTAAATCCCGCTTACATTAGCTTCCCAAGTAGTTATGGAGTCAAGGAGTGCCTCTCTCTTCTTGGGTGGCTCTGGAGTCCTTTCCTCCCAGAGTCTTAGTATACATGCAAATGTATTTGTGAACAATGCAGGTGATTTTGGTAATCTCTGTTTTCTCTGAAGAGCTTAGTACAGGAGTCTTATGTGTTCTGGGCATTTCCACTGCTTGTTTTTAAATTGTGAGGATTGTGTCTGTAGACACGGTTTTTGTCATACTGCTTGCTGAAATAGTTAAGGAAGCATCAGGATCACTTTGATGATTTTGAGAGATCCTACAATGAAGATTACGTTATTGCTTGATCATTTTTCCTTATGGGGCAGAGGAGACAGATAAAGGAAGATGAGAATTTGAGCTTGTGCAACAAGAGCACAGAGCAGTATTATAGCACTGGTAGAAGGAAAGTAGAGATAATATGTGGTAATTGCCACACTGGTCATAATATACAAAGAAAAGCACTGTGTGTGTGCACCCTGATTTAAAAGCTACATGAGCCCTCTTCTTGTGCCTGAAAGAAAAAGGTCGTGAAAAATTCTTAGATATATGAGTTAACAAGAAGTTGAGTACATTAAACAAATACTAGACAGCATCATGGTGTTGGGTGAGTAGTGTTTTCTGACAGCAGCAGTGGCTTTGGGAGGGAGGAAGAAGGGTTATTGCTTTATATAGAGCTAAACAACACCTTTTTTCGATATACTTGATGAGCAGAAAAAACACTCTGAAATGAAACTGTAAATGAAATGATTATTTCAATTACCCTGTCCCCACCAGACAGAGAAGAAATTAGGAGTGACTCCTTAATGCTCTGTATCCAAACCCAGCCAGGTAACCCTATCAGATAATTCTTCAAAAGACTAGAGGAACCTTTGAATCACAGAAAATGGATGACATCACCTTCTTGTGGTTCCACAGGACAGAAAAGGATTTGGGAAAAGAGAATGAGAAACCTTAGTAGGGCTGGACTGGAGGACTATGAGGTCCACAAGGTTCATTTGATCCTAAAACCAGTCTGTGGTTGACAATATATATGTAAGGCCACTGTGCAGTGACCAAAACTTATTCTTCAGTGTGATCACTGACCCTACCTCATACATTTAGTGTCCCCCATCAGGTCTTTCCTGTCCCTGGCATTGGGTGCACCTTTGAAAACATACGATAATTAATTTTTGGTCTAGAAATTTTCTATTTCTTCAACCAAATATTAAAACCAAAGGAGTTTATATAGGGCCTAAGTGAAAATAGTTGTAAGTCCTGGGGAAATCAGTGAGCCTGCCTCTTCACTTGAAATATGGAGACAGTCTTAGGCTTTTAAATTTGGGTAATAGAACCAGGCTTTCTACTTTCTATGCAAATATGCTGTTTACTGAAGGGACAAAGTCAAGGTAATCTTTGGGATTTGAATCGGAAGTGTCTGTCTTCCCTGAAAAATAGTTTGCAACGTGTCATACAGTTTTCCTCTCCTTGGCAGAATAACGCGGTTCCTGTTGTCCATGAAACTGCTGGATAAACTTCTCTCATTGACCCCTCTGCTCACTAGTTTCCATGCCCAGAACTGTAAACTAACCATGTCTGTACTGACTGACTGATTCAAGCCCTCACAGAAAGGGGTAGAATGCGATTATGAAGTCTTAAAAACAGATCATCGATGCAGTTGTATAGTATGGACAAAATTGCTGGATGTTTATAGAGCAGAACTTGAGCCTATTGTTCAGAAGCACCGATACACAGGCACCTAGAAGACTGTAAAAGGAAAATGGCCATCTCAAACTAAGGAAGATCCCTCGACGACAAAACCTTTAGCTGTTCTCTTCTGTAAAAAAAGGCAACAGTATGCCCCAATTCCTACAGCTATAAACAACATCAGAAATAGGCAGGCAGACCACTGTATAGAATGAAATCATAGGCCACAAAAATTTCTAATGTTTTATATCCTGAGGGTAGCAGCATAAACAGAGTAATGCTTTGCAATTATGCAATGCCTTTGAGCTGAGGAGCCCAAAATGTTTGACAAAGATGGGTAAGAACTAAGCTTTTGAAAGATTTACAAACAGCAGTGGGGAGTCTTCTATGTAGAGCTATGTGAAAAACTGATTATTTTTTATAAGGTTCTCTGGCTGAAATGAAAAAGCAAAACCAGAAAATCTGTTTGGGTCAATAGAAAGTTAATTATTTATTTTCTTGGTGAAGATGAAGGTCACACAAATTCATATGTTAATCTAAAGGAAAACATTCTGCTTTATTTTGCAAGCTGAATTCCCCTTCCAGTATATCCTTTATTCAAAATAAATTTTAAAAACAAAACAATAGTGTTCCTTTTTTAGAAATGTTGACAGGGTGTTTGACTTCCATTTTTTGCCCATTTTAATCTCATTTTGAGGTTTTCTTTGAATTTGATATAAGTTCATTAATTATTTCTGTTCTTCTCCATTCCAATTAATGCAGCTCTGTTCCACCCTCTTCCCATTTATGTCATTAATATCCCTACATCCTGAATTTGCATCATTGACTGGTCATACTGTGTACTGATCGATGTAACTATTCAGTCTAAAGGCAGTGTCATGATGCCTAAAATACACTTAATTGCACTGCAAGTGAAGCCAAGTTTGCAGGGGATGGATAGAGTTTCAGGGCAAGCAGTAACTCTAGTTATTAAGAAGCTATGAGTAATACAGATAATAGATGCTATCCATATTGGGAATCATTCTGAATGTAAAATGAAGTAACTCAAGTAATCCTTGTTAAAGACTTCTTCTTAAAGTCTGAAAAAAGTCCATGAAAAATTCGACTGAGTTCTGTTTCATTAGCTTTCTGAAATTTCCAGCATGTTCACACCAGCTGTAGAGTAGACTGGAAACTGGGAAAAAAAAATAATGGGAAAATAAGCTCTTTGGCTTCTCCAGCTTCCAGGAAAGTGTTGCAGTTAGCCTAGAAAAGCCTCAAGCACCTAAACGTGACCATTATTCTTCTATTGTACTTTGGGAGTACAGCATGTGCCCAGTTGTAGCTGAAACTCTCTCTCCACTTATAGAACCTCTGATGGGAGAGAGCCTGTAAATGAGTTTGGCATCTAACTTTCGTGAGCAAAAGTTATTAATTTTAGTTACTCTCTCCTAACTCTAAATAAACTGACCTCCACTGGATATTGCTTCTGATGGCTTATGCTCAAGTGTGGTATCTGACCATATAGTGTTGCCCCTGGTTATCCCCTCCAGACTGGAGCTTTCGAACAATTAAAGACAGTACTGTTAGGGAATCAGTCACAGCTTTTACACAAGGCCTAGTGCCAGCCATAAGGCATTAGGAGTTTATACTGGACAGAAATGATAGTTAATGACTTGGAAGTAGTGAATGTTAAATACAGGAAAGAGCATGAGAGAAGGAGAAAGGAAAGACCTTTAAACGAGTCATCTAAAACAGGGAAAGCTTTCTTCTTTGGCTTTTGGTAATACTTGGACCGACACACATACAAATATAAATATACACAGACACACACTGTATTTGTACCCTGATTGGATTTTCAGATGTGTATAGAGATCACCTTAACAATCGTTCTCCAAACTGAGAAGAGAAACCTTTTAGTTCTTGGGCAGGAAGCAGCAAAAAATATAGGCATAGGCATGATATAAGGGATCAACCTCTCAGACATTCTACCAAACAAGTTTCTTGCCATCTAAATGTCATGAAGTTAAGACAGGTCTAGTGAGCAACCACAGCCACTAAATACTATTAGCTGTTCTTATTTCTTCACAGTCTAATGATGCTAAGACAGAAGGTTTTTCCATGGTATTCCCGGCTTCCCTTGTTTTTTCACATCTAAAAATGAAGAGAAAGAGAAAATTATTTTATTTTTAAGTGTAAGAACCTCTGTAAGGTTTGGATTTGAGTCAAAGGTATTGCAAGGTTGTTTTCATTGTGCAGATTGTCTTTCTCATTCCAACGTTTTGATATAAGAGCAATCTGATTTTTCTTTTTCCTCAGGCTAGTTGGTTAGTCTCTTTTCTGAGAACTCATCCCAGTGAAACATCCTGGAGAATTTATTCTTTGTGACTCCATATATGAATAGGAAAGATCAGAATATGTTTCTTTACTGATATTCATGTTTCAAATTGCAGATCCATTCAAGACGCACTGCTTCACTGTTCTCTTTTGTAGAAGAGTATAATGTGTTAGTGGTTTAATATTCTCAGAAGTTTCTTCTTTTTTATAGCTTTGTTTCATATTTCCCACAGCCATGAAATACCACACAAATAAAATATTCCTGTAAAAATGAGTAGTGCAGTATCACAGAAATGATCTTAGTTAATTTGAGCACAAAACGGTTGGCAAACATTGTATTCATTTTTAATTTGAAATATTTATTGTCTTGTTTTCTCTTACCCTCAAGAAGAAAATGAGATGGTGCTTTATTTTAAAAATTAAAAAGGAAATGCCAGTAACCATTTGTACTGCTGCGTATGGAACCAAAGTTATTTTGTAATCCGAGAGTAAAAATGAAGTTATTTACCTAAGAAATAAAGTCTTTCCCTCTAACTAATAGTGGTCAGTGAATTATAGAGCAGGATGAGTACTATAAAAATTCCAAGTCTGTTCATACATTAAAAAAATATACCATAGCTGCGATCACATTCTTTTTATATTCTTTTTCCATAAATATTCTAGCAACAGAGCTTTCTGGCAAGAGCATATATAAAATTAGCCAAATCTTAATGTGACTATTATAGAATGTGTGTGGAAAGCAAATTTTAATTTCAGTTTGTGAGCTTTCATATAAAAAATACATTTCCTGGACTCAATAAAGTACCTAAGCAGATGCTTAAATCTCATTATTTTCAAAAAGGATACTAAAATATTCTTTTCTGGATATGAGAAATAGCTTGAAAGCATGATATTCCTCTGAAGTTTCATTCATTAGTATAGGTGAATTTCATATCTGTATATAAAACTAGAACATAGACAGTATTGCAATGCAAGGAATAAAACATGGAAAGTAGGCATCACATGAACTATTTGTTTTCCTTTCTAAGTTCCTTTAAGTCTGAAAGTCAAAGTATCATATGGACTTGTAAATAAGCCACTAGTCAAGACTTTTAAAATAAAAATTACTCAGTAGGCAAGCTTAAAAAGCATCAATTTTGACATGTTTGTAGTTTGTGAATAGGCAAAACATTCAGATCAGCTATTCATGATGAATTTTTTTTGCTTAGTAGTTAGCAAATTATCCATTATAATAAACAGAGGAATTTCATTCATTAATAAATGTTGGCAATTTGTCTCTACTGTGTTTTTTAAAATAAAACATTTATTACAGTTTTTTAAAGACGCATGTGCAGTTTAGCTCAAGGCTTCCTTCTTTGGTAGTGATGAGTCAGATTTCTGCCTGAGGGCAGCTGCTGTCTTATTTAAATTCGTGATTAACCACATTCATTTTTTTGGGGATATTTCTGGTATTTTCATTACTGTCTCTTTTCCCCTGCTTTAAGCAAAATGTTTCCAATTGTTACCAGAGTCATTCTGGTGATAGCCAATGGTGACCAGGGCCCACCCAGGCCAGGGCTAGAAGTACATAATATAACTCACTTGGGGCCTTGTCACTACCCGTCGAGGTCATGGGCCAGCCAATATCTGTTGAAATCAACAGAAAGTCTTCAGATAAAATTTGGCCATGTCCCTGAGAAAGGAGGGTTTCTGTTATTCTGGGAATCATGACTGAATGGAGGACGGAAGTAGCTGGTGGGTGAGATAACTGTGAGTTCCTATTTCTCCGAAGTCCATTCCTTAACTGAGGCTCACCCCCCTGATAAGTCCATTACTTTTTTTGGTAGATCAGATGCTTCTTTATTACAAGCAAACAGTATTTTTAGTTCTTTTCCAAATGCATAGAAGTGGCTAAAATATCTGTTCACTGATGTTCTGCTGCACAGTCAATATTTGGGTCAGACTTATCTCCATTCTCATATTTTGAAAACAAAAAAATGAAGTTATTTATTTTAGGAATAGTCAGCCTCTCAAAGGCACTAACTTCACTAATTCCAATGCTTTCTCTTTATGTGTAGGTGTGGATACTACACAGACTTCTTAATCTCTTTTTCTCTTTATTTAAGAAGGAAAATTGCAGACTTTTTCTTTCTTCTAATTTTTGTACGACAGTAGCAATTATTGCTTCATATCTTTTTCATTTTTTTAGTAGTGAGTAATATGATACTGCTCCTGTAAAAGCAAATGGTTCTGCAGATCTCAAAAACTGAAGCACTTTTAAAATAACCAGTGATAAATCTCTTGGTGTTTAGTTAACCATCAAAGTAAGGAAAACACAGGGCAGGCTTTTTAAAGCAAAGCGAGTACACAAGCCATGGCCTTTGAGACATTTTCCCATGATTTGCTTGTAGTGGAATTTTCAAGATGAAATTCGAAAGCTGAGAATATCTTTTCTTACTTCCTGCTACTCTGAGTAGAGTAAAAACTACCCATATAAGCATTCTAAGTTCATGTAAAAATATCAATAACTCCCTACGGTTGCTACCACATTCTATAGTTCCGCAGCATTATGGTTTTTCAGACCTCTTTTTTGATGTTTTAGACTCTGAACAGTCCTAAACTGTTTCAACCATCATATAATTTAAGACTGAGTCATTCCACATTCCTACAAGAAACCTTCTCTTATGCATGATTATATATTGTGAAAATGGATGGGCTAATTTTGCAACATGCTTTTTCTATGGTCCTGCTACTATTTTAGCATGTTTTTAATGATATACTTACTGCAACTGCCATCTCATTTATAATTACAATTCTCAAAAGTGACTAACTTTGGCTACAATTATATACATCAACCCAGACTCTCTCTTGCAGAAGAGTGTGCAAAAGAAAGTCTGAGACATTTTTGTGCGTTTGTAGACCTATACAAAGATGGCTGAAAGAATGTGCCACACTGTAGGTATTACCATTATGTAATGGTGAAAATGAGAAGACTCTGACAGTTCTTTAACAGTCAAGTATTTCTCTCACATTTGTTTCAGTTTCTAAGGAGATGCGCAGCAGAACACAGTAGAGCTGCTTTGCATTTATATAAGCCAAGTTGTGGGTCTGAAAGATCCATTTGCTCCACGATAGCCAAGAGTCTGCGTTTAGTTTTGCTATGCCCTAGCAGAAGGCATGCCTAAAGAAAAAAAAGGTTTTGCTGTTGCTGTCAATTTAACAAACTTAAAAATAAAATTCAGCTTATATCTTTGCCTTAGCTGTTTGTACTTTGTGTCTCTCAACCCCAAACTGTCAGGAGAACTGACACTTGATAGGGATCTTCTGCTTGCTCAGCAAAATAAAGGATACAGTAATGGAGACTGACCAAGCAAATAATGAAACAGTCATACAAGCCAAAAAAGACAGACACATGTTAATGGGGATAGAAGATGGCTTGCAACGTACCACTTGAAGGTGCAATGAAAAGGTTAAAGGGTCTTAAAAAAAGAGTCCCTTATCCTCAAATTTACAAGTAAGTCAACACAACTGCTGCTACACATTGAGGAGTAGTAACAGAAAGAAAGAGAAGGTAGGCAGGCGAAAGAGGCACAAAAAGCTTCCGTGCTGGGACTTCTTTTCTTTCTGCAAAGGAACAGTTTTGGACGGTCCCGATGTAGTGGATGGTAGAGATAAGAAGCTCACTGGTGGTAAGCATCTGGGAAGGGAGGGAAGATCATAGGATGCTGTGGGATTCTCTTTGTTTTTCTTTAACTGTGTATGTCTCCGTTGTTTTTTTGAAGCCTTTCCAAACCCCAAGGCTTTTGAGCTTCTTGCATCACTCATTTTAACTTTTTTTTTCCTTTTTTAACAATGTCAGAGTAATGTGTATGTATGTTAACATAGGAGAATATCAGTGCTGGGCCCCTAATTGGATTCGTATTCCTATTGAAATTTTAAAAAGACCCTCGCACAAATGAATTACAATTATGATTACTTCCCTCCTGATGCGAAAAATCTTGAGCAGTAATTCCACTATCTACTACTATTCCTGAGCCAAGAATATCCACAGATTCAAGTTTGATTGAAGCTTAAATAGACTGTGAAATAATGAACTTGATTTTTGACTTCAATGCTATCTTGAACAAACCAGGGCTCTCCCACTAAGCTGCAGATTGGGTCTTAGGAGATCCTTGGAAACTTGGTGTGTGAGTGGTGGTGTTTTCTGAAACTGAGTTATAGTCTTCAAATCAAAGCCTTTAATACCAGAAAATGTTGTATATTACTGGAGAGTGACCAAGTAAATATTGGAATGCTGCCATTTAAGTCAAGAGAGAGAGAAACATGTTAATGGAGACAATTTGCTTCAGGGAGCTACGCGGGAATAGTTTAGAGGGTGGGAGGAAAGAGAATTAGGGCACAAGGGAGCAAACCCAAACATGCCTTGTATTTATTCAGCATTCTGTAGGCCGTTCTCCAGTGACCTTACCTTTAATATTGAACATTTAAACTTTTGTAGACAAACAAGAGCTAAGTAAATGTTCTATGTTCAAGGTCTCTGCTCATCCCACTCATCATGTAGTCTTTGATCAGTGGGAAATTGAACTAAAGGCAATGCTTCAGGGTATAATCCAGCAAGCTAGGTAATTTTATTTACATGACTAGAAATAGACAACTGTATACTAATGGTAGGGGCTATGTGTGCAGATATTTGAAAGATAGTCTAGGAAGTTTTAACTTACCTGTATGTGAGCGCTGTTCATACAATTGTTGATGTTAACAAGGACATAAAAGAAACCGTAAGAAAGCAAACTACTTGTCAGCGTGGATAGGAAAGGAATCATGCATTTGACATCTGATTTATGGGTAATTGGTGTAGCAATTTATTAAAGATTGAGTAGATGAATATTATCTTCTTTTAGCACTTTTAGTGTTTTAGTGATTTCTATCCAGAGTATAGGATTTGAAGTCAGAAATCACAGTCTAATGGTTTCTTACATTGGCTTCCGTAAGAATCCACGTATTTCTTAGCCAATTGGTCTCACTTGCTCTCTGTTAAAATGGCATTTGCTGAAAAATGTATTTTTTACCTACTGAGACTTTAAAAAGCCTGTATTTTCTCAAAAAGCCTAAGTAAGTGTAAAATTTTGAAATATGTTTGAGTATTCCTCTAGTTTAATTTTATACTATACATCTATAGTATAGTATATCTTCATAAAGTTTAAACAAAGGCTGATAGATTAAATATAGAAATGCTTTAGCATGTCTCATCAATCACCAAAGAAAAAGAAAACATGGCAAAATCTTGCTAGTTTATTACACTCAAGTTTTGTACAAGAATTCACCTATGTAGATAATTATGTTCATAAAAGCTGCTTTTACTTGGGTGGTGATAAACACAATTTTCCCAAGATAAAGGCCCTTCAATGGTCGTTGTTGAAGTCAAATGTCTGAGTTCAGCGTAGGAGCATATTTCCATGGACTGTGTTTTGCATAGCATCAGACCGGATGAACGTTGTTAAAGACTAATTTTTCTCTATCTCCGTATTCTACTGATGTACTTGCATTCTTCAGTGACCCTACCATGTACCAGGAGATGCTTTTCTACCTGTAGAAGTTGACTTCACTGTCTCAAGACCTTAATTGCTTTGTTTATGTCTGTGCTAGCATAGGTAGGATCTGGTGCTGGAACTTCTGCAAGATACAGTTTACATTTGTTTCAAAAGAGGTAGCTGCAAGTTGTTCTAAGTTATAACTGGTACTCATTTTCACGCTGTTACTGCCTCTAACATCTCTGCTGATTGTAGCTATAATAACTGATCATTTACCACATACAGTGACATGACTGACTGAATATCAAAGTGATCTTTCAAGATTTAAGGCTATCTGCAATGAAACTATAAACAGTATAAATTCAGGGAAATTATGCATGCCTGCAAATGAATATAATTTACAAGTGAATGGGTCATAATGGGTGATAGGAAACATCAAAAGATTAATAAAAGGATGTAAATGAAATACAAGATAAAATATAAAAGATGTGACATTTGCCATTCCTCCTTGTTGGTGGGGTTTTCTTTTTCTGTTTTTCTGCTTTTTTTGGTCAGTCTTCTCAGTTTGTCAATTATACTAATTTGATATGATATAAGTTTATACACCTATTTGTAATATTTGTAATTTGACTGACTTTGGCAATAGACACAGAAAGTAGATGGACCCTATGCTCACATTTTGGTTTGGGCGTACTAAATCTTGGTAAAAACTGTAGTTATTTGCTCATTTACCGTCATCACTATCGTAAATACATCTCCATATAGCCAACTGGAATGTTTTAAAGGCTCTTTCCCCCCCCCCCCCCCTCTCTCTCTGATAGGCAGCACTTTTCAAATGAATGTATTATAAGAAAAGCTTGATACACTGAACGGTCACATTTCACCATTTTTCAGTATGTTGTGAAACTTTTTCTCAGTATTGCTATTGACTTTCTTTTGCTGAAAAGTGACCGATATCCTCTAGCCAGGACATTTAACGAAGTCCCAATGGAGCTTAGAATGAGGAACACTATTTTGACAACTGGACATAAATAAGTTTGTTTTTCAGGATTCCAAAGCTGTGTTTTATCTTGGCAGCTGCCTTGGTCTGTTTCACTGGAAAATGGCTGTTTGAGTGAGGAAGAAAAATGCAACTGTGGACTATACAAAGGTTTTGGATTTTTCTTTTTTTTTTGATTCTGCTAGGTTTGGGGTGTGTTGTGGAGCTTATACATACTGTTTTTGCAAGATGCCTTCACATTTCTGGGTTTTTAAAAGAGAAGGTGTTTGCACAAACAGAGGAAGGAGGATGCAGGTACCAAAAGAAACTTTTTGTTCTAATAAATACTTTGATTTGCTTAATCTGTAACCTACAGGGGAATACCATTCAGTGCATTGTCAGAGTTCACATGATTCTATATATAATTACCTTGGTATTATAATTGCCCTGTGTAGCTGCCTAAGCTGGAAACGAGGTAAGTTTCTGACCAGAGGGGATATTTTTACATTATTACATTATTCATGCTTAAAGCAAGTTGTTAAGGAATATGATTGGAAAGAGAGAAAACAATGAATTTAGATTAAAGCCCTTTATAGTAAAAGGAATTTGTGTTTGGAAGATTTTTTTTTGATGGTAGAATTTAATCATTGTGAGGCAGATTAACATGTCCCCTACCCTGCAGAATCATTATTTCTGCTCAGAAAAAAATCTAAAATTTACTAATTGGGAGGATTTGGGAAGAAGTTTTGACCTTTTGAACACTTCCTGAAAATAATATATTTGGGAACAAAACGTGTGCCATTGTCAGAGCCTCCAAATTTATGCAGTGTATTACATTGTGAAATAACAACAGTTTAGGGAATGAGATTATAACGTTAATCAGCATGCCATGTAGTTAGATGTTGTTACATTATTTTTGTGAACTGATCTCTCTCTGCTGCTTCTTCGAGGGAGGGGAATATGTTTCTGCAAATTCCAGAGGAAGGGTGGTAAAATTTGTAAGGTTAGAAATCTAGCATATTCTACATATCTGCACTAGCTGAAATGTCTGTTGTAATTACTTTCAAGTAAGCATATAATTTAAAATAGCAAGCTTATGCTGACTTTTCATTACTCTTTCTATTAAAATTCATATAGTGAATCATAAAAGTCTTATAACTGATCAAAAGATGTTTTAATAAACAATACATTACTTGTTGTACAGCTCATTAATACGTTAATTCTCATTTGAAGCATCTCCTGTGGTGGCTTAATTATTTGTACCACCTACAGGCTTTGTCAATGACATAACTCTAAAATCCATCATTCAAATTCTGAAGTAGCTCAAGGATTTACAGCAATTTAAAAACACTTAAAACATTGAATCCTGAGAGTTTAAGTTTATTTTTTTCTTTTCTGATTTACCACCTTCCTGGTGTTTTATCTTTCTATAAAAGCAGAAGCAGTTATCCAGTCTTTCAACTATTTTAAAATTAAATGTCGATGACTGAAAATAAGAAAGGATACAGTACTGTAACCACAGCAAAACACATATATATTTAACATTAATTAAAGGTAGGATATTTTGTAGAAGTTTATGTCTCTGTGAAGGATATACTCCATTAGTTGCTTTGGCAGTTGCGGCAAAGAAAAAAATAATTTAGGGGAAAAGGAAGGATATGATTCCTTGTAAGTCAGCCATCATAGTTTAAGTGCTATATAATCTGTTGTAATAATGAAGACATTGCTCTTATCTATACATGAAATATTTATTCTAAAATAAAGCTAACAGTTTGCTCCTATGTTTTCTTCTCTTTGCTGCATGTCCACAAGCAGGTCTCAATCATCTTTATTAACATAATTTATTCTTACAAAAATTTATTTTATAATGTGATTATGAGGTACTGCTTCAGGTACTGCTAGAGTACCTGAAACTGAACATTTGAGCTGTGTGAAGTAGTTAGGATTGGTCAGATTTATGCTATGGATACATGTGCAAAAAAAATCCCAAGCTCTCTGAATCTCTCAGGGAAAGGTGGCAGTTTACAGTTGAAAAAATATCACAGAATTTTATAATAGTTTTAATGCATTGTTTCTTGGCTACATTGGCCTAGCCCACAGCATCATTCCTGAATATATTAAGCTACTGAAAGATTTAATGACTGAGTGCAGATTTTAGATTAAATTGTATTTTATCACATTTGTGTGTGTAACTGTGTGAGCATGCACAGCCTTCTTTGCAAAGAAGAGCTCAAAACCATGACTGAATCATCAAATGCCTTTGTAGCAGAACTCTGGAAAGGGATTTTAAAAACGGCAGTCCTATTCTATGCAAACTTATCAAATACTTTTTTTCTCTTTCTCTGTAATTCATATTTCCTCTTGCATTTTGTGAAGTCATTAGCAATGCTGTCACAAATTGATCATGGGTCAGAAATTCTAACTCAAGTTTAGAAAAATCTTTCTAAATAAGAAGCAGCATTTGTTAAAAAGGGCTAGTGTGAACTTGTGCAACAGCCTTTGTAAGCTGGTTCCATACCTGAATCTCCCTGATTGAGAAGAGTGTCCATCAGCTGCACTAACTGTTGACATAAAACAGCAACATGCTTCTGCTTGGTCTGGGCTGCAAAATACATGCTCAAATTCTTGCCTGGCTTCCTTAGTTACTTCCAAAGATAATCTTTGGAGGAAAACTTGCCTTTGGTTTTACCCATGAACATGTCTCCCATCACATCCTCATAGGTAATCTCAGGAAGTATGGGTTGGATGAGTGGACAGTGAGGTGGACTGGCTGGATGGCAGGGCTCAGAGGGTTGTGGTGAATGGCGCAGAATCTAGTTGGAGGCCTGTAGCTAGTGGTGTCCCCCAGGGATCAATACTAGGTCCAGTCTTGTTCAATATATTCATCAATGACCTGGAGGAAGGCACAGAGCGCACTCTCACCAAGTTTGCTGATGATACTGAACTGGGGGGAGGGGCTGACACACCAGAGGGCTGTGCTGCCATTCAGAGGGACCTGGACAGGCTGGAGAGGTGGGCGGAGAGGAACCTCATGAATTCCACAAAGGCAAGTGCAGGGTCCTGCACCTGGAGAGGAATAACCCCATGCGGCAGGACAGGCTGGGGGTTGACCTGCTGGAAAGCAGCTCTGCTGAGAAGGACCTGGGAGTGCTGGTGGACAGCAAGTTAAGCATGAGCCAGCAATGTGCCCTTGTGGCCAAGAAGGCCAAGGGGATCCTGGGCTGCATGAGGCAGAGTGTTGCCAGCAGGTCGAGGGAGGTGATCCTGCCCCTCTACTCAGCCCTGGAGAGGCCACATCTGCACTACTGTGTCCAGTTCTGGGCTCCCCAGGACAAGAGAGACATGGCACTCCTGGAGAGAGTCCAGCGGAGGGCTACAAAGATGATGAAGGGACTGGAGCATCTCTCCTATGAAGAAAGGCTGAGAGAGCTGGGCCTGTTCAGCGTGGAGAAGAGAAGACTGAGGGGGGATCTCATCAATGTGGACAAGTATCTAAAGGGAGGGGCCAGAGGATGGGGCCAGACTCTTCTCCGTGGTGTCCAGTGACAGGAGAAGAGGCATCAAGCACATACTGAAACACTGGGAGTTCCATCTGAACATGAGGAAAAACTTCTTTCCTGTGAGGGTGGCTGAGCGCTGGAACAGGTTGCCCATAGAGGCTGTGGAGTCTCCTTCGCTGGAGGTACTCAAAACCCGCCTGGACGTGATCCTGTGCAGTGTGCTCTAGAGGACCTTGCTTGAGCAGGGGGGTTGGACTAGACAGTCTCCAGAGGTCCCTTCCAATCTTGGCCATTCTGTGATATGCCACCACCAATGTGAATATTTGAAACATGAATTCAAGCCTGACTTCTTTTTGGACCAAGAGGGTAGAGCTCTTGGGAGCCACTGAGAAGTCTCTGCTTCTTGTCAAATGATTGCATTGGCTCTGCACCTGAAGTAAATCTGAACAACCTCTGAACAACTCCTGATAACCTCCATTTGCAATAGATAATATGCCACTAAAGAATTCCGGGAGGGGAGCATTCACTGCCTATCTTTTTCTTCCTACCCTGTCCTGCATTGCATATGGTAGTTTAGTAGAGGCATTGGAAGATATTACACTTGGTCCACTGCAGCTATTTTCTATCCTTTGTACACTGCTTGAGAGGTGTAAAAGTGTGAAGAATCTGGTCTCATCTGAGTCACCTGAATGTTCCTAAGTGAATGGAAAATGAATACTAAAGTAGGCTGAGCTTGACTAAAAGCAAACTGAAGTACCCATGGAAATAGTTTTTGTGATATTCCTCCAATTCAACAGTTGTTCATATGCTTATTGAAAAATTAAAGAAGGTAGAACTTTCTCAGCTAGTTTCTCTGCAGAGATTCCGACATCCACTCTAGGACTTCAGTAATACTCCTTAAAGAAGAACAAGAAGCAAATGAGCTTGTGATTATTTTTCATTTCTAATATATAAAAAAGAAAATATGTATTTGATGTTTTATTCATGATCTAAATGTTATAAATTGGTTGCCATAATAATATAGTTATATACCTTTCTATTCAGTTTCAACAGTTGCCTCTATTTGTAATCATGAAAGATAAAATATAGTGATGCAAACAGGAATGAGTGATTAGCATAATGGATGCACTGATCAGACTGTATCTTCTGAAATTTTCTCTCTTCACTTTCAATAACTATAATTTTTTTTTATTCAAAATAAATTACAACAGCAGAAAGTACATCCCTTTGGTAGCTTTTGCATTTTGTTTCAAGTGAAATGCCTGGTAATAAACAATGTTACTCTCCTTTGTTCTTTCTTGTTAATTACAAGTGACTTTTTAGACTTGTGATATTTCACGGTCATTCAAACGATAATCTTTAAGTGGTTTAAAAAAGAAAAGATTTGGCCTAAACTTTTATTGTCTCTTAAAATACAAAACTTTATTTTCATAAGGAAGTCTTATGGTTAATAGATGGTGAAGCTTTTTCTTTACACTGAAGTATTTTTAATTTTTAAAAATAGCATAAAAAGACATCATGAAACAATCAAAATAGGTACTTAAAAAATCCTTTTTTTTTTCAAAATTCATCTTATGAAACAAAACCACAGCATACAATTACCTTTTTTTTTTGCAAGTTGAGTTCCTTCTGTTCTCTTATACAGTCAAGATTCAGTGTCTATTTAAACTGCCAGAAGCTGAATCCATTCTTATCAGTTTAAATAAGGATGAAGAAAAGAAAACTTAGACTAGTAGTCCTGTTAAATCCTTGTTTTTCTTTAATCCTAACGGCTGATAAAATAAAGAAGAAAAAAAACTTGAAAAAAAACATTCTTATTGTGGATTTCATTTGCTAATGGTTGCATATGGTCACAATACTGGCTAATTTGTTGCATTCAAAATAATGCTTATGACATTCAAAAAAGAAAGTACCAGACAGAAAGTGACTTATTATTTCCACTGTGGCTTAATTACGAGGGAAGGATTTTGATTTCTCCAGTTTGCTTTTGATATCCCCTTTGTTGGTACTGTACTGAAAATAAGTTACAATGTCATTTTTCCCAGTATCAGTCATAAGTTTACCAAAAAAAAAAAAAAGCATTGAGATGTAAGCAGGGAATTAAAACAGGATATAAAAAGGAGCATGAAATCTTTTTTGAGGCAGATTTTGTTATCTTGTGAAAAATAATACAAGGGGATTCCAGATTCTGCAGAAGCAGATTTATAGGCCCTCAGTGTGGGCCCAATACTACAAAACTGTATACTAAATTGTGCCTTGCACTATATGGACTTATTTTAAGTAAATGAAATTGCTTTCATGCAAACATACTGCTTGCCAAAAGCAAGAATTTCAATATCTGGTTTTAAAATCCAGTAGTTTATTCTTTTGCCCTAAGGCATTATCGATTGGAACAAGCTAGCATCCGGTCCTTGCATGTCAATCTATGAAGCAGATTATAGAATTTTGAGTTTTTGCAAAAGGCATATTTTTCTTTTTTTCTTTGTTTCCTTTCCCTTTCCCTTTCCTCTTTCCCTTCCTTTTTGCTTTCCCTTTCCCTTTCCTTTTTGCCTTTCCCTTTTCCTTTTCTTTTTCAAAGATCACAAAGTTCATTTTTTAGTATCTGAATCTAACATGAAGATGCAAGTCTTCTTGGATGAATTAGTTGGCAGCAAGCTTCTTCATGACATAGTTTCCCTTTCTCCTCCATTTTTCTAATTTAACCTGGCTTAAGTTCAAATATCTCCTTCAGCATTTAGTTACCTTGAGTATCCTGTCTTTACAGGTAAAAAAATTCTTTTCTGTTCTTCTGCCAAACAGTATGAACAATCAGAGAGTGAGTAAGAATGTTGCCATCCTTCTAATGCTTATATTCCAAAGGAATAGGAAGGCTTCCCAAGATATTAATTTCTACTAGCTGAACTGTGAATGAAATTCATGATCAGTTTAGCCCTTCAGTCTTCAGAAATGCTTTATTAATTCTTTATATTATAATTTTAATTGAAAGCAGAACAGTATTAGCTTGAACTCTATTTACCTTTCTTATTGCTAAAGATTCTTCTTATCCTGCAAGAATCTCAGTTTAAATGGATACTTTAAAAATATCTGTATCATAGAGAGGGGACTACTATGTCAGTGACAGTCCAACAGCTAAGACAGAGAGACTCAGAAGATGTAGATGCTTTTCTTAGCTTCTGTTTGGGCCTGCAGGGTGACTCTGGCCAATACTTTTCTTCTCTGAGTCAGCTTTCTCATCTAGTAGAATTTGTGAGGTGTGCTTTTTTATGAAGTCATTAGTAATCTACAAGGGAAAGTTGTTATATAAATGAGAGTTATCTAGTAACAGCAGTATTCAATGGTTTAAAGTTACAGAACCACATTTCAGACTTCATATTTGTAATATAGCCCCTATCAATCTACCATTCATTTTCCAATCATGCCTATAAGATAACTGATCTGAAAGGTATTTCTCATAAACCACAAACACCTCTGATGAAAGATCCTGCAGGATTTCCCACATTAACAGTATTTTGAAATGCCATTTCACAATGGAGACCACACAGCATCATGGTAAGTGAAATAGGAGAAAGGGCAAAAATACACTATGAATCATGATCTGTTGGGACTCTCTTTCATGGTGGAAAGTCTTCCGAACTTTCTTCATGTTTCATTCTACATATACACGCACACACACACACTACATACCTTAATGACATATTGTGTGGACCAGTTTGGGTTTTATAGGCATTTCCTTAGCATTAGGATTATTTTTCAGATCTTAAGCACAAACAACCAATGCTCGTTCAGCTTTATGTCAACAACAGAAATACGATTTCTTTGTCTTGTAGTTCACTCCATATTTTGACTCATCTTTTAAGGGAGATAGAGGAGAAACATGTCAACTGCTTTACAGAAAAAACATAAGGAGAAGGATCACATGGCAAGATTTGATGGCTGTCTTTGATGGAAGAAGAACAGGGTTTGCACTGCAGAACTTGTAGATCCTCATCAACACCTGGAAAATTCAGACAATATGTGAATATGTCTACCTTTCTCTTCATGCTGACCTAAAGGACTTATTTTCCTTTCTAGTGATTGTGGCACGTTATTGGATTCCTTTTGCTGAACTTTTCTCCTACTTGGGCTCTGAGTAGAGCCCAAACTCCTAAGGTTTGGTTTGGTTGAACCAAACAGCAGGTTGTGGTTCATCAGGCTTAGGGCAGTACTTCTGCTGTGCTTATTCAGTGAGTCACACACATCTTTGCTTTATTTTTGTTTGGTTGTTGTTTTATCTCCTCTTTGCCTCTTTCAGGAATCCAGGTAGCCTGAGTAATCTGGTCCTGTTAAGGAGGAAATCTAGAGGGTCTCTGTGTTAATGGATTTGGGTACAACTTTCTGCTAACACCATAAGTTAGGCCACAGATTCAGTACTCTTTTCATGCCCCAGACTTGTAACATTGCCAAGCAAAAGACACACCCTTTTAAATTTTACGGTGGAGGCTTTGTACAGGCATGCAAAAGCCTACTCATCAGTTCTGTCTGGATTGGTATGTGAGCGAAGATTGTATTTCTTTGCTTACTTTTCAAAGTAAGCTTGTAGGCAAAGTAGCCTAATAAGCTACTATTAGCTTTCTTGTGAGAGGTAATAATGGCAAAAAAAAAAAAGTGAGGGGAATGAAATGCTTTAGCACTGTTTTCAACAGACCTAGAACTTCAGCTGGTTAGATCATAGTATTACTGGAAAGGCATTCAAGAGATCATTCAGTCAATGTCCATCCCCCTACTGCAAAGCAGGATCAATTATATTCCGTGGAGGCTGAGAGGCATCTGTACAGTTTAGTCTTAGAATTCTCCAGCATGGGAAATGCTACAACTTTCCCAAGAAGTGTGGTCCAGACTTTAGCTTACTACCCTTATCATTACCATGCTTTTACTAATATATTGTCCCTTGTAATTTAATCCTATCCATGTTTTTCATCTTCACCATAAATAAGAGAATAGGTTAGTTCCTTCCACTTTCCTGAAGTGTTTATTTATTTGAATATTTATTTTGTTCCCTCTCCCTTCATATCTCATTTTCTCTCCTTCAGACTAAACTCATGCATCCTTTTACTCAGCATTCTGTAATAAGTCATATTTTCTAAACCTCTCATCATATTTGTTGCTCCCATCTGGACTCCCTTCCTCTCATCTTTTTGTAATGTATTGCCTCAAGCTGGACGCAGTACTTTCATTTTGTCTTTACCAGTACTGTCTAAATCGAAGATTTTTTGCATTTTTTTTTGTTTATGGGGGACAATCCAGGGTTTAGTTGGTAGACTGCAAAAATTGGCTTATGTTCTGCTGATTTTTAAGATACCTACCGTACCTATATCAGAATTATTTCTGTCCAATTATTTCAGACGTTGTATTTGTGTGAGTTACTATTCATCCTTAAGTATAGTAAGTTGTCCTTCTCTCTGTTAAATAACATCCAATTATTTTTCAGGCCATATCTCTAATTTATCAAGTTCAATTCTGTCTTTCAGCATATTTGCAATCCCAATTTGATGAATTCATCATCTAGTCCGTTAATGAAGATATTGAGTAGGTAGGAGAACATGAATGCATGAGGACAGAGCTCTGCAGAAATTCCCTGGACATCTATTTCAGAGCAAAACATTAAGTTAACCATTAATTTAACGTTCTATGTAGTAGTAGAACTGTGAGGTAGCATATGGAAAGGATTGGTTTCGGCAGAGAAAATAGAACTTCTTTTTTCAGTGTTTTTACTGAAAATACAGGCTTTGGTCCAGTGACTATAATAAATAACACCAAAGAGAAAAAGGCCAAATGTTGGCCTTGGGTAAGGAAAGAATAAATAAGAGAGGGCTTAGATTATTCCAAATCATCTTATTAGCCAAGTTCTTATAAAAGAATTTATTTTGCTTCTTGACATCTCTAGTTCATTACACCTCATTGTGTGCATTTACTTTTTTGATTTTGTCCATACATACTTTATCCTCACCCTCAACAATCTGACCTCTCCTAACTTTCTACTTCTTTTTGAGGTCTAAAAAAGAGCTCACTGGTTAGCTCATTTCCTAATATGCTTATCCTTTCTCCACAGTGGTATAGCTTGTACTTCTATCCTAAATGTTTTGCTAAAGAACTGCTTACTCTTGTCTTCCCAACCTCCCCAAGCAGGCTTCTGAATTTTTTTAGGTTGTCAAAATCTACCTGCCTAAACCAATGGTTATTACTTTGCTGCTGTTCGTCTCTCCTGTCTTAAGGAGTTAGCATTTAGGTCACTGTCTCCTAAATCATCTGTCTTCTGGATATTTAACCCATTTCTTCATACCAGTTAAGAGTCAAATTTCAGATGACCTTCCAGTACATTCTCTATTTTTTCTATGTAAAGTCCAATCAAATAAGAGATTACAAGCACTTAAAAGTAAGCAATTGCGTTCCTTCCCTAACAGCTATCTGCATAGTTAATATCTCCCATTTCCCCAGCTCCTGCCTTCTGAATAATTGTGTTGCCCTCAAAAACCTTTATCTGCTTGATCTTCAGACTGAAGGTTTATAGCATGAATGTTCTTATCCTCCATTGTCACTACACAGAGATTTTTCCTCAGGTCTATTTCTTTCTACAGTCTTAGCGTAGTGCCAGATATTAACAATTTTTGCCATATTTTGTTAAAAGTAGGTATTGACTATTAAAGTTCTGTTAGAAAGAGAGAAGGGTTTGAAGGAAGGAAGAAGATCATCTTCTAGACGTAGTTTCATGCCTTTGGAGGTTTTTTTTCAGTTGCATGTCTTATCTCTTTTACGGTCTTGTTTACAAAGAAGTACTGTGCACAAAGAAGTAAATGTGCTTTTTTTCCCTTACTGAAATATATCGAGATCTGAGCAAAAGCATTTATTAATTTAATCTTAAAGTCTAAATGGGCTAAATGCACCAGATAGGACTTTCACTTGACTTTTACTCATTTGTACAGAGATTTGAATTTATTTCCTACTGCTGTACTCGCAGTTTGGTTTGATGTTCTTTCATTTGACAAATTGATTAAACATTCAAAAATCCCAAGAATTTTCATCATTACACCACTTAAAATAGCCAAGTCAAAACTTATAAAAAAGTATAATCATAAGTCAGATGACAATAAATAGCTCAGATGTTCACTTTTTAGAAAATGGGAAGGTTAGTTTTAGTATTTTCTTTTATACTAACAGAATTAGGTAGCTGGTACCTTCCATATATGCAAAGAAGATATTAAATGATTGGAAGGAGGAGTACAATCTGCATCTGAATTTTGTTTGAACTAAGACCCTATTCTGTAGCGGAAGTGGTGCAAGAATATAAGCTTGGTTTAAGAATCCTAAATATTGAATGGTGGCCTTGATGTAGAAGTGGTGCTAAAGAGAATGAACTCCACAGAAAATCTAAGAAAGTCTGAAAAAAACGTGCCATGAAATTTTTTCATTAAAAATAAAAAAATCCTCTAAAATATATCTACTTCTTGTTCAAAATTTTTAATCAGAATATATGTCATTTAAAGATCATTCTTAAGACAATTAAAGAAATGCAAGGACCTTATCTCATACTGATTTGTGAAAAAGTAGCTGATTTTTTGAGAATTTCCCTCTTTGTTTTTCTTGTAAATTACAAGTCAGGGCTGGCACCAAGCTTTTCAGTAGCGTGAGCAAAATGGGTTTTGCTACCCTAGGAATGAGGGAACAATCCAGCCCTGCTACTAGAAGTTAAAGAATAGCAAAAAGCTTCAGTATTGGAATTGTTTGGGAATTGAAACAATGGCTGTCTTTTATATAGATACTTCATTAATTCATTGTACGATTAATCTGGCATTCGTCAGTTGCCTATTATTCTCCGTGATGTATCTATCATGAAGATGGCTAGTTTCTTCATCTGTACCTTTAGTGATAACACCAGTTCCAGTTTCGGTAGTGATATTATTCTGTGTTGCTCTGAAATACTATATTTGGATGTTTCTAAACTTATGCATATGCCTTCTTCAATGTTGCATTAGTCCTATAATGAGGACAAGACAGCTAGCTGTTTAGTCTAATGGTTTATCAACCTGAAAAATATGAAATGTCATTTTACAGAAAAGCAACTGACGTAAGAAAGAATTCAAGAGCAGTTAATGAGCAAATTAACTTTTTTAAAAAGGTCTGAAAAGTTTGGGGCCCATTCGGTACTGGTTGAATTAGGTAGTGAAAGTTGACGGTCTGGAGGATGCATGGATATGTATGGCCCTTAAAAAAGAGATTCTCCTGAAGCTTCTCGGTGTGCACAGAAATGAGAAAGATCCGTCTCCCCTCATTGTACCAAAGATGGATGCGATCATCTTCTCCCCACACAGGCAGCAACTGCCAGGGTTTATAAAGCCTCTGTGTACAGCTTCAGATGTATGGGGAAGCCCTCCATAAGCCCCCTACTCAGGAAGGAGGGACAACAGTGGCCGGAGCTTGCGGCAGCAGAGGAGGTGCCGGGGAGGCCACAGCGGTGCCCACACAGGGCTGGCCTGAGCATGGGCCCCTGAGCTGGAGGGCAGAGCCCCTTGATGTGGTCAGGGCCCTGGCAATAACTCTCCAAAATGAATGGTTTCTTCTCTAAGCGGTGGCAAACTGAGGGATGCATAGGGTATGTAGCAACAAAGAACAGTGACAGGCTTAGAATGTGGGAAAACTGTTCTAGATCACAAATTCGTGTATCATTTAGAAAATTATAGCAATTATAAAAGACTAATTAGATTTGATTAGGGATTCAAAATGTATGCAAGATATTATTAACCGTTGTTTAAAAAATACATCACAAAAAAGCCTAAACTGGCATCATTTGTTGAAAAAGGCAATACTTTTCCTATAGTCTTTAAAGTGGAGAAGCCTAAGCCCAAGTGTGTCAAAATAGCGTGAGAGTTAGCAGCATCATTTTTCAAAACAGATGTCTTTATGAGATCTGTTTAGGAATCAGAATGGTTATTATTGTAGCAGAATAAGTGTACATAGTTCACAGAATATTATTATTCTATTGTTTCATTTTGTAAAGTACTAGATTGACATTCATGGAAGCTAAATTTATTGACAGAGTAGGCTTGACAGTATACATTTTCTTACCATTGTTTTAAAAAATTTGTTTAGATTTTAGCAAAGATTCCAGTAGTCCAAACAACAAATATCTTCAGTTTCTGTACATGAAATACCCGTTATACATAAAAGCATCCTCTGCCTCCATAAAATCTATTGATCTATAGATTCACCACTTCACTAATCACATCTGCCCGTCTATGAACTTAAATTCACCATCACTTTGTGATGATTAGTTTAATTTTTTGCCCACATTGGCATCATTTTACCTGGCTATAGCTGGGTAGTGTGCATACTGATGCGTAGTTTATATTTTATTCCTTGGAGGTGCAGATATTCTCTGTTCCTAATTGTTTGTCTAGAGAAACAAGAGAATAGCTGGGGCACAGAGCTAGCACTGAAATAGAAGCTCTCATTAATTAAGGACTGGGATCGAGGAATGGCAGTTATTTTGTGTTTAGGGGAGGTCAGTGATAGTTGTCAAAAATCCTCACTCAGTTTAGTGTAAGCTTTAGTATAAGCTGCTCCAACAGGAGAATCTGCAATAAGGTCAAGCTGATACTAAACTGAGACATATGTATGAAAGCATGATGGAGGGAAGGGGGGCAGAAGTCGTTTTATCCTTACAAATGCTGCTGTAGCAGGGTCCTGATGCAGCGACTGGTAATGGTCTGCCTATGTAGCACACTTTTTGATAACAAAGTGACAGAATAAGCAGAACTGGCTTTCATGTTTTTGTATGGGACTGAAAACTATTTCTTCTGCTTATTTTACCCCTGCTGTGTGTAAACATAAGCAATTCCATTGCAAACATTCCAGTGTATACAGGACATCAGAGAGGAAGTTAACAACATGTTTTGTGGAAATATGAGAGCTCTGTATGACCTATCTGACATATAAATGTTCCTGTGTGTGCACACAGTTTAAATATGCCTGTTTTTACAAAAGTGAGTGTTGCTTGTTCTTTCCACATCTAGAGATAGGCTAGGAAAACAACCAGTTTGAAATGATTATTTTGCAGTGCAACCTTAATGAGGGAATGGGCTACAAGTTTGCCCTGGAATTCAGACTGCTGGCTGTAGAACTAACTCTTATAGTGATGCTGAGAACCAAATCCTTGAATTGAACTTAGTGTAAAAAGGAGGTGGTGGGCAGCCCTTTTTATGACTGGATTCTAACATCTTCCAACAATAAGGTCAAAATGTAGCTCTTCTCCTAGGTGGCTGAAGGGAACATATTGACACTAGTCAATGATTTGATGCATTAAACTGAATGGGTTAACTCTTTTTAAGTTCAAGCACTGTTTAATTATTTGTCTTGCAACAGCAAAAGAAGTTTTCAAGTGTAATGGTAGTTTTGCCTGGTAGCAATAAACTGTGAAGAGTTATCATCAAAGCTATTAAGTCTGTTTTCGCTTGTACCATTTGGTGATTAAATTCAAAACCTTTATAATTTTAATTAGAGAATTCAGACTCTGTAGGTGGAAGGTGTTGTCCCACTTTTTTTTGTCCTTCAGGTGGGAAAATCACATTTTCTACTCCATTTTAATCACAGATCTAGTAAATGGTACTTCTTGAGTTGGTGCTATGGATCAATTCAATATGGTGTAGCATGGATTAATTTTGTAATGGTGACTACAATAATATGGGTATGTTTTATAACATATAGTCTTTAATTTTATACAACAAGGGCAACATGAACTAGCCACCCAAGAAAGAAGCATTTTAAAAGGCTGAAGATCAGTTAAGACAAGGAGAGGACAAGTTTAGAGATTTTGAAAGGCATGATTTATATATCATCAGTTTCGATCTACAAACATTGTCATTATATATCACAATTTTTATACCATCACATACAATATGATGTAAACTTGCTAAAGATATTCCTATCAGAGACACTTCTACATTCTAAAGAACATGACTTCTCTGTTTCTTTATGAAATTGCTAAATTCAGCAATATATTAGCCACCATCTTATTATCATTTTTTATGATAGAAGTTTTCTTTTATGTTTTTTTTTTAAATGAAGTTTAACTGTCCTCACAGCTAGAATTGGTGATGGTAAAATTACTGTAACTGATTTTGCTGAGTTAAAGTTGAGGTTTTAATTAAGGCTCTGATTATGAAGAATCTCTTTAGGATTGAGTTTCTATTTCTTTCTTATATTAGCATGTGTTACTGTTATGGGTTTCTTTTCTAAAAGCATCTCCTCCACTCTGCAACTACTGCTTGGCTTGTTTTTCTTTGACCATCACATGAGCTATGAGATGGCATGACTGCTTAATTTTATACAATCAGTAGGAGATACTCCTGTCTGAGTCAAAATTCACTTTGTGCTTCTGATTTACTGATGTACTGATTTCAGTAAATAAAAGAGTAAACTGGTGCAATATTCCTCTCCTCTACCTTTTTTCTTTTTCTGCATCTCCAGCCTTCATCAAGCCAACCCAGCATTGCCATTATATTTCTGACTTTCAGCAAGTTTTCTTATTTGCTGCTGGACTGACTTACTCTGTTTACCTTTCTCAAGTTCAAAACTTGTTTCAAGGGCACAGTAAACTTGGGAGTGCCAAGAAAATGTGAAGTTTTAACTGAGCTGAAAGCCCAGAGCCCAGAAATGTTGTAATGCCTGCCAAGAATGGTTGAAGTTGACTACAAAAGGAGATCTTTTGGATTCCAAGGATTTGTATTCCTGACCAATCATGTTTTGCACATACCCTTTTTCACCACCAATTGTATTCAGCCCTGCCTATTACACAGGGCTACATAAGCATGGCTAGATGGCTGTTGATTCCGCAGTCAGTTACTTGAGATGCTCTGTTCTTCCTGCACCTGCAGGTGTCTCTTGATATCTTGTTACAGTTTAAGGAGGAATTAATTCTGAAGAAAGAAATGACGTATGAGAAGATCAGTGAATATAGAAGATCAATGGGACCAGACAAGTTTTGAGCAGCCAGGCAGCCAAGAACAGGAGCAGAGGAACAAAATAGAAAAAAAAAAAAAAAAGACTTGCCAGATAGGAGCTGGAGTCTTGAAAATGTTTGGTTCATTTTTGCACCTGCCTTCTGCCCCATGCTTTCTTCCAATATTTTTCATTTTTCACACCTTATGAATTCTTAGCTTGTCCTACAGGAGAAATGTAAGTGACAGCCTTCCAAAGTGGGGGAGCTGATTGTGTCCCTTTTCCAGTGCCAACAGAAGTAAACCATAATTATTCTGAAACTGTCTTCTTCTAACACTTGTAGAAAAATTTTACTCACTAAAGGGATTTAGAGAGAACTTTGGAGAAGGTTCTGAACTTATTCAGTCGAGTTCTCTGAATACTTTTAAGACTAGCTCTACTCTTCTGTGAAACTCACTTGTCTTATCTCCAGTCCTGTATGTACATATGAGATAAGATTTATATTCATCTTACACTGTATGCAAAACTTTATATGTGTAGATGTGTGTGTATGTTAGATATATCTATAATTTTAGAGAATTTCCTGAGTGAAGATTCTTTTTGAAAGATCTTTCTAAGGTAAAAGAGTGATTTTATACGCAACATTCATTGTCTCCCTAGTTCTATTGTATCTTTCTGTATTTCGCAATAATATAATGCTAACTTCATAGTCATGATTCAGAGAAAGTCTAATGAGCTCTTTGAGGACACTGCCTTCTTTCACAACAATTTTAATGCAGCCCTTCAGTAATTAATTCAATTTTCATTTGTTAACCTCTACTTCAGTGCAGATGAAGAAATCAAAGAGCCACTTGATCCTGGACTGTTGTGATCTTCTGACTTGAATGGCATGGTATGGAATGTCACAAGAAGGCAAAGCTTCTTGAACATCTTCATAGGAGATGGCTTTTTTTCATGGGAAGCTCTAGAACGACTGCTAGTCAGCTCATTGCTTTCCGATTCCTTGAACCTGCTCCTGGATCACTGACTGCTCACAGCTGACCTGTTTTATTAGAAGATCATAAATAAAAGATCCTCTCTAAGGTCCTCTTGAGGGGCAGAGACTGCCTTTGACCTTAACTTGTGCTATAATGCTTCAAAACAACAACTGATGGCTGGATGCAAGGGAAACCATGCTACCTGTGCTGTGCTTGCCATTGCCAGGAAAGGACAAGAGACATATATGGAGATCTGGAAGCCCTCAGCTGAATATGTTGCTGAGGCTAAACCACAGTGGTGTCCATGGTAATTAACAGATGCTTCCCTCCCCAAAGTCCAAAGCCTTCTGTTGAACAGCTCAAGAAATGTGGGACGTATCTCAGAGAAATCCTCAACTTTCAGTTGAGTATCATCTGAGTTAGGTGCAGACCTGTAATATAGATATTCAGACATGCTTTGTGTACTTACACAAACCTGCGTATGCCTGCACGTGAGCCAGCAGATTGGTGTATCCTGCAGTGTAGCTATTCCTTCTGTGTGTATTGTCAAGATTCTTGACAAAATTTGGCATTTTGAACATGTGTTATATTCTTGTAGCTATGAAGCTGGCTTCTCCTGGAAAGCTCAGCAGTCTTTTCACAAGGTGTTCTTCAGTCACAGTGGGAGCAGATGGACAGGGCCTATGGAGAAGAAGCATTATCGTCAGCATTTCTGCCAGAAACACTAGAATGGCACTTGTTCTTCTTTCAGAGTGCACTGTCGTCAAAGGATTCATTGGTGGAATAGAAATCAAAGGGCTAAATTTTTAAGAATAAAACATAAATTTAAACAATTTATTCCCAGACCCAAGAGCTCAAAAATGTATAGTGTCAAAATTATAATACAAATAAAAAAACTAAAGGAGAAATTTAGTTGACTTAAATGTTATCAGACTGTAAAATTTGATGCTAAGCGAGTATAACAACGCTAGTTAACAGATTAGTTTATAGTTATTTGCATATGTGGATATGCAATTTAATATTATAGTTTCCAACTCTACTCACTTCTGCTGTGTACAACTGCTACACAGCAAAGTCCATGCCATCTTATGCAACCACCCCATGGAAGGGATCAGAAAAAGAAATCAATCATTTAATAGAAGAGGCCTTTAGAAAGGTTGGTCAAAATTGCACTGGAAACCTTGGGGATTCCCTCAAGTAGTTACTACGAGAAGTTATCTTTTGAGATGATGTTTACTACAAGTTTTATTGTGCCTTCCTACACAACCAGTGTAGGATTTGGAGGTCACTTAGAGTAAATTCCATATGAAAGGTCTTTCCACTCTATATATTTGCAATAATTTACAATCAGAAAAATAGTGCGCTCTCAAGAGGTGACAAGTCACACAGACCATCACTGCAGTTACGGAAACCCCAGATGTACTTAAAATAACTTTGCCAGTATGGGTTTTGTTGGAAAGGCTGCCGTGCTTTAAAAGCAGTTAGTTAAAAACATTGGTTTTCTCTATCTTCTATATCAACTTTGATTTTTCTGTTAAACAATAAAGTTGTGCCAACTGGGCACTTGGACACATCATACTCAGTTACATCTTCCTGTGTCCACTAACCAAAGCAACTGAAATTCCCATCCACTAAGCAGAGCAATTGAAATTCCCCAAACTCTTTTAATTTCCCTCCCTCTTCACAACTGAATTCCTTTTTCAATATTTAAGCTGTATTTTTCTTCTGTGGAACATTTATTTAATGCAGTAGCCTCTACATTTGATATGGATCAGAATGTATTTTCCTGTCTTGATACATAAGTAGAACAGATGGACTAATAACTAGACTACAAGTAGATGCCTGTGAATCAGATGGCAACAGTCTTAACTGCAGTGACTGTTTTGAGTCTCAGGTCTCTCTGGCATTTGATCACAATAGATTTTAGCTAAGAATGTCAACAGTTTAAAGCAAAATCTTTTCATAAAATAATTCTTGTTCTGATGAAAATAAAAAATGATATTCCAGTAAGGCAGTTGCTGCTACTCAATTGTGATACAAAATTGCCATGATTATTGCTGCTTCCATTGCCTTTAGGAAATTTTATAATGGGAATATATTTTACAACAGTGTTAAAATCTAGAATGTATACTGGATTGTTCTTGATTTGGCCTGAATACTCTTCTGCACAATTTGAGCTGTGCTGTGATGGCTCCCCATTTTATGCTGGATTTCTCAGACTTTGCTTGAAGACAACGTCTTTTGTGCCCCATCTTTTGTGCTTTTGTTGTTCTGATTCTGCAGTAAGACTGTAATTTTTTTTTCAGAAATAAAAAAGAGAGAGGAAGGAAATAGTCATTTCTGGAACAGTTCACTGAAGCACTGTTAGTTGGGACAGTCCAATATACAATCATTATGTACACCCTTTTCCCTGAAACTAAAGTATGAACTAGATTTTGAAGACATTTGCCTGAATTTCTCTTGCTTTTAAAGTCATAAATTCTATTATGTATTATGGGTCCTACCAGATACTCTGTAATGATGATTTTTTTTTTCCTTCTGGTTAGTATGATTTTGTTACAGTGGGGACAGGGCATGAGAAAGGTGGGAAGAGGCTATTAAATAAAATATTGTTGCAGAGCTGAATTTATGATCTATATGAGCCAGTTCTTTCCATTCTTACAAACAAAGACTAACACAGATGGGATTTTTTCTGAATATATGGCAGAGACCCAAACTCTTATGTGTGCAAATTTGATCTTCAAGCCTTTCTATAATTTATATGCTTATTGCAGCTTGTACTATTGTTACAGTGTATCCATACTGGATGGTAAAAAAGTAAATTGTGATTCCATGCCTCTAGACAAATAGTTGGAAAAAAAATTAATATAAGGCCAGCTAAAAGACATCTTTATGCTAAGGCTCATAACTGGAGAGCAATACAAATTTTGAAAAGCCGTTTTGGTGGAAGATGAATTAGGCAATTCAGCTTTTCATGATTTGTATATCTGTCCCCAGATGAAAACAACCTTAAGAGCTTGCAAACAATCACTGGGCAAGCCTGTGCTTTTTAAATGTTGTGTAGACCTAGCTCTAATTGAAATGGCCTACAGTATTTTGTCACGCTAATAACAAATGACTTTGTGTTAGGTTTATGCACTGGCTCCTGGCACCAAAAATTGTAATTCCACTAGCAAAAGGATATAAAGTTGATGTTTAGGCTTTTTTTTAGGAACTCTTTCTACCCTTATCATTGCCTTTCACACCTCAGTATGGCCTTCGTGCTAAGTTTTGAAGAGGTCCTTGTCTAGAGGGCAGCGTTTCGGGTACCTTAGTTGTGCTTCCTAAGATGCATATGGGTTTTTTTAGGGCTGCTTTATTCTTTTTCTTTGGGGTACAGGGCCCCAGGGAAACTTTTCATGTTCTTTGTTCTTTTTCGTGGGGTACAAAGGCCAAAACAGGTGACAGTACAACACAAGGGCAGAATAAGGATTAAGAGAGGTGACTGTCTCAAGGTGTACTTAAGGAACTAGTGAAACAATTTCTTTTGGCAGAGCATGAGGATGTGTCTGCAGATCAGCTAATCACTGATTAAGATGTTTTCCCCCTCTTTGAGTGAGGTGTGATAGCATAAAGAAGGAAGAAGTTTATCTTTTATTCTTACTAATTAGTGAGAATGTGTAACTGGAGGATGCTGAAAAAGCTACTAGTTTATCCTATGTTACAATGTATTAATAAATATATTGTTGATGTTTACCACTCTATGACATTACCTTTACAGATGCTGGTGTAGTATTCCAATAAATAAATATTTAATATGTGTTTAAATACTCACACAAGACTGCTCACAATAGTATCAGAACACCTTATAAAGGTGAAGCTAATTAAGCAGGTAATTATTTTCAGCTTTGTCAAAATAAAGTGCTTTATAAACTGCAATTTGGAATCTGGATGAGTTTATTAAAAACTCATTGCATTTTACTTTTGAAGTTCTGTTTACTTGGCATTGTTCCCTTACTCATTGATGTTTGCTGCTAGCTTTGGGCTTGCCTCACCCAATTCAAGACAAAACTCCCATTAGAGTGAGATTGATGGGCTGTTGAAATCTGTGCATTAATTTCCCTATGGGGTAGTTTAGACCAAAGTCTGAAACTAAGAGCTGTGTACTGCACCTAACAGAAGTCTGCTATTCCCACAGATGGAACTGTGATAGTGAATGCTTCCAAGGTCAGTTTTTTGTTCGAGTTTCATTTCATTGTAAGCCTTTCAGATGTTCAGTCCTTATTCTCAAGTCGTATAACAGTTTTAGGTCTTATGTAAAAGCATTTAAGCAGAGATATTCAAAACAGTGATGTTACAGTGGTGATAGGGAAGGAGACCATGTCAGTTTTGAAAAGCAGAAGGTATGAGTATGCTCGAGGCAAGTGGTAAATACTGAAGATTCTCTTCATCTCAAGATTAAAGATGTAGAGAGGATATATCTTATTGCAGTACCCCGCAACAATTTTATGACTGAAAACCAAATATTTCAAATTTAGACACACACTGAGATCTCCCCTGATGTGAAGGCAAGATTTAGTAACTGCAGTAGCTTTGAGTGGATCTAAACCATGCGCGCCTTAATTATATTGTTTTCTTTTTTCTACCTTATGCTCACTTACCATACTTTTAATGGGGAGAGGAGAGGAGGTGGAAATAGACTCTTGAAATTTATAGTCAAACATTTATCTCCTAAAATGCTGGCTGAAATCAATGATGGTTAAATAATGAGTAACAATTTTAGGGTTTTTTTGGAGGGAATATTTGCTTTTTTACAGTGCCTAAAAGAAGCAATGGCATAAATGGCATTTATTCCCATCTCCCACTTAACCTCCATCTTGAATACACAAAGGTATACTGACAGCTGAAGAAACACAAACCATCTTTTACAAACTGAAAAAACCTCTCAAGATGTGAGATGGGATACTGACTCCTTAGCTTATTCTATAGACAATGATTTCAAAGAGGGCTTGGTTCGTAAGGGTGAGAAAAGTCTACAGGCTTTCAGGAAAGGGCACGCTTTTATTTGTATATAGTGAGCTAATTCTCTTCATGATGAGAATATTGTTGTGGGTTTTGTCTACTATCTTAACAAAGAAAGGTGCAGCTTTGTTCAGGGCATGGATTCATTCCTGTGCTCTGACACTGTCTTATGCTCTAAGAAATGTCTTAAAGTGGCAGCTGAAGCTTCTTCCTGTCTCTACAAATGCCCAGGTAGCCAGCTCCATTCCCCGATATCCTTACATTTGATGTAAGGATAGATGGGGAGATAGAGACTTGGTCACTGAGCTAGAGTTGCTCTAAGGTAGGCCAGGGGACAAAAGCAGGTAATAATCAGATGAGTTTAGAGGCTGCGTTTGCTCTTTCTTCTCATTTTTCCTGCCTTCCCAGCCTGAGCCCAATATAACTAAATGTAATGTGCCTTGAGTACAATATATTCAAATTTTCAATAACATTTATGTTATTGCATTTAATTCTGAATATGATTTCTACAGTATAAATGAAAATTATTAAAAGGCAAATGCCTATGTGCACATCAATGCTTGTCTCTAATCAGTTGAGTAAGGTATATCACTAAATGTAGTTTATATATAGTAACAGTGATAGGAACAAAATAAGACAAGGCACAGAAACTGTTTCAATATTCAGAGCTTGTCACATCTTTATAGTACCCAATAGTTGTCAATGATCAAAGAAATACACTTTATTTATAAGCAGAAATCAAGGAACCGTCAGTGTAGCACGAAGGCAACTCTGGATAACTGGTTGCTATGCTATGATTAAAAGAAAAACAACACCACTCTGCGGGATTTTTAAATTAACAGCTTGTCTAATGCTAAATGTTCCAAGTACCCCCAGTCACTGAGCAGATCTGTAATAATATACCATTTTTCATAACAATAAGTGATGGCAATATAGTGGTGTAGTGAGTAGTTATAAAAAAGCCACCAGCTGTCAATTGCTTTATTCGTATTTTCTAGCTTTCATAGTCCTGTTTGAGACTCTTAGAAACACAGTAATTAATTTGTTTTTCTTCTACTTTTTTTCTTTTTGCTTATTTATCAAACTATTGTTTCTCATCTAATTCTAACTCCCAGTGCAAATGAATTTAACATCAGTCTGCTTCTTACATATCCTCATTTGTTCAGAAAACTCAGTGATGTTAGAAAGGCTTTTGGAAAACAAAGCTTTCAAAAGCAAATGTTAAGTTCCTACATATTGCTTTCCTGATTATTTAGAAACAGTTGCTATTTATTCATTTATTTATTAAAAATCTTAAAAAGTTAACAATTTACATTATACTCCTCAAATTGCTAGATTTCAATGAATGCATTGTAGATTGACTACAGTTGTAAAACATTAAATTACTCTAGAGTAAATGTATGTTTGGGAGCCTAAATTAAAGAGCTATTGTTTTTTTTGAGGTGATGACCTTAGCAGGATTGCAGTAATGCAACGAATATAGTTGGAGAAACAAGTTTCCTTGCAACTTCACAAATGACAGATTTTTTACACTCAGGTTCAGTAATCCTGATTGTTGCTACTGTATGAATAAACTAGTGTAGGGTAACAAAACTCCCATTGAAGCAATTTATATTCAATGAATGACTTCACAAAAAAGGTCACGTAGGTCTTGTTTCTATTGAAGGAGCTCATTGCTCCTGGAAATAGCTGAACACAATTAGAATTTTCTTCCCTTAACTACTTGAAAATCCTTTTAAAAAGCTTTGACTGCACTCAGTTTAACTTAGATTTTTTCATTCTTATGCCACCTATGATCTCAGTCTTGCAAAACTTTACTCTCCACTTACATGGATCACCTTGTGGTAGATTCTAAGATAAGTTCCCTCTTTTCTGAAACCTCTTTTATTCTCATTTGTGGGGTGCTGCCCCATTCCTGCTGAGATTCATAATCAAAATTATGTCTGATAGATCCAGATGTGGGCCCGCTATGAGCACCACATGCTTCCCACAAAAAAAAAAAAAAACCACTATGCAGACAGTTTCCTGAATCTATTTCTATAGACACTTTGACTCCCTTCAGAAATGTAAGGCTTTCAGAATATGGGAGGTATCAAGCCAAAACTTCTGTTTTTACTATGTCAAATTTAACTACCTAAAAAATAGCTTGTGTTATTACTGTTTGAAAAGTTTTAAGCACTCACTACACATCTGTCAAACAGATTGGAATATTTGTTTTGAAAAAATATAGCCTGGTGGATAGTGGCTTGCAATGTAAGAGTCTCAGAGTCAGGTCTCTGATCTTTCATGTTCAAGATAAACTCTGCTTTGCGCAAAAGACAGGCATGTGGATTGCTGCCATCTTTGATCCTGTCTCCATAAGATTTTCTTTCAGGGCACAGAAAGCGCTGGTTGCTCCCAAAGGAATGGAGAGCCATGGACAATAACATGGCTGGCAGGGCAGGGGCCTTGCCGGGCAGGGCCCCATCCCTCTGTTCTTGAGTGAGGTGAGCAGGGTAGGCTGGAGGGACAGCCGGCGTCAACCAAGAGTCCTGATCTCTAGGCAAAGTCCAAGAGGATGAGGTAGGGCCCAGGCCTGAGGAAATCAGGATCCACTCCAAAAACAAGCATTTCAACAAAATTACTATTAGAACGATAAATTTAAGCTTCGTTTTAAAAGTTAGTACAATATAAGGTTAATGTTCAGCTTTGACATTAAACATGGGAACCTATAGTGGAACCCATAGTTCAGTGGAAGTGGATAATTACAAGAAAGACACAGGAAATGCTGTTCTCCTTCACTGCAAATGAATATGCCTATCTGCTTACTCTTCCTGGGCCTGTTCAAAGTGTGCAGTCTTTGACCCCTACACCTGAACTTAAACACTGTTAACTTTTATCCTTTCATCTCTAAACTGCTGGTTATTTATTGTCTATGCATCTGATGTAAGATAGGTGTTCCTATTGACAGAAATTGTTGTATTTTACCGTAAGATCTGACTAAAAACATGAAGGGTCCCCCACCCACAGGTGGAAAGTATTTCAGATTTCCTTTTCCACATTGAAATCATGGACTCTGTGGCCTTATCTGCATGATCCTTCTGATACCTGAAAGATCACAGCAGCTACCACACTTGCTGGTCCTTGTTACTTCAGCCTCTCACAAGACAAAAGAGAATATCTTCTGCTTCGTGCTCTTCCACTGAAGCACTAATATCTTCATCACTGTCTCCCTACTCCTTTGTTAGCCTTTGTTAGCTTGATAGCCTGCTAGGCTCAGAATTAAAAGTATATGAAATCTGAGCTCTCTTGATCAGCAAGAGGCCTTACTGGCCTTCTTGGTTTTTACTGGCACTACTGCTATTTCTGTGCTTATTTCAATAACAAAACTAGAATTTACTTTAACATATAGCAGAAATTTTAGTTGTTTAGGTAGATATATTGGCTGTCTAGCATCAAAATCTGTCCTCTAATGATGCATCTCTAGATCCATCCCCACCCATGATGTGTAGGTGAAAGCAGTAAGCATACTCAGATACGTCAAATGAGGCATTCAAATTATTTCTGACTCAATATGTGGCACCATCAATAGCATCAAGAACCGCTAAGACAGGTCTGACTTTTCCCCTGCATAACTCATGTCTTATTTATATAGCTATGATAGAAAACAAACTTTTTATGTGCTTTAGATATCAACACATTTCTGGAGTTAAGCTGCTATGGGCAAGGTCAGCTTTATCTTGGTAGAGGATGGAATGGAGCAAGTGACTACAAGACCTGCTGAACATAAGTTTGCAGAGAGAAGGAACTATTCTTCTTGATCAAACGCCAAGGGTGATCGTCTGACTGTCAGGATGCAGGCATTTTTGCAATTGCAAAGGATAAGACACTGGAAGAAAGAAGGACACCAATTTTAAAATTAAATATTTGACGCTGTATTATCCTCTTTGGCTATTGTCTATATCATTTCTTTTTTCTGAATGAGGATCCTGCTCTGACATCCTTAATCTCCACCTTGCGTGCAAAGAAGATGGCATCAAGGAAGTAGTAGCACTATCAGGAAATTATTTGCTCCTTTATCGATTACCTGTGCCTATTCCATAACTTGTGTGTATGGAACATTAGTTCTGTTTCTTGAAAACCAAGAACTTCTTTTACTGTCTCCATTTTTTCCACTGCATATTCTGAGCAATATTTGATCATTAGACCTTAAGGTGAAAAGTGGCAAAACAGATGAGCTAAGCAGTGATTACTGATAAAAAGAAGAAAAAGAACTATTAGCCTTTTCACAATTGGCCTTCATTATTAGCAGCCAAAATCTCTTCAAAAGAAATTGCAGCTTGAAAATAAACTTCACTGAACAGAATTATCTCAGATTCATCTAATCCAGCTTTGGGATATATTTGTGAAATACATGGACACCAAACCTTCGAAAAAAATTTTAGAGCCATCAGTCTTAATCGCTTTCTTAGCAACTCAGGTCCAAGCTGACACTCATCAGTAACTTTCAAACCGCTCAAAATACTTCACAATTTTTGTCTAATTCCAGAGTATAGCAAACTATATTCTTATATATTTTGAGATTAGGCTTCTTAGATACCTACAGTGATGGGCTTTTGATCTGTATTGAGTAATATATTCCCTTAACTATTTTGTGGAGTGTTACTTGTCTTTTTCTCAGAATCTAATGTTCTGAGAGCAAGTTATCACTGGTTTTATCAGCTCTATATGGAAGAAAATATATTTTGCTGTAGTCAGTCACCAGTGGCCAAACTTTGTAAAATACCACTTTTGTAGAAGTCTGTCATAAATTATCAATAAATATGGCTGAAAAAATGTGCAGACTTATTTTGATGAAAATCTCTGATTAATTGAAATTGACTTTCTTTTTGGAGAAGATTTAAACATTTTTCTAATCCTTCATAATTTTGCCAAAATGTTCAAAAAATTCATTGTTCTCTTCTGCATTTCAACACAAAGTTTTCTTCAATGACTTTTTTTATAACTTGAAAAAATTTTCTTTAAAATCATTGAACTTTGAAAGTCAAAGTCAAATGAAATGTTCTAAAATCATGGAAGCAAAATGTTACATTTGGATAGACTTATGGTCCACTGTAATGAGATTTCAGTTTGCTATCCTATTCAAGACAGGGCAGTATTTGAAAAATGAGCTTCCCTGGGATGTGAAAAGTATGTCTTATTAAATAGTAGTTATGAGATCAGAGACCATTTCATACCTTTTTTTGCTCAATATGCAATTTAGTGAAACACTCAAAGTTAAGATGTTCTGCATCCCAGCTTGCCCCATTTGATCCTGAAGTCTTATAGTTAGTGTATCTGTAAGCACCACTAATTAGATAATGAAAAAAGAATGTTCGGTAGAGATTACTCCTTATTTTCACCAAGATGTTATATATGCCTCGATGTGTGTGTGTGTGTCTGTGTGTGTCTGTGTGTGTCTGTGTGTATAAAGAGAGAGAGAGAGAGAGAGCATTTGTGTATATATATATATGTATATTTATGCACACACACATACATATATAAAAACATATATTTAAAAATGTATATGTATAAATGATTTGTATCTGATATGACTGATGGATGTTTTACCTGTTGCTTCCTGCTAGATGTACCTACAATGTCCGTCTTTGAATAACTCTGTTGAGGAGATGGTCAAAAAGATGATTACAAGCAAGTAAATTTTTGTAACAAAATAAGGTAACAGTACATATACAGAATGAACTTTTACCTAGCTGTTTCCCTAACCCTTACTGAATAGGATGGGAAAAAGTGATATGAAATGAAACATTCTTATGTATCTATTTCACACTTTTTGCCTTTACACTTTGTACCTCTTAAATGTGAAAACATAGAACAGATGTCTTATGAATTATGTATATTCCATAACAGAAGCCAATTGTCACATGTGTATTTTAATACTGAATAATTCATGACTAATCTGCTACATCTGCAGAAGGACTGATCCCCTTTTTATTGTAAAAAACGTTTAGATGAACAAAATTAACTGAGTTAATTTTGGTTTTCCCTTGAGATATTTTAGGCATGCAGCATACTAAGGATAGTGCTTCAGAAATCACCAGGACCAGCAGATCTCTTTAAAACTTCAGGGATTTCTTATGCTAGCCCCTAGCCTAAGGAAGTCCATAGGCTTTTCTTCAAAACTGCATTATGTGGGAAAACTTATGTCATACTGTTCAGTTTAAGAAATAAACATTGTGTACTAGTATTTCTGAGCGTCTTATACTTGACAAATATCAAAACAAATCATAGAAGGTTAAAAAAATGCAAATGCCAGGAGGCTGTTTCTGTCAGTAACTTCCCTGGCAGAAAAATGGGACAGGTGTTTGAAGTTACAGCTGTCAGGTACAAGAGAATTTGAAGTTACCAACACATTCCCCTGGGAACAAAAAAGGAAATGACCAATGAAATACAAAAAGCATTTTAAAGAAAATGCAACCCTCGGGAATAGCCATGCTACTATAAATTAGATGTTACTGAGTTGATAAATGTTTTGTACACTATATGTATAAAATACATATATACATGTATATGTATTCCTGAATAATTATCAGATGGAAAATTATAAACTTAGGGCATCTACAGAGTATCATAAATGATTGTCAGCTGAGGTAAAGAAATCACTTATATGATTTGTTGTGCCTTAATTTACCACGTTGGCGATATTGCTCTTGTTGCTAAGTAAAATGGAACAGTTGAAATCACTGTGATATCAGACAGGTTTAAGTTACTTTGTTATACTTAGCCATAGGAACAACTCAGAGTGTGCTCAGGCATGCAGTGACTCCATTACTAGATAACAGAATTAAAAAAAAAAGATGAAAGACAGACAGAGAATACCTGTTTTATTCTGTATTGGCCTCCAAATATATTGCAAAGAAGTGTATCCACAAACAAGTTGAACACTAGCAGTGCAATAAAAGAAGATAAATTTTGCCATAGAATGTAACTTGCAATACAAAGTCTACAGAAATACAGGCTCAAGTTAATTCATGAATTTATAGTGCGCAATTAATCAAATATTTTTATTTTCTAGTATAAAAACTAGCACAGAAGAGATACTAAGACAAGGACAACATGAATATTAACTTTCCGGCCAGTGACCAACATCTATAGTGAAGGCAATTTCTTTTCGTTTGACAGAGAATTCCACAAAATTCAAACTTTTCTGTTCTGAAACAGAACAACTTACTTACAGTTTTTAGAAACAAATCATTCAGTTGCCAGGACTTTCTTGAAACTGAAATCTTTCATTCAGACTTCAACGTGTAATAAAAACAAAACCAAAGTTTTGAAGTGAAAAATGGACTCTATTCTGCAAAGGCTGTGTAGAGTAGTTTTACACAATAACTTTTTTTTCTTTCAAACCATTGGCTTCCATCTGATTTTCAGTACAGATGAATCAATGCTTTCTAATAATGAATCCTAATACCTTTTCAGATTGAAAAAAAAAGTCCTCCTAACTGTACCAGTCACTTGCCAAGGTAGCAACGATGCTACATAAAGGCCATATTTCATAACTGCTTTTAAACCTTAATCGCAAAGAGTAGTAGAAGACATCTACATAAAACAAAGAATTCTGGCATTTTGTTTAATGGAGAGATTAAGTACTGTTCACAGTTCTCTTGTTTTAGTGATGAAGCCTTGCACTGGTTGGCAAATCCTCTTCAGCATTCAAGCAAGCCACTGTGAAAGAAACTGCCTGGTGAAGAACTATTAGGAAAAAAGAGCCTATTAGGAAAAAAGACTGTTGAGGTTCTAGGACAATAATGACTCATATATATCCAAAATATTGTTCTCCATCATCTGAGCCTGATCCAAAGCTGAGAAAGAAGAGGATATAGTAAGGAGGACTGAAACAAATCCACTTAAGACTATAGAATATTTGTGGGAAGATCCTAAGTCCTTTGGCATTATGTCGTGGGATTTGTTTTATCCCTGACAACTGTAGCTGGATGGAAACCAAATCAAACTAAAATTAAGATGAATGTTTCAAAGATAAAAACAGCTGTTATTTACATCGTTGAAACTAGTTGCCAAAACAATAAACATATGAATATGACAGATTTGAAATAGGGCAAATCTAACAGCAGGATAATATGAAGTAGCTGGGAGGTATTTTTAAAACCTCACTTTAAAAAGTGCTAAAAAAAAGTCCTTAAGGAGAAAAAACAGAGGAAAATTATAATAGTTAGACTACAAGGTTACTGCCCTGGGCCAGAGCCAAAGATCTCTCAGATGATGACTCAGTGTTCAGGTATTCAAGTATTCAGTATTTAACTTACCACGTTCCCCCGTCCCCCCAGCAAAACTACACTGTTTGTGATGGAAAAGTTGTAGGCACGTCATTTTACTGAGCAAGAATATGTATGCTCCTAAGCTATGGCTGCTAATGGCTGTCATTAAAACTGGACTGAGCAATTTGGTATCTCACACTTACGGCCATCTTGATTTTTTGACGAGTTTCTGTGAACAGTTCCCCATCCTTTTATTAGTAATTATGAGAGAACTATCCTAAGAAATGAACAATATTATATCTTTTATATCTTGAAAGGATTTAAAGTGCTGATTTTGAGCCTACTAAACAACAAGCTATAGGCAAGACAGAAAAAAGGAAAATATTCCGTCTGTCCTGTAAGAGGTATGCAATTATGGAACCAAGAAAGCAAAATTTCTCAGGCCAGAGAGAGAGAGAGCAGTTATTCATTGGTCTCGGAACTGATCATGCATTTTAAACTATACAGTCACATAGAAATGCAAAATTAGGCCTTGAAGCAGAGATTGTAATCACTTATTCACGGAGTCACAGAATAGCTGAGGTTGGAAGAGACCTCTGGGGATCATCTAGTCCAACTCCCCGGCACAGAGCAGGGTCAGCTAGAACAGGGTGCTCAGAGCTGTGTCCAGTCAGGTTTTGAGTATCGCCAAGGATGGAAACTCCACAGTCTCTCTGGGCAACCTGTTTGGGTGTTTGATCACGCTCACAGGAAAAAAAGTCTTTTCTTATGTTGAAAAGGAATTTCCTGTGTTTCAATGAGTGCCCGTTACCTCTTGCCCTTTCAGTGGGTGCCGCTGAGAGGAGTCTGGCTCCATCTTCTTTACTCCCCACCCCCCATCAGGTATTTATGCACACTGCTAAGATCCCCCCGAGCCTTCTCTTCTCCAGGTGGAACAGTGCCCGCTCTCCCAGCCTCTCCCCTTATGAGAGATGCTCCAGTCCCTTAATTGTCTCTGTGGCCCTTCGCTGGCCTTGTTCCAGTAAGTCCGTGTCTCTCCTGTCCAGGGGAGCCCAGGACGGGACCCAGCACTCCAGGTGTGGTCTCAGCAGTGCTGAGGAGAGGGGAAGGATCAAAGAATCACCTCCCTCAGCCTGCTGGCAATGCTCTTCTTAATGCAGTCCAGGATGCCGTTGGCCTTCTTTGCCGTAAGGGCGCATTGCTGTCTCATGGACAACTTGTTGTTCACTGGGACCCCCTCAGGTCCTTCGATGCCAAGCTTAATTTCCCACTGAATGGGAGATTCAGGTCCCTTAGTATTTCCAAACTTGTTTATTGTTCCTATAACTTTTATATAATCATCTGTACCTTACTTATCGCCTTTCCTCCTCCCTTTCCCAAATTTTATTAAAACAATACTTACTTTAATGCTAAATGTTTCTACTTCAAGTTTTTTAGAAAAAATAGATCTTTTTCCTTTAAAAGAATGGTCCCCTGGATTAATCTGATCTTTTAACGAGCTAGTAGATTGCAATATTGTTCTCTCTTCCACGTTACCCATGTTGGCCTTCCCCTTCTTTCAAGAATAAAAGTCGAATGATACAAAACTATGACAGAACTTTAATCCTTATGAAAAAAAATGTATCTCTGTTATAGATTGGTATTTTTAACAGTGCTATATAATGAAGAAGTTAGTTAATAACATACATTACCACATAATCATTGCCAAAACATGACATTTTTGAATCATCTGTAGTGGAAATATATTTTGTTATTTTAATTTACATCAGTTGTTTAGTACTACTAATCCTAATTTGATTCTGAAAAACTTGTAAGTAACCTGAATTGTAATTATATTTCTAGCTAGGGAAATAACACCACATTACTTTTGCTATTTTGTTAATTACAATTAGCCTTCCTAAACAGATATCAAACGAATGCTTCGGAAATGCTGAGGCAAAAGCTTAATTCTGTTCATCTATAAATAGTTTTGATTGATATTTATTTCCAGATGTATGTTGATAAATATAAGAATATTTATTGTAAAAATATTTGATAAAATATATATGATAAAAATGAAAAAAATCAGTGGCATTCTGATATTTGTGTTCAAAAATGGAAAATTAGAATGACATGGTTTCTGCTTAGTGCTGGTGGTCTCATCTGACCTGTAGCACTGCATCTGACAGTTCTGCTAGTCTGGAGTAAAAAGTAAATGCTACATGTCTATGGGTTGTAATAAAGAAAGGAAGCAATATGGAAGGGAGACTAGAAAGAGAAGGGGTTTGTTTGCTCTATATTTATTCTAGATAGAGGGGAGGATTATCAGACTTCAGCAGGCTTTTCTGTTATTCCTCTGTCTTTCGAGAAAGAATTTCTCATGTTTGGAGTCCCTTTACATACAGAGAGTGCTTTCCACAGTCCAGTCTTCCAGAGTTTTACAGGCACTTCCTTAAAAGGACCAGGAACAAATCTCATCATTAGATAAGTTAGGAGCACTGTCTCTGAGCCTTACTATCCTAATGGGTAGTCCTAGTTCTCACTGAGGGAGGAATAATACTGGCAGAGGAAGCATATAAAGAGATAACTGAATCTCCTATCTGCAATTCCCATAAACTACTCAGGCAGAAAAAAAGAAAAATTTGTTTATTGAGGAGAAAGTGTGATCTAGTGTTCCGGACTGCTGGAAAAGTGAAACAATACTATGTGATTTTTTTTAAACTTAGTTTTTTGGATTTAAAGCCCAAATAGCCAAGAATTTAGCTCATATGAAATTAAGATATTAAATTTGTTCACATTTTTAGGAAACAATTAACAAAGTTAAAATATGTGGAGAAGTCACAGACTGTGTTTTGAATACCAAATATATTTGAAGAAATCAAGAAGTGTTTGTAGACAATCAGATCACCCCTTGCAGTGAAAAACAATGAACACTTTTTCTTCCTCAACAGATAGAATTGTTTTTAAGTATCAGAGAATGTGCCATAATTTGCTCGTTTCTTCAGGAGCTGGATTTTACTTCAAAAGGAGTGTGATCACTAATCAGCCTGACCTATAGGGTAGATCTTAGAATAGGTTTTTATTGTTATTTGGAATAGAGATAGTAGCTAAACTTGCAAATGACTTCTAATGCAAATTCCATCGTAACATTATCAAATCTTGAGAACAACAGCTTTTAAACATATTATAGATTAAAAAAAATCTAGTCTAGCCTTTGCCACTCATTTCATTCCATTTTTTTGTTTGGGTTTTGGCATTCAGAACTGAAAGTTGTGCCTCTCTGTAGTGACAGATGAAATAATAAATGTGTGGAAGCAGTGAAGAAGTGGCATACACTTTGTAGAACGTTAAGCGTCAAAGTTCTCACTAGTAAGCTGGTAAGTTGTTGCCTTAGGAAAGGAATTCCTTTCACCACCAGAACAGGAAAGAGGACAGAGCAAAGAACAGTGACAACAGGTCTTGTACAGCCATGTGAACTTTCATTTTTTTAAGTATAGCATAGTAATGATTTTACTCACTCAGATGATACCTCTAAAGTGTAAATGAATTGCTTTTTCCAAAGCTATTTTCTAAACTTCAGAATATGCAACACTCACTTTACATGTTACTAAACAGCTGAAATGTAAATATCTTTATTATGTCCTTTCCTCAGTTTTCCGATGACAGTCTCTAGATAGTTGGCAATTTACCCTTCTAGTGAAAATGCTTGAACCTGGGAATGTGCTACGAAATTGCAATAGAATGTATTATAATTACTTTTAATGGGAATAATAATGACCAAGAATCAGAAATATACTTTGAATCTACTAAAAGTTAGGGCAACATTAATTTATTTTTCTCTCTTCTCTGCCTGTTTTTGCTTCTAGCTCATTTTGGAGATAGGAAACTAATCCAGCTAGTGATCAGACAGAACCAACTCACTAGCAACATGCTCCTTTGAATGAGGTAAGACATTTTAAAGCTAAAACCATGCATCAGTTACATCCTTGTAACATTATTAATTTTATTATTCTTTGCTACAATACCCTATTTAGAAGTTCCTTTCGAAAGTTCAGTGCACCATTCAGAATTTTGTGCATAAGCTACATTATAGGTAAATTAGACAAGAATATATACCACATTTTACACGTTTTCATTTCCTATGGCGTTTTTACAGTTTTAAGGACAATGAAACTGTTAAGTGTTCCTTTCCTACGTCAGTCCTTATTATAAAAGTCCATGGAACTATTGCCTATGGAAGAGCCTCAAACATGAGAGCCAGAAGCAAGCAGATACAAAATCAGATAAATACTGCACTTAGGCGAAAAGGATCAGTGGGTCAGCTGGTATACCAGAGAATGAGTATGATGCAACCTCCTTATTTGTTTCTTTTAAATTTTCAGCAGTCCTTGAGGTCTTGTCCTGTACTCTAGCTATCATGTTTTAAATGACAACAGATGTAAACAACAGAATGATTTTTCAGGAAAAACACTGCCTGGTGACATCACTATTAGTCAAAATCTAAGGTAAAATCCCATTGATCTCCGCAGGCCTTGATTTAACTGTTTTTCTAAGAACATAAATTATACTTACATAATATGGAGCACATGCTCTCTGAAAGGAGCTGAAGGAACAGTTCTTCTCTAGCCTGGAGAAGAGAAGTCTTTGAGGGATCCAGTAGCAGCTGCCACTGCTTATGAGGAGGTTATCCATAACATGAAACCAAGCTCTTCACAATGGTGTATGGTGAGAGGGTGAGATACAATGGACATAAGCTGAAATGAGAGAGATTAAGACTGGATATAAAGAAAAGCTTTTTCATTATGATACAGTCAGATGAGTTGCTCGGAGAGGTTGTGCAGTCCCCACCCTTGGCGGTTTTTGAAGACCTGACTGCATAAAGCCCTGAAATCTGGCCTGATCTCGTAGCTGGCCCTGCTTGGAGCAGGAGGTTGGATTAGAGACCTCCTGAGGTTCCTTCCAGCTGAGTTATCCTCTGGTCCTAAGATCCTCTAATAGTTGCTAATCAATTCCTGAAACAGGCAACTGATTACAGAAAATCTCTTCTATAATAAAAAAATTCAGAAGAAAGATATTAAATTCTTCCTGGATTTTATGAATTCTGGAATTACAATGTTACGCTGTTCTAATATGGATTTTAATAACAAGCCGGACTAATTTTTATGCTTGTGGACACTTACCCTTCTCTCAACAGGAAGTCTTATAATAAAGCAGCTAATTTAGAAATATTGAAATTCTAAAAATCCTATCTTTCCATGCCAGTTAAACCTTCATTAGTACATCGCAAGCAGTGGGTAATGGAATTGTTGTGGTAAAGAAAGCTTGTTTGATTTTTCTTCAGCTATAGCAGTTCATCTACTAAAAGCTATTACCTCTCCCTCTAAACTTTACCTCGCTTACATCCCCAGATCATCATGGCTAAGGATACACCACTGCTAGTACTGCTTGTTTCTTCTGAGTTCAAAGACTATTTGTTATGATCTTTTGAAACACAAAGATTGAGTTTCAGGGTTTCTGCCTGGTTACTTTAATAAAGTGTAAGACATATTTCATTAATCAGTGAAATACTAGACAAAGTGCATAGATTTACATCTGGCATTTGCTATTGCGGACCTCAGAAGCAAGCTTTTTTTTTTTTTTTTGGTTTTAGTATTCTTGAAAGCACCTTTCTATCTAAGGGGAATTCCAGTTCTCCAGGAGAGAGGAATTTTGTAATTGAAGGAATAAAACAGAGTTGGCAAGAAGGAATAATTAAAAAAACCCCTCTCTCCTAATTAGATAGCATATACTGTCTTAACTTTGTTAAAATTTAGAACTCACTTTGTGAAGTGTAGGCTAAACAAGGTTGGGTTGCATAAACACAGTAAATGCTATAGCCTGCTACATCCAGAACATTGGCAACAAGCCCTGTGGTAAGCTGTCTCTATAGAAGTCTGACAGCAAGAAGCTGCAAAAAAAAGGGAGACAGGTAATTTGTTTTTTTTCACTAGAACGTAAGTACATCTGTGCTGGATCAGATCTGTAATCCTGCTTTAGACAGTGGTCAATAATAGGAACAGACTGTAAGACATAGGACAAAGTAAAATATTTCATGTCCTTGTATACCCTCTGTTTTCGGGCAGTCAGCCTTCCTGACAGAGAGGTTGCTCCCAGATCAGTGCATTTAGTAGCCAGCAATGGACCTATATTTCTGAACACAGGTATACTTTTGAACACAAAAAAATCCTGTAACAATAAATTATCCTGTAAAAATCTGAACTAGTATAATGTTAAAATCCAGAGCTATTTACTTTATATCTGGTTCTAGAAATTGAAATAGATCTTAGGGAGTCATACATGAAGTCATTTGCCATTGGAGAATGACTCTGGTCTTCTCTAAATGCGTAACTTGGGTCAGGGATGAAATATGCTTTAATACATTCTGTTTTATCAACTCAGACATTCTGGAGAGATCCAAATTCTAAGCTGGGTTATGCTTCATTGTATCAAAAACAAAATATCTTCCTTCCAGATGGAAAGGTTCACACTCAAATAGGAGCCTGACAAACACGCAAGAAGGACAACAGGCATAGATGTAATGATAGAATGAGATCCTTGGAGGAGAAAAGGACTAGTAATGACAGTTTGAGACACAGGTATGAGAAAATTAATGCCTGTGACTGAGCTGCTGGAGTGGCCTGGGATAAGAATCAATGGCCTAAAAGCTTTTTTGGGGGAAAAAAGCCTTAGGAAAGCTGTGGAAAAGAAATGTGGTTTTGTAATCGATTTACAAATAGCATGTAAGTAGGGTGTTCTAAAAACTTAATGGAAATATTCTGTGGCACCAAGAACTGATACAGCACAAAAACTGTCATTTACATTGTCAAATGGATATTTCTGGTCTCTATTAGTTGGAGTTCCTTCTGATGCAGGAAGAACAGAACTTCAGGATGACGTGAAGCACAGAGATCCAAATGTTGAAATTAAAACAAAACAAAAAAAAGGAGAGAGAGAGAAAGAGAGAAAAAGCAATTTTGAATCTTAAAAAATAAGACAGTACATCTAAGAAAAGTTCCACCAATGATCATCCAACTGATACTGTATACTTGAAGAACAATAAGCAGCATATTACATTATTAGACTATGCACCCTGTGCACCCTTTCTAATCATTTTCACAGGGACCATGTCAGGGACACAGTCTCTGTCTTTAGTGCTTTGCTTAGCAGAGACAACTTTTCCAATTTTCTTTGGCATTTCTAGCTCATCATGAAACAATTAAGTTTCTTTTGTTGTTGCATAAGAGCGAGAGAGGCCAACATCTGTTATGCAGTGTTGTAGAGCGTGCAGGACTGCACTTGGGGCATCCCCATACCACAATGCACACTTATGTGTAAAATCTGGGATGGTGGAGACCCAGTAAGTCCACGTAGTCCTGTATGGCTGTACTAGCTAAAATCTGTAAACAGTCTTAACGGATTGGTCAGTTGTCCAGAGTTATATGTATCCAGTTAAGCTTCAGAGATACCTTTAGTTCTCTTCTTAGCATAACCAATGGACTATTGAATGAAAAGTAACTCAGCCTTCTTGTAAGTCACTTTGATATCTAGTGACAAAAAGTGATACGTAAGAACTTGACATTATAGCTATTATTCCATTAAGTTATTATAATAACAGCCTCTGTATTGGATAAACACCATTGGTTTTTGCTTTTCTGTAGCAAACATTTCTTCTGCATATATAATTACACAATGGTTATCTCAATCCAACTCATATCTAATTATGTAAATAAGCTCCTATGCCCTCCAGCTGCTTTTTGCATACTGTTCTCACCTAGGGATCTTGCCTTTACTTGCACATATTCATGACTTAGAGCTATTGGCCCAAAGCTTCTTTACATGAAAGTTTATAAATAAATATCTCATAGAAGTCTTATTATTCTTTTTTAAACTTATTTTTACTTTCTTTCAAATATGAATTAATGGCAAATCAAAAGTGATTAAGCTGGCAGGAAGACTAAAAATACTGCAGTGCTGAAATTTTGTTCTTCTTGTACTGTATTCCAAATGTGTATTTTGGAATTTTTACAGAAACTGAGTTATAACAAAGGAGAAACAGCCGTATTTATTTTAGAGCTAGGTGGGTAAGAAGCTGGCGTGTCAAAACAAAGATTTCTGTTTGTATGAGAACATTGTTTCATTCAAAAATTACTCCAAATCAGGCTGTTTCTGTTGGTCATCTCCTCCCCAATCCACTAACTGTGTTGCCTCTCTTTATGTTTTTGTGTTTGATTTCTTTCCTGGTAAAATATCAGTAGATCTAATCATACCTCTTGCTTTTCTCTCTGTGCTTTCCCTTTCCCAAAGCAAAAGCTTTGTGAAAAATTATATTTCTGAGAAATGGTTAGATTCACTGAAATAGAAAAATTTAGAAATATTTACAAATGTTTCAACCAATTCTAGTTATATGTTATTAAATACAACAATGTGATGTGTTTAGGGGAGTGAGTGGTGCTTAACAAAGTTTTGGTGGTTACTGATTAAAAAATTGCATTAATTAATGCAGCCCATTCCTTAATATGACTTTACGTAAATCAGACAGCAGAAACCAATATATACTGTACTGCCAAAAGTCACTCTGGTTGTATGATCACGGAGTCACAGAATAGCTGAGGTTGGAAGAGACCTCTGGGGATCATCTAGTCCAACTCCCCGGCACAGAGCAGGGTCAGCTAGAACAGGGTGCTCAGAGCTGTGTCCAGTCAGGTTTTGAGTATCGCCAAGGATGGAAACTCCACAGTCTCTCTGGGCAACCTGTTTGGGTGTTTGATCACGCTCACAGGAAAAAAAGTCTTTTCTTATGTTGAAAAGGAATTTCCTGTGTTTCAATGAGTGCCCGTTACCTCTTGCCCTTTCAGTGGGTGCCGCTGAGAGGAGTCTGGCTCCATCTTCTTTACTCCCCACCCCCCATCAGGTATTTATGCACACTGCTAAGATCCCCCCGAGCCTTCTCTTCTCCAGGTGGAACAGTGCCCGCTCTCCCAGCCTCTCCCCTTATGAGAGATGCTCCAGTCCCTTAATTGTCTCTGTGGCCCTTCGCTGGCCTTGTTCCAGTAAGTCCGTGTCTCTCCTGTCCAGGGGAGCCCAGGACGGGACCCAGCACTCCAGGTGTGGTCTCAGCAGTGCTGAGGAGAGGGGAAGGATCAAAGAATCACCTCCCTCAGCCTGCTGGCAATGCTCTTCTTAATGCAGTCCAGGATGCCGTTGGCCTTCTTTGCCGTAAGGGCGCATTGCTGTCTCATGGACAACTTGTTGTTCACTGGGACCCCCTCAGGTCCTTCGATGCCAAGCTGTTCACCGTATGGTCAGGCCCAGTGTGTACTGGTGCACGGGATTATTCCTCTCCAGCTGCGGGACTTTGCATTTCTTTTCGTTGAATTTCGTTGCATGTTAAACTGTCAGTCCATTTCTGCAGCCTCTGCAATTAACAGGTGCAACAAATCCCTTTCTAAAATAGGTTTCAATCACTGACGGAAAACCTAAAAATAATGATCAGAAACCTTCACTAAGCAATAAAAGAAAAATGCCAGAAGCAAATTTGAGGAAGAATACTAGTGCACTTGTAATTAATGTGATTCTATATCTTATAACAACAGTTTTAAGTTATTCATTTGAGAAGGGATGCACATTTTGAATGAGCAACATATTCATAGGGAAGAATCAAATTAGAAAATAAGAATTTTATCAGTGGAAGCCCAAAGATTGACAAATATGACTCATAATCTCATGAAAGGTTGCATGCAGACTGTACTACAGTTCCTAAAGATTTCTAAACAAAATTCTTGTCTCTCTAGTCACCTGATCTAGCATTTTGTCCCACAAAATGGCAAGCAAATGAGTTCTGAACAAAGGAAGTCAAACAGAGTATTTATTATAAATCAGATTGTTTAGATGTAGTACAACAGCAACAACAACAACAACCAAAAAAATTAACTGCCTGCTGAACTGCAGTCTGTGGTTCAGCTCGAGCCCAAAGAGTTTTGAAAAGCAAGTTATCTTTTATTTTGTCTGACACATAGTGTCCTGTGCATTGCCGGATCTGAATTCTGACCCAAATGGAAAGCCTAGATTTCATGTACATCATCATATCCAATCCTGTTCCCATTCAAATAACTGGAAAATGTTCCAGAATTTCCTGCTTCCTCCATAGACACATACTGGGGCTTGATTCAGCGAAAATATTTGGCATTTTTTGCAGCTGTGTGTGGCCTTGAAGCTTCTGGTGTGGCACTTAAGCAAGTAAGAGCGAATTCATTTTCTGAATCACGTAGTTTTTGATATGGATTTGTAGAATGACATCTGCTTTTGGTTCTGATTCAAAAAGTATCAGGTGTTATTATTAAGATTAATAATCTGTTTTCCTTAGTCACAAAAAAAAAAGGGCAATGCCGAGCCCCTCCTTCAGAATTCCACACAGAAGTGATTTGTAACGATGCTTATGAAAAATGACATTCCTGTAGATAGATGGAGATTCGTTTGTTTCCATATGCCCAGGTTTGTTTTCATTCTGTACAATTTCCAGCTGCCTCAAGGTTTGAATGATAAAGCAGGTGATCTTTCTCAGTTATTTTCAATGTGTGTATATGACACGTTGTTTATGACACTTCCATGATATTTAGAAGGTCATAAACTGTCAAAAGCTGCAATGAAACTTTGCTATAAAAATAATTCGTGAGAGAACAAAGCTGTTACAGGATACTTAATTATAAATTAGATAAGAATGGTACGGCTTATATTGACCTATGCTTCTTGCAATTGTGTTTAGCATTAACTTTATTTTAAATTCTTATTCCCTCAGTAAAGGATTACAGCAAAAATAGCTTTTCTTGAATTTTGGGAACTGTCAGGAAGAAGTTATTTTTAATCTGGCTCTATTGTAACAAAGGGTTGTAGCCATTTCAAATCAAATAATTAGAAAAACAAGAATTTTCTTGTCAAATTAGTGGCATTGATTTAAACAAAAAGTATATCAGGCACTAATTAACACATGCAATATAATTCAGGATTTTAAGGGTCCTTTAACAAAGGCAGCCATGGCCTACCTATTGGACCAGCAAGTGAGGGGACCATCTTGGCTTTCACTGATAAAATACATGACAAGGAAAGTATTTAGTGATTCGACCATACTTCCTTGAAGAGATGGATTTCTGTATGTCGACTGCAGCCAGTCAAAATACAATAACTAATTTAAATGCATTGTGAATGGATCTCATTAACATTGACTAGCAGATTAATTTTTCGCTTGTAATGAAATACAATTCAGTGAAAACTAACATGTTTTACTGACAGGGTAGAATATGAACATGGAAATCTTTAATCTCCTCTCTAAGGTTTATAGACTGAAGAGAGCTTTTTTTTAAATATAAAAAATTTCATGAGATGGCTCATATACATTTTTAACATAGATTGACTAATATAGAAATACTTCAATATTTATGACTTAATTTCCACATATAATCATAAAAGCTGATTATTGTTGACAAAAACAAGATGTCTAGTGAAAAAGTGATCAAATATATTAAAGAAAACTGAACTTCATGAGTTACATTCTTAAAAATAAGGAAAATATTTTTCTTTAGTATAAAAAATGAGAAGCTCCTTTATTCATGAAAAGCTTGTATATGAAATATGATCCAAAACTTTCTTGTCTTTTTTCACAAGAATGTTTATATACAGATTCTAGCTTAATCTTTTGGTCCTTTCAAAATATTTAAAGCAGCAAAACCCAAGCAGAAATGAAAATAACAATGCTAACACTTAATTTGCTGATTTAGTTTAAAAGTCGTTTAAGTTAGGATGCATAATCACCGCATTCCTTTAAGGGATTTGTAGGAAATGGTTACTCTTTCTGGCAATAATAGTCAGTCCTAAGCATAAGTTCCTCCCCGAAACAAAAAAGCAGGCTAGGCAATGAATGTTACTAGTTGTTTTTGTGTAAAGATTTGGCTATGTTAAAGAAGCAGAGAAGAGCAAAGAAATTGAGAGAAGGCATCAAACAGTCACAAGCTACAGCCTGAAAAAGTACTGGGAGCATGGCCCTGATGTAGAGTCTAATAACACACATTTGAAGCTGAAGGCAGGCAGAACTGGAAGCTGGAAGGGAAGGAACTGTGAAGGACTATCCTTCACTTTTTGGTAATCCTGTATCGGAAGAAACAAGACTGTACATTTTCTGTAAATGAAAATGATGGTGTAAACCTGCCATCAGTTTCCCTTCTCATATGGAATAACCTTCACGTCTCTAATATTACCTAGCTAGATGAGTCAAGAGAGAGAATGCTAGTGTAAAACATGATGGGAAAATAGGACAAAACAATAAACATCTGAGACATGGTTCAACTCTTCAGGCTTGGAGGCTTTTGAAAATGAAGTTTTTTCAAACGAGCCACCAATCCAAAGTAAGTTTTTCAAACCACAGCTAATTGGAAGAACAAATAAACAGTCAGCAGCATGTTGAGGACTGTTGTAATGTAAAGATTGAGGACTATATACTTCATTGCTAATATTCTGTTCTGTCTGGTGTTTTGTAGCTCATAGCCATTGACCAATACATCACACAGACACAGAAGTTAATTGTTTCTCTTGGAACACAGTGGTTTGTCATAGTACGTTGTGTGTATTAAAATATCTTTACTTTTACTTAACAATAGATAATTTTCCTGTCTTCTGCTTTTGATACATGATGATCAGACACAGCTTTGGTCCTCTTAATCAGCTCCCTTCTTCCCATGCCTACTTGGTCCTTAGCTAGATTAGCAAACCATTTGCATGGCAGCAGTACGTTTTAGCCTAGAAAGAGAGGCCTTCGGAGACAGTTAACCAGACTCTAGAGATTTTCTTCAGGCTACTTACCTGAGGAGCAGAACAGATTTTTCTCTTTGATTTCAATGCCTAAAGGGATTACTGTCCACTTTTTCTACATACAAGGAAAAAAATTCATTGTATATGCAAAGCATAAAAGTGATTAATTGAATTTGCGGTATGTAGCTTCTAAATAATAACTGAAGCACTTAATCTATTGAGAAAGAGATCTAAAAGTCTTTCTGTATGATGAAATGCTAGGTGGACAGTTTAAGTATTTTTCTATTATATACAGCAGTTTGACCTCTTTTCCCAAGGCTCACATGAAACAATTGGAAGACCAGGAGGAAAGAATCCATGCAAAGAGATCGAGAGACAGATACATTGCTTCTGACTTATTACTCTAATCTCTTTTATTTCTTTGGATACTTTACTAATAAATTTATCTTTTTGACAATCAAGCAATGGTTCTTTTGTTCCTTTAGGCATAATTTTAACAATATTATTTATAATCAGTAGATTATAATCTCTTTTACTGGCTACAGAGAAGGAACAGTAATTTCCAAGCCCTAACAGCTAAAAATGTCACTTCTACAGGTCATATAATAGTGGCTTGTGATCTGGTGTTCAAGGTACCATATTTGGCGTCATTTGACAAAAACAAAATAACAGTGAAAATTGCAGTATATTCCAAACCCTGAACTGGCTAAACTGAATTAGTCTAAACAATTTCATGACCTTATTGCTATTTACCTTGACTTACTTTATTTGCTCATACTACTTGTTTGCTATATGTCATTTTTATTAAATTATGAATTCTTTTAGCAAAGATCATCTCTTATAGCTCCCATTGAAATTGGACTATTGGCCCGATTGTTAATGAACTCCTAACATACGAATCTTACTTCTTTCCAATACCTTGTAAACTCAAAGTACAGACAGGTATAGGGGCACCTATAGTGTTACTCATTATTCTTAGGCTATATTATTTTGAGGCAAAGAAAATAATAGTTTTTGATTGAGATTTGAAGTGAGGCTCTGGAGAATAGCTATGTTTCTCTGCTGTTATCGTGACGATTAATAAGCAACAGAAAACTCTTAGCTGAGAGTATAATCACTACCACGTCAGCTACTAATGATTCCATTGACATGGATGTTTTAAGTTCCTTGTGTGGGTTCCTCTTGCAGTGCTCATTTCTCTATAAAATAATTAACTTATTAAAAGTACTGTTCATCACAAGGCAGTGTGGAAAATCCTGTGGCGCTGATTGCATCAAACGCACTTGCACTTGTCCTCATTGCTTCAGATCATCTTCATTCCCTTGAAAGGGAAAACCTCAGCTGAAAAAAGAGTAACTGACATACTGGTAAGTGTATTTGTAGGTTTAGGCTAATGTTGGTGACAGTGGCCTTGAGAAACGTGGTCACATTTGCAGGATTGGTGTCTTCATTGCTTTCAACTTCTACAACATAATAGCAATATAAACTATTCTCTCCTTGTCATTTTGATTGTTAGCCTTTTCAGCTTTTAAAAGCTTATATTCTTCTTAATAAAAATTAAGATTTTACCAATTAAGAGAGTTACATGCTTTTATTACCTAATGGCATTTCTGATTGACAAAGAAACAATTTTTATATTTTCATTTTATGAGAATGCTTCTTGTTGGAATTTTTCAACATGCTCAGTGTGTGACTCAGTATTGGAATTTTCTGCATTCTCTGGTGGAATATAGACAATAAGATGTAAGGGCTGAGAGAAATAAGAAAAGTATTCTTCCTTCAAGGAGTTCATTAACTTGAAGAATGAACTGAATTTGTGAATTTTTTTATCTTACCTTATTTACATTGACTATTGATGTGGTCAATATTAAAAAAAGACAAAAAGAAAAGTAATTATGTAAAAATACTAAAACTATTATCATAGTTCAAGAGAAAAAGTGATATGTGTGTTTTAATACTGAAAAAATAGTTAGAAAATACTTAACTGTATTTATCTATTTCAGTGCTGAGATGATGTGCCCAGAGTACAAAGAACATTATATTCTGAACAGTATATTCCTAGGTACAAATCATCAATTACTCAATGAGGCCATTAAATCTATTATTAATTTAGTCTTAGAGAATGGAAGATGACTAATTTCCACACTGTTATCAATTAATATGCAAAATAACTCACAGAGTAAGTAACACTGAGTTTTCCATTTCTTCCTTTCAGTAGACTTGCAGTAAGCAAAATATTTCAGATGGTTACCAAATATAAGTGAACTTAATCATTATTTTAAAAAAATCCTACTTTTATGCGTCTCATATTTTCTTCTTTTTTATACGACTATCTGATATCCATAAACTCCATAGATTGCCTGTGAGTAAAAATCACATCATACAAAAGTGCAAGTAAATTGTCTCTTGCCCGTCCAGAAATACAGGTGTGAATTGACCTCTGCTACAAGAAAGCTGATTCTTCTACTCATGTGGCTTAGAACTGTAATCTAATTGAAACAGCCAAGATAAAAGAGAAGAAGCCGTGTATAGTTTCTTTCCATCCTTCTAAAAATGTCATGTATGTATGTTAAACAAAGCCAACTTCCATGAATACTTACTTATTTATAAACTAGTATTTACTGTGCAGCCAATATTCTCTTGGCTTATCTTTAATCAATAAACAGCGTAGCTGTAATGTGAGCCAGCCAAGAGTTAAAAAAATAAACTTTATTACATTTATTCCTAATCATGAGTATATGTATCCCAAAATTCATAGTACTGAAGCACTGAGAAGTTTACAAGAGGTAGAGTAGACCCTGGAACAGTGTGAAGAAGAAGCTATTTTGCTCATTATCCTCTTAAAACTGTTTTACTTTTTCCTACCCTCTTCAGGCGTCTACAGATACATAAACTAATAGCACGTATCTTCCAAAATGCTTAGCCTGCTGAGAAAGAATGTAGCAAAAAATATGAGACATACATACATACATACAGACGTATATGTGTATATAGATGTATGCATGCATACAAATATATACATATGTGTATATATGTATATGGAATTAGACATATACATAAATTACTATGTTTAAGACCAGAAAGGAATACGGCTTCTGTTGCTTGACACCCAATATTCCGTGAGAGAATAGAATTTCATATAGAATTTGCACTTCTGCGGAATGCTCTATAATTTATTGCTGAGACTGAGTGTATCACTCATGTTTGAAAGGCATAGATAAGTGATGTAACTGGGAGGCAGAATATAGACCATTTGCCTTTAAATTAAGGCAATTCTCATTTTCATGTTCTGGATTTTTAATACCCGAATCCATTCTTTTTGCAGTCTGCTTTGTTTTCTATCATCATATACACATTTGAGAAATAATGCATTAATGCTTTCGTGAATGACACAAGAAAGGAAAAAAAAAGATTTTCTTGAAATAGAACAGAACAATCATAGGGGAAATTTTATACTTGATAAAATCTATGTCTTTATTTCAAGGAAAAGAAACAGAGTATAACCTGAAGCGTTTATGACTCAAATATTTGTTTTGGCAGATGCATCAGTTCATCTTGCCTTATATCAGAATCACAGAGCTGTATGCATTTCAAGTACGAGAATTAATTTACTCCCCACCTAAACAGTATTTTTAAAACATATGATATGGCAGAAAATAAAATATCAGCTAAAGATGAAAATTAATACAAAGATCTAATATACTTCCACAATGACTTCTTACTAACTTCTGACACTCGACAGCTTCCACAGACCTTCCACATTATTACAGAACATGATGCAAAAAACCAAATGCTTTGATGTTATGATGATCTTCTCAGACAGATCGTTATCAAGTGGTAGGCTAAAACAGAATAGAAAAGAAAGAAAAAAGATCAGAAGAGAATACATTATAATTTAGTTTTGTAGGGTGCCTCTCATATTCTAAGTACCTTGAAGTGCTTTATAAAGTAATGAGTTAACTCTGGTAGTGAAGCAACCATTATGAAAAAAGTAGCTATTATTTGCCAGCATTTCAAACAGGTCCCAGCAAGTTCCCTGAATTTCCAGCCTAGTTGTTAGGCTATGTTGTTTGTAGTCAGGAGTAATTGTACTTGGAAAGTTGCAGGTGCAAATAACTCAACTTAAAAAAAAAGAGTAGCATTACTCTTGAGAGCTGTTTTTTAAATCTTGACCTTAAAAGCTTTCAAAAGTACAAACTTAGCTTTGGAGTTGAACAGTTCAGTTAGTTTGTTGTAAGTTGAGCTTTTTTTGGAAAAGGTGGAGGAAGAGTAAAAAGATATTGGTGGCATTTTGGGGGGCTTTTATGAGGGGAAAGGAACGTCAACCAGTTGGAGGGTTAAGTCTTAAAATTCAATTTGAAAGGATCAGAGACAGAGAAAAAACTGAAAGAGGGGAATGAGCTGCAGTACTTCATCTCCTCCAGTTTGCATTCTAAAATTATGCTCAGGGTGGAATTAACAAGTTGGAAGAGGCTATATTAGTCGCAGAAGGGATATCGAGGTTCTTGTTCAGGTTTTGATTAAAAGGTTTATCCACATTAAGTCTTCATTAGGGGAAACGGATGTATAAATTTCGGTGGAAGTTTATCAAGTTGAGAAACTAGAAATGGTGCGGACTTTCATAAAGCTTCTGAAAAAATAAATTATGTTCTTTTCTGCTACAAGCAATCTTGCATCTAGATTTTCTAAATATGGTTCCTATATAAAAAACTCAAAACAAATAAAGAAAGGGCAAAAGAGAAAAGGAAAAAAGAAGCTGTTACATTTATTTAAACTACAAACTTGTCTTGGCCTTAGAAAAGAAGGGACTTTTAATACTGCTTACTAAGGAGCTTTCTGAACAAGGAATTGAATAGAGCTTGATTTTTAACGTCACATAAATGCTGTGACACTGAAAGGGTAGGAAGACCCATCAAAAGAATGTTTTTAAAATTAGAGAAGCATGGATGTACAATATCCAGAGTTTAACAGACCTTAAAAAAGTTAATCAAAATAGTTTGTCTGGTGACACTTCACTGTATCTATGCATAGTAAGTCTTGGCTATTAACCAGAAACTTGTCAGAAAGATTAGACAACGTAACAACCAACTGCCATAGAGGTGCTACTTTAGCATAGACAGACTAATGGAATTAACCATTTAGAATATATTCAGAAAAGTGTACACTTAACATGTTTTAGATACTATATCCTCGCAGGATAAAAGCAAATGATTTCAATATGTGGCCTAACATCTAAAATTCAAGATGAAATACCCACATGAAATTGTAATAATTAATTAATCTGTTATTAGCCTGAACTACTCTAATAACCTAGTATATTTTTTGCTAGACTTTTTAATCCACAGAGAACCCCTGTATGTAATACATTTTTAAAAGACAATTTCAAAAATTTCCTCTGTTTTTGTTCCAAACTGCATGTCTGTTCTTTATCTTAGGGGCCTGCCCAGAGAAAAGCAAACATATGCACAGTCTAAATCAGGAATTTTCAAAACAGATTTGCCTGAGAACTGTGCTAGGCTTCAGTTAGTGGCAGCAGCTTCTGGCCTGAATACAGCCTTAAAAGGTTACATTCAGCTTATTTGGAAGTTTTTTTTACTACTTTGAAGTAGGTTCTGTAGCAAAATTTTGAAACCCCTGGTGCAGCTCAATAAGCAGAATGAGTTCACATAAATTTCGTAATTACTTTGAATTTATCAGTAATCAGATCAATTTATTGTAAAATGTCCAATGAATTTATAAACACAAAATGGGGTTTTGAAAAAAATGTATGTCAATTTTTTCTATTCTTAGACTAGATACAGGCTATGCATGACTTACAAAGATACCAAGGCAATAAAAGTAATGTGAAAATGTACTTTTTTTCACTGAAGTAGTTTTCTACCACACTGGATATGAAACTTCTCTCAACATATTTTTTTTCTGATTAAGAATACTATTTAATAAGAAAATTATTTAAATTTAAAAAATTAAATCATCTAAAAATTTTTCTTAATTTAATACATACCATTAATAAAGATATGTTCAGAGAGTAGAGACACTCCATAATGTCTCCATTTGTATTACTATGAGAAAATAATGCCAGGGACTTGCCTTTAAGTAGATCTGAAGGCTTTCTTAGAATCTGTGAGCACCTGAAGACAGTGGCTGGCATTTTTTTTACTGTATGATTAAAATTGACCTATGATAGAAATTGACTTCTTTTTCTTTAGGATATGTCTCTTTCTTATGCTTATAGGATATTTTGATTCTGCCACCTAAATTAGGAAAAATGTACTGAAAGGATACATGGGTAATATTTCAGAGAATGAGACACAAGCATGGAGGCAAAGTCAGGATTCTGAGGTTTTAGTTGACTTCCACGGATTTTTTAAGCTGCTTTTTAATACATACTAATCCTACTCAAGATTTATTTTTAAAATTTGATAATTTTGTAGGATTTACATACTTGTCATTGTCATTTTTGTGATTGATTTGACATTTCATTTGAAGTATTGCAGGAAAATATTTGATGAAGTTGTCAATCTGTACAATATTACGTTAAGTTTTAGATTGGTAAGGACCTTACTTAAGCATTTCATGTTCTTGTGAGATGCTGTTGCTGCCATGTACACTTTTACCCTTATCAAATATCAGTATTCGTTTAGTGAAATGAAGCTACCCTGTCTTAAATTGCTTAACAGTTCTCTTGGACTTTGCATGTGAGAATGGAAGCTCCAGAGAGCACAATAAATGAAAAGTGATTGAGCAAGAAAGGTAGCAGAATATGGGGAGAGGAGTAGCAGACAGAAAATGGAGAAAAGGGAGCATAGTCATGAAGAGGAGAAGAAAACTGTATAGACTTTTCCCCTATGGAGACATAATGTCTTTCATTATACCTCTTTAACTAATGCTCCATTATTTCAGTTCACTTCTCCAGCTGCAAATGTCATCTCATAAGTGTCACAAAATTTGGTAACTCTGGAAACTAAGCTGTGCGGAGGAAGAAGAAATAAATTCATATGAATACCAGGACAGTAGGAATATGGAACTGCATGCTTTCTAATGCTTCAGGAACTTAGTGAGAAGCCAAAAAGTGCTTTATGCATATATTCTCACTTAGAACATTCACTAGAATATACATTTATGCTTAACTGCTTAATGCTTTAGAACAATTACAAATTTTACATTTAATGTTTTGGACTTTCTCCAGAAAGCACAGAATTAAGAAGGCAAAGAGTCTTGTTAAAGTACAGTATAGAGGAATGATCCTTAATAAATATGATCTTGTAAGTCAGCACTAGCCTCTGAGATCATCCCTTAAACTAGAATCAGAGCTGAGGAATTAAAGAAAACCTCTTAAATCCTTCCCAGTTGGTTGTCAGTACAGAGAATGATGAAAACTGGAAAAATACCCTGCCCCATCCTCTCTGGGAGCAAAGATGAGGTCTTTTAAGTCACTAGGTGTATGTGGCCTAGCACTTACCAAGTGTTTGACTATGACACTGTGGCTTATATTTACCTAGCATTTTTATGTGATGCCGTTGCTGAATACGTCTAGCTTTTACCTTCGTCTAATGCAGTCAAGGTAGGAAAAAGCTGGGAGGAGTAAAGGGCACAGGGAAGGCCCCCTGGAGCTGGACTCAGGATTGTGCCTCTAGCCCCTCGCTGCAGCCACCCATGCTCCGAGAGTAGTAGTTTCTTTTCTCTGTCTGTTGGGAAGAACAAATTGGAATAAAATAACTTAATGATACAGATGAGAGATACCTGTTGAAATCATTCAGTTGCTATCATTGTGACAATGTAGGACTATTCCTTAAGTAAAATTTCTTATGCTATGCCCAGACTATAAACTGCTTAAGAATCCTGGGCAATCAAGCTTCATCACTTCCCTCAATTTTTGCTTCTTCAAGCAGCATTAATTTTAAGACCTTTTATAATGCAATTCTTACACAGTCTCTGGGAAGAAGGCAAAGTAGTTTTCAGGTTCTTTTTCTGACAGATGGGAGTCACCAACGTAGAAAAGAAGGAGAAAACCTCTACAAAGTAGTATTGCATCAATTACAGAGCCTAGATTCTAGATTTAAGACTTGATTTTGCCATTATTGAAGTAAATAATAAAATGCAAGTGTTTTTCCATTGCACTTAGAACTTGAAAGTGAATATAGGAAGAACAACGGCTTACTTTTCCAGGAAAGCCTTAGTATTATCTTTTTGGAAGATTCCTACTGGACGGAATACATTTTCTCTGAAACAGCCTACAGGATTTAATATAAATTATATACTAGTTATAGAATTCTGTGGAACAGATAAAACCATAATAGAGAAGAAATCATTCTCTGTTAGTAAAAGCCATATTTTTTGACTGATTTTTATAGAACCATATCCCATTTCTATAGATTGGTGATTTCATTTACCCTTGTAAGATATTTCCATGAGAACTGTTTAAAATGACTTGTGAAAATAGATAACCATAAACGCCTACAACAGATTTTCCTAGTACTACTGCCAGCATCTCTACTTTATGATGTTTCTGTAATTTTCTTTTTTTATTTTCATTTCATTTTTATTTTCAATCATAATTGCATTCCTCTTATTTTTCTGGTTAAGCTGCTAAATGATACATCACCTTTCCTAGTCTATTTAATTGCCACTGTTGTTCAGAAAGATACATGAATATCTAATTTTTTTGATGTTTTAGAAAGTACTATGAGGATTTTTATTACTAAATGCATTGTTTCACGTTCTTTCTGTCTTGAATCTCTGACTTTTGAATGATTTTACATTTGCAGCTACAGTCTGGGTAACTTAGCCTATTTAGTCACACACCTATGTAGTACACGAAGGCTGAGTACAACAGACAAATAGACAACATCATTGTCTCAAAAATAAAAATGTTAAAATTTCACAAAAGTAATACTCCTGAAACATGACACTCATAAAAGAGGAGGTAAATTATTCCAAATGCTTAGCAAAGCAACTGTTTCATTATACTGACTAGAAGGACAACAAACACTGATTATTGAGTAAATTGCAGAAGACAGAGTAGAGGTTTGGAAAATTCTGTGTAGATTTAGAGCTTTATATACACGAGGCTTTAGTAATGTCAGCTATTGTATTAATTAAGCAGTAATGATCACAATTAAGTACATTTCCTGCAGAATAATGAATGGTGGAAAGAACTAATGGTCCAAGGTGACTGTGAGGCCCATTAACCCCAACTGGTCACTAATTGTTTAAGAACTGGGTAAGAATAATCTTTATGGTGGTTACAACATAAACACAGTAATTAAAAAGAATCAGAAATATTCTCCCTCTGTCTTTGCTGTCATAACTTCTCCTATATGTCTATGACATATACACTTTCACTTGACTAAGCATATCTAGAAAGTCACTGCCTATGTCATTAGTCAGCCAGATCTGTGGCTGACTTTTCTTTTCAATCTGCTTTTCCAGGATAGAACATGTTTTATTATCTTATTTCCGTTATTATCTTATTCCCATTCCCGTTGCACTAGCCAATAAATGTGTCTCACACAGTTGTGATAATTTATAGAAATCATTTAACATTGATAAATAATGTCCTATGGCTATGATGACTTAAGATAACTCTGGTAATTGTGTAGATTATTTGGGCTATTGAGATTATTTCATATGTTTCTGTACAAGTATAAGAGAATGTCATGGCCTACTTGTACCAGTTAAAAACGATGCAAGGTTGAATTACTTTGTTTTTAATACAAACTGCATGGAAAAGTCTATCGGTGTTAATAGCTGGGAGATCAAATCTATAAAATTATTTCTACAGGACTGAAAAATAAATTAGATTACAGTATTTCTTCAGTTTTTTACATAACCTGATAGTATTAAATTTACATTTTATTTCTTCTAGGATAATTAAATAAGATTTTATGGAAAGATTTTTGTTTTATACGTGCAGTCCAAAACGCATGCTTTATTATGTGGCTGTTTTTCCTGATGGAGAACTAAATCCTATAGTAAAATTTGATCATTCTTAAAGGCGTGCAATACGGTGTGTGAGAGAACAAGACAGAATGAAGGTGAAATTAAATGAAAGAAGAAATTTCACATTTTAAAGTATTGCCCTATGGCTGCAAAGCAGAAATGAAAAAAGTGAAAATAAAAAAAAAGGACACAATGAAAATGGGCCAGTATTTTTAGTGACTTCAGTAAGCCTTTATAGAACTATATCTACTTACACATATATTAATAAATTATTCAAAAGAACCTCTTGAAATTCAAGGAAAATATTATACTGTACTGAAAATGAAATAACCAAGAATTCATGAAGAATCCATTAAAATGAAACATAAAATAAAGTACTATTCTGTTCCGTGTCAGAAGCAGTTGAAGAAAGTAGATGTATTGTATTCTATACACTATATCTAATATTGGGACCTTACTATGTAGTTGAAAACAATATATGACTGAAATCTATGCCGGATAGAAAGAAGGAGGGTGCAAAACATATCACCAATGAAAATAGAAGTAAAACATACAGAATTTAAGTTCTCTGACTCACTCTCATTCTCTGCTTCGGATATGGATGATTGTCCTCAAATAAACTAGTCAGGGATTTTATTCCCTTCCTAGTTCTCAACATAACCAAAGCAGAATGTGAAGAGAACATAAGAAGCCTGTGTTAGTATTCTCTTTTGAAAAATGTAATAAAACGCAGAGAACTACTATTTTTCCCATACAGATGGGCAGGGAGTAGGCCGAGGAGAATTGAAAAGTACAGAGCATCGTACATCTCTGCATTGATATAAGCGGGCACTTAAATGGAGTAATCTTCTGCTGGTAGTAGGCAATAACAGATTACTTCTATTGTTTGCACTGTTCCTGAGGGAGTGGATGTATATGCTACCCCTTATTTAGAACTAGAATGAAAGTGACAGTCTAGGCTGTGTAATTTGAAGTCTTCTGATTTAGTGATCCATGTTCTTTCATCTTCTTGTCACTGCAAAAGTTTAGGAATGAATAAAGGAAAGTCTTGAGTTTGTAGTTTTACATATGCCCATATTTTTCTCCACAAGCCAAAAGTGAGTCAAGGCAAAATAAAATTGCTACCTGTTTAGGATGAGCTTCTTTCTTTAAAATTTTAAGATTACTGTTTTCATACTCCATAATTTTTTTTTTTACCTTGCAGTACTCAAGTCGTGTAAACAGAAAAGCAACATGAAGTTTATTTTACAGTAGGGGAAAACATCTGCCTTTTTAAGTGAAACATAAGTAAGATCTTTTTACTGAGATTTTTCTTTCTGATATGGAGTTACAAGCCAGGATTATGCTGAATGTTACGTTCTTACTTTTATAATATACATTTAATGCAATGCTGGATTTTAGTTATCTATATATAGTATATTGAATATTGAGGGCCACATGCTTTCATTATTTATCTCTGAGATAATTTGCAGACTTTAGGTGCCATGAAAAATCGTTCAATGGAATGATTTTTATGACAGGGAACACTCTACTCAAAGTCTATTACGAGAACATGCCCATTTTGCCAAAATTCTGAGAGAAAACTATGTACTATGTAGTTTTGGCTAGGCCAATAGCCCTGGCTCTTAGCCTTTTGTCTGCTTGACAGGTGGTAAACTGAGATTCTAGATGTTGAATACGTTGCGCCATAACATACTTAAGGTGGAGATACTGAAGAAATGGTAGAAAAGGTGATTACACAGCCATGTAACCATATCAAACAATCTACACTTTTCTCCTCCTCCTCTTCAAACACTGTGAATACATTCTGAGCTAACCTCTCAAGACAGACCACCAGCTTTCAAGTTACCTATATTTAAACTGCTTATACTTAGCCAAGTTTCTGGCGTTCATTTTTCTTACCAGCCTGCGAGGTGGTTTGTCCCTATCTTTCCATGCAGGCAGCTACCCAGCATGTCTCACCATTCTGGGGTTCTGAGAAGCAAGAGAATCCCTAGAAAAGCTCAAAGCAAGATACTACTTTCAAAAATCTACTTCGAAACTTATTTTCAGTGTAAAATATTGAAATGTAATTGTTTTGTTCATCTTGGACCATTTAAAATTTTTCCATCATATCATCATGGCTGCAAGATATATCTGAAAATGATAAACCAATTCTTTTTGGTCCAAAAGGATGATTTAAGTACGTAAGTCTAGCATGAAGCTTCTGTCTCTGAATCCAAGCCTCAAAGCTGTACTGAACTCAGGGACACATGTAGGTACTTATGATTAGAAGAAAAAGAGAAGATTTCAAGTGTTCTTTATACTGATTGGTTTAGGTATCATTTCATGAAAGGTGTTACAAATCCATTTCTCAGGTAACTAACTTCTCCTATTTGTACTGCAAAGAACTTAGATGTGTAACTTATGCTTCTGAATGTCACTCAAGGGTGAGGGTGTCTAGATCTTTTTTGGGTCTTCCTTTCAATCTTAAGTAATGAGATAAAAAACCCCAAAAGTATCTCCCTCCCTGCAAAATACCCTCTAAATTGCCACATTTTATTTCTACTCTGACACCAAGAAGTTCAAAAATGTTTCATTTTTTAGGAAATAAATGATTTTCTTTTTCCCTCTTCAATGAACTCTTCAATTTTCATAATGAAAGGATGAATTAAGAAATGAACTGAATGCTCTTCAGTTTAACACTGGCAGATTAGATTTAAACCTCTGACTAGCAGTGACACATTGCTTGCAAAACAACAGAGAACAAAAATAGTGTGTTTCACTTTACGAGGGAGGAAGACAAGGTAGTCAGATGTAGAGATGCACAGATCATATAAAAACTTGTTCCTAGACTAAGTATTTCCTTTAACTCTCTTCCGAGCTGAATGCAAAAATGCCTTTCTCGTTCTTCAGTGATAACCAACTGGTTTAAAGACTGAAGAAAAATGCTTACACTTTGAAATGTGTATTCCAGCATCTTAGAAATCTGCAGAGTTTGATTTCCTTTCTTTCTATGCGCCTTTGAAACTCTTAATCCCATTTAAATGTTTGTTCCTTCTCTCCACAGAAACTGCATTTTTCCTCTTGACATTCTTTTAAGAGAGATCAAAACATAGATCTTTTTGGCAACACAAGTGTATCATAATGGATAAATAAACCAATTTAATATAAAAATTCATTTTGATTAGTATCACTTTGCTTCCGAAAGTTTTTATTCTGAGCTATTCTGGGACTTGATGTAGAAACACTACAATCAATTTCAAATATTAAAATAGTTTAGGGAAGTGTCAAATATAATTTCCTACCTGATACAGATTTGACATATTTAATTCAATCCCTTATTTCTCTTTTCTTTTGAAGCAATCAGCCCTTTGACTTATTCCTTGGAAAGGGGCAATAATCTGCTTCTTTTTGCATCAGTTCTTGATGACACATTAGATTTGGATGGATACCAGCTTCAGGTCAAGCTAGGAACTCCTTCCCTTAAGTTAACCCTGGTTATATATGATATTTAAAGAACCTGTTTTGCAAAATTGAACTTCAGCTCAAGTGTCTTTAAATTTAAATGGAAAGTGTAAAAAGAAGTTATGTTTGTGTCGTACCTCCTTTAACTAAGTAGAGAATTAAATCTAATGCAGATTAGACACTTTCTTCCTCTCTTTAATACGTATACTTGGCCTAATAATTTCTTAAAAGTGTTTTCTAATTTTGTTGGTTTCATGCTTGGGTAAGTGTACCCAAGCACCTGAATACTTACCTGAGTTAGTCTCAGAAAAATAGCTATTACTTGAACCACTGACGTCAAATTTGTTTACCATAAAGATTAGGAAACCGTTTTAAAGTCCATATCACCTTGTTCATTTCCTGAGGAGGAAAGGACCAGGATAGAGAGGATAGGAAAGAAAAAAGATCCATGGCCAACTGGACCACGTCTGAATCCCAGTCACTTCTGAATTTCACCTTGGTAGTAGGGAAATAGACCTCTTCATCTGAATCTATTACTTAAGAGGGTCTGGCCTTTTTGGCTTTCTTTGTGTCCTTAATGTCAGGAGATCACAGTGACTCACCAAGATTACTGTGTTTGTTAGGCTTCCCACAGACTATGCAAAAAGTTTATGCGAGGTCCTACGTATTCTTTCTAGAACATTATGACATAACTGGCCAAAAAGTTCTAGAAGTTAATTGAATGAAAGCTCATGATGAAGTATAAATTCATATTTTAACTTTAATCTATTTCTAAGGCTTTTTTCCTGTTGTAATCAGCATATGATTCTACTCTACTTAAATAAAACTAATTATCTTTTCTAGTCATCCCTTTCTTCAGTTCTGCTGAAAAAGAGAAAAGAAAAATGCTCACAGGAAGATTTAAGACTCAAAAGCACATCTTAGACCCATTTCTCATCTTGTAATGCTGCCAATAGCTTGTGCTTGCAATGACAGTTTAATACATTTTTTTCCACCAGTTGTTTAATAGAGTTTGTCCTATTCTTGAGAATTACTACTATCATAAAGATAAAGGCTTGAAAATCTAAGTTACATAATTTTTTCCACAGACATGTTATATCAAGAGACAATTATATAAATTAAATTAAACAAAACCCAACCACAAACAGCACCAAGCAATTGTATTAGGGGCTATTAATAGTCCACTACTACAATAGTTTAGGGCTATTAATAGTCCTACAATAGGGGCTACTTTGTAGGACTGATAGTATCCTAGATAGTGATCAGAGGAAGAGACCTGGGGAACATTTCTCTAGATCTAGAATCCTGTTGCTATTTTATATAAAGGATTATTAATTATGCATTGAAGAGCTTAGTGGTGTTCACTAGTGATTCAGAACGTAAGTGTGATTAAGTTAAGTGTTAAGCCATCTAATTCTTGTTAGTATAAAAGGAGGGAATTGCAACTGTAAATACAAGGGCAACTACAGTAGAGACTGCATCCCAAATATCTCAAAGTAGTTGCTGTGGTGTACTTAAATGGTTGATATTTCTTTTATTTCTCTGCTAAACTACTAACAAAGATGTAGAGCACCCAAGAACTTTAATATCTGAGTTAGATGTGCATTTCCTTGAAACACAATCAATACATGTGCTTTTATCATAGAGTGGGAAATAATTTAATCTATGCAAAATCATTCATGTTGTAAATATATAATTGTATTTACACATGCAAGTGGCTCAACAGGCTTGCCCTTTTTATTGAAGCATCAAACAACACAGCCATTTTTTTGTTATCTTCTAACTCTCCAGCTTACTCTTATGCTGTTTTCCCCTTCTCTTTCTTTTCTTTAACTGTGTTTCCCTATGTGTTCTCATCTCTCCAAAGGAGAGTTTCAGTAGGTTTCTTCTGATTACTGTCTGTGGAAAGAACACATGTGAGCCAATGGCCAAAAGATATTTCACAATGTTGTATTGTATTAATTCCAGTCAGGGATTTCCCAGAGAGTGTGGTTGCTGAGTAAACAGAAGTGTCGTCTTGGAAGCAGACAGAGATTTACAGAATGGGGTGGGAAGTTTTAGGTTTTTTTTTTCCTCTCTCTATCAGTGAAAAATGACAAATAATTTGAAAAAACAATTGTCCTAACAGAAATTTTGAGACACTCAAAAACTTTCCTATTACATCTAGTACTGTCTGCCTCTAAGAATTGCTCCCACTTTTTCCATTGAAAAACTGAAAGTTTGAGACTTTTATGTTCTGGATGTTTCCTTTGCTCAGGCTGGGTGAATGTAATGCCATGAGATTTTTATATATTTGGTTTATGTCAAATAAAATAGATTCACCTGGAAGCTTTTTCTAGTGCGTATTACAATCAGAAAAGCTGTAATTGAATTACAGCTATTAAGATCTGGAGATCTTCATAGGAGGAGAAAGATTTGCTGGCTACTATTTACCACAAGATACACTGTAATAAACAGAAATTGGGGTATAACGATCTACGCATTTGAACATCCTAGGACAGCTGTCAGGACAAATATATGCTCAGCAACCAAAGCTTTTCACAGCTGGTTTCAGAATAAAAATATGAGGGCTACCTGCAGGGTGATCCATTCCCTGTGCATTTGGAAAGACCTGAAGTTTAACTGAGCTCGTAAGCATGTCTTTAGACTAAATGAAAATAAGATTTCACATGCTGTAAAAGATATAACAGTAAGTGCTCACTTTCCTTAGCAAATTTAACCCAGTGGAAACATTTTGAAAAACCTCTCTTCTCTGTCTGTGCAGATAAAAGCAAACACACTGTATGTGGCTGATTTGTTACATTCCTTATTCAGTTGCTCTTTTTGAATGTGACAGATAGAGCACTGCACATTGTGAACGAAGTTAATACACAATTTCATCTCATTTACTTTAGTATTTAAGGCCTTCCAAAAGGTTAGGCATGTGCACTCTTTTGTGTATATTTTGAATAAGTCCTGCTGAGGCTGGGATTTATATCACCTAACTCTAATGATCTGAAAGTGTGGCCTGAACCTCACCCACAGAAGTGACTGCTATAGCTGAAAGAAATGTAGGTGTTAAGAGTCTATAATTCCAACTCACTTCCTCCGTTCTGAGCTGGATGCAGAGAACCATCTTAGACAACAATAGAAATGGACTTCACGGAATAATCCAGGGTGAACTAGCAGTGGGTAGAGAGGCTAAGTGGCAGTTTTTCCAAGCTGAGACAAGGAAGTATCTAACGGGGAATTTCTCTATTAAGAAATAATTTTCATCATGCATTTTATGCTGTCATGTTACAGCCTTTTTCTCAAAATGTTTCAGTCTTGTGTGTGTTTCTACTGTATCCAGTGAAATAATGATTAATCTGTTAAGCTTCTCTGGAAGTAAGTGTGACTGATACATAAACAATATAATCTGATTAGGAGATTCACTTTACATAACCATAGATGTCTACAAAATCTGAGCTATTCATCTCAAATTTCCTTGATAGTTAATGTAAAGGAGAAGGCATTTTTGGATGCAATTTACCTGACTTATCCTACACTAGTATGATAGGTATGGGTTTTATTCTTTCTTCCTATTTGGTGGTAAATCTGTGACATGGCAACCCAATCAGACACATTCTCAAAAAAATCTGTGAGGATTTTCTGCAGTTAAGATGTCTATTTTACACTTTCTTAGAAGGACAGATATGAGAAATGGTGATTCTGTAATCAGAATCACGGAAATTTTGGTCTCTCTTGATAAGTGATAACCAATATCCTGTGCGTTAGCAATAAGAACAGTTTGAAATGCTTCTGAAAGACAATATACCTTCTGATCATCAATCGATGCCTTGTTACTTTAGAAATTTCTTGTGTGTGTGGGATATCATATCATTCACAATCCACGGACTGTGCTCAAGATGCCATATTTAAATGTGAGGAAGCTGGTGCCAGGGTAGTCCTTGTATCCAGTCCTCCATTTGAAAGTCATCTATTCTGGATAGAAGTTTTGATTTCATAAAGCTAGGAACATTTCAGTGACTTCTTATCTAGGGGTTTGGCTATTGCAGGGAGAACAGGTAACCCCAGTGAGTAAAGCAGAAATAAATTCAAGAAATAAAACCCAACAATATAGCCCAATAGTTGTCCGCTGCATAATAAAGGAAATAAAAAAGAACTCAAGCACAGATAAGTAAGGCAAAATAAAATGGTATAATAAGCAAAGTAAAAGAAAGAATACACATATTATGAAAAAAAAAGAAGCTGAACAGTTTGCTGTGAACCCCTTGTCCAGTTTCTAAAAGAAAAGTAGTACAGAGAAATAGTCAGTCAGCTTGCCTCATAGTGCTTCTTAGGAGTCAAATCAAGTCAAATCAGGAAATTTTTTTTCCTGGTAAAAGTATAAGTAATAAGCTTAGAGTATTAGTATTCTTTTATAGAGAATTTCTAATTGTTAAAGTCTTAAGAAACTGTTGAAAATATTACTGGAGCTTAATTGCAGAAATTATCTTTCAAAATAGGAACAAGAATCTTAATTGTCGAAGGAATAAAACAGCTACAAGAATACTTACTTGTGTAGATATATGAAGTTGAAATGAGCATGTACTTGTATTTTATAGCAAATAGCTATAAATTAATACCGTGATATTCTAACTCACCTAAAGTTGATTCATTGTGCATTAATATTACAATTCATGAGCTTCTACAGGCAAAATCTCTAATGCTTAACAAAACATGAAGAAAGAAGTTTTTTTTTTTTCCTAGAGCTGTGAAAGGCTTTCAGATGAAGTCTTTCATTATACACAGAGAATAAAGCTTGTGATTTTTTGGAAAGTATATTGTGCTTTTGAATTAACATCTTTCCCAGTAATTTTCCAGAATTTTAAATATGAAACCCGTAGCAAAATATTTTTCAGCAATTTGTCAGCTGCATTATCAGAGAAACTGCTCTGTTAGTGATAAACTACCTGCAATCTCAAAAATGCTTGCCATTTAAGCTTTGAATATGAACATTGTATGTCAAATTTGTAAAAGCATACCAAATTGCAAGTCCAATTTCCCCTCCATGTCACACAGGATTCTGTTATGCCAAGATGTTTGAGTTCTCTTTCCAAAGAGTGAAGCAATAAAGCAAGAGATCTCAATTCATGCTGTAACCATTTCCTATCACATACCGTGGTTGCTATAATATTATTCAAAGCTGGTGGTGCAAGGGTGCCTGAAATCCTTTTATTTTTTCTCTCTCTTATGACTTTAGCACTGTATATCTAGAGTAGATAATTTGCTGCTACCTTCAGTGTCACTATTCTCACTTGATGACATGAAAAGAGTAAGTTAGGTGAACAATGTAAATTTGAACTTAATATATAGTATCCCAGCTAGCCTTCCACATGCTTTATTGTTATACGGATAACTTTATATGATTCAGTCAGAATGGCATCAAAAAGCACATGCTGAAGAAATAGCTGATGTGAGTAAATGTGTAATAGCAACTTTCAAAAAATTATTAAGTAAAAGAATATTGCATATGCATTTTTCTTTCATTAATTATCATCAAGTAAAAATACATTTTCTGACTGAATAACTAATATACTTCCTTTCAGTCCTCTACACACAGAAAGGTATGCACAGAATTAACATTTTTGGCCAAGCTCATGGTTAGTGCTTGAATAGTAACAACAACAACATTGGCCTCATTCAGTACATGGAACTTTAATTGGTTGCCACTGAAAACCTACAGAAGTTGCAAGTGCAGAACACTGTGATTTGCTGACTGATGTTCTGTAGCTTTCCCTAAATGCAAAAGCCTGGGGGCTGTCCCCAGGACCTTATAATCAGGAAGACTGTGTGCAAAGAAGTTAAAGTTGGACATAGATAGTTAAATGTGTACATAGCTATCTGATAAGAGACATTTATATTGTATTTTTGTATATATATATATAGTTTATATAGACAACTGGAGGCTTATTTTGTTTCAAATCCAGTCTTAATGAGCTAGCACAAAAATGTCTACTCAGATGCCTTCAATAATGTAAATCATAGCAGGATCGCCTTCACACTGTAATTTATTTTAAATTCTAGTGGTTGCAATGTATTTTTTTCCCCTCTATAAAATATTTGAAGTAACAAATAGCTCACTGATTCAGGCTATTTTAATCTTACCAAGTAAAATACTTCACATTTTTTTCCCATGGCATGATCTCCAGTCATCTAGGGAAATAAATGTTTCTTATGAAAAGAACTACACTGAAACAATTTAGATGCTTCAAAGCCTTAGGGTACCTGCCAGAACTTGTTTTAATGTGTGTATTTTGTTAAATTTAAACAAGGGACAAAATATATATGTCTATCCTATCACTATACAATTTGCCTTTTTAAAAATAACTCTTGGGGCTAGGTATTTTCAGAGCTATAAAAATGTTTATAAATTAAATTATAAAGTGACATTATAAATTCAAGGTTGCTTAAAGCACAGCACTGGGATTCATAAGAACACACACTTGCTCTGAGTTTACTAATGACATGATGGGAGAGGCCTTTCTGCAATATTTAAACATTCATAGAAACAGGAGGGCAACATGTCAAGAGGGAGGATGGGACATGCAAGAGATGGGACATCTCTTGTAAACTGCAGTTTATCCTCCTCTGCACTGTGGTTCACCAAGATCTGCACAGTTCCTTCTGTGAAGGAACAAGAGCCAAAAAGCTGACCTAACTTCTTCAGCAACCACTCAAAGCCAAAGACTCTGGCAGAGGTCTGCTTAGTCCTCATGTCAGTACTAACTGATGAGGGCTACTTAACCTAAGCCTTCACAGCTAAATAAACTGGCTAACACCAGTTTTACTTTCTCTCCCCTTACTTTCATAAGGAGACAAAACCAACAGATAATAATAACGTAATATAAACCCTTTGTTGACCTAACTAGTATTGTTGAAGCTCTCTTTAGGATTCCTGCATTGTTCCATAGGCTGACACTAATGCTGGGAAGTGGCAGTGAGTTAGGTCGCTGTGACGTGGCTGTACCCTGGGATGTCTAAGCCTGCCATGCTTGCTGCCTGTCTGAGACTTCCTTAAGTGAGACTGACAGCTCAGAGTCTAGGCTTATTTGGTATTTAAAAGTATTGCCTATGTTTCCACCCTTAACAACCACATGACTACAGCATTACTGTCAAAAATGAGGTATGTTACACATAACGCAAATCACTATCTATGCAAACTGCTTTCAACAAGGGAGATTGAATGTGCGCAACTTTGTGCTCTGTTTTCTAAGGTTGTCAAGCAGGGAAATGTACTTATCATTTCTCTGTATTGATCTCTGCATTCTCAGTGTGTAGGTCATTGGACTCACTGAAAACCTCTTTCATTATAGACCGTGGAACATCCCGTCCTTTTTCATGTTTAATTGTTTTTGGTCCTCACAGAGGCAAAGGATTCTTTGTTTCCCTGGGAAAAGCCAGGTGGGTTGTTCCCTGTCACCTGCTTGTCCTGCAGGTAGCTGGAAATGGCACCCCCCAAAATACTCTTTTTCTGCAGACTAAGGTTAGACTGACGGGCCTGTAGTTCCCTGGATCCTCCTTCTTGTGTTCTTGAAGATGGGCATGACTTTTTTGTTTTTCTCAGCAATCAGGAACCTCCCTGATCATCATGACCTTACACAAAATGATAGAAAGTGGCCATCCCTTTGGCCACTAGCTCTCACTGCTTCCTCTCTGTGGCACTGACTCTGATGCATGGGTCAGACTGCTGACCCAGGTGCCTCCCCAGACAGATTTTGTCCATCTCACCTGCTACTATGTCCCTATACATCTTCTGCAAGTGCTCATCTGTAGGTGGAAAAAGAGCCTCTTCCCTCCTGCTGAAATACAAAATTTTATAGCCTCCAGATTGTGGCAGGCCTCAGCCTCCCTCCGCTCCAGCAAGGTCACCAGCTGTTCCTCCTTCTCTGCAGCGAGCCCCTGCACGGTTCAGGCAATGCCTCTCTTGGGTGTCTGAAAAACCAACCTATCAGTCTCCTGTTTGTCCTTCCTGATGGCATGCTCACCTGCCCCCTCCTCTACTGAAAGTCCAGTGACTCGACTAGAGCACACCTTCCACGGCTGAAATCACCATTGACCGTAGACTTGCTAGCCCAGTAAATGGGATTTTTACCTTCACCAGTAGAAGGCCCCAGGCTTTGCACTCACCGGGCAGTGCAAAGTCTCAGGACCTGTCAGCACCTACCTTGGCCTGAGCTGGCTTTAGCCTGGTTTGCCAGTGGTGCAGCAGTCATTGCCTGCTGCCCGACCTGCTTTAGCTTCAGCCCGGGAATACCCTGCGTGGTGAAGGCCTGCCAGCCCCAGGGAGCCGCTGGACAGCAAACAGCCCCTTCAGCTACTGGGGCTATGGGAGGCTGGGGGACAACTCAAACTTTAGCTAGTAAGCAGTGGGAAGGAAGCAAAGCGTGTCAAGAAAGCATGTAAAAATAACCAAAAGTGTACTCCAAACTGAGGAGGAAGACAGCATTGACATCATGCTCTCCCTGGCAAGGAGAAGGAAAAAACCCATCAGGAACATCATACTTCTCCCATCAAATTTAGCAGTCTAATGCAGTCCCAAGGAGTGTCTCTGGGCCCACTGGGAGCACCCTTCTGTGCCAGATGTGATTATTATTTTTCTGTTTTCTTATAAGCAGCATTTTTGATTTTACTCCTGGTAACAAGTCTGAATAACCAGTCTAAGCCAAGCAATCTGCTTTGCTGAGTGCATGAATTCTAAATGAATAGCATTTTATAGCATGAGCTGCTTACTGTATGACATAACAAACTGATAAAATGGTATCTTTCAAGACGTTCTCCAAGGTACAGTTTTTCCACTGAGAATTCAACTATTTTCAGTATGGGATAGATCTAAGCAGATAAGAGGATAAATCTATTATACTTCTAATTTTAGTGGTGGTGTACAGACAGTGGTATCCCAAAACCAGCCTCCTGTATTCTGCTAATGCAGAGAGACCTGGAAGCTGTAAAGACATCTCCTCGTAATGATTTTTTTGCTGAAGATTTATTTGAAATAAGGACCATGACTTTGCTGCAGACCCCACATGTAAGCTGTGACCTCTGACTGAGTATACCTATAGTGTCTTCATAGCTGCGAAGAAACAATGAAATTGTTTTCCTAAGTTCTGTATAGTGTATATATATACACCTATAAGCACATATAGATATGCATATGCACACACACACAAACTGGGTACACAAAAAGGCAAGAAGGAAAGTAAATGGCTCAACGGTTTTGGTACTAAGCATTACATTTGTTAAAAAGCGTTAAAACAAAATGCCGTTAAAAAAGAAGACAGATATTCTCTGTATCATAAAGCATGATTCAGGCTGAATGCTTGCTTTGTTTACTTCTTCTTCTGAAAAAAAGACAAAATCAGAGTCCCCAGATTATTTCATATTTTTCCATAAAGTCCAATGTTAATTTTAATTCTCTGTTTTTATGAGTCCAGCGTATACAATTGAAATACCAAAAGAATTTGCTTAAAAAGTGAAATTTGTTAAGATCACTGAAGAGGACTTCGTAACTACAGGTGTGCACTTCCAATAACAAATGCACCTTTTTTTTTTTTTAATATAGCTAGGACTACAGCACAATATGTCTTTTAAAACAATTGCTGCCTAGAGATCTAAGCACAGATTCATGTTTGGGGGATTTCACAGAATGAAGCTCCCCAGACACAAAGGTTTTATTTCTCACACATTCTTGTATGGCATCTTTGCATTAATAAATCAACTTCTCCTGGAGATCTTGTATACACTGCCAGTGTCACAGAACATCTTCATGTAGAGCTCATTAAAGTATGATCTTTTTTTCAAGGTATGACTGTTTAAATACATCATATATTTCAGTTTTGACTTTACAACAAAAAAATATGGCCATTAGAGGTATTTCAAGCACTAGCTTGGAAGAGTTCCCATGGATTCCAAAAATATGCTTTTATTTTTATTCATATTCTTGATTTTCCATTTTCCCCATATGTCTATGCAAGCCCTTGAAATTGTATAAGTGCCTCTGCATTAAGATACCATCTAAAAGAGGCTTAGTTACATCGCAGTCACTTAGGTGATACAGTACTAACTGGACTGAAGTTACAGACATCAGTTCACTTTACTGATTAAAACATGTAGAGTTACATATATGTGTTTTACAGGTCAACTGTCTGCTCACAGCCATGATGTCAGTTCTCGAGGGTTATATTTAATATGCTTCTCACACTACAGAGAAAAAAAAATGACTACATTAGAGGTGAGGTAAGTTAGAATACTTATCACTCGATATCTATTTCTGTGCTGGAGGTTGCTGTGTACTTAGCAGGGATGGCTGGCTTGGATACATAGTCACTATTGAACTTCTTTCACCTGTACTCCTGGATATTAGCATGAATTGAAATCAATATCCTTTTTGCCTTAATACACTGGGTTATAAACTGCAGGAGTCCAGGAACTACCTCATGAGTCCTCCAAAAGTTCCTTCTTGCATAAGCAGTGGTACGGAGCAAAAGGCTTAAAAACCCTTCCCAAACTAGCATTTATAGACAAGAGGGACCCTGACTCAGGAACTCAGGATATTTCCCATGCATGTAGAAACTTAAATGACATTTTTTAAAGTTAAATGACCTTTTCAAAGTCCCAAGGGTAATAGAAGAGTAGCTTGCTCGACCACATGATGAGCGAAAACAGATTTGTTTCACTTGAATGTGGGCTGCCATCCTAACTGAATCTATAATGTAGTCAAATAGACAGCTAGCTGCTTCTTAGAGCAGAGAATTATGCTTATACTTTAGTGCTGGTGCATCTAATACAGGAACAAACTTTCAATCAAATAAAACTAAAAAAAGGAAAGCTGGATTCAAACTGCAACCTGAGCTGCCTCTGAATCATGGGATTTTGGTAACTTGGGGCTAAAATATAGTGCTTGTCATCTTATCTGTGTCTATGCCAGCCTCAGCAACATTTAAGATGAATAAACAGCTTTCACTACAAAATGAATTTCAATATGACAGCAATAAGAAACATATAATGCAACTAAAAGGGTTCCTATGAGTCAGTTAGACCTATGCTTCTAACATAATAAATTATATGCACGTCCTATATGGATCTGGTCCAGTCAAAGTGCTGATAGAGATTTGGCTTTGGACATTAAGAAAAAACGTTAAGCTTGAAACATCAATATATGTCAGACTCACACTTTGTAAGAAGAAGATGTATGATTCTTATTGTCATAATGACTGGAGGTTTAAGAGTCCTATCTCCAAGCGATATTATCTTTGACATCTACCAGGATTCTGTGTCCTGCACAGAACGAAACAGGTATTTATTAATTTATTAAGTTTTTCGGACAAAAAAATCTACTCTCCATAATTCAACACTCCAAGAAACTGTATGCTAGAATCATCTCCTGTGCTTGCTAATGGAGTAGTGTGCCTGCTACCTGAACGGTGTGTGAACACCACTCATCAGACGCTCTGCAAACAGAGACAAGACTGTCCCAAAACATTTCCATGTAAAAGTTGAGGCAAATCAAGTGTGGGAAGGAAAATATATAAAAGATTGACTTAACTTATGGATAATCAACATACATAATTTTCCATGGTTTAAATTACAAAGTGTTTCTGCATATTATAGGAAATGACAGAAGTGAATTAAAAAGTTGTGAGAAGGAAGTGAAGCAAGATTAGAATGCAGTAATATAGAATACAGGAACAATATACAGAATACAGGAACAGTATAGTCAGGGAATGGTATCAGTTATGATAAAAAAACAGACAGGTTTTTAAAATCATATTTATTATATTATTGACCAACTTAGGGAAGGAGGGAGGAGAGAGCTGGAGCCAACCGCCAGGCAGCAGGCAGCAGGCAGCAGGCATCAGAAACTGCAGGAATCAGCCTGATAATACATTCAATTTTTCCCAGGAAGCCTTCTCCCTTGTTTTTTGTTGCTGTTTGGGCCTAGTTCTCCCCTTAGCTGAGGTGGGTGTGGGAGGTCAAGGGGGAAGAGGTAGAAGAATATGGTTTTACTGCATGTACTCATGCAAGTAAGCAGGAAGGAGAGGAAAGAACAACAGTTTTGAACATTTTAGGTCTTGGTCAGTGAAGTAGTACCTGATTTGGAGTTCATTTTGCCCCTTCCCTAATCTCCTTTGTTTGGATATTTGATCTTCTCATATTTTTACACTGAAATAAGAAAATTAATTAAGTAAATTTGGTAATTCTCAGTGCAATGTAGCACTATTTTTATGACATTGCAGTCTCTATTAGTCTATTGGAGCCTTTTCTTCTTTTGACTGAACTGTGCAGCTTCTATATTCCAAAACTGTGCATCCCTCCTATTCTAACACCTTGGTCCTTCCAAAATGAGATATGATGTAAACATTATGGGTTTTAGAAGTGTGCTTAAAATCCTTGAACATCAGAGAAACAAAAAGCAGGCAATTTTGCTTGAAAATCCCATATCTGCTTCTCTGATGTACTCTGTGTACTTCCTCAGAGGCTCAGGATTTTTGCTGCCCAGTAGGTTCACAGGCTGCAGACCAGCATCTGATGTATTTGGAGTCAGAGACAGAGGATAATCTATACAGGTTATCTTTGCTTAGGCTTGAAGATGTGGCTTTATATTTCAAACAGTAACTCCATTGTCTCAATGGTTTTCAGGAAGTAATGATCCTTAGTTATTCTTTTTGAAACCTGGCTTGTACAGTTTACTAAACTGCTAATTCACTAGTTTACTAAACTACTAGTCCAAGGCAGCCTGAGGGAAAAATCCAGCACTTTTGAGTTGCTCGCTTATCCCTGTCATTCTAAGGTTCGCTGCCACCTGTTAATTCCTAATTATTAGAATTGCTCCACGGATTAGATAGAAATTTTAAAGTCTGGTAGTACAAGGATATTTCTATTGTAAACAAAAAACTGTAAGAACAATCAAATCGTTACAAAATTTCAGTCAAAAGGGGCATTCCAGTTGTCTGGCACAGAAACAATGACATGATAAAACCCATAGAACTTGAAAAATACTAAATTTTTCATTATCAGCAGAATAAGCAGCAGAAAATCCAAATGAGCAGTTTCAAACTCTGGCTTTATCTGCTATTTAAAGATCTATAATAAGCAACTTCAAAAATCAGCATGAAACCTAATTCTATAATATCTTTGCTGTAGTTGCTTCTATTTACATGTTTTCAAGCCCAGAAGCAAATAATCTAGGCTTTCCTACAGTATCAGCATGTTCCTGACCTTTCTTGCTGACACTTCTAAATACATTTACTGCATTTTCAAGACTGATCCTGTTGGCATTGAATTCTGTGACAAAACTTCAGTTTACTACATAGGAGAAAAGCTATACATAATGTCAGACATGTGATTGCACAGAAATCCTTTTCCCTGTGCACTTCCCCTGTATTGCCTTTTCTCTCTCCTTTCAGCCCCTCCAAAAATTCCAGTGTTGTTTTTCCTAAGCAACAGCAGTAGCAGTAGCAGAGGCAGCAGCAACTGGTAAGATGCAGCTGTATTTCCTACTATGGTACCTCCAATTACCACTTTACCCTATTTGATACTGCTCCTAGAGGGTACCAATGATACCTCTAACTGCATCAGGGCTGTGGCTCTGAAGATTATCTTCAGCCTTTAGAAATACAAATGAATATTTGTTTTTAGTAGTACTAATACTTCTCAACGAACAGTGGCAGACCATGAGCCATTTGCTAAAAAAAAGCATGGGATACTGAATCCCTACTCCACAAAAAATCCTATTTCTATTCAGAGATGACTTGTACTGGAGTTGTAGGAGATGTATAACTTAATTGGTAGTAGCTATCATGTTGTTTTATGAGCCTTCGGTCTGGAAGATCTAATGTCCATCCTTCTGTCATTGCCTGGACACTTGACATAAGATTCACAGATATCATGTCAATGTGATAAGTACAGAGTTACAAGTCACATAAAATTGCTATGTTTGTAGTGTTGTCTTTCTCATAAGCACATATGGAGCCAGGAGTCCAAACTGTATAAAACTTGCATGCAAATCAACTATTTTTCAAATGTAAGAGAAAAATGACAATTTGTTCTGTTTTTCACCAGTGCTGTTATTGCAAAAGAGATGGACACTTCAGGAATAAGCAGTCCTGTGGCAGCAAGGCCCTTTCATCTTTCTTCTACTATTGCCAGCAAGGGGGTAGAGAGAAAGAGAGAGAAGCAAGTAACAAACCTTTCCTCTGAAAAATGAGCTGGCTTTTCATGGGCTACTGCTGTCTCTGAGAACCACTCATGTCTAGTGCACATCCTCTTAAATTATCAATATGGTGTGGATTTGCTCAGGTATTTAAGAACATAGCTGGATTTTGAGTTGCAGTACAGTCATTCAAGGTTTCTCTTCCTAGGGCAGTTCCATACCACTGGTATATAAAATAACACTTTCTAGCCCAATTAGTAGTTAATTAATGAATGCATACCAGAACAGCTTCTGTAAGAGAATGATCATTTAGTGGATGGGAACTGTCTCAGGAGAGGCAAGAGGTCTCCTTTCATGCACCTCTAGAAGTTTATTAATTTACTTAAAACCAAGCTATTCAGCACCACTGTTTTAGAGTGTTTTAACTGCTTCAGCATAAGCTTCTTTCCCAGCATTTTCTACTGCCTAGCTTAGGCAGACAGTAACAATCTCTGTGCATTTTATTTGGAGCCTACACAGGCTTGTTAATGTGACAGGCTCCCTGCAAGTTAGACTTTGCGGTGCTCAGCTTCTATTTAAATTTAGCTTGCAGGTTGTTTGTACCATATATCATCCCTGTCTTATTGGGTAAATGACCTGTTTTATCTTGTGTTTATTTTGGTTGTTTACACATAGATTCTACCGCTGCTTTGCAATGTTATGTAGTTTATTAATTAGTTTGCATTTTAAATGCACCTTTCAATTTGTCCTTTAAAGAGTGAGTAGTATCTACTTTTCTACTACTTCCTTGCAATCACTGTTTTTCCCACTCCAGTAATGTTCTTTGTAGTTATTTTTTCAAAATTACAGCATTTGTTTCAGTTTTTACAGTTTACTGGATATCCCTTGAGCCAAATAGATACTATTTGTGAATGGCTGACATTTCTTATCTTTACTTGCTGGATAACATTGATTTTATTTGTTTTATATTATTCTGCACAGAATAGTAACCGTGATGTTTTTCTGTGTCAATATCCTATGAAAAGGTAGCAGAATAATTAGTTGTATCAAGGCTGTGTTAGTGACATTGTCTCTCACCTTGTCAATATTGGATTTCTGTAGCTTAGAATGAGATAAACTTTTGAGAACAATCGTAAAAGTAATCTTGCCGGAATTTAAATTGTTGATTTTTTTCAGTCATAATGCCTTAAGACTGTAACAAGAAGCTTTATGGGACTGTAATAACCAGAGTCTAAGATTAACATTATGGGTCAGTTGATGAATAGATACATTCACAGATGAACGAGATGGTCTGTTCAGACTGTAAAATATGCACCACTGAAGCATATGCTTATCATTATTCTTGAAAATGTGTTTAGAAAAAAGAAACACAGAATGAGACTGACTGCACTGTGCAATTCACCTGTGACTTGCAACGGCCACAGTGTTGAAGTCACTGGGGAAAAAAAGGTACATTTTGAAAAGATAGTGAATATGTTTAGAATCCATTCTATGAGTTGTGTTTGCTTGTCCAAAAGGTAATAGTTAATCAAGTTCTTACCTTCTTTGGGAAACTTCACAGAGGAACCTTATATTTGACTTTTATAAAGTCATAATATCCTACATGGGAGACTTGAACAGAATAGCAATTTATTTGTGCAAAACGGTGATAGAACAAGACCGAAGGTATATGGGCAGAATATATTTCTATGTTTAAATATTGGTTCCTCTTTGGGCAATGTTTACCATGAGGAAGAAGCATGACTTTGCAGCAGGTACTCTTTTCTGAAAATGTGAAAATAATTCGAAAACTAACTTTTCACATTTTTCTTTCAAAGAAAGCTTTTCCTTTCCACATCTCATCTCACAGATTAATAAGTCAAAAAGCTCAGTGAGTTTGCAGAGAGAGTAAATGGGAGTCCTCAAGTCCATTGAATGCGTAAGGTTCTTAAGGGAAATGTTTCCTCAGTCAATGTTTATCATCCTTTAGCAAAACTGAGTATCAAATGAACATCAGAACAACAAAATATGACAGATGATGTGCTCCAAAGGGTAAGCAAGGAAGTGGAGTGTGCAAAAGTCATGTTTTCTTACATACGCACTTCAGCTGCACCATAGAAGTATATTTAATATAGCATGATATACTTCCCTCTGAAGTCTTAGTCACAAACAGGTCTCTGTGAAGGACAAAGGTAAAGGAAGACTAAGGCCTTTTTGAATAGAAACCCTCAAGCAAAATCTGGAACAGCAACAGCAAATTGATTCATGATCTGAGTAGCACTCTGAGTTGTTTCATGTAAGATAAACACTTTAACCTGTACAGTCCAACTGTGTGCTCGCAAAGTTTGACTCAGCTCCATCATCCTCAACTATAAGGGATACACAGTGATGATATTCTCCAAGTCTTCCTGTATTTCAAGAAAAAGTTGTCTTAAATATATCTGTATAATAAAGTTGATAAGTTTATTAGCTAATAAAAGAGTTGCGCACTGTGAGGATTGATTCAAAAGTCTCATAAAATAACACTCAAATAACTATTTTCCTTTAACTGTCATGGGATGTACAACATAAATTAACACACTGCTCTTCCTATCCATAAGGTTTTTATTCCTTTTTTCTGAAGCCTGTGAAGATTTTCCTTAACTTTTCTTATGCTTGCTCTGTGATGATAGTCACAGGCTGATGAAGATAAATGAAGTTTATGCGCACTGTATTACAGTGCTCATTTCAACAATTTCAAATTCATTTGAAGAAAGACTGCATAGTGTTAACAGAGGTTAATATTCAAACTGTATTGAAATCTCTTCTGTGTACTAGCTTTCATGTTCTAGCTACACCATGCTATCCTGCTTTGGAATTAAAGCAAATGTAAGCATTTTGCTGAATCTTTGCTATAGTTATAATAAGCAAAGCAAGCACAAAAATTAGGATAAGTAATATTGGCATTATTTATTTAAGTTCTTCATGCTTAAACTAGTTTCTGTTCTCCGTTATGGAACTCTTCCAAAAATATTGATGAAATGACTTAGTAACATGCTTGAATCTATGATCTTTCAGTACTGTTGCAATGTTCACAAGCTGCTACATGCCACAACTGAATAACATGATCATTTTTATTGGATCCTGACTGCAGAAAATCTGACCGCAGTTTTATAAAGCAAAGTCCACATATGTACTGCTCCTGCCCCAGAGAGCTCAATCTTGGCTTTTCATATCATAAACAGGGGACTATAGTGTCAAATCATGTATGCGGAAACAGAAATGATTAGTAATAAAAATAGATATATTTGAATGAGTTATGAAATCCATACTGTAGTTTTTAATTAATTAGAATATGCTGCACAATTGCTGTCTAGCACTTACCGCTTATTTGACTTTCTTCATTTGATTCCTAAGATTAATTTTTTGGCCCTGCATAAATCTAATTTTACTGTGCTAATTCTAGACTTTCTCTCCAGCTTACCAGGATTTCCTGGCATTGTGATCCTGTTCTCTGGAGTTATTCCACCACTCTTACTTGCTGTTGCCTACAAATTTTATAAGGAAGCTCACTTCTTTATCTTTGAAGCCACTAATAAGACATTAAACAGAGCCCTGCATGAAGCTGCTGAGAATGTCTTTAGCTATGATTATAAACCAAGTGCTAACTTTTCTTTGAATATATTGGTTCATAGATTTGTATTTTGTTCAAGCCTCATTTGCCTAGGTATTGGGGTTTCCTTTTCATTACTTTCTTTTTTCTTTTCTTTTTTCTTTTTTTTAAGGAATGTTGTATGAGGCCACATGTAAGATCTCACTAATGTGAAGATAAAATGCTGAAAGCTTTTCCCTTCCCACAAAGCCAGTTATTCTCTGAAAGCTTGACATGATTTTTTGTGAATTCTTATGACCTGTTTGTCACCTGATCTCCTAAATAATTATAGTTTCCTTTTTTTTAAAAAAAAGAATTTTTTAGCCTCAAAGTCGTGCTGACTAGTCTATAATTCTCCAAATTCTGCTTTTTAAAAATAGGTAGAGTGCTTGATCTTTTTTCAGTCTATTAAGTTTTCACCTGTCATTGAGTTCTCAAAGATAACCACTAATGTTTCGGAAATTGCTCTAACTGATTTCTTAAGTTCTGTAGGGAGATTTAATACGCCCTGTTGAATTGACTTTCAACTTTTCTAAATCACCTTTTTCCTTTCTCCACACTATATTCCTAGTCCTTGCACTAAACCCTAAACCTAGTACGTAATTTAATTGTTTACTCATGTTTGATTTTTTTTGTGAAAGTTTAAGGAAAAATATAGGATTGAGAAGTTTTGCTATCCCATGTGTAGAATTTTCCTCATGTATGTTACTGTTAACCCTTGAGTTCACTACAAATAACCCAGCTTTGTAAGCTGAATTTTTTGAAATTCAAATCCATAGAAATTTAATGGAGTTCAACAGCTCCAATGGAGCCTTACTGAAGCATGTAAAGCTATATCCTTCAGTACAATGCAGTGTGCTGTGTCATCAGCACTGAATCAGTTAACATTTTAATTTAGTTTATGAAGTGTCACTTTACCTGTTCTAGGAATTCAGCTATTGTAATTTAGGACATTTTAATGCATCATCTAATTTCAAGGTGTTCTAGTGATTCAAATGTAGTAATTTACTGCATTTCATGTATCTATTTGATCAAGAAAGCATTTTAGAAACCTCAAACATCTTTCCTGTGTCTAATTAGTGACTTTATCTCTGTCTTATTTTGAAATACAGTTCAGTCTCTTGTTGAGAGACGTTTGACGATAATTAGCTTCTCATTGGTACTTTTGTTTTAGTTATATCATCCTATAAGGAGGAATTAACTGCTCAGTGAACTAAAGTGCTTTTGCACATCTTTTCATCTTTAGGATGCCTTTATATGACCATAAGCTCTGAAATGGAAGTCTGAATGTCTTCCTAAATTTGAAGCACATACTCATTTCTTAAAGATTGTAGAACTGTTACATAAAATGGATAATTATTAAGAAGACAGGGTGCTTTTTTTCTCCTTCTAGTGATATGTGTTCAATGAAACAATTTTATGCTTTTTCTCCCATTTGTCTAGATAACAAATCCCACATATAAATGCGCATATTAGTCTCAGTAAGTTCTAAAATGTGGCCCAAGAGTACAATAACAGTGTTATGGTAGGTCAGTCTGAACATGGAACTGAATGAAAGAGTTCCTATGCCATTGGACTGAACTGTAGCTGGCTCAGATCAGTACATCACTTTCATTAACATGAAACTTTTCCCATATATGAAGCAGTAACAAAAACAAGTTGCAGGCTTTTGTTATGAATAGCATGCCATTAGTTGTATACTGAACCATTAAAAATGTATCATGCTTACTACATATTACATGCACATTTGTGCTCAGCTGAGTGAAATATGAGTTTATAATCCTTTACTATGTAGCTGACCATAGTTTGGATGTATTTTTGGTTCACTTTTGTTGTCCTCTAAGTTAAGATACTTTTGAAATTGCAGATGTTCTGTACATGCTGAGATCTGTTAGGAACATATGTGTACAACCTTACTAATGTGGAGACCAGACTAATGTGTCTGGTGGTCAGGCTAGGAAGGAAAAGAAAAGGGCAAGTGATACTTCCTCTGAATAATCTTTTAGCCTCCTGAGACTGGCAGGTGAAGGACTTCCTGTGGGATGTCTGTATTTAAGAGTCGTTGATGGATTATTTTCTCATATTCTTGTCCTTTCAATCTTCTTTCCATCTCCTGACTTGGTCCCCCATTTTTGACTTATACTAATTTTAAGTATAAAAAAAATGTATTAAAAGACCATTCAGTTTTCAAAAGGCTGTTCAGTTTTCAAAGTCAATCTCTCAGAATTTCAGCTATGTCAAAAGCACTGTTGCACATGCAGCCTTCTTTTCATCCCTTTGCTTGGAACGCCTTGCTGTCACTGGAACAGCTCACAGAGGGCTACGCTCAGTTATGCTCTGTGCATGCTCCAATGATATCTCCTTGTGAGAGAGGCTAAGAAATGCTTAATATAGACAGAATCTTTGTCTAGGTTAGATAATTATCTCTGATATGTTTCTACTGAAGATTTTGAATAGTGTGTTTTTTCAAAGGATGTAAATGGGCTGTAGTTTGACAAATCATCATGGGAATAAATTAAAGCATAGGACTGACAGCGAGCAGATCAGATGTGAAATCTTATCTACCACTGAGTCACTTTAGCTTCTTATTAGCATAGTTCTAGTTTTAAGATTATTTTCTTTTCAGTTTGGCAAAATATTTTATTTTTCTCTTCTTTGAAATCCCACATTGGGAATTTAAAGTAGGATACTATAAAAGGAGAGTTCAAGCATCCGGACATATATAACCTGTTCTGCTAAAATTGGCTACTTTACATGAAGTATTACTGTTATAATCCCTTGTGCTCATTTTCATATTGACATTTCTAAACCTTATGTATTAGATGATTTAATTGCCTTTCATTGGGTGCATAGGAACATGAAGTTTTAGGGGAAGAGGTTCTGGCTCATTTTCTCAATGCCAAAATCATATATATCACAATTTGGTTAAGTTCCACTTCAGGGAGTCATGTTTACATATGGAAACTAACTGTTTGTTATTTTGGAAAAGAAGTCTGTTCTAAGAGATGGTTGATGTTCAAGGTGAAAAGTTGTATGCAGGCAGAATCAAAAACTTTCAAACTGTTTCCAAGTATAAGGAATAAAAAAATCCTTAACATATAGCTATGATTTCAGTCATTGTGCTAGGAATCCTGTTGTTATAAGTGGCTATTCCTTTTGGCAGCAGGAATAGAACTTGAAGCAGAATGGCAGGAAACAAATCTGCTAGAGAACACCACTAACAACATCTGCACCTGTCCCAAGTTCATAATCTAACTAGATTATTGATTTTAATATTTTATGTGTCTACTCAGTTTATTTACATGAGGGTAGCTACTGCTATTGCTAAGCAACTAAATAGCTAGGTTGCTGAATATTTAAAACATGCAGTCAGAATCCTGGAACTTTTCTGTGAAAGCTGAAGTTTTTTTCTGCCTAGGTGTATGCAGCTTTTATAGGCTGCCGCACTTATATTTTAATTCTCCTTTTCCTACAATAAAGGTAGTAAGGATGCCTAAGATAAAAACAGACCTTTCCAAGAGAAAAACATACCTAGTCCAAGCTTACCACCTCATAAGTAGAAATAATGTAGAAACACAACATAAGAACAGGAGTAGTGAGTTTCAACAACAGTCCATCTGCTGTCTAAAGGTATTAAGAATAACGTCTTCCACAATAGTTCTTTCTCGCAGCTTCTAAGCCATCATCATATGTACTCACCTGGCCTTGGATATAGATTGTCTGCACAATCCATCACACTAGCCTAATCGTAAGTCAGATTACCTTCTGGCCTCAGAAAGCCTACCAGTGATATGGATAAGTAAAAGAACACAGCACATAAACAAATTACTATCAGGTCCTCCATGGGTTATGGTCGTGTTCATCTTTCAGTCAAATACCTCTTAATAGTCCTGAAGTACTAGTCCGGGAGATAAAGTAGCTACTAAGATGTTCAAATGGTCCTTCTCTGACACAGGTATTGTATAGCTGAGCTGATTGTAGGTTTATACTATAATGCAGAAGTGGCCTCAGAGTCATGTCCAAGCTTAGATGTGCTGCCTTTACACACCATTCACTTGCTTCAGCATCTTCTTGCTCTGGGGTGACCTGCTACATATACTCAAGGGAAAAGTCTCAGGTGGCTCAATGTTCAGGGAACACACAGAGTAATTTGTATGTCCAGATTTGTCTGGAAATCCAGGTGTGGATAACCTTTTGACTCATCTTATGCCTTCACATGACTATCGGAAAAGAAAGTTGCCTACGGCATTCCCTGAAAGGACTGAGTTCAGCCTGCCTGTGAAAGAAATATGATCTGATGAACTGAGACCTACAGTGTGCTCTGGCTGCTGCTGGGCTTTCATCCTCAGAAATCATCTATTTTGCCATTAAGGCCATGACAGTTTGAACTGAATTCACTGGTCTAAGCTCTGTTCCCTTATCACAGCCCATAAGAGACTGCTTAACATAAGCCTGAAATGGAGATTTAGTGGACTTCATACTTGCTTCCAGTTGTGCATTCTACCTCTAAAATGGTAACCGCAGTAAGCTCAGCATGCTAAAAAGCCATCAATTAGAATGATATTTTGTTTAAAATAAATATTCATCTTTCACTGTCAGGAAAAATAAAAGATGGAGCAGTACTCTTTATGTTTAAATAGTAGCACTGATCAAATGTTTTTCTGACAAAAAAAGAGTTTAATTTAAAAATGCCAGGTTCGTTGAACCTCAGATGTTCTGTATGAAACAATTTGGGTTTGATAAACTTTGTCTGGACTAGGGGAGGTCTGTCAAAGATCCTAGGGAGCACTGGAAACCTTGGCCAAGATAATCAGGAAAGCTAGTTATGTCAGGCCTCTTTAACCTTGATTCTTTATGAGTACTTGTCTTCAACAAGGTTAAGTTTATATGTGTTTTGAAATAGACCTCCTTTCAGCATTATTCAACATACAGCACTTACCTGAGATCATTCATTTAATAGAGAATTCTCATGAGTTAGTCACATTGTTAGAAACAGTTTATTCTATTGGAGGATAAAATCCAATCTTAAAAATTATTTTTAATCAAAATACTTCATTCTAAAACAATCTGTAGCTGAAACACTGACCACTGTTTCTTCTCCCAGTTCTATTCTAAGATGTAATCTGGCAATATAATTAAACTCATATCTCCTATGATATGGGAGGAAGTAAGGAGATCTGAAAGAAAGTCATCTTGAACTCTCTCTAGAATACTTTTATATCTTTGACAGTCCAGTGAGCTAAATCATTTATTCTAGCAATGCTAAACCATCAATGTTTCTAAAATTTATCATTCAATTACAGCTGTACATTACTCCTCGGACAAGTACACTTAAATGGAAACACATTCACTCTCCTTCTAGATACCTAGAAGCCAAATTCTTTTTATTTTTATACTATCAAGACTACTGTACTCTTCGATGAGAAAAATCTCTTTTCCATTTTCCACTGGCTACAATCTTCTTCTGGCTCAACCGTAAGACTTGTGGCATCATGCCAAGGAAACTGTCAAGTTCAGTGTGATTCCTGAGTTCCGCAGAAGAACTACACTTTCCATTTCACAAAAGAAAGTTTCTGAATTTTTTCCCCTCTAGAAATGATTCAGTCCAAGAACAGGGAACAAACCAAATTTCTACAGTGCAGAGAAATTTCACTTCAGGGCTGTCAAATAACAGCTAAAATATTACGACTTATTCCACTAGATATACTTTTAGCATTAAGGCATGTAACTTGCAGTAGGGATTTAAAAATATGTCCCTTAATACTAGTCAAAATAAAACCTTTTTCTCTTATAATGTTTATCACTGGCACTTAAACGAGTGAGCTTCATGGGCTTCATTTCCAGAGTGCTGGAAGTTTTCCTTCTGAATAGGCATCTGCTAAAACATTTTCTATCAAGAAGAAAGGAAAAGGTCTGTTCCAGCCAATTATTTCACCATCCCTCTTATTTTGATCATCTCCAGCATCATATGGAAACCATCATTGTTATAAAGTTAAATTCATATTTGTACCAGACAAACCGACTCCAAGTATGGATTTTATTTTGGACACCACTACATTTGATATGCTCCTGTAATAACCTATTTCTTATATTTAAATTGCAAGCATTTCTGTGGTAATTAGAGTACAACATAATCCTAATCAGATATCTGCCTGACTTTGGTAGTTGTCAGGATAATGATTGTTCAAGAGGCTTGAGTGAAGCGTCAAAAAGTCAAAGAGAGGCTTTTATTTTAGTGTATTTGAAAGCTCTATTCAGCTACAGCATAGAGCAACATACAGTTTCGTAATGACAAAATATAACTCATTTAAACACCTGCTGTAGTAATGTACACACAATGTTGTGGTTACATATGCAGCATCAACAGGAAAGAGGACGGATGTTAATATTGGTCTTTTTAGAAAAGACCTCTAAATCCTCTTCCAGATCTTCTACTGGCAAATGCATGCAATAATAGAAATGAAAACTTTTAAGGGACTACTCATTCAACATCTCTGTAGAATAAGTATATGAATAGTATAAAGTTTAGATAATTTTGTATTTATATCTATGAATGTTTGATTTTTCCCAAGGTTATGGAGTTTACTTTACTGCAATCCCAGCTTGGTAATAACATCTCATAGTTCATTTTTGTTCCAAGGATGTTCTAAGATTTTTGTCTTCTGCAGGAAACAATAGAAACCTATGAGCGAGCTAGTTGCTAGGACTATTTTTGGCTCGGTGAATGTGAAGTTAATATTTCAGATAGTTCTAATAGTAACAAAATAAAAAGCAGGGTCTTACTGACCGCCATATGCTCAGCTGGAATAACATTTCTGTGTTAATCAATTACAACAAAAAAGAAAAATCAGCTGGGCTCAATGAGCTCTAACCTGCATCAATAAATAGCGGCAAAACTATTAGAACTTTCTAAAAAGAGACTTGGGGCTGAGAGAGAATATTTTTAACAGAATTACTAAAGTCAATGATTTATAAATATAGTAACAAAAAATATGGTAATTGCTTCTTAAATTCTGAAAAATAATTTTTCCTCACTTAAAACCCAATTACGTGACTGATATGGAAATGTTATGATTAAGCACTGCGTAATTTTGACTAAAGTAGAAGTTGAGTACAGACCAAAATAAAAATGCTGTTCCTGTTGACCAAAAGGCGTTTAAGAGAGGCATAGTTTGGAGGTTTGGGAGCTAGGAAAATATATGAGAAATGGAAGAGCTCAATGAGAGCTAAAGAGGCAAAAGGCACTTTGAGAAGGCTACAGTAAAGTATCTTAATATAATTTACCACTGGAGAAACTAGAGATATAAAACAATTTTTGTCTTCAGTTGTTAGGCAAAAATGTATGAGTAGCATACATAAATGCTGCTAAATAGTGTTATAAATGGTATGATATTGTAAATGTTATTGTACTATAATCAGTAACATGCTATTGAATGAAATTTAATCCAAAATGATGGAGTAGATGAAATGATTGTTAGTGTATTTTCCTCTTTTGGAACCATGTTATGTGAAGGGAAAAAAAGGGATTGAGTAGATGAAGGAAAAGCCTGCAAGTAAAACAACCCTTTATTGTGAATAATTTTAATCGTGCTTTGTAAGGAGTAATTAAAAATGGGCCTAATAACTGCACTTATAAGCTAAGTTAGGGTAAGAAAGACTAATATGCTGGTTGATTAGGGTTAGGAAGGCTAAGATTTTGGCCGTGTTTATAATAGTTTTCCCAACCTGAAGGGAATGCGTGCAAGTAAAGTCTAGCATTTCACCTAAACAGTTGGATGGGAAGTAAGGGACGAGGAAGTGACTGTAGGAAATGAATTAGGCTGGTGGGCTCTCAGGGGATAATCTCTTTACAGTGTGTGAGGCATTTTGTGGCCTGGTAGTATTTTCCATCTGTTTGTTCAATGTACCTACATTTGGGTAGGTACAGTTTAAGATTTTTTTTCATAGATATATAGGTATGTAATGGGGCAGGGGGGAGATTCATTTTGCAGATGGTTTACAGAAGATCTTAAGTGTAGTTTAATTATGTCAATAACAAGATTTATTCCCTTTGTGAATCCGATCTCCAGATAATAAAAACCAATAAACGTTGGAGCCTTGTTAGGCAACTGTTTCCTCCTCTTGGAGGAAAAAAGCTTGTCTACTTTTACCCATCACAAGTAATAGTATTCGATTTCAAACTTACTCTTGCTGCCCAAATTTCTTAGGACTAATTAAAGGCTATGGCCTGGCGCACAATCTCTTACATATAGGAAGGAGAAAGTGTCTATAATGAGCAGACCAAACTATTACTTGTTATCATTCAGCAGAATTAGCCGCCTCTGTTTCAAAAGGTGATGCTCTAGTTCTTTAACTGATGCCAGTGCTTGAACTAGAAAGTGATAATGATGACAGTGGTACTTCTAGTTGCTGAAACTATTTTGACTACCTGTGTAAAATGTGATATTTCAAACTATAATTACATTTTGCAAATAGACTTGTTGAAAATTTTAGATTTGTATTCATTTCACACAGAATAAAATTTAAGGGCTAAAACTAGACTAAACCACTGGGTGGGGGGGGAGGAGGAAACAGTCTAAACAAGAAATATTTATTACAACATAGTTCAGAAACATTAGCTAATTCTCTTGTATCCTGACACCAGATTATAGGTTAAAGCTTTCCTTCTCACTTCACAGAACAACAGTGGGACATAGAAAAGGATCATTGTACCTAAGAATACATACAGCTGTAAAGGCAATTCAGAGAATATAATTCAGAATCACATGCTACAACCACTGTATAGAAAGAGGAAGCTATGCAAACATTTACACAGAGAAGAGCTTCAAACAAATTTTGTTGGGAACAAAAGTACAAACAAAATTAGAAACAGAAATATGATGCATTCACGTGACTAGATGGGGCACATTATTCACTCTTGAGACCTTCTGGCCTTTGCTTTTAGAGCACATTTGCAATAGACTTTCCTTAAATTTGGGTATCCATGAGAGCTGGAATAGTTTTGAAAGAACCCACAAACATAAATCAAAGTACTTTCTGCATTATTATCTTTTCATGTTTTCTGTCTCTCAGTTCAGTTCAAATTAAGTTTTATTGTAGCTTTTGTTAGTGCTCAGAAGTACCAGCCAAATTATGCCAAATGTTTTCCAAAGATAATTTTACTCCCTTCTACATGATCTTAATTGTAACTATTGCAGGGCCCAAGCGTTACTTTGATCTGAAATTGCTGAGGATTATGTGGTCCTGAAGTGCAAAAACCCCCATGATGACTGCTAATTGCAACTTCTAATTTCATTTAGACCAAGAATGAAAACAACAGGTTACCATAATATATTGAATTAATAAGCTTATTTTACCCATTTGTGTATTCCACTGATTTAAACTGCTGAAATATGTTCACAGTAATCTAATTAATTTCAAATGCCTAGATAGCATTGTTGTCACACCATGCTGACTTAATTTGCTGCTTGCTTTTAAAAGACAGAAGTATATGAAACCCAAGCTGTTAACTATTATTTTTCAGGAACTCTGCATAATGACATATTTCAGCAAAGAATATGGACATTTTCTGTTTTATATATATGACAAATAGATCTGCCTCCAATTCATGTATGGCTTTATTTAAAAGAAGGAGAGATTTTGTAGAACAGAAAATACATAAATAGAATTAGTCCTCCTGGATATTATCAAAGATAAAATAAACGTGGTTGAAAAATGAATTTAAATATCAGTTTCAAATTTTCCACTCCATTCAAAAAAAGAAAATCACAACTGAGCATTTCATGCACATACAACACATATTAATTATTTTGTTTTACAAAACATGACTTTTAATTTCATTTTACGCATTAACCTATTTATAGAAAAATTTCCAGGACAGAAGTCTATCTTGGTAGATTAACATTAAAAGGTGTTCTAGCAACATTTTTTGAATGGCATCTTTACATCAGATGGCCGAGTACAAATTACACATGTCCGTAACTAATTAAAATAACCTGGAAAATATAGATTCTCATCAAATAAATGCAGCTGTGTAGCAAAGTTGCAAGTCTCTGTCACGTCCTCAAGCAGACAGAAACACTTAAAGTAGTAAATATCATTTTGTATTTGTAGCTGTATAACCAGTCCTTTAGAATGGTACCAAACTTCATTTAAGCAGACGCCCTTAAATTCTGTAGGACAGATACAAATCTCAGTTATAGCACTATGAATACAATATAACTCCATTGTCTCCTGTTGGATTTCTTCCAAAGAAACTGAGATCAGAGTCTGGCTGGCTGGTTTTGTATGATAGTCCTGGCAGTGTTAACCTCCCCTGATGTTTACTGCTGGCTCCTGCGGAGCTTCAGAAATTCTTACAGCGTCTTAAAGAGCATGGTAAATAAAAAAGACCAGCACTGAAGTTTTGTAGAGGGTGGGTACAGTATGGAAAACTGGGTTTCTGGTATCTTCTAGCCCAAAGATATGTCTGTATTTCTCAGATAAGTACTGCACTTTGGTCAAGCAACACTAAAGAATAATATGTAGCAGCGTTTGGAGTTATCTGTCCTAGATGATGCAGTGCTGGTAAAAGCATTCTCTTAGAAGATGACCTAGACTCTCTTCAGGCTGAAGAAGGTAAGGAAGGTAGGCTTCTTACTCCAAAGCAGTCTAACCAGTGATTGTTTGTAACTTCCATTTAAATTAGTGTCCTATAACATAGGAGAGAATAGAATGTAAAACTACTGTATAAAGTATAAGTAAGGTCTTAAAAGGAGGAAGAAAAGTGCACATATTCCAACACAAGCAAGGAAATAAAATTAGTTTAAGAAATAGTAAGTGACCACTTAAAATTTAATCTTACTTCGACCGCGAAATGAAAACTGCTGTGGCAATACAAAACAATCTTGGGATTTTTTTTTCAAAAGATCAGATGACTCATTAGTTACAAAAATTGAGAAGCACTGTTTTGACAACTAAACTACTGTATAAAAAGGAAGAAGGTCCTCCTCATCTTATTAGCATGTAAACAGTATTGCACTAATGTGGTTAAAACAAATCAGAGTCATTTGGCTTCTAACATATGTTTATTGAGCAGGCAATTGTCTGTATCTATCCAGGCGGACGTACTCAGCAGGGAGTGAGGTATCCTGGATTCTGTATTCAGAAAGTAACTTTGAATTAATTTTGCTGTGTTCCTGATCTTGTCAGAATGTGTTAAGCATCTTTGGAGTAGGCCTACTGCATTAGACCTCACAGGGGACTTGTGTGCCTATTTTTCTAATCTGTCTCATGCTTCCGGTTGAGACTGTCCTGGACACACACAAATACTGTGCTCGGGCAGCTCTCTGTATTGCCAGCATTAGGGAGTTCTGTGGTCAGTGAGGGAATTACCTAATCAGTTTAGGCATGCCTTGAAGGAAATGGTATGTTTGGTTAAAACTCAAGAAAGAGATACAAAGTCTATCTAAGTCTCTCTCTTGGATCCAGATGCTGTCCTGACATCTCAATGAGATATATGTTATTTCCGCAGGTGGACTCGAAACAATATGCTGAATTTCAGAATCCTAATTTTTTGTGTAGCTGTAATACAGATATTGGTGCCAATTCGTGTCTCCCTTTTTCTCTTTTCCCAGTTCTCTGCGGCTTCAGAGAAGAAAGCATGTTAGAGGTCTATCTAAAAGCTGGTAATTCCTTCTGCTTGCACCAAAATATATCCTCCAATATTCTTTTAAAAGGATTCTTCTAAAAAAAGTCATCTTAAGGGATGACTTTGAAATCAGAATTTTTGCTAGTGTAATCAGCATTCTTATTTATAGACATATTTTTCAAAAAAAAAAAATAAAAGAGGAGAAAAGAAAGCAGATTTACCTAAACAATCTTTTTATGTTCATAAGATCATTTTTATTGCCACATTTTACTTGATTACATCCCTAGTGCTCTTTTCAGTTCTGCTCTGCTCATGTGATTGTGCAGGAGTTGTGAGTGGTTTTGACCCAGCTATTTTGATTTCTCTGGTAAATAATATATTTAAAGAGTAAATTTCTGTAGCAAGCAGTTATGCATTACATAAATACACACTACCCCAGCTCTGTTGGAGGATTTAGATCAACTGGTGGCACTGTCATTTTAGGACAGTCTGAAGTTAGAAAAATTAAAAGATGCACAAATATATCTGCCATTTAAGTAGAGATGACGTATGTTTTACTTGAGTTTTTATACTATGCTTTGTGTAAGAATGGAAGGACGAAGTGTTAGATGTAAATTTGAATTTCTTAGCTTTTTTCATTTCATGCCACAACCTTTTCCAGCTTAATTGTCTTTCCTGACAGTAATTTGTTCCATGTGGTTTTAACAAGTGTGTGTACTGGAGATAGGGGAGTTTATTGATAATAATAAAGCTTTGTTACAGATTTTATCTCATTTTCCTTCAAGCATTTTTATTTTTTACAGTATTTCTTTAATCAGAATCTTTCAAGCACCGTGACTAACAACTGCACACAAGGACTTTGAAAAACTGTGGTGCAATTTATCACGAGAGATAAGATGCTGAGACACAATGAGGAAGATAGGAAATCATATTGAAATTAATGGATTTTGAGGGCCTTTGGACTGAGGGGTTCCTCTTACTTGTTCTATGTTAATGCAGCTTGTGCTGCAGCACAAGTACAAGTTTGATTCAACAACAATAATATGACAAAAGTCATGCAGTCACTGTGGAATATAAACAGACTTGTAAAATGTAAAAACATTGCTGATTTGAGAAGATTATTATTTCAACTATTTAAAAATTTACTAACTAACTGAATTAATTTTATAAAAGGAAGAAAAGGGCACACAACTGAAATCCACAGTCTTTGCTACTAGAAATGCTAGAAGTAATGCTACTAAATGATAACTCAGAATTCAAAATCTTTTGTTTTAAAACCTCACTGTAATATCTTGGAGTTGTCTTGCTTCTGTCTAGTGATACGAGTATAAAGTATCCATTGCACTTACTGAAAAAAAAAATCTATCTAAACTTGCTGTTCTGACCTGGTATGAAATCCCAAAATATAATAGCATGTTATGCAATGCTTTTAGTAATTATTTTTGTGTATCAGTAAATGTATTCTCGGCAACAAAATGCCTTTTATTATTTGTTAATCCTTGAGTTCTGGAGGCAATCCTTTGAGAAGATTGCAATGTACCAAAAGACATAACGTTGCCCCCAAGATAGTAAAACATTGGATTGAAAATATATATTTACTGTGTTTTTCACCTTTCATGAGACATCAAGTGTTCAATCACAACATACCTACATTTCTAGAATAGTATTTTATTGTTATCATCTTTCCACTTGGAAGCAGAAATTAGTCATACATATAGTTGTATTGAAGCTGCTTGGTTGATGTTATATAGAGGGAAAAACATTTGAATCAAGTCATACTATTTATTTTGAATCTTCAGATAGAAGCTAAATAGAAGAATCTCAGGAGTGTGCATACATGTGTGTATATGTATGTATGTATACATATTTTTATATATCTATATAAATATTTATATACATATATGTATACATATTTATATAAATAGATAATATAAATTTTCTGCAAATGCTACTAATTTGAAATTTGTTTCGTAAAGACAAATTATTACATCTTATTTAATTATTTTTAGCCTGTTGATAAAATCTTATTCCTTCCTGCTCAGCTTTATCTTACAGAAGTCAATTGATGAGGCCTCCAGTGTTTCTAGCTTATTTTCATATACTCAGATAGATCCCAGTATTGTAAAGACTTCTGCAATTCCTTAGCTTTATATACTGTGGGGCTTATTTTCACTTGCTACAAAAAGCCTGAAGTCAGCTAAACTGTTCCTAGAAATAAGAATGTACCTAAATCGATGTCAGAGTAGAGCCTTACTGGGTCATTCTTACTGTTAGTTAAATAACTGCCAGTTTCTTGAAATATTCATTACTGAGGTATTTAAAATTGATTGTAATGGATTTACTCAGATCTGAGTATATTAAGCAGAATTATCTCCTGCGGAGTGAAATAGTCTATATTATCTGCAACCCTGCAGTTTCCTGCACAATTTTCTTTTTTTCATGTCTTCTCAGTGTAATGATCAGTTTGTTTCTTTCCAGGTTATATTCTGTTTCTTCAATGATTACTTTTATTTGTCACCTCTGAATATTTGGAACAATACTAGAGATGCATTGTGTTTTCTTTCCTTTGCATATTTTGAGTTTCCTATTCTTTCACATTGTATCTATGCACTTATTAAATGCTTTTATAACAACTCATAGTTTTGCTTAAATGGTGTAATATGTTCACATGATTTTGAATTTATCTTGTAGATCATTTATGAAGATCTTGCATTTATTTTCCACAGAAGCCTCCCCAATTATCTCTCGTTATTCCCTTTGTCTGGAAAGATCTTGAGTCTTTTATTAAGGAAAGATACTTAAGAGTCTCTCCAAAATCTACTTTCACCCAAAATTGATCAATACTGACTTCCATCTCCATGCTAATATAACCAAAATAAACCTGAGGGGTGAGACAGTATAGATGATAATAGCTGCACTAAAGTCAAAAGGAGCTGAGACTGGTGTTCCCTTCTATTAAAGCAAGGAGCATACAGTGTGAAGGTAACTCAGGACTCCTCCTTACTTTCACCCCATTACCTATTGTGATGTCCCTTTGTATCAAGTGAGATGTTTTTAAACTAGAGTTTAACTTTTTATTTAGCTATTTCAGTAAATGTAATCAGCTTTAATCTTGCTCCATAGCACAAATAACATATTTATGTTGATTGCTCCAGACATTTAAATACACCAGGGAGTTTCTAATACTGAGGAAACTTTAGTGTTATGAGAACTTAGCCACTGATAAAAAGCTTATTTCTTTTAAGCATTTTACTGGAAAAAAATCACAAAATGCGTTAAGTAAATTATTTAACGAATATTATTCAAATAGCTCTAATTGTCAGAGCCAGAATGCCACCAAGGTAACTTGCCTTTGATATTCCTCTCCCCCAAGAACAATGTTTTACAGATTTGAGATTTTTTTCTTTAAATAAATTCTCTGAAGCTGTATCTATTAGTCATAGAAATAACTGTCTCTTTGGTTGATAGCTTGAAAAAAACAATGCTTTATGTCACTGAAAGAGCATTCGTAAAATATCTGCAGCAGTAGTTAATTTCAAGCCATTTTTCAAACAATTAACTTTTAATATAATTTCAAAATTGAGCATGGGTAGCAGACAGGAAGTTAGAAGAATTACTGCCAAGACAGGAAAAATACTTTAAGGAAAAATTAAAAATCAGAACAACAGTGGAAATGAAATTATAGACTAGGCCAGAGGTTTTATATGCCTCATATAAGTCCCAAGGAAGTCTGCAGAAAGCTAATTCTGCACTTCAAAGAGAGATGCATCTTACCAGCTACTCAGTGGCAGAGGTAGGGACGTGTATCCTTTTCTGAAGAGTACAGTGAGATTTAAATGTGCCTTTATCCTTCTTCATGGATATTATGCTGGTTTATTGGAATAAATCATCAAAGTAAGCTCATCAGATGGGTACAGAAAAGAACATATTATTGCATAGCTTTTTTAATGTGGCAAGATAACAAGCAATCTGAATTCAGCTACAGCTTAGAGAGCTCTGAACATGAAACAAAAGTTACAGATTTCACTTTTCTCTAAATTCATGCATTGCCAATAAGGTACAAAGAGTTATTTTTCCAACAGAGATCTTTTTCTCCCCTAATAAAAATTAAACTTATATATCACAGTGACGGATAGGAGCTCAAGGTCAAATGCTCTGTTTTGCTTACCAGAACTCAGTTTTACATATGTGGCTGTCAGCATTCAGGCTTGGAAAGCTTTGGACTTCTGCAAGCCCAGATGAAAACCTTAGAAGAAAATTCATTCCACTGTTTGTTTTTACTGTTGTTTCGTGTAGTGTAATAATCAGGGAAAATAAATACAGATTACTATCCATCCTTTTTATGTGCAAAAGATAGTCGCATTTGGCCCCCCAATTTTTTTTGTTTTGATACACAGGTCATCATAAACTTTTTGTTTTTGAGGAGAACCTCTACTTATCACAGTAAGTAGAGGTAAATCAAGATATTGTACATAAATACAAATACTAGCATATTATAAAGGACTGAACAATCATATTGTTAGCCATGTAGCCTACTACAACAATTTCTTGTTTGTGGCTGGCAACTCATAGTTAACTTATGCGTACCCCTCTCACTAGTTATGTCTATAGCTGTGGCAGCTGTACCTTATGTAACAGTTGTGGTTGAAAGGCTAAACCGTGAGATAGGACAGTCAAAATTTGCTTTCGATAGCGTTTTGAGTTAGATTGACTTGAAACATAAGTGTGCCTTTATGCTGGTTTCAGCGGTTACCAAATTTAGATATATTGATCATTTAACAATGATATTAGCGTCTCCTAATACAGTAACTGGCATCCACTATGACATTATTTTTAACAGGATTTATTTCTCAGTCTATTTTTTGAGTATAGAATAATGTCAAATGTCAGCCAATTAGTTCTTCTGTTTCTTCAAAATATCAAGTGAGTTGATTAAACTCTCATTAGCAGACAAGGTTGTCATAACACCAACTTATTTAAAAGCTGTTTATGTAATACAATATTCAGATTATACTAACAATCCTAGTTTATTACATTTAAGGAGTCCCCACTATATCTTCATGTAGTTTTATCTGGTCAACTTTTAATTAGTTGCAGCAGCATAAGAAGGCTTTAATTTCAGGAGAGTTAGAGGACATGAACCCATAGCTTAATTTGAATTTCCTTGATGCTTAAAGAAGATAGCTGGAGTTTAGAATTTTAGCTATCTTTATCCTCATACAGTGTGTTGTGTCCAACCTTTTAATTTGAAAAAAAGACTACCTAATAACTACCTAATAACAATTCCGTATTTTTTGTATTGTGAAATCATTACACTGAAGTAGATTGTATGATTTTATTTTACTTTAACATGACAAAGAATAACACAAAGAGAGTTGTTCTGAACAGATTTTTGTAGTTTTATGCCTTAATATACCTTTAATCTAGTGTTATAGCCAAACATAAGGTGATCTATTCTTGGGTTTATCTGACATTTACTTACTCACTAATGAAATGTTCTCAATGTCCTTCCTGAGACTGTAATTGCCAAGAAAAATGAAATAACGATATTACTTTTGACATGATGCAATTCTCAAAGCATTTTACAGATTTTATGTAGGAATCATTTTATCTTGGTTTGACTTAAACACATAAGAATATTTATACTAAGCCAGACCAAACATCCGTCAAGCCAAGTGTTGTGTCTCTAAGAGTCTATAAGAGAAAAGTCACAGGACTGGACAAGCATACATCTTACTTCACGCTCCCAATGTCACAGGTCCTTCAGCTAAGGGGTGGTCTGAACCTTATGTAGTTTCTATATATGTAGTAATCCACAATGGATTTCTCTTCCATGAACTTTTCCAACCTCCTCTTTTATCTATACAACTCTTAAATCTTCAGCGTTGTTTAAAAAGGAAATACGCAGATCTGATAACAATCCTTTGTGAAGAATCACTTGGTTTTGTCTATCCAGAATCCTACAGCTTGCTTTAATGTCTTAATATCAACATTGGAAAAGCCAGTAATGATTGTTCTTATGACTCTCAGCATGCCCCTCATGGTTTTGTAGACCCCTGCCACCCTTCCCCAAATTCATTCTTCTCCAGTCTGAAGGATGCTAGCTGAGTTCTGACTTTCTTTATATGAAAGCTGTACCACATCCTCAGTAGTTCCTGTTGCTCTTTCCTGAACCTTTCCAAGACTATGGTATTATTTTAGAGATGAGTGGACTAGATCTATATATAGTATTCAAGATGCAGATAAACCATGAATTTATATAATATTCTCTGTTATCTATTCCTTTTCTAATTATTCGTAACAGCTGACTTGCTTCCATGAACATTACTGAGCACTAAGTTGAGGTTTTCATGGAACTATATTATAGTCTCTGCTAATTTACCTTTAAGATTGCAGGCCTATAGTTTTCTGGATCTCCTCTGGAAGCTTTTTAGAAACTGCTGGCATAATTGCCCCCCTTCAGCCCCCCTCCATGGTAACAGAAAACCTTTTCTTCATGCAAACAAACCATGAATAGTATTTCAGCTATTTAATCCTGAAGTTCTCTCAAACTTTTGGGTGCACACCATTTGGTGCTGGTTATTCTTACTGCTCATTTTCTCAGCTTGTTCCGTAATGTTTCTAGTCATTTCCCTCATTCAGATCTTTTAGCAAGGCTCCCACAGTAAAGGTTCCTAGCTTGGGAATTTCCCCAGTTTTCCTTTCAACAACGAACTGTAAAAGCAAAGCATCCATTTCTTTCGTCTGTAGCAGCTTTCTTTTTTCTGTTTGCTTGCAAACACATTTTTCAAGGGATTTCTGATCAGTCCTGTCTAGCAGGTTTCTTGTTCCTACTGTACAAGTAGAAGGATTTATTATTAATTTTGATTTCTTTTTCTAGTTATTCCTCAATAACAACTGGCATAATAAGTCAAAATATTGTATTAGAACAAGACAATCATTAGGAAGGTAAAATGGAGCATATTCATTAATAGAACTTTTCTCAAGAAGGATTCTGCTTCACATAGGAGGTTGAAAGCACAGGTTAATATTGCATGTCACCTGATGGCTATCATGTAAAATGTTCAGCTTTTTTTTATTTACTTATCTACTTATTTTCATTCTTAGTATTTCTGAACTCCAAGCAATTTGACCATTTTTATTGCTGTTCATGCATACTAACCTGAATAAAATATTCCAGTTGCAGTGGAAAGAGAAGAAACTTAAAGAAAGTGCTACCTCTCTGTATTTATTTTATACGATGATTGTGTTCATTTTGCTGCCAAATCATGTGGCAAACTTGTATCTGATGAGATGCTACATGTAGATCTCTTCCAAAATTTCCAATCTTCTTTTTTCCATTGCATATATATGTACACATATATATACATACATTATATATAATCTGAAATTATTTTTCCCTATCTACATTGTTTTCTCTCTTAAAATTATTCTGCACCATATGGAAACACCGATTAGTCAGTGCTGTTTTGTCATGTCTGAAAGTGCAGCCTTCTGGAGAAACTAGGAAGCAGCCATACAGTAGCAAAAATGTTTCAGACTCCATCTATTGACCTATCAATTTGCTGCCTCTTTTTATTGGGCTTATCACAGGCACAGCATGCAGGGCTGGTCTCCAAGATGACTTCAGATTTCTGGAAGTGTGGAATGACTCTAATCTCATCTAAACAATCCTCTCTAAGATTATTCCACTCGGAGTATTATATGGTGAAGACATCAGAGACGATGTTTATTTATTTCCTTCTCTTGCTGCAGGCTGACTGCTTGCAGATATGTTTTTTCAAAGGATGGCTTTACATATACATTGAAGTGTATATGACCTTCACTACAAGAATGGGAAAGAAACTCCACCCTTATAAATGAACTGTTAAAAGTGTTAATAAACCTGTTCTTGGAGAAATGCTCACCAAAATGAACATATTAACTTTTCCACTGTCTCTGTATGTTCTCAGACTGTCAATTTTAGAAACCATAATTGGCAATTTACTACAGCTACAGCCACCAATCACCAGCATGTGGGAGAAAACCATGGTAGAATTGACAAACTTATTCTTATGGCATGTCAGATTTTCTAAACAAAACACCCATAAACATATGCTCTCTCTTATGAGTCTCAAAATAGCATTTCTCAGCAACACAGAAAAAAAGAAAAAACACAAACTTTGGTGGGCCAAAAATATGTGACACATCTTGTTTTGCTCTTTGCACACATCTGTCAACTTGTGCCACACTCAAAGGCTGCCATTAATAACAGGAAATTATGTACACAACCCTTACTTCTTATTTCAGACTTACCCTTAGTTTTATCAGTAGTGGAAGCTTGTGGGGGTGGAAAGAATTCAGTATTTGTTGTTTTAGAGGATTCTTTATTGGAAGAAAGTGCCAACACAGACCTTCTGCTTCCTGTGTATTTCTGTGTATGTGTATGCAGGCCCCTGTATATGCATGTATATTTGGAACAGTGGGGAGCAGAGTCCTTCAGAGCCTGCCCTATAAGTTAGGACTATAAGTTAGCACAGAGGCAGCAGGCTAGCTGAACCATAGGACTGGCTGGGCCATATGTGGAGAGACTGGACTCTCACTCTGACAATGGTAATCGAATAAAGGTGATCATCTAGGAACTAGTAGATGTAGAGTGCCAGGTACAGGATTATGGATGGGAGCTGAGCGCAGGAGCTCTATGAAAGAGCACCCCACTAAAACAGGAAGGTTCCTTGACTGCCAGGCAGGAGGAAAGAAGTAGAAAAAGGAGAGAAAGGGTGCAGGGGAGGAAATATCTGGATTATGGTATAGACCATGTGGCAATCAGGAAATACGCACTTGGTATGTGATTTAAAATATGTGGTTATCCAGAACTGGTAATTATATAGCATTTAAACATTCTTCATTACAAATAGTTGTATCAGGGCATATGGTGACTTAAAAAGGGCTCTCCCCCTCAAGGAACTTACTCTGAAATAATGAGCTCTATTCGGCCAGGCAGGGGATGCTATATTTGAATAGTATCATTCTACAGTGTTATTTAAAATACCATGAAAGCCATTTACCATCTCCTGTACTCCTTTTTTGCTTCCTCTTCGTCTTTTTCTTGCCTTTTAATTTCCTGCTTTTATACTGAGAGCCTCAAATAGCCCCTTGCCTCTCCTCAGTGAAAAGAGCGATGAATTGCTTCTTTGGGAGTCAGCAACCAATGTTTTGTGGTGTTTTGATTTTCAGGAAAATCAAAGCTGTTGGCCTCCCTCAGGAATGTAAAGTGCAATTTGCTGCATGCTCATCCTCTTCCTTGACCCAGGCCTGGGAATTTAGGTTAATTTTTAAGTTGGGTTTTGCACAGGTAATAAGAATGCTTTAGATGGCATTTATTGGTTGGTTAGTAAAATTCATTTCCACTGACAGCACTAGATCTTACTTTTCTTCACCCTAAATTTCACTTTTGACCATCTGCTGTTTTTAGAGCATATAAGCATTTTCTCTAGCCCAGAAAAAGCCCATGGATTTATCAGGATATAAGACACTCTTGTAAAGATCTGTAATGTACATGTAGAGGCAATGATAGCTCCTCCTATTACAAATCTATTTGAAAAGTTTAATTTTGAGAGAAGTCATTTAGCACCGTTAAAAGTGAAGTGTATATTGTCTCCTCAGACATAAGAGATTCAGCAAAAGGTATTCCTAAAACATGGAGCCTGTGGTCTATCGGAAGAACATTTTACTTTACATTTCATGACTGCATTGCTACTGAAAGGAAGACAATGTCCCTTGACATTCTTTCAATGTCCTTTTTCATTCTTTCTCTTTTGTAACTGTTCTCTATAGCATTTGGGAAGGGGAAGAGATTTTGTCAAACTGCAACTCCCAGTCGATCCATAGTTTTATATGTGTGCAAGTATTTTTTAGCAGAGCTTATCTCCTGATACACAACCCAGTAGTGGGGGACAGTGGATAGTGATATAACCCTACAAATGTCTCTTATTTTTCTTTAGAGGGAACTAATAGCACCTTCCTGACAGGTCAGGGGGTTATTAGATCTTTGTGAGGTTCAATCAAGTTATGTGGCATAAAAACGTTTTGGTCTTTGCACATCATTAGACATAGCATGAAAAGCTTTTAGCAACTGTACAGCTGTTCTACAACATTTGATAGCTAGCAAAGAAATACATCACAGAGCAGCATGAAATTTCTTCACTGTGTTGATTAATATCTAAAAACTGTGGGAAACAAACTGAAATAAAGGTGTCTCTGTACCAATTCACAATGTTTACAAAATAAGTATTAAGCTTTTTCCAAAAAATACTGGGATTGATTCCCCCCCCCCCCCTTCAGTTTTATAGCAATGTTCACTACAAATAAGTTGCAGGAAAATTACTTCTCTACTGTTTTACAATGCTTCTCTTATCTAGCAGGCACAGCTGTCACATACTCAAATACTTTTATTTATGTTTTATATGGCTGGAAATATTAGTGCTTAGGTCTTTTAATGGAAAAAATATTCCTTATCAAAGGGCATAGTGAATATTAACTAATCTACTAGTTTTTTTGACCTGTAAGAGGTAATGATTAATTATTTTATCCAATCCACCAAAATATCTTCTTTTTTTTCTCTCCCTATCTTTCATACTGACAAATGTCACTGGATTAACTGAGTGGTGTATTACTATATGATATATACATACATGAAAAGTTAGCATTATTTTCTAGCCCTTTTTGTTACCATTTTTGCACCTCTAAGCAAACCCAGAGTATTGCAAAAAAGAGTATTGCATAAGAAGAAAGTGTCTAGAGTTGCATCTGGTAAGAACTAATGTTTAAAGCTTTTAAACAAACAAAAAATCATTTTTCAGTAAAAGAAAGATGGAAACTTTGCACATAAACGTGCTAGCAAATTCATTGTTCTTGTCTAGTTTCTATTTAAGTGAATGGAGTCAATAATTGGAGTTTTTTTTAGTTTCACTTTCTAGTCCTCTTATGCTTTTGGTTGTATAATGCTATTTATGATTTTGCAGTCTTATAGCAATTAGGAACTTACTGAATTTGTAATTGCTACAAAATCTACTCACAATTTTCTAAATATTTTTACTCCTGCAATTTGTGTCTAAAGTGTAGCATATTCTTTTTCTTTTCATCAATTGTCTTTAACTCTATCTGAAATTGATACTGAAATTGTTTCTTAGAATGAAAAATCATCTCTAATTATAAGTTGGAAATCTTGTGTGGGAAATCCCTTAATCAAATAGTTTTTATGGAGATACTGAAGCTATATCGATGGTGGTGGGAGCTCAAATAGAGAATACCAATCTTGACTGGTTGTGTGGGAGGGGACATGAACAGGCTGGAGAGATGGGTAGAAAGGAACCTCATGAACTTCTGCAAAGGGAACTGCAAAGTCCTGCACCTGGGAGGAATAACCCCAGGCACCAGTACAGGCTGGGGCCCAACATACTGGAAAGCAGCTCTGCAGAGAAGGACCTGGGGGTCCTCGTGGACGAGTTGACCATAAGCCAGCAAGGCACCCTTACAGCAGAGAAGGCCAATGGTATCTTGGGCTGCATTAGGAAGAACATTGCCAGCAGGTTGAGGGATATGATCCTTCTGCTCTACTCAGCACTGCTGAGGCTACATCTGGAGTACTGTGTCTAATTCTGGTCTCCCCAGTACAAGAAAGACATGGACATACTGGAGCAAGGCCAGAGAAGGGCCACTAAGATGATTAAGGAACTGGAGCATCTCTCATATGAAGAGAGGCTGGAAGAGCAGGCACTGTTCAGCCTGGAGAAGAGAAGGCTCGGGAGGATCTTAACAATGTGTATGACTATCTGATGCGAGGGTGTAGAGAAGATGTAGCTGGACTCTTCCCCATGGTACCCAGTGACAAGGCAAGAGGCAACAGGCGGAAACTGAAACACAGGAAGTTTCATCTGAGTATAAGGAAAAACTTTACTGTGAGGGTGACTGAGCACTGGAACAGGTTACCCAGAGGGGTTGTGGAGTCTCCATCCTAGGAGATATTCAAATCCTACCTGGACATGATCCTGTGCAATGTGGTCTAGGTGACTCTGCTTGAGCAGGGGGGTTGGACTAGATGATCTCCAGAGGTCCCTTCCAACCTCAACCATTCTGTAATTCTGTGAAAGCTGTAGGGAAAATTAATGTTTATTATTGTTGTGAATTTCAAGATTACATTCAGTTCCCATTAATAAGTTCCCCAATGCCACCACAGAGAAAAACAAAACATGGCAATATTTTAAAATACACAAAACTCCATGCAAAATTATTAGGAGTTATGTATGATTAAGGATGATGCAAAACTATCATCCTGAAGTTACACATCTGGAAGTAAGGAATTCTTTTGTGAAAATACTGTGTGATATAGCCTTTAATTATTTTTCATGATTCCCTGGAGAAACAACCTTATGTTGTAGACAACTGCTTCATCCAAAACAGAGCTTTTGTGGGTAAACTAATATACTGTATCTAGCTTCTGAACCTCAGTTTGGAGCTGGCTTTTTTCAAACAGAGTAGGGGTAAACTCTATACAATATTCTACCTAAATCAATGACTAGAAGATTCCAGTTGTAAGTGATAAAACTGCATCATTTAGAAGAGAAGTCATATTAAGAAGTCTGTCAATAAAGATCACTACTATGTAGATTTGTATACTACTTCATGACTAGAATAGCTGAACATTTTCCAGAAGTGCATTAAGGAATATAGAGAACATATGTAAAATATATTTGATTCATTTTCTGTATCACAGAAGAGTGAAATTTATCATTGGTTTGGTAAGATTTAATTATTTGCTTATATTGTGTTGTAATCTGCTAAATGTTTATGTTAAAGAAATTACAGAGGCTGTGCCTTGCCCTTGCAGCCAAAGGTCTGTGTTGATCCTTAGTTCCTATGGCAGTTCATTCCACACTCTTGCACTGGTCACTGTGCAAGTTCTTTATAAAAAGAATTTGCCTTATGGTAAAGAGACACAGTGTGTTTAATAGTGTGTTAATAATTGTTACTAAGTCTTAATAATTTTACAGTGTTCTGTGATCTTCTGCCCTGCAGTCTAAATTGTCTTATGTTAGGGGTCCCAGTGATTGCTCTACTAGTCTATCATGAGATCACTATCAATTAAAACAAATTACGGAAATTGTGACCAATAACGTGTATGGTAAGGGTTGAAATTTTTTTCACTATGTATTTTTGAAACTAGAGACTTAATATGTAATAAGATAATTAAATGACTATATTGTGAGAAAGCAGAATTAAGATTTACTTTTTTTGAGTTAAAGCTCAGTTATACTGAAAAGATATGGGAGGGACAATAGCTGGGTAAAAAAGCTAGCAAGTAGCGACATGAAGATGCTTGCTTTGTACATCACAGTCTGTCTGTTGCTTCATTACCTGAGTATTTCTTAAATGAACAGCCTTTTGAGGAAGAGGATTACTGATAAAATTAATCATATTACAGGCCCGCATGATAATTTATAAGGTGGGTCAAACCTTCAAACTTTTCTAAAAATGCAGAACAATGACACACTCTTGGACTTTTTTATAGCTAAAAAGCTTGTTTCCAAAATACATATTACAAGGGAAATTCTCCCACGCTTTTGTTGAAATTGTTGCCTTATAACTTGTAACCGTAAAGTTAGCAAAAGTAAGCAGACAGCTTTATTCACAACTCTATGATATTCTAAATAATCCTTTATCATTTCTTGAATGTATAAAATTCAGTTCATGGCATACAGTGTACAGACTCACATGCCACAAATCATTTTACCTTCTTCCCGTATATCAAAAGAATGAGTTCTGAGTTGGATAGGTAAATATTGTCACATATACATTAATCCCAGCGCCTGAGAAGAAAAAGAAAATTGAGCAGTTGTCATCCTACTTCTTCCGAATTCCCATATATTCTCTGCACATTTAGGAGCTCATTAACTAGGACACTATGTCAATATATTCCTGAAATTCAAGAATGCAAACCCCTGAGTTGTGGTGAGAGATGAGAAGGTTCTGTCTGTTCATTCAGTCCAGCTTACACCCCGTGTATGTGTTTCTTAGGGATATATTTTCTATTCATTCATATAGTCTAGTTTATAAAGGCAAATCTTGTCCTGGGAAACTGTATAACAACTCTTTATCAAGAATGCTTTTGTTTTTAGTGTATCATTAGATAATCATTAGATATGTTTACCCTTATTGTAGATTATTAGCTGTCACCTGGGAAAAAAATAATGCCCTTCGTTCCAACAGGATTGTGTTTGACTCAAGGTCATCTATTAACCTTTTTCAAAATTAATTTTTACTTTTAAAGACGAGGCAATTAATAAACCACACTCTCTCTTGGATGAGGTAATACTGTAGACAGGGAAAGATTTCTCACCACTTCAAAGTGGAGGTTTGGACCTCTTCAAAATGGGTTTGGGATTTTTAAAAAGTCACTATCATGTAATTTTTTATCTCTGGATATTCATCAATAAAATTGTTTCTAGCTGTGATCCAGCTTTCCCAGCACTCACAAAATCAATTTCTTTCAGCCATTTTATATTCATGCAATGCAAATGCACAATTTGCATTTGTAAATTAAGTAAATTAAACCCATTCCTCCCACTAAGAATTTAAGCAGGCTCACAGTGAGACTACCTATATCATGGAGTTTCATGCTTTAAACTAAGCTAAAGCCTTACGTGTTTAGCAGTGTTACATTCAGAAGGCAGTCACTGATGTAAAACTTCTCTGTCAGTCAAACTGCTATCATTTTGCCTAAGCTTTTTTGCCAGTTCTCTCTTTAGTTACCTTTTCTATTTTTTTTGGACCTTTTTAGAACTTAGTGCCCAATTTTTTATTTCAGTATTATTGAAGCTGAATGAAAAATACAAATCCATCAGGGAGGGGAAAAAAGCTCATTTGACTTTTGTTTCTATCCCAGGTTCCAGAGAAAAGTATTTTTAACTGTGCCACTTTTTAAACCTTCCAAGGGATCTGCTACTTTCAAGAGAAAGAAAATGAAAGCTTTGGCTTTTTGTATGTCTATTTGAAATGATCTTTTTAACTTTATCTTTCAGTAGGCAAAAAGAGTAATTGAAAAGAACTATACAGAGAGCAAACCATCATTCTGATTTTCACAAAAAAGAAAAAAAATAAAGCTTACATCTAAATCAGACTTTTTCGTCTACAAATTCTAGTTCTCTGAAGTCACACAAGAAGAGGAGGTTGGCTGTTATCCCATGCTAACCAGTCATAGACTCATAGAATAATTCAGGCTGGAAGGGACATCTTAAAGCCATCTCCTGCTCCTTTCTGCAGAGCTGCTCCTAGGCTGCACTTTTGCATTGGTTGATGGATCCCAGCTGCAAGACTGTGGAGGTATCCTTTCTGAACCTTTTTGATGTTCCTGATAGCTAATAACTTCAATTTGATGAGGCCCTTCTGGGAGGCAGCCCTTACCCTCACTGGGAGAGTGGCATCAGTGAATCTCACATCTAGGTCATTAAGAAAAATGTTCAACACTATCAGCCCCATTATGACTGCTGAGGAACACCACTTGTAACTGTTGTCCAGTTAGACATTAGCTATAGGGTATTATAGGAGATCATGTTGCAAGCCTTGTGCAAGACTTGTGTCCATGTACTTAAGTAATCCTTAGCTCAGTTCCCCTCTGCTGTGGGTGGTAGTGCTTCCCCAGACTCAGCCCCCAGGCACAGAGACCCGGCATGAGTGAGAGTAGAATGTGCCATGCTGAGGCAACGGAGGCATAAAATTCCTCAGCCGTTTCCAGCTGACTCGATCCTATGACACTGCCTTACATTTCCCTGAACAAGCTGAAGTGCACTCTCCTGGAGCCTAGGGATTTCATTCTGTTGCTGATTTTCCTCCCTCCCCTCAGGATCTTATACAGTACTGCTTCATGGTTAGTGCAGCCAGAGCTGGCAATGGCTATCACATCTTTGATTGGGTCTTCCTTATTTATATGCAGCAGCAGAGTATCCCTCTTAGTTGGCCTGTCCAGCACGTATATTAAAAAACTATCCCCACTGCATTCCAGAAATCTATGGGATTGCTTGCGCTCTACCATGTTACCTATCCAGCAGAAGGATTTAAAATTCCTTCTTGAATCTGCTAAAGGAAGAGAAAAAAGAGACAAGATACCAATATTCATCTTAGCATTAGCATAAAATTCAAAACAAAAACGCAAGCAAATTTTACAGGAATGCAGACTTTCAACATTCTTATCAGTGAAAATCCCAATATATTTAAATCATAGCTGGTGAAACTTCCTCATTTATATACCTTCACATTTTCTGCACTAATACAACTGTTAGTAACAGCAGTAATAGAAGCTCAGAAACTTGACATCTGTGATTAAACTTTCATAGCACGCTGCCATGCAGAGTATTCTGAGGTCGTGGTCCCCAAAGCCCAGGAAGGTGACCTTTTGAAGCATGCAGTATTTATTTTCTTGCCTGCATTCCAGTTTTCTTCATTGGAAATACTCTTTGGGAGGGATGGCAGCCTGACCTGCCTCACATTATGGCAATTAGGAGGTAATTGGGGCAGATACACAGAAGTGGGATCTGGCAGCTTCTCCTGTATAGATTTAGTGTTCTTGGCAGTGTTCTTGGCAGAGTAGTGTAGGATACTATAAATGTATGAAAGAAGTGGCCATCCATGAAAAGCACTGTGAATTACAGGGGGGAAAAAAACCATGCACAGAAAAAAATGAAAAGGAGAAAGGAGTTTGAATTCCCACTTTGCAGATATGGAACAGTGAAAAATATCTCATTCAGTATTGCACTGCCTGTGTCAGAGGCAAAAGCTAAGCATGGAAGTAAAGGTCTTCCAGTCTGAGGTTCTTTCTTATAGAAGTTGTTTGGCTATGACTCCAGTAAACCAAAATAAGCACTTAATGAAAAGTACATGAAGATGAATAGATTACACTCTTATTTTCCTTATTGATAAAAATACTTGATATATGAAAGAATAACTTTATATTTAGCCCTTTACTAGAGTAACTCGCAAAGCTTTAGCAAGAGGTTTTTTTCCCCCCAAAAGATCTTTCATTGCATCTGTACCAGTACAGCTGATTCAACGAAATGCTCTCTTTTATATTTGTAATCAGAATAAGTTCTTCGTAGTTTTTAATTGTACTGTCATAATTTCCTTTTAATGTTTTTCCATTTAAATGTTGCTCAGTTTTGCCATTTGCATATTGCTAACTCTTCTTTTTTCATTGCTTCCTTGCTTCCAAACAAACTTTTCTTTCAGTAACTTAATTCTTTCCAAAAGCAGTGAAACAAATTTTAAAAGAAATAAGAGAAATCTTTCCAACAGAAGAAAATAATCAGTAGAAATTCCATGCAGGTAGCTGCCAAGATACGAAGTTCAGTCTCCATATGGATGTAAAATTACCATATATTCATAGTTTTCCTTTGGAATATAAAACATTTTATTTTAATGGAAATTCTCTACTGAACAGGATTAATAGCTATTCCATTCTTTGACAGGAAAAAAAAGTTAATTTTCCTTTTCTGAACCCCACTTGAATCAAGTAGCATAAGTGTCAGGGAATTAACATGCATGAAAATGCATTTGGTAAAGGCCATTGTCCATGTGCTCAACCTTACTTATATCTTGAAACTAGTAAAACAGCCCTACTGATCTTATTATATACTGAGTCTGGTCTGATATTCCTCCGAGTAACAAAAATTAACAATCCGCTACCAA